>NC_045600.1:18660075-21060075 GCF_009762305.2 Zalophus californianus
TTTTATAATTGTAATCTTAAAATAATTATAATATAAATATTCTTACTTAAATTTACTAAATTACCAACAACAGAAAAGGATTGAGAAGAAACCTCATGTAGAAATACAGTAGTTTACATAGTACCGATGTTATATTCTACCCATTATTTAAAATGGCCTTTTAATTTTTAATGTCCTTTCCAACATTTAGATATAAAATATAACCACTGAGATAGGGTGATATTCTTTTAAAGCAAGTCGACATTCTTGGTAGAGGGAATAAGTAATGCAATATATACAATTTGCCTTACAAAATCATCTGAAAAAGAGTTATACAAATATTTACTGGAATGTTTAAGGCCCAGAAAAGTTATTGGACAGAGTTAAGCATAGAGGCATAGATTCTCTAGACACACAAATGTCTTCTCCCAACATAAAAGATCATAACGGCTCTTATACATGCAATGTAAATAAAATAGCAAAAAATTTAGGTGTGGTTTTGAAGGACCCCACAGATAAACTCAGTACATAGATAAGGACAGGGTACATTTGGCCTTTAATGAATGAGATTCAATGTGCCAGTTCTCCTGAGACTGTGCTGGAGGGATCAGCTATGTCAACCTCATACTCAACATGGTCTGCATGTTTATCGAGACTATTTTTTTTTTCTTCCTCGTCAGCAGCTAGACTGGGAGCTGGGGCCATATGGTCAGTGACTCACAAGAAAGGCAAAGAAAGGGAGGTTTGGGATACAAAAGTAGCATTGATTCAGCTCGACAAAAACACAACTGTGCAAAATTACAAGAAAACAAACAATTCCTTCACCATATTTGCAGTGCAGCTATACTAATGGACATCCTCACGTCATTCTAGACACTCTGTATTTATTTTTCTGATGGATTTCCCTATAATCTGTTTCAGATTATCTTGGCTTACAAAAATATTTGTTTTTCCAAGATTGGGGACCACCAAGGAACTGCATATGCACACATAAAAAATGTCATTCATGTGGTCCTGAATTTAGAATATTCTTTAACTCAGTTCTTTCTACCTAAAGACAAGCACATACTTATCTCCCTTCCCCCTCCCCACCCCACCTCCCAAAAAAAACTTTTCTAAGTAGCTTTGGGTCAAAATAATGAAAGTTCACTGAGGTACAATGTTAGTCCAGCATTGCTGGAACAGGTTCACATTTTGACAATTCCTATTACAATTTCTGCATGTCTATATTACCCAAAATGCCAAAGGACCTGCTGCCCCACATATTAATATTGAAAAGGCTTTGTCTGCATTACAGTAACCCAGAGCAAAGAGAGAGGGTGCCTATTTTTCATGGATGATGGTACTTGCAAATGTTTCTCATATCTCTAGAAACTGTTACACTTGACAGCTTTCTGGGAATATTTGTTAGGGTTAGTTCTGCTTATTTTGGTCCTAACTTAAAAGGAAGACAGGGAAAAATAACCATTTTGAGTACATAGTTTTTGCTAGAAATTGCTACGCTCGGCGTAGATACACTTCTTACTGAAATCTTATGAACATTCCCAAGTCAAGTAACTTGCCAACAGCTACCCAGAGAGTACCTGGCATGTCAGTTTGGATTAGAACCTCAACTATAAGCCTACCAAGTCTATATATGAACTTTCTACTTTCTTAGAACAAGTATGGAGGTTACAGATTTTTTTTTTTTTTTTTTTTTGTGCCACCGGAGACATTATGTACAGGGTTTCAGGACTTTTATAATTGGTTATTTTCTTCAAATAAGGTAAGTGAAGACTTTGAGCAACCAAATGATGGTATTTTATTTGAATCAGTGGTTAAGTCATGATTCTATCTCTGCAACACCCTTCTCTATGCATCAGTACACTTGATCTTAATTCTGCGTATGTTATTTAATACGTTTGTGTAGAATAATGGTGACATGATATTATTGTCATGTTATCAAAGTGCTGATAATTAAAAAGGAAAATGAGTAGTTGTCCAAAAATATTCTTTCAGCATAGACAGTACAATATTTTACACCTGAATGGGGTAGCGATGTAGCTGGTTAGTGTAATTGCTCTCCAACACATGACAAAATGGGTATGCTGTAAGCGATGCTGTGGAAACATATTGGCATGGCCTTAGAAAGTCAATAACTTTAAAATTGTATGAGATTTTCATTTTTCAAAATCACCTATTTTCCTGTTATCAATGAAAGTGGAAAGTCATATAAAACCACACTTAAAAATTCTATTACTGGCTTAGATTGGATGGAATCTGTACCCAAGAGAAACTTGCACATGTAAAAGGTTTCATCAATAATCAATCAACTCAGAAAGACAAGTAGAACCCAGAGAGATGTTGCGGATGAAAATGAGTAGCTCCAGGACCTACTCTGCTTTTCCAAGACCTACTGAGTGCTTTCCCTTGACCATAGTCACTTTCTCAGTCTGGATCAAGTGGATCTGGATAGAGAAAAAGAAAAAGAAATAGGGTTTAACACTGAAGGCAACAACATCTTTCATTTACTTCAAAACAGATAGATTTACGACAAAACAGATTTTTGTGAGGTTTGCCAAATTTGGAAACAATTCACTGCAATGTGTGCATAATCAGAAAAAAAAATCTACTAATAAAACTAGTATTACTGATGCTCTCAAGCCAGCTGTGTTTTCTGTGAATTTCACTCAGTTTCCACATGGAATTGCTTTAATGGTAAGGATAATGAAGGTATTTTCCTCCCGAAAGATACCCAAAGGATACTATCCATAGGAATCATTTTGTTCAATACTGAATTCTGCAATGGGAAGCAACAGCTGTGAAAGTGTTGTCCAGCTGATCTGTGAAACTCAGTGTGGTAGAAGAAGATGATTTATCAAGACGTGACAGATTTTCTTATTAAGAATTTGGCTGACAGTGTTAAACAAAGCAGCTAGACATAATCACCCTCCAAAGTCGCCAATGTGGTGAGTGTGAAAAAAAAAAAAAGCATTTAACAGACTCCAGAAAATAAGAAGTAACATTGAAGATGTAGAGATGTAGATGGATAAAGCCTGTAGTTTTCTAATTGATGTGTGTTTCTACCATTATGGTTATAGGGAAGCATCTCACTGGATGATCTCAGTCCCAAATATGCAGATTTGACAGTGTCCCAGTAAACTATGGGCTCTGGGACACACTTTAACTTCAAATTCTAACATTCATACAGACCCCAAAAAATTTATTGGAGAAACAACACGGCCCATGACTTGCAAATCCATAATGACGTACTTTGTGAGGATTTGGAAACACTTGACTTTCAGCCCATACACCGTGAAATGAAACAAAGAGATACTCCTGCCATAGACAGGTTAATCATGTTCTCCAACTGTACACTGGCTTGGTAATTTAGAATCATGATTTTCAAATTAGCTTCAGACAAAAATGTTGCGGGTTATACGAAATGTGGGATGAGAAAAAAAATGACAAGGTGGCCCATCATGGGTGATGACAGGGAAAGATCCTCTGAGGTCAGTCCCAGAAGACAGAGCTTCCAACCAGCCCAGTCCTTTGGCCAACTTAGACACCTTATTGAACACCACCTAGACTCATATCATTCAGAAAGACAAAAATGCTTTTCAGTTATATAACTGGCCAGCATGCAGAGTAACTCATAGTTTTGTGAGTTAAGTTTTTCTTTTGGCCTCCATATCCCAGACTTGGTTCTGAAAGAGCCAACATCCCAAAACACAGCATGTACAAACAAAGAAATGCCCATCATGATATTTCTTTTGACACAATGTCTACTCTTTCTAGCCAAAAGACTAGGAAAGGGGCAGCCTAGCAAGGAAGACGATTTTAGACAAAATCTTCTCTACTCCAGCCAAAAACCACAGGGGAAAAAAACAAAATAAAACAAAACAAAACAACCCTGCAGCCCTTGTCCCCATCCCAGCCCTTACCAGCAAAAGCCAGCGGGGAGCCTAGCCTTCCACCCTGAAGGCAGGGCATTGTGTCTGTCTTGCTCATCATTGTGCCCCCAGCATAAGAATAGTGCCGGGCATATAATGAGCACTTGATAACTATTAAATGAATTAACATGTGGAAAAGAAATACCTTTAATTCAATAAAAATGACAATAAAATTACTAGCAAAAAAACCCCAGTGATTTGCTAAATCACATGTTTTATTTACTATGAATCAAGAAATGATTTTTTTTCTCCAGGATGAATGGTACATATTTCATGAATTAAACAAGACAATATATAAAAGCTTTTAGCATAATTGATATCATTTCTATATGAGGATGCTGATGTGCAAAATTTAAATAACTGCCACAAGATCACACCTCTAGAATGCTGAGTCAAACTTCAGCTTGTGTGACTGGGGAGTCGTAATTGGGTTTTTACTTAGTATCTCCCAAATGGGAATTCATAGACTGGTGCTGGTCATCTGCGTAAAATCACATGAAGACCTTGTTAATAAAACAGCTCTCTGGACCCTTCACTCACAAATTAAAATTTGGGGGTAAATTTTGAGGCAATTGTTTAGTTTTTTTGGGTGATTCTGATGTGAAGTTAGGTTAGGTTACTCTATTAGTCAGAGTTTGGCAAAGAAACGAAACCAGTTGGATGTCTATATATACATTTGTGTGGCTGTATATGTAAAGAGATTTATAATAAGGAGTTGGCTCACATTATTATGGAGGCTAAGAAGTCCAAAGTTTTGCAGTTGGCATGCTGGAGAACCAGGAGACCTGTTGTGTGGTTCAAAAGCCTGTGAGCCAATGGTATAGTTCTAGTCCAGGTCTGAAGGCCTGCGATCCAAGAGAGCCAAAGGTGTAAATTCCAGTCTGAAAGCCAGCAAGTTTGAGACCAAAAAGAGCTGACTTTTTAGTTAAATTTAAAAGACAGGAAAAGACCAGAGTCCAGTTCACCAGTCAAGCATGAAACGTTCCTTCTTACTCAGATTTGTTGTTTTATTTAGGTTTTCAACTGATTGGGTGAGGCCCACCCACTTTACTCAAGAGATTTTGAAATGTTAATCTCATCCAGAAACACCCTTGTAGACACACCCAGAATAATGTTTGGCCAACTGTCTGGGCACTCTGTGGCCCAGTCAAAGTTGATACATAAAATTAACCACCACAGTCAGGAAAATAAAAAAAACTATGTTTTACCATTATTATATAATTAGTATTTGCCAGACATTTTGATAAATATTTTATATAGATCATCTTTCAGAATAATTCTGCCAGCTAAATATTATTACCATCCATATTTTACAGGTGAGAAAATGATGTCAGACAAGAAAACAACATACAAGTCCACACAGACAAGCCTCCTGGGACACAGAGCAAGTTGGAAAAGGGCAGAGAGAGAATCAAGAAGGGGCACAGGGGATGCTTAGAAAAATAAGGTAACTCTTCTATCAAAAGCTAGCCTGGTATCAGTGAGATGGAGAAGAAGTCAGATGGAATCAGAGAGGCCCTAGAAATATAATGATAAACACCAGCGACTTAGGGAACTGCACCCTTACCCAGGGAAAGGGAGGCTTGGCTGCACACAGGTTCAGTTAGCTGAATCCTCATCACAGGCAAGCTGAGTGTCATTGCCAAGTGTTTTGTGCATGGCTTCTATATGAAGGGGTGCAAATGTCCTGCTCCCGAATCCTGATCCATTCCTCTTGGAAGCAATCGATGGAAAGGTTTGGCTATGATGCATTCTTTTTTTTTTTTTTTTCTAAGATTTTATTTATTTATTTGTCAGAGTGAGAGAGAGAGAGAGCAGGAGCAGCAAGGGGGCAGCAGGCAGAGCAAGAAGCAGGCTCTCTGTGGAGCAAGAAGCCGGATGAAGGACTTGATCCCAGGACCCTGGGATCGTGACCTGAGCTGAAGGTGGGCACCTAACCGACTGAGCCCCCCAGGCAGCCCTGGATATAATGCATTCTTCCCTGGACTTCCCTTTATTACGTGGAAGCTGCCAGGTCTCAGCAGAACTCTTTGGACTAAATATAGAAACTTATTCAAACAAAATCTAATTTCTTGAGGCATTATCTAATTTTATATAAAAAATAGAGTATGTAAAGGTATAGATTCATCCTATATATTTTCCCATTTATATTCTACTTAAAGAGTCTTTTAATAATAATAGGCAAATTTGAAAACATAAAGAAAAATATTTTTTTCAGCTGGAAGTTATAAGGCAACTGTTTATGCTAGTTAGGAAACTTTTAAATTAAAGGATACTTAATAATGATGATAACTCCCGTTAGGTTAGCCTCTTCAGTTGTGATACTTTTCATTAGCAACAATGTCACTTCAGCATTTATCCAGCGTCAGCTGAATATCTGTAGGCACTAACCACTATTGTCCGCATTGGGAAAATAGCAGTTTACATCGCAGAAAGAGAGAGAGAGAGAGAGAAGACAGAGGTGGGAAGAAATGCATTAAGAGACAGCAAGGGGACGCCTGCGTGGCTCAGTCATTAAGCATCTTCCTTCAGCTCAGGTCATGATCCCAGGGTCCTGGGATAGAGCCCTACATCGGGCTCCCTGCTCCACGGGGAGCCTCCCTCTCCCACTCCCCCTGCTTGTGTTCCCTCTCTCGCTGTCTCTCTCTGTCAAATAAATAAATAAAATCTTAAAAAAACAAAAAAAAAAGACGGCAGGACAGCCAGCATGGTCATGGCCCAGTTAATCAGGATGAGTCTTAGGGATGTGGTTGAGACAGGCCAAAGCCAGATCCTGCAGTGATCCCAGGACTGTGATAAGGACTTTGGTCATAGGGTGGCGGGAAGACACTCAAGGCCTCTGAGCAGGTAAGTGGTGTGCTCAGGGTTACATTTTTAAAGCAAAACTCCAGCTGCTGTGTGAAGTATATCTCCTGCGGGGGACAAAAGAGGAATCAGGAAATACTAAAGCAAGGTTCCTCAATTAATTAAAACCAGAGCCAGGATTAGAAACCAACTATACTTACTTAGGAAAATGCCTGCCATCATTATTCTAAATTCCTTCCCACACTGCGGGGTTTGAGCCATTCTTTGGTTTCCCGAACAAACCAAATATTTGCCTGCCGTCAGACCAAGTGTAAACACAAACCTCTTCATTAGAAGCATCTGTGCTGTAAACACTTTTGAAAAAAAAATGATTTTCTTTCCTTCTTAAAAGGACAAATGTAGCTGTCCACACCTCCACGGGGTTACAGAAACAGAGACAGCTGTTTAGGATTGCTAAGGGTCCACACAGAGGCTAAGATTACAGAGGTAGTTTTGTCTATAAATCACCACGTGGTTGCAGACACGTCATGGAATTATTTATAGTTGTGCTCACCACCTTTGGGAAAATGAATTGGCTGTGTGTGTGTATCTGAGTACACATATCTAGTATAGAACTCTAAGTCGGGATAGAATAGATGGAGTCGATGGTTCCTAAATTAACTAGCTGTGCATTCTATTTTTGGTTGTTGTATTGGACTGAATGTTTGTATCCACCCCAAAATTGGTATGTCGCAGCCCTAACCCCCAGTGTGGCTATTTTGGAGATAAGACTTCTAAAGAAGTAATTAAGGTTCAGTGAGATCATAAGCGGTGTTTTCGTGTGGAGAGGCTCTAATCCAAGAGGATTAATGTCCTTATAAGAATACACACAGAAGATCTTGCTTGTCAGTGCTCTTTCCCAGTATGCACAAAGAGGTCATGTGCGTACACAGCAAGAAGGCAGCCATCCACACACCAAGGGGAGAAACTTCACCAGCCCCCAACTGTGCTGGCATTGATCTTGGATTTCCAGGCTCCATAACTGTGAGAAAATAAATTTCTGTTATGTAAGCCACCTAGTCTATGATATTTTGTAATGACAGCTGCAGTAGACTAATACAGCTGTTGAAAAACAGGTTTCTTGTTTTTGTTTGCTTGTTTGTTTGTTCTTTTGTCCTGGGTATGTAGACCAGAGCCAATAGGCAAGGTCACTTTGTTACTAGGAACCAAATCTAACTCTTGCATCAGAAAATACAGAATTTCATGCATCCAGCTTTTTAGAAAATCTTATTTTAACTCAATACTGGAATTTCATAGCATATCACAATATTACATTTGGGAGGACACAGAAGCCCTTAAGTTTTGGAAAATGAAAACAATAGTTAATTTTTACAAATTAGTACTTAGCATCTACTTTCCGTTTTTGGTACTAAAGTGATTACAGTCTCATTTTATACCAGAATGGGTCTAAATAACTTGATGATTCATTTCAAACCTCAAATTGTCATTTGTGATTAATCCTACCTACACTGGAATGTTTTTGCTTGATCTCCCTCCTGAAGGGTGGGTTCCATGTTTGGGTATCCTATTGCTGTATAATGTGAGTTGTCAACTGTTTTATTTGGGGTGGAAGTAGGCAATATATGGATGGAAAATGAGCCATCAAATTTCCTTTCCCCGAATGATAATATTGGAGAAATTACAGTGAAAAGAAAAAAATCTCACCAAGGAAATAATAATCCACAAGCCATGTTCTGTTGCCTCAAAACAAAGGGAAGCATTTGAGCTTCATCTCAAGGCACATATTGATGTTGAAAATGATTTTACTTTATCGCATCACAGAGAGCCATCTGAAGCATATACCTGGGAGAACCAAAGCCTCAGAAGAAGTTCAAGGTCAGAGTTTTCAAACATTAAACATAGCGGACTCAGCCAAATCTAATCCCCCCACACACAGACATTATTTATACATACTAAATCATTAAAAGGATACAAAACAGGGATTTCTCTTTTTTTTAAGATTTTATTTATTTACTTGATAGAGAGAGCGAGAGAGCACAAGCAGGGGGAACAGTAGAGGGAGAGGAAGAAGCAGGTTCCCCGCCAGGCAGGGAACCTGATGCGGGGCTCAATCCCAGGACCCTGGGATCATGACCTGAGCCAAAGGCAGACGCTTAACCATCTGAGCCACCCAGGCGCCCCTAAAAAACAGGGATTTCTAAAAAATGTCTTATTAAATATTGACTATATTTTATAATATACTTCTACATCTTTAAAATGGACTAAGGTCTGATTTGTAAAATCAGTTTGAAGGTGAAATATGTAACAATTTAGCAGATCAACCTCCCCCCAGAGAGAGTTCTAAACATTGTTCCCAGAGCTCTTCTTGTTTTAAACATGTTGGCATTGGCAGAAATGTTAAAGAAAGACCACTAAGAGAGGAGTTATTTATTATATCATGATTCAGACTATGCAAAAGTCAATTAACCTCTTTAAACCTTAGCTTCTCCATTTGGAAAATGTACAGAATAGCATAAACGTCATGGGGAGGTGCTGAGGTTTGAATGAGGCATTGGATACAGAACAGAGTACCTGGCAGACTAGAGGTGCCAAAAAGACAGTAGTTATTTCAAGGCATCTTCCCAACAGTTACCAAAATCTTCATCCTCACCATTATGAATTGTTACTAAAATAAGGGTCTCTCAAGAATAAACTATGTTACTATGGACTAAATAATATAGGAGGTAAGTATTAAGAGTTATTAGAAAATAGGGACGCCTGGGTGGCTCAGTCGGTTAAGCGTCTGCCTTCGGCTCAGGTCAAGATCCCAGGGTCCTTGGATAGAGTCCCACATCAGGATCCTTGCTCAGCGGGGAGCCTGCTTCTGCCTCTGCCTGCTGTCCCCACCCCCGCTCGTGCTCTCTCTCTCTTTCTCCCTGTCAAATAAATACATAAAATCTTTAAAAAACGTTATTAGAAAATAATTTTAAATTTTAGAAAGGGCTATGGAGCACTTGGGTGGCTGTCAGTCAAGCATCGGACTCTTGATTTTGGCTCAGGTCATGACCTCAGGGTTGTGAGATCGAGCCCTGGGTCAGGCTCTGTGCTGGGCATGGAGCTTGCTTAAGATTATCTCTCCCTCGGGCGCCTGGGTGGCTCAGTCGTTAAGCGTCTGCCTTCGGCTCAGGTCATGATCCCAGGGTCCTGGGATCGAGTCCCACATCGGGCTCCCTGCTCAGCAGGAAGCCTGCTTCTCCCTCTCCCACTCCCCCTGCTTGTGTTCCTGCTCTCGCTGTGTCTGTCAAATAAATAAATAAATAAAATTAAAAAAAAAAAAAAGATTATCTCTCCCTCTCACTTTGCCCCTCCCCCACCCCTTGCACACGGAGTCCTAAAAAAAAAAAGAAAGTGCTATAGACTGAACTGGGCCTCTGCTCCTGCCAAATTCCTATGTTGAAGCGCTAACCCCCAAGGTCACTGGTGTGGCAGACAGGGCCTATGAACAGGTGATAGAGATTAGATGAGATCATATAGGTGAGGGCCTAACCTGATATGGGTGATATCTGACAGAGCTCATTCTCTTTGCCATAAGAGGACACAGTGGGAAGGTGGCCAGGAAGAGAGACCTCACTAGGGATCAAATTGGCTGACATCTTAATCTTGGGCTTCTCAGCCCTTAGAACTCTGAGAAAATAATTTTTTTTTTTTTAAATAACCCAGTCTATAGTGTTTTGTTTGACAGCTCGAGCAGACTAAGACAGGAAGCATTAAGGGCTGATTCCTTGTTTGTTTGCTTTAGCTTAAGCAGATATAGAAAGAAACAAATATACACACAAATCACAGTACCCCAAAATAGTAAGAAACATAATCATACCTTTGGATTCTTGAAACAGAGTTGACCAAAATTCGCATATGTGATAGAAGCTGCGTTTCAATAGGCGAACATTACCAGCTCAGAAATCCTGAAATTGTTCAATTTTAATGTGTGTCATACTTCTGTTATTAAGACATAATGTCATAGAAGTTTGCTCTGATCAAGATTATTTTATATGCATAAAAATGCCATCAGAAAAGCGTGGAGTGATAGCAATAACACCATATTATTTGTACAAAGTAACATAGTGAGAACAAATAGCTGTATTTGAAAGCAGTTGGCTGTCAAATCCATATTAAAGAAAACACAAACAGAATTAATTTATTCAATATTCTTATGCTTCATTAGGCTTTTGATTTAGGCTTTAATGTTGCCAGGAGGCAGGATAGTTCCACTGAGTTTTTTTTTTTTAATTATGTATAAAAATCTTTATACCTAAAAGAGCATTTTTGCCCTTAGTATCTATTACTGCTTGGAAATATGGTCTTACACACGTATGTATTCATGTGTATATGTGTCTGTGTGTTTCTGCATCTATTTGTATCTTGGCAAAACCAACATGAGTATGATAGAAAATATTCCTTTTTTGGTAAAGAAGCAAAATTATTGGCTCATTTTTACTGAATGAATTTGTAATATTAAAAAGAATGACACACATTTGTCTGAATACAAACATGTGAAAAAATTTTCAAGGCAAAAATTATACCAGTTTTTTTTTTTTTTTGCATGTTCAGCTAATTTTATGTGGAAAATATGGATTAAGAATGAATTTAAAAGCTCACGGTGTCATTTCTCTTAATCTAATTTAACTTGAATTGTGCGGAGGAGCGCTTTTCAACCTCTAGCCTTCTGACATGCCCAGGCTTACTATGCCATTAGATTGAGGGAACAATTCCACTGTCACAATTTCAAGGGCCACAGATAGAAATTCTAACATAGATTGGCCATGGAAAACCCTGTTATTTTTCCCTCCAGTTGTTATTGTCACACATTTGAAATTAAGCCATCCAGTTTTTTTTTTTTTTTAGATTTTATTTATTTATTTGAGAGAGAGAGAATGAGAGAAAGAGAGCATGAGAGGGAAGAGGGTCAGGGGGAGAAGCCGACTCCCCGCGAGCAGGGAGCATGATGCGGGACTCGATCCCGGGACTCCAGGATCATGACCTGAGCCGAAGGCAGTCACTTAACCAACTGAGCCACCCAGGTGCCCCAAGCCATCCAGTTTTTGAATGCCAATTGTATATCAGAAATATGCTCTTTTATGTAGAAAACATGTGAACATGTGTCAACTGTAGAACTTTATTAGATTTGGGAATTATGTTCCCGACTTCCCAAAAGACTCTGGGACCCTCTAGTGTTTGTGGCCTGATCATGTTTGAATTTCCAGAGTGTAGCAGAATATAGAAGAGAGAGATTTGACAAAATATGTTGAATTGAGTTAAAAGAATAAGCTACTTAGAAAGAAAAATTCTATCCCTTTTTTGAGAGTCTACACTGACAAAACATTGGTAAAGCAATCGGTGTATAGATATCTCTGGAACTATTGTTAAACTCCTAGAATGATTGTCTAAAACATCCATGAATGAGATATACTGAGAATGTTTCTCAACAGGGTGTCCGTGTGTTTTCTAATGACAATTTTTTAAATGTCTACTGATTATTTTAATTATATAAATATGTATAAATTAGCTAAGATGTTAATGAATGAATGGGAAACCCTCTTGTGCATGGCTTCAAGACTTCTTGGCCTCATATCTTATTCCATCTACTGTTGCTGTGGACAGTTTCACACAGGATTTGAGCAGCTTGGCACAACGCACAGCGGGTCCTCTGACTTTCTGCCCAGAGATTCTCTGACACTAAGTATGTGTGCCCAAGGTTTGGCAATCACATATGCACAATGCTTACGTGTTGGAAGTTGAACCAACAGATGAATGACTACCCTTTTTACTCTTGTGCTGGATGGTCTGAAACACACTAGAAGGCTTCTTAGAATACCTTTGGATCAAGCAAACAATATTCCGTTGAGGTAGCCAGTTCAATAACGTAGTTTTGAATAAGTTTTTACTCTTACTCTGTCAGCTCCCTAAAATTACATTTCCTAGTAAACCATTCATAGATTAACCTTTGCCTCAGAGTTGACTCCGACTAAGACACTGAATCTCCTTATTAAAGTCTTCTTGGTTGCCAAATAGTTCTGTCAAATTGCAGAGGGCTAAAAATGATAATAATAAAATGATTTTAAGAACAGGCTTATTATAAGAATGATAAAATCCTGGAAAGTCATTGAAAAAATGATTTCACAGCATATTTGAATTTAAATTGCCCAAGAATTTGAATAGGAAAATATGATGGGAAATGGCATTATCCCCAGTGCTAGGTAGTAAATACAAAACAAATTCAAGATTCCCTCTACGGGGCGCCTGGGTGGCTCAGTCAGTTGAGCATCTGACTCTTGATTTCAGCTCAGGTCATGATCTCAGGGTCTTGAGATCCAGCCCTACATCAGCTCTGTGCTCAATAGGGAGTCCACTTGAGTTCCTTCCCTCTGCCTTGCCCCAAATAAATAAATAAATCTTTAAAAAAAGAGAAAAAAGAGGGCGCTTGGGTGGCTCAGTTGGTTAAGCAACTGCCTTCGGCTCAGGTCATGATCCTGGAGTCCTGGGATCGAGTCCCGCATCGGGCTCCCTGCTCAGGGGGGTCTGCTTCTCCCTCTGACCCTCTTCCCTCTCGTGCTCTCTATCTCTCATTCTGTCTCTCAAATAAATAAATAAAATCTTTAAAAAAAAAAGAAAAAAGAATCCCTCTAACTACAGAAGTTAGTACTCATATAGACAGCAATTTAAATTCCACAAAATAGGCTCCTCCCTTAAATTAAATTAATGTTATAAATTTGAAGTGCATTGGCTTTATTAAAGTTCAGCTTATAGCTAATGTTTATATGTGTGTTTGCTTTTTGATTATATAAGAACTATAAGCATAAGGAATTTAAAACTGGATCCATGTCTGTATTTGTTTATATAACAGTATCTTAAAATATTTTAAGTCAACACTAGAGGTTTATGAGTAGATTCTCCCAAAATGAATCCATATATTACTCAGCTTTTGGAAACTGTTCAAAGATGAGGACCTGCACTGACTTCCCTTGGGATTATTTATCACTATTAACAGAAATTCAGGAACCAGGTTCATCAGAGAATGTAATCAAGGACTGTCACTTTATATTATTACATTATAGCATTTATTTTTATTAAAAATACAATAAATTATTCCCCACAGCTTTCTCCAAGATTTTTTCAAAGAGTCAGATGACAATGCACATGCAACCTACAGTCCATCCACCTGAAAGATCTGTCTTTGTTCACTCAAGATCAGTGTAACCCAACAGATGTTTCTTCTTTAAAGGTCATAGAGAATTTATAAAGTTTCTTCTTTCCTGTTTTCCTTAAGTTTAAATAGTCCTATAGTCAAAAAAATGTAATACAAGTCTCATGATCATATCCAAAGATAATAAATAATCTAGAGAATATGGTCCTCTACAGAAGGCCCTTTTGCAAAAACTGGGAAGAACAGTGGTAGGTTTGGTAGGCACAAAGACCTGGGTTCAAATCCTCATTTTGCCACTTCCTCTTTATATGCTATATATGGGCTTAGAAAAACTATATATCATTTTCAAGTCTCACTTTACTGGTCTGGAGAATAAGGTAAAGGACTATCAATTTAAGTAATGTGTGCAAATATACTTCTTATGTAGTGTCTAGAATGTATCCAAACACTGAAATAAATAAATATACAAGTATATGATTTTCACCTTATGTGAAAACCTAACTCTTTCATTAGTTAATGCTCTACAGTTTTCCTGTTCCTTTCCCCAAAAGTGAACATATATAAATTAAGAAAAAGATTTTAAAACCAAGCTATATACCCTTATATGTTTTGTGAAAACCAAAGGAGATAATGTATGAAAATGACTAATCACAGTGCCGAGGCATAGTAAATACTCACTTATATTTAATCTTTGTTTCTGAAATAAAGAGAAATTAGGATATTGTTACCTAAAAAATTAATAATAAAGATAAAATGAGAAATGACTTTAAAACCAAATAACTAAATGAAACAAAACATCAAGTGATGTATTGGAAAAATAAATGATTAGGAGTAAATGTTTTCATGCAACAGAAATGGCCCTGATGACCTGTTGAATGTGTGGGTGAACTTGAAAAATTAAAGGAAACCAGGATCCAGATGAAGAGGAAGCAGGGCCAGCCTGGTGTGGCCCCTTATTTAGTGGAGACTGGTGAGGAACATCAAGTCAGGATACCATCCAGGCTCTTCCAGGCTGATGAGCGTCTCCTATTTTTACTTTTATTCTTAGATTATCCTCATCTTAGCTTTGGTCTTCACCTTCCCAGCAGAATCTCATCTGTCTTTTTGAGTTACAAACTTGACTAGACGACAGGGGTAGCTGGATTCTTTTTTTTTTTTTGATTGCCAACTCCATCAGGTCTGCACATAAATAATATATAGGAAATCTCCCAAAGGAAAACTGAGTTCCTCTTCCCAGAGTAAGGGGGAATGCCCAGCCAGGCTGGAATTATAAATGTTTGCTGTGGCTCCAGTTATTGTCACAGCTGTCATGAATTTAAAGCCAGAAAGTAAGTCAAAGATCTATCTGAAAAATACAATGGGTTAATGAGGTGACATCTTGTTATGATCGTGACTACTCTTGGGATTTTAAGAATGAGCTGTGTGACCTCTGTATCTACCCACTGTAGTATTTTTCTGATGAAGCACATCAGGGTCCCCCTTAACTCCCAATAAAGCATACGACCATTCTTTATGCACTAGCCACCCTCAGTAACCTAGTAACTGATATCAGGTATAGTAGTTAACTCTGGGTTCATTTTCACCATTATTACACTTCAATATTTTTTTCAGGTTTAATTTCTACTGCTGAAACCTCTTTGGTAAGTAAATTTGAAAGTGTGACTTTTCTTTCTTTTTTCTTCGTTTTCTATATGCAGAAGCTAAAAGGAGCCATGAAACTCAATTATTCTGATTCTTCACGGCTGATCTACATGAAACAGACCACACAGCTAGCACACAGAAACATCATCCCCAATTGTGTGGCATCAAACAATACTTTGCGGAATTAGTCTCAGGAGGATCAGACATCTCAGTATCACTGACTCTTGTCATGTGTGCCAGGACAAAAGGCACAGGGGGAAAGCTCACTGCCATGGTCCGAGGTGTGTCTGAAATTTTCTAGCACTGCTATCTGAAATCACTAAGGTCACATGCAGAGACCATCATAGTTAACTCTTCCACTGGATTCCGTTACCTCAAGCCGCATGGTTAAGTGGCCAAATCAAGACAGATGTTGAAAGGATTTTTTGTTTGCTAATAACAGATGTTTAAGTGGTAACAGATAATGATGACTTTAAAACTCAGTTTCATTGCATGATCTAGGTATTGTGTTAACACTTAGTTTTGACAGGAGTAAATTCTTAGGCAATTAGAAAAGCTTTCAGAGTGTATCAGTATATTACGAAGCTTTCTAGAATTTATTTTTTAAATATGCTCTATTTATATTACCTTTCTGAGGGTGGGAAACTTTTTAGTTTTTAGTTTGAATTCTCTCAAAGCAGGAAATGCTAGTTGATCTGAGAGGTAAGTCAAATGAATCACCAGTAGAGGGTTGGGGATATGATGGGATGAAGCCAGTTAAGGAAGTGTTACCAAGCACATTACCACTACAGACAACTGGAGCTGAATCCCAGTGGACGATCAGAGTCAACTGTGTTGCAGTGTTATTCTACCTGAGAGATAGGGAGCTAGACTATTTTCCACCAACTCTCTGTTACTGGGTAATAACTTACCTGGGGACTCTAATTCCCAGCCCTTTCCAGTCAGTCCTGCCCTGAGCAGAGCTGGCTCTGGTGGCTAAAGGAAGCCCTTAGTCATAAAAAGCATAGGTTTGGGAAGTTGGAAGTCAGATCACTATGCCAGGGGAATAGAAGCAAGACACTGTAAGTATTTGCTACAGAGGTATATCAACACTTCTTTTCTTTCTTTCTCTCTCTCTCTTTCTTTTTCTTTCTTTCTTTCTTTTTCTTTTTCTTTTTCTTTTTCTTTCTTTCTTTCTTTCTTTCTTTCTTTCTTTCTTTCTTTCTTTCTTTCTTTCTTTCTTTCTTTCTTTCTCTTTCTTCTTTTTTCTTTTCTTTTCTTTTTTTAACATATAGAAACTAGGGCAAAGCGTACCTGGGTGGCTCAGATGGTTAAGCAACTGCCTTAGGCTCAGGTCATGATCCCAGGGTCCTGAGATCGAGTCCTGCATCGGGCTCCCTGCTCAGTGGGAAGCCTGCTTCTCCCTCTGCCTCTCTCTCTCTCTGTCTCTTATGAAAAAATAAATGAAACTTAAAAAAAAAAAAAGGAACTAGGGCAAAGATTTTATGCAGTTTTTTTATTTCAAGAATACAAAGAAATCCACTGGGCTAATTGGCCTGGGAAATGTGCAAATGCATATTAAAATAAAAACAATGAATTAAACTAATCTATTTATTGCATGTCCCTAATCCCCAAGAAGATAAAAGGAACCAATGTCTACTCTGCCCCGTTTCCAATAGTTATGAGTCATACATTGAACCAGTGATGTTATGAGAACCTTTCAGAAAGTCATAAATAAGTAGCCTTCCATAATTCAATGTAGTGTTTAGTAGCTGAAAGAATCATGTCTACATCGTGCTTCTGATGGTAACTTCACTAACTTCAGATGAGTTCACCTCAACTCAGACCAAACATACAATTTAATTCCAGCTGGGGTGTATATTCGATTACACTATATTCTGTTAGTACTTACTGTGTGCTAACAATCTGAAATGTGAATGTGACTTTATCAATAATGGACATTAACTTGAGAAGGAAAGACTGATCTCTATAATAAAATGAGTAACATATATAGAAATTATTTCTAAAACAATTTTTTTATCAATTATTGTTGATCAATCTGGTTTTTAAGAGTGCTTGTCCACAATGCGCTTGCTGTTTATTTTTATGGTATAATTCCATGTTTATTTATTTTTCCAGACGTTTTTATAAAAATTTTCAAATACACAGCTAAATTGGACCCATATACCCATGATCTGCATCCTACAATTAACATTTGACTATATTTTCCTTATTACATAAATCTATTAGTTTCTTATTAGTGCTATAATATGTTACCACAAATTCAGTGGCTTAAGACAACACAAATTAAAAAAAAAAAAAAAGACAACACAAATTTATTATCTTACAAACCTGGAGGTCAGAAAGCTAAAACAGGTTTCATGAAGCTAAAAATGAAGATGTTGGCAGGGCTATGTTCTCATCATATGACTTTCTGGAGACTTGAGGGAGAAATCCATCCCCTTGACTTTTCCAGCGGTTAGTGGCCACCTGCATTCTTTGGCTCCTGGTCCCCCTCCTCCACCTTCAAGTTCAGAAGTAAGGTATCTTCAAATCTTTTTCTGACTTTGATCCCTGTTTCCCTTGCCACATCTCCTTCTCTGACCCTTCTGCTTCATTCTTTTATTTTTTAAGGACCCTTGTTATAATATTGGGCCCAGGATAACCCAGGTTCATCTTCCCCTTTTAAGATACTTAATGACATCTGCAAAAACCCCATTCTCATGTGATGTAACATTCACAATTTCACATTATTCTGTCAACTGTACCATCTAACCACTGTTCATCACCCCTTCTATCCACTGACCATCTTTTCTTTTCTTTTTTTTTTTTTTTTTGGTGCCTTTCAAAGTAAATCACAGGATACTTATTCTTAAGGGTCACTCTCTATTGAATTCTCAATAAAGACAGGTTATTCTGTATCTTTATGCTTTGTTTAAAGCAGCATATATTTTACAAATTCTTCATATGTTTCAAGAATTTGTCTATGTGAATGTTTACACAGTGCTACTCTATGCATGTATTTTTACTGATCTACTTGGTGTGTTAACACAGGGTGCCAATTTAAGAATATTTTAAATGTTTGTTTTGACATTTATTTTCTTTTTTCTGCTTTATATAAATATTTTGCTCTCAAGCAGTTCATATTGAACCCTTCTCACAATATTGGTTGATGAATAAAAAAAGAAAATTCATGTTCCAGTAGAGTATTTTGTATTTGTGGGCTGAGTTTAACAGCAGTGTGGATCATGGGATATATATATATATATATATATATATATATATATATATATATATATACACACACACACACACACACATATATACATATACATATATACACATATATATCTCCAAAATTATATATATATCATCCTTTATTTTTTTGAAGTATTTTTTTTAAGATTTTATTTATTTATTTGACAGAGAGAGACACAACGAGAGAGGGAAAACAAGCAGGGGGAGTGGGAGAGGGAGAAGCAGGCTCCCCGCGGAGCAGGGATCCTGATGTGGGGCTAGATCCCAGGACTCCAGGATCATGACCTGAGCCTAAGGCAGATGCTTAACCAACTGAGCCACCCAGGTGCCCCTATATAATCCTTTAATTAAGCAAAGATTTTGTCCCCCAAGGTGGGCATGTTCCTATAGAAATATGAAATGGTAAATGATTCAATTACTATTTAGATTTGTCTCTATAATATGATACCAACTTTGAACTTATCAATTCATATTATAATAACTATTGAACTAGAATTCACCATCCTCTCACTCAAAAGAAAGTAATAAAGTTACAATGGTAATAATATTGATTGATATATATTGAGTATTGAATATGTGCCAGACACTGTGAATTATTTAATATTATCACTCCTATTTTAGAGATAAGGGGGAAAAAGTATAGGCAGATTGAGTAAAATGTTCATATAATTAATTTGTATGAAACTAAGATGTAAGTAATCCTGAGCATTTTGCTTGGGGCTCAGAGAGAGGCAGGGACCAAGGAAGACATTTTATTCAGTATGGATGGAATAAAGAGAAGCTTTCCAAGAGAGGTAACTTATTCCCTTGTTTGCTTTTTAATTATATAATGTATTGCCATCAATGATAGTAGCCATGTTTTATATTAGATCTTCAGATTTAGTCATGTTCTAGTTAAAAGTTTGTAATCTTTTACTAACGTCTCTCTATTCCTACCACTCCCTCCCCCTCAGCCTTTGGAAACCACTTTTCTAGTTCCATTTCTATAAGTTTGACCCCTTCCTTTCTTCTTTCTTTTGTTGGTTGGGTCATTCTTTTATTTCTTCTTTCCTTCCTTCCTTCCTTCCTTCCTTCCTTCCTTCCTTCCTTCCCTCCTTCCCTTCCATCATTTGTTTATTTTATTTCTCATATAAGTGATACTACACAGTCTTTCTCTGTCTGGCTTATTTCACTTAACATAACGCCTTCAAGTTCTGTCCATGTTTTCACAAATGGCAGGATTTACTTCTTTCTCATGGCTGAATAATATTCCCCTATGAATATATAACACATTTTCTTTATCCATTCATCTGTTGATGCATATTACATTATTTTGGTTATTGTGAATAATTTGATATCTTCTTTTCATTTCCTTTGGATATAAACCCAAAAGTAGTATTGTTGGATTTTATGGCAGTTCCATTTTAAATTTTCTGATGACCCTCCATACTGTTTTCCATAGTAACTGCACCCAATGGAGGCAACTTCTAGTGAACATGTTGGAGTCAGTCAGTTGTAGAAATCAGATTAGCATTTTCCAGACCAGGAAAACAGAATGAAAAAATACCCAGAGCAGTGTTTCTCAAGGTGGGATAATTTTACCCCCTCCAAGGGGCATTTGGTAATAATGTCTGGAGACATTGTTACCTGTTACACCACCTAGTGTTGCTGCTGACCTCTAGTGGGTAGAGGCCAGGAAAGCTCCTTTCCATCCTGCAATGCACAGCAAATCCACAACAAAAATTATCTGGTCCAAAATATCAGTAGTGCCAAGGTTGAGAAACTCTAACCTAGAGCACACACAGATGCATGATAAATGGCAAGTGCAAGAAATAAGTAGTTCCAGTGCCTTGAACAGAGGAATGAGGTGTACAGCAGGAAAGAGGAGAGTGATAAGTCAGCTATGGGTCAATCATGAATGATTTTGTACATTAGTCGAAGGACTCTGTACTTTATCCTCCAGAGAATGGATCGAAGGAAGAATTTTTAATAGTTGGATAACGTGACAAATCTGTATATCTTGGGAGGAGGGAGTGCTTTATGAGAACAAAATAAGATAATGCATATGAAAGCAGTTTATAAAATTCTATATAAATTTTAAGCATTATTATTTCATGTAAGTCTGACCTCATCATTAAAATAGGTTGATATCAAGTGAGATTTATTAGAGCGATAAAAAATCACACAATTTGGCAAGCTCATCTGCCAGTACTCCCATAATCTAATGCATTGTTACTGTACCCCTAAATAAACTCAGTCATATGCTTTTTGATTTCTGTAAAAGTGCCATCTCTTGTTCTCTTCACAGCTATTTGTATTTCTGACTCTTATAATGCATTCACATTACAAACCTGCCAGTCTACAAAGCCAGCTCTGCTCCAGCACCTTCTCAGGATTTAATAGTACCCATCGTGTTACTGATTTAGATAGACACAATTGCATGATAGAAAGGGAAGCACGTAGTTTTTCCAAATTGTCTTTTCTCTTCCTACTCTTTCCCTTCATCTTCTTTTTCTTTCGTGTTCTTCTCCCTGTCTTTTCTACAGAACCTGGCTAATGGCAATAGGAAAAGCTAACAAGAAAGAAACCCTTACCAAAGTCTGTGACATCTGATTGTGTTACTTGTGAGGTATAATCATACATGATTTTAAAAAATGACCTCTGGCAGGAATCCTCTAAGATACTCCCAATGATCTTGCCTCTTGGTATTTACAGCTTTGTGTAATTCTCTCCCCTTGAATAATTTGCTACTAATCAATACAATATGGCAATACTGAGGGAATGTCACTTCTGTAATTAAGTTACAAGAGACGGTGACTTCTGTCTTGCTGATAGACTCTGTCTCTCTCTCTCTTGTTGGTTTTGATAGAGCAAGCTGCCCCATGGGAGAGGTCCATGGGCCAAGGAATTGGGGGCAGACAGCAGTCATTAGTCAGCAAAGACTACCCTGGAGAATCTGAGGAACTGCCAATAACCACGAGTTACCTTGGAAGTGGATCCTTCTATAATTGGGCCTTTGGAAGAGACCCCAGTCTCAGCAGACACTTTGATTGTTGGCTTCTGAGAGATTGTGGTAGAGAACCAGCTAAACCATGTGCAACTTCTGGACTCACAGAAACTATGAGATAATAAGCCTGTGCTGTTTTAAGCTACTGATGTGGTAATCTGCTACACAGCAATTGGTAAGTAATAGCACTCTTAGTCTAGATTCTTTCTGAAAAGAAATTATTTTTCTCATCAACTGATAGGTGCCAAAGACACAAAGATGAAAAATGTGTGGACTTCAGAGGATAAAATCCCAAGGCAGCTTTGTTTCACTGTGACATAAATGAACTTAATGAAGGTAAGATACGTTACAAAAATATAATTATTTCTGGCATCCTGAAATATAAGTGAAAAAAAATGAATTGTTTCTTCCCTTCCATGGACATTCACCTTTGGATCTTTAACCATATAGAAAGAATGGTAAGATTTTGGACCCAAGTGTTGACACAATCTGTATTAGTTGGGGTAATAGTAACAACTGTAATAAATAAAACCCAAACCACAGCATACCCAGTAGCCATTTATCTCATTCACATAAAGTTCAAAATGCATGTTTCTTCTGATCTACATGATTTTCTCTTACCAGCATACATTATAAATCCTGGGTTTTTCAATCTTAAGGCTGTGCCATTTTCAATTCATTCCTGAGCTTTCCACAAAAGGGGGAAATGGCTAGAATATTGCTCATAAGAAGATTTTGTGAGCAGTGTCAGAAATTGGTTTACATAATTTCTGCCAACATATCTTTGGCTATAAACTAGTGTAGTCATGCCTAATCCCAGGGAGACTGGGGAACGCAGTCTAGCTGTGCCCTGTGGGAAGTATAAATGGATATGGTGACCAGCAAACTAGGCCCTGCCATATGTTATGACATACTTTGCACGTCAGTTTAAGTGACGTAACCATGGGTCTCTGTTTGTGTTGAAAGGGCAAATAAAATATAGCATTTCTCTAACCTTACATTAATGGAAATTAATTGATGAAAGTGTAATTCAATTGCAAGAAAACATTTGGGGCATTTGCAGGTTTACTAGGTGCATCACTTTAATTAGAATTATGTAATTCCATTATCATTTATTTTAACTAAATTTAAATTTCATGCCATTAGATCAACAGCATCTGAAAGAGAAAGAAATGACATTGCATCCCAATTGAGTTTATAGATTATAACATTCATTAACCTTTCACCTAAATGAGTTATTTCAGAGAGGTCTATGTGAACATGGGGTTAGGGAATTTAGTTAGCTCGAACTTTCCGAATGGAATCATGCTGCTTCTAAGTCCTAGACATGCCATTCTGCTTTCATGCTAGACTAGTCAGTTCCCAAAGCCTTAGTTTAACAATTTCATGAAACAAATACATTTTTTTCTCTTTATACTCACCTAAACACTGATGTATTTTTAATCAGATGTTTTAACTATGACATTAAAATATCCTATTCACCAGTTTTTATGAGGTTTCTATCTCTTTTAACTAAAAAAAAGCTCATCATAATTAATTTTAAATTAGAAATTACCTGGAAATCCTCTATTTGTGATTTTTTAGCAACTGCTTTTAACCACAGAAATGAAAATACGCTATCCTTACCATTCTTAATTTCACAGGACACAAATGTGGCAGGACATTGTGATAAATTAAAGATGCTATGTTCAGACATCCAGATACCTTGCCCCTGCTCTGCTGGTACTCTAAAACTATGCAAAAATAAGAACTGGTAGGTTGGGTGGGTGCTGTTAGGTATCTTGGTTTTGTAAAGCTGATAATGGATGATAGACCCAGATTTTAAGGGCTCCCATCTAGAATGGCAAAGTCCAACAGGCATGTAGGCATTTGTTGGTAAAGCCACTGCCTTGAGGTATTCTGGTGGAATATTTAGTGAAGGACAGGTTTGGTCTCAGAGAGAGTTATGAAAGTGTAATGGAGCTCATTCTGGTTTAAGAAATACAGGATAAACTAGAGATATGTTATAAATTGTTCTTCTTTTAAATTGATGGTCGATAGGAGAAATCATATGCTCATCTTATATTTGATCACCTAAGGATCAGAACTGTAACTGGAGGTCAAAAATTTCTCATATAAATCACACACACACACACACACACACACACACACACACACACACACACACACAAATCAAAAAGTATTGGCTGAACAATGTTTTAACTTCCGTAGAGCACTTCATTTTTAATGGCTATTTATAAGGTCCTGTGATGAATTGAGTCATATATATAAAATGTTTTGACCTCCTTGGTGAGAGGTCATTTCAAATCAAATGATTATTATTAGTGGGGGTGAACACTGAACAAATAGAAGACAATTTTTGTCAGTTTATGAGGGAGAAACTTCAGAAAACTTTTTCCAAGATGGAATTCACCTAATTGATTTTTTGCTTATTTTTCAAAGATAACAACAGAGATTCATGGCTATTCTTTCGCAGAGTGTCCTGGATCTATTTTCAGGCCTGGATATTCTAAATTTGAATTTGGTTATACCAGAAATATTTGTTTCTGCTTTCATACCTAGTACAAGTTCAACCTTCTTTGAAGACCAACATTTCATCACCACATTCCTGTCCAGTTCTTAGATCCCTTGAATCAAGTACCTGCATTTTTTAGCTTGATATACTTGCAATTGTTCCAGTAGGCTCCTTACTTTATTTATTTCTTTTCTTTTTTGGAAGTTTAATTCTGGTAACTTGCCAGCTCTTTTGGCCCTCCAACTTGGCCTCGCCATTGTAAAAGCCTTATATCACATGATTGGTGACATAAGAGACAATAGTTATCAACTACATTCAGTTAGTTAAAGGAAAAATTCCAGAAATTTAATGAAATTCAACTGATTTCTAATTATTAAAGTTCTTGGTTGTGCTCTTTTCTTTTCCCCTCTTTTTATTTTTATTTTTTTTGTATAACTACAGTAAGCTTCATGTTGTCATCAGAGTTTACTCTCTCTTTTGAAAAAAATTAAAAATTTTATTTATTTATGAGAGAGAGGGAGAGAGAGAGCATACAAAAGCAGGAGAGGGCCAGAGGGAGAGAGAGAATCTCAAGCAGACTCCCTGTTGAGCAAGGAGCCCAATAAGTTGGGCTCCATCTCACGACCCTGAGATCATGACCTGAGTGGAAACCAAAAGACAGACGCTTAACTGAATGAGCCATCCAGGTGACTCTTAAAACATTTTTTTTAATTTAAAATTTTTAAAAGTAATCTTTATGTCTAACATGGGTTTCAAATTCACAACCTTGAGATCAAAAGTCACATACTCTGCTGACTGAGTCAGCCAGGTGTCCCAGGTTTATTGCTTCTTAAAATCAGTATATGTTACAATTGTCTATCATTATAAACCTTTCAGGTGATTTCATAAAATTAGATAATCCTTTATATTTCATTATAATTAAAAGCAGAATAAAGAGGCAGTACAGTAAATTATAACAGTTTTAGGGAAAAGTTAATAAATGCATATTAAAGGCAAAATATTTGAAGAGTCAAAATGACAAAATAAAAAACTGAGAAACATTAAAAAGATAATAAGTAAGGGAAATAATAACAACAATAAGCCAGGCAAGAATTCTAAGACCTCTGTCATTCTACAAATATCTGTACAGAATAAATGTGAGATCAGTTGATGGTAAGATGGGAGGTTTCTGCAGCTAACAATTCGAAGCTTCCATTGTCTATATGGCTTAGCAGTTTGAGTGAGTCCTTGTCAGTGTTCAAAAGAAGAAAATGTATCAGAAGTAGAGACTAGACAAAGGTATGAAATACTGTAAAATCTCCTTGGGGTGAAGTAATTTTTTCTGGGAATATGAGGAAAATGTTAGTTTAACACAGGTTCACCACCAAATCTAGTAGAGTTTTATTCCTAAGTACTATGATTTTGTGGATTCCTAACTAACTCAACCAGGTGGGTATCAAACTATATTAATGTTAAAATGGTAGACATGAGAAAATGAAATGAGAGATTAGACTGTTGTTCTTAACAGACTTAAGAGATGAATACAAGGCTCATGTGGACCATAAGATAATATTTGTAGAAGTCAGTGGAATAAAGTTAATATATTTTAAACCAGGTTGGTTAGTTTTTTGCATGTATTGATCATTGGTCATTGTATGGTTTAAGGTATGCTACAGAAACAAAGCCAAAATTTCAGAAGCTTAAAGTTAAAATGCTGAAAATTCTCAAGGAAAAGAAAAAGATAAACAATTTTCAATCTTCCTACATCCTCACCTTGGGTTGACGAGGGACTCTGATCCATGTCTTATTCATAGACTAGCTAATAAAGACTAGCATGTCACTGGTTGAAATGCCGTTGGGGGTTGTGGTGGGGGAAAGGTATATGAAGAATCACATACTTGTTCAAACATTTCTCTTCTTAAATAATACATGTTTTTACTTCTCTTCTCATTTCACTGACCAAAACAAGCACATGACCATTTGAAGAGAGCAGAAAAGCCTAATTGGACCCTGTTTCCAGAAGGAAGAAAAACAGAAATATTACTGATGACCATGAATAACTGTCCATTGGATCTGATGACTTGCACTGATAAACATGTGACAGATGTTATTGAAAGAAGTGATATAAATATTCTTAAAAATGCATATTTGTATGTAGTATATATGCATATATATGTGTGTATGAATATACCATACATTATAATTACCAATTATACAAATGAAAATCAATGATATATTTTATATATACAAGATAACAAGGTAGAAGGATCACCACAAAATACAAATTTTAGTTTCTTTGTCCACAAGGTCCTTATAGTTTATTAAAGGAGGATGTTTAAAAAAATAAAATAATTAATTTCTAATAAAGCATTTTAATATCCCTTGCCTCATCCTCAAGATCAGAGTATTTCTTGAAAAAGATTAAAGTAATTTTTAAAAATGGAATTGAACAAAACTTAGAAGAGAAAACCAGAATGTATTTATAGTTTATAAATGGTATCACTTATCTGTTATAAAGGAATTTCCAGGCTTTCTTTGGGCTGTGTAAAATAATGCTAAATTGTTATACATCGGTTTTCTTTGAGGAGAACATATGGATCCAAGGATAAAAGCACAGAACTATGTTACATGATTTATGATGTTCTCTGCTTACCCAAGGCTCATTCTTGTTCTTTCATTCCCCTTTAGTAATATGTTGGTCGTTTCCCAAGTATTTTAAGATGATATTCACTTTATGTCTGTCCCAGTAAATTCACAAAAATTCTTCACGTTTGCTTTCAAAGAATCTGCTCAAATCACAGATTTATTGCTCCCTACATGGCTAAATGCCAACCTGAACCATGTCAGTAATGATAATGGCAGTTAAGTATGAGGTGGGATAAGAAAAATAAAACAGGAAATAAAATAATTCTTCATTTCTGCCTTTGAGGTTTTCCTAAAACATCTTTATGAACAGTTAAATTAAACAAATTCACAAACAGTGAAATGCTGCTGGTAAAATTTTAAAAGTTGAAAAATGACTACCCTCCCCACCTTCAATGACTTTAGCTTATGGAATCACGTGGGAAAATTCGAGTTCTCAATTTGGTATACAAAACAATCATCAGCCAAGGTCAGAGGATGTGTATTGCCTGGCCAACTGCTTCAAAGAGGAATAACACTTTACTCAGAAATTTTAAGGTTTATGTTAATACAACTGCATTGTGATTTCGTTAAACTAAAAATTAATGCTTTTAAAGTGTGGTTCCTATAAATTTTAAATGTATAATGTTTATATTATCTATGCTGTTTGTTTTATTTTCTTAGGCTGAAAAGTCAGCTCTTGGAAAAACTGTTTTGAAATTACCTTATATTTGTTGAGATAAATGTTTCAATATCTTCAAGTGTCTTTGTTTCTGCTGAATGACATTGTGGAAAATGACCACTAACAGAGATGGGAACTTATTATCATTTCACTTTATTTTCTATTGAGAATATATATCATCGTATTAGGCAGTAAATGTTTTCTATACAATTGTAAAATACAGGTCTTTTAATTTTTCTGGTAGCAAATGCAAGACCATGAAGGAAAAAAACAAAAAACAAAAAACAAACAGACAATCCTGCTATCTTTATGACTATCATACCATTTGGAGACCAAACTCCAGAGGTGACTGTACTAGAAAAGTCCAGTTCCACTACTGGGGTGCTGGGTGACTGTCTGTTGAGTGTCTGTCTTCAGCTCAGGTCAGGATCCCAGAGTCCCAGGATAGATCCCTGCATCAGGCATCCTGCTTAGTGGGGCGGTCTGCTTCTCCCTCTGCTCCTCACTCCGCTTGTGCTCTCTCTCTCTCAAGTAAATAAATAAAATCTTTAAAAAAATAAAAAAATATTTTGCTACATAAACTAATACCGGAGGGTATGATCATCTGCATAAGAATGTTAGAACCAATTTTTTTATTGTTGAAATCCTGTTCCAGTTATATTGACTACTGAAAAATATTTTACATGATTCTTTGATCTTGCCTGAAAGTATTTAAGAAGCTGGTGAGCAGAGCAGTGCAGTGGAGGTCTAGTCTTAGAATCCCATTGATTTCAGATCCTACCTCTACCTAAAGGTTTGTGTTGCTTGATCTACTGAAAAGTTTAGCTTCATTCTGTCCCTATAAGCCTATTGAATCTACTTCTATGAAACTAAAAACAAAGCAAAACAAACAAAAAACCCTGTTGAGTACTTAGGAAAGAATGTTGGGATATTTCCCAGTCCACAAGAATAGACAGTGCAAGTGTAAAGTTAGTGTTTGTTCATTTTGTTTGCATTCCACTGAATGATCAGCTGGACCATTCTGCATGTCCTCATCATTTGAAGTCTTTCCAGGTACCTAGGCTTTTTGATCTCATTGTCCCTTTTAGGGATTCCAGCAGAAATTGCATTTACCTCTTTGTACTTAAATCACAGTTTCTGTTAATATTCCACATTACATTCACTTCCCACCATTAGACTCATTTATTGGATAAATAAATGAATATATTGACTGCTAATCATATTCTTATATGGCTTAGAATTTTGTTTAGAGATAATGAGAAGGAACTCTCCTTACATATCATCAACTACTATATAAAGATAAGGAAAACAGCATGATCATGGCACCTGGAAACCTCTGTTTTTCCCTCTTACACTCTTGTGCATGCCTAATGCTGTCTCACTGGTTCTGTCTTCTAGAAACTGTTCATCAAATTCACCACTCATTAACAAGATATAAAAGAATATCAGGAGCTTAAGATGGTACTCTCTCTTAAGGTACTCCTCTTAAGATGACAAAAATTACGTTAGAGAAAATCAAAGGCTTTATTAAGTGAATTAATTTATCAAAGTTAGATATTTAGAATCTACTACAGGACATCGTTTTGAAAAATATGTTTTGAATGTTCTTATCTTCCTAAATCCTTCCTTCTCAGTGTACTCCCCAACACATCAAGACAGACTCACAGAAAGTATGATTCCAGTACAGACTTAGCCAAAATATGCAACCAACATTTGCATTGCTAACAATGCATTTTTCAAATTATAGAAATTATACAAATTCTTCAATAGGAAACATGAGCTGTGGTGTTGGCATTTTGTGTTTTCCTTTATGTCTAGGTTTCCTCCCTGTGGAATTTAGACTTTAAGGTGGCCCCCTGATTCCACTTCCTGGTGTCCTGTGTAACCCCTTCTCCTTGTGTGTGGGTGGACCTGGTGACATACTTCCAAACAATAGAACATACGAAAGGTGATGGGATGTCACTCCATTGATGATACTAATCTCTGTCTTGCAAGAAGATTGCCATAGTCTTTCTCTCTTTCTTTCCTTCATAGACTTTGAAGAAACAAGCTGTTATGAATCCTAGCACTATAAGAAAATAAATTCTGCAAACAGGCTGAAGGAGATTAGTAGCAACACCTCACTGAATTGAACCTTACTGAAAACC
The DNA here is from genome assembly GCF_009762305.2 of Zalophus californianus. Taxonomy (NCBI): domain Eukaryota; kingdom Metazoa; phylum Chordata; class Mammalia; order Carnivora; family Otariidae; genus Zalophus; species Zalophus californianus. The sequence goes on from NC_045600.1 coordinate 18,689,781, forward strand.
CAACCCTGCCCGCCTCTTTGATTGCAGCCTCTGACAGCCTAACCAGAGGACACACTTAGCCTGTGCCTGGACTTCTGACTCACAGAAACAGTGAGGTGACAAATGTGCATTGTTTTAAACTTCTAAGTGTATGATCATCTGCTGTGCTGCATAGAACTCACTCTTTGATTCCAGACTATTGTCAAGAAATGAAACATCTTATAATTTTCTTGCAACTAGCAAACCTTAAGTACTTAATGTTGCTTTTATGTTACAGACTCAGACTGCTGATTTTATAAAATATTGGACATTACTAAGGGAAGACACTTTAATACTGTACACACAATAACATATGTGAGATGTTGCTTACATTTACTATATGTGTATCAGCCTAATAGCCAGAAAGAGTAAACAGACTCATCTTATAATATTGTTTCAGGGACAAAATTAAAAGTGTAATATAAGCGTTATGCAGAAAGTCCCTTATAGGGGCTGCACTACTCCCATTTATGTCTATGTGTTTGACATGGTTTAAATTAGCACATTAATAGCAACACTTTCTATAGAAGACCCTATAACTAGGAAGCACAGGAAAGTTTGCATAAAATGCTAAAGGGGCACATCCTGGCATGCACAATTTGCCTCCTTGTTGAATTTTATTTAAACTTAATTTTTTTTCTAGCACATTTTGTCCATTTCTCATCACACTTTTACAGATAAGTAAACGCATAGCACCTAAAGGCAGTTGCGATATGGCATCATTGCCATGAAATTCTTGTTTTCCAAGTCTCTCTGCTATTCTTTGCATTCAGTGACTTTAACTAGAATTCCTTCTTAGAATCAGAATCCTTTTCCTCCATGTTGTGCTCCCTCACCAAATGGACTATTTATATTCCCCTAAAGGGTTTTCCAGGTTTTAAAAAGTAAAGGCAGTACTATATTTAAAGTTGCTAATATTTTATTTTCTCATGAGAAATTCAGTTTCATTGGGCATATGTTTTACACCTTAACAAGATCTTACCCACATGTAATCAAATAACGTTGTTAGCACCTCTCAGTTTGCAGTGACTACAGCTCAGTATTGGAAACAAAACAAAACAAAGCAAAAAAAAAAAAAAAAAAAAATACCTCATGGGGATACCTGGGTGGCGCAGTTGCTTAAGTATCCAACTCTTGATTTCAGCTCAGGTCCTGGTCACAGATGCATGAGATCAAGCCCCACGTGGGCCTCCTTTCTCACCCTGGAGTCTGCTTGAGACTCTCTCTCTCTCGCTCTACCCCTTTCCCCAGCCTCCTGCTGCCATACCATTCTCTCTCTCATCCTCTCTAAAATAAATAAATCCTTAAAAAAAGGAAAGAAAACTTATTAATATAGTTACCTAACTTTACATGGTAAAGAAGATTTTGCAGAGGTGCATTAGTTAAAGATCTTGAGAGGTAGAGATGATCCTGGATTACGTGGGTGGACCCAATGTAATCATGAGTCCTAAGAAGGAAACAGACGAGTCAGAGTCTTAGAAAATTTAGACAGAGGTCAGAGAGGAGAAAAGATGCCAAAGGTGGAGAAGGGATGCTATGAGCCAAAGAAGGGAGTCATCCTCTAGAAGCTAGAAAAGGTGAGGAAAATGATTCTCCTCTGTAGCCTCTAAAAGGTATGCAACCCTGTGAGGCCATTTTTAGACTTTTGACCTCCAACACTGTACAAGAATAAGATGTGCATTGTTCTAAGCCACTGAACTTGGGGTAATTTGTTACAGCAACAATAGGAAACTAATGCGGTTTATAAAGGGATGCTAAAAATTCAAAGTTTAGAAACCAAATAATCTTAAGGACTTCCACAGTCTGAGAAACCCAAGGTGGCCAGATATTTCTCTTGTGGAGGGAGTTTGTACTTTTGTCTTTATGTATAGACAATAACCATTCTCTTTCTTAGAGGAAAGGCATCTTATTTATGAGTCAGCACAGACCAGACTGGGAATGAGCACTGGCTCATTGCCAAAATTTAAGGTCTCCAGTCCTCCGCCTGGGACAAATTTCTTTAAGTTTGAGTAGCTGTAAAAGTGGAAGATGTTTTGGATCTAGATAGGTGGACATTGAAGATTTTGCCAGAAGCCTAGACCAAAACCCCATGGGGACAATCATTTTGGATTTGGAAACCTACAGATTTTCTTCCGTAGAGAAGAATTTGTACAGCCAGAGTTGCATCCAGTCAAAAGTCTCTTACCTCATTCAGCACACCAGTGACATTACTCCCCACTGATTAACAGCAACAGCAAGAACCACAACAAAATTCAAGTTTGAGTTCTAACCAAAGAAGGCCAATTCTTAGAAAGTTTGCAGATAGTTCATTAGTAGATGCACTTCTTACCTAGGTAGGTGCAGGAAGATAATGTGCTTTGTTTAAGTGTAGCAGACAATAGTTTTTAATCCCATCTGTTTCTCCAGAGAAAGGAAAATAAATTGCAGCAGGAAGTCAAAGGGTCTCAGAATTTCCCTTTAATTCTCGCAAATATGTGATTTTTCCAACTCCTGCTTCAACATCTCCATATATGGAGATATATCCACAGACAACCTTGTCTTTGATGGAGTGCTAGAAAGTTCCCCGTCAGAACTGAAATCTTCTTCACTATAACCCACAACCTGCATTTACCTTATTAAAGATGCTGCCCTTGGCAACATGACCACAATAACTCACAAATGTAAAAATCCCTGTGCTTACGGTAAGTATCAGAGTAGAGCTTGACCTGACAGCCTTCTCATCCCAGTTTTGCACTGGTTTTTCTATCATACTCAAAGTTGAGCTCAATGTTAAAGACCCAGTTATATGTTGCCTTTCTAATGTTTACGGGGGAGAGGGAATCTAAGAATAGAATAAACGGACTAAGTGACAGAACCTTATTTCAAGCATAAATAAATTTTATGAAAACATGACTCCATGTGATAACTAAAAATTGTTTCTCCAAGTCACTGTGAAAAATTGCTTAGTGGGGAGTAATTTTTATTACCTATTGAAATATGTTTTGGAGGATCTTTATATAAATTTTGACTAAAAAGCATATTTATCCTTTCAATAGAAAGCAAAAAAAATCATAACCTACAAATATTAAGAAAGAAAAGGTTTATGGTGTGGACACTTAACATAGAGAAAATAGCAAGGTTGTTGTCTCAAGGCCACAATCCCTGGAATATTTTAGCTGTTGATTCATAAATGAAAGAGTTTAGGTGCCACTCTTTTCCGATCCTGGTTCTGTCAGAATTGTCATTAAGTAAACTTAATAAAATATTGTAATGCACGTAACCCTCTCTTTCTACCTTTTAATAAAAGGTAACAAGAAGAGGTGCCTTTGAAAGTACTCCAGCATTAGAGAGCTCTTATTCTATTGTAAAAAGAAAATCCTTCCTGTCTCATTCCTGACATGCTCCTGTTATTATTGTTGTTTCTGCATCTGGAGCATACACAAATTCACTTGGCACTTCTGGTCTGGGTAATTTTAGTATTTAGTAACTGTTCCTAGATTTTACACGCTCCCCCCTCCCCTACCCACTGGAAAATCAAATCAAATCTGGAATTTAGTAAAGTCAGGGCATAATAGGCCATACTTCTCGACTCATTTAGAAAAGTTTATCATGTTTAGTTATCTGAAATGAATAAATATACAATAATACTTTGGGTGTCATTCAGTAAATAAAATGAATTCTGAATCGTCCCAAGGGTGTTACCAATGGACAACTGTCTGTGTTCATGGACAGTAATCAAACAACTTGTTTAATTCAGGCTGAGTTTTGTTCACCCAAGACTGGGGTGTGCATTTAATGAATTGTATGGTTATGCTTTAGGCAGAAATCTTGCTTTACAAATTCTAGTAAGCTAACTTACTTGACACAGTTTAAGTTTAGTTTGGTGTCAAACCATATTTCAACAGAATTTTAATATCTTTTAAGTGATTATTAGTATTGTTAAAGAAAACCATAAACTCATACCAGTATGCTCATTTGGTTTTTGACAAATGCACAAAAGCATCCAAGTGAGGAATTATGGTCTTTCCACCAACTGGTGGCTAGACCAAAGGAATTATCTTTAGGTCGGAAAAATAAATTAACCTCCAGATTTTCAGTTTCCAATTCTGCGTGTAAGGAAAGTCAGACTAGCTGACTGATTCAATAAATAAATAAAACATGATAGACATTATCTGTATATACTAGTCATCGTATTAACTAGTTTGTTTCCAAAAATAATTTATATACAAACTAAAGAGAAGACAAATGTTAGAAAAGCAATTTGAGGCTTGAAGGATCTAACATCTCACTAATGTTTATTTGTTTCCAAGCTAACAAAGTGTTCTTGATGTCAGTGTTTCTGTATTTTGATGTTAGGCAAAGAGTGAATATATGTATGAATTTATTGTGAAAGTGGGGGGATATTAATAAAATACAATGAAAATTAGAATGAGTCATGATCCTTGTTAATAACGGTTAATAACGTCCTTTCCTAACAGGTCCAGGGTGGCTTTCTGTCTCTTTCATGAACACCTGTGAGTTCATCACCAATAATGAGAGCTTCAATATTTGCAAATTGGCTTATATCTACCTCTGTGTTCCCATCCTATCCTTCTCCCCTTCCCAACTGATACATTTTTTAATTACATTCATAATTCTGCTTTTGTTTTATACAGTTTTTATATGAATATATTACTCACACATACACATGTATTATTTAGTTTTTGATGTTTTAAAAATTTATAAAAAAACATGAACATATTATAAATAATCTTTGGGCCTACAATTCTGCCATTCCATATTATATTGTCATGATTCATCCATATCATTGTAATGTAGGTATAATTCATTGTAGTTCATTTATTTTCTCGTCTGTATATTTCATTGCTTTAATGCAAGGTTTCTCAACATTGGCGGAACAACAGATATCTTATACCAGATAATTCTTTGCTGTGGGGGGCTGTCCTGTAACAAGGTAGGATGTTGAACAGCGTCCCTGACCTCTGCTCACTAGATGCTAGTAGCATCCCCTCCAGTTGTGACAAACAAAAATGTCTCCAGATGTTGCCAAAAGTTCCTGGGGAACAAAAATCACTAAAGGTTGAAAACCATTGATTTAATATATCACAATTTGTTATTCATTATATTACCAATGGCAGGTGTGTTACTTTCATATTTTGTATTATTCTTGGAACTGTCTTAAACAAGTCTCCTGATAAACACCCTGCAAAAGTTTCTTTCGGGAGTAGAGATGTTAGTTAGTAAAGCATGTGATTATAGAACTTTACATGATGTCAAATACTTACCCCAAACCCGTTACACTAATTTATGCTTCTACCTGCTATCTTAAGAGTTTGTTGATTTACATTTTCTTTAACCTTCATATTGTCAGATTTAATATTTGCTAGTGCCAGTTGAGTGATAATAAAATACCTTAATATGATATTGATTTTCATTTTCCCGATTACTATCAAGATTAAACATCTCATCATATTTCTATTGGTCATTTGTGTTTTCTCCTCTGTGAAATGTATATTTATACTTTTGCCCATTTCCTTTCTCTGTTGCATTAACTTTCTGTAATAGTCTGCTGCATATTGCTCCTCGATATTAACTTTTTGTTAGTTATATATGTTATATAAATATGTTCTCTCAGTTTATAGCATTTATTTTTAGTTATTTTAAGTGCCTTTTGATGGACACAAGGCTCATGCTTTAATATTGTCAAGTATATCTTTTCTCTTGTATTTTAGTCCTTTTTGTTAAGATTGTTTTCTTTACCACAAAGCTAGAAGATATTTATCTGTATTTTCCTAAATGTTAAAACATTTTGCTTTTGACATTTAACTGGTAATATGCTTGCAGTTGATACCTATGTATGTTTTAAGATAGGAATCATTTTTGTTTGTTTGGATTTTCATATGAAAATGATGTTTAGTTAGCTCAAATTGTAGACTAGACTTCCTTTTCCCCACTGATCTGACATTGTCTCTTCCCGCGTAAACCAATGTTCTATAGATGTGTACGTTTGTTTCTGGGCTTTTAATTCTACCATAATATTCATCACTTTCTCTATCTCTATGTCAGTAATTTCTTAGTAATAAATAGCACTAGAGATAGGACAAATATCTCTTTTTATGCTTTTCAATAATCCCTCCCCCCCATAGATGTAACTGGGCTATACTTAGGCCTTGAGACTTCCATGCATATTTTAAATTAATTTTGAAAAATTCCACGAACTTGAGATTTTTATTGAAATAATGTTGAAATTTAAGATAAATGTGAAGATATGTGATGTATTTATTCAGTGTACTCTTTTAAATTAACTCTATTAACTCTTCCCATACATGAGTATTATATGTCTTTTTAGCTTTTGAAACTTGTAAGGACTGTCCTGTTAAACCTCTGGATGGGTGTTCTTTTTGTGGGGAGATGTTTAATTATACCTTAAATTTCTTATATATACTACTATTGATGCATCCTATTTTTTAGTCACTTTTGGTTAGTTACATTTTTCTAAAATTTCTTATCCTTTCATGTAGGTTTTCAAAATTGTTGAGATAAACTCAAATAGAGAATACCTATTATATTTTAATCTTGGCTACCTGCAGTTATGTCCTTCTTTAATCTTTGCCTCATCTAAACTTATATGCATGAGGCTTTTTTATTATGTCATCACATTTGTCTAAAATTGTGGCTGAATATAAGCATCTAGACCCAATTTGTCAACGTGTCCAATTTTTTGTCTGTGATAATTTTTATTTGAACTTATTTGTATTTCTGTGATCAATTTTTTTGGAGTTTTATCTATTTTGTTACTCTTTTCAAATAAACTTGTGCAGTTTTTATTTCTCCTTTAATCTTGTTTACTATATCTATATTTTTTTATTTCATAGATTAACGTGTTCCCTGGTTGCCTATTCTTTATTTTTAGAATGAGATTGTTCTTTATTTTTATAGATATAAATACTAAGAAAAGTTATTGATGGAAATCAATGGATCTAAATTGAATGAGTTTTGTTATAGCAATGCCAATCAAATTTTTGAATTTTTTTCCAAGTTATGAGCCAAAATGAGTATGAATTATCATCACAACTCTTTGTAATGATCTTTTGAGAGACAATTGATGAGAATCTACTTTAATAATTTGGAAAGAAAATTGAAAACCATATTATTTGCAAAATCATCTATTACCAAGTTAGTATGACATTTCTTTTCTCAGATTCTGCAAATTCTATCAAAAATGCTTAACAAGATCTTATCAAATGGCTATTTAAATACATCTGTGACTTTTTTACTCTGGGGCACCTCATTTAATCTTATATAATCAGAAAGAGTTTATAAAATCTAAACATTAATTTCAACAGACTTTTACCATCATGATATATTTTGACAAAATACTTTTATCTTACCACAGGTTTCAAATACATTTCTGCAATACTTTGAAGCTCCAGATTTAGGTTTTTCCATGTATGAGAATAATTGTTATTTTAACTATAGGTCTAAAGAAATCTTTGTTGTTAAACTGATCAGATGAATCTGACTCACTTTCTATTAGAGAACAACTTATTCAATATTTTAATTGAAATGAACATGTTAATAAGCATTTAAAAAATATAGAGAGCATATTTTAAAAGATAAGCTATTGAAAGTATCAAATTCAAGTTATACAGTCATTAAAAAAATTAACTTTATATTGTATAACAAATTATTAAATGTATGTTTATTTTTGATTATCTGATTTGTAATAAATCAGTGCAAATGTGACTTTGAATATAAGTTATGTATAAAATGAAGTCTATGGTGCAAAACTTAATATGATTTCAGTGAATATGTAGCTTGTGTGTGTTGGGCATTTTGGAGTTAATTAAACACGTTTGCGTAAATGTGTGTATACATGTTCACATGTGCACATATATACACATTGACACATGCAGGCAAGTGTGTGTCTACACATGTGCAGATATATGTGTGGATTAGATGTCTATATGCATGTGTATATTTTATTAATATCATCAGGTCTCATAATTAAAATTTTCTATGTAAAAGATAAAAGCATGAGTGTTCTGGCATCTCACATATTTAGCTTAATGCTAATTTTTGTAAAGAGAAATTTGAAGGTATAAAATATTTTATGAGATGAAAGATGAAAGTTTAATGTTATTGAAATATATCGTGGTCTATTTTAAAAAGATAGGATATAACAGCCTTCTTTACTCTCCGCCCTACACACACACATGTACAAGAGATCATATAAATTTTTTGTCCAGGACTTTTATCCCATAAATTGAAATATCTGGTAGTCCAAAAAATATTTAAGATCTATTTAAAGAATGAAACTTGATTATTATATTCTGCTTTTTAGAAGCACTTTCTCATGATGATTTCTAGCAATAAGTATTATGGAAAACATTTTAAAAAGCCCTTAAATACTTGGGACAAAAAGTTATTTTTAGCATTCATAGGTTAATTTAGGACTTAGTATATTTAAAGTGAGTAAATAGCTTATATCTCTTAAAAGATAAAACCAAAATATGCATCTTATAGAAATATTTCTGGCAAATTGAGGATAGATCTCAGTATAAACTAGGGCAATGTGTTTTTTTTAATCTGTTCTGTTTAACAAAGTTTATAGTTAATATTAACACATATTGGTAGGATCAAGATGCCTGGATTAGGTCTGGGAACTTCTGCTCTCCTATTTCCTTTTTAAATTCACTGTTTCAATGTAAGCAAAACTAGATTGGCAAGAATAGCACTAAGCCAAGTGATTGGCTTATTTGCAGGGACCTCATTTTTCTTGAATATCCTCATACAAATGCAATGACTTTGCATCATCCTGGGGGAGAGGGTGAAATCAATACATTTACTGTATGTTTCTTTTATTTTCAGCTCATATTAGTAATAATAAGTTTCATGCAGGACCTTTGATGTAAATTAATGACTGGTTGAAGTTAATGGACCAGAGAGCAACCCCTCCCAGGCAGTCATTAATCTCCAGAAATGCCTTATGCTGCAATTGTAATCACTTAAATAAAAGCTTGCAAGAGAATTCAAAGAGAAATGCTAGACTTGTACTTGTCACTATAGGACAAATGGCAATTTCGATCCCCAATAAATCTCCAGAGGAACAAATAATTTGTGTTTCAACTGTGCTGTTTCCTAAAATGCTGTGCAGCATTTACAACTTTTTGAGGTGCCAATGCAGATTGATCTTCAAGATTCAATGCTGGATAGAATTGTCCTACAGTGAAATTTCACCATAAATTGAAGAAAATAGATCGTACTTGTAGGAACTAATTTGCAATATTAGGTTTTTGAGCTTATAAATAACTTCAGAAGGGCTTTAGAACTGTAATGTAAGAAACATCTGCACTAATGAAGTCTACCTAAAATGTCTTTATTGATAAAACAATGGATTCTGCATTAATTATCTTGCTTATATATCTCAGTCATAGTAAACAATTGTGGCATTTTGCTCCTCAAAACACTATCATCCATAGGTTTCATATTGTAAGATTTCTTCCTCTCTCTGACTGGCACTTCTCATCCCCTTTCCTGACTTTCTGTTCTTTTCACTCATCTTAATGCCAATATTAGTCTGGGGATATGTTCAACCTTCTTTACTAAACCTTGTCAACTTTATTTTCAGAACAGCATCTCACTCCATCTGCTCTTTGTCAGTTATGTAACCACTCCCTGATCTGATGTGACACTACCTTTTCCATGGATTGATGGGCAGTATAACTGATTTTTCTACTGCCAGTCTGTCCTCCTTCAACTACTTTCTTCAGAGAGTAATCAGCAATCCTCCTAAGATATAGGCCCGTGTTGATATCTTGTTACCTAACACCTTCAATGGCATGTCATTGTCTTTTTAATATAGCTCATGCTATTCCATGGAATTTATAAGATTATCAATAATCTGGCCTTCACTAATCAATGAAAAAGAAATATGGTGAATAACCTTTAACTTTTGAGATGTCCTACCTTTATTCACTGTGGTGGACAGACTCTAGCTGCCTGGTATTCTTGCATAATCCTTTCCCCTTGAGTGTGGGCAAGATCTGTGACTTGCTTCTTACCAATAGAATATGGTAAAGGTGACTGGTTGTATGCAATTAGGTAGACAGGATTATGTTACATAAGACCAACATCTGTCTTGCTAGGAGATGCTCGCCATTCCTGGTTTTAAAGAAGCAAGCTGCCACATTGAGAGCTACCCTATAGATAGGACCAGGTGGCAAGGGGCTGAGGGTGGGTTCTGGCCCACCTCCAGAAAGAAACTTAGGCCCTCATTCCAGCGGCCTACAAAAAACTGAGTTCTGCCAGAGACCACATGAACTTGGAAACCAATTATTCCCACATGACCTAAGAAAGCTTTAGATGAGAATCCAGTCTTGGCAGACATCTTGATTGCAGTCTTGCAGGGAGTCCAGCCAAACTATGCCTGGATTTCTGACTCATAGAGATGGTAAGATAATATATATGTGTTGTTTTATGCTACTAAATTTTTGGTAATTTGTCATGCATCAATAGAAAACTAAAACACACCATACTTTGTAATGAAACTACCACTGCTTTAAGAGTTCAAAAGAAATATTTTGAGTAAATTTGTATATTTGGGCATCAAAAATGTAAAGCAGAAAGACATTTCTTATAGTCAAACACACATATACATAAACATGCTTACAAAGAACAAAAATTTAAACTTCTTAAATAATAATAGAGGAATGTGTTAGTTAAAAAGATGAAGCATTGTTGTGGGTGGGGGTAGAATAGCATTCCAAGTAGAACAAAACGGTAATTAGAATAAAAAAGAAAAGAAAAGAAAATTTGTCAAGCAGAGGGTAGATGGGGACCCCAAGGGACACTTGAAGAAAAAGGAGCACTCACCCCAAGTGAGGCTGAAGTCACACAAACTGATAATTCAAGACTCTGGCTATTACTTCATATGTCAAACTACTCACAGTTTAGGGCGTGGAAAACTTGCTCTGTTGCAGCCTGGGAATTTAGAGCTGAAATCTAATAGTTAATGGTGTTACTCATTTTTACAGTTGAGGAAATGGAGACCCAAAAGCTTAGGTTGACTTTTCCCAAACCACAGGACTTACAATCAGCACGGCCAGCAATCAAACTCAGATTAGATTTAGGTCATATGCTATGGGTCTACTGCCCTAATTTGTTTTGAATTTTAGAATAATGGCTTACATGATTTGATAGATGTATCAAAACAACTACTCACTATAGTCAAAATGCTTCTGTGTAAATAAACCAGTTTCTATTTTAAAAATAAATTAAAATATCTGCATTTGAAGCGACTTTTGTTCAGTGTTTTGAATCAAACACTGCCTTTTCAAAGTAACTTCTTAAAGATTTACAAAGCGTTAAACCTCAAACTGATAAGAACATTAATTTTCAGGTTCCTATACATCCTATAGCAAGGCTTCAGTCTAAAAGTTGGCAGCTTTTTACCTTAGACACCAGGTTAACACATAATTATCTCCTCATTGTGAAGAATGAGAAGGTTAGCATGACAATCGATGGAAGATGTCAACTCAAAGAATACATCTTGTGAAATGCAACAATTAGAGGAGACTCTCAACACTTTCTAGGGACTGAGACAGTCCAAGGCTAATTTAGATCATCATCTAAACTATTTAAGTCCTAAGTGTCAGCAGAGAGTTAGGTAGTCCGTTTCAGTGGCATTGGAAGACCCAGCTATAAACAGTAACAAAGGAGAAAGGAAAGTGAACATGGGAAAATAAAAATAATTCTTTGGATTTCCACACATCTGTTGATTATTAACATACTCCTGAGGTATGTTTTATCACTAGCATCCTGATCCAGCTAAGGATGCTGAGATTCTCCAGATAACATCACACAAGCTAATTGATTTGTTTAAGGTCAAATATAAAGTTTATCATTAGAATCCTGCTTTTGTTTTCATTCACATTATCTTGTTGGTGAAGGGAAAATAAAGAGGCATATTGAATAAAAAGAAAGGGAATAGAAAAATACAAAGGTATCTATTATGGTGGCTGATTGTCTGCTAGATACACAATCCACCATGCCCTGAGATTGCCATTTATTTATTCAAACTTAATCCAAATGTAGCAGGGAGGGAACAGAAATCAGAGGTGTTGATTACTACTTCTGACACTGGCACTCAACAGTTGCATGACCCCTTAATGACTATTTGAACTTTGCATCTATTTTCATCTCTTGAAAACTGCACTTCCAAGAAAAGAAACAGAATCAAGTGAGATAATGAACGTGACAATGTCTAGTATACAGACATCACATAACAAATAAGTTTAATAAATGTTAAATAACCCTTTATGACGCAAATTTATGGAAGCAAACCCTTTATTTTGTCATATTTATGATTAAGGAACAGATATTTGTTTGGCCATGACTGTCATTTTCTTTAGAGTCTATTCATAAGGACTCATACCCCCAAATGAATAAATATTACTGAAGAACAAAAATAATATTACATGTACTTCTGTACCTTCTAGGAGCTTATGGTCTAACTGGGATGAGCACACTGTTATCATTAGCTGTATTGTTCTAAGGGCAACAAAGTTTCAGACAATTGAAAGATTAAAGTCCACTAAAGTAACTTCCATGGTGCTTCCAGAATTTGGTTGAAAGATACTAGATAAGCAGAGAGGAGAAGGCAAAGCATTGCAAGCGTCCTGAGATTGTCACAGTGAAAGTATCAAGGTAGAAAATGGAGGGTGCCTGGGTGGCTCAGTTGGTTAAGCAACTGCCTTCGGCTCAGGTCATGATCCTGGAGTCCCTGGATTGAGTCCCGCATCGGGCTCCCTGCTCGGCAGGGAGTCTGCCTCTCCCTCTGAGCCTCCCCCCTTTCATGTGCTCTCTCTCTCTCTTTCTTTCATTCTCTCTGTCTCAAATAAATAAATAAAATCTTAAAAAAAAAAAAAAGAAAATGGAAATTCCAGGGAGAACATTTACATTCACTAAGGGCCTCGTGTGTACCAAACAAACCACCTACAAAAAGTATAGGAGATACTTTACATGGAAAGTATTCCATGTAACCCCTTCAAAACTATAAAAAGCATGCATGCTTCTATCACTCAAATAACTTGTGTAATAGGTATTGATTACAACATTTTATATCTAATCCAAATGTATACTGGCACCTCTCTGATCCTTTGGATATCAGCAGGATTACCTCACAGCTCTGATTCCACAATGTCCTTCATAAGCCTTACACTTCCTCCAGATTTTTGCCAATCCTTCCCTCAAGGTTCTCTCTGTTCCTCTATCTCTGAGCTCGCCCATTCTGACCTCTCCTACACCACCACAACTAGGAACTCTTCTTTTACTGGTTCTTCCTGCAAATCCAGACACAGAAAGTATTGTCATTTTATTCGGTGTGTTGAAATTCAGACGTCAGAAAAGTCGGTGAGGGGTGCCCACTGAGCATTACAACTTCCCCATTCGTGGGCTCCCCCATTTTTCTACCTCAAACACTGTGTTTTAGAAGCCGGATGCAGTCTTCTCTTATCTCATGCAAAGTAGCCTCATTGCCTTCTCTAGAGCCTTCATAGCATCTGACACCCCATGTCCCACAGAGACTCAACTAATAGTTTACCAAAAATACTTTTCCAAGATGTGTTATTCAAGTATCAGGGCATACTGTAAAAGATTTTGAAATGAGCAAAAACATCACGGACTGTAGTATCCTGTCAAGCTTACCATATGGCATATTTTTTATCTTTATTGTCCTTGAGCTATTTACAACTCTGCAAGTCATAGAAATCTGATAATAATGGAGATAATTCCAATGCAAAGAAATGCAAGAATTCTATCTCATGGAATGCTGTTGATTATCGGCCTGTAAATATTGATCTAATTGTGGAAATAATCATAAATTCACTGTCACAATTTCTGGCTGCCTATATAATTGTGCTTTTTGGGTTCCCCTCCCAGGCAGCTATGACATCTTAGTGTTTCCCTCATTAATTAATGATTTAATAAAATCTTTGGCCCAGGTTTTAGGAATAGTTTTATGAAAGTCCTGATTTTAGCTTTCTAAAAATCTCTTCAGTAATTAGCTTCCCATTAAATACTTTATATATATATTCATCTACAAGGAGTCTTCAAATATCTTTAAGTTCTAGGAAAATATCTGGAAAGGCCCAAAACCAAGTTTAGGAATTTTCAAAGAATTCCTTTCTTAAAACCATTTTCAAAAATTATCTTAACTGCCTTCAGTAGTCCATAGCATATAAGCATAATAGAGTCTTTAACATGCCTTCAGTAGCCCATAGCATATAAACATAATAGATTCTTAAATTCTCACTGGAAATGACACAAGGTAAGTGACATATCACTTAATTTTTGGTAGCATAATCTAACATATGCGCTTTTGGATACCATCGTTTTATGTTCACTATTAACTTGGAATTCTAATAGCACATATCACTTCAGATTTTATGTCCCAAATGTATTATGTTTGAAAAGATATTTATGCAATTAGTCATAATCATAGAAGATTTCGTGGGTTTCTTTTGAGAAGCTGAACTGACATAACACTAAACTTGTGACAATTTTTCTGTACGGGGTTGCAAAACAGGTACACATCCACACTAAGCCACTCTATTATAAGTGATTAAGATGTACATTAATCAATTCATCCAACTAATTACCTGCCAGAAGTTGCAGGTGAGCTTTTATGGCTTTTATAAATGTTAATTATCTGTAGCTAAATGTATATATGTTTTGCAAAGAAATAAAAGAACAGTGTTGGGTTTCTGCTTTGACAGTTGTATTTCACAGAATGTATTATTTCAGTTGACTTTTTCCATCAAATGTCATGATAACCTTTCCATTTTTTCACAATAAGAAGATTATGTGTTAACTTGGTGTCAAAGGTAAAAAACTACTAACCTCTAGAGGAAACCTTGAAATAGGAAGGATAGGGGTACTGGAAATAAATGTTATCTGTTTGAGATTTAGCACGTTGTAAATCTCTATAAATTGACTGTGAAAGACTTCAATTTAGAAAAAAAAAAAAAAACTTCATTCATTCATTCAATCACCCAAGATTCATCAAGTAATTATTATGTGTCATGGGCTGCACTTGGAGTTGAGTATAAACAGATAAATAGAACAGTTTATTTAGTGCTGACAGAGCTCTAAGTGGATGAATAAATATAAACAGCTCACTAGTAAGAGGTTTAAATCCTGTGTTTGCATATTACAAACTGTCAGGCCCTGGGTTATTTATATAATTTAACACTCAGTTCTTAATCTGTAAAATGACGCTCTTTATCTCAACTTAAGACTTTTCTGAAGTTTCACTGTTGAGCAAGTTCCTGACACAGAGTAGGTGCCTAGCATGTCTGTCTTTCCCAATGAGATACTGCAGTTCAGGAAACAGAATGTTGTCAGGGAGTGAGTAGGATAAGACTTCGTAGTACGTACGATCATTGGTGCCCTCATCGAGGTCATGACACTTAACACAGTGTTTCAGCAGCAAGCAGGCATTTTTTAAGCAATGAGATTGTGGGAGCCAAGACCGAGGTGTGAGATTTCAACATTTCAGGTAAATTAATCTTTTTACTCTTTAAAAACAAAGCAAAAAAAAAAAAAAAAAAAGAAAGAAAAGAAAAAAACTGTACTCTAAATTTTGGGTGATTAAAAAAATATAATTCTAGAAAGTTAAAATCTAGTATTGAATTTGTTAAACTTAGAATAAATTATGACTATAATTTCCAGACCTAACATGTATTTCCTAATACGCACCTCCCCCCTCAAAATGTCAATATAGTGAAATAAACGATTTTTGTATGGTTATATCTACACACATTTTAAACCAAAGAAGAGTAGTGAATATATGATTTCTGAATTTAGAAGAGAGCTTTCGAGGTTTTTCTTTTTTTTTTTTTTTTTAAAGATTTTATTTATTTACTTGAGAGAGAGAGAATGGGAGATAGCACGAGAGGGAAGAGGGTCAGAGGGAGAAGCAGACTCCCTGCCGAGCAGGGAGCCCGATGCGGGACTCGATCCCGGGACTCCAGGATCATGACCTGAGCCGAAGGCAGTCGCTTAACCAACTGAGCCACCCAGGCGCCCTCGAGGTTTTTCTTAATAAGAAAGAAACTGGTGGATGCGAGTAAACCAATCATTACTGAAAAGTTTACTTGAGACAATGTTCTTTAAATTTTTAATAGGCTCCCATTGAATAGATAGAAAAATTTCTCCATAATTTCAATAGATTGCAGGCTGTTCCCACAGAGTTCATGTTTGTAAATTCTGCAGGAAGCAGGGGGGGTGGAGGAACAGGTTGGGCGGTGTCAGGAAGTGATGGGACGAGGGATATCGGGAAAGGCAAGAACTCTACACGTGACAATAATCTCTACATGCATGAGTCTGTGCAAACATCAAAAATGTTTTAGGACAGCTTTCCTTTAAAAGCATACTTTAATATAAACATAGGCTGAGGTAATATTCTTCATAACTAACATAGAAAAAGCCCAGCGTTTTAGGCTTCTATTGTGATCTCAGATGACCCATGTCAATTTCTCCCTCAATCTAAAGAATCAACTTTTAGTTGCCTTTCTGATAGAAAAAAAGAAACACTTAGATAATACTCCATCCCCTGAAGATCACCTAAAAATGAATGATGAGTAAAATTGTACAGTTTATAAAGTATTTTTATATACTGAGATATTTAGATATCTTCACTCTGTCCCTATCAAGACCCCTTATATGAATGGAGGTTTTAGAGTGGTAATTAACCAAGTCCTTATCTTCACTCAAAGATTGGTGCAAATTAATATAGAGAGGAATCACACTGATGGAAGGTACAATATCAGCTAAGGCCACCCTAGGAAACCGTGTTTAACCTAGGCAATTTTTAACTTGGTGCTTTCTAAATATAGTAGCCTCCACTTATCTGCGGTTTCACTTTCTTCATGGGACATCTGGAAGCATATGTTCCTCCTTCTGACAATACGTCAGAAGGACAGTAGTAGCCTAACACTGTGTCACAAGGCATACCTCACTGCATCTCCTCATGTGGGCATTTTATTGTCTCACATCATCACAAGAAAAAGGACGGGTATGGTAGACTAAGATATTTTGAGAAAGAAAGAGAGACCATATTCACATAACTTTTATTACAGTATGTTGTTATAATTACTCTATTTTATTATTTATTGTTGTTAATCTCTTACTATACCTAATTTATCAATTAAACTCTATCATAGGAATGTACATATAGGAAAGACAGTGTATATGGAATTTGGTACTATCGGTGGATTTAGACATCCATTGGGATTCTCGGATGTATCCTCCATGGGTAAGGGGTGACTACTTTAGACCCGACTTTCTAGTCATGTAGACAATTGAATGAAACACACGTTTAGGAATCGGCAATAAACCAACGTGTGATGGTTAATCTTATGTGCACACCTGGCTAGGCTGTCATGCCCAGTTGTTGGGTCAAATAATAGTCTAGATGTTGCTGTGAAAGTAATTGTAGATGTGATTAGATTTATAATCAGTAAACTTACAGTGAAGCAGAATGCCTTCTATAATGTGGGTGGATCTCATCCAGTCAATTGAAGGTTTTAGGGGCAAAAATTGAGGTTTCCAGATAGAGAAGCAATTGTGCTTCAAGACTGCAAATTATAAACGTGGCCTGAGTTTCCAGGCTGTTGGCTTGCACTACAGATTTCAGAGTCAAGACTAATATCAAGTCTTACCTCAATTTCCAATCTTCAGGGCTTCCCTACATATTTCACATTTGCCAGCCACTACAATCATGTAGGCCAATTCCTTAAAACAAACCTCTCCATAGAGACATCTATACCTACATATCTATATCTATATATCCTATTGGTTCTGTTCCTCTGAGAAATAGAATCATAACACACAATACAATATAAAAAACAAGTAGATCCATTTTCAGTTTCCAGACATTGAAATAACGCCAGTCTTGATGGGCATTTTCTAGAATAACTGAATTCCTTAAGAAGGTATATTGAGTAAGAGCAAATGTACCAGGTAGAGAAGCACAATTCAACACTCCTATATTATTTGTCGCTAACTGGCCTTGTGACTTTCTCTCATCTCCACCTAAATGTATTCATCTGTAAAATGACAAAATTAGATTAGCTCATCTCCACAGTTTCTTCCTGCTCTAACCTTTCATAATCTCTGTGATCCATCATTTGCAGTTACTATCTCCAGAAGGACCAAGCTCAATGAAGACCTCCTTCCAGTAACATATGGCTAGCATAGGCAGGAAACATTTGCTAGAGAAATTTTCTAACGGTAAAGTAAGAATGGACTGGCCAGGAATTCCACGTCCATATGTATGAGGAGTGCAGAGGTATCTGAAACAGATTTGATTGTTTGATTAAAGTGATAACAGTCATAGAAACCCTGGTATCCATCTGCCCCAGATGAAGGGTTGTGCTTTCGTTTTGCTTGGTTGTTTAATGTGTCAGCTTTAACTTCCTCAATGATCCTGTTGCTGTCAGGGGCATAAGGATTTATGGCTCTGCATTCCTGGTCTGGATTCCTATTAAGCAAGCCCTGGCCTTTTGGATCATTTGTACCTCTAGTTCTGCAAAAACTTTGTTCAGGAATCTGGGATTTCTTTCAAAATGTAATTTTAAGAACTGTGATAAAAGCTTGTTATGCCCATCTTTGGGCTTAGAGGATGAGTCTTTTTTTTTTTTTTTTTTTTTTAAGATTTTATTTATTTACTTGACAGAGAGAAACACAGCGAGAGAGGGAACACAAGCAGGGGGAGTGGGAGAGGGAGAAGCAGGCTTCCCGCCAAGCAGGGAGCCCGATGCGGGGCTCGATCCCAGGACTCTGGGATCATGACCTGAGCCGAAGGCTGAAGCTTAACGACTGAGCCACCCAGGTGCCCCGAGGATGAGTCTTATTTTACCCAGTGACCCTGAGATTTAGGCATTTAGGAACAGAGTTAGATCACTAACACTAAGCTTACCTTCTAGACCCTAACTTTAAAAAAAAAAAAAAATGTTACCAGGGAGCCTGTGTGGCTCATTTGTTAAGCGTCTGCTTTCGGCTCAGGTCATGGTCCCGGGGTCCTGGGATTGTGCCCCACATCAGGCTCCCTGCTCGGTGGGAAGCCTGCTTCTCCCTCTCCCACTCCCCCTGCTTGTGTTCCCTCTCTCGCTGTGTCTCTGTCAAATAAATAAATAAAATCTTTTTTTTTTTTTGCAGCAATGTCCACAATAAATAAAATCTTTTAAAAAAATGTTACCTTAGTTGTTCCTGATGATGGTATAGATGTAATAATGGTCATAATAATAATAATAATAAAAGGAAAAGTGGGAGGATAAAGTATATAAATACCATCAATGTCAGTGAAATTTAGACAGAAGGATAGAAATTGGGTACTGGCACAGAATACATTCTCTTGTGTGGGACTGGTTCTTGGAAGTTACAAAATCTAATGTGTTTGATGAGGGAAGCCATAAACATACTTCTTTTTCATGTGGATTCATATTTTTAGAGTGAATCAAATGAGACTTTAGGTCCTGACTAAATTGGCCATGCCTTTGTGTGTTATACTATGCAATGTTACTGTTTTATAGGTGCTAATAGATCTGTGGTTCAAAGTATGGTCCCTGGCCCAGCAGTATCAACATCACCTAGGAACTTGTTAGAAATATAAATTCTTGGGTGCTCCCCTAGGAACACTGAATGAGAAATGGTGGGAATGAAGAGCGCTGATCCTTGTCTTCACAGGCTCTCCAGGAGATTTTGATCATGCTAGAGTTTGAGAATCAGTGCTATAAGACTGATACTCTGATTCACACTGGAATCCACTAGTCCAACAAAATTCTATTAAACATCTACAGAGAAACATACTTTACTCTTCTCCATATGCCTCTAAAAATAAAACCTAATAAAACAGAACAAAGCCAACAATCAAACAAACACAAATAAGTAAGTAGAGGGATTCCAACATGTGAATTTAGATAGCAGTTGTTCTACTTCTGTTGGTTGGAAATTGTGTTTACAGTAAGGGATCTGTAGCAAAATTGAGGCTCTTTCTCCTATGATATTAGACTATGATTTAAGCTGTTTGATATGTATTCATCTCTACTTCCACAGGCAGCTAGAATGAAATCAAAGCACTGCAGACATTTTAGACACTGCAGACCTAATATACGTAATTCCAATGTTCCTCTTTCCTCTTTATCTTTATGTATCTTCATTAGCAACCCACTAGTTCAAAAGCTTAGCTGTAGGGGTTGAAGAGAAGGCATTTATTAAATCCAAATTCAAACAAATGTTAGGTAGTCAAAATCAGTTCTGGGGAAAAAAAATAGAGATAAAGGGCCATTTGGTATCTTGATTAAAATTAACCAGAAATAATGGGACGTCTAGAAGAAGAAATAATATAAACACATAATACTAATCTCCTGTATCCAAATTACATAACAATTTGAATCCATTTAGCATTGATTTGCTATTTTAAGTACAGAAGACAATTTTGGTATGATCAGAACTATTACCACATACCAAAGATAATGTTTTGAGCCCTTGATTCAAAATCTTTAGTGTTTTCAAACAATACATGATTAAAAGTCCACCTACCTTCAATTCTAGAAATCATTTCATAATGCAAACTTAATTGGCCTTTATTAGCAGAACCAGATTAAGTAGCTTGTTGTGGCCATGATGAGCTTATCTATTATGTTCATAATTAGGACTTCCACAGCCAACAAACCCAGAGGGGATCAAAGCTCACAGCCAATCTCTGTTGCCAACAGCCACTCACACATTCTTAAATCATCTGGTTGCTATCCCTGCCACCACCAAATTCACCACCCCCTACTTTTCTTTTTCTATTTCTAATCTACTATGTGGACTAATTTGCTTTCTGGGAACCTGAAGGGACTAAAGGCTTTATGCATGGGTATGTTTGTTTTCTCAGAAGAATGCCAAAAAGAATTTGGAATTAGGGAACTAGGGGCTGGGGACAGGAATTATTGCAGTATTATCCTCAGACATTGAGAAACAAGGCAGTCTTCTGAAATGTCGGTCTTTGAGGATGTATCTTCCCACTTTATTATTATGATTGTTGTTGTTTTTGAAATTTTAAGCAACATTTTTGTATATCCATGTACTTTACAACGTCCCTCTTTCTTTCTCACCCTCTTCTGGGAACAGATAAAACCTACTTTTCTAGTTGTGCATTCTAATAAGAAGATGGAATAGATATCTGTTCAAAGTAATGTATTTTTTTAGTCATCATATACAGTAGCTAGAAAAGCTGCCAGGATCAATTTGAATGTTGTTCAGACACTTGCAAAAACTGCTGTAAACAGTTGCATTAAGGTTTAGCCTACAAATGCTGCACGTAGTGACAGTGGTCTTTTGGGTTTTTTTGCCTCCCCCCGCCACCCAGCAATTAGGGAGCTTTAAAATAGCCTGATACCCAGGCTGTAAGCCAGGTAGATTCAGTCATGGTCTCCAGCAGGGGACTCAGGAATAAGTAATTTTTTAAAGCTTTCCAGGAGTTCCCAAAGGCAGCTGAGATGAGAATCATTACAGAGGGGAGTCCACATTAGTTCTTTAAAGACAAGCAGGTTGCGAGTGTTTAGCTTCTACAACTTCTTTTATTTCCATAGGGCAATTTCTCAAATCATGATTTAAAAAAATACAATTATTTTTATGTACTTATTGGGATTGGCACTAATCAATCAAAAACCGGAAAGATGTATCTCAGCTTAATTCAGTGTCTTCTCTCTGTAGATTTTGTTATTCTTGTCCCATTTTATAGGGGGTCATAATGTTTTCTCCACCTAGGACCGTATCTTGTACAAGTTCTACTTATTATTTATATGACTTTAGGCAAGTATCCTAATGAATAAAATGAGGACAATATTACCATCTGTTTCATAGTGTTGGTGGGTTTAAGGAGATAACTCTTATTAAGCAATTAACACAGAAAGCAGACATAAAAAGGGAACTCGGTTAATAGTAGCTATTATTATCAGTAGGATCCAAAGCTGGGCATTTGGAATGTTAAAACAAATACAAATGTGATCCTAGCTACTGAATTACCACTGTTTTCAATTTAACTTGTCAAAAAAATTCATTAGAATATTTTACCATTAGATATACAGAATATAAAGTAAGCTTCTCTTTCTCACATAACAACGGCTCTGGAAACAAAGTCAGTTACCTTTTGTTCCAGATAGTGATGTTTCAGTTACATCTTTTTGGGTTGATTCCCTCCTTAAATAATCTTGTAAAGAATAGATCTGGTGTTCTCTTAACAGAATTTGTGTGAGGACAAGATGGAGACTTGTCACTTGCCTTTGGTTTATCTCATCTTAATAGGATTTGAGGAAGGAAGGCTGATGTCTGTACATACACCCTTTAAAAAGTAAAGTAAAACAGCACAACAGTTCTTCATCTAAGGCAATTCTAAAAATTTCTCATCCTAGATTTAATTATTCATCAGAGTACTTCCCTTTTGTAAACATGAAATAAAAATGTTCCAGTGTTGGGGCGCCTGGGTGGCTCAGTTGGTTAAGCGACTGCCTTCGGCTCAGGTCACGATCCTGGAGTCCCGGGATCGAGTCCCACATCGGGCTCCCTGCTCAGCAGGGAGTCTGCTTCTCCCTCTGACCCTCCCCACTCTCATGTGCTCTCTCTCTCTCTCATTCTAGCTCTCTCAAATAAATAAATAAAATCTTTAAAAAAAAAAAATGTTCCAGTGTCACCACATTAAATATGATAATCCAGGAGAAAGAAATAAAGGGTAAAATTATTTTAAAAAAAAACATGAAAAAGGAGCTCATCAGGAAGCATTTGAGCAGCTAATGAAGCTGCAATATGAAAATGATTAATCCACAGTGTAAATATGTATATATTGTATTTTTATGTTCACCGGAGTCAATTTATCACTTGGGAAGACTTACATCTGACATATCTATCTTCAAAAATTTTACGAATTATTTGATTTATTTTGACTTCTTATACTATGGCTGCCAAATAAAATATATGATGTTGAGTCAATTTTAGATTTTAGATAGGCATCAAATAATTTTTTAGTGTATGTCCCCACAAGTATTGCAGAACATATACTTAACACTAAAAAATTTCATTGTCTATCTAAAATTCAAATTTAACCATGTGTCCCTTATTTTTATTTCTTAATCTGTCAACTCTGACTTAAACCATAGTTTGTGTTTTTGATAACAACATTACAAAGGCTTTTAGCAGTTGATAGATAATGTTTTTCATTTGGCCTAAATATATGAAAGAAAGTGAGCTCTTCTGAGACTCAAAAATATGCCTATTTGAGACAAAGTAGACACATTTTCAGTGATAAAAAGTATTTCTTGTAATGAGTCAAGGGCAAAAGTTCACATTAAGGTATTTTGAATGATGCTTTACTTTATTTGATTTATTTACCGGGAGTAGAAATGATGAATGTAAGGATTGAGTTTTTTGTTTTGTTTACTGAATACAATCTGGCTTTTTGTTTTTTTAATTCACTATGAGTAATCCAATTTATATTTAGGGAAAATATCTGCAGTTGATATTCCACATAGATGTTCCAGAATTATTTTATATTATGAATAAGTGTCCAAGTTGCAAAAGGTATTGAGTAAAATAAAAAATAAACTAGGAAAGCAACTTATACACTGAACCATATTTTAATATGCTTTTAAGCATATGCTCAGTGTGTGTTTTAGAGACTCAGCTCTTGCATCACTGTGACCTCAGGCAATTTATTTAATCTGTATTTGCCTCAGTTTCTTTCTTTTTTTTAAGATTTATTTATTTTAGAGCGAGAGAGAGCATGTGAGTAGGGGGAGGGGCAGAGGGGGACACTCTTTAAGCTGACTCCCCGCTGAGTGAAGAGCCCATCCCAGCATGCATCCCAAGACCCTGAGATCACAACCTGAGCCAAAACCAAGAATCAGATGCCCATTTGACTGAGCCACCCAGGTGCCCCTTGCATTAGTTTCTTTAACAGTTATAAGGGATGATAAAAATACCTAAATCATAAAGGGTTTTCCAGAAATAAGTAATAATAATTCATAGGAAGCATAAAGTTTGGCACAAGTTCATTTCAGAAAATATTGGGTGCTTTCTCATCTATTAACATTAATTTCTGAAGTATAACCTGAGATAGTAGTTAGGGTATACTTCTCAGCATCAGGAAGCCCAATTCCTGATATCAGCACTATTTGTATGACACAGAATTGGAGTTCTATGAAAAAAAGGGCATGTTAATTGTGGTCAATAGTTGAAAGTCTCCACAAACGCATAATATGTAGTAAGTAAGTAATTAGCTTAAGAGAATATTATCTAAGGATTCCCTTCTAGTGCATTCTATCTTCTCTAGTCATCTCATTTTTGTCTCTAATTTTCAGGAAAGAATCACCCTATCAGATAAATATGTATGGCATTGTTTGGAAGGTTTCTTTGACACAGAATGGCTCACATAACTAAAAACTGTTTTTTTTTTTTTTTTAAAGAAGGAATCCACATCAATGAAAGAGTACCACAGAGCTATTTTGTGATTATTACACACTGTCATAACCATAATTCTACATAAATCCCAGGTATGTCAAACTATTCTACAATAATTCCAAATTTTATTTCTCATGAAATAATAGATTTTTTAAATCTACTGGTGTGAGTCTAGTTTTCTCCTCTGTTCAATCTCTGATACCCTTCCTTTTCTTTCTCTTACACTGTTTCCCAACCTACTGTTCTGGAATGTCACATCTTTATGTCAGAGCCCTGATTACTTTTCTTCAGGAAAAAAAAAATAAGCCCTTGCTTACATACTTAATTAAAAGTTCCCTCTAAGTACCAAGTTTTTATCAATAGTATTGTTAGGAAGAGATCGCTTCTCTCTTGCTAACTCTGGAAACTCAGCACTATTTCTTTCTTTCTTTTTTTTAAAAGATTTTATTTATTTATTTGACAGAGAGAGACAGTGAGAGCAGGAACAGAAGCAGGGGGAGTGGGAGAGGGAGAAGCAGGCTTCCCGCTGAGCAGGGAGCCCGATGTGGGGCTCGATCCCAGGACCCTGGGATCATGACCTGAGCCGAAGGCAGACGCTTAACGACTGAGCCACCCAGGCGCCCAGCACTATTTCTTTAGGCCAGAATTTTTCTTATTCTCTTCCTCCCCTCCTTTCTTTCCTTCTTTCTTTTCTTTCTTCCTTCCTTCCTTCCTCTCTCTCTTTTTTTGTCTCTCTTTCTCTCTTACTTTCCCTTCCTTCCTCTCTTCCCTTTTGTAACTAATTGCTCAGTCCAAAAGCCCAATCTTTCATATGATCTGGGGTGCACTAGAGGATATGCATTTTGTGATATGCATTTTCTCTTTAACCTGAACACTCTATATTCTCTGATTGTGACTTTCATCTTCTGACTCCTTATTCTTAGCCCAGACATAATAATTTTCGTGTGTGTGTGTATGTGTGTGTGTTTGTGTGTGTGTGTGTGTGTGTGTGTGTGTGTGTGTGTGTGTGTGTGTGTAGAGGAGAACATGTTTGGTGTCTGGGAATAAACTTCATTTTGTTGAAAGTCATGGGTTTCAGCATTTAGTTCCTAAAATATTTAGTTCTTATTGTCATATGGGTAAGAGGGTCTGACCAAGCTGTCTCCTTCCCTTAAAAGTCTCTCCCTTTTCTCTGGTCAACCATTAAAACCTTAGATAAAGAGAAACAAACAGTATTTGTCCTCTCTCTCTCAGACAAGTGCATCATTCTAAAATTCCTTAGTGACATATAATGCTTGATAATTACAGTGTTAATAATAATGGGTTAATGATTAAGTGAGCTCTTACGAAGTATTATATCAAATTATGGGTATAATTATAATTATTATTCAAGTCCATGGGATGGGGACATTTTTCCCCCTTTACAGATTTATTGAGGTTAAAACAACTGTCTACCAAATGGCAAAGTCAGGATTTAAACACAGCAGTGTGACACCAAAGCCTGAGCTCTTTACAACAATGATATGCCACCTTCCCATTTGAACATTTAATCTGTTTGTATACCCATAGTTCTTTCAAAGTTCCCTTTATCTCCAAACAATCAACTGGGAAAATAATAGTGGTTGCCCTATTCGAATAACTTGGATCAAATCTCCTTCCTCTGTATTGCATTTTGTATTTGAAAAAAACTTCATTGCACAAGTTGTCATTTGTTGGTTCATTGGTTCATTCACTCATTTATTCCCGTATTCAATAAGGATTTATTGTGGGTTTCCTGTGGCAGTAATGCTTTGTTACTCTAGCCATCTTCAAGATTAAAGAGGTTATTCTTTTTTTTTTTTTCCTGCTAGAATTAAACTCTTGAACTGCTGATGGAGTAAACTGTTTCTATAAGAGCATGCTAGGGCGCTGGGTGGCTCAGTTGTTAAGCGACTGCCTTCGGCTCATGTCATGATCCTGGAGTTCCAGAATTGAGTCCCACATTGGGCTCCCTGCTCAGCAGGGAGTCTGCTTCTCCCTCTGACCCTCCCCCCCTCATGTGTTCTCTCTCTCTCATTCTCTCTTTCAAATAAATAAATAAAATCTTTAAAAAAAAAAAACATTCTAGGGAGTGTTGGGTAGCATGACTGTGGGCCTTCTCCTTGGTTTCAGCTGTGCTGAATGTCTTTGCTGGCCATCAGATCCCCTTTCCTGGATTGTGCCATTCCTTTGCCTTGTGGAGGCCATCACCTTTTTATTTTGCTCCTGGTATGTTTTCCTGGTTGATTCTCTTCTCTCTTCTTTGCTTTGTTTTATATGGCCACAGGTACAGTAAAGCTGATATTATAAGTGCCAGGGGAAAGTCTTGTTTGAATCATGAGTTTTCTTTGTGTGATAAGAAAGTGATTATTGTTATCACCATAGAGTCTTTTCCTTGCAGGAGCCTGTGTCAGGGCTAGAAGACTGGCAATGTTATAGTCTGTAGTGTGATCTTGGGTGTCATAAAGAAAATTAGGCTTTTGGGCATTTGGAGATGAGAAACTGGAGAAAGTTCATGGCAGCGGCACCAGCCTCCAGAGTGCTACAGAGGGAAAATACACCTTGAACATGAAAGCAGGTATTGTTTGCTAAGGTTTTTTTTTTTATTAGCAAAGCTTTCCACCTTCCTTGGTTCTGGAGTCAGAGTGAGAGTGCACTCTAGTGACACCACTATTTTTATAAGACAAAGGAAAAGAATACCTCATAATGGACAACCACCACCATTCACTGCTGTTTAGATTGAGCCAAAATGTTTTCTACCATAACAAGAAATGTATTCTCAACTTTGTCCGGTGGTTGCTTCTATACCCAGAGAGAAACCCCATCTTCCTTCAGAACTTTCTGTTGTTCCCTGATAGCCTACTTGTTTGTGTGTTCTACTTGTTTCCAACTGTCACTAAAATGTCTCAGAGCAGTGCTTTCCCCTTGAGTTTTCATAAGAATCACCAGGAGAGCTTGCTAAAACCAACCTCCCACCCCCAGAGACTCTGATTCTGTAAGTCTGAAATGGAGTCTAAGAATCTGCATTTCTACTGATGTTGTTGCTCCTGGTTCAGGAACCACGTATCAACTAGCATTGTGTGAGTCGTTGAAGATTTTGAACTGGAAGGGATCTCTCAGATCATAGACAAGATATAGGAAGTGACTTGTCAAAGGTCACATAGATACTCCATCTAAGTGTTGTAATGCTTTCTATTATGTGACTCAGACTTTTTAAGTAGATTTAACTTTATTCCTTTAGAATCAGCTGAGCATGTTTCTCTAAATGGCTTCATTGGCACACATAAAACCATTATCAATATAGACAGGGTCAGGATGAAAGAGACCTTTATCCAATTCACACTACTCTATGTTATTTTGGCCTTCTTAAGTTTAAAACTACCTTTACAACCAGCAAAAAGAAACAGATTGGGGGGGTATGTGCATTCTTCTCCCCCTTACCTTAGGTTGGGGGGTATGTGCATTCTTCTCCCCCTTACCTTAGGTTGGGGGGTATGTGCATTCTTCTCCCCCTTACCTTAGGTCTTCAATGTGTGTATGACTTATAGCATCTTCGCGAGGTTTTAAATAAATCTTATTTCTCCTGACTATCCAGTATCTTTCCTTCATCTTGCATAAGGTGAATAAAACTGATTCTAGCTACCTAATTATGTTTAACTTTGGTAGAACAGGACAGGTTTCCACCAGGAAAGCTTTCCTGAACCCTAGCCCATTTGAAAGATGGCTACACTTCCAGTTTGCACAAAATAATCACAGGAGAATAAAAAATCATGTATAGTTTTTGTCTAGTATATGGTTCTGCACTAAAACAAAGAGAATGATCACTCCTTTGATGGAATAGGTCTGGGTGCATCTTTTACCACGTCTTCTCTGGTTAAGTCTCGAAGGTATGATAGATACTATAAGTCTTCTGAGTCTTTCTCTTGAAACTGATAGTTTTTGTCCTGAATGATATGCTAAGTCTTAGTGACAATTTCCAATTTGTATTTTCCTTTCTGAGATTGATAAATGGAAGTTTTTGGCTATTAGGAAGACCATGAAAGGGGAAGCCTTCGTGCTAATAAAATCATTATAATGAGAAATACCAGATGATGTCCATGCCTTCTACAGATCTACATGTACTAAGTACTCTGATGCAGAATAAAGTAATCGAAGAACTTCTACTCAGCTCCAAGAAAGCTAATATGAAAGGAAGGGGAGAGAAGGAGGGGGCTAATTTCGATGTCTCTCTGAGACATAAACTAAAATATTGTTCAAACTTCAGAAAAATTTAATTAAAGGGCCAACATGGATATGATGACAGATGAAAGGGATTTTAAAGCAGGAGACACAGAAATTCTGAAAGACAAATTACTGTCAAGGAAGGATAATTCTGTCTGGCAGGTAATATTAAAACACTGTTACGTGATATTATCTTAGGAAAAGCCTGTCAACACAGATGTGGTAAGTCACAAAACTCCTTAGGGAGAGATAACCTGTCTACCACTGGGCATATACCAGTTTGCCTATCAATTAGTATCACTGAATAGAGAAGGGATGGCATTATCATTTTCTGGATAAGAGCATGTGAATGTGTCCATACTAGGTACAGTTTGAGTTTACATTTCTTGCTACATTAAGAAACTATAGCCCAAATATAAAAATCTGTAATAAATGACATGAACCCCATAATTTTATGCATTATTTGAGAACTCCAAAAGAGACCTAAAAGAAAGGCAAACTTAAACTTATAAAATGTAAGTTCAATGGATACACATTTAAGAGGAGGGCCTGAAGTTTGATCCTATTCAAATGTCTTCATATTAAAACAAAATGTCTCATTTTTGGACATGCAAGTCATATATTACCCACTTGGGTATATCAGTGCAATATGCCTTATTGACTCACAAATGTCAAACATATTAATAGACATAAGGGAAGCAAAAAGAAAACAAGAGAAAATGATCAAAGTGCTACCTACCCAGCTCTTAAGATGGTTGCCCAGATGAATCTTTTCACAACTGGATATTTCCAATGTTTTTGTTTGTTTGTTTTACAATTTCAGTGTATAGTGAAAGAATTGCTATCACATTGAAAAAAACCTAAAAAAAAACCCACAACAATAAAATTAAAGGAAAATATTATAAAAGCAACCTCCATGAGTCCATAGTGATGTAAATTATTGAATAAATAAGTGGTAGAAGAAAAAATAAGTTATCCTTACAAAAGAACTCCATGTAGTATATGTAATCTCCCCTCAAAGAGGTGAGCTTAATTCCCCTGCTCTTGACTGAGGGCTGATTGGAATTGTTTCCAAAGAATGGAGAAAAAAATCATAACTTTACAATGAAGAAATTTGTCATATCGATATCATGTATTCCTGAAGTGAAGGGATGAAAAGGGAATTTTATCTCTGTGATATTCTCCCCCCAAACACAAATCCCAGTCTAATCCGTGAGAAAGCACAGGCTAGACTCAAGGTGAGGGGTATTCTACAAAACACTTGACCAGTGCTCTTCAGAACTCCTGAGGTTGGGAAAAACAAGAAACAATTGAGAAAAATTGGAGGAGGGGAGATTAAGGAGACTTGATGAATGGACACTATGTGGTATCCTTAATTGAATCCCAGAATAGAAAAAGGCTACAATAAACATATAATGACAGTGAAACATAAAACCTTGTTGTTTTAAGTCTTAGGGGTTTGCAACTGTGGTTACTTGGCATAAGTTAGCCTAACTTGCCAGTTATAGTGGCGAAAAGAACAATTGTTCGTTAAGTGGTGTAAGAGTAAACAGCCATCCTTTGTACAAAACTAACGGGTCATTCGGGAAAAAATATTACTGGATTCTTCCCTCAGTGCTCATATAAAAATAAATGATAGATCAAAGATTTAATCACTTTAAAAAAAGAAAAGAAAACTCTATGGGTTTTAAAATCAAATATATGGAGATTTTATCTGTATCTTAAATAGAAACCAAAGAAAAATATGATGAACTCAAATGCATAAAATGTTAAATATACTTTTTGCCAGAAATTCCATGGACAAACAATACTGCTATTACTACTACTACTATCACCAAAGCACTGCAAATATAGGAAAAAACAGGAAATACAGGCAAAGAATGCTTTAACAAAAACAAGAATAACCCATGAAAGAAACAAATTTAGCAAAGACTATTAAATAATTTCACTAAAAAGAAAAGATGAATTCATGAAATGTCATTCAATTGCATTCTTCATTTAGAAAATATAATTAAAAATTAAAATGAGACATTATTACACCCTAATTCTACTTCATGTCTATTCCATAGAAAAATATTTTTCATAGTTTTTTGATAAATTAAATCTTTAGGGAATGATAACTCCAGGGTTATACAGACTTTGAAGTAGAGTAGGAGAAATGGAAGACACTAATTCAATTTGGTGAACACTGATCCCAAAACTAGACAAGCACAGTGTGAAAATGGAAATTTAAAGCCAAATCTCACCTAATAGTATAGCTGCCAAAAAAAAATCATATTCATGATTTGTACCTAGCAATATTTGAAAATAGTACACATTATGACAAGTTAGAATTATCTCAGGAATATAATATATAAAAATGGCTTTAAATAAGAAAATCTATTTAACTCAATCATTTATGTTATTAATACAAAGGATAAAAATATATGATTATAAATAGGAAAATATCTGTTAACATTTAATTCCCATCATCATAACCAAACATTTAGACCAAGCTAAGGAATAGGTTTCACTGACTTAACATATGATATAAAAATGTTACAATATCACTTTTAATGATTAGAAAGATGGAATTATTTCCTTTAAGGTAGAAGAAGATAAGAATCCCTTTCATAGCCATTTTGTCTTAGATTTCATGGGATGTCCCAGTCCATGCAAAAAAGAGGGAGAGAGAGAGACGGAGAAACCATAGACTGAAAAGAGGAAAGGGCGCCTGGGTGGCTCAGATGCTTAAGCGCCTGCTTTCGGCTCAGGTCATGATCCCAGGGTCCTGGGATCGAGTCCTGTGTCGGGCTCCCTGCTCCTTGGGAGCCTGCTTCTCCCTCTGCCTCTCTCTCTCTGTCTTTCATGAATAAATAAATAAAATCTTAAAAAAAAAGAAAAGAAGAAAAAAATTATAATGGGTATAAAGAGACAAAATTATAGTACCAAAATACAAGGATTTAGTGGATGAGAAAACAAGTTCTGTCTATCTCTCAATTCTCCTTTCAGATACAACTACATATCCCCCACTTCCCCACAAGCACAAACAATGGCACACTTATAATTTAATAATAACCAATTAAGAGAATAAAAATAAATCATTTAAGAAAAAATGTAAAAAAAAATACAAGCTGTTTTTATATTTGTATTGAAATCCTTGAAAGAAGACCAAAATAAATATTTTACTTGGGTATGGAAATATGTTGTTTCTATTCAAAGAAATTAAGAAATTCAATTTAATTTTAGTGAAAATTACATATTTTCTCAAAGGTTTTGACAGGTTATCTTAAAATTTGTATGACAAAATAAAGAAAAGGAAAAGAGAAAAAAAGTAACTAAAGAAATTGCAAACAAAGGATGAAGCTTTTCCTTCCATCTGTCAAGACTTATTATACATACATACAGATTAAAAGGAGTATATATTATACATATATACTAATTGAAAACATAAATATCAATTAAAATACACAAATATACTAGTTGAACAAGTTTGAGTAGTGGGGAAAGAAATATAGAGAAAGCTCAGGGTATTTAGTGACTTGATAACATGAATTGCTGAAGAAGAGTGGATGTTTTAAAATAAGTGATATTGAGGAAATTGACTCTCCATGTGGAAAAAGAATAATATCTGATTATCTTGCACAATAAACAAAATAAATTTTAGTTGTGCTAATTACATAAATGTAGAAAGTAAAACTTAAAATGTATTAGAAGAAAATACAGAATAATATCTTCATAATATGGGTGCAGGGAAGAAAAATTTAGAATACAGAAATGCAAAAATAATAAGTGTGATAAATTTAAATTTGCCATTAGGTGCTTAAAATATATATCTGCAGATTTATATCCAGAATATATAAAGAACTACTAAAATATATGAACAAGAAAACAAGCAACATGGAAAAGATATGAGTAGGCAATTCGCAGATCATAAAATCAAGCGGCCGGTAAAATAAGAAAAGATCCTGAACATTATCTATAATTAGGAAGGTAAAAGAATTAAAATGAGATAAAATTCGTAACCTTCAGATTGGAAAACAGGAGATGAAGATGATGTTTCTGCTTGCTGCTCTTGACCCCATATTGTGGTCATGTAACCATGAAGCTGATGGTTAGACCTAGGATGTTGTCTTTTTTTTTTTTAAGAATGCTGAGTCTTGTTGCAGTAGTTGTCTTCAAGCACTCATGTTTCAAAATAGCAAGAAGGGGACTTTCAAATTCACTGTCTTTGAATTTCTTAAGCATGCATCTATTTGCTGAAACCGATTTGTATGCTAAAACTTAGGTACAAGGGATTGTGCAAAATGTAGACTTTAGCTTTTCAATCTCTCTAATTAGGAAAGTGGAGGGGAAGTTAGAAAAGTTCATCCAAAATATTTATCAGAATGTGTATAGTATGTTCTACGTTTTCCAATTTTTATTCAAAAACAGAAGGAGAAACATTTACCTGCACAGGTAAATGCACATCCCTATATAAACCAAGGGCAGAGTCAATAAGGAAAAGGAGGAAAATAATTATTTTGACCTTGAGTGGTCTTGGAACCAGGGTATACCTCAAAGAACATTGCTATTCCAATTATCCTTCTGTAATGTTCAACTTACCATTTCTAATCCTCTTTCTTCTAGTGCAAAATGGAAATGATCTCTAATGACATTACAGTAATGGAGAACAAGTCAGTTGTTTCCAGGTATTAGAGATGGCAAGAATGTGATTCTAGAAGAGTAACATGGAAGAATTTCTTTCAAGTATCAGAATAGTTCTGCATCCTGATTATGATGGTTGTTATACAACACTATACATATAATAAAAATTTATGGAACTATATATGCAAAGATTGAGTGCATGGTAAAATCCAAATGACATAGATAATTTAGTTAATAGTATTACACCTGTGTTACCAATGTTTTGGTCGTTGTACTATGGTTATGTTAGATGCTATCACTGGGGGTCTGAGTGAAGGTATTAGGGAACTCTCTGTACTCCTTTTGTAACTTAATATTAATGTAAAATTACTTAAAAAGGAAAAGTTAAAGAAGAATGTTGTAGGATTTATTTTTTAATTACAAAGATCACTTTGTGCTAACTGTACTGAAAAATGATATTTAACTTTGGTTCTAGGCACTCCTCAGAGAATAAATATATTGACCACATCGTTATGGGCTCCAAATGTAAGCCAGACTGCCACAAGAAGACAAGGAAACCATCACATTTCTCAGCAAATCATCTTTTTTCAATAGTATACAACTTTATTATTATGCATCCAGTAAAAAATTATAAAATAAGCACAGAATTGAAACTCTATTATCTTTTTCCTCATTTATTTTCCTCACACATTATATTCATTTAAACAAAATGGCCGAAAGAACCAGTCTGTGGAGGTGTCCCCACTGCTACCCTCTCAGTGCAGCTTCTCATCAACCCCTTCACTGAATACATTTAAGAGCTTTGTAATTCCTCTGTCTGCCTTCATTCTCCTTTCCTTCTAAACCAGCTTGTTGGCTGCTCCAAGTTTTCCTTTTTTCCTTCCTCCCTTCCTCTGTCCCTCCCCTTCCTCCCTCCATCCTTCTTTCCTCCCTCCCTCCCTCCCCTCCCTCCTTGCCACTTTTCCTTCTTTCCTTCCTTCCTTCCTTCCATCCTTCCTTCCTTCCTTCCTTCCTTCCTTCCTTCCTTCCTTCCTTCCTTCCTTCCTCCCTTCCTTCCTCCCTTCCTTCCTTCTATATATTAAAAACACACTAAAATATATGTATACTATACCTATGTAAACATTATAGCTATAGATGCGATATATATAGTATACCTATGTATAGTATAGGTATATGTATATATGTATATATGTTACATAATTTGTGCACATAGGCTTTTCTTCAACACTCATTCCTTGCCCAAAATTTAGAAGAATTCTCCACTACCAAGAACTGTAGATTGATTACTAAGATTTTCAAGATCCTACAAAACAGAAAACCCAGCTGCTCAAGTTCACCTTGCTCAAGTTCACTTCTCTTAACTAACTGTTCCTTCATGTACCCTGCTCCTTCTGCTCCTTTGCCATTGCTGTCACACCTCCTTGAAACACTCCTAACCTCCTCATTCTTTTGTGCCAACCAAATTTGATTTATCCTTTCAAGTCCCTCTTAAGGCCCCACAGGTATCTTGAGATTTTCCTTCATTTCTGAATTTGTAAAAACTCTTCTTTCTTTCATGTTTTGCTGCATTTATATTATGCACTATACGACATAATATTTCATTTTTTCTCTGTTACTTATTACTCTATTCCTTGTGCTGTCTCTTTACAAGGATGGTAAAGTCTTGGTGACAGGGAATAGGTTTATACTTCTTTAAAGGTTTCATTGTACCTGACACAATAGCTCTTAATATATATATATGGATATATATATATATATATGGATATATATATATAATTTTCAAATTGTACATAAATTCTCCATTGAAATAGGGACATCTATAATTGCTGAGGTCCTCTTAGGCTCCTGAGTTATGATAATACCAGTTTCTATCCAATTAACATTTCCCCAAACACTCGCTGAATAGCAGACTCAGGAAGCTTCTATTTTAGGGGTGCCTGGGTGGCTCAGTCGTTAAGCGTCTGCCTTCGGCTCAGGTCATGATCCCAGGGTCCTGGGATTGAGCCCCACATCGAGCCCCACATCGGGCCCCTGCTCTGCGGGAAGCCTGCTTCTCCCTCTCCCACTCCCCCTGCTTGTGTTCCCTCTCTCCCTGTGTCTCTCTCTGTCTAATAAATAAATAAAATCTTAAAAAAAAAAGAAGCTTCTATTTTAGCACAGGCTTCTAGTAACTGACAGGACAATAAACCATATTTACCTCCCACTAAGATATGATACTTTAGAAATCTCCTAGGCAAATAAGTACCCAATTCCAAGAACAAATATCTCTAGTACAAACAATTCACGCTTCTATTGATTTAAATCTGAGTTTATGTAACCACTCAAGGGTGGCCTGTGGGGGGGAAAGACCCGCCGGAATTAAGCTAATCCATCATAACACTGACTAAAACTCTTAATCATGTTTTACAGAAGCAGGAAAGAAGTTTCAGAAAGATTTTAGGCAAAGGTGTCTTCATATTTTATTTGAAATTATTTTGTTTCACTTTTCCCAGAGTGAATATAATTCCTTAGCATTTATCTTCATGCTGTAGATGATTTAAAAAAAAAATAGAAAGAAAGGAAGGAAGGAAGGAAGGAAGGAAGGAAGGAAGGAAGGAAGGAAGGAAGGAAGGAAGGAAGAAAAAAGAAGAAAGAAAGAAAGTAAAAAAGAAAGTAAAAAAGAAAGAAAGAAAGAAAGAAAGAAAGAAAGAAAGAAAGAAAGAAAGAAAGAAAAAAGAAAGAAAGAAAGAAAGAAAGAAAGAAAGAAAGAAAGAAAGAAAGAAAGAAAGAAAGAAAGAAAGAAAGAAAGAAAGGAAAGAAAGAAAGAGAAAGAAAGAAAGCAAGAAAGCGAGCCAAAGTAGGGCTTTGGAGCTTTGCAGGTTGCTAAGATTTGTTATTTAGAATCTGATGTTTAAGTGCTCCCAAATCCAGTGTCAGACCCTGGAAATTGTCTCAGGTGGAATTATCCACATTCTACATAGTTTTCTTTTCGTGCTCTATGGCCCGCTGAGTTTGCTTTGCAATTAATGGAGATTTGGAACTTGCATCCATTCTGTGGCTGTCGAAGCTAATCCAGACATGAGTCCCAGAGAGTGTCGGGTCATCATTGTGTTTCTTGGATATTGGATTTTTGGTTACCAGATGATTCAAGAGAATTAAGGGATTCTTTGCTTTGAATTTGTTTCAAATTCAGTATGGGAATTTAGTTTAATAATAAAATTATCAAACCTACAAGTGAAGTTGGACTTATTTTTGTTCCCAGGAAAATCGAATACTTTCATCACCATTTGTTATTTAGCAGAGTTACCAATTTCTCTGGTGAAGTCTTTCAACAAAGAGCCTTGGAGTATAGAGGAATATAGATAGACACAAAAAGAAAAGAAAACCAAATATGCATCAAATAACTAAGGTAAAAAGTTACAGGGCAACATTAGATAAGACACTATGTGTTGTTGTCATTGTTGTTTTCCTTATGTAGACAGCAGCTGTTCTTTCAAAACAATTTTTTCTTGATAGTACAAGCATCAGGATTCATTATTACTAGCACACAATTGCACAAATCAGATCAAGCAGTGAGTATTGGATCTAAGGCTTTGGACAAATTAGAATATAACTGGACCATTTGTTTTCTTTTTTTTTAATATTTTATTTATTTATTTGACAGGGAGAGACACAGCAAAGGAAGGAACACAAGCAGCAGGGGTGGGAGAAGGAGAAGCAGGCTTCCCGCCGAGCAGGGAGCCTGATGCGGGGCTTGATCCCAAGATCCTGGGATCATGACCTGAGCCAAAGGCAGATGCTTAAAGACTGAGCCACCCAGGCGTCCCTGGGCCATTTGTTTTCTACCCCCCAGTCTGATGCAAGTTGTAAAGATGTGAAAACATTTAGAAATATGGCTTCTGTGGATGGTCTTCTTTTCCTTCACCATAGCTCCAGCATGGAGAGACAAAAATAATGTTAAGGAAGTAGTAAAATGTTATAACTCAAAGAGGTTGAGTTTGCATATTTCTATTTAAGTTACCTGATTTTTCTATTGTTTCCTCCAACCTCCCCCCCCCCCCCACAAGTACTTTAATCCATCCTTCTGTGAAGGATTTCCTGGTCCAGCGGGGAACATTTGACTTGCACTCAGATGGTGGCCTCCTGTACTATCTTTGGCATGTAGTCATTTATTATCAGTTACCTCTGCATAAGTTGTTTGATATCCTGAATTTCACTTCCATCATCTGGAATGGGATAATAATATTGCCTTGACCCACCTCAAATGTATTTTGAAGTCATTACACCCAGTCGTTATAGTTAGCATATTATAATGCGTCAAAATAAGATGTCTGAATCTATCTTTCACACTTTAAGTTCTCTGAGGGCAAGTATGATAACTTACCCTTAAAAGAAAAGCTATAGTACCTAGCCTAGCACAAAGCCTAAGAGACAGTGATCATTTAATATAGTTCAAATCCATTTGGCCAATTAATAGATATTGAACTATTCAACTAATACTGAACTATCAATAAAATAGATAATTGTATGTGAAAATGATTGTTGCACAGCAAAAGTAGATTATCTCCCTTGTCATCTTTCATTAGGTCTTCGTTAGAAACCAGGTGTTTATTGTAACACTCTATCAAGTCAATATATTCGAGGGAGTGAAATGATTTTATTTTAAGAACATGAAGATTTATCATAATGTAAGTCATATGTGTGTCAGCAAATGTAGAAATAAACCAATGTTTAATCCAACTATGCATCATTTAAAGATGTTTTGGAGCTTTCACAGTTTTAGATCTGATTGACACAGAATTTTCGCATGGCATTTGTTCAACTAATGTCTACTGAGTGAATGAATGAATTAAGAAATTAAAGACTATCCCAGCCTAAACCATCTAGGAATGTCCATTATCAATTCATGATCTCTTTACCTCACTGACAAAAAAAGATGTCTGTTTTTCTTTCATTTTTGTTTGTTTTTCTTTCAAATTGCCTCTTTTTATGACACACAATTCAAGTTTTTCCTTCTTCATTTGCTTTCGGAGTCAGGAGTCTCCTTTTGCCTCTTTTACTTATTGCTATCCTGGATTTGAGTAGAGTAAGCTCCCACCCATATTCCAATTTATAAATCTAACTACAGGTTCCGTATGTATAAAGATGATGCCAGACTTACTCCCTATATCTACTGTCAAACCCAATTTCTTCCATCTCTTGAATTTGGGGTCATGAACTCATCCCCACTTCCCAGTCTGAGAATCTCCTACCCATTTTCTGAATACCCCAAGGATTCTATTCACTGTTTAGCATTTCCCCACTTCACTTGGTCTTAATTAGGCACATCTTAGAATTTATGAGACGTTGAACAACACAGATCCCCAATAGCCTTTTAAGAACTTAAATGTATTTTGATACTTATAATTAACATAAAATATATGTACACAAATTGTATTAATTTTGCAGATTGCTCATAAAGATCAGAACCTTACAAAAGTCCAGTCTAAGGGAGTCTTCATAACAAGAGCTGTCTCCATTATGCAGACAGGGAGGACTCTAGACAAGGGGGTTTCTTATTGTTCCTTGCCATTGTACTCCTCCTGACTCTATTCTCCCAGACATCTTCATCATAAACCCTTCAATTATCCCAAATTGTCTTTGAGTGCTTCAGATACCCAGGGCATGAAATGATCTGTTTCTTTCCAGCACTGTCACTCTTATCTCTTTCCTTATCTCTGCCTGCTTCCAGCTTCCCCATTTTAATTTTTTTTTCCATTTGGTTCATTTTTACATGGGAAGAGAAGAATGCCTTTAGCAGAAATATGTGGCACAAAACTTGGTTAAATATCCTTCTAGTTTTAGGTATAAAGAATATTCTACTGTTATAATGAGATATACTATCTATGGAATATGTCCACTCAATTATCCAATGTGTTTCAAAGCTACTTACAGAATGTCCTTATATGACAATAAATAGATACCTTCAGGTGTGGGCCAGTGTCAAAGATGCTTTTTTCTTTTTACTTTTAATTTTTTTTAAAGATTGTATTTATTCATTCGAGTCACAGAGATACAGAGAGAGAGAGAGAGCAGTAGCAGGGGGAGAGACAGAGGGAGAAACAGGCTCCCCACTGAGCCAGGAGCTGGACGTGGGGCTCGATCCCAGGACCCTGGGATCATGACCTGAGCCGAAGGCAGATGCTTAACAATCTGAGCCACCCAGGCACCCTAAAGATGCTTTTTTCAATGGCCAAGATTTCTCCAAGATTTTCCCTGCTAGCCTAAACCTGTGAATTTGTTGCAATTTAACTATTTTATCCTCCCTTATGATAATTTAACAACAATGCTAATCAGTTTGGATTAGTTGCAGAGAAACATAAGGTAGTCTATGAAATTTCTCATTTTGTCCACAGATGCAAGATCAGTTTGGCACAGAAATAATTTCTTTCTTTCCACTCAGGACTGTGGACAGTTAGATATATACTAGTCAAACTTAAATAGCTGATAAGATAACCAAAAATAAAAATAAAAAGCTTGGAAGACTGAAATTCTTCTGTACTTTTGTATCTCTGTGGTTTCTGTGGAAACCACCCATCTTTCTCCTGTAACTAAAATATCGATGATTGGAAGCACACAGACAACTGAATTTGGAATCAAAAAACCTACCTGAATGGTTATAGCTTCACCACAGCTGATGTTAGGACTCTGCCCTGTAACTCTCGGTCCACCTCCAAGTTCACCGGCAGGTGGGGTGAGATGTTTGCAGAAATCTAAGCCTCTTATTAATTGTTATTTATTTATTTTTTTTAACTACCTGTGCCTTTTCATCTCTCTTCATGGACACGTTCTCTAGTATCTTCGAAGCTTGCTAAACACTTAGGAGAGGCAGCCACATAGAGGCTGGCATTTAATGTTCCTAGGTTCAATACTGATCTAATGAGGAATGGGAATGGTGTTAAGATCAACATGTCAGCTGCCCTGTCCCTGTTCCTCAATGGGACAATATTGAGGTTTATGCTGTTTAGAATCTCCAGTGAGACTGAGCCCACAGCAATAGATCACACATTAATGAACACTTTATTGGGATACTTTGGCTTTGCTGTTACATGCTCCCATCCCTTGTACTTTCTGAAATGACTCCTAAATACCCCAACCCTTATTTTAGTGTCTGTTTTGGAAGAATACCGAATTCAGACATTCTCCTTGGATACAAGATTTTTACCCATTTTAATCTTCAGCTTGCGCACTAAAACATTTATTTAACAGGATATTAAGTGGAAGATGCCCTCTTGCTTTGCAGTCCCAAGATAGGGACAAATGGTGACAAACAGAACCAAATACACATTTTTGAAAATGAATTTCACACCTGGGAGTACATTTGTATTCCTATGACCTAATGTCCACGAACCACCACCACCACTACCACTCCCCTACTCCATGACCAGCCTGCACACTCCTATCTGATTCCATAGGAGAGGTAACTCAGCAAAGGAAGAAGTAGAGATTTAATATCAAAACACCATGTTGTATAACTTAAATACATACAATTTTATTTAAAAAACAAACAAATGTGGCTATCTAAGAAAATTGCTTGCTGAGATGGTGCTGACTATAAAGAATGAGAGGCTAATAGTTCATTCATCCACTGAATGTTTTCTTAAAAGAGTGGACTTATTGCTCTTCCCCTGTGCCTACCCTTGCAGGATTTCTTTTCCTTTAGTGCCTGAGGTTCTTGGTCAAATCACTTTGAAGAATGAACCGGTAGACGAGAAGAAGAGTGATGGGTAGCAAAGCAAAGTTAATTGAGTGATAATACAAAGCTCCCAAAGAGGGAGGGGACCCAAAAGGGTTGCCGCTGGAGTTTCTAAGTTTAGGGGGTTTATGAACTCTTTTGTGGAACTCTCATAAGCAATCAGGGTGTGCTGAGTCATGCCAATCAGGGCTTTGCTCATGTATCTGTCTGTCTATTAGGTTACTGTCTACGTGCTGATGGTCTTTTTTGACTAATCTCCAGAGGCTTAGGTCTTAACTGCCCCTTGCCCATGATGGTGACAAATGCTTTGTGATTAATTGTTTTATTTTAGGACATTTAGAACTACAAAGCAGAATGCTAGTGCGGTCCTGTCCAACTTGCAAAACAGGATGTTAGTGCTGTTTTATCTTCGCTGTCTCCATATTTTCTTGTTTGGGACCCTGGCCCTGACTACCTAACTGTCCAACTCACTCCTAACAGTCCCAAGGAGGGTAAAAGAGAATGCATAGAGATGGCAAGGAGGGAGTGACAGGAGAATGTCACCTGAGCAACCCACAGACTCCTCAGATGAATTTTCCAATGTGTGAACTTCTGTGTGTGAGGTTTACAATGAACACTGCAGTGTAGCTGTGTTTGAGCCACTCTGCAGGAGCGACAATCGAGTATTTACCTTCCAGGTAGCTGGAAGAGAATAAATAAAAATAATGAGAAATAACAAAGGCTCAGTTAAAAAGTTATAAAAATATAACATGTAGTTGAAAATGGGATTTTTATATGCCTGTTGAGAAAGCAAAATCTGGACAGGCAGGCAATTCTAGGGAATGGTTGAGAACTGAAGAAAGATCTACACCTATACTTACACATGCTCCCAGAGATAAGCAACTCACGAGAAAGTGGGAGAAGGAAATAAACAAGAAATTTCCTGGAGAAAACATTGGAAAAGATGTCCAGACTCATTAATGATGGGGTAAATATAAATTAAGTCAATACTTTGTTGCTATTTTACACCTATCGAATGGGCTGAAATTTAAAAAAAAAATGGATACTATCTGTTGTTCCTGTGGTATGTGGAGAAGAACTCAGTCATATGCTTCTTTCTCTGGGTTCAGAGTTTGTAGATTTGTGTATTCATTTGCATTTATAGCTTAAAACCATGTAAAGATGTTTACTTTTAAAGATCTTTCTTCTGGACATTTTTTAAAGGTCTTTAATAAAATTTTCACATAGTTTAAGAAGCCAATTCATATTAAACATTTTATAACAACACAGTGGAACCCATCTGTGTCTTCTTCATCCCCCTACTTGCATTCCCTGGAGGCATCTACTTTAATCTTTGTTAATGTTTCTTCTGTTATTTAACTCTGAATTGCTAATTTGAGTCTTCCTCTCTTCCAGTATCTCTTTTTATCTCTTCATTATGTATTTATATCACAAAGATTTATTCAATCAGTAATCTGTATCTAAAACCTAATAATGTATAAATATTTCTTTCTTTGAAATTATCAGTATCCCAAATAGCCCAACAAATCCATCAGAAATTTATTAGTACTCTTGTCCAGAAGCTCAAAGTATCTAGTTATGTACTAGATCTTTTTCCTTTTCTGTAGATCTTATTCCTGATGCCCTTCTTTTCCTGATTTGATTTGTGATTTGTGTTGATGATACTCCAGGCCTGTATAGTGTTTTCATGTTAGGATTATTTTTATATGGTATCCTGGGTGTTTTCCCCTTT
This sequence comes from Zalophus californianus, assembly GCF_009762305.2. Lineage (NCBI taxonomy): Eukaryota > Metazoa > Chordata > Mammalia > Carnivora > Otariidae > Zalophus > Zalophus californianus. The sequence goes on from NC_045600.1 coordinate 18,732,572, forward strand.
TCCTGAATCCCTTATTTACTTCTTTCATTCATAACCTCCATGTTTGAGAACTACGTATTTTAAGGCTTTTTACGTCTCAAGCAGATTTTGTGTTTTTTGTTTGTTTTTAACCTTCACATTTGCTAATAGTTTAAGCAATACAGAATTCTAGGATAAAAATAATTTTCTCTTAGAATTTTGTAGGGACTGTTATTCCATTATCATATTGACTCTAGAGTTGCCTTTGATAAATCTGCTATTCTGATTCCAACAGTCCCAATACTTTCTTAAGTGTCAGTTTGCTTTTATGTTTTCTTCTTTCTTTCTTTTTTTTCTCAAAATATTTAGTATTCTTTTTTTAAAGATTTTATTTATTTATTTGAGAGAGAGAATGAGATAGAGAGAGCTTGAGAGGGGGAATGTCTGAGGGAGAAGCAGACTCACTGCTGAGCAGGAAGCCCAATGCGGGACTCGATCCTGGGACTCCAGGATCATGACCTGAGCTGAAGGCAGTTGCTTAACCAACTCAGCCACCCAGGCACCCAAAATATTTAGTATTCTAGCATTCTATGCATACATTGTTGCAATAAGCAATCATCCTGTGTATTGTGATTTATAATGAGAAATATATGTTTGGTCTTCATCTCCATTTCTGGCACAGAAATCCTTGGAATTTCCTAAGTGATGATTTTAGTAAAGGGATCTTTTGTTATGTTAAGGAAGTGACTTTTGAAATGTCCCTAGATCACCTAAGGATGGAGGGTTGGTTGCCAGAGAAACCAACCACATGATTAAAGAGTAGGAACTTTTAGTCCCAGAACCTGACCTCCAGGGAAGGGAAAGGGACAGGAGATTGATTCTGTTCTATTCTGTTGCCAATGATTTAATCAAGCATGCTTATGTAATGAAGCCTCCATTTATCCTCCAAAAGACTGATTTTAGAGAACTTCTGGGTTGAAACACACAGAGATTTGCCAAGAATGGCACTCGGAGTGGGCATGGAAGTTCCTGGTCCTTCCCCTGTACCTTGCCCTACACATCTCTTCCGTGTGACTGTTCTTGAATGTTCCTGTTAGGATAAACTGGTGATTTAGTAAGTAAAATGTTTCTCTGAGGTCTGTGAGCTGCTCTAGAAAATTGATCAAACCTGAGGAGGAGTCTGTAGGGACTTCTAATTTATAGCCAGTTGGTCAGAAGGACAGGTAACGATCTGGACCCTCGACTGGTGTCTGAAGTTGGATGGGGATGGTCTTGTAGAACTGAGCCTTCATCCTCTGGAATCTGATGCTATCTCCAGTAGATAGCTTCAGAACTGAGTTGAATTCTTGGACGACCTGCTGGTATCTGAGAACTGCTTGATGTTATATGGGAAGCCCCCTCCCACCACACACATTAGAATTGACACAGGAACCTAAAATACATCCCCAAATTCAGTGCTTTAAACAAAATATGTTGGTATCCTTCATGGTTCTGTGGGTTGACTGAACATGCCTGGGTCCCTCATGAGGTTGCAGTAAGATAGAGGTTAGAGGTAAGGCCACCTGATCATTTGATTGGATTGGGTGTTCAAGATAGCTCACTTGCATAGGTTGCATGGAATGCTGGATATGAGTTGTAGAATCAGTTTGGACTGTCTATTGGAGTGCCTACATATAGCCTTTGCAAGTGTTATGAACCTTTCATTACATGGAAACTGATTTCAGAAGTATCCTAGACAGAGTCTAGATTATTTCTTGTGACCTAGCCTTGTAAGTCCCTCAACACCATTTTTGCCACATTCTATTTGTTATAGAACTAGTCTTGATTAAAGGATAAGATATCCACTCATAGTGTGAGCACTGGTAAGTATGGTTCATTGGAGAACCATATTTGGAGCCTAGCTACTACATCTGATTTTCTGAGATTTGTCAATAACTTTCATTGCTGGTGTTTGCATATGTGTTTTATTCATTGCATTGGACACTATAATGACTCTTTTTTTAAAATAATTTTTATTGTTATGTTAATCACCATACATTACATCATTAGTTTTTGATGTAATGTTCCATGATTCATTGTTTGTGCATAACACCCAGTGCTCCATGCAGAATGTGCCTTCTGTAATACTCATCACCAGGCTAACCCATTGCCCTACCCTCCTCAACTCTAGAACTCTCAGTTGGTTTTTCAGAGTCCATCATCTCTCATGGTTCGTCTCCCCCTCTGACTTACTCCCCTTCATTCTTCCCCTCCTACTATCTTCTTCTTTTTCTTTTTTCTTAACATATGTTGCATTATTTGTTTCAGAAGTACAGATCTGTGATTCAACAGTCTTGCACAATTCACAGCACTCAACATAACACATACCCTACCCAATGTCTATCAACCAGCCACCCCATCCCTCCCACCCCCCACCACTCCAACAACACTCAGTTTGTTTCCTGAGATTAAGAATTCTTTTTTTTTTAAAGATTTTATTTATTTATTTGAGAGAGAGAGAATGAGAGATAGAGAGCACGAGAGGGAAGAGGGTCAGAGGGAGAAGCAGACTCCCTGCCGAGCAGGGAGCCCAATGTGGGACTCGATCCCGGGACTCCAGGATCATGACCTGAGCCGAAGGCAGTCACTTAACCAACTGAGCCACCCAGGTGCCCCTGAGATTAAGAATTCTTGATATCAGTGAGGTCATATGATACATGTCTTTCTCTGATTGACTTATTTCACTCAGGATAGCACCCTCCAGTTCCATCCACATTGTTGCAAATGGCAAGATCTCATTCCTTTTGATGGCTGCATAATATTCCATTGTGTATCTATACCACATCTTCTTTATCCATTCATCTGTCGATGGACATCTTGGCTCTTTCCACAGTTTGGCTATGGTGGACATTGCTGCTATAAATATTGGGGTGCCTGTACCCCTTTGGATCCCTACATTTGTATCTTTGTGGTAAATACCCGGTAGTGCAATTGCTGGATGGTATGGTAGCTCTATTTTCAACTGTTTGAGGAACCTCCATACTGTTTTCCAGAGGGGTTGCACCAGCTTGCATTCCCACCAACAGTGTAGGAGGGTTCCCCTTTCTCCACATCCCCGCCAACATCTGTCATTTCCTGACTTGTTACTTTTAGCCATTCTGACTGGTGTGAGGTGGTATCTCATGGAGGTTTTGATTTGGATTTCCCTGATGCCGAGCGATGTTGAGCACTTTTTAATGTGTCTGTTGGCCATTTGGATATCTTCTTTGGAAAAATGTCTGTTCATGTCGTCCGCCCATTTCTTGATTGGATTATTTGTTCTTTGGGTGTTGATAAGTTCTTTATAGATTTTGGATACTAGCCCTTTATCTGATATGTCATTTGCAAATATTTTCTCCCATTCTGTCGGTTGTCTTTTGGTTTTGTGGACTGTTTCTTTGGCTGTGCAAAAGCTTTTTATCTTGATGAAATCCCAATCGTTCATTTTTGCCCTTGCTTCCCTTGCCTTTGGCGATGTTTCTAGGAAGAAGTTGCTGCGGCTGAGGTCGAAGAGGTTGCTACCTGTGTTCTCCTTTAGGATTTTGATGGACTCCTGTCTCATGTTTAGGTCTTTCAACCATTTGGAGTCTATTTTTGTGTGTGGTGTAAGGAAATGGGCCAGTTTCATTCTTCTGCATGTGGCTGTCCAATTTTCCCAACATCATTTGTTGAAGAGACTGTCTTTTTGCCATTGGACATTCTTTCCTGCTTTGTCAAAGATGAGTTGACCATAGAGTTGAGGGTCTATTTCTGGGCTCTCTATTCTGTTCCATTTATCTATGTATCTGTTTTTGTGCCAGTACCATACTGTCTTGATGATGACAGCTTTGTCCTAGAGCTGGAAATCCGGAATTGTGATGCCGCCAGCTTTGCTTTCCTTTTTCAATATCCCTCTGGCTATTCGGGGTCTCTTCTGGTTCCATACAAATTTTAGGATTATTTGTTCCATTTCTTTGAAAAATGTGGATGGTATTTTGATGGGGATTGCATTGAATGTGTAGATTGCTCTAGGTAGCATTGACATCTTCACAATGTTGGTTCTCCCAATTCATGAGCATGGAACATTTTTCCATTTCTTTGTGTCTTCTTCAATTTCTTTCACGAGTATTTTATAGTTTTCTGAGCACAGATCCTTTGCCTCTTTGGTTAAATTTATTCCTAGGTATCTTATGGTTTTGAGTGCAATTATAAATGGGATCGACTCCTTGATTTGTCTCTCTTCTGTCTTGTTGATGGTGTATAGAAATGCCACTGATTTCTGTGAATTGATTTTATATCCTGCTACTTGACTGAATTCCTGTATGAGTTCTAGCAGTTTTGGGGTGGAGTCTTTTGGGTTTTCCACATACAGTATCATATCATCTGCAAAGAGTGAGAATTTGACTTCCTCTTTGCCGATTTGGATGCCTTTGATTTCTTTTTGTTGTCTGATTGTTGTGGCTAGGACTTCTAATACTATGTTGAATAGCAGTGGTGATAGTGGACATCCCTGCCACGTTCCTGACCTTAGGGGAAAAGCTCTCAGCTTTTCCCCATTGAGAATGATATTCGCTGTGGGTTTTTCATAGATGGCTTTTATGATATTGAGGTAGGTACCCTCTATCCCTATACTCTGAAGAGTTTTGATCAAGAGAGGATGCTGTACTTTGTCAAATGCTTTTTCTGCATCTATTGAGAGGATCATATGATTCTTGTTCTTTCTGTTGTTAATGTATTTTATCACTTTGACTGATTTGCAGATGTTGAACCATCCATGCAGCCCAGGGATAAATCCCACTTGGTCGTGGTGAATAATCCTTTTAATGTACTGTTGGATCCTATTGGCTAGGATTTTGGTGAGAATTTTTGCATCCATGTTCATCAAGGATATTGGTCTGTAATTCTCCTTTTTGATGGGGTCTTTGTCTGGGTTTTGGGATCAAGGTAATGCTGGCCTCATAAAATGAATTTGGAAGTTTTCCTTCCATTTCTATCTTTTGGAACAGTTTCAGGAGAAGAGGTATTAATTCTTCTTTAAATGTCTGATAGAATTCCCCTGGGAAGCCATCTGGCCCTGGGCTTTTGTTTCTTGGGAGATTTTTGATGACTTCAATTTCCTTAGTGGCTATAGGTCTGTTCAGGTTTTCTATTTCTTCCTGGTTCAATTTTGGTAGTTGATACATCTCTAGGAATGCACCCATTTCTTCCAGGTTAATTAATTTGCTGGCATATAGTTGCTCATAATATGTTCTTATAATTGTTTGTATTTCTTTGGTGTTGGTTGTGATCTCTCCTCTTTCATTCATGATTTTGTTGATTTGGGTCATTTCTCTTTTCTTTTTGATAAGTCTGGCCAGGGGCTTATCAATCTTGTTAATTCTTTCAAAGAACCAGCTCCTAGTTTCGTTGATCTGTTCTACTGTTCTTTTGGTTTCTAATTCATTGATTTCTGCTCTGATCTTTATTATTTCTCTTCTCCTGCTGGGTTTAGGCTTTATTTGCTGTTCTTTCTCCAGTTCCCTTAGGTGTAGGGTTAGGTTGTGTATTTGAGACCCTTCTTGTTTCTTGAGAAAGGCTTGGATTGCTATATACTTTCCTCTCAGGATTGCCTTTGCTGTATCCCAAAGATTTTGAACAGTTGTGTTTTCATTTTCATTGGTTTCCATGAATTTTTTTAATTCTTCTTTAATTTCCTGGTTGACCCATTCATTCTTTAGTAAGATGCTCTTTAGCTTCCATGTATTTGAGTTCTCTCCGACTTTCCTCTTGTGATTGAGTTCTAGTTTCAAAGCATTGTGGTCTGAAAATATGCAGGGAATAATCGCAATCTTTTGGTACTGGTTGAGACCTGATTTGTGACCTAGGATGTGATCTATTCTGGAAAATGTTCCATGGGCACTCTAGAAGAATGTGTATTCCATTGCTTTGGGATGGAATGTTCTGAATATGTCTGTGAAGTCCATTTGGTCCAGTGTGTCATTTAAAGTCTTTATTTCCTTGTTGATCTTTTGCTTACATGATCTGTCCATTTCAGTCAGGAGGGTGTGAAAGTCCCCCACTATTATTGTATTGTTGTCAATGTGTTTCTTTGCTTTTGTTATTAATTGCCTTATATAATTGGCTGCTCCCATGTTCGGGGCATAGATATTTACAATCGTTAGATCTTCTTGTTGGATAGACCCTTTAAGTAGGATATAGTTCCCTTCCTCATCTCTTATTACAGTCTTTGTTTTAAAATCTAATTTGTCTGATATAAGGATTGCCACCCCAGCTTTCTTTTGGTGTCCATTCGCATGGAAAATGGTTTTACACCCCCTCACTTTCAATCTGGGGGTGTCTTTGGGTCTAAAATGAGTCTCTTGCCGACAGCATATTGCTGGGTCTTGTTTTTTAATCCAATCTGATAGCCTATGTCTTTTGATTGGGGCATTGAGCCCATTTACATTCAGGGTAACTATTGAAAGTTATGAATTTAGTGCCATTGTATTACCTGTAAGGTGACTGTTACTGTATATTGTCTGTGTTCCTTTCTGATCTATGCTGCTTTTAGGCTCTCTCTTTGATTAGAGGACCACTTTCAATATTTCTTGGAGGGCTGGTTTCATTTTTGAAATTCCTTTAGTTTTTGTTTTTCCTGGAAGCTTTTTATCTCTCCTTCTAGTTTCAATGACAGCGGAGCTGGATATAGTATTCTTGGCCGCATATTTTTCTCGTTTAGTGCTCTGAAGATATCTTGCCAGTCCTTTCTGGCCTGCCAGGTCTCTGTGGATAGGTCTGTTGCCAATCTAATATTTCTACTATTGTAGGTTACATATCTCTTCTCCCGAGCTGCTTTCAGGATTTTCTCTTTGTCTTTGAGACTCGTAAGTTTTACTATTAGATGTCAGGGTGTTGACCTATTGTTATTCCTTTTGAGAGGGGTTTTTTGTGCCTCCTGGATTTTGATGCCTGTTTCCTTCCTCACATTAGGGAAGTTCTCTGCTATTATTTGCTCCAATATACCTTGTACCCCTCTCTCCCTTTCTTCTTCTTCTGGGATCCCAATTATTCTAATGTTGTTTTGTCTTATCGTATCACTTATCTCTCGAATTCTGCCCTCGTGATCCTGTAGTTGTTTCTCTCTCTTTTTCTCAGCCTCTTTATTTTCCATCATTTGGTCTTCTATATCACTGATTCTCTCTTCTGCCTCATTTATCCTCGCAGTTAGTGCCCCCATTTTTGATTGCACCTCATCAATAGCCTTTTTGATTTCAACTTGGTTAGATTTTATTTCTTTTATTTCTCCAGAAAGGGTTTCTCTAATAACTTCCATGCTTTTTTCAAACCCAGCTAGTATCTTTAAAGTCATGATTCTGACCTCTAGGTCCGACATCGTACTAATGTCCAATTTGAGTAGGTCCCTGGCTGACGGTACTACCTCTTGTTCTTTTTGCTGAGGTGATTTTTTTCGTCTTGTCATTTTGTCCAGAGGAGACTAGATGAATGAGAGAACAGAATGCTAACAGGTTAAAAACGTCCCCAGCAAATATACTGTATACAAATCAGAAACCTGAAACCAGGGGAAAAGAAAGGGAAAGAAATAAAAAAGAAAGAGAAAAACAAAAACAAAAACAGAACAATACAAAAAAAGCAGAATATGATCAAATATGATCAGGCTAGTGCATAGATCAGTGCCACACACTAGATTTTGGACATATTTTGGGCTGTTAGATAAAAGTGCCTCCTAAAATTTTAAAGGAAGAAAGACATATATGTACAAAATAACGGTTGATACAATGAAGGGATGGAAGATGTCTGTAAAGATGAAAATTATAAAAGATTTTATAAAAGGAATTGATAGGATAAGTGGTTTGAAAAAAGAAAGAAGATTTAAAAAAAAAAAGGGAGAGAATGTGATCAGGCAGGAAACTAGAACAAAGCCATACACTAGTGATTTAGGGTATATTTTCATCTGTTAGAAGAAACTGTATCTCAAAATTTTAAAGAGAGAACAACTTCCATATATATGCCAAAAATAAAGGTAACTACTAAGAAGGGATAAAATATGACTCTAAAAATGAAAAATAAAAATTTTTTTTTTTTTAAAGGGATTGATAGGATGTTGGTTGAAAAAGGGAAAAAGAAAAATTAAAAAAAAAAACAGTTAAAATATTAACTTTGATGAACTAATGAATCATGGTAAAAAAAAAGCCATGAATTCTATGTGGAGTATTCCCCTAGCGCTGGAGTTCTCCGGTTCTCCTTGATCGGTGAACTTGGTCTTGGCTTGCTGGCTGTTCCTGCTGATCTTCTGGGGGGAGGGGCCTGTTGCCGTGGTTTCCAAATGTCTTTGTCGGAGCTGGAATTGCCCGCCCTTGTCGGTCTGGGCTAAGCAAGCTGTTCGGGTTTGCTCTCAGGAGCTTTGTTCCCTGCAAGCTCTCGGCACAGCTTTGGACGACCAGGGTGGAAATGGTGGCCTCCCAATCTCCACCCGGAGGAGCCAAGAACTCGGGGCCCCGCTCCTCAGTGCGCCCCCAGAGAAAAGCAGTCACTCCCGTCTCCCCGGTCTCCGGCCGCACTCCGTACTCACCCGGCCTGTGACCAAGCGTTTCTATCTCTGGCACGCGACCCCGTGTGGAGTCTCCAAACCCAGCAGATCCCTGCGGTGCATTCCCGCGCCGCTCCTCCTGGGGGAGAAAGGGGAGTCTCCCCGGCTCTGCCGCTTGTTGGGTCCCTGCTGTAGGAGCAGTGGCCCGACGGGGCCGCGGATCACAGTTTATGGCAACCCCGAGCTGAGAGCCCGCGCCTCGGCTCCGTCTCTGCAGCCGGCTTCCCCGCTCCGATACCTGGGAGCTCTGCCGCACTCAGGCACCCCCAGTCTTTCTGTGACCCCAAGGGTTCTCACACCACACTGTCCCGCGAGGGTTCCACCCGCCGCTTAGCCACTGAGCGACGTCCCTCAGTGGAGCCGACTTCTAAAAGTTCCGATTTTGTGCTCTGCGGCTCTATCACTTGCCAGAAGCTGCCGGCGGAGGCCCCCTCCCCCGCCGTTTATCCTCCCGAATATCGCCTCGGATTCACTTCTCCGCACGTCCTACCTTCCAGTAAGTGGTCACTTCTCTGTTCAGAGAGTTGTTGCTATTCTCCTCTTCAATCTCCTGTTGAGTTCGTAGGTGTTCAGAATGGTGTGATCCCTATTCAGCTGAATTCCTGAGACCAGACGAAATCTAGGTCTCCTACTCCTCCGCCATCTTGCTCCGCCCCCCCCATAATGACTCTTATAACCTAGAAACCCATGCCTTTAGTCTCAGGAAATTTTAATGTATTATATTTTGATATTTCTTTCATTTCACTTTCCTTCATATAATTAAATATGTTGACTGCTGACTATTCTTTAATCGTCTCCTCAATTTCCTCCCAACCTTTTGTTTCTCCCTTTACCCACCTGAAGATTTTCTAACTTATCTTCCAAAACTTCTATGAAATTTTAATTTATTTTTACTACACAAAAACATTCACATCTAATTTTTCTCTGATCCATTTACATAATTTTCTCTAATTTTTAAAAAAAGGCAGAATATATTTGTTAGTCTCTGAAAATATTAATAGTAATTTTGTTGGATGTCTGCATATTTTCTTTGGTATACTGCTTCTCCCAAATTCCCTTTCTGTGTTAGTTTATCTTTTATAATGAAGGATCTGCTCAAGTGTTGTGATACTTAATGTTCATAATTTGGAATAAAGCAGTATAAATTGATTGGAAACTCAGTGGGCATAGGGAAAGTTTTCAGTAGATGACTCGTGGAATGCGAGACAATGAATCATATTTTTCACTGAGAGACACAGAAAATGACAATACCTATAAATGAATGTTTTTTCTCCTTTTTTGTTTTTTAGATTCTCAAATAAATAAGCTGCAATCTGAATGCAGGATGGGGCAAGAGCTCTTGGTTCCACTTTTAGACTGGTGATTTTTTTCTAAATTCAATATTTTCACCTTCACCCCTTAGGTTTCCTTCACCTGTGCCGGGACCCTGAGCACTAAATATTGTCAGTGTGTAGCTGTTAACTGTCAATTTGTCCATCCATCTGTGAATATAAAGTTTATGATTCCTCATGCCAAATCATTAATGATTGTTCCCTTTAGCAAAGAATAAAGAGATTTTCATTTTCATTGTTTATACTTGGAGTTTCTCACAATGTTACTTTATTTTTTGAATATTTGGCAGCAGTCCTATCTATGCTGAATGGAGAGACAATTTGGAAATAGAAAAACAACCTGGTTCTCTGGGAAGTAGAGAGAGAAGCCCCTGGGATTGAATTTTTATCTATACTGCACACCTGTCATTTGCTCACCTGCATAGTTAGTGCCTTAGAATTCCTTGAGCTGTGGTTAATAGCTGGCTGCATATAACCTTGTAGTTGGCTTATTTCAGAGGGAGTTAATAGACAGAGCTATATTTTCCTAGGCCTAGAAGTAAGAGGACATATTAGACCTTACACATTTGGGATAAAGAAAAAAGAAGTTCAATGGTGAATTGAGAGAGTCTCCTCTCTCAACAAGAAATTTCTTCTTTTTTCTCAATAAGACGGACAATATAAATGAGTTGCTTCCCATTGTCGAGGCTCCAGACACCACTGGTGAGAGTTTCCCTAAAAGGAAGAGCACAGGGAAATAGTGTTTTAAATTTTGACCCATGTTCTCAAATTCCATGAAAGACATAAGCATTCAGCAAAGTAATCCTGACGGGGAAAGAAGAGAAATTTTCTTATGGTTTTAAACTTCACTCATCACAAATTTTGATGAGTGATGAAATAAAAGCTAAAACAAAGGACACGCACTGTGTGTGTGTGCGTGAAGTCGGGATACTCTGAAGAATAACCTTAGCCAAAATATTAAATTATCTGTTTTTAATAATGTTTAAAGAGACACTCTGAGTTTTCTTCCTTTGAAGTAGAAGGTAATAAGAAAATAAATGTAAAACAATCCATTAAAATACCCCCTAACAAAAATTCTAGCATAGCATTAAATAAGGCTAAATTATTAGAAAAAAATGTTTTTCAAAAATTATATGAACCTGGGTGAGAGAAATAATTTTTGAAATTCTTTCATTCATAGAGATAGTCATGAAATATTAAGTGTTGTATATTCCAAAAATTTGTCTTTAGTTTGGTAGTTTAACTATAACTTCCCATGAAACAATGTTCTGTATGACATTTTAATTTCTAGGCCAACTAATAGAAGGTTACTTATACATAATTACGGCTTTAAAATCGTCTTACATCAATATGCCCTTCATATGCTGGGAAAGCATATGTGCATTTATGTTGTGTATACAGTTGACTCTAGACACAGTCAAAAGTTCATGTATAACTTTTAACTGCCCCCCTCCAAACTTAATTATTAGTAACCCACTGTCAACCAAAAGCCTTCCATGTGAATAAATGGTCAATTAACACATTTTGCAAGTTATATCTATTATCTATTATATTCTTATAATAAAATGTTAAAAAGAAAACCACAGACTCAAAATGGCAGCACTTAGACCAAACCCCAAAACCAGGGCTTAATGCCTAATCTAATTGCAGCTTCAACTTCCCCCCAAAATGTAGTCTTAACAGATCAGTCAAGAATTCTCTGATCAGCTCCAGTGAGTCTGCCACATGAGACTTCTCCACTCCTCAAAGGAAGATGAGGTGATTGGCATAGTAAGACCCCTTATTTTTCCCCCTAAAGGAAAGTGACCTTGCCTGGACCAGTCCTTTTTTATCTTTTGATAAAAACTTCCTTGTTGGCCCACCCTTTTTCCTATAAAAACCTCCTCAGAACTCCCTTCTACTTGCTAGATGGGATGCTGCCAGATTCTTGAATCACTTAATAAGGCCAATTAGATCTTCACTGAATTTTGTTTTTTAACAAAAATAAGCTAGAGAAAAGAAAAACATTTTTTAAAGATTTTATTTATTTATTTGACAGAGAGAGACAGCAAGAGAGGGAACACAATCTTATGGATACTTCCTCATGAAGCAAACTAAAGATTCACTTCATTATTTATAATAGATGTACTGAGCCTGGGTGGCTCAGTCGTTAAGCATCTGCTTTCGGCTCAGGTCATGGTCTCAGAGTCCTGGCATCGAGTCCCACATTGGGCTCCTGCTCAGCGGGAAGCCTGCTTCTCCCTCTCCCACTCCTTCTGCTAGTGTTCCCTCTCTCTCTGTGTCTCTCTCTATCAAATAAATAAATAAAATCTTTAAAAAAATAATAGATGTACTATGACCCATTTTATAAATGAACAAAGAAAATAAAATCATACATCCATTAATAAACTTTGGGGTGATTTCCATTTTAACAAACTTCGTATTACATAATTTTGTGTACATGTGTGATATTTCTGTAGACTTGATCTCTAGAAAGGTAATGGCTGAAACAACAAATAGACAAGTTTTAAATTGTGACAGAATCCACCAAATTGTCTTGCATAGACGTTATAACAGTTACAATCTTAACAAAACTCATGGGAGTGCCATTTGCCACTTATACCATTAACGAGTATAGATTTATTTACCTTTATTTTTTCTGATTGTTGAAATTGTTTTAACTTGCATTTCTCTCATTATTAGTGACAGCAAAAATGTTTTGATATGCTTAGTCACATTTATATTCCCTCTTTTATTTATTTTTTTAAAGATTTTATTTATTTATTTGAGAGAGAGAGAATGAGAGATAGAGAGCATGAGAGGGAGGAGGGTCAGAGGGAGAAGCAGACCCCCCGCTGAGCAGGGAGCCCGATGTGGGACTTGATCCCGGGATTCCAGGATCATGACCTGAGCCAAAGGCAGTCGCTTAGCCAACTGAGCCACCCAGGTGCCCCAGTTATTCCCTCTTTTAATTTGGTTGTTCATGTCCAATGCCAATCTACTCCTTGAGATTTATATTTTTCTTACTGACATATTTTTCTGCTTACAAGTCATTCTCTTTATCATTTTCTTGTTGTGTCTCTTTTGCATTCATTTTCTGATTCTTAGTAGACTATTCCGTCTTCCTTTTTTCCTTTGTCATTCTTCTGTTAAATTGGGACTTTGAGAATTTTACTTTACCCATGTACTATCAACATAAGGCCAGCCTTGTAATTTTAAGAAACACATTTCCAAACTGTCAAAAATAAGTCATCTCATGTGGCTACACTATTGTTTTTTTTTTTTTTTTGTCTTTGTCCCACTATATCATCTTTCAACTCCAGTTAAATTACCTGACATTTTTTCAGATTGTTATTGGTACTTTTATTTTACACTGATTTTCTTTTATGCTTTTACTCAACTACTATTATATATTTTACATGCATTATCAATAATAATTTAAAACGAACTATTGTTTCTCTAATTATTTTATCACCTTATCATTTACATTTATAGATGCTCTTGAATCAAGTTTTTGATTTACTGAAACATCTCCTTAAGATTTCTCTTATTAGTGTGAGGTGTGCATGAATTATTTTTAAAGTCTTTATGGCGTTGATGATGCTCTCATTTGATTCTCACAGTCAAATATGTTATTATAGCTGGATCTAAGTCTAGATTCAGAGTCCTTTACCTTCAATATTTCATCAGCATTTTCCTGAAATCTTACTTACATTCTGTAAAAGAAGTGAACCAGACCAATTAAATAGGCAAGGAAGATTCTATTTAAGACTACTGCAAAGGAAAGAGAGACTGAACTCAATCCTATAGAAACAAAAGGTTGATAATTTTTAAGTGCTGGGTGAGCTAGCCAAAAAGCACTAGAAGACATGAGGGGAATCTCAGTTGCTTCCACCCTCCTGTAGAGACTGGAAGGTAGAGGCCATATTTTTCCTGATGATTACATTTTAAAGGGATGGCACCCCGGTCCTTGAGAAGATATTTGTGGGTAGTAGATGATTCACATCTTAAAAGAGCAGAGAAAGAATTTACAATTGCAAGTTTTCTAAAGTAAATGCTCTAAGAGGGGCAGGAATAAACCTGTCTAAGCTGAAGGGCATAGTGAGGAAGTCTCAGTGAGTTCCCTTAAATTGCTTTGATGTTGTTTTCTGTAAATATGTAAGATATTCTCGGGCGCCTGGGTGGCTCAGTTGGTTGGGTGACTGCCTTCGGCTCAGGTCATGATCCTGGAGTCCCGGGATCGAGTCCCACATCGGGCTCCCTGCTCAGCAGGAAGTCTGCTTCTCCCTCTGACCCTCTTCCTTCTCGTGCTCTCTATCTCTCTCTCAAATAAATAAATAAAATCTTTAAAAAAATATGTAAGATATTCTCTGTATTCTTAGAAATTATAAATTTCACCCAGATATGTGAATTTAGGAACCATTTGGTGTTACAGTTTTTTATTACATTAGGTATTATTCTATTTAATACAATAGTCCCCTATATTTTGTTGCTGTTGTTGTTGTTGTTGTTATTCCTACAGTTCATCTTTGAAATCCTTTCATGCATTCTTAGAGATCAGGGATCTCCAAGGTTTAGTTTTTTAAATAATAATGCTCATGTCTTTGGCATTCTGAACCAGGTCCTGTGACAATCTCTTAACTGTCACTCCTGATAAGTAAGCTGATTTTCAGCCATCTCAATTCAGTTATTCTAACCATTTTATTGGCTTTTCAAAACAGAGTGCATTTTTTAACATAATTTTAGACAGACACAAAAAATTCTGAAGATAGTCGAGAGAATTTCCATACACTGGGAACCCTGTTTTCACTATTATTAACATCTTACATTATTAAGATACGTTTGTTACAAGGAACCAACCAATACTGAAGCCCCTTTCTTATTCATATTCCCTTGTTTTTATTCAGTATCCTTTTTCTCTTCTTGGATCATAGCCAGGATACTGTATTACTTAGATATTCCTTCTGATTTTCATGACTGTGGAAATGTATTTTACTTCCCTTGTTTCTGGTATTTTTTTTTTTTTTTAATTTTGAGGAGTGCTGGGTCAGATATCTTGTGGGATGTCTTTTATTGGGATTGGACTGATGTGTTTCTCATGATAATCCTGGGGTCATAGGTTATTGAAAGGAAGACCAGAGTTACAGTGTGCCCTCTTGATCACATCCTATCAAGAGTACATACTAGCAACATGATTTATTACTGTTTATATTGACCTTAATCATCTGATGAGGCAGTGTTTGTCAGCTTTCTCCACTGGAAAGTATTTTCCCTCCTTCTTTATGCTCTATGGAAGGAAGTCATTATGGGGAACCCACACTTAAAGTGTGGGGAGTTATTCACTCCACTCTTACTACTTAATGTATTAATCAATTCGGACTCTAAGAGTATAAACCTTGGCTCTGAACTACAATGCATAATATGGATCTCTGCAGCTTTAAAATAAATTTCTCCAACTACGGCCTCATGGTCCATTCTTATTCCTATTTCTGATGATGATTTTATTTCTGTTCTGTTAGGAAAATGAATTTTCTTTTCAGTGATCCTATATGTCACCAGTATTTCTTGCTGGGTTCTCCATTCTTTCAAAATGCCAGAAGGCTGCTCTTTTCATCTTATCTCTGGAGAAAAATCAAGAACAACCAGCCCTTTTTCACTGACATTTTCAAACAAAGCTGATACCTAAAAACCTTTCATTCTGTTTCATAGACTTCATTTGTCATCTTTCAGCATGAGTTATGGTCCATGGTTTTAATGCAGATGCATTACTGACCACCAAGAATACTTCTTCTGGTATCCAAGGGTCCCTTTGTCCTGAGAGCAGTGCAAGAAATAGGGACTGGTATATTGGCATCTTAAAACTTTGAAAAGTTTGAGCAAGGTTTTAAGTTAAAGCTGCCCCAAAAGGCAAAACTGCTTTAGACAATTAGAAGAATCTCTTGAGTCAACTTTCTATTTCCCTCTGACTCTGAACTCTTCTCTCCATCTCTGCCTTCCCCACTGCATGCACACTCACACACACACACACACACACACACACACACACACACACACACACTTTTGCACAAAAGTTCTCATCTTACTGCTTCCTTTATAGAGTTTCTTACTAAACAACTTTTTCAAACTGCCACAGGCTACATTATATTCCTCTACCATTAGGTGGAAATAACCCTCAGTGCATACTTATTACCCCACTCCCTATTAGGGTAAATGGGGACCCTCAATCACTAGATGATCTCAATTTTCTCTCATCTCCCACAAACTATTATTCATAAATAGGTAATTATATCTCACACTCATAAGAAGAATGCTTTTTTTAGTAATTCTTTGGATTGTCTGGCTTTTACCATTTGTTCCAATTCTGTGTTTCAGAAATGAGTGTGAAACAGTTTACTTGGTCCATTATATATTATCCCCATGTGCCTGCTCTATCTCTATATCTCAGTACTAATGCCTTGGCTCACATATCTTACCAAAGGCAATTCTTTTGGTTCATGAATTGTTACTATACTTAATGTGAAAAAAAATCTTGAAAATTTTCTGTTTTATATGAATAACAAAACTACTCAAAGCAAAGAAAAAAATTCAAATATGACACCTTATTATTTAAATGTTATATACTCATTCATAATAGAATGGATATAAATATAATACATATTCCAAACTATGCTATTCTGAGATAGCACAACCTCTTCATTCACTGAGTCAGTGTGACTATTTCACTTCAACCTCTGAACTCATGAACAGAATGAACCTGGCAGCTGATATCATTTGTTAGCCATACTCTGATGACAATGTTATATATAAACTTCTGCCTACGAGGAACTGGATGGGAACAGTTATGTTTCTTTCCAGTTATATTATCAAATATGCATGGAATGATAATTGTTTATAATTCCCGTAATTCTGAAAAGAACTCGACCAGACCATCCTTGCTAACTAATCAATCTTGATTGAACTAAAAAAGAAATCTCAGCTGCCTGGGTGGCTCAGTTGGATAAGCAACTGCCTTCAGCTCAGGTCATGATCCTGGAGTCCCGGGATCGAGTCCCGCATCGGGCTCCCTGCTGAGCAGGGAGTCTGCTTCTCCCTCTGACCCGCCCCCCCTCGTGCTCTCTCTATCTCATTCTCTCTCTCAAATAAATAAATAAATAAATATTTAAAAAAAGAAAAAAGAAAAAAGAAATCTCAAATATAAGAATATTCTTAAATAAATATTTCCAAGCCAGATTTACTTTATTCAATTAGAAGAAAATTTTATAGTATTGAATTTCTTATTTATTTATATTCTTATTAATTTTGATATTAATGTTAGAAGGACAATTCAAAATAAAACGTTGCTCAAGAACTCTTTCTCCCTGCTTTCAGAAGCAATCAAAATGTTAAATTATCTGTATGTCATTATTGATTCTTACACATTTAATTGGTTTTATAGTAATGTTATGGAAGTCATTAGCTTCATCTTTCCTTTGGCTAATTGATTTTTTTCTATTTCTAAATATATATAAACTAGATATTTAGAACTATACAGAAACTATGTATCTCTATTACTAAATATATAGAAACTCTATTTATATATTTAAACCATCCTTGAAACTTTCTAGCAACATAGAAAAAAATATTACTTTTGTACAAGTTAATAGGATCAAGGCTCTAGAAAAATTACCTACTCTTTTTTGAATCTTCTTTGCATAGAAAACAATATTCCTTATGACATTTTCCCCTTTCAATATTTCAAATTTCATATCTAATCATACTTTCAGAAGAAGGAGGTGAAGGGAAATTAAAGGTGAAATAGAGAGGAGAGAAATACTAATATTTATTGATCGTCTAGTGTGCAAACACTATGTCAAGTATATAAATTAAATCATCTCATAATGAGAAAGTAGCCATGGTCATCACCAATTGTGGAATGAGCCAACTTGTGAATTAGAGATATTTAGTAACTTTTCTTTAGTCATTCAACTTTTTTTTTTTTAAGATTTTATTTACTTATTTGACAGAGAGAGACAGAGCGAGAGAGGGAACACAAGCAGGGGGAGTGGGAGAGGGAGAAGCAGGCCTCCTGGCGAGCAGGGAGCCTGATGCGGGCTGGATCCCAGGACCCTGGGATCATGACCTGAGCCGAAGGCAGACGCTTATCGACTGAGCCACCCAGGCGCCCCTAGTCATTCAACTCTTAAGTGAAGCTTAAAAGTGTCTAATTCTGAAGAGTGTACTCACAAACTTTTCTCTGCATTCATCAATTTGTTTGGAATTCTTGTAACTCACTATGTTCCTTCACACACCCTTGTCCTCAGCTCTTCCTCCCGCATCCCTTTGTGACCTGCCCCCTCCTCATCAAAGTCTAATTCAGTTCACCAGGTTCAGGTCTCATGCTACTTTGTCTCCAGTAACTAACTGATTTCTTCAAGCAGAATAAACCATAATCCTGTCCTGATGCACCCTCTTTAATGTATATAAATGCTGTATATTACAACTCTTCTCTTGCCAGCCATCTTTAAAAACCAAAAGGCAGGGCAATACAGCATTCATCTTGGTTTCCAGAGAACCTGGAGTGTGTGAAGTCTTTAGTGCACTTTTTAAATGAAGAATGAAAAGTGAATGTGCAAAGATCCACCAAACTGAATGGCCAGGGGGAAAAAAAAGTGCATTATTCACAATCTTTCTCCATCCACCAAATGTTTGCTAATATTTTCCTACACTTTTGAACATTTTTATCACAGCGTGCCACAGTTAGAAATACTGAAGCTTGATTTCTAAAGAGTGATTTGTATTGTAGACTTTTTCCTACACTGGTTTACCATGCAACTGCACTTCTTCATCACTATTATTGAGAGTCTATGAAGCAAAGGAAGACATCTTGTTTTGTTTTGTTGTAATAGCCACTTTTCCTTTTATCGAGGCTTTTACTCTTTTTTTTTGGTATAATGCCAATATCTTATCATTGTTATGATTATAAATGTTACATTTAATAAGAGGAGTTGAATAATTTGACCTTTGGGAGCAAACTTTGATCACCAAATATCTTTTTAAGATGCGTGGAGTCCAAAACAAATGACCAGGCTAATGTTTTAGTATATGGGATTTTAAAACTTAAGGCACCAGGCAAATTGTGAGAGCTGATAGATGGAATTTTAAATCGAGTGTAAGGGAGGAAGGGAAAAACAGAATGAAGCTTCTAATACTTGGAGAATGATTTGGGGGAGAATCAGAGGCAGTAGTCATGAATTGTTAAATTTCCCTTAGTAGTCTATAACATATATCCTATTTCCCACTCCTTCACAAATTTTCAGTAAAATCTGTATTACTAACATTGCCTTTGAGAGTTGGATTCTTTTGCTAAGATATAACTGCATGTTCATTTTGTGTTGGGGTGGGTACAGGGTGAGGCTAGAAACAACCCATGGAAAGCAGAGGCATCTGGGTTAGTTAGTTATCACTGTTATCATGCATTCTTCCTCATTTAAGGATGATACCATAAGAAATAGTGATAGTAAGTCTAACATGGGGAACTTTAAGGTGCTTGCCTACCTAGCTGGACCCTTTTCAACCATCATCTAAACTGTCTGCAGGAGGTCTGAGTGTTCCCCGTGATAGGTCCCCAAGAGAAGAACTATTTTCCACTCAAATGCACTTCCTTGTAATAAGCTGACATAGATCTTGACTTTTACTTCACTCTATTACCAGTGATTTTTTATTAATTCAGTGTTTTTTTTCTAAAGTCCATTCACTCAGGTTTATTTTAACTGATAGAATGAAGAGCTTCCTTTTCCTTACACATAATACAGGGGAAGGCATTTGGAATTACAAGTCCTCACAGCTTCACACCCATCAGTCTATGAGAAAGACTAGATTGAATCAAACCAGTCTAGTCCAGTAGCAGACACAAACCCCCGGTTGTAGCTCACTCTTCACCATTTCAAAACATCAGCTTATTTGTCATATCAAGAAGTACAAGCCCTAGGGGCGCCTGGGTGGCTCAGTCCTTAAGCGTCTGCCTTCGGCTCAGGTCATGATCCCAGAGTCCTGGGATCCAGCCCGCATCAGGCTCCCTGCTCGCCAGGAGGCCTGCTTCCCCCTCTCCCACTCCCCCTGCTTGTGTTCCCTCTCTCGCTGTGTCTCTCTGTGAAATAAATAAAATAAACTCTTAAAAAAAAAAAAGAAGTACAAGCCCAGGATAGTGTCATTGTTTTCATTAATTTTTAGGCCTTTTGGTTGAAAAACTACCTAAGTAATTGCATAATCTATACTCAGAGATTTGGCAGCTTCCATAACGAATATATAGATCACAATTGTGATCATATTCATCTAAATAGAGAAATTATAATCCTTGTCTTAAATTTAAGAATTTTGTATAATCATAACTTAAGTTTTGGTCTTTTTATAAAAGAAAAATAAGTCTCAAGTATTTAAGCAGAACTATTTAATTTGCTAAAAAATTAACACACCTTATTTTAAAATTACACATTTGGCTTTGAAGATTTCCATCGAGAATCACCAAAATAACTTTTTGGTTTGTTTCAGATAATAAAGAAAATAGCCTTGTATTAAAAAAAAAAAAAAAGAAAGAAAAAAAAGAACAACTTTTCTCATTAACAATTTGTAAGGAAAAGTAAAATACAAAAAAAAATAATAAGCGAGAGCAAAAGTGTCAAAACATGTATGATTTATTACAGTTTCCAGGATGTACAAACTCTGTTGTAATGAAGAAAGAGTCTTTTATGAAGGAAGAGAATAAATCCTTCAGTTGAGGTATGTGAACACAGGTGGATTGACATGCTGGCTGATTTGAGTGGATATAAGCCCCTGGTTAATGGATGCATATGTGGTGTGTACATGTGTATCTGTTTCTGTACACAAAAGCTCATAACCATGGTGGTGTGTATAGTAGCAATAAAGGCTGAAAATTACTACAAGCTGTCAAAGGGTTTGGTCCTAACATGGAAGGGGCAATTTACTTTCTACTTACAGCACAGCACCTTCCTTTTGATTCCATAGCTCCATCCCTCTCAGCCCTCCCTCTTACTCACTTCTTCCCTCCTTCTCCACTGCACACTATAATGAGGCACAGCGAGAGATTCCTTTCAAAGAAGGAAGAAAAGGACATCTCTGAGTGGTGCAAATGGACTGAAAATGTGTTCCTTCTACTCAGGAAAGGCTCTTACAAAGCATACTGAGAAAGATCTCAGTTTTTTTTTTTTTTCTTTTTCTTTTTCTCTGAATTCATGACATGCACACACACACAGCTTTTATCCTGTGGCTGGTAAGAGTCAAAGCTCTAAATGGCGAATGCTATGGCTCTTGGAGAGCATTTTTGACTAGAATAGAGAAAGTTTCCAAATTCACTGAAAGGAATTTCTGCCTTAATAGAGCACACTTAGTTTGGGTTGAGTAAAAGATTATAAAGGAACAGATTGCATATGAAAGAAAGAAGCAAGCAAAAACCAAGAAGGAAGCACAAGACTTTTCTTTGAAATTCAAATTTCATGTGAAAATATATTCATTTCCCTGTATGCATTTTCACTCCCAAAATGCAGTATGTAAAAAGAAAAGTAATAGGTGTAATTCTTTCTTAAATATGTTGTCTTTTCACTGATTATGGGGGAAACCTTTCATGGAACTAGGGACTGGAAGTTAAGAGACAGGATAAACCAAACAAACACACGCATTCAAGCAAAATAAAATATAGTCTTTTTATTTTTTTTAAAGGCTTCATTATACTGTCTCAGGAATGAGTGTCACATTTACAATAACCTCTGCAAAGCAGAGAAAGCCATGGTGCCTGAAGTGGTAACGTCAAATTAAATAACTAAAAATAGTTTGTTTTTTTTTTCTCTGATAGTGAAAAGAAATCAAGTTTCCAAATTATGCTCCATCTTCCAAATTTCTGGAAATGAATATATGATAGTGATGAGTGAATGTTGGCTGGGCTTTAAAACAGAAAAGGTAGAATTCCTGAAATAGCACCTTATCTTTGCCAAATATTAATGCCTCCAACTCCCCACCATATTTTTCCTTCTCATTTCTGAAGATAACACAGTCTGGGTGTGTTTCTTTTCATACTTCAGAAAAACTAGACAATGCATATCCTCCTAGACTCTAAGTTGGGCAATTCTTTTCTTCATGCTTCTGTGATGGCCGTTTAGCCCTGTGTGATAACTTAAAATCACAGGCAGTTCTTCAGATAGTATCAGGTCTCAATTTGACATCAGAATAAACAAAATGAAATTAGTAAAACAGAGTGGCAAATTAAAGCTGCTTGTGTTGAAGGACTAGCAATAAAATCCTAAGAAGAAATGAAAATATCTAGTACCAACTAACATAAAATTATAATGTGTAACCAGAGCTGTACACGGTCAATTCGGGCAAAACTCTTATTTCTAAATTCTGCTTGATTTAACTGGTAAAGTGGAGAGGGGAAATCTGGAACATATTTGATCCTGCTAAATTTGCTTAAAATGGAACACAAACAATGTGGACCAAGTAGCAAAAGCTTATCACAGGTGATGAATCCAATTTCTCTAACAGGTGAAATTTATAATAAGTGGGAGAGTATTTTGAGTGACAAAGAATGTGACACAAGAAATAAGGGGATGAAGAAATGAGCAAGCCATCATTGTGAAATAGTCTTGGGCAGAGATCTTCCCAGAGGATCACAGTTATGTGCTTGTAGGTACCACGGATGACTATAAGACTTAGCACTATGTCGAAAAGTTCAGTCAGTGAGATCCTAGGGCACCTTTCTACCTTTGATGCCTTGTGCAGGGTGTGACACATAATAAATGCTCTATAAACAGTTTTTACCTCAGGGCCCCTGGGTGGCTCAGTCGTTAAGGGTCTGCCTTTGGCTCGGGTCATGATCCTGGAGTCCGGGGATCGAGCCCCCACATCGGGCTCTTTGCTCAGCGAGGTGTCTGCTTCTCTCTCTGCCCCTCACCCTGCTTATGCTCTCTCTCACTCTCTCTGTCTCTCTCTCAAATAAATAAATAAAATTATTTGAAAAAACAGTTTTTACCTCATGGAAATCCTAATTTTTTTAAAAAAATGCCTAAAAACATATATCTATGTATGCTCTTAATTTTAAAGATACTAAATAATTAAAATTAGCCTATTGCATATCTTAAGGAAGTGTAATACCACAGACAAGTTCTTACTAAATTACAAGTCGATTACTGCAAGTTTCTTCAAATCACAACATAAATGAACTGTTTAATATTTAGAACTATCCAAAAATTGAACATAGCTCCTACATGGCACTCTAGCACTGAATTCTCTATCACTTGAAGTATTCAAGCCAAAGTGAGTTGATTGTCTTTGAGGATGGAATGGAGCATGTAAGCTTTGGATGGGAATAATTAGTTGGTTGGCTTTAAACTCCTGAGGGTGTGCTGACAATGCTGAATCCATCTTTGGCTCTTCATCTTATTCATTCCCTGCACAATGACCTTCCTCGGGGCTACATGTTCCTGGCCCCTTAAAGGTTAATGTAGGCTCTAATGGGAGTCTGAGAATGCTTGTTCTGAATGCTAAAATGGCACACAGAGGGCTCCACTTGAGATAACTACTCTTTGACCTCATCAGAATGCTCCTCGCTCTATAAAAGCTGTGGATCAAGGTGTGGACTTTGCGGATTATAGTTGCATAAGGCCTGGGTCATCTGCCCAATGTCCCCTGCAGTAAGTTGTAAATGGTATGGGGTGGCTTGCTTTGTCTTCTTGTCTCTAAGTACCTTCTCAGTCTGGAGAATACTTTACTGTTCCTCTTCCACCTTCGAACAACTCCTTTTGACACATGTATTTTACCATTTGTTGATTTCTTTTCTATTTCTTCCCATATCCAGATTAGGGAGACAGCTTGGGTTGAGGGCTGATTACATAACTTTCTTTTATTTTTTTTAAGATTTTTATTTATTTATTTGAGAGAGAGAGAATGAGAGACAGAGAGCATGAGAGGGAAGAGGGTCAGAGGGAGAAGCATACCCCCCGCTGAGCAGGGAGCCTGATGCGGGACTCGATCCCGGGACTCCAGGATCATGACCCAAGCCAAAGGCAGTCACTTAACCAACTGAGCCACCC
This sequence comes from Zalophus californianus, assembly GCF_009762305.2. Taxonomy (NCBI): domain Eukaryota; kingdom Metazoa; phylum Chordata; class Mammalia; order Carnivora; family Otariidae; genus Zalophus; species Zalophus californianus. The sequence goes on from NC_045600.1 coordinate 18,756,502, forward strand.
AGGCACCCAGCATTTTGCATTTTAGAAGTAATTCGTGGTATCTTACAGCAGGACTAACCTGCTACCAGTGTTTGTCAACAAAGTTTTATTGGAACACAATTGCTCATTTGTCTGTGTATTGTTTATGCTGTTTCACTACAGTGGCATAATTGACCTGTTGCAATTGAGATCATGTGGCTTTGCAAAGCCAAAAAAGATTTACATCTAGCTCTTTGCAAGAAATGCTTGCTGACCTCTGGCCTAGAAGCCTATCTGTACTATCCATATGATTTTGACAAAATATCCAAGTATCATCCCAAAAACATAATGATTGTTTCATGTAATAAAAATAAAAATTTAGAAATTTATTTTTAAAAATTTAAAATTTTTAATATTTTAAAAATTGTAATATTTTATTTAAATATTAAATATTTAATATTTTAAAAATTTAAAAAATTATGAGACATATATAGCTGACTTGCATTATTTGCCTATAAATAACAGAGGTTTGCATCAACAATGTTTTTTAAAGTATACTAGCGTTGAAATGTTGAAATGTTTTTTAAAGTATACTAGCGTATAAACTCTTAATAATTGACAAACATATTTGTTTATGAATATTTTCACTAACACTAAACAAATTTTATTTTCCCAGTTGTTGGCTGTGAGTTCACATAGTTCAAAATTCTCTGTGATCTGTTTGAGAATAGTGATACCTATGTTCCAGTCAAGATGGCTTTAACAATGCATAATACAAAGCATTTCTAATTTGGAATTTTCTAATAAAAGAATAAATCTTAAGGAATTGCTCTGATGTTTAATTTAAAAATAATGATACACTATAACTTTTTCATTTTAGTTGTTTTTTATTTTGTTACCTTTGTAAAAGAGATAGTAAATATTATATCTCAACCTGTGTTTCAAATGAAATAAAAATTCTACAATGGAGTCATTCAGCTGAATGAGTTTTCTAAATTATATATGCCTTCTTTTCTACTCTTATGCAGGGTTTAGATAGTCATAAATATTTAAAAAGTCAGGTTTTCAAATCCAATATGACTGCAATCCATTTTAACAGTGAGGACTGAATTGTTTTTGCCCCTGTAGGTGAATAAGATAGACAAGCTAATTGCCTTTTAACTTACAGATTTTCAGCACAAGATCTCATTATCATTTGCTTTCAGGAATGAATTTCTGTTGAGTTCTGATAGAGAGTATAACTTCTTTTATTATAAAATCATGAACCCTTTACCTTCCCTCTCTTCCTCTAAATTCCCATACAGAGTGCTTGATAGAAGACTGATTTTGCTCATCACTGTTTCAAATGATTCTTAGAATAACTTGAGAGAACAAGGAACATATCACATTAGCATAACAGAATACTTGAAAAATCAATGGTTATGCCTAGGTAGAAATGATTGTACCCATAACCAATATTCCACACATTTAGAAAGGTCATAGAGAACTTATTTAAAACTCTATTCACAAGAATAATTATAAATGGTGAGTTTCTATTTATTATGTTGAGAGCCATTCTATCATTTTAAATGCCTTAAACTGGTATAATAAAAATATTCCCCTGGTAAAGTAGACTCATTGAAAAACTTAGCTGTTGAGTTTGGAGTAAATGAAACACAAAATTCTCTCTTTCTCTCTCTCTCTCTTTCACACACACACACACACACACACACACACACACACACACATTTAAATCTGAACTCGATTAGGTAGTCCGGAATGATCCCAGGTTAGGGTAGATGAGAGCAAAGAAAATTTGAGAGAAGAAATATCCAAGGCCTAAGTTCCATAAAGGAAAAACATTATGAATATATGTGCAACAGAAGTCAAGTTACAGAAAGTTGATAGAAAGAGTTATGAAAAAGTTATTTGCTTTATAATTTTTATTTGGATCTAGCTCTAAGGATATTTCAGTTTTTACTTGGAAAAAGTGAGTTGACTTTTTTATATTATTATTTGCAGTTTTTTTATATCTCTGAAGAATATTTAATAATTGTGTAGACATGTTACTAATATAAGTGTTTTGTTGCAACTGCATTTACTCTCCTGATGACATAGACATTGCTTTTAAATCCTTTTTTAATTTCAATGAGTACTTCAAAGTTCTAAGAGACAGAAGGCCTTGGTATGTTTATGCAAGTAATTTATAAACTTGAGCTTATTTCCTAATCTTTAATATAAGAAAAATAAAATGTTTATCACAGTGAGGTTATTAATGAAGATTAAATAAGGTAATTTGTGTAAATGAGCAATGTAAATGCATTATTTTATGGATTTAAGTTTTTATTTTATATGGCTACTAAGTGGATTTTCTGTTGCAGTGACTATTTTCAGAAATAAGCATTGAGTTTTATAATCTCATGAGCATGCATTTGGGGGAAAATGGGACAACATTAGAAGCCAGATTATTGTTAAAGGTCAGACTTTATCTTCATAAATAATATTCTAGCAATATGATGTCATATAGACACAAGTGGAAACAGGAAGTTCAGTCTAGGCTAACTATTACAGTGCTATCACAGGGTAGATGCAGTGATGAATGGAATTCGATGGATATGAATTTTTTTTTAAGGATTCATTTATTTATTTGAGAGAGAGAGGGACGGCACACACAAGTTGGGGGGAAGGCAAGGTAGAGGGAGAAAGAGAATCTCACTCAGATTCCCCGCTGTGTTTAGAGCCCTATGCAAGGCTTGATCTCATGACCTGAGCTGAAATCAAGAGTCAGATGCTTAACTGACTGCACACCCAGGTGCCCCTGAAATCTTTCTTGAGGTGAACAGAAAGGAGCTTGAAGAAAGAGAAACATTCTAAATAACTTATTTATTTAAATGCAAAAAATATTTTAATACAGTCACTTTTATTTATTTAAATACAAATAACATTTTATTTTAATTTAATTAATTTTGTTTTATTTTACTTTTTTGTCTTTAGTAACCTGGAAGATGCCATTTTTTTTTTCCAAGGTGGGAGAATGAGAGAGGGCCAGACAATTGTCCTTATGGTCGTTTCTATTGTTGGGGGTGTGTATGTAAGAGATACAGTATGGGTGTCAATTCTGACATGATGGTTTTGAGATATCCAAGAGCCAGACAGGTATAGACATCAAATAGCTTGAGAGACACAAGTGTGAATCTAAGCTGTAACATCAGGGCTGGGGTTGGGGTAAGTAAAGTCATGATAATTAAAGAGATCATCTAGAAGAAAGTGTAGGAGAGACAGGATGAGAGAACCTAGGACTGAGCCCAGAGACACTCCCAAAGTTGGTAGTTGGATATAGAGGAAAAAGGTAACAAAAGTTAATAAGGTGACTAAACTTAGGGATATCTGATGTCATGAGAACCCCCAAAAAGAGCCTGTTTCAAGAACTGGTAATGTGAGAGTGGAGGAAGAAAGATAGTCTTTACTGCGAAATGTTTCTAAGAAATGAAGCGAATATGACAATATGAAGTCAAAAATCTTTCCATTGAGTTTAGCAAGAGTAAAGTCCTTGGTGAACTGGTCTAGAGAAGGTTCAGTAAAGAGTGTTTAATGCATGTTAGAGAGATACAAGGTGGAAGAGGGCATAGTGGATATAGACATTTCCCTGAAGAAACAGAAACGTAATGTTAACCTTAAAAATAACATAGCAAGTATTTTTACTAACAAAACAAGTTTATTCAGGAATTGCAATCTGGGACAAGCAAATTATGGCCAACCATGGTCAAATCTGAAGAGACAAAGGGAAGGTCAGCTTTTATTAGGTTTTAGAAGAAAATTGGGGAGAAATGTTAGAACAAAAGTTCATTGGAGAAGAACAAGAGTTTGAGATTGTGGTCATTTCTCATCAGCTTAGGTTAGGGCATGGTTGCTAGGGCAGGGAAGGATCTTCTTTCTTTTTCTTAAAAACAAGAGATAAAATTCCTATGTGGAAAATGTCCTCTTTTGTTCAGATAATACCTTCTTTCTGCTGGTTATGCCCTCTGCAGCAAATGGTATGTGCCTGAGAGCTCCCTCTTCAGGGCTTCCCAGCTCCATTTTAAATTAAGTTTTTCTTTTGTTTGTTTTGTTTTTTTACTATTTTCCACAACACATCATATAATGTACCTATTATATATTAGATGACATATTATATGTATTAATATGTATACAGGCACAAACATCTGTTATAGATGGATAAACTCCAGGAGTAGAACATTTCAAGAGGGAAGTAGATGTCTTCAAATACAGGTGGAATTATCAAGTTGTGATAAAAAGTGATGATAGTTTATTTCTGTTAATTTCCTTTTTTTTTCCCATTGAACTAGGAGGTGACAGTGAAATGAGGGTGATAAAGGAATGTATAAGTATGAGGGCAGTAGAGGCAACTCAAATAGTATTTCTGTTACTAAAGCTAATTATAGAAGCACGGGCAGTTATATTAGCTTTTTCTGTTGTGCAGTATATTATACATATGTATGCACTTGAAACAATATATATTTAGGTATATAAGGCTAAGTGAAATAAGTCAGTCAGAGAAAGACATGCCAGATGCCACTCATATGTGCAATTTAAGAAACAAAACAAATGAACAATCAAAGAAGAAATAAAAGAGGCACGCCTGTGTGGCTCAGTCGTTAAGCATCTGCCTTCGGCTCAGGTCATGGTCCCAGGGTCCTGAGATAGAGCCCCGCGTCAGGCTTCCTGCTGTGCTTCTCCCTCCCCACCCCCCCCCCCCCCCGCTTGTGCTCTCTCTCACGCGGTGTCTCTCTCTGTCAAATAAATAAATAAAATCTTTAAAAAAAAAGACAAATAACAACAATAAAAGACTCAACTACAGAGAACAAACTGATGGTTGCCAGAGGAGATGTGGGTGGGGGATGGGTAAAATAGTTAAAGGGGATTAAGAGTACATTTATCTTGATGAGCACTGAGAAGTGTATAGAAGTGTTGAATCATTACATTGTACACCTGAAACCAATATAACACTGTATGTAATTATACTGGAATAAAAAAATACATTTATCATCTCATAGATCCAACAGGTCAAGATTCGCAGCGCAACTTAGCTGGTTCCTCTACTCAGGGTTTCACAAGGCTGCAGTGAAGATGCTAGCTGGGGATGCAATCTCATCTGAAATTCCAGGTGCTCTTCCGAGCTCATGTGGCTACAGGCAGAATTCATTCATTTCTTTGCAGCTGTGGAAGTCATGGTGGCTTGATCTCCAAGGCTGGCAGGGAACCTCTGGCTTCCAACTGACTTCGAAACTATAACATTCTATTTTTGGTCCTGAAAATAAAGTCTCTGTAACTATAAAGCCCACTCAGGTTTATTGACTCACTCACTGGCTTTTGTGTACCTTAGATCCCATGATCCATTACTACAATTGCTTTCTTTGTTATCAACCAACATTCTCAACTCCTATGACCTGGCCTTCTGTCATTTTTTTGCCTAGGGCCATCCATAGTTAAACCCAACTAACTTTCCTTTTTTTTAAAAGATTTTATTTATTCATTTGAGACACAGAGATAAAGAGAGAGAGAGAGCATGAGCAGGGGGAGAGAGAGAAGCAGGCTCCCGTTGAGCCAGGAGCCCGACGCGGGGCTCGATCCCAGGACCCTGGGATCATGACATGAGCTGAAGGCAGACGCTTAACCATCTGAGCCACCCAGGCACCCCAAATCCAACTAACTTTCAATACCTACATGGGAGACACGGGCCACTGATTTAGATAAAACATACATTAAGGGTGACTGGGTGTCAGGCTAAATATTGTGAATCACACAACCATACTCATTTATTACATGTGTGTAATAAATATATGTATGCCTTCATGCTACAAAGGTGAAATTGAGTAGCTGTGTTAGTAACTATGGCTTACAAAGACTGAAATATTTTCTCTATGGCCTGTTAAATAAAGTGTTTGTCAAATAAAACGTTTGTCTACCTCCAGTCTAGATAACGTGGAGGCTTACAGCAAAGAGAGTACTACAGTTGTTGAATTACAAGGAAAGGAGATGTAGGTGAAGACTAGGAGGCTAAGTTGTTATCTTGTCAATTGGTATGATTTTTGGAGTATAGGGGATGAAAAAATACTGGAGAATTTGGGAGAGCAAGACATTAGTTATTGACATCTCTAAGAATGAAGATAGGAGAAAGCATGGCATAATACACTGTGAAACAAACACTCTAGTCTTTAGTGAAGGTCCCGAGGTTGGGAGGACTACCATGAGGGCAGAGTAGATGATAGAACTCATGGTGGGTGAGTCATGGTGGAAGATTCAAGATATATATATCACAATACATAGCGATATATAGCACTTGCGGTTTTGTTTACCCTTTTTTTCTACAAGCAAGGAGGAAAGTAGCCTGCTAGAACCATGATATGTAAGTAAAGATCATGTCTGCAGTTATCTGGACCTGAGGTAAGAAAAGTCTGACTAAACAAAAAAATCAAAACAAACAAAAAGGCAAAACTGTGGCCAGACTGAAAAGATCAGTGGTTTCCAAGAGTTACGTGGGGAGGGAGGAATGATTAGATGGGGCAAGAGGAGTTTTAGGGTATTGAGAATATTCCGTAGGATACTATAATGGTGAATACATGTCATTTATATATTTGTCCAAACTCATAGAATGCAAAGCACCAAGAGTGAACCATAACATAAACTGTGGACTTTGGGTGACAATAATGGGTCATTGTTGGTTTGTCAATTTTGACCATTTGTACCATTTGGTAGGGATGTTGATAATAGCGGAGACTATGCATGGGTAGTGGAAGGGGGTAGATGAGGCATCTCTATACCTTCCATTCAATTTTTCTATGAATCTAAAATGTCTCTAAATAATAAAGCCTATTTAAAACTCACAAAGACAATAGCGCAAGTCCCTGCCTCCAAAGCTTACAGGGGGAACCAAGCAGACAGCTAGGTTTCAGTTAAAGTCATATAAATGGCTGGAAAGTCCTGAGATGAAATTGTCATGGAATAGCACCCATTCATTGTATAGTTAGAGTTATTAACGGTACAGTGGATTATAGATTGGGTCAAATTTATTTAAAGGCCATTATAGGGAAGAGAAACCAGATGAAAACAGGTGCCCACTAAGGCTTGGACTCCAGAGAACCACAGGGATAAAAAGAAGTGTAAGAAATGATATAGGACCTGTTCAAAAGGTCTGATCATATGTGTTTTGGGGTCCATGTGCTCTTAGTCTTTTTACAGGAATTTTACAAGTATCTTTCAAAATTATATGTCTCACTGAAATATGCAATACTTTTTCACAAATCTTATGTTATCTCATAAAATTACAATCTTCATTGTGCAGCTATTTTATTCCTGAGTTTCCTGATAAAGGTATTGAAATCCAGAGGGTCCAAAGGTAAAGAGCTAGTCCATACTTACTTAAGATTTATGTGGATACATTCTTGTACATATAAGTTTACTTGTGCCTCTACATCATGAGAGCTCCTGCAGAAACACAGTAGAGTGTCACCTAGATTTACTAACATACTGGAGAGAAAAAATCTAAACCAAATAACTACAAATTGCCCCACAAATATTTAGTGACTAAAATAAAAAAGCCTCAATTTTTCCCATCTTTAAAGTGGGAATAATAAAACCACCTCAGTGTGCTGTTGCATCAGTGAAATGATGTGTTGGAAGCGGCTTTGTAACCATAATACATGATAAAAATACTAAGTGACAATATTTTTAAATCTCATTCAGTACTCTGTTGGGTGCTATTCTGCTGGCAAATTCTTTTTTTATTTAGTTAATTAATTAATTTAGAGAGGGGGGGAGGAGTGGGTCAGAGGGAGAGGGGGAGAGAGAGAATCTTAAGCAGGCATCACACCCAGTGTGGAGCCCTATATGGGGCTGGATCTCACAACTCTGAGATCATGACCTGATCTGCAATCAAGAGTCAGATGTTTAACCAACTGAGCCACATGGGAATCCCTCTGTTGGCAAATTCTACTTCATTTCACCCATGAAACCTGCGGGTCCAAATCTTCTAAGGTTAAGTTTCTGGATCAAATACCTTCAAAGTTTCAGCAATTTAATTGTTAACTTTTCCTTGACTTTGATGCATGTTGTGGTTCACTCAACAAACCAGCAAAATACGTTTATAGATAAGGAATCTAGCTTAAAATTCATACACTCATAGCAGATTTTCATTTTTCAAAGGATCATTTTTCAAGTTTGTTCAGGGAAGATTTTACTGAAATCTTTCCACTTAGAAAAAAAAATAGTCAACAATTCATTATTGCCCTCATCATCCACACCCTACTCTTATCCGCCTCTCTGCCCCTGTAATGCTCATCACTCGTGGAGAGGCTGGTGTCCTGGCAGTCTGTGAATAATGCATCGTGGAGACAGATTTCTTGCCCTATAGAAAAAAATCAATCATGAGGGTGCTTAGATAATTCCAAATCTTATAATGCACGAACTTTCCAGATCTTTGAGGAAAAGTGAGGAATAATTTTTCCTTTGTCAAATTTTTATTTTTTTAAGGTTTTATTTATTTATTTATTTATTTATTTATTTATTTATTTATTTGACAGAGAGAGACACAGCGAGAGAGGGAACACAAGCAGGGGGAGTGGAAGAGGGAGAAGCAGGCTTCCCGTGGAGCAGGGAGCCCGGTGCAGGGCTCCATCCCAGGACCCTGGGACCATGACCTGAGCCGAAGGCAGACGCTTAACGACTGAGCCACCCAGGTGCCCCCCTTTGTCAAATTTTTAGATAATTTCTTCAAAAATCATTTTTTGTACACACATGTGAGTGCCTTGTTTACATACGGATTCATTCATTCACTCCTGGTCACCCCCTTTGTGGTCCTGAGGGAGGAAAAAATCATACATGAAAGAAACCCCAGGAATAAAATTTTATACCCCAGAATTGCAGTACCCTACAACTAAAATACTATAATGTCTTAGCAATTCTCTTTTACTCTATGCTCAATTGCAAAATCTTCTAGGAAGATATTTTTCCTTCTAAAGAGGTTTCTCAGCATATTTTACACTAAGGAGGCAAAGTAGCAGAGTGAATTAATAGATGGATAAAGATTAATCAAGTAGATCCAGGGCATCAATGATCTGATTTCAAATTTCCTTCTCTGCTTCTGCCCCATATTTTCTCACATTTAGAATATTCATCTCCAACCTCAGAAATATAATTAACCATTAACATGTCAGATAATCAGCAGAGATACGCTGATTTAATAAACTTTCATTTGATGTATGATAAACTGGTTTTGTTGTTGATTACTCTTCTAACTTACCTGTTTAATGTGTTATTGGCCAGATGTCAGTGCTTCTCTTTCTTAAATAAATTTAATTATTGCCAGAAAGAACATTAAATTAGACTTCTTTATGGACAGATCAATATGACTGGCAGTGAAATAAATATTGCTCATTATTTTAAATTGTTGTGCAGTGTCCAGGCTGCCAAATTAATGGGAAATGACCATGATTATCAGCCATTACACAGGTTTGAGTGTTGCTTTCCCAGGTCCCTGCATCTGCCTTTTTGTTTTTTTTTTTGTTGTTGTTGTTTTTTTTTTAAAGATTTTATTTATTTATTTGAGAGAGAGAGAGAGAGAGAGAATGAGAGAGAGAACACGAGACGGGGGAGGGTCAGAGGGAGAAGCAGACTCCCTGGTGAGCAGGGAGCCCGATGTGGGGCTCGATCCTGGGACTCCAGGATCATGACCTGAGCCGAAGGCAGTCGCTTAACCAACTGAGCCACCCAGGCGCCCCAGCATCTGCCTTTTTGTAAGACCTCTTTTTTTTTTTTTTTTTAGGATTGAAAGACAATGATGCACATAGGTATGCAGGACCAAGTACAAAAATCCATCATAGCTGTTTATTGTGGGCAAAGATGAGAATTTTTGTTTTTCATGGCAGCAGGGATTTTTTTAGGAACAAGTAAAAACATTTTACTTATGAGGGTGAATGAGTTGCATTAACTAGCCATGGTATTATCTGTGCCAATTTCATGTCACTTGAAATTCATGAGTTCAGAGATTCAAACCAAAACACAAAGGTTTTAGTGGTTTTCATTCACATTCTTTTGTTCAAAAGTGCTTAAATAAGATATAAAAAGTTTCATAAGGCTTTCTGGACATCACATGGTTCTTTCAAAAGCACTATTTTGATGATTTAGATTGTCTGTTAGGAAATAATGCAGAAAAATACAGGTAGCAATTTATTTGCTACCATGAGAGTATTATATGTGAAAGGAAAAGTGTTTTGTGAAAAGCTTGCCTGTGTTTTTATCATTTAAGGGGCACCTAAACAGAGTACAGCAATTCCAAAGATACTAAAATATATAGACACTATATTTTAATCCTAACATCATGCTTCCTACTGAACTAGGTTCACTCAATCTTATGATAACTACTTAACTTACTAAAACATTTATATCAGTGCAGGAGAAGTTTCATTCTGTAGCTCTATAATAAACATTTTAAAACATCACCATTACTGAAGAATTATAACACTACCACATTGTAATTATTCCCATATTTAAAGAAAGTATTAGTAAATCTATAATAATAATTACATTACATGGTATTGGAGTACAGAAAACATTTTTGGATAGTAACTTAAGCTATTTAGAATATAACTGAATAAAGAAAGGACAAATTGACATACTCTGTACAGATTCTTGGATTCTCACCATCATTCCATAGGTGTCAAAGGTGAATTCCAAATTAGTCACACATCTTTAAATTTTATTTAAAGTCTGTGTTCAAGTATATGATATTTAAATTTGAGGTGCCATCACTAGTATTTCGATGAATTACAAATTGTCGGTTTCATACCCACCCTATTTATATGAACTTTCATAATTCTGTAACTTATTTCCATAAAATCTTTGCTATGTGAACAACGCTCAATGAAAAGAAAAGGTGCAACTGAGAAAAACAACAAATAATCATGTTCATATATTCATACATTCAACAAATTTGGTTGTTTAGAAAAGGGCAGGCATTGGACCAGAGACTGGGAATACAACAGCCTGTGGACTGATCTAGTCCCTGCTTTTAGAGAGAATAGATGTATGAGTGGATGTTATTCTATTTTCAAACACAGCTGTCTTCATAAAATTTTGTTTTGTCAGGGGCATCTTCTGAGGAAGCCTACACATTGATATGGGGATGCTTCTCTTTAATGATTTTTAGATATTTGCTTATGAACATGTTATATATTGCCCCCCCCCCCACCAGAATGTAAGCTGTTTGCAGGCAGGAACTTTGTAACCTTTCTATGATCACCTTTGTATCCTAAGGGTAGAGCATAAACTGTAACCAATATATGTTGAGTGGGTGAATAAAGGAAAAAAACTCAACTAGTTTCTAAATATGTGGGGCAGTAAGTGTAGGTTTGTGTTCTTCAATTTTTATAATGACATTTTTGAAATACTATTTAAATATATTTTAAATTGTTAAAAGATGATATTTCATGAAAAGGAAAGCATCACTTTAAAATAATCTTATTACTTAGATATTTCCAATCTTATTCTCCTAAATGACTCCGAAATTTTCTGGATATTTTTGTTTAAGAAAAGCAACCTCTCAAAGTAAAAGAAAACATTGTGATCACATAGTAAAATTAGCTAATGTTATTTTTTTCTCTGTATGCAGCTCTTCATTATACTGTTCTCATATATAATCTTATTTAATAATAAATGTTGTTGAGGTTACTCCCATTTTAGTGATAAGGACACTGAGGCTCAGAATGCTTAAATGACATGATCATGATTCCTCAATTTGTAGAAGTTGAAGTAGGCTCAAGCTTACATCTATTTGACTGTAACATCTTAAAATAAATATTTGTACAAATGGAAAATATCAAATCAAAGAACGAGTTATGAAGCAAACACGCTAACATAAGTTATCATTTGTAAAATAAACTTGGAGTTTACTTATCATTTCTGGAGAGTGAGCATTCAGATCTATTATGCTGTATCCATTTTTAATGGGAGGTTGGTAGAAAAAGATACAAATTCTTTTACTAACATCTAAAATGTTTTGGTCTTTTGGGGAAATGAGAGCGACATAAAATGTGACCCCTTTATCACTCATAAAGCTTCTTTGTGTTAAAGTCAATTGTTTTTCCAGATATTGTTATAGCTAGGTCCTCATTTTTATTTGTGTATGTTTAGTGTCTGAGTGTGCATATGTGTGTACACACCTGTGTGAACATCTGTATGTGTGCACATACACATGTGTGTGTGGGTGTAGATATATTTCTATCATTTTATTTTCAGTCTTTTGGTTCAAAAATTTAGGTATTTCCTTTTTAAGTAACATATACCTGGATTTGTTTTATTTTATTTACTTTGACACCTTTTTATAAAAACAGATTTTAGTCCATTTGCATTTATTATGATTACTGTTGTGTCCCTTTCATCTATTTCATAATTGCCCTGATTTTCTTATTTTCTCTCTATTTTTTTGGCCTTATTTTGTATAAATTGAAATGACCAGAGATTTTTTACTTCGGTTCATGCTATTTCTCTGTTAGCAGGAAGCTATATACTCCATTTCTGTTATTTTTAATGATTGCCCTAGAAAAACAGCTTACAACTAGAATGTCAGCATCATTCAGGTAAAGACTTTGTGTTTTTAAATCTTATATACTTATACCTAGAAGAGTGTCTATAACATACTAATTTTCAGTGATATTTCTTAAAAGAAACAATATTGATTTTTTTGTCTTCACAATTTCAAAAAATAACAAAATATACTAGTTCTTATTCTTCCATCTTATTTGATAGATTTTCAATGTTTTAATTATTTTTCTAAATAGTCATTTTAAATATTATTTATATTGTTTTATGTAGCCAATTTTATTGTTTTCTTGAAAGATATTCACTTGGTTATATAAATCTAGATGTGAATATGTTTTATTAAAAACATTCTAACAAAATTTACCTAACTGTCCAAAGTATGTGTCCCTTATTGGCAGTTAGATCTCTAAATGTGTATTCAGGAACTGAGGTCCATTCCATCCCTTGGCTGTTCAAGCCCATAGCACCCTGATGGTATCTGTAAGGACCTGGGGGGAAAGGGAAGAAAGCATGGAAAAGATAGACTTTTTTAAAAGGCTTTGTTTAGAGGTGGTACACCTCATCTTGGCCCACATTCCACTGACCAGAACTACTCAGACCGTATCAACTAACAGTGATGGGGCTAAGACAATAAAGTCCAGCTGTATTCTAAGTTAAAGAAAGAAGGAACTGGTTTGGTGAAGAGGTCTTCTCTGCATAGACTGATATCTGTTTTGTTTCTCATATTTTAAAGATACTGATCCATTGCTCTCTGGCTTCACCTTTTGCTTTTATAAAAACAAGTTGTCAGTTTGTCTTTCTTGTTCATATAATATTTTGGTTCTACTTTTATTTAATGTCTGCTCTTTTTCTTTGGTGTTCTGCCAATTCAGTAATATGAGTTTGGTGAGGATTTATTTTTATCTATGCAGTTTAGGTTTAGCTGAATTACTGAATATATGAATATATGAATATATGACTTTAACCAATTCAGCCATTATCTTTTTAAAATATTACTTTTAAATTTATTGGGGGGGAGGAGGGCCAGAGGGAGAGAGAGAATATTAAGCAGACTCCACACATAGCACAGTGTGGAGCATTACACAGGTTTGATCTCACAGCCCCGAGATCATGACCTGAGCCAAAATCAAGAGTCGGATGCTTAATCAACTGAGGCAGCCAGCCGCCCCCTAAAATATTTTTAAGTCAGGCTTTTCTAGTGCTCTTTTCAGATGAGTCTAATATAGTTATTATTCCATTATTTGTTTCCATAGTAATTATTAAAATTTCTAAATTTAATTATTTATTTTAGTTTTTTAGATTTTACTTATTTGAGAGGCAGACAGAGATAGTGGGAGAGAACATGAGCAGGGAAGAGAGAGAGAAATAGGCTCCCTGCTGAGCAGGGGGCCTGATACTGGGCTTGTCACAGGACCCTGAGATCATGACCTGAGCCGAAGGCAGATGCTTTAACTGACTGATCCATCCAGGAGCCTCTCTAAATTTAATTTTTAAGTTAAATATTTAAATTTTCTAAATTATTAAATTAAATATTTGCATTTCTGCCTGGTGATTCAAACTAATGTTTTGTTATTTGGTAGTATTTTGGTACTCCTTTTTATTTATTAAATAATATTAATAGTACTTTTTTATTTGGGTCACTGGAAATAGTCTATAGTACCTGCACCTGAGTAGAAGTGAAATGGAGGGGCGCCTGGGTGGCTCAGTTGTTGAGCGTCTGCCTTAGGCTCAGGTCATGATCCCAGCGTCCTGAGATCAAGCCCTGCATCCAGCTCTCTGCTCTGCAGGAGGCCTGCTTCTCCCTCTCCCACTCCCCCTGCTTGTGTTCCTGATCTTGCTCTCTCTCTCTGTCAAATAAATAAATAAAATCTAAAAAAAAAAAAAGAAGTGAAATGGAAATGTGCACCTACACACACCTTTATTAAGCTATGAGCTTAAGATTATATGTATTACTGTATGTGTTTTCATTTTCTATTGCTGTTGTAACAAATTACCACACATTTAGGAGCTTTAAACAGTATAGATTCATTTTAAGTTCTGAAGGGCTGACTTTTGAAATGCTTTCTATGGAGATAAAATCAAAGACTATTCCTTCTAGAAGCTTTAGGGTAGAATTTATTCCTTGACTTTTTTAGCTTCTAGAGGCTACACACATTGTCTCATGGCTATATCTCTGGGACCTCTGCTTCCATTTTATCTTCTCTCTCTGATCTTCCTGCCTCTCTCTTATAAGGACCTCATATTATCTCTGCCTGGATAATTGAGGAAACTTTCCCCATTCAATATCCTTATTTTAATCACAGCTGTGACTTCCCTTTTTCCATGTGAAGGTAACATATTCCCAGATTCCAGAGATTAGAATACGAATATCTTTGTGAGGGCAGTATTCTGCTTACAACACTATGGAAATTATACTTCAATATGAATAAATAAATAACAAATTCTGTTTTTGTTTAAAAAATCTCCCAAAATCCAAAATCATAGACGAGTTCAGATATTTTAAAAAATCAAGCTATCCTTTAGCATGAAATAGTCAGACTTAACTTTCCTCACTGTATGTATTACAAATAAAAGAAATAACTATTTTTTCATGATCATTTACTAAACCTAGTTTTTTTTCTTTAAAGAAAACTCTACCTCCAATTACAGAAACCAGTCATTCTTCACATCATATAAGCATAATGACCACAGTTTTCTTCTATTCTTCCTGATAACAAGGCTAGTTCTAAAAATTATGGCTCATGAAAAAAAAAGAAAGTCTTGAATCTTAAGGAGTTTAACATTTCAAGTCGACAACAGTTTTATTTGACATGAGTTCATCAAGTCATTGGATTCTTATCTCATCCTAGAAAAATTTAAAGGATGAAAAGGCAATGTATTTCTCATGTCTACTTATTCTTGTTCCGTGATGAGTTCCTGCAAAGAAATTTGATGAAAATTTCCCAGGTTGGATTTGGAAAGGTAGGATACATTTAGAATCATTGAATTATTAAATAAAACACAATAACCAGTTCCCAGCAGTAAACTTCATACTCCCTGGACAAGAGAAGAGGGACATACATAGAAGAGAAGGCTTCTCTGACAATCACAGTCTTGCTCTGACATCTTTTCCTCTAATGAAACTCTTAAAATATTTTATGAGGAAAAAGGTATTTTCCTCCATGTTATCAGTTAAAATATATTTTCATGAGTTCCAAAGGACAACTGCCAGGACAAATGCCTATAAACTTTAGGACTTAAGTTTTGTTTTGTCTGCTCTGGGGATGTCAGTACCTTATTTTATTCATAGTATTAGGAAAATTATATGATGCATCCATTTTATTTATCTTTCATTAGACCAATGTGGATATATTCTAACTCTCAATACCACAAAAATTACTAGTTTAGCTCTGTGTGTTTGTGTCTTAGTGATACAGAGATCTGGGAAGTTTTATATTATGTTTTCAAAATTTTACAGCTCTGCAGCTAGAACTGTATGAATTTTCTATAAATATTGGAGAAAAAAGCAGTAACCTTGATACTTGAGAATTGGTCCATAAAACAAAAAGTAGAAACATTTGTTCAGGACATCTCTTTTTTTAATTTTTTTCCTTCCTCAATTCTTTTTTCTATACACACACACACACACGCACACACACACTTTGGACTACATGGGTGAAGATTCTAATATTCCTGGCACCAAATCTAATCTCTTTCTTTGATAACAGGCATTACTCATGCTCTTTCACTTTGCTTCTTTAATAAAAAACTGTGATCAAGAGAATTACCCTTTCAGTCTTTCTGTTTTCATTGTTATTCTGTCCTGTGCTACGTGTGTGTGTGTGTGTGTGTGTGTGTACACATGTGTGTGGTGTGATGTACACTAGCCTAAGTGCAAAGATGCATTTATTAAATCAAAGGATGGTCATTTTAGGAGTCCGAATTATTTATTCATTTTTTAGATTATCTTCTTTCTCTTATATTTTTACCATTATAATTGTTTCAATGCTAGGATATATTCAATTTATGATGAGTAATCGTTCTCTATGTCAGGTGAAGACTCAGTTATGCTGCAGTCACAGACAACCCTAAAATACCAGTGGCAAAAAAATGTCCAGAGAGTGTTTTCCTTACTCTCACTTTTCCATCGCAGGTTGACTCCTGCTCTCCTTCATGTGATCATTATTCTGGGATACAGTCCAATGGACTTTATCGTGGTTACTATTAAAGAAAAAGAAGGGGGAGGGGGAAAATGATGGGGAGAGAGAGGGAGGGAGTGAGAGATGGCAAATCATGTGATTTCTTAAAAGCCACGCTAAAAGTTCTTAAAGAAACATGACATACCACTTCTGCTTGATTTCATTAGTCAAATCAAGTCATAGTTGTGTCTACCTCTAGAAGGTAATTTCATGTCTGCTAGTAATTTAAAAAATCTCACATTACTAACTGACACAATTCAAATTGCTTCACTCTATATATTCATGTGCACCTTTCCCAAGCCTGCTAAGACTAGTTATGTATAAAACGTCTTTATTATTCATTTCTTACCTTCATCACAGGTAATACTCCTACAAAGTAATTGCCTCTTACAGTTGATCTGTTCATTCGGTTGGTTTTATCTGACAAAGAATTGATATTACTTTATAAGGCATCACATCATTTTTTTCCTACCTCTCTGTTTTGAAAATTTTATAGTTGATTCCCACATGAAGTTTTTCTTATTTCCCACCACGTCCATTAACAATGGCTCATCTAAAAAGACTATGTCAAGAAAGTTATAGGGCGCCTGGGTGGCTCAGTTGGTTAAGCGACTGCCTTCGGCTCAGGTCATGATCCTGGACTCCCGGGATCGAGTCCCACATCGGGCTTCCTGCTCAGCAGGGAGTCTGCTTCTCCCTCTGACCCTCTTCCCTCTTGTGCTTTCTATCTCTCATTCTCTCTCTCTCAAATAAATAAATAAAATCTTTAAAAAAAAAAGAAAGTTATAAATATTGGAGAGATTGCCAAGTTCAAAGGTATTGAAGTTCTACAGTTGCTTCTTTCATTTTCCTCCCTGTCAAATCAGTGCCTCTGCTTTTGATTCTATTAAGATACTGAGTGATCTCAGGAAACACATTCATTTCATATAATGTCTACACTGGTGAAGATCTGAAAAATGGGGGGGTACACCTATGTATATTCCTCTAAATTCTATCATTAATATCCTGTAAAGAAATTGGCAGAAATAGTACATGCTACTTCATGCCAGTGTAGGTAGAATATACTTAACAAGCAAATTTTTGAGTACCTTAATCATTATCTTTCCTCAAGTTTATGTTTATAGAATTTCACTATTTCTGACCTGACCTATGGCATTTCCTGAGATACCTAAATGCTTGCCCTTGCTTTGAAGAACTAAAACCACCCTTGAAATAATGAACTGACAACCTAACTCTTTCTTTTGTCCTGGCTGAGTGACTTGCATATGGCAGTTGGTACACCATAATGTTTCTGAGCCGAATTGAAATTTGATATCACCTTTGTTTCTTGTAGCCAGTTCCCTTGCTTTTTCCCCCAGATTCTGATTTATAATTATTTAAATCCAATCAAATGATCTTACTTTGACTGCTAATGCTTTCACTGTTTAATAATTTTGCTTATGGATTGGACTTTATCTGAATGTTGATTACTGTAATGCCATTAGGCCTCCTACTACCTATCTGATCTCATTTCTTACTATTTTTCCTTCTTCTCCCTCCACTCTGACAACTCTGGGCTCTTTACTAATAATCTATGAGCAGTCAAGGCAACACATCACTTGAAAACCATTGCATTTGTGGCTGATTCTTCTTCCTCCTTCTCTTCTTCTTCCTTCTACCTTATTCTTTCTTCTTTCTTCTTTCTTCTTCTCCTTCTCCTCCTCCTCCTCCTCCTCCTCCTCCTCCTCCTCCTCCTCCTTCTTCTTCTTCTTCTTCTTCTTCTTCTTCTTCTTCTTCTTCTTCTTCTTCTTCTTCTTCTTCTTCTTCTTCTTCTCCCCCCTCTTCTTCTTTTAGAAAGGGAGAAGGGGGTAAAGCAGAGGGAAAGGGAGAGAGAATCTTAAGCAGGCTCCATGCCCAGCCCAGAGCCTGACATGGGGCTCAATCTCACAACCCTGCGATCATGACCTGAGCTGAAATCAAGAGTTGGATCCTTAACCGACTGAGCCGCCCAGGAGCCCCATTTGCTGCTCCTTCTCCCTGAAATAATCTTCCCAGGTATTTTTAAGGCCAACTCTTATTTCTTTTGTTTTCCCATAAATCCATCTTTACTGTGAGGCTGGCATGGCCACTCTCTAAAATTGTATAATGCTACTGTTACTCAGAAAAATATAAGAAAAATAAAAATTAAACACATTGTCTTAGTTGGTTCAGGTTGCTATAACAAAAATAGCATAGACTGGGTAACTTCAACAACAGAAACTTATTTCTCACAGTTCTGGGGAATGGAAAGTCAAAACTCAAGGTGCCAACAGATTTGTTGTCCAGGTGAGAACCTGCTTTTTGGTTTATAAATGGCCTCTCTTCTTGCTGTGTCCCTACATGGCAGAAGGGGCAAAGGATTTCTTTTTTGTAAGGACACTAATCTCATTCATGAGGGCTCTACCCTCACAACCTAATCACTCCCCAATACCATTGCATTGTTGGTTGGGATTTCAGCATATGTATTCTGGGAAGACACATCCAGTCCACAACACCTATGAAGAAGAAAATTAATCAAAGTCCAATGTTAAACATCTAAGTTTCAGATTCATTGCGTCTGTGAGCTTGATTAAAATAATGAATCACTTGTTTATAACAGGAAAGGAAGACAGAAAGAAAGAAAGAAAGAAAGAAAGAAAGAAAGAAAGAAAGAAAGAAAGAAAGAAAGAAAGAAAGAAAGAAAGAAAGAAGAAAGAAAGAAAAGAATGAAAGAGAGAGAGAGAAAGAGTGAGCAGGTATTAATTCATAAATATGATCATTCCAGAGGTACTCCTAGCTTGGGGTGAGCCTTTTTTTTTTAAGATTGTATTTATTTACTTGAGAGAGAGAGAGAGAGAGAGAAAGAGAGAGCATGAGCAGAGTGAGGGGCAGAGGGAGAAGGAGAAGCAGACTCCCAGCTGAGCAGTGAGCCCGATGACGGTACTGAGCCATCCAGCTGCTGCCACCCCCCTGCCCCTACCCACCCCCTCATCAGGGTGAACCTTAAGAGAGGGCTTAAATAGTATAAACTGGACTTATTTTCTTCCTTTGGTTTTTGTTGTGGGCTTCTCAGTGCTGGCTCCTTGTTCAAGCAGTCTCCTCTCCTTATATGCCAACAGAACCCAGAACTGTATCCTTCTTCATTCATAGATTCATAGTCAGCAGAAAAGAGAAACGTGCCTCCTTCAGTAGCTTAAGAAAAGTCCCAGAACTGATTTCATTTATCCTCATTAGCCTGCCATGAGGAAAATTTAGAATACTATTTGGAAAAGAGGGAAAGAGGAAAAAAAAAAAGACATTTGAACAATTCACCATGTACTTCTTTTTTCTCTTGAAATGGTAATAGTTATTGAATAACTTGGAATCAACATATTAATATTATTAAATTATCATCTTAATCTCCCAAAAACTACATTAGAGCCCATTCATTCATTGCAAACTGTGCAAATGATTTTTTTGTTTGTTTGTTTGTTAATTTTTACTGATAAATGCTGCTTGATAACAACCACTCGAGCTAATTTATTTTCAAGTTAATGTGTTTGGGGTCTAGTTTCAATATGTTCTTAAAGCAATAAATAACACTTCCACCATCATTCCCTTCAATACTTGCATATGTTTGAATAGACTTTTTATATTATACTGTTATATCATGTCCTTTTCAACTACTACACTTTTTTAGTGATTACAAACAATGTACACTGACTTTTTCTTTTTAAAGTACTCTAAATATGTCTCATCTCCAAACAATTGGAGAATTGCAAGTAATACTTCAAGTGGTTCAAATTTTCACTTCCCTTAGTAATTTTTATATTTGATTATAGCAAGAATAGAATTCAGGCTTATTATAGTATATAATTTACACATATCTCATATATATATTACCAGCTTGATACTTAAACTTATCTTTTCATTTACTAATAGAAATAGAGATATTAATTAAATATAATTTCTAGTAATGGTCTAGTAATGGTCAAAAAGGTAACTTTTTGCTTTCAGGCAAAAGCATCTGAGCCAATAACATTTACACAAGGTTTAGAAAGAATACAAATTGTTTCTGGTTTATTGACTTGAGGATAATAATGGATTATCGTGATTGAATTTATCAGTCAAAACTCAATCGGTCAGGTTAATCTTGTGTTTTGTGCTGTTCTTAGATCATTATTAGCCCTGTTGATTGGCAGCGTCTGTGTACTAAGGATGATACAGACAGTTTGGGGGAGAATAAATTATGTATTTGCTGGTTGATGTTTCTGCTTTTCACAAATAACTTAGGCTTGGTTAGGTACACATTTTCTGCTTTTGTTTTTGTGTGTTTTTTTTTAAAGATTTTATTTATTTATTTGAGAGAGAGAGAATGAGAGCCAGAGAGCACGAGAGGGAAGAGGGTCAGAGGGAGAAGCAGACTCCCTGCTGAGCAGGGAGCCGGATGCGGGACTTCACCCAGGGACTCCAGGATCATGACCTGAGCCAAAGGCAGTCGCTTAACCAACTGAGCCACCCAGGGCCCTCTGCTTTTATTTTTGTTTTAATTCATAAGTATTAGTGTTATGAGACAAAGGATGTATTAATACATATTATCTAGAAAAACATAGACATTACTATTCCATTTCTCTTTACCTCTCTACCTTTTACTTTAAAAATCCCTGCAAAATTTTTCACATGACGTCCAAATGCAATGATTCATATTCAATTTCCTGCTAACCCTGAAATTTTCCTCTTTTACTTTTTTTTCTTTCGTGTGTAGTCGTTGATCACTTACCAACCATGCCTCTTAAAGTGTGGTCTGAATTGGCTAGATGACCTTAACTGATTAACATAAAAACAAAAACAAACAAACAAAAAACCCTTTCCTCTGATAACCATCAATTTGTTCTCTATAGTTAAGAGTCTGTTTCATGGTTTGCCTCTCTCTCTTTTTTTAACCCATGATCATTTGTTTTGTTTCTTAAATTCCACATATGGGTGGAATGGTATTTGTGTTTCTCTGACTGACTTATTTTGCTTAGCATAATACTCTCTATCTCCATCCATGTTGTTGCAAATGGCAAGATTTCATTCCTTTTTATGGCTGAGTAATATTCTCACATCTCATTTATCCATTCATCATTCCACAGACACTTGAGCTATAGTATCTTGGTTATTATAGATAACGCTGCTATAAACATTGGGGAGCATGTATCCCTTTGAATTAGTATTTCTGTGTCCTTTGGGCAAATACCTAGTAGTGCAACTGCTTAATTATAGGATAGTTCTATTTTTAACTTTTTGGGGAAACTCCACACTTTTCCAGAGTGGCTGCACCAGTTTGCATTCCCATCAACAGTGCAATAGGTTCCCCTTTCTCCAACATCCTCACCAACACCTATTGTTTCTTGTGTTGCTGATTTTAGCCATTCTGACAGGTGTGAGGTGGTATCTTATTGTAGTTTTGATTTGCATTTCCCTGATGATGAGTGATGTTGAGCATCTTCTCTTGTGTTGGTTAGCCATATGGATGTCTTCTTTGGAAAAATATCTATTCATGTCTTCTGCCCATTTTTAATTGGATTATTTGGTTTTGGGGTGTTGACTCATAAGTTCTTTATATATTTTGGATACTAACCCTTTATCAGATATGTCATTTGCAAATATCTTCTCCCATTCTATAGGTTCCCTTTTAGTTTTGTTGATTGTTTCTTTTGTTGGGTTAAATAGGTGATGGTGATTAAGAAGTACACTTGTTGTGATGAGCAGTGAGTATTGTATGTAAGTGTTGAGTCACTGAATAGTCATCTGAAATTAATAGTACACTGTATGTTAACTAGCTGGAATTTAAATAAGAACTTAAAAAATAAAATCAGTTGTCTTATTAGGGGCTTGCTAATATAAATATATCTTTAAAAATTCAATTTAACTTAATAACCTAGTTTGTTAATAAATATAGAAATACTGGCAAGTTTTGTTATCATTTTTTAAATCACCCTATATATCTTTGTTATCATTTTTTAAATCAACCTATATAAAGCTGATGAAGTTTTTTAATCTTAGCATGTTCAAGTTTGTATAAATATAAATTAATCTTCCATGGGTCCCTGTCATGGCAAGACACTATGCACAATTTCACTGTGAAGTGACAATGGGGAAATTTGAGGCAGTCAAAACCTGAAATTTTGGAAAAACCTTGGTTCATCATTCCTGTTTCTCAAAGATTGAACCCAACACTTTGAATGATTTTGTACTGAGTTTCTATTCTCTCAAACACTGAGCTATGTGTTTGGGTATCAGATGATGTATCTCAAAATTTTCACTCGAGAGCATGTGTGAGGAAAGGTCAGAAAAAGAAAAAGGCATTTTTCAAATCTTATGAGAAAATGAAATAAAAAATGAAGGCATTTGATATGTGTTTAAAAGTAATTTATTAGTAGTCACTTGAATTATGAAATTAAAATTTACAAGTTACCTAGGGTAATAAAGTCTATATTCATTCACTATTTTTGAAATTCAGCCATCTCAAACTTTTATATGCAGATAGAATCCCCCCACTTTTTGGAAGGACTCTTTGGTATCAATAAATATTTCATATTGTTTTGGATTGATCCTGATAGTCAATTGCTAATATTTACTTTATTTTTATAACGTGTACAAGATAAGGAGTTGTGATATCACACACACCTGCTCTCCTTACCTCTACTATCACTGTGGATGAGTTACAAAAAAATGAGAGAATCAGACCCTGGCGTCTTTCACTCAAACCAAGTATTTCCTGAGGAAATAATGTTTGACAGTCAGTCTGCCAGAGTAATGAAATTGATTGTGTTTAGTATTGCTGACAATGCCTTGATTTATTATCCCTTTTTAACATGATTAGCAATTTATCAATTGTACTAAATGTGTAGATTTTAAGAATACTAATAGCTAAAATTTGGAACTTATTGTCAAAAGAATTGTGGGAGTATATTTTCATCAAATGAATATAACGGAGTTTAATATTTTTAAGCTATTTAAACATATCCTTTTCTGTTACTGTATCAGTACAAGGAATCCTTAAATATTTTTTTTTCTCAAAGCCATGTTTCATTTATCTTTTGGGTTTGGAACATCCAAATAACATTTTTAGTGTCTGAATGGACGTGTAGTTTGGAGCCAGGGATCCTAGAAATAATTCTAGTTCTGGAGCTTTCAACTAGCTCCTGACAATGGCAGCTTTATTTAACTTTTCTCAAAGTCAGAACTTTCATTTTTTAAAATGAGGATTCTACTAGTACTTGCCCCATTATTTTTTGTAAAGATTAAGTAGTTTACTGGGAGAATGTTCTTTAACTTTTTCTTGGGAGTCTAGCTATAATCTTTAAAATGTTTCAAATGTGAAAATAGTTAGAGTCATTGTGAGATATTAAGTTGTGAGCCAAGACTGCAGTCCCCTAACTCAGCTATAAGGCTAAGAACCAAGGCTATGCTATGGACTGAAATGTGTATTCCCCCAAATTCATGTGTTGAAATTCTAGTTCCCAATAGGACGGTTTTTGGAGGTGGGCCTTTGGGAAGTAATTAGGTGGATGAAGCTTTCATGAATGGATTAGTATTCTTACAAAAAGAGATTTGTTAAGTGTAAAGATGAAGCACAAAGCAAGAAGGTGCCTGTCAACAAACCAGGAGAGGACTCACTAGGGAGCAAATCACCCAATACTTTGATCTTGGAATTCCCAGGCTTCAGAACTATAAGAAATTTTTTTCTATTGTTTATACCACCCAGTCTATGGTATTTTTGTTGTAGTAGGGCAGATTGACTAAAACAGGCCACTCATAGCAACTTGACGTCGCCCTTTGCTCCTGAAACTTTTGCCAAAAAGTTAAGACTTTTGCAAAACCTTTCTAAGAACAATAATTTCATTGGTTGCTTCAAGAACTTCTGAAAATGAGTTTACCTGAATAATATACTACTCAACTAGCCTCCTTTTCAAGACAACATATTATTCTCCAGGTAAATAGTCCTGTTCTAAAGACAAAAAAATGGCTCAAGTGGGCAAATGCTATTTATATCACTTTTCAACATTCACCTGTGTCCATTAGTTTTAAACTCTTATGTCAAGAATGTTGACCAGTCCTAATCTGATCTCTGTATTGGCAAACCCACCTTAAACCACTAAAGCACAAACTCTAAAAGCCTATAAATATTTATCCTTCATCTCTTCCCTTAGGAGACACTTCTAAGGCTCTCTCAATTGGTGCTTTCCTTTACTTTATTAAGTAATAATTTCAGCCTTTCTGATTCAGATATGCTTGATCAATTGGTTATAATAGCAGCCTTTACAGGGAGTTGATGGCGGACATAGGTCAATCAGTTGTAACTCTGATGTACAAATGAAGGAAACACTATTTGTCACCTGGTTTCCATCTCTGAAGTAGATTTGCATTGATCTGTTCTTTTTGCACTATCTTCTAATGGGAGCTATTGTTTTGTGTATGCGTTGATGGATGGAGATAATTTCACTCTTTATAACTGCTAAGTGCTTATAATATCTGATGCTCTTAATGGATCTTAAAGTTTTCACAGAAAGGAATGGAAAAGTTCCAGACTAAGATGGAAATTGTGAAGAGAAAAAGACTATGAACACTTCTGCCATTTCTTGGGCATTCAGTTCTATTTAAGAGAGTAATGTGGAAACCCTAACCCCATTCCCCCAGGAAAACTCTGGTTCAGAAACTATTCTTTTGACCTTTTATGCTTCTAAGCAATGTTGGTTTCATACAAGTTGTTCCTTTGAAAATAATTTTTAAAAATAGATTATTTTCCCTGTATCTTGAAACCTTTTTATATTTTTATATAGGGGAGGAGGTAGTTTCCCACTCTATGTTTAATCATGTATTTGGCAGAAAACGATGAGATGACTGTCTTTCATATTTGTATTAGATAGTCTTAAAATAATTTGAAATATTTTGCTTAATGACATTGTCTTACCAAAAAAATGATAGTGTTATATTTTTCTAAATATGGAATATATTCAGTAATTCTCTGGGGAATTCACTGAAACATTCCCAAGTTAAATCCATTTATTATTTTCCTTTAATAGCTATTTTGGCCTTTTAAATGGCTTCAGTGTCAGTGAGGACAATATTTTTCAAAATTACTTCATATTTTCCTCTTTCTTATATCATTTTTTTAAGTTGACTGATGTTGACTCTATATGATCTCAGATATTGCAAAGCAAGTACATTTGTGATTCAATTATATGATGTAATATTTAAGGTTAAACCTTCTGAAACCCAACTAATTTGTGTTTGAATTCTAATTCTACCCTTCACTTGTTGGGAAACTTTGGGATAATTTCCTAAACTCTGTAAATCTAAGTGTTCTCTAAAAAATGAGAAGGATAGTATATAATTTATAGGGCTGTTGGGTGCATTCAAATGAAAGATAGATTGCTATTCCACACTTAATACAGTGGCTGGCACAGGACAAGTGATCAATAAATGTCAACTATTATTATCATTATCTCTTCTCTAAACCTATAAACCTTTTCTGCATCTATAAATATGATTGGTTTTTTTCAAGGAAATACTAGAATGGCCTCTTCCACATTTCTAGATAAGGTAGATAGGATAGAGAGCCAGAATTGAGATATATGTCCCTGTTGACGACCCTGACACATATGAGAATATTTGATCAAGATAGCAAAGCATTCCTGGGAAGATTATGACTCGGGTCACATTTTATAGTGAGGGAGTTGGAAGTCCCAGGGCTTGGAGCAGAGCCTTCACTCATGAGCAGAGATAGTGTTTATTCTCCTTAAGTGAGGAAGCCTGATCTCAACTGAAGGAAAAACGCCAGGAGTTGTAGGAGTTGGCCTAAATATTTTTCCAAGTGGTTTATAGTTGCAAAGCCCCTAATTAGAAACTGTTCTTCTCTAGAGAAGAAAAATCTGATATGTTGCTACTTTGTCTTCAATGAGAGATATAAATCTAAAAGTTTTGGAACTTCACCAAGGGTGGAAGGAATGAAAGCCAAATCTTCATGAAGTCTGAGTTTTCAGGAAGTCGAGTAAGAAATGTCTGGTTTTGCTGCTTGAAGTATTCTTTTAGGCTCAGACAATCTCCAGCTCTAGGTGATTTACAAAAAACAAAAGAAAAAGGAAAAGGAAAACGAAAACACACACACACACACACACACACACACACACACACACACACACACACACACACACAAACATGAGAAGGTCCTGCAGGTTGAAACATCTTTCGTAATGGTTTAGTGAAAGTAAAAATTTTTGAGTTTGCTCCTAAGAGGAAGTTTGTGAGATTAAACGTTACCCCTGTTTGTGTGTGTGTGTGTGTGTGTGTATGTGTTGTTATCCTGTGAGAATAATACCCAAACTATGTTCTTTTATGGAATAGGTAAATTTCATTTATTTCCTCCAGATTCTTAATCCTCTTCCAGAAAGACTAGAGGATAAATGGGCACTTTGGAATTTCCTTGAGAGGTTTTTAAAATAGGAATTAATTTGGAAAAAAAAATCTCCAGCTACAGTTCAAAAGAGATTATATGAGTTTTTGGCTCTTTGAAAATTCTTTAATCCCTTTACATAAAATACATTCCAAACCCACTTTGTAAATTCCCATCTACTCTATTACAAAGGCTATATGAAGGATCAGCACTTGAACTAAAAATATTCAGCAAAAATTGGCATGGAAAAAAATTAAATGATAAACAGTGCATAATATACCTAAATAAAAAGACTCAGGAGACTAAGCGTCAGTTCATTACTCTATGCTTGAATCTATTTTAATTTAATCTTTGTGTTTATGTTGCCTTGATGAAAATGTACACATGCATACACACAAACATAGTTTTTCATGGAAAGAAAGAGGAAAAAGTAAGAAAGGACAAGAGGAAGAGGGAGAGAGAATAAGAGGTAGAAAGGCAAAAAGAGAAATGAAGGAAAGAAGAAATAAGAACAGAAAAAAATTTAAACTGAAGTTCAATACCATATATATATATATATATATTTTAAAGATTTTATTTATTTATTTGAGAGAGAGAGAGAGAGCATGAAGGGGGGAGGGTCAAAGGGAGAAGCAGACTCCCGGCCGAGCAGGGAGCCTGATGCGGGACTCAATCCCGGGACTCTAGAATCATGACCTGAGCCAAAGGCAGTCGCTTAACCAACTGAGCCACCCAGGCACCACCAATACCATATATTTTGATGAAAATGGAAATACAGTACATAAATATGCTCTGTTGACATTTTAAACACACAAAAATGATGCAACTATCATCACTTCCCAATCACGTTAAGGAAAATCCTAATTATCATTTAGTTGGAGGATAAAAATGCTCAGTTCACTCCAGAGACGTAGACAACACTAAAAATTTGAAACTGAAAAGCTAATTATGGAGGTAGGGATATGCAGTTGATCAAATATTGTCACTGACTGGACAAATATGGAAATAGGGAGAGCTAAGGGCAAAACCTTCCTTTGTGTGTTGGCGTTGCCATAAAGGTGTTAACTAAGAGAGTAACATCACTGAGTTTAACACTTAGTGTTTTAGAAAAAGAAGAGAATGGCAGTCTATCTTTCTGTAAGCATTGCACATGATAATGGACTAAAAGATTACCTTTGAGAGTGTATAGCAGGGTACTCATTCCAATTGCAAAAGAAACATCACGGAGTGGTGTTGAATTCTGAATTGAAATTTTTAACAGTAGTAAATCATAGTAGATCAAATTAATTGCCAAGTGTTTTACAAAAATAAATGGCAAGATAGAACAAAGCCAAGCTTTACAGATGTATAAGATATGTGTAGTGAAACTCTTCTAATATAAGAAGAAAATTTATTATTGTTCTCATGGATACAGAATGTTGGAAAACAATCTTCCTGAAGGATTTGAAGACAAGAGCAATAATCACCAAAAAATTTGACTGAAGGAGGATACCATAGAGATACTTAGGTGAGTTTTAATTCAAGTAGATTAATGATCTAAAAAGGAGACCAATATATATAAAATACTAAATAGCTAAAAATAAGGAATATTTACATGTATCAAATTTAGTGAAAAAATAAACAAGCTAAGGACAGTCAAGGAACAACCATGTAAATAATTATAGCCATGAGAAGAAGAATCAGAAAGAAATTAACACTCGTAGACACAGAAATACAAAGAAAAAGTCTTTAAATTCTTCACTGATCTTATCCTTTAAAAGAACTAAGAACTGAGAAAATGTTAAGCCTCAATGTCAGTTGTTTTTGAATTATGTTATTTTATTTAATTTCTACTCTACAGACCAAAGATGTTGTTGTTCCCATGTACCTAAGTAGAAACAGAAACACAAAATAATGAGCTCACTTGTCCATCATCATGCATTTACACAACACCCAGAATTAAATGAGCATAGCTTTAGGAACTGTGCTAACATATGATGAACATTCTGGAAAGCATTTGGATTTTTCTCCATTTGGATTCCCTCCCTCCTGTTTAATAAAAGAATCAAATGGGAGATTATCCAATGGGAAAAATCAAATGGACTGATTATACTAATACTGGGAATAAAGATAAGAAATATAATAGAATTTCCATTCCACTGACAAGAAAACTGAGGTCTTGAAAATTTGTATGACTCATCTAGGCATCACTAGATATTAGCAGCACTGCCATGTCAAGAAATTATTTTTCTTATATCAATTCCTTTTTAAACAGTAATAAATATTATATAAAATTATCAAAAATACTTACATTGCATAAGTTACATAAATAATGCCTATTGCATTTATTATATGCCTATTATATACCCACTGCGTGAGCCAGAGTAGGTTGGGATATGTAAAGGACATTTAAAAAAGGGCCCCCAACTGTAAAGACCATCACTCCTTCACTGATATAACAAAGCACTACAAAACAGTCTTTGGGATATGATAGATGTCTAGACTGTTTAGCACAGGCTGCATGAGCTCTTAGAGATGAGAAAACTTAAAGATTATGTGATCTGAGGAGTACCTGGGTGGCTCGGTAGGTTAAGTGGCTACTTTCCACCCAGGTCCTGATCCTGCTCTTGGGACAGAGCCCTGCACCAGGCTCCCCACTGAGCGGGGAGCTTGCTTCTCCCTCTCCTCCCTGCTTGCTCTTGCTCTCTCTCTCTCAAATAAATAAATAAAAGCTTTAAAAAAAAAGATTAGGTGAACTGAAATTGGACCTTGAATTAAGATCTAAAGAGGTGAACAGACAAAGGAACAAGGATTGATGTAATTTATGTTTTAGCTATGTGCCTTTGAGAATCTCTTTCCCATGCCAGTAGACATGCCTTCAGTTAATTTTTTCCAAAGTGGAAGGAATGAATTCTGAGTCCTGTGCTTGCCTGGTGCTCCAGTATCATGAAGGGCTACCTGGTGTCTTGGGAGGGCATGGGTCCCAGTGTCAGATAAGTTGAATTTAGTCCATTCTTGTCGGCTTTTTTTTTATAGATCTTTTTAAAGATATATTTTATTAATTTTTAGAGAGAGAGAGAGAGAAATAGAGAGCATATGAACTGGAGGGGCAGAAGGAGAGGGAGAGAGAATCCCAAGCAGACTCTGCACTGAGTGAGGAGCCCAAGGGTGGCTTGATCCCACGACCCTGAAATCATGACCTGAACCAAAAACCAAGTCACGCGCTTAACCAACTGTGCCCCCCAGGCGCCCCTAGTCCATTCATTATTCATGAGCTCTGGGGGTAGCTAGGTTACAGTGTCTCACCATTTTTCCATTTGCAAAATTGTAACATTGCCTTGCTAGTAATATGCAAGATAACAATGCATGCATTGTTAAACTCATAGTAGGTTGCTCTTACATGGGTGACAGAATTATAATGAGCAATGTGCTGTGAAATTTAGGAATGGCACTCAGAATATCTAGCAAACTTTGATTTTGTAGGCAAGCATAAAATAGAGTCTTCACTCTAGGCCTTCCTTCGACTTCCTATAATTTTACTAAATTTACCACCCCCCAAAACTCATTTTGAGGAGTTAGAACACACCATATTATCATTACCTGGTAAGAGAAGGAACATAGAAACCTAATAAATTCATGAAATTGTGTTACATGAACTATGAGTGTGGATCACTTCTATGTGATGTTTAAAGCAACTTGGATTTTCTCTAGAACAAATTCTTTATGTGGAGACTTTGTTAGAATTTACCAGTAGTCTTCACGTAGTCAAAACACATGAAAGACCATGGAGGAGAATGGTTGGGTTGTAAGCATACAAAGAAATGGCTTTGAATCTTTTCATTTCGTCTTGATCTTTCTCTTCTCTGAGATGGCTTGTTGATTACTTCTGTCCAAGCTTGTTTATTTCTAAAGGGCCAAAATCTCAAAGGAACTGAAGTAAGCTCATATGTATAAACCTAAGCTTTTGTAGGAACCACAACAAAAGGAAATCTCTTTAGAAATTTAGATATCTATGAGTCTGGCTCTTTCTGGACAAATTTATTTTGTTGAGGGAAGTGTTGGTGGGAATAATGTCAGTTTACACCAAATTGGCCTAAGAAGCCAGGCAAATGACGTGTTACATGTTAAGAGGCATCCTTCACTTGGCTATTCATATAGTCCAGATGGTGATGACATGGACCAAGGAACCATTAAGCAGCAAGAAGTTCTCTGACTAAAACTGTTTTTTTTTTTTTATGATTCTGTGTGTGCAGAACTATTTAAATAAATCCCAATATCAAAACTGAAAGCAATAAAATAGTCTCTTTTTAAATTTTAAACTGTATATGATTACTAATTTGTCCAAATTTTCAAAGGTATATTCTTTTTTGTTTTCTCTCCTATGTAGATAGAATCTTGAGACCATGTTATTCTGAAATGCATACACAGATGCATCCTTACAATATATACTGATATATCACATACCTACAGATAGTGGTTGTTTGTCTGTACATATGAGCATGTACGCACACACACGCACACACGGTGTCATGGCATCAAGTTATCATCATCATGCCATTTAGACCAATATCTGAAATGGAAATAATATCCTATCATTTCCTTATTTCTTTAGAGATTGCTATTAAGCTTTCCAGTAAATGTGTATGCCAGACCAAAATAGAGACATGCAAAGCCAGCTATGACTTATTTCCAGTAAGAGAAATCTTACCTTTTAATTTCTCCAAATCACTGAGTACAAGGCTCGGTGATACTGGACTAAAAATTTAGCGGAGTTGTCCAACAAGCAGTGACCCACACATGTTTTGAATTTCACAGATAAATAATTCAAAGTTTATCAGTGCACTTTCAAAGTTAACTTACAACCTCTGCCATATTCTTGTTTTTATAACACTGCAGGACTTTCCCAAGGAAGGGCATATTTCTCTTCCTGTCCTACTGTGAGGCTAGTAGAAGTCAAATGATCAACAAAAAAGTCAGGACGAGGTTTTAGTAACTTAAACAATTTGTGCCATTATTTAAGATATA
The DNA here is from genome assembly GCF_009762305.2 of Zalophus californianus. Lineage (NCBI taxonomy): Eukaryota > Metazoa > Chordata > Mammalia > Carnivora > Otariidae > Zalophus > Zalophus californianus. The sequence continues at coordinate 18,788,632 of NC_045600.1, forward strand.
TAGTAGGACTATGTGGATTTAACATTATAAGAAAAAACACATATATTAAAGTAATATTTAAGATCTTTCTGTATAAATGACTGTTCTCTTAAAATATCAGATACATTTAGTTATGCCCAGTAATACCACTGCATAGAGAAAGCTACATCACACAACACATTGTAGGAAGTTAACAATATTTAATATTATTTTTGATGATACAAACAACAAGAGCCACGTTTTCACACTGATCTCTGAGAGTTCAGAATCGTGACTTCAATACCACTGTACTAATGGTTTTCTTATCTATTTCTTATTGATTCTGACCAAGTTAAACAATGATTTTTTTTTTCACGTATTCCTTTCAAAAAACAAAATGCTTAAACCATGGAAAACTCATCTATCTGTCATTAGCATTTGTTTTCAGTTATGTGTGCATGACTCCCAAATAGTTACATTTGGTCACCCTAATCCAAACTAACACAGAGCGTGGCTTCAGGGAGAAAAATCTAGTCTAATTGTTAGTATGAGTGTTCACTTTTCATTAGTATTTATGCTTCCAGGGAGACTGTTAAGCATGCCAGCAAAAATATTGTCTTTGGCACTGGAAAGGACTGGGTTTAAATTCTTACACTATTCAGTAATGATGCAAACAATTTGTGACTCAGTTTCCTCATTCTTGAGATGAGGGCAATAACATACACCTCCTTGTTGAAAATATTAAATGTTGAGGCACCTGGGTGGCTCAGTCGGGTGAGCTCTGCCTTCAGCTCAGATCACGATCCCAGTGTCCGGGGATCGAACCCCATATCGGGCTCCCCACTCAACGGAGAGTCTGCTTCTCCCTCTCCCTCTGCCTCTCCTTCCCCGCTCACTCTCTCTCTGTCAAATAAATAAATAAGATATTTAATAAAAAAGAAAATATTAAATGTAATAAAGCACATGTGGAGCATCTAGGGGCAACAGAGTGCTCAGAGACTTAATAATTGGTACCAATCATAATAAGAAATCTACGTGCTAACATATTACAACTTTAAAAATTTTCCTTCAGCCCTTCAAGCTTTTAACCTGCTGTGTAGTAAGTACAAATCCTACCTGTCACTTAAGGAAACTGAGGCTTGCATGAGCAAAGAGAGTAGAATATTTGATCTCTTGGGTCTCACCTGCCTGATAGTCCTTCATCTTCATTCCTCCACAAAAAGGCAGAGCACAAATTGATGGTCTGTTGACAACACCACAGATGTGCTGTTTCCTTAGCTCTGATAACCTATACCCAGAAAAATTATATCATCTTGAAAACTTTGTTTATATAATTGGTAGATGGAGCACTTAAGTAATTTGCCACCAACCTTTCTAGAATTTGATAGACATCCAGGGTACTGAGGTTATCTAACAGAAGCAAACAACATTATTTGACTTTTAAAAAATTCATGGTAGTCTCTGAGAGTCTCATTTCATAACTATTCTTTCAATATTGTTGACACAATTTTTATTATCAACAGCAAAGCACATTCTGAAATAAAATTGCCTTCCATGGGCTAAGAACTCTAATGGATGGTGCCTAATTATTTTAATAAGGTATGAATATAAGTTTGAACTCTCTTCTTTTCTTTTTTTCCTGTACATTTTTGCAGAGAAAAAATAATTTAGTAGTTCTACTGTGTAGATATAATTTCTACCATGACGTTTTGTTCATGATGTTTTCTCTGCAAAAATACCAGAAGGTTTTGTTTATATTTCTCGAGTTCTTTTCTCCTTTTGCTTTTTTTTTTTTTTTTTTTTAGTATTCTGAGCTTAATTAGAGTCACTGTGGTGTGCATGCGTCCCTGGGGCCTTGCTGCCCAAAGGGGCCTGTGTACTCTTTCCTTTTCCAAAAAGGTCAATGCCATTTTATCTCTTCTCAACATGCTAGCCAGAGATCTGGAGACTAAATCCACCATATTCAAACTAGTCCTGGGGATTTAAAACCATGAGTCTCAATGAAGAAAGCAAAAATGATTCTAAATACCTAGACATCTATGCAAGTTCAGCAGCTTTTAAGGAAATCCAGAAATATTTGTATAGAGCACGGAGCTGAAAGGACATGCGGATCTAGTTTTGCTATTGCAAACAAACCCAGCCCACAAAAAAGTGCTAGTTTAGTCCTATTTCTTGGCCTGGAAGATAAAGTATTATGACAACTTTTCTCCACATGCTTAGATTTATGGGAATTTAACACTTTTTTTTTTTAAATAACTAAACACAGGATTGGGAGAGTAAATTAAAAAAGAAAGAAAGAAAAACATTAATTCAAATATAAGATAGGTTTAGATTTTATATAGATGACCTATTTTGATAAACAATTAATGTCCTTGCTTTTTGTTTCTCTTTTTTATACTCACTTACAGACATACACTCTCATATATACATATTTAAATGTTATAGATACACATATATTTGCATATGTGTATATGTTTACTATGCTTATATAGGTATGTGTACATATGTGTGTGTGCACATAAAACAGAGATGACTAAAAAGCAAGGGGACATCAATGCATGGGTGCAAATGCACACACACAGAGTAGTTGGCCAATATACCTCTGCATAAAATTGGCAGAGACTGAAGTTGAAAATAATTTATTACTGGTTAAGTTCCTCAGTATGTGGAATCTTGCAATCTCTGAGATACAAAGTCACTAGTAGTCAGAAGGTCAGGTTTCTTTCTCTGCCATAGGCTTTCAAAAATAATAGCCGTATTGCATGCATCATAAAGGATTAACACATTAGAACTCTAACCCTTAAATTATATGGTTGTTACTACATACGTTAACATGTCTTTTCTAGCTCTAGAATTCTATTGTTGTTTTTGGAAATGGTGCTTCTGGATGCAAGAGACTATTGTTGTTTTTTGATGATACAGATAGATATATAGATATAGATGTACATGTAGATACAGATATACATACAGATAACTAATTTTCATTAGCAAAAGAATAAAGTGTCTTATAAAATTACCTCAAATTCTACCATTATTTTTTCCAAAATTCTACCCCAAAAGAGTAAAGACTAAAGATTAATTTGCTTTTCATCCTTCTTAATATAGCTGGAATACACTAAATTTTAAACAGAATGGTACACAATGGATTCCTTATGAAAACTGAAGATTGGCTAAAGGACACTTCTGATAGGTCCACAGTGAGAACCTCCCTGAGAACCTGGCCTTTACATGCCTCCAGGACTTACTCAGGATGAATTTGCCCCACATCTCCCACCACACTACTATGAAACAATGTATTCCAGGCCACTTGATAAGACATTTAGGTGCTCTAATATCAGCAATATCATCCCTATTGTTATAGACTCCTATCTAATCTTTACACTAATTAAGACCCCTTCTTCCTTTGGCCAGTGGGGTCTTCATTCAATCCTAGGTAAACATTCATTGATTACCCTAGCCTGCTGTGATATTTTCATTTTCTGAATTTCAATCGTACTTGCTATCATCCTTAGAGCCTTCATAATAGAATTTTTGTGTTGTTCCGTATGTGAAATACCTTAATCCCTTCCTCCAAATGTGGCACTTAGTGTATAGTAGACCTCTAATACATATTCATTGAAGAAATGAGCCCTTCATGGTCAATCTCAAATATTCAATCTTTCCTGATTCCCTCAGGCATTCAGTTCCTCACATCTGTCTTTACATAATGTGTTGTAAATCAGTCATTCAACACAATTTTTTGAACAGCTTCTATGTGCCAGGCATAGTTGGAATATCAGCAATAGAGAGGTAAACATGATAAATCTGTCCTTGCAGAACTTAAATTATTTCTACTAGGGAAATATAGATAATAAAAAAAAGAGCAAACTCAAAAAGTAAGCTAATTAATTTTAAACAGTAATGATATTATGAAAATAATCACATAGGGTATGGGATAGAGCTTGACTGCATTGGACTACTGATTACTTTAGTTGTGTGTTTATGCCTTTCTGAGGAGCTCATATATGAGTGGAATCAGGAAGGATGAATGAGAAATAGTCATGTGTAAACTTATGAGAAGTTATATGCAGGAAAAGCCAAGTACAGCGGATCTTCCCTGAGGCAAGAAATCACTTGCTTTGCTTGATGCACAGATAGAGGGCAATTGTGGCTGAACCATGAACTTTATACAAGGGGAGAAATAAAGGTGTAGATATAGTAATAGACCCTTGTGGAAGCTGTGGTACAAAGTAAAGATTTGGAATCTTACACTGATCACAATGGAAAGTCAATGGAATGTGTTAAAAAGGGAAACGAACCACGAGAGACTAGGGACTCTAAGAAACAAACTGAGGGTTCTAGAGGGGAGGAGGGTGGGGGGATGGGTTAGCCTGGTGATGGGTATTAAAGAGGGCACATTCTGCATGGAGCACTGGGTGTTATACGCAAACAATGAATCATGGAACACTACATCAAAAACTAATGATGTAATGTATGGTGATTAACATAACATAATAAAATAAAAAGGGTAAAAAAAGGGAGTTACTTAGTACCTTTTATTTTTGAAATACCATTTTAAGTTTTTGTTGTACTAGAAAGAAGATTAAGCAAGAGAGACCAGTTGGATGGCTGTTGTAGTAATCCTGGCAGGACAACAACGGAGACAATAGGTTAGGGCGGTCACCAGGGTGAGATGAGAAGCGATCATATTTATAATATATTTTAAAGGTAAAGTCAAAGGGTTTGCCTTGAATTGGAATAGGAGGTAGAGGGCAAGAAAAGAATCAATGTGAACTCTTTTCACCTCGTTTCTAATGGTGACACTAAATGAGTCAGAGGAAACTGGGAATAAGCAGGTTTAGGAGGGTGATGGAGGAACATTTCACAGGTTTGGAAACACATTACTTTGGAATGGTCCACACAATAAAACGAGCTCCTTATGGACAAAGACCAGACTTATTTTACCTTGGTAAAGAAAGTATGTGTTTTAAAGCCTAAGCTTTGAATTGTCTTTCAATTCTGTTTCACACACCATGTAGTTTCTAAGAAATAGAGATAGTGATAGCTACTGAAAGCTGTTGGCCTTAGGAACTTAAAAAACAAATGTTTGGAAGGCACCAAGATCAGTGCCTGTCATGTAGTAGGGATTTAAAAATAACACCAATCTTCTTCTCTCTGTATTTTAGCAAATAGCATAGTATTTTTCACGTAACAGATGCCTTTTCCATCATATAACTATAGAAGTATAGATACTGACACATTTATTAAATTGTAGAGATTATAATTTGATTGAATCAACTTTTTTTTTCTCCTTGTAAGTTTAACACTCATCACCTTTATGCGTATATGTTGTGCCAATCCCTGGAAAGGCCCCCCGATGTGCTCGGTTAGAAAGATTGTACATCCAAAGTAACCCTTATATGTAGTCCATGAGACTTAAAAGTCTATTTTACCTGCCTCACAAATGCCTAAATGACTTAAACTTATGGTTTTCCTTTTATTATTTCCCCACTGATAAGACATAGAAAAAGGAGCAACAAAAGGAGAGTGTCATGAATACTGTCCAGACTATCTTCCTAGTATGTGTCATGTTTGGAAAGACCATGCAGGGTTTCAGGGAGACATTTGGCTGATGAATTCAGGAAGGACATAATTTCACTATCAGTTGAGCTTCCCAAGTTGTTATACATGATACATACCAAAAGAAATGACATTCCCAAGCTGTTACGCATGCTGTCTATGATTAAACCTGAATTAAAGGTGATTGGGATTAATTCTGAGGACTTTGGGGTCTCCAGACTGAGATGAGAGAGTGAGGAGTTAGCAATAGGGTAGCAGAGATTCCTTGAAGTATAAGGGCCAGTTGCTGTGATTGGGGCAACACCAAAAACAGCAGTGAAGCCAAGTCACACAGTTTTGGTGCATTCAAGTCCTAAGTCCAAAAGATGCATTCACATGACACCTGCGAATCAACTGTATTTGGAAATAGGGTTTTTACAGAAGTAATCAAGTTAAAATGAGGTTACACTGGATTAAAGTAGGCCCTAATCCAAAGACCACTGACTATATAAAAAGAGAGACGTTTAGAAACAGAGATAGAAGACACACAGAAGGCCACATGAAGGCAGAGACAGAATGATGCATCTATAAGCCAAGGAACACCAATGATTGTTGGCCACCACCCAAAGTAGGAAGAGAAAAGAAAGATTCTCCCCTAAACTTTCACAGAAACTGTCCTGTCAGCAGGAGACCCTAATTTCAGACCCTAGCCTCCAGGACTGTGAGAAAATGCATTTCTGTTATTTTAAACCGTGGAGTTTATGGTCGTTTGTTATGGCAGCCCAGAAAACTAATACACATAGCTTCAAAGAATTGCTGCACATGATAAATCAGGCATTGCCAAGACATTTACAGTTTCATTATGGATACAGTTAAACAATTAGATAGGTGGATGGATGGATAGTTAGATGATAGATAGATAGAAAGAGAGATATAATGCATACTGTAACCCCCCCACCCCCATTCTCACTTTCCACAGTTTTATTTATCCATGGTCAAATGGGAGCTGAAAACAGAGGATCATCCTTCTGATGTACAATCAGAAGGTCAATAGTGGCCTCATGCTACATCACAATGCCTACATCATTCATCTCACTTCATCTTATCATGGAGGCGTTTTATCACCTCACATCATCACAAGAAGAAGAGTGAGTGTAGTACAATAAGATATCTTGAGAGAGAAAGACCTCATTCACATAACTTTTATTACAATATATTGTTATGGTTGTTCTATTTCATTATGTTATTGCTATTAATCTTTTACTGTGCCTAATCTATAGATTAAATTTTATCATAGGTGTATATGTATAGAAAAAAAAAAAACATAGTATAGATAGGGTTCAATGCTATCTGTGATTTCAGGCATTCACTTAGGGTTCTTGGAATGTTTTCCTCATGGATAAGAGGGGACTGCTGTATATAAAATATAGAATAAAGCATTATGGCACCCATCCATGTTGTGTTTTATTATTTTGTTGTTCAAGTTCTTTGAGGAAGCAGATGCCTGATGGGGTTAAATGAGCAGGAATGGTATTAGGAGAAATGTCTGTGAAAGAAAATGGAGAGAGAGCCATGCTGCAGATCTGACCCTGAGGGAAAAAGGAAGGAAAGGAAGGAAGGTGTGTTAGAACTTTCTTAGCTAATGTACAGTTTAAGGCAAGTCCAGAAAGGCCACAGGGAGTGCCCTGGAAGAATATTTCATCTTCCAGGCACGTTTCTGCCTCTACCACATTTGGTCATTGGCTGGGAATAGTCCACAAGAAGCATTATTTCAGTGCAAACACAGTGATTAACTTTATACTGTAGCCACGGGGACTGTCAATTACTCACTGAAGTTGAGATCTGAGAGTTGTATACTCATGGTTCCCTTTGGAAATGTAATGATAGGGATGGGGTGGAGGGCTCTTAGTCTTACTTTTGCATACCTGCCAGATATTCTGTGCTCATCATTTGCATGAAATTATTTTTCAGATTTTTTAACCATCTTTAATTTGTCCAAATAGAAGAGCTAGGGATGGTGGAAAGGGAGTTAGGGAGAAAGTGGAAAGTTCAAGCTATTAGCTGGAGTCTATTTACGTGTGCAACCTGCTTCATATATAAGGTAGGGCTATTCTTCATTTCAGAAAAGAGAGATCCCTTCATCTCCTATCCGGTGTTGTAGAGGTGTAGGCACAATTCCAACCCTTTCTTAGTTCTGTCTACTGAAGGGAACTCAATCTGTGTGTTGGGAGTGCACTTTTTCAAACCTAACAATGCCATTCTTCCCATTTTTCCTTTCTCTTCCAATTTTGCTTCTCTCTGGGCAGGTTAACATTATTCAAACATCAGTATTCATACTATCTTCCATGACATCCTTCAGGTGGTCTTATTTCAGGTCAGTGAACATTTCCTGTGGACCTGATATGCGCTAGACACTGGACTAACAGGCACTGATTTCAAAGATAAAATATGGTCCCTGCTTTGAAGAATTTTGCAGATAAGTGGGAGACACTGAAGCCCAGCAATGTCAGTGCAATGTGATGAGCACCATGTTAAAAGTAGTTCCGGGTGTGTTTGAACCCAAAGATGAGCAATCAAACCAGCCAGGGAGGAGGGCTGGTTATCATAGAAAGTTCCCTAGTACATTGAAGCTGGCAAATCATATAGTTTCATCAATCATGGATTTGCCTGATGTGTTTCTTCAGTTCAAATCCCACCCCCACCTAGCAAGTGATTTGAGTGTCTAAGTTATTATTATTTAGTGCTATAAACTTTTAAATAAAAAAATAACTCTTGTTTAATATGATGCCCAAAAGAGCTCAGCGCATTTAAAGGTTAACAAATATCAAATCCATATTCAAGCCATGTACAGAAGGAGCTCAAGACGTAAAAATACTAAATTGTAGAGCAGGAACACAATTAAAACATGGATTATGCTCCAATGTTTACTTCTTATATAAATAGTTTGGAATGCATAATACAATTTCCCATAGAATACAAAACTATATATTACCAGGCTAGTCCATGAAAGTCTAATTAGCGTATAATGTAGCTAGTATATAATATATTTATCATGAAAATAATTAAAATCATATTAGTCACCAAAAAATTGGAAAGATTAAACATACAATAATGGTGGTTTAATAAAATAATTTTTGTTTTAGCTAATTAAAAACTGTATAATGGAATATTGTAAAGCCATTGATGATTACCCTGCAGAAGAATATTTTCAAACCTTATGAGTTTTCTGATTTAAAATATTCAGTAACACAAAAATGTAAAAAGCAAAATACAGAATTTCTTACCATTCCACTTTCAAGAGGCATCCTGTGTTAACAGTTGAGCATACATTCTAGACTTTTAAAAGATAAGTATTAATATAAATGGAGAAACCCTATACTAGTATGTTATTATTAAAATTGATTTATTAATTTTTAAAAAGCCCTTAGAATTAATACAGAAATGTTTCAGACAATGGAAAATTTTTATTTATTATTTTTTACTTTTTTGAATTTATTTAATTTATAATTTTACTTGCGACTTCCCAAAATTTCAGAATTTCCAACTTCCTTTTCTTCAAGAGTTGGCTTAAATGTCACTTTTCAGAGAAACCATATGTAAACAATCCTTATCAAAAATAACTATTCTATTCCTTCCACCATGTTCCACCATGGAGACTCATTATCCCTCTTAACAGGCTATATATTTTCCTCATAGCCTCATCATCACCTGGCATATTACATATCTATTTAATGACTCTCATTGTTCTAGAAAGTTTATTCCATGAAGGCAGAGGCTAGTTTGGTTACTGCTTTATATCCAGCAACATAGACAAAGTGCCTGGAATATAGAAGGCATGCCATAAATATTGTTGAAAGAATTCTTCAATGTATTTTCAAAGTCTGTATTTATAAAAAGCATGCTACTTTAACTCTATTGAAACAGAAAAATAATACATACAATTGAGGAAAATATAACCTTATGGATATTAAAAGTTGGTAGTTGAAGAAAAAAGCTTTTAATTAGGGACAGAAATCAACATAGAGTTGTTTCTTCAGATTTTGATGTGGTCTTTTGAATTAGTTCAATATTTTCTGGATGATAGATACTAAATCTCTTTACTGACCCTCAAAAATGTCCCCCAATAGGAAATCAGTCAGTTATTAGGATGATTCATATGCAAAATAGTTATGATGATGTATTTTTGGCTCCAAAATGGAACAAAGCATGAGAGTAATTGAAGAGAAGATGGGAAAAGGAAAGAGAATGAGAGGCTTTCAAGAAGCTTCTGGGCAGAATTTAGATGACCTGAAGTAACCAAATGAATCATTCAGGATAAGCTAAGTTAGGTAGAGATAACAAGCAATACTAATACACCAAGAAAGGTTTCTTTTTCACTCATGCATGTACATCAAAGTCAGTGGAACGTTTTCTTTGTCCATTCTGCAGGACCCAGGTGGAAAAGTCCGTTTTGTCCCTGCAGAAGGAAAAAAAAAAAGAAGCCTTTGCAGATAGCAAAGTCTGCACTGATCCTTAAAGCTCTGTTCCATACGTGACACCAGACAGCTTCCATGTATGTTCTCTTTGCCAATGCCAGATGCATGGTCAAGGATAAATGCCATCCAGGAGGAAAGGGCAATCTTACTAGATGCCCAGAAAGAGAGAGAGAATCAACTATTTGTAGATTGCTTAAATGACTGCACAGCAAGAGTGAATGGAGCCTCCACATGAGAAAGCACATGCTTTAAAGGAAAAGAAGAGTGCATTATTTCCCAGTCAAGTTTGGGGCCAATAGAAATTGGGTATGCTTCCTCAAGTCAGGCAATGCATGAAGAATAGTAAATATTGTGCTGGTGGTATTTAATTTTAAATTTGTGTATTTCCCATTTCAGACCAATCCTATTCATACTTGTATACAAGATTATGATGAATGAATAAATATAATTAGAGCTCAAATAATAATAGTATCAATGTCTCTAATCATAGATTAGAAGCAGGATGAGACCATTGTGTCCTACTGATTTTAAGCACTTTGCATCTTTAATAACTGAAGACACCACAGGGCTTCAAAATGTCCAACGTGCTACACTTAATGATGAGTCAAGCTTAAAAAGGTTATTTAGATTAATTTGCTTTCAAAATTCATTTATTACTATTTTCAAGTAATTTGCCTATTGTTATCTAAATCTAGCACCCATTAGTCTAGAAATCCACAAGGAACTTCTCTGATTTCTGTGATTCTTAGTTACCAACATTAGCCATCTCTTTCCATTTTCCCTTTTATTGTAATTTGCTAATACATCAGTTTGGTCCCTCTGGATATGAATACAATACAGCTTTTAACTCTGTTTATGGGATACAGGAACACACATCCTGCCAAGAGATTTCACATTGAGCTACAAATTACTATCACGAGTCATTATTTCCATTTTTTTCTCCTCCTTGTGTGCATGGAATTAGTGTGAAGATCCCATTAGTGACAGTGCCATTATTGGCAGCATATTTTCTTAAAGACAAAATCAAACCAAACAATTTTCATAATGCTCAGGCATAAATGAATATAAAAAAATGTTAGAGGTCGTTTTTATCATGAAAAATAAATATCTAGAAACACAGTGGGCTTTTGTTTTCTTTTTTAAAGATTTTATTTATTTATTTGAGAGAGAGAGAATGAGAGACAGAGAGCATGAGAGGGAGGAGGGTGAGAAGGAGAAGCAGACTCCCCGCTGAGCAGGGAGCCCGATGTGGGACTCGAATCCGGGACTCCAGGATCACGACCTGAGCCGGAGGCAGTCGCTTAACCAACTGAGCCACCCAGGTGCCCCTGTTTTTTTTTTTTTTTTTTGATATAGGTTTTTTTCTTAACTTCAGTAGCTGGAGAAATATAGAATAATATAATAGAATCAAAAATTAGTAGTAAATTTATAAAAGGTATAAAAATAATTTTTAAGGTGTGGTCTATTTGCCTCCGGTGAACTTGTCACTTCCTTTCTCTCTCCTAAGCTAAGGGAATTATTTTTAGTTGGATGGCGATATGACTTTAGTTCTTTTAAGTTAAATTATTTATTTAATTTTTGTATTCAGGAGAAGAAAAAGATCATCAAGAAGTATAGATTTTCAATGCTCTTTTCCTGTTTATTTGAAATGTGTGAAGTAATGCATTAAGCTGAGCTGAATCTAGGTCTAAAAGACTACCCTACAGCTTTCCAGTCCCACAACTTTCCTACATAAGTCAACGCATTTGGTTAGACAGAGCTATTGGATTTGTATAATCCTTAAGTAGTTACCGAGCACCTAACACACACCCAGGTTTTTCCTAGGCACAATATAAACCTAAACCCCTGCCTTGGTTTGTAGGAGCCGATATGCCAGTGGGGCCAACAGATCTCCCACAAAATAGACAGTAAGAGTGGGAACCCCTAAGAGAGGAAGACGTGCTATCCAGTGATAAGGGAGGGTGATGCAGTGACAATTTAAAAGTGAGGACATCATCGTGTATGGCAATGGAATAATGAGCTAAAAATGGAAAGTCTGAGTCGTAGATGTTTCTGAGGCACCAGCCAGGCAGGAAGGAAGAACAGTTCTTACAAGACCCTGAGGCGGCAGCATATTGTGTGGGTTCTGTTTACAGCCGGGAGGCCTGCTGGGGTTGGGGCAGAGAAAGTTTGGGGGAGGCTAATGAGAGATGAACTAGATGACCCCTATAAGCATGTTTCCTCCAGCATCCTGACAACTTATTTTGGAAAATTGGACAGAAAACAACAAAAACGACAGCAAAATAAACAAAAACAAAATAATGCTCCTTTTAGACCGTGAAACTTGTTTTCACAAGTGAGACACTGTGGTACCTTTTCCCCGAACTTTCACTGAGAGCCTTCATCATGCACTGTTCTTCTAGTGAAACACATAGAAATTTATGCTTTATAGAGGTGTCCAGAATGAGGTGGAGATGAGAAGGATAACAATCACTATGTGCACTATGTGGATTCCTTTTGTACGTAGATTTTTTAATGATTTTTGCAAATGAGAAAACAAAAACTGAGAGATTTAGTGACTTTTCTAAATGTATACTGACAACTAGCACATCTGAGCTGGAACAGTCACCCAAATCTATCTGTCTCTAAACTTTGTCTGACACTTTCCACTTCATAGTGAAGTCCCCTAACTGCCAGATTTGCATAGGAGACAGTCTGGTGTATTCTGTGAGCACAAATTAATTCACAAGTAGGAAGGATCAGAAAATACTCTGTCTAGTTTTAGGCAGGGTTGGGATGAAGGGGAGATGTGAGTACAAAATACTAAGCAGAAGGGAATAGTTAGTAAAAAGGATTTATGAAGTTTGAGCCACTTATTGGGAAAATGGGCAGAGAGCAAAAATATAATTATCACGATGCTACAGAAGCTGAAAATGAGTTTTGTGGGTTTTGCAAAGTACGATGAAGAAAAACTGACGTTAGCATTTGTTTGCAAGAACAAGGACAACAGAGTAGTGCCAGAGATCACAAAAGAATGAATCTCCGTGGTCCAGCAGAGCAGTCACTGAGCCTGGCTTTGAACTCTTGTGACTAACTCGGCTTCCCTTCCAGCCTTTACCTGAGCAGGTTATAGTCTTTGGCTACATATTGATTAAAATAAGGTAGGGTTCTTCGTTGTTACTAAGATATGTACCACTTAATGCTTTACAGGCTGTAAAACAGGATGGGATATACACAAAATGCTAAATAATAATAGGTTTATTCCCTTTCCAGGAAAGAAAAATTTAAAAATCCAAAGCATTGTTGAATTTTTATGGTTCAACTGCCTTTCAATTCAGGTTTTTGTTTTGTTTTGGATTAGCTTCCCAAACTGAACAGTTTTTTCTTCTCTCTTTCCCCCCCTCACATATTTCAATTGACTTGCCCAGGGCAATTTGTCTTTAAGAAAATGTCACCCAGTGGGGGTCACACATGCAGATTGGACAAATGTACACAGAAAGGTCTTTTTTTTTTTTTTTTTTTTTTTTTGGTCCTCTTTTCCAGGCTGGAAGGCAAAGAAAGGAGAAGGGAGATTTTGAGGGCATGCATTCTGATATACTGTTAAATAATGGTCTTCTAATTCATTGGGCGACAGGAAATGCCCAGGCAATTCGGGTACAAAAGATGTTTTTTTAAAATGGATAAGCCAGCAACTGTAGAAATGATAAGAATCAGGGTTTAATGCACATTCTCACTAGATGGCTTACTCGGGGACGAGACTGAAAGTGTCTGCAATTTACTAGCTCTTTAGTGATTCCTTGATGGACTGTAGATCGTCTCAAAGTAGTACTCCATTACCCCTATCTATCACTATTAATGGACCAAATAAAAGTGATCTAATTGCTGGTCATGGAAATACAAAAATATTCTTCTCCTCTCAGATGAAAAGATGGGACTAGAAAGTGTACAAATTATTAACTGTATCTGTTCAAAATCCTATTCCCTTTAAGTAAGGAATTATGACTGAAACTTTCAGTGCAGAGGACCTTCTTTTGTTTTAAAATAATAGTGGTGGTCACTTCTTAGTGTAAACGCTAATGGTAAAAATGGTGCTGTTTCTACTGCTTTAATGGTTGGAAGGTGAAAGCTATATGAAGATTGATTTTTTTTAAAGAAAGATATGCAGAAATCTTTTCATATGACAGTGTGATTCCTTTGTCAGTTACATTTCCTTTCTCTTAAATATTTTATTTAGTTTATTAGGTCACTTGTATGCAATGAAACTAAAAATAATATCATCCTGGAGAGGACATTTGGTGTCACATTTCAAATATGGATTCTGCTCCAGTTACTTGTTTATACACATGGACTATCTTCAGGTATTTTCAGCTTCTCCTCTTAAGCTCAATCACAGGACCATATCTAGGAGGGAAAGGTGTTCTATTCTAAATTAAAGGTAACTCCACCTTCCATACCCGATATCTTCAAAAGTCTACAAACCCTTTGTATACTGCGGATACAGCAACTGAACCCTTATTGGTTATAAGTGTGAGGATTATTACCAGTGCTTATAAATTACTGAGAAGGTTTCTGAAAACTTGCTTATGTTGAAAATCGGAAACAGAAATCCTATCCACGAAGACTTATAGCCTCAAGGATGATTTTTAATGGCAAGCTGAAATCTAGATTTCTTTTTTCTTACAGATGTTTGGCTATTAACAAGTCAAGAAATCTCTACAAATACCCACTGTCTTGCTCTGTGGGGTTGGTGTTTCACATTTGTGTGTGTGTTTGCATTCACAATAATTGCAATATTAATACCAATGAAAATAAATGACACAAAATTAAGGGGTCTGATGATCAAAAATAATACTGAGAACACATCCATATTGACTCAAAGATAATACATTTTTGCAAAACATTTTTTTTTTTAAGATTTTATTTATTTATTTGACATTGAGAGAGACAGTGAGAGAGGGAACACAAGCAGGGGGAGTGGGAGAGGGAGAAGCCGACTCCCCGTGTGAGCAGGGAGCCCAGTGTGGGGCTCGATCCCAGGACCCTGGGATCATGACCTGAGCCGAAGGCAGACGCTTAACAACCGAGCCACCCAGGTGCCCCTAGTTTGTAAAACGTTTCTGTGCGGAGAGATTTGACTACGTTTTTAAATATTGTCATGTTGGTGACTAGAGAGTTAAGGCAGATAGACAGCTAACTGACTTTTGCCCTGTTAGATTATAAAAATCACTTCCATTACTCAGAAACTCATTTCTTGCTGCAGGAGACCCACACCAGTTTAATAATAGTAATTATAATAATTATCATAGCACTTACACTCACAATTATACTGTGATGCCTATCCAGCGAATCCTCCAACTCTTTAGAAAGGGAATACAAACCCTAAACAGGAATCATTTTGCCACTGAAATGCAGACATCACCAGAGTGAAAAAATGGCATCTCTTTTCCCTCTAGTTTCCAGTTTTTCCTAACAGTTGTTTTTGGAAGAATGAATTTAATTAAAGGTTGAAAAAAAAAAAAAAGATTTGTAAGAATTGAGTGGAAACAGAAAAAGCCTCAGATACCCTAAGAAACCCCAAATTGTTAAAAACACAGATAATGGCCAGGGAAACCTATAGATTTTTTAGCCTTTAGGCGAAAGGAAATTCTTTCTTTTAGGATCATGTTCTACAGCAAACATTCTCAACGTATATACACCAAAGAGTATCTATTGACTGGCTGTAGTGTGTTTGTCAGCGGTCAGATGCTTGGCTGCACATATATACACTCCCTATTGTCTTTTGGATGATTCCTTACAAATCAGGACTGTATTATTTAGAATATAGTAGACAAACAATACTATTCTATTCTTATGGCTCCTTTTGCTCCAGCAATTTCAAACTACACCGTACTTTCAGGCTTATTTTGGCTACATTGTGAATACTCGTGGATTGTATACGGATAGCTTACAGCGGTAATTGCTGGCTGGCAATCTCTCAGAACATTCTGGGTTTGTTTGACTTAAATTATTTTTCTCTTTCTCTTAGTTTCAATGGGTCTATAAATATAATAAAAGTGGCTCTGTTGTATGAATACTTCTGTATGTGATCCTGGCTGGAATTAGTAGTTTGGAGTAGTTTAAGACTAAGAAATATGAACTCCAAACTTTTGACAAAATTTCCCCATCCTCACAAGTTTTCCTTAACAACAGCCTCTTTCTAGACTTCAAGATGAAAGTAATTTAAATGTATTACTTTTCTTCTTTCTCATGTCTGCATTTCCAAACCCACGTCTTTCTTCAAATGCTACCTCATCCACAAAAAATCAAATAATCTTGCTCTGTTCTGAAATTCATAACATGGAAGCTGGTTTATTCCTGTCTTAGAGCACTTAATCACTGTCTGGTCTATGAAAGCAAGAATCTTGTCAACTGGCACCAACATTCAGAGTGCTTGTTACAAGTAGGTGCTCAATAAAATTATTTGACCTGCGCTAAGGTCTACTTTGTACAAATACTATTGTGTGCTCAAGTGGATATCTCATATTTACAACCCACAATGCTGAATGCTTAGTAAATATTTAGTAAATAGCAGTGATTATTGTTATCTGCCCTAAAGTTGTATAAACACATAAAGAAAATGGTCCTATCTTATCTATCATTTTATTGTCTCTTCCACAGCACCTTGTATATATTGTACCTAACGTTTATTTGGCAAATGGATTCAACCTAAGAATTCTGTTCACAGTATGCTGCTTAAATCCAAGAATAAAGTTTTATATCCTTTATAGAATACTTGTATTCTATACAATTTATATTTAATTAGGAGTTAGATTTCCAGAAGCACTTTGGAAACAAGTGGCAACTATTCCAAGAGGCCTATCCAAACACAATAAATTTGAAATACATTTGAAGAAATAAGAAAGAACATTCACCCTTCCTCCCCCAAAAAGCTGGTCTATACTGAGGGATTTAATGTTTTTAGCAGATAACTAAAAAATGTGCTGAATCCAAGAAAAGAATTTATGTGTGGCCATCTGAACTTCAAGAAATAATTGCCCTGCTAAGATTTATCTTCCCTACAATTGGGTTAATGGAAGCCTGTATTTTGGTATGCAAAGAATCTTTTCTTAAAATAAAAATTTGTAAATCTCTTAGGCGTGTTACCCTGTTATTTGACAAGAAAGTTGCCTTCACATATAATCTGTCATAGCCAAGACTGCAAAAATGCACTATTGGTGAGTCCTTAAATGAAAACACTATTTCTTAGAGATGGACAATATTGGTTATATTCTTCCAGTTATGCGTTGTTGAAAGAACAAATGATTCTCATTTTGAAGGTGAAAAAAGCCTTAGACAATTGCAAAAACAATGTATTAGTAGTTTTTCACTGTAAGAAAAGACAGCAATTGAGAAATGAAAATGCTTGCCGTGTTTGCTTCTCTGAAGGATGTGTTTTGGAAACAGAATGCAGGTCCTTGGTGAGGGGAATGAGTGTCATTTAGGTTTTAGATTAGCTGCTGCCCTAAAATCTATCTTGATGGGCTTGTGTTAAATGGCAAGTTTGTGAAATGAAATACAAATTAGGCTTAAATAAGATAGATTGTATTAAAAATGTGCTCGACTGAGCAGGAAAGTTCAACTAAAGTTCAGTGAGTTCATGCTGATGTGAAGTGGGGAGAGGAGCTGGGCACAATGTCATGTCTGCTGTGGGTGGGACCTCCCGGGGACATCTTCTGGCTTCCAAAGGCGACATTATATACACAAACAAGGGCATTCCAGCAGTGACTGACATCCTGCCGGATGAAGTTAATTTGATCCACCTGAGGATAAATCCAGCCACTGCCTTATGACCAGCATGCTCATTGTCCGTTCACACTAAATATATATATTGACCGATTCTCCAAACACAGCATTAATCTGCATCATGAAGAGATTCTTCTGATTTTAAGTTACCATTCATTCGATTCTGAGTAAGAAACTAAATTGAATGGCATAAAAAGAGATATTCTTATCTTCTCAATTACTATCTACTTTTAGCATGATTTACATAATTCAAAAGAACTTTGAATTATTTCATGGATCCTACTGAGAAAATTTCATCTTTTTTTACATTAAAAAACTCACAAATTCAAAACAGATGACTTTCTTCTTTCTAGTTTTATCTGTTATAGCTGAAATTTGATAACACAACTACTTTCTCTTGATAGACCAGAATCTAAAACTATTTGCATTGATGAAAATGGCTAGCTTATATACTAAGAACTGTTCAAATACTTTCTATTTCTTATTTAATTTACTTTTTCCAATAGTGCTATGATGAGGTTACTATTATTACCTTCACTCCCATTCAACAGAGGAGAAAGCTGAGCACTAAGGGTTTATGGAGAGGCCAGGCTTGTATAAAATTGAACCAGGATTTAAACACAGACCATTTGGGGGCACCTGAATGGCTCAGTCCATTAAGCGTCGGAAATGTGATTTTGGCTCAGGTCATGATCTCATGGGTTGAAAGATTGAGCCCCGTGTTCAGCTGTGTGCTCAGTGATGAGTCTGCCTGAATATTCTCTCCCTCTCACCCTTGCTCCCACTCCCCCGACTTGTTCTCTCTCTCTTTCTGTCTCTCTCAAATAAATAAATAAATCTTAAAAGAAAAAAAAAAGAAAAGAAACACAGGCCACTTGACTGCAGAGATGGAAAATTAAACCATTGATTGTGACATCCCACTCTCTCAGGCTCAGTAAAAGAAGGCATTACAAGTTATACACAGTTAAAACACCTGAATACTCCAAATTGAGAGATCAAAAGTGGGAATACACATAAATGTTTTAGCTAATGGTCAATTAGCAGATTCTTTTAGAAGTAATGAGAATGTTTGAACATTGATTATGGGGATGATTATACAATTATGTAAATATAGTAAGAATCATTGAACATGTTGTTAGGCATGTATATTTATATATTTATATACATGAATACATATATTCATATACACGAATTCATATACATGTATTCATATACATGAAAAAAGCTTTTTTATATATGTGTTTTATTTTATTTTATTATTACTTTTTAAAGATTTTATTTATTTATTTGAGAGAGAAAGAGAGAAAGTACAAGCAGGGAGAGTGACAGGCAGAGGGAGAAGCAGACTCCCGGATAAGCAGGGAGCCTGCTACTGGGACTCAGATCCCAGGACGCTGGGGTCATGACCTGAGCCAAAGGCAGATACTTAACCGACTGAGCTAACCAGGGCGCCCTATATGTGTTTTATTTGAATTAGTCTATCAAATTTTTATTGAAAGGTTATCAGATCAGGGAAGGATAATTAATGCTATTTAAACTTGTGTGATCATATTTAAGGATAGTCTAAAATCATGGCATATAATCACCTGAACTCTGTTTCTAAGCCACAGATTCTTTTGTGACTTGATTGTGAGGCACACACATACATGTGTGTGTGTGTGTATTCTTTTTTTTTTTTTTAAGGAATCTTTTAAATACTCAGAAAACAATCTTCCTTACTTTTTCTCCATTTTAAAATTTTCTAATTATCATTGAAAATACATTCAAATATAATTATTTTTATTTATCATTTTCCTTCAACCTTCTTTAAACATTTTTTTTCCAATTTGAACTATGGGGAAGCAGAGAGAAGTCACTTTGGAGTGGTTCACTTCCTGAAAACATTTATCTTCAAAATAAATTGGATTTCGGCGGCTTTGGTCAGTGACTGGAAGTTGACAAGGCATCAACCTTATCAAACCAAAGCACTTTGTTCTCGATTTGGGATATTAGCATTGATAGTTTAATTTTCCTAAGGTTACATCCTCTTATGTTTAAATTTCTAATGCCCTAGGGAAAAATGTATAGTTTAACCCCACAATTTATTAGATACCCTATACTACATTCGTTGTTGTTTTGTTTTATTTGAAAATATATCTTGTGGGATTGTGAGAAAAGATAAAACAAATGTACTACGTTTCATTTATATTTACAGTGTGCTCTATTCTCTCATACATATAATGAAAGGATCTTGTTGACCCTTATGTTCTAAGCCATATGAAAAATATGCATGTTAATTTTAATCATAAACAGATTTAGTCTCCATTATGGTTTTCTTGTTTCAGCCTGTACCAACACAGCCATTTAAATAAAACGTTTATTTGTCAAAGAGTACTTTACTTGACACAGCTGATTATAACGCTGTTTGGGGTTTTTATGATACCACTTTTAAAGACAAATTTCTTTTTAGGTTAAAATGCAAATCTTTCACCTTTTAAAATGCTTCATGTTTGATTTGGTGTGCTTGAATTAAACATATCGAGCCTACTTGAATGTCTCCCTATTTAAGGGAACCTTTCTGAAAAACAGGCATGGCAGTTAACTTCCTCTCCGTGGCTTTCCAAGAATGAATTAAAATGTGCAAAATGACTTGAGATTCATGGTGAAAGGATGCTTTAGAGTGTTAATCCCCCATGAATTCTGCCTCCAGGATCCTGCTTAAATAAGCAGGAAACTTCTGGAATTAAAGATGTGAGTTAGCTCACATAAATGCCATTATTTGTAGGTGCATGAGCATGAGTGTAAATATAGGCCCACACAGGCCAAGAGAGACTGAAAAATAAAATCCCTTGTGTGTCAGAGGAAGTGCTCTGGGGAGGGGATAGATATTTTCAGGAATTTGTTTTGTATCTCTTAACATACTTCAGCAGTTTACCATACCATTGACTTGTACTCTGATCAGAGTTTTGGAGACTTGCAGATAAATTCAAGGGTAGCATTATATTTTGGTTCACTGATGCAATTTTAGAGTTTAAATTGTTTTTCCACTTCTATTTCCATGTTCTGGGGTGGGGAAGAAATTAATATACATTTTTTTTTTCCTGTGTATTACACGGGGGAAAAATTCCCACACTGTAGGGACCACACAGTTCAAACAGTATTGCCTTTGAGAGCAGATTTAGATGTTCTGTGTCTGATGATTACTGCAGAAGTTTAATGTATGAATTATTTTCTAGGTATCCCCATTCATTCACAAGTATATTACATGATCTCTAGATTGGTGTACATTGGGCAAAGTAGCTTTTTAATGTTGTTTTAACCATTTTTCTATCTCTGTCTCTCTCTGTCGCTGTCTCTCACACACACGTGCAAACACAAATCTATAATTAGATTTATACTATTAGGGTTATAATTTGTTTTTCTTTTTAAAGGTAAGATGGAATACTTCAATTTCCAAAAATCAGTTACTTAAACATTTCTAATTTACAAATATGGAGAATATGATTGTTGAGGTGGTTTAATTTCCTCCCTAATATTAGCTACATTTATGAAGTGGGGCAAGCAGGTAGGGGATTGAGATAGGTAGGAAATACTCTGAAAGTATGAAAAATCAGAGTTTTAAAAGGAAGTAAATTTCTGGTAAGACTAAAATAGAACAGTGATTTTACCATTTGCTTTTTAATACAACTGTCATTTGCATTGGGAGCTTTGTTTTTTTTTTTTTTTTTTTTTTAAAGTGCTTTCAGATTTGGTGCCCTGGTATTTTTTCAAAGCCTTGTAGAACAATTGGAATTAGGTACTTAATCCTTCAACTTGTCAGCGTCAAAGGAAAAAGAAAATGGATTAAGCAGCAGCAGATGCCTGAAGGTTTGGCTGATAGACTCTTAAAGAGCACATCTTATTCATTGGGCTTTGTAATTTTTTCACATCTTCTCCTGAAGAAGGAGACAAGCCTCTGCCGCTTTAAGGGCAGAGCAGTATCCCAGTCACCATGCTAGAGAATTGCCTGGTCTTCCAGCAGACATCCCCACTGACGTAGTTAGTGAAGACTCCCCTGGACCAAAACCTCCCAAAGGGAGTCTGTTTGTAAATGAAAAGTACGGTGTATTAGTTTCTCTCTGGTTTTCTCTTCTGCTTTGGACATGCTTAGTATACTATGAACTCTTTCTTCCCTATAACAACAAACAGCGATGATGTCTTTTTAATACCAACTTTACACCAAGGATTCCCTGTGAAATTCAGGAAACTTAACGATTCAGGGACTCCAACTTGTAAGGTCCTCTTCCAAGTCCTGGGCGAAGCCCTACCAATGTGTTCATATCATCATGCTTTTTGTATGACGTCCCAGGGAAATATAGTTTCACCCCAGTTGATCAAGACCTCAGCTTTTACCACTTTAGGTTCCCCTAGCTCACATCTCCCCTCACGCCGGGTGCCCTTGGAGTGATCAGAGGCAATTTTAGGATTCGGCAGAGCAGAAGGTGAGTTTGAGTGTACATTTAGTCGAGGGTTTGGGGATGATGTTTATTTGGTTCACTTAAGTTTCAGGTATTGTTATTGCTGGCCATACTTGTGCTGACTCGTTCTTATCACAATACAAAAGAATGTGTCCCACAATGCTTGGCGCTGCAAGTATGTGCTTAATGGGGTAGATAAATGTTCAAAATATATGCAACTAGAAGCTAGCTTGTGACAAATTTTTCAAAGATCTAACGCATCAGATGTTATTCAGGAATATATCCAAAGAATATATTAAAATTTTTGGCACATTTAAAGTGTGTACAATGAATTTGACTTTTCTTGTTTAATAGGAATGGCATATTTGCAAAAGTTTAATATACCTTCTTAAGTGGAAAGATATCTTAGAATATTTTAGTAAAATGAGAAATTACAGACCCTTTATTTGGACATATATGTTGTGTACCTTCTTTTATCACTTTAAATTTTTTATGTAATTGAGAAAATTTTAGGGTAAAGTGAATGGAACATGAAATACAAGTTATAAATATGAGTGGTGAACTTGATAGACACTACTTTGATATTGAGAAGGAAATTGTAACTAGAAGTTTTCACATTATACCAAAAGCAGTAACTTATTTTGAGAAATAGATGAGTTTCAAATAGAAGTAATAAATGTTTTTTTATTGTTACTAATCTACTTAATAAAAAAGAAACTATTACATGAATATGTGGTAAAAGATTTAATTATTTTGCTGACTTTACAAAGAAGTACTAATACCACTAAAAAATAAGATAGAATTCATAATATATGAGTACAATGCAGATTTTGGTCCAAAACTGGTGATTTGTATCAGAAAATGAAAGAGAACTTAGGTTTGTCAATACACACACACACACACACACACACACACACACACACACACACTTTAAACACTCTGAAATCAGTTAAATCCCCATATTGACCGTACAAAAACTTACATGATTACCAAATAGGTGTGAAGCTGAAAGAAACTTGTCTACATGTTCAGTTATAATAATAAAAATTGAATCAACCATGAATAATGAAACACCAAATTATCTTTCTATTCTTACTGTAGATATGAGAGATATTATATTAAAATTCTTATCATAAGAAGAAACCATCTAATAAATAAAACAGCCAAAAATGTATATAAAAAGAAATATTACAGAGACATATCAGGAATAAAATTAGTAATAAAAAAATTGAGTTATTTGGATTTTTTATTTTTGTGGTATTTGTCAGCTTTTTAAAATTTAGGAGTTTAAAATTTGCATATATATACACTACATGTGTATATAGATGCACTATAAATACACACTATATATAGGCACATATATGTAGTGTATTGTATACACTTTATATATACAGTTTTCTACCTAATTTTATATTCACAACCTACATTCTTTTTCTTAAAATGAGATTCTAAAATAACACAAGCATCAGGCTCCTGAAAACCTGGATCTGTCCCTACCTACGAAGTCAAATACATTTCTTTGAGTACAAGGAACAGAAACCTGGTGTGTGTTTAATTTCAGAAAAAGGACAGGTTTATTATAAGAACATTCAGTTCCTCACAGAATCAAAGGAAGATCTCAGTGACTAAGATTGAAGAGGTGGGAGCCAGGGTTGGAGACAGACTCTGGGTTCTAACAGTGTCTCCATTGGTTGGAAGATCCTGCTGTCTTCCTAACTACCTCTACTTGAAATTCAAAGGATGAGGAGGAAGAGTCTGCCCCAGAAAGGATCATGTGGGTGGAGTCCATCGACTGACAGCCTCCCAGAATTGCATGGGCTGAAAGCCAAGCAGTTTCACCAGGGAAGACATGTAAAAGAGACAGAAATAAAAAAAAAAAAAAAATCTGCTACAACCAGATACGGTGCTTAACACTGAGGATATGTGGGGGAGACAGGGGTAAGGCAGCCTTGCGCTTTTGAAAAACTTGCACTTTAGTGTAAGAGATAATATCAATTGATAGTTTGAAAATTACATTAAAACCTAGGGAGGTTAGAAACATAGGATAAGAAGACAAACCCCAAATTGGACTTTCTTGGAGAGAAAATGCCTGAGCTGGATTTTGATTTTGATTCTAGGCTTCCTTTCTTGAAAATTAAAAATAAAATAAAATAAAATTGTATTTTAGTATATGTCCTTCACGGAAAAAAAAAAAGGAATCTGATCATTCTAACTCATCCAGTACAATAGCCTCTTCCGACACAAGGAAATTGAATCCCAGAGAAGCGAAGTAATTGGCAAAAGAAAATACAACTAGTTGGTGGCAAAATTTTGCTGAAACCCAGGTCTTCTGAATCTTACTACAATACTCTGTTGATCATTTTACACAACAGATGAAAGGAATTCAGAGAACTCACCAAACATCAAAGTGAATAAATGGAACTTTATAGGGGGTTCAAGGAAAGCAAGTAAAAAATCTGGTATTTATCATTTTAATTCAGGAAACATGACTAAAGATATGTATATAAAAACTTTTAAATCAAAACCTAGTATGTACAGGTTAGAGAGTAATCTTTTGGGGAAATAAATGGGCATTTCATAATAGGAAGCCATAAGCAGGAGTCCATGGGATTTTTCAACTAATTGACAGCATGTTCAACAGTGAAAGCAATGACATATGTCAAACATCATTTAAGAGACTTTAAATCTGCCCTTAATAACAAATGCATAACCCATTTAGACCCAGATTCCTGGCTTTGATTTTTTAAGAACATATAGACAAATATACTTTATAGCATATATTAAGATTCATGATTTATAACCTACACAAGGATGATATTACCCAAACTCTGGGTAATGGATAATAGAAATTCCAGATCTGTGAGCACAAAAGTAATGCTGAGCACAAGGAAAATGATCAAGGCAGAAAAAAAGTAGCAAGCACAGAGAAAATATCCCCAACTAACATGCATTCACAGTGCATATGTTAAACTGTTTATAAACTCGTCTCTTTTTCTTTCCTCTCTTTTTTTTTTTCCTCCTTCTCATGAATCCATGCAGACATGTCCCTTGTAGCCTGGGAATTTTCTCTCACTGTCACTTCATTGACTGTCTTTTTCACTGTTATGTCATGCATAGAAACACCTTCTTCACCTAGTGCAGGTAAGATTTTATTACTTGTATTTAATACATTTAGGTAAGGTCTAGGGGATTTTAGTTGTGAATGTGTGATTAACGAGGTAGTAGAGAATAGTGATAATAATATGAACTTTTGTGTCAGAACTGTGTTTGAATCTTCACTTTATCACTTGATAACCTTAATACCTTGAGCAAATAAATAAGAAGATAAAATCTCAGTTTCATTTTTGGTTCTACGAGGGTAATAACAGTACCTTCTCATTGTGGTGTTGGAAGGATTAAAATAGGAGCGCCTGGGTGGCTCAGCTGGTTGGGCGGCTGCCTTTGGCTCAGGTCATGGTCTCAGTGTCATGGGATCCAGCCCCACGTTGGGCTCCCTGCGTAGGGGTAGTCTGCTTCTCCCTTTCCCTCCACTTCCCTCCAATCCCCGGCTCATGCACTCTCTCTCTCTCTCTCAAATAAATAAATAAATAAAATCTTAAAAAAAAAAGAGAGAGAGAGAAAGAAGAGAAAGGATTAAAATAATTAAAAGGCAGAGTTCTCAGTAAATCCTACTTATCATGCTCCTCCTCATCATCACTGATGAAAAACAGTATTTGTACAAATGTTTGTCCTCTCTGAAGCAAACATGTATCTCATAAGCCACTTTTGTATTTTTTCCAATGATTCATTTGGTTTGGCGTCATGCTAATTTTCAAAGAATTTCCTATAGTAACTTTATATTTGAGGGTTCTCTTTTAGAATTTTTAATATAAAGTAAAAAGAGAGAGAAGTAGGAAAAGATGAAAGGTTATCAGTGAGAAAATAGAAATGAGAGGTGGATATAGGAGATATGGGTTGAATATAGGAACCATTGTATTTGAACTTATTACTCTTATTTTTATTTGTTCCCCGGGCATCTCTTTGTTCCCCTCAAGTACGGGCTCCAGAGGGTTAGGAAGTTCAAACCTGCCAGGCTTAATCTGAGCGAAACAGATGACAGCGTCACCTGATGAGAATGGGGGAGGCAGGGTGAATTCAGGGGCTTGAGTAAATTGAGTATGCTTTGGAATAGCTCCTCTGGGAAATTGTATAGGGATTCAGCCATCAGTGAATAAAAGGGTTACCGAGAAGCCCTGAGTGGAGAAAGAAGGCATTTTCAGAGGATCCACTTAGCCTAGTTACATGACTCTCTAACATAGCTCAGCAATTCTTGGATAGACGTAAAGAACGGAATATTTTCTATTTAAAGGGTTGCTAACAAGTGGAGATTTGAGAGTACCCAGAGTAAAATGTCTCATTTGTACTGCTGGAGTGATGAATTCCTGGGCTGCCCACCGAGTTGTTGGTTTATTTTCATTATATATAACATTTTGTGTGTTTCCTGTAACATAGCGAGGTTACTATTTCAAGCATTTAATTTTTTTTATTATGAAGGAAATATTTAGTTGTTGGAAAGAGTTTAAAACTAAATGTAGAAAAATCATATGGCTCTTAATTTATTTTACCCAAAAGAAGAAATTAGCAATTTGAAGGTATAGAGAGAGAAGGGGAGATAGAGAGAAATAGCTTTAAACATTTTATTATATGATGGTATGTGTGTATATATATATATATAATATATATGATAATATAATACAGATTGGCTTACAATCTGATATTTAAAAATTTAAATTAAAAATCTGATATGTAAAAATTTTAGGACACCATAACTTTTTCTATACCTTTAACTACTGTTCTACAATTCAGCATTTCTACATGGTATTCTATTTCAATTATTGGTGTGGTTTATTTAACTAATTCTATAAGGTTTATTTGCATATTTTATTTTAGCTTTTACCATTACATTCAAAATTCCATCAAATACACTATAGTTAATGCTTGTAATCATTCATGATTATTTGTTTAATACATATTCTTAGAAGAAGACTTAACTTGATTAAATATATGGCCTTTTGTATTCCACTGTCATACATTATCAAATTCTCTTCCAGGATGACTGCTATAAACATATGTCCTTTGAGTATGCCTCTAGAGACTTGATTAACATAAAAATATTATGTTTTACTTGCTTATGTACCTTAAAATTGTAAACAAAGAGGAAAGTATACAGTTGTGTTTTTTTGGTCAAAGATTACTAAACTTTACAACTTTTTAACTGTGAAGTACCTTAAACATGTAAGAAATCACAGAAAATAATAAAGACACCAATGTACTCATCATTGCAATGATATGAATAAAATATTTCCATATTTGTTTTCAATGTCTCTAAGTTTTTTCAAAATAATTAAACTTTGCAGATATACATTGTTTTCATATTCACTTTCCTGTATGCAATTGAGAATGATCAGAGCTGATCTATTCCATTAATTTCTTTTACCATGATTCATACATCATTTCTATTCCATTTCCTCCCTTTTTCTCTAATTGTTAAGATGAAATCATAGCTCCTTTAAGATATTTTTTGGCAATAGCATTTGTTTTATTTATGTATTTATGCAAATGAACAGTAGTCTCTCCTTTTCCAACCTAACACCTCCAACTTTAGGTAAGGAATCAATAGTTTTCTATCATCCCACATTCCATATACTCATAAAGTATATATCCATGTAGGGTCTTTCTTTTTCTCCACCTTCTTGGCTCCCTCCTCCCCTCCTCTTCCTCTTTTCCTCCCCTTCCCCCTCCTCCTTTTTTCTTATTCTTTGTCTTCCTCTCTCTCTCTCTTCTCTTTTGCTCTTAGCCAGAGAAAGGTATCATTCAAAAAATCACCCTACAGCTTATTTTACAACATATCAGAAAAACCTTTACATATCCATAAATGTAGGACTAGCTTGTTTTACCCTTGCCACATAATATCGCTAGATCTGAATTGTATGTTTTATTATTCCATTAAATCACTTCTAAGGCTTATAAACCCATTTCTGAGTATAGCTTCGGCCATCTTCCAGAAGTTTTGATATGTTAACACTTAAATTTTATTCTTATTTCTTTTTTAGTTTCTTTCTTTTTATTTTTCTGTGTTCAATATTTCCCTGATTCTATCCTTCGTAGTTTAGAATTTTTGCATCCTATTACTATTTATTAAGACTTTACAAAGAATGTCTTAGTTATTTAATAAGCTTTTATGTTAGAATAGATTTAGATTTACAAAAATGTTGTGACAATAGTACAGTGGTTTCCCATTTCACCCTCATTCAGTTTCCTTTTCATCAACATCTTACTTTAGTGTAGTTAATTGGTAATAATTAATGAACCAATATTGACACATAGTTATTAACTAAACTCCTTACCTTATGCAGATATCCTTAGTTTTTACCTAATGTGTTTCTCTATCCCAGAATCTAATCCAGGACACTACATCACATTTAATCATTAGATCTCCTTGAGCTCCTTGTGACTGTGACAGCCTCTTGGAATCTCTTTGCCTTTAATGACTTTGACAGATTTAAGGAAGACTGGTTACATATCTTGTAGGTGGTCCCACATTTGAGATTTGCCTGATGTTTTTCTCATTATTAGATTGAGATTAGAGGTTTTTGGGATAAAGACCAGCAGGGTGAAATGTCCTTGTCAGCACATCATAGCAAGGGAGTATCAATGGTATACACTCTCAACATAACTTTCACTGTCGATGTGTTTTGGTCACCTGTCTGAAACAAAGTTAGTTAGGTTTCTCCGCAGTAATCATTGACTCCTTTTCCTCTCTTTCCAAACTGAATTCATTGTAAGGAAATCAGTCACTATGCACTTAAAGGTAGGGAGTTATGGTCTGCCTCCTTGAAGGAGGATTATCCACATAAATTATTTCAATTCTACATGTAAGATTTGTCTTTTCTCCCCATTTTATTTATTTATTCAAATGTTTATTTATAGCAGTCCATAGGTACTTATTTTCTATTTTAATTTATAACCCGATATGACTTTATTTGTTTGCCAAAATTTTCCAGCTTTGGTCATTGGAAACTTTGTCAGTTGGAGCTTGTGTTCCTTTGACATCCCCCATCACTGTGTTTTTCTTTTGACCATAATACTTCTTATATGGTTCTTAGTCCTAGCTCCATAGTTCTCTTGGCCTTCAGTCTTACAGACTCAATGCATTTCCAGTTATGAAGGTAAGAAACTTTCACCTATATGGCCTTCAGTTAGGTTGTTTTGTACATTTGTAATACAATTTCATTATTTTATCACCGTCTGCATTCTATCTTGTGATACCCTGATATCCTAAGTGATTTGTTTAAAGACTTATTTATTTTAGAGAGAAAGAGAGATTGGACTGAGGAGCAGAGGGAGAGGGAAAGAGAGTCTCAAGCAGACTCCATGCTAAGGCTGGAGCCTGACCCAGGGCTTGATCTCACAACCTTGAGATCAGGACCTGAACCAAAACCAAGAGTCGGATGCTTAACTGACTGTACCACCCAGGTGCCACCTAAATGACTTTTTAAATATACATCCATTAAGGTTGACTCTTTGTTCTGTTTGTTTAACATGTTTTTATGTTCCTCTTTATTCCCTAAAATATTTCTTATTCTGAAGTCAGTTTTGTTTGAAATTAATATAGCTACATCTATTTTATTTGATTAGTATTAAAATGATTTTTTTACTACCCCTTTACTTTTAACCTATTTGGATTTATATTTAAAGTAATCTTCTTCAGAACTACATATAGCTGAGGATTTTTTAACCCACTCTATCAATTTCCATCTTTTCATTCATACATTTACACCATTCACATTTAAAATGATTATTGATGTAGTATTATCATCTGCCATACTTAAAATGGTATTCCTTTCATTGCAGTTGATCTTTATTTCTTTTTTCCCTACTTTTCCTGCCTTCTCTATTTTTAATTTTAAATGAGCATTTATATGATTCCATGTTGTCTCCCCTCTTTACTGTACCAACTATAACTATTTTTTAGTGATTCTAATGATTGCCTAGAGTTTACAATATACATTTTTAACTGATCTGTGCCTGCCTTCTATTATTTATTTATTTATTTATTTATTTATTTATTTATTTATTTATTCACTCATTTTTGCCTGCCTTCTAATAATACTATTTTGCCTTATGTTTGGTGCAGTTACCTTAGAATGTTCCCTATCCCTTTTTTTTCTTCCTTGTGATATTGCTGACATTTATTTCATGTATCTATATGCTACTATTACCCAATACATTGTTACTATCATTGTTTTAAACAATTATTTTTTAATAAATTAAGAACAGAAAATTATATTTTCTGTTTCCGTATATTTCCTACTCATTTATTCCTTCTCTGATGTTTTACCTCTCTATTCAGATCCATGTTTCTGAGCTCTATCATTTTTCTTCTTCCTAAAGAACTTTTTTTTCAACCTTTCCTGCAGGACAGGTCTACTGATGATGAATTTCTTTAGGCTTTGTTTGTCTGAGTAATTTTCTACTGCTTCTTCATTTTTGGAAAAAATTTTCCCAGGTATAGAAGTCTGCTTTTTTTTTCTGTTAACTCTTTAAATATTTTATTTCACTTTTTTTTCCCTGCATAATTTCTAAAGAGAAGGTTGCTGTAATTATTCTTGTTTCTCTGTAAGCTCCGTGTTTTATTCCTATCATGGTTTTCAGGATATTCCTTATCTTTGATTTTCTGAAGTTTGAATATCATGTTAGGTTATAGTTATTTTTGCTCTTGATCCTGGTGGTATTCTCTGAATTCCCTGGATCAGTTTTGTCTGTCATTTTTTGGGGAAGCATTGGTCATCACTACATTAATATTTATTCAGGTCTGTTCTCTCTTTTACCTCCTTCTGGTATTCCAGTTATTTGTATGTTAACACTTTTTGAAATTGTTCCACAGTTCTGCAATATTCTCCTCTGGGTTTTGTTTTTTCTCTTTTCTTTTTTTTGTTTTTTATTTTTTTCCCTGTTTGCACTTACGTTTTGAAAGTTTCTACTAAGCTATCTTCAAGCTTATCAAAGCTGTATTGACTCTAAAGATCAGCCTGCTCAACTTTTATTAATTTCTAGAGTTTCTTTTTTATTCTTTCTTAGAATTTCCATCAATCTTTTTACACTACCCTGGCAGTCTTTCCTCTGGAGAGTAGGACTTTATTATAAAGAAGGTTCTAGGTGTATTTCACAATGATAGCTCTAACCATCTCTTCCTCCCACTGCTGAAGCCATGTGGAGAACTTTCTTGGATTTTCATCATGAGAACCTAGGGGGTTCACAAGGTAAAACTCAGAAAATATACCCCCTCCCAATGAAGACTGCAGTTCCTAGTAGTGTCTCTATCACACATTAGTTCTCATTCTGACTCCAACAATTAATCCAAACCATCATCTGACTTTTCTGCTAGTTGGTGGTTTCATTGGCTTCTGTTCCAGGGAAACAGATGCTGACCATTTCTCCCTGGATATGTTTATCTTTCCAGATTTTGGAGTAGCGGCTTGCCTTGAAACCTCAGTTCTCTGACAGGTCCATGAAATGTCACGATTTTCAGTTTTTCCAGATTTTTCTTCTAAATACAGGAGTGACAGTTCCCAAACTTTTTAAAATTCAGAGCTGAAACCAGAAGGCTTACACTTAAATTTTTAACACACTTTAGAATATTTTTTCTTAACTTCTTATAGTTAATTAGGAAGTATATCTTTCTCTTCAAAACAAGAAAGACCATAGCATCTGCTCTAGTTATAAAATTAATGTTTCTCAGTTCAAATCCACCTTCCTTAGCCCTGCTTTGCGATAGTAGAGCAGGACTCTGTAAACATTTCTCCTGTGCCAAGTGACATAATGCTAGGTCTTCCCAGTAGAGGACATTGGAGGAAGATGACAAAGAGACAGGACCTTCTCTTCTTGGTTTGGGTGTGTTTCTTCTTGCTTCTATGGCTTGGAGGACAATGGACACTTTTTGCCAATGGTGTGCATGAGACTTAATGTTATATGCCCTCCAGCAAGTACTGACAGCACCCAGTGAGCACATTTCTAGCAAGTATCCTGACACCCAAGTGATTGAAAACTTTTAAGTCAATCTCACTGGCATCTCAGAAGTCAGCTATCCACCTCAGCAAATACCTTCAAAGTCAGAAGTCACACCTTTCTTTTCTGAAGACTACCAAAACTCTTATAAATCTATTTTCCCCTAAAACTATCTTATCTACTGTATCACTGGAATTTAGAGTAATAGGAAATATTCATTTGTGAGCTTATCAACTTAGTTTCCACTATAGGTATATGGGTCTAGTTATACTGTTTCCAAAAATATATCACACTTATTTTTGCAAACACCTAAAAATGAATGAGAACTGCTCTGCTTCAAGACACATTTTAATAATTATCCAGAAAGAACATAGTATAATAATCTACACTCTACTATGGTTTTTCATCT
Source organism: Zalophus californianus (assembly GCF_009762305.2). Classification (NCBI taxonomy): domain Eukaryota; kingdom Metazoa; phylum Chordata; class Mammalia; order Carnivora; family Otariidae; genus Zalophus; species Zalophus californianus. The sequence continues at coordinate 18,821,256 of NC_045600.1, forward strand.
GACATTTGATTCTCTCTTTGAATTAGACAAGTAGCACAATTGTGTTCTGTATGAGGAATTCTGTTGGAAAGGGAGCAGTTCAATTAACAAGTTAAAAAGAACTTTAAAAATGTTAGCCCAGTTTATAGATATTATTGACTGAGATACATTGCAATGCATACATTTAAATATGCAATATGTATTGGCTATATTTATTTATTAGCAGTCGTAGCAGAAACTGCAGGTTATCTTCCAATATCCACGCTCTCCTTTTTCCCTTTAGTAGGAAGGTGTCCAAGTTTTATCTTACCCCTTGTTGCTCAGGTAAAGAATCTATTTCCATGCTTCCCTTTCAGCTAATGAGCTACTTGACTAATTTCTGGCCAGTAGGATGAGAAAAGGAATGTGTACAAATACTGGATTATGTTCTTAAAGGAAAGAGATGTGATTTTCATTTCTTATCCTTATCCGACTGGATGGAATGTAGATCCAATGGCAGGACCTGGACTTAGACTATTAATGGAGGCCAGTTTTTAAGGATGGCAAAACAATAAGCCAGAATCTAAAACCTAATACCAATGCTGCCCCATCAGGCTTGATGACTGCAAGGAAATTATGGGAAAAGTCTGTCTACTTTAGCCCACTAATATTTTTACATTGATTTCAGAAATTGAACTTCTCTCTAAAATAATAGAGAATTTACATTTAAATAACACAGAATTGATATTAAAATATATGAGTACATTCACATAACTTAAATATGATATCCCAAATTATTTAATGTATTAAATGTATTAAATGACCATAATTTATCATTGTAATCATAATTTTTAAATTTAAAATTTATTTACACTATATGCAGTTATTCTTAGAATAACTGTATTATAGTTATTCTATATTCATAGAATCTGCCGTTCTTTACTTTCTCAAAGTGCTGGGATGGCTCATATGTGACCACTGGAACTACTGGACAGTAGGAACAAAAGTGTCAGCAACCAAATTAGTTCAATCTGGATAAAATTTATTTATATCTAATATTTTATACTATATATTTATGTTTTTTTAAAATATTTTATTTATTTATTTGAGAGAGAGAACAAGTTAGAGAGACAGAGAGCAGGAGCAGGGGGAAGGGCAAAGGGAGAGAGAGAAGCAGACTACCTGCTGAGCAGGGAGCCCATATGGGTGAGGGGAGCTCTGTCCCAGGACCCCAATATCATGACCTGAGCTGAAGGCAGTTGCTTAACCACCTCAGCCACCCGTGCACCCCATATTTAGGTTTAGCCATGTCTCTTTCAGATATAAATTTTGTTTTTCAAATATTTTTTTAAATAATTCCACCATCACATGACAGCAGAATTATGGGGAAGGTGCTTTGCAGAAACTCATGGCTTTGGTGGGAGAAGAGGGGGCATCTATGATCATCTTTATTTGGTATGTATGCTGGATGATGTCTGCTGATGCAGGGATGGCCAACACTGGGCATCCTTCTGTTTTCTGTTGTTGATATTTTTTATTAATTAACTTATATTATTTCTTACCTCTGTCAGAATCCAGTGGCCACTTCCTGTTAGTTTGCCCTCCATCGGTGGTCCCTGATTTTACCAACCCCTCTGACTGTTGTGCATGTGTCCTTCATCTTTCTTCCTGTTTATTCATCCTACAGTATATCTTGTAAGGTCAGCACAGTCTTACCATAGAAGTCTCCATGTTTGACCTCTTGTCTTTCAACTCAGGGTTCTTCCATACAGAAGATGATTCAACTTTAGGGGTGAAAATTAGATTTCTGTCTGTCTGACTAAGCTGCTTTGTTTTTTTAACTCTTATGAGGCCTCTTATGTGGCCTCAAGGAAATCCCAATGTTGATTCCTCCCAGAGATATAATAAAAAATTAAAAAAGAATTCCTCTGTCCTGAAAAATTCCCTCAACCTACCCAATAACCTCCTCCATTATGTTTTAGGAAGTTAGACCTCCAGGTTGGGAATGCAGGAACGACTATCTATTTCTTCTCTCTTTTCTTTTCCTTACCATCTCACAGGTGTGATGATGATAAGGTCTTTCTTAATCAATATCAGTCTCCTACCTAGCAAAGTAACTACAGTATTTTCTCAAAAGACACCCTTTGCCTTTGAAATTTTTAATGTACATTAAAGGCATGTAGTAAATTCTTTTTGTTCCCTTGATAAAGCCTGGTTTTTGAGCCCATTGCCTTGTGGCCATTTTTGTTAATCCAAATTGATTATTTTCTTTCTTTTTTCATCTCATTCCTAACAATCCTAATTACTATCTCTCCAGAAGAATGTTTACATTTTGAAGAATATATTTCCATTATGCATGGATAAGAAGGGGACTCTATAGACATATTAGATGCCAGAATTTATTATTTGACCTGGCTACCAAGCCACGTAAGTTATTTTGTCAGAAAGAAATGACTTAATAGTAGATTCAAAGCATTATCACCATATATGGGAAATTTTTAGTTAACATGTGTCTGAAACTTTCCAGTATCATATATTCTTTTATTCCCAGACTGCCTTCTCTGGTGTCCAGTAACAATCACTTTCCAAAAAGCACAGAAACACTTGTTTTCTTGAGATTTCAGGGTTGCAACAATATTGACAGCTAATAGCTACAAAGACTTCCGTGTTAGAGAATAACCTCTTAAGTGCTGATGAATTTTTTGTTCTGTTTTGAAATTATGTTTTCTTTCCCATTAATTACGAGGATGAGTCTTCAGTGTTCTGTAAAATATGACCTTAGCTTTGGTGTTGTCTCTGGGTGTAAATCAAATTATTTATACAAATGACTAATGTATGTAATTGCAGAATTGCCTTAGAACCTAGTAGCTTTATAGAAAAAGATAACTTGAAGTGATTTCAGCAAACGAAGTCCAAAAAATTCTTTAGGAAAAATTCTTTTTTTTTTTTAAGATTTTATTTATTTATTTTACAGAGACAGAGACAGCAAGAGCAGAAACAAAAGCAGGGGGAGTGGGAGAGGGAGAAACAGGCTTCCCGCTGAGCAGGGAGCCCGTTGTGGGACTCGATCCCAGGACTCTCGAATCATGACACGAGCCAAAGGCAGCTGCTTAACGACTGAGCCACCCAGGCGCCCTCTTTAGGAAAAATTCTAAGTTAACCTGATTTGAATACTCAATATCTGTGTCTTACTGCATGGAGAGAAAGAAAAGATCTGGGATAATTTTCTGAGTAATTATAACTACAGGAATACATTGCTCATTAGGAATAATGTGACCATAGAGTTTGGAGAGCCTTGGACTAATCACAAAATCACTTTAAAGAAATTCTGTTACTACACATCTTATCTGTAACATATTTGGAGATTAGCACATCCGCCACCAAGTACCAGAAACCACAGAATAGGCATACATTTTTCCAGAAATTTTATTTTATTTAAAGACTTGGAAAGCAGAAAGCATTTAAAATTTTAAATATATAAGGGTATGCTATGAAATAGAATGAAAAGTTAAGATAAATTTAAACTTCAAAGGAAGATTTCAAGCCCCTAAGTCTTTATGAACTTGCCTATATCCCACAAATGTTTCATTGCTAAAATTTTCGCTTTCTTTCTCTGTTATGAATCCTTCATTAGAAAAGTTTCAAAGGCAGAGCTTTAGGATTAGATTTAAAAACATGATTATCTAAAAAAAGAAAATGAAGACCTTTCACCATAGCAAGAGAAAGATAAAATATTTAGGAATTAATATAAAAAGATGCGCTGAATTTATGTATCAGTGAAGGTTTCATTAAAAAAAAACCAGAGCCCTTATAAATGATGTAGAAACAGGATTTATTATAGGGATTGGAGTTTTTGCAACAGTGGGAGCTGGCAAGACATTTGTCTCTGTCTAGGGTTGGACTTGACATTACTCTAGGTCTGCCAGATTGGCAGTCAAGAAACAAAATTGGACCTGGGTGAAGATGAACTGAGGCCTGCAATAAAATCTGTAACCATAAAGACAAACTGGCATGAGTTTATCTCACTACCTCCAACTTTCATGAACAAATATCCAGGAAAGGGTAATGTTTTTCACCACTGGGTGGCACAAGGTTCATGTAGGTATTCTTATTCTCAAGAAATAGAATGACAATAGCAAGGAAGGGGCCAATTTTAGAGAAACGTGTTCTTCTGAAGATTCTCAAGCCAAGGAAAGAAAGGCTTATAGCTAATGTAGGAATGTACTCACTACACTTGGGATCTGAGGTGGGAGTTTAATCACTGGAACAACACAGGTCCTAAGGACAGTATTCAGACCACAGTGTCTTAGTGGATTCAGAAAAAGTGAGAATCCTGTGGTCTGGGTAATTTGAACTATATACAATCCCTTCTGACTAGAGACAGATTGACTCTTGTTGCTTCAGGAAGGGTTTAGTAGGTAGGTATTTGCTGAAGGTGTAGGTAATAAAGGGACAAAATAGCCAGAGGAAAAGGAGAGAGAAGAACTAGCAATTCTTGAAAACTAATCAGAAAACCATAAAGGAAGGAAGGAAGGAAGGAAGGAAGGAAGGAAGGAAGGAAGGAAGGAAGGCAGGAAGGAGGGAAGGAAGGAAGAGAGAGAGGGAAAATTTTACATCAAACTATGACCAAAGAGATACTTATTTTATAAGTTATTTCATCTTTTCAACAATTTTGTGGATATTTATTATTTTTCATTTGAAAATGACTAATTAGAAATGTAGAGAATTAAGTCACAGGACCACAAACATACAGTAAATGCTAGAGCAGAAATTTAAATTCACATTTGTCTCATTTCATTATTAATTTCCACTCTATTATCCTTTCTCATGAATCCAAGCAGATAATTCCAAGATGTTCCCTCCTGACAGTTTCTGACTGTGGCAGTTTATCTAAACAATTGTGATTGGCTTCAAAATTCTGCTTAGGTTTGAAGTTGAAGATCCAGAAAGCTAAGTACCATTTGTGAACTTGTATCATTTTAGAAATGCTGATTGGTAAAAAAAAATATATATATATATAAAGATATAGAAATTCATACTTATTTTTAAACTATACAAATTATTTTTACTATGGCTTGTTAGTGGAACAAGTTTATTGAATGGGTACTTGTTCTTCCATCTCTGATTGCAAGTAATTTTTTGGATCTCTTTTCTCAATGCTTATGAGCATGTAAGGCAGATCCTAATACTTTCCTGCCACTTTTGGATATTAGAATTGCATTAATTTGTGATCTTAATGTATGAGGGCATTCTGTCTCGGGGTTTATTTTTTCCCTCTTCTTGCCAGTCACCTCCACCACAGTAGGTTGTATCCAGTCATGCTCTTTCATACCAAAATTGTGAGAAGGGACTAAAAGTTTCAATAAATAAGTAAATGAAAAACTCCTTCAGCTAGTACTGCAATTTACTGATTATATGTAATGTTTCAAGGCAGATATAAAAATAATAGATATTTTCATATGGGGTAAGAGACATTTTCTCTATCCCTCAGATTCCAGGGGGCAGTTGCAAAATGACTAACTGCAGGCATCAACATTAAGCAAGCATACAGCTGGAGAGAGGCAGCTCAGAGGTTGCCTCCCCTGGCAAGGAGCCCCACTCTCTTACACTGGGGTCTTTAACGCCCTCCTCACTTCATTTGGGAAGTAAGGGAAAAGCCACACCACTCCCTGTCTAATAAACTCAATATTCTTCAAAGTGAGCTGCATTTACCCTGATGAATCTCTAACCTGTAAATACAGGTTGCAAGTGGGTGTCGGATAAGAGTGTCAGAGAAGTTTTTGTTCTTTCTCAATAGGTTCTAAAGATGTGTGGAGCTACCCTCTTTAAAATGTACTTTCAAGCCATTGGTTTCACTGCAGGCATTAGCTAAAATTGTAAGACAACAGAAAATCCTGCTTAACATTCTGTCACCTAAGTACTCCCCTCTGGGAATACTTGGAGAGAATGTGCCATAAGAATCTATTGCTTTAGAGAGATATAAAGAATTTCCCATTAGTTAATTACATGTAGATAAGGAAGATATCTTATCTGACATTAAAAAAAACTGGCTCTTTTTTAATAGAACAAATAAAAAAGATTATAGTCAGTTATCCCAAGAACCACATTAAACCAAAAGTATTTTTTTGTGTGTGTTTTTGTGACTTAGAAAGTAATCTCTAATACTAGACTATAATTGTTCACAAACCATTTCCAGATTGTTTCGGGAAATCTCTAGTTTGTTATGAAAATACTGACAGAATCTTAATTATAATAGTGCTACGGGGCACCATTAACCTCTTTCAGATACGTTTATGCTGAAGAAATGGTAACTTCAAGGCATCAGTGTGTTGAATAAACACAGGTGTTGTTGAGTCCCTGCTGGTGTGCCTTCTACAGAAAAATCATGTTTTCAAACCAGTCAAGAAGATCACTGAGGTCAATTGTATACCTGCTGAATGTTCTTCATAAACAAAAGTGGTTTGTCATAAAGCTGAAAGTGCAGAGACACCATTGACAACCCATGGTGAGAGCAGCGCTGACTCATGGTCCCTTAAAAGGAGATTTGCATGTGATTTATGCTTTTAGAAAGAAGTGGGCGGAATGACATGTCTGATTTTAAGAGGTACACACATACACACCTACCGGGTTATATGCTCTCCCTCCTCCTCCCCCAAAGATGTTGGGTGCTATTTTTTGCTGAATTTAAGATGACATCAGATGAGTTTAAGATGACCTCAGATGCTGTAGTTTATTCATTTTTTTAAAGATTTTATTTATTTATTTGAGAGAGAGAGAGCACAAGAGACAGGGGCAGAGGCAGAGGGAGAAGGAGAAGCAGACTCCCTGCTGAGCAGGGAGCCCCATCTGGGGCTGGATCCCAGGACCCCGAGATCATGACCTGAGCCGAAGGCAGTCACTTAACCAACTGAGCCACCCAGGTGCCCCCTGATGCTGTGGTTTAAAATAGTGGACTTGCCCATGAGAAAAATGAATTGAGATTTTCTTCTTCCCTTTTGAAACCTCTAATTTTAAGTGTCAGTTAAAAAAAAAAAAGTTCGTCTTTTGGATGCAATGAATATCGAGATTAAATAATATTAACTTGTAAGATTAGCCCTCGATTTACCTATGAGCCGAATGTTGGTCATATTTCTGCCTTGATATCCATTTATAGGAGAGAGATGAAACATTTACAAGGACAAGAAATTTCCACTAAATGAAAATGCTAACTTTTTTGCTTCCACTGAGATACTGTTGAGAGTGAATGTCAGCACCACTCTTTGGGGGCTTGGCTAAGTGCTAAGACCTGCTTCAAGCTAATTGTCCTCTGTGGATTCCTTTGACACAAAGCCTTTCTTCTCCCTGAAGGCCAAATCTAATGAGACTGCCATGCAAGATGGTCAGTCCTAGCCACCAGAGAGGCACCCCCACAGCACTTACGCACACTGTACCCTAGAAAAGACGTGACATGCTTGCTCTCCTGCCCTTTCCCTTCTTCACCCACTCCTCTCTGGGCATCCAATTATCCGACCTGGGCTTCTGTGTGAGGGTCCCTGCATACATGCTGTGGCCATGTGTGGAATTACAGTGTGTGTCTGGAGCACCAATAAGAGACTCTTCCTATTACAAACATTTTCTGAGCTTTTACTTCCTGATCGACTGGGAGAAGGGGGGTGAGAGGCAAGAAGTGTTTTGAACAGAATAAAATAACATTGAATTCTAGACTTAAATGATCAACATGCTTTTAAAAAGTCAATTTGAGCAAAATTTTTATTTTAGTAGCTAATTATAGCAAACCCTGATCCTGAATTAGTACAATAAGGACTAAACACGTACAAGATGCATTCAATCTGGAATACATTGTTAAGTTTGGGATCATCAGATAGTGCAAATGCATGCATGCCAAATCAAAGCACCCAAGGGGAACAGTTGCTGATAAAGGCACAGACAGCCAAATGCACTCTGTCCTTCTTGATACAGGAAGTCAGCCCAGATTAAACAGAGAATTTCTGAGCCAATCCTCCCTGATTGCACCACCAGCAGCCAGCCTTCCTCGGGGCTGATGTGCATAAGACTAGAGTCTGGTGCCTGGTGTGTGTCTGTATTTATGGAAGAAACTGGCTATGAACCAGGGAGTTTCTCCTGCTTCCAATACTCTCCTTTCAAACACAATCAAACTGTCAGCTGGTTGGCATTGGTTTGATACATCTCTCAGACATTTTCTTTTCAGTATACTGAGGGAATCATAGACCACAAACATGAGCGTCCAGACCTGAGTCATTAGGCCTCTTTTGATCAGCAGCTTATGGACCTGATCCCTGTTTTGAGTTAATGTCTCTGTGTTGATGTAAATTGCAAATGAACAATCGGATGGTATGAGATTTTCTTTTGTACCATTAGTTGGACTAAGAATAGAGAACTGATCACTCTTTATACCTTAATATAGTCTTAATTATATCAAAAAACATACTCAAGTCTGTTTTATTTTTCTTTCTGCTATATTCATTTAAAAGACCAGGATTTGCTTAAGTAAAGTATGTTTTTCCTATAGAGATGATAATAAAATAACAATTTCCTAATTTTATATTCTGCTGAATACATTCCAGGAAATGTGTGTGTGTGTACGCGCTCACGTGTGCGTGCATGTGTGCGTGTGTGTGCCAATGTTCCCCACAGTCCCTTGGATGTTGAGTATCCTTAAAATCTCTCCCCTTCCCTTACCTTATTCCTATTAACTTGCTTGGTGGTAGATGAAGGCAGAAAATTAGGATTCTTTTTTTGTCCATCTCAGGGAAGTCCAAAGTTAGGTATCTTGTCTTCTGATTAAAACTATGAAATTCCTAAGAAATCAAGGAAGGTATAGAGGAAAGCAAAAGTAGAACGAAAATAGAAAACAAAGATGGAAACTTTGTTTTGATGAGGCACCCTGTTGACCACTATTTTCAAAAACCTACTTTTAAGGTAAAATTACTTGTGAGTATGCCATTTGCATGTTTAACGATTTTCAGAGAAGAGGGATCTCGGTGAGGGAGGTGGAGGGATGGAATCACCTTTTCTTTTTTTTAAGTTAACTTCTAATTCTTTCTTTTTTTTTAAGATTTTATTTATTTATTTGACAGAGAGAGACACAGCAAGAGAGGGAACACAAGCAGGGGGAGTGGGAGAGGGAGAAGCAGGCTTCCCGCGGAGCAGGGAGCCCGATGCGGGGCTCGATCCCAGGACCCTGGGATCATGACCTGAGCTGAAGGCAGACACTTAACGACTGAGCCACCCAGGTGCCCCTGGAATCACCTTTTGATTAGGCCTTTTGTGTGGTACAGTGCTAATCCTTGCATGAGCTTCCTCACTTTGCTATGGACTGGTCTTACACGTATGTGCTGTAATCCCCCGTGTGAGCCTACAGGCTGAGGGGAGGGGTAGCAATTGCCAGGAGGCTGTATTTTAGACTGTATTTTCCAGTTCAGTTAGGAATAATCAATAACACTTGCTATTAAACATATTATTAAAATGTGTAAGTTAAGGTTGTTTTTGTTTGTTTTTTGCTTTTTTGTTTTGTTTGTGTTTTGTTTTGTTTTTTGCTGTGACGGTCCATGTGAACACAGCAAATTGTCTCTATGATGACCGTGACCCTGGAAATTCCACTGTCTCATTCTAAAGATCATTCTTTTATTTCTCTCCACATATAGTACCAGTTTAATGGGTGTGGATAATTGAGTTACCTTAACTTGAGAGGTTTAAGAAACTTAGCTAAAGTGGCACAGGCAATAAGAAATAGACATTCAAAACCAAGATCTGCCAGATTCAAGCCCATGTTGTAAGTCTTTGTCTCAAAAGAGATGATTAACCCTGCTAAATATCCAAGAAATTATTTCTGGGAGGAAAGAGCACAAATATAATCCAAAATCCTCGGAACCTTTGCACATTTGGTAGGAGATAACCTTTCTCAATGTCACCATATTGGTGGGACCATCTGCCCTTGTCAGGCCCCAGGTACAATGCCAGTTTGTAGGGCAGAGCTGTGCCTTGCTTCTCATGGAGGCATGCATTTACAAAGCAGGGTCCAGATAAAGAGAATGAGGTCAGAACTTCTGGAAATGTTTTACGGAACACTCTTAACAGTTCTCTAAAGTTGCCATAGAATATTATAAATACAGAAACTTTCTCCTGCCCACCTACTATTAATGTTTGGTTTTTAGCGGCCGATCAACTCATCTATTATTCTGAGAAAATATATCTCTAAATATATTGATATGGAGAAATTCTTCATCTAAAAGAATTATATATTTGATATTAATTTTGAGAGATGATTTCCTTCCCATATATAATTGGTATTGTGGCATCAGTGTTGTAAGATACTGAGGATAATTGAGATAATCTGAATTTATACAACGGCATTGAACTGGAACAACTAAAGTCTGGGAAACAAGACAAGCCAAAGTAATTCTGTACTTAGTAATGTGATCTGTTACCATGAATGTTCGATTTGCTGGAAAATAAAATTCTTTTTGTGTAAAAACTCACCTCTCTTATTAGTGGTGGCAATCTGCATATATGTTTATGCTTCCATCGGTAATTGTCCCTAATTAACATCAACAGGAAACTTCCAAAATGTTCTGTTTCGATTTACCCTTCCAAGAAAGTAGAGGCAGGACTCCTCAGAAGGATAGGGTGTGCATGTTTTCTCTTTTATCTAACGGGCTTCCTTGATTTCATCTTAACATGGAGGGCCGCAGTGATCCAGCCTGGTTCCCATGCCCTGTGGGTCATATCATTGAATGGTACTGGGAAGGGGTGGGTCCGTTTCATCGCAAGTGACATAACCACATCCTCAAAGTTTGAAATTAGTGCAGCTGAAAATATAGTGAGAAAAGAATCACATCCAGATGACATTTTGCCTGTCCTCCCCAATCTGGTACAATCTTGTGGTTGTTTCCTTTCTTTTTCCTCTTGAGTGTGCTACGGTTTAGGAGCTTGAACTGAATCTGCTAGCAGTTCTCTAGGCTGAGGTCACAGCACATAACTTCAGTAGCGTGTGGAGATTTTCTAATTAATTTTTACGTTGCCCAGTCCATCTCTTCACCATTTCCTTGTTTCTATGATCATATTGCAATTAATCAGCCAAGGATTATAATTTTGTATTAAATCTAACACCCCTTCATTGCTATTTTCTGTATTTCTTTAGAAACTGTAATTTCAGGGCACCTGGCTGGCTCAGTCGGTTAAGCTTCTGACTCCTGATGTTGGCTCAGGTCATGATCTCAGGGTCCTGGGATCAAGTCCTGCATCTGGCTCCTCACTCAGCATGGAGTCTGTTTGCCCCTCTCCCTACCTTTCCCTGCTTGCATACTCTCTATCTCTCTCAAATGAATAAATAAAATCTTTTTAAAAAAAGTAACTGTAATTTCTACTATTCAAATACACAATGCATCGTCATCATCATCATCATCTTTTAAATATCTTTACAACTGCAACACTTATATTAGAACATTATACCATTTAGCAATGGCTGGCTGATAACAGTTTTTAGCTCTTAAAATCCCCAGTATGCTGTGGTGAGCACTGACATTACAGAGAGTGTGATTTACACAGTACCTTTCAGGATGAATAACTTCATTTTTAAACTGCTTTTGGAACACCAACAGTTATCATTTGTTTTTCATTTTTTTCAATGTGTGTCCATGCACAATTATGAGTTAAAAATACTCCCTGGGGCGCCTGGTAGCTCAGTTGGTTAAGTGTCAGACTCTTGATCTCAGCTCAGGTCTTGATCTCAGGGTCCTGAGTTCAAACCCAAGTTGGGCCCCATACTGGTCATGGAAACTACTTAACAACAACAACAGCAAACAAACAAAAAATCCTCCTTTAATATTTTCCCCTCTCTTATTTAAGTCAATTTGTATTATATGTATCTACAGTTTGAAACTTCTGCATTGCCAGAACAGTTGGAACTCATGTCTTTAACATATAGAACGAAATAAACATTTTGGTCTGATTACGTTTTGGGCTTCTAAAAAAGAAGTTTTATTCTTTCAGAAAAAATCTATAGATCTATTAATGCATCACATAAGGCTATAATGAACTGTGGATAATAATAATAATGATTATATGTAATATACAATAATAACATTTATAATAGCTTATATTATTGTTTTGTAGCTGGAACCATCAGTTGGTGCCTACCTAGTAGGGTTACTGTTTAAACCCAGTGTCTGCAGGTGTAGGTAACTACCTGTTCATAGGTAACCAGTTGTTTACCTCTCAAGGTACACTCTTTTCTTTGGTCTACTCATTTCTGTATTTGAACTCTTATAATCTAAAAAAAAAAAAAGCTGATTTTTTTCTTTTCTTTTTTTATTTTATTTATTTTTATTTTTATTTTATTTATTTTTATTTTATTTATTTATTTGACAGAGAGAGAGCACAAGCAGGGGGAGTGGCAGGCAGAGTCAGAGGGAGAAGCAGGCTCCCCACAGAGCAGAGGGGAGCCCAATGTGGGACTATATCCCAGGACCCCGGGATCATGACCTGAGCCGAAGGCAGTCGCTTAACCAACTGAGCCACTCAGGCGCCCTGATTTTTTTCTTTTCATTCTTTAATTCCTCAAACACTGAACATACTTATTTTAAGAGAATGTGTTTAAATGTAAATCTACATTCTCTGGCCTCAAAAATTTAATATTCTGTGATAGCAACAGAACATTAAATACTTTGATGTCTGGAGATAAAGATTTACTAGGCACAAATTTTGTAGTTACCAGATTAGTTTGCAATTAAATGCAAATCTCAAAAGAAAGCAATGATGTTAATTTCAGTTACACATGAAACCTGCAATTTTGATAGTTTCAGAGTTTGTGCATTTGGGGAACATTTATGTAGTTTGGATTTTTTAGAATCTTTTAGAAAAAAACAATTTAGTTAGACTGCCTATAGATTCCAGAGATGAAGTATAAGTTATTGTTAGTAATAAAACATTTTTCACAGAACTGTACCTCTGAAACAAGATAGTAGGAAGGGAAAAATGAAGGGTGGGGAATCGGAGGGGGAGATGAACCATGAGAGACTATGGACTCTGAGAAACAAACTGAGAGTTTTAGAGGGGAGGGGGGTGGGGGGATGGGTCAGTCCGGTGGTGGGTATTAAAGAGGGCACGTGTTGAATGGAGCATTGGGAGTTATATGCAAACAATGAATCATGGAACACTACATAAAAAACTAATGATGTAATGTATGGTGACATAACATAATAAAATAAAATTTGTTTTTTTTGCTGGTATCGAACATCAAATATTATTTTCATTAGCTCTGCTTTAAATGTCCCTTTAACTCTGGTGACTACCGTAGTAGTCACAGAATCTTAGGGATAGAAAAGATCATCTGTTGAAACCTTATTTTTACAGTTTTCAAGGTGAGCTATAAGATATGTCTTTCTTTATAAATAGGACCTCAAAGGTTTCTACGTCAACATAAAGGAGAACTACTCAAAATGTGGTTTGGTTTGGAGATCAATGACCTTTGTGGAATGTGTATTCTGTCTGTCCTGTGATACAAATGAAGAAATAAAGAGTGTTTTTAAAAACTTACAGCAATTTTACATTGCTATGACATTCAAGTGCATGATCAGTGGACTTGTATTTTGTATATTTTTTTACATTTAATTTTTCTAACAATTCATTTTGTTGTATTTTACAGAAATATCCATAATGAATTAGAATTTTTTTAAGTGATTCTTTACCAGATATAGTTAAGAAGCATTTACTCTAGAGGCTTCATATGCTTCTAATTGTCACAAATTTTCTGTTATTTTTTCTTACTGTATACACTTTAATGAGCTCCAGAACAATTCTATGCTGTGGGTAAGTACCATTGCTTGTGAAATTTTACACAAGTACAGACCAAAAAAGCACTTCAGCTATTTTCTTAACTTTGGGTATATTTAAACATTGAAGAAATATGAATAACCTTTTTGATTTTTAGAGAAGGACATCACACAGTACTCTCAGGACTATTACGTTTTGGGATTCCAGAGAGCCATTGATGATGTAGCTGCCTATTTTGGTCCATACTTTGGGTATACTTGGTGCTCAACAAATACTTAAGAACTAAAATAAAACATCTCAAAACATCTGCCTTTCCAAAAAACCAGCCACTCTCTTTGGAAATTAAAAACCTTCATAGAAAGTCCGTCCTTGGATTTGGACTAAGCAATGTGCTAGAATTACACATCATGGGGTCCCGAGGAATAGGCACTCCAGGGACCATTTGTCTCAGCAGAGAGAAAACAGCTGTGCTTCATGATTTGTTCAGTTTCTCCAAGAAACACACCTCATTTTTCCTGCCCAATCAATTTGGATAAACTGCTTCTTAAAAGAGGTTGATATTTTTCTCAGGTGGACAATAAGAATGCAGGGCTTTAGTAAACATTGGGTGTCTTGAATGTTAGACACCAAGGACTTAACTTGTGGAAATGCATTAGGTGATATTTTTGAGTACACAACACACCTAACAAATTTGGAATTTCCCTGTTTTCACATTACACTTTGGGTGTGTTTGCCTAGATTTGCTCTTATCTTTTCAAGGAAATGCAAGTTACTGGCAACATTATTTTATCTGTTTCAGCGATTCAATTTTCTATATAATCATCTATATAGCTCATGCTTCTTGTATCCTGACATATTCTCACAAATACATTCTTTATTTTTTTGGGGTTCACAAATACATTCTTACTGGGGTGATGCACACTGTTATATCTGTCATTATGGGGGAAGTTATAATTTCTAAGCCCTGACTAGGGCTTTGGTGTTGGAATGCTGCCCCGGATTTCGAAATAAATCTCACATTTTTTTTTCTTCAATCATTTTGAGTGCTGGAGTTGGGTTACTTTCTTTTTTTTTTTTTCCAAATTCACCCCTTTTTTTATATATTTTTTTTTAATAAGAGTTGGGTTACTTTCTGCAGCTTCTATGCTGTGGCTGGATGAAGTGGAAGGGTTGCAGGTATTACTGGCAGTCACAATTATTTAATCTGTTGCACTAAATCCCTGAATCAATATAAGTCCTTAAGTCCAAGGTGTTTTTTATTTTTGTTTTTGTTTTAACATCTCAAATGCACCTGAAATAGGGGCTATGGACACACTCAAATTATATTTCGATGTATCTATAATAAAGTGTGATTTTAAACTCAGAGTAATTATTAATTCTATGAAAATTAACATTACTAATTCCTAGTATCAGTAAAATATAATAATAAATTGAATTTCAAATGCACATTTCATACATATGTGCAATTAATTTTTATTTGGTCACTGCTACACTTCTTAGTGTAAAGTATTTTACGAAGAAAGCAATTATGAAATTTTCATTGTCTTAAATTGCAAAGGAAAAGAATGACACTAAGCTATCCTTCATAATGCTTACAAAATTCACTGATTCTTTCAATCATTCATTCAACAAGTATCTACTGAAAAATGTAGCCATTGGCAGGCAGTGTCCTAAGAAGTAAAGAAACGTCAGTGACTAAAGTGAACAAAAATGCCAACTTTCATGTTGCTTATATGCAGTGATTAAAATGACTAATTCTTCCACTAAGAAATTTTTATAATACACATGGCTTAAGTTTTAATACTTCTTTCCTTTTTTTGGTCTGTGGTTAATCACTAAGTTTCATCTCCCAAAGTGCAGTGCTATGCTCTTTGTGACTATGAATTTTAATCATTACTCTCTGCAATGTGTGGAACGTCTAACAAAACGAGTTCAGACTCTAAGCAGAAATACAATGTTTGACTCCCAATGTGAAGTTGAACTCCATTCAGTTTTCATTGCCACTCAAATTGCTTATATATAAAAGCACTTCTTAATACTGGTGAACTTTGATTTTTTTTTCCAGAGATGAGTAATTTTTGCCTATATAACTTTATAAAATTTGCTGTTGTTAATGTGTTGCTATTTTACATATGGAGTTAAGAAGGCCACAAACCTGCAACAGCTCCCCAAATGGTGTCATGTATGGTTTTACAAAAGAAAAGGGAAAATAAACTTATGCTCATGTATAAATGCAGAGCAATACAGAAAATAACATTTTTTAAAAAAGAATACTTCCTTCCTTCCTTTCCAAAGCTAATCATTGTTAGGCAGTTTCTTTTGACCCATTCCTCACTAGGAAAATCTAATAAGTAACTAAATGCACATGCCAGCACATAAATATTCAGGTTTCTACCAATCATTCTTCAAGTTTATTTGCACAAAACCATATTATACTGATCATTTCATGCTTTGTTTTGTTTAATTAATACTATATTAATACTATAACATTATGTGGAACACTTAATTCCTTCTGTTTATTATTTTCCATGAATGTGGCATCATTTATATCTCCTATATCCTATTGAGGACACTTGGATGGTTCCTACATACAAATATTTCTTAATGAAGCAGATAGATAATGGAACCATTTGCAGGAATTCCAAGTGAAATCCCCAACTTGATTTTCATTTCAAATCCCCCCAGGGTTTGCCCATATGTGCTTACCTTTGCCTCCAACAAGCTTTAGAATATGTCTACCTTATTCTAGAAGCTGTCTTGGCATTTCTGCACAGGAAGGATGCATCCAAGGGCTATAGGAACTCTCTGACTTAGCCTGTGATGTTCGGGTTGGCTTCACAAGCTAAAAACATGTTAATCTGGTGGAACTAATCCTTCCTGGGGTCTGGCCAACACTAATCCACGAAGAATCAACTCTCTGTTGTCTGTGACAATGAATGATGCTACTATGGAGGGCAAGGACCTTGAAAAAATATATATAGAAATAATATAAATCAGATTCTATCATGTTCCTCATCTTATCCAAGAATTTCTGTTCTTTCATTTATATTTGTTTCTCTAAAGGCTAACAGTGAAATTCAAAATAAAAACTGAGAAGTTAAAAAAAAAAAGCAGTACTACAAATATGGCAGAAAAGACCGGAAGAAGGCATTAAATGAATGATTTACTATTATCAATGGAAGTTTATAGTCATATAAAGAAACACTAGGGACAGGGTCATTTCACTATGATTTATCACCACTCATTACCGTTAAACAGGGAACACTCACAATATGAACATACAGGAAAGCAATAAGAACACATGGAAGACTATAGCTTTTCTCTGAGGACAACTTGGCACCTGCAGAGAACCTTTGGTTTCTAAGAAAAGGAATGGCATGCTATCAATACACAGAACTGCCACATTGTTGTAAATTCTGAGAACAACCATGTCATTGGAGCTGAAAGAAATTTGTGATAAAAGATGTGGTGGAAGGGGATGCTTTTGGTTTTTTTGTGTTGATGATGGCTGCTTCTGGGAGCCAAGTCTAGCTCCTGCCTTACTGACCCCAGTAACCGTCCCTGACCAACTTGTAGGGCTGGCGAGTCCCATTGGCAACTCTCTCATGGTCACTGGCTGCTCTGTACCTACCAGGACGTCAGTACACAGAGCTCGGGATAAAGCACTTCCTTTCTGGTACTTACTGCCAAAGACTGAAGTATCTCCCGTCCCCTCGAAGGCTAGTTTGAAATGAAGAGGTCAGCAGCAGGCAATGACATGAAGCTCTGTTTTAATAGTGCAGGAACAATTGTCATAAGTTCTCTAGATTTTAATATTTTTTACTTTTATTTATTTCTAAAGTTGTCCTCCATCATATTCCAATGTCATGGAAAGCCAGTTAATTCTTATTTTTTTATTTATCTGTTAATGCAGAAAAATGAAAAGTTCAAACATGAAAGCTTTATTAGGGGAAAATAAAAGGCTGAAATACACAGCTGTCTTCTTGCTATTTTATGGACCTATTATCTACTGTTAATTGAATCCATGCATAGCAGTGATAATAAAATATGGGAAGGACAGAGAGCTCAGTGAGGGAACCCTTAAGAGAAACCGTATTAGCCTTACAAAATAAAAGATGTGAAAGGTACAGTATTCTATGATCCCAGAGGTCTATATGTGAATTTAAATGATAATAGAAGTAAGTAACTTCTTGGAAAGAATAAGCCAATTTTTCAAATGTGAGATTTATAACAGAATGACTGTTCATGCTCAATGAATGTCTTATTTTTTGCTTTTCTATTCAGAATAAAAGGTAGATTTCAAGTTTCTGATAACAATATAACTGGATACCAATACTTTTATTTGCTTATTTAGTTAGAAACTCATAGGTATTCTGTTATTTTATCTCCTGAGAAATATTTTTTAGGTGATCTATCAAGTTACCTTACAGTGGATTAACCAGTAAAATATTACTTACTCCTTTGGTTATAGAATTTTCCCTATATTTTTGAGTAAGACTGTTTTTGGAGACAAGATTGCAACCAGTTGACAATTATATGGAAAGCAGATATCATCTATATGCATATTCTTTGGTTTATGTAATGTCTTTCTGTGTACATCATTTCATGCGTGTATGCGTGTGTGTGTGTGTGTGTGTGTGTTGTTGTGAGTAGGGAATTTGGAAGGTGTACGTTATTTGGAAAATATTATACAATCATGAGAGGCATTGCTCCTTCACATCAACAGGGAAGTTGTTCTCGAAGAATTCAAAGTGGAACACAGATGAATAGAAAAGATATTAGTTTTTTTTTTTAACATATAATGTATTATTTGTTTCAGAGGTACAAAAAAAAAGAAGATAGCAGGAAGGGAAGAATGAATGGGGGAGATTGGAAGGGGAGATGAACCATGAGAGACTATGGACTCTGAGAAACAAACTGAGCGTTCTAGAGGGGAGGGGTTGGGGGGATGGGTTAGCCTGGTGATGGGTATTAAAGAGGGCACGTTCTGCATGGAGCACTGGGTATTATACACAAACAGTGAATCATGGAACATTATATCAAAAACTAATGATGTAATGTATGGTGATTAACATAACATAATAATATAATAAAAGATATTAGTTAAGTGATTGCAATAAATATTCATATATCTATAACAGGGAACTTAGAATAGGTCAGGAAGATATATAGGATGTGCCCCTAAACTACTCTGGGAAGGATCAAAGAGTACTTCCTGGAGCCCTGGGTGGTTCAGTCAGTTAAGTGTCTGCCTTCAGCTCAGGTCATGTTATTGGGGTCTTGGGATATAGAGCCTTGCATCCGGCTCTCTGCTTAGTGGGGAGTCTGCTTTTCCCTCTCCCTTCCCCATTGCCCCTCCCCACCCAGCCCATGCTCTCTCTCTCTCTCTCAAAATAAATAATGTCTTAAAAAAAAAGCACTTCCTGAAGAAAGTGATTTTAAGTCACTATGTGTTATAATAAAGATCAATCCCCAAATCCCTGCCTCTTCTATCCCATTCCCTGTGGTTTCCATGTTCCCAAGAATAGTTACTGTATTAAATTGCTGGGGCTAAGTACAACAAATTGGATGATGGACAACAAAAGAAATTTATGATGTCACCGATCTGCAGGGCAAAAGTCCAAAATCGAGGTATTGGCAGGGCCTGCACCCTCAGAGCCTCCAGGGAAGGTTGCTTCCTTTGCTCCTTACAGCTTCTGGAGGCCTCAGGCATTCCCTGGTTTGTGGCAGTGGGACTATGGTTCATGTGGCTTCTTGTCTTCCCTCTTATCTGTGTCTCTGTCTTCACATGATGGTTTCCCTGTGTGTCTATGTCTGTGTCCAGATTTCCCCATTTTCATAAGAATATTGGTCATATTGGATTAGAGTACATCTTAATGTTCTCATTTTCGCTTTTTTAAATCTGCAAAGACTATTTGCAAACAAGGTCACAAACACAAAGACTGAGGTTTAGGACTTCAATATATCTTTATTTAGGGGAGGGAGGCACAATTCAACCTATAACAGTTACTAACATTTCTTTGCTTACAAAACACAAGGCTAACACTACACCGCTCTTCTGACCCACAGAAAGTGTATTATGATTTATTGGGTAGACTTGGCACCATACGCATATCTTCTTGTACTGAGTTTTTTCATACACGTTGCGCTTACCCCAGTACAAAGCTTACTTGATAAATACGGAAACTGTGGATTAATAAAAGAAAAACATTTTATTTTCTAAAATAATTTTGCAATTGATTCCCAAGTTATTATGGAAATAAAAACAGAAAAATTCCCTGTAGGTTGTGCCACTATCTTATGTTAACTGCTAATTTGTCAGAAAAATACCAAAAGAATAGCAAAACTCCCAAGGTGATAATATGAAATAGCTCATATATTATCCTGACAACATCCCCACAGGCTGCCAACGAATATGAAATTCAATGAGGGAAGATGCACTGCTGCAAAACTTTCCTTGTAAGAATGAGAATGATCACCTTCTAAAACTATACTCAAGACCACTCCAGCTGCATGGGAATTTTATGCAGGAAGACATTATCTCTCAGGCACAAAGCACAATCTTGGGTATATATGTATATATATTCCAATTGAAGCATTTGAACAATTTTCAAGAATAATGAAAACTCAAAAGGCCCTGAGATCTCTGTTTAATAAGAATGGAAAAAAAAATTATATAGATAGGTAGGCCTAGAAAAAACAATCTAGGCTTTGCATTTTCTCTATCACTTTGAATTTACAGCATTAAATGCATCCCATATTATCTTTACATTATCAAACTTCACTTTTATTATTTGGTTCCAGTGGTGTTGTTAAAGTAAGAAGAGAAACTAAGGATGCCAGTCCTATAAGTAAATCTAATGTAATCAAGTCACTATTCATCAGAACCTGGCCTTAAGTCTCTAGGAACTGACCCCCCACCACCATGTTAGCATTTCCTCAGACTGCCAGTGATCAATTCATGCTAATCATTATACAAAAGGCAGATACAGGAATTGCAGTATTAATATATATAAGCTTTTACATTACATTATAATCATAATGAAATTTTGTCAAATTCACCAATAACAAAAATGCAAGTTAAAAAAAGAAAAAGATTTTGTCTGAAGATAATTTACAAAAGCCATAAATAATTTTTAAATAATGTGAGGAGATACAACTTCAGATATGTCAAAGGTGGTTCAAAAGCACCATAATTTTCCCCCCAAAGATTTTATTTATTTATTTGAGAGAGAGTGAGCAAGCAAGAGAGAGCGAGAGAGCACAAGCAAGGGGAGGAGCAGAGGGAGATGGAGAAGCAGACTCCTGATCTCCGGACCCCAAGATCATGACTTGAGCTGAAGGCAGATGCTTACCCGACTGTGCCACCAAGGCACCCCAGTACCATAATTTTTCTGAATCCCAATGTGATAATATGCACCAACAAATGTTGAAAAGGCGTGTGCCTTCTGGTTCTAAATAGAACTTCTAACAATGTATCTTAGGTAATCAGAGAAACGTGCGAAGGTATATGCATAAGGGATTCACCACAGTGTTGTTTATATTAACAGAAAACTGTGAAATATTAAAATATCTATCAATATAAATGTAGGTAAAGCCTTTATATAGTGAAATACTGTGCCACTGAATCTGAACCTGATACTTCTCTAGAGTTGAATTCTAATTTATTGGAAATACAAGGCCAGAAAAACATATTAACTGACACCACAGTGATGTAATCAGTAAATGAACCGCAAAGCAAGAAAACAGAATGAGAGAGTAGGAACCAACAGATTAAAAATAATTTAACAGATGTATTATCCAGTGTGGAACTTACTCAGATTATTATGCAAATAAAGAACAAAAAGAAAATATTGACACAGTAAGCAGAGGGGTTCAAACACTGAATGATATTTGATCAGATTATGGAATTTATTTTTTTGAGAGGGGGGAGGGTGGTGGTGGGGAGGGCCCGGGGGACAGGGGGAGAGAGAATCTTAAGCAGGCTCCACGCCCAGTGTGATGCTGACACAGGGCTTGAACTCAGGACCCTGAGATCATGACCTGGGCCAAAACCAAGAGTTGGACACTTAAACGACTGAGCCACCTAGGCACCTCGGATTACGTTATGGAATTTTAATTAACTTGCTTAATGAGATGATAGTATTGGTATGTCTTTAAAAAGAATCCATATTTTTAGAGATATTTGCAGATAAATTAACACATATTTGATCCTTGAACAACATGAACTGTGCAGGTCCATTTTATATGTGGATTTTTAAAATACATATGGTACACTACTGTAAATGTATTTTCTCTTCCTTATAATTTTAATAGAATTTTCTTTACTCTAACTTACTTTAGTGTAAAATACAGTATATAAAATACATATGAAATATGTGTGAACTATTTATGTTATTGGTAAGGCTTCCGGTCAACAGTAGGCTATTGGTAGTTAAATTTGGGGTGGGGGGCACCAAAGTTATACATGGATTTCTAAATTACGGGGATGGGGGAGGGGTGCCCCTGTGCTAACCCCTGCATTGTTCAAGGGTCAACAATAATATCTGAAATTTCTTTACAATGATTCAATGCTGGGGATGGAGGTGAGCAGGTGGGGTGTGGGTAAAACATGATTAAGCTGATTATTGTTGAAGTTTTGGAATCAGAAAATGGTAGCTCATTGTACTTTATTTTTGTAACATTTTAGGAGAAAAACATTAAACATTTTAAGAAGCTTTTAGAGCTAAGTCAATAAAAGCATGGCATATAACTAGATATAATATTGCTTTCTTAGTTAAAATATATATGATAGTAAGCACACATACATAATAAAAACAGCAGAAAAGATAAAGCAAAGGTTAAAAGTGATTATCTCTGGATGGTGTCCTACATAAATGGCATTAATTTCATTACACTTTTTAGTAAGTTCTGGCGTATTTTGCCAATGCTAAGTATAGAAGAAGGAACATAGAACTATTTTGCCTTAAAATATGTCGTATTATTAACTGTATCTTTCTAATAAGTTGTCATCCAAAGCACTGTCCTCCTTGTGGCAAAAACAAACAAAAAACAAAACAAAACAAATCCTTTGGAGTGGCTTACGAAATGGTTCACACAGTCCCCAACCTACCAAATGTCCTTCTCCTGGCAGGAAATATCTCCCTTGGAAAGTGACAATAAAAGCTGCCAAATTCGTCCTCAATGGTTCATTTTTTTCAAAACTACACACATCCACTCCCTTTCTTTGACACATTCTCACTTCAGAATGTTAGCCAATTAACTTGGCCAGAGTTTACTGTCCTCATTTCAAAGCCTGGGTTGGGGAAACATTCAGTCCCCTAAGGATTTCTGCATATGTTTGAGAGAACCCAATTCATGTGGATTTAATAACTCTTGGGGGTTAATTTGCTTCCATATTTGGGGACCCCATTCTACAGACCCCTAATTTTGCCTGTTTTTCTGAGTGACTAAGAAATCACAGTTGAGCTTTAATTATCTATAGAATCTTACATTGCACACTGTCATATTTCCTATACCGACTTGCATATGTTGTTCCTACATAACATCTTAAACTTAAATCCCTTATCAATTTTCTGTTCAGTGCCAGGTTGGAATTAATTTCGCAAATCTCGCGTATATCTCTACTACTTAAGTCCTAAAGGCCTCTTTTTTTTCCTTCCTCTCTCCCCAGTCCCCCGCCCCACACTTACTCCCATCATGATCAATCCATCTTTAAAATTTCAGTTAATTTGAGTGCTGGAAATGGCAACACAGATGTCTTAGATTAGTAGGAAATTACTGATTAGGTGTCTTAAGCTGACTAGTGGACTTCTTGATAACATTACTCTGTATGATTGATATACTGGGAGGCCTCCACAATCCCAAATATGAATAATATATGATTCATCCAAGTTCATCCCCATTTCCCTAATGTCAGAGTGGCTTTTAGTTAGTATGTTTCTACCATTTTAGTTATCTACCGTCTAGTAGATTTGGTCCACCCAAATTTGTATAGCATGAGGTCATAAATCATGATCCCATGTAGACCATCCTTTTGTGAAAATATATGTGTTTGCTTTAAGGAGAATGCAAAGAGTAGCTTGGTGGCACTAGGTAAGAGCGGTAGTTCAGCCTTTGGGGTCAGGTCAGACATATAAGAAGCAAGAAAACATACTCTTAAATGGGCATGATTCAAAAGAAAATTTCATAAGAATGATATGTTTACCATATTTGCAGCCTATCCTGGTTCTTGTTGAGGCTGAAAAACTTCAAGAAATATTTCTCTAGCAGTACTTTATAGTTTCTCTCTGACTATGACCATCTGAGGAGCTGAATTTCAACTCACATATTTCATCTTCAAGGCACAGAAGTTACATCTAGCTAAAATCCACTACCTTCTCTTAAAAGAGAATTCCACTGGTCTGTGCATCTTACAAACTATTTTACCAATCCTTAAAAAGCATTCCAGTACAAGAGATTTCTGTTTTTTGCCCATTTTTTTTAACATGTATGTTTGGTGGGCTCATGGTACCTATGAGGTAGGCATTATGGTCTCTATTTGACATTTTTAGGCACAGAGAGGTTAAACTCTTAATTCAAAGTCACACAGCTGCTGAATGGTCAAGGTTACACTGAAGCCCCAAGTGCTTCAGCTTCAGAGCCCACTAAGTCATATTGCTTTCTTGCAAACAAAATTTGAACGAACTGTTCTTAAGTTTGGACATATTAGTTCAAAGATGTCACTGCCAGTGTTGTTTTAAGAAACAAAGCATTTGGATGAAGTAACTGTCTTATCTGCCTATAACCCTCAGACACACTCTCCTCTCCCACTTCCTGAAAACCATCCATCGCATGAGTTTGGTTTTTACTTACAGTACACTTTATATTTTCTATATAAGTAAAATAATTACATTTTCATAAGAATATGTTATCTTGCTTTGAGTGATTTTAATGTAGTAAAATAGTATATTTGGGGATGTTTTAAACATTTTTAACTCAATATTGTGTTTATGTTGAAAGTGTTTTCCATTGGTCCTCTAGGCTTAGGAGTTGGGGCCCTTTATAAAACTGTTTAAGAAGGATTTTGAAACTCTCTGGGGGAGGATGTGACCTGTTTCAAGTCATAGGTAACAAAATATAGCACAGAATTGGAGAGGAGGCCCTTCCCCTAAGTTTGCATGGAATGAAAATGTTTTGCCAGGCTCACAACAGAATTTGGTGGAAGCACCTGGGTTGGTACCTTTAGCATGAACATTCTTTTTATTTTTTAATTAATTAATTTTGATATCATTATTCTTATTATTAGCATGGACATTCTTGAGCAGTGGGTGGACCAAGTGAGAATCAGGAAATGAAGAAAAATAGATTGGATGCCAAGGATGTATTTCAGCTAATAGACCAGTCTGTGAGAGCAAGTGAGGAACATCCTAAAAATAATTGTTAAGACCTTCTGGAAAATCCTAATTTCTAGTCTTTTAAAAATTGAAGCCCTAATGACAAAAATGTGGTCGTTCAGAAGATGTGAAAGTGACACTATCTGTAACCACAGACTAGTGAAGCCTCTTCTATATGAATTACTCATTGTTCACTCCATTGGCAGATTTTCACTCCCTCCTCCCTTGGAGGATTTTCATGACATTAAGAGTGATGTATTGTTACGCACACATCTTAAAGGTCAGCAAACATGTCTGCAAAAACTGGCTTACTCCTCACTTAGGATTCAAAGCCACATGAGAACAAGGACATTTCTGTAGAACTTGGGGTTAGGTAGCGAGGGCTCCAAGAAGAAAAATTGTGGATGTTGGAAGGTCAATACTGAAGAATTGAAAATCAGTGCTAAAAGTTCTCCTCCTAATTTTATAGTCACCTCTGCTGATATGCAAAATGATCAGAGGGAAAGAAATTATTTTCACATACCACATGTGCTTCATTATGTTTCTGAAAGAAAAATAATGACATTTCATAGAGCTTTAACCTCACAGAAGTCAATCCTCCTGACTCTTGGACCAGCACTACATTGTTATGTTTCTGGCATCTTCTGAGCCACCTGTGCAATGTCCTAAGTTTTCATTTCACAAAACCTAAGCAGTCTTTTTATATGCTTAATAAAGTCAGACGTGGTGAACTTCAGGCTTTAGGGATAGAAGAATAGGGGAAAATTAGAGAGGAAAATGCATATGGAAAAAATAACACCAGATTGTTATTCTAGCAAATGGTCACATTTGTTTTCAATATGGTTTTGAATTCGGTGTGCAAGATTGAAATTTGACTTTTCTTCGAAGTCAGTCTCAACCCAACTATGAATGGAAGAAGTTATTGAAGGCTGCAGAGGAATATCCGGAACAAAGCAGCACTCAGATATGAGTAATTTCCAAGACATTACTTAGGTTAATTTGGTTACATTTTTCTCAAGGGTAAAATAAACATAGTAATAATTGCCAGAGCCTGCTACAGAATATTTTCAGTGGAAAAACATTTTTTTTGTTCCAACATTACAGGTAATGCCACTGTTATTTTAGTCAAAACCTGGTTTTAGTTGAAGCTGGAGGCTGTGTGATCAGGAACGCCAGAAAATGAAAGGAAAGTGCAAAATCTTTGACTCCAGAAGAATAGTAACTCTGTGATGAAGAGGCTCCAGATAAATTTCTCCCTAGTGATATTTGCTAATTTGTTACTCTTTTATGTGCATTTAATTTTAGTCACCAGAGAACAACAGTCAGCAATACCATATGAAATTTTCCCTTTATATAGGGAATTCCAAAGGGAAAATCTCTTCTGGTTTTTATTTTCTGTGTCACTTTAAAGACCATCTATGGATATTTTTCAATAGTAAATCAGATCAGCCTGAA
The DNA here is from genome assembly GCF_009762305.2 of Zalophus californianus. Taxonomy (NCBI): domain Eukaryota; kingdom Metazoa; phylum Chordata; class Mammalia; order Carnivora; family Otariidae; genus Zalophus; species Zalophus californianus. Next base: position 18,847,838 of record NC_045600.1, read on the forward strand.
AATACACTGGGAAAACAAGAAGGTTCAGCTGAAAATACATTGAGTGCATTTTATGATCCCCTCCCCAGACCAGATGTAAAGCCAAACTGAGTTTGGGATTGGCTGAATGTCCTGGCATAAGAGCCTTGGCATTTGGCAGTTGAATTTCCAGACCCAAAGCTACACTGGTATTTTTCTCTATAGTTTACTGCGGTAGATTGGGGAAAGTGTATGTCAAGAAATAAACTGCCAACTTGAATGTGCCTAATTGTGCAATTAGGTGAACTACTGCAAACTTTATAGCATTACTGGAAGAAAGCAATTACTTGCTGCCATACAAATGTTGTAAAATAGAACCCAAACCAAAAAATGTCCCCACAGCCAAAATGTGAGGGGCCTATCTTGCAGTCTGAGGCATGTAGAAACATGGCACCCATTAGAAGGTTCTGAATGCCAGGGAAGTGAGCTAGTGGAGAGTAGGATATTTTTTAGTGTAAAAATGATATCAAGATGAAGATCACACCTCTGTCTTTAGCCCAGGACAGCTGTGTGGGCATTACACATTAAATATTAATTATAGGTTTGGAAAACTTCTCTAAGACACTTGGTGGTAGGAACTACTTAGGTTGCAAAGGTGGTCCATAGGATTAAAGGAGACTGCTCAATTTTCCAGGTTTTTCTTATGCATTTAAGAAGAGTAACAGAAGGTTAAAAGGTAGGTTTACTTTAAACTTATTCTGACGTTTGCAATTCTGAATTCTACCAGTTCTTTAACTCTTTTATGGATAAGTGTAGCTCTTTGCTACACACATACCTCCTCCTTCACACACAAACATACACACTCTTGCACAGACACAAATTTCACCATGAATACTGGTAAAAGTGGTAAAATTATATAATATGGTAGAGAGAGAACTCCAATTGGTATCAGAACACCTGGTGTAAATCTGGGTTTAGCAGTTGTATACACATGTGCATGGTAAATGTGTGTATCTGTAATTGCCTCATAGATCGATGAGAACCAATAATCCTGATCTTACATAGAAATTACCAATATACAAAAAAAAGAAATTACCAATATATTTCTGCCTTTCTTCCCCATCTTCTTTTTTTTATTATTATGTTATGTTAATCACCATACATTACATCATTAGTTTTTGATGTAGTGTTCCATGATTCATTCTTCCCTATCTTCTTATCCCTTAACAACTTCACACTGATCTTTTACTCCCATGACTACCCACATTAGGTTTTATTTACATTATGCAATTAGGCACACTGCTATATCTTTATCATACTCATCCACACATTAGATGTGCAGAGCAGCTCTGAATAAAAGAGTGATAGACAATCCAATTCTCTCTGAATGTCATCAGTTCTCTTGCTTTGGGATTTGCACTGCTTTATTTCCAAGACACTGAGAGAGCTCTAAGTTGATCTGAAGACCAGAGTCATCAGCAGATACCACTTTGGAATATAGATGCAAAATTCTGTGTAAATTAATGCAAATTCAAACTCAGGATTTTTGTAATTTTCAATTTTTTTAAGTTTTTATTTAAATTCTACTTATATGGTGTCAAACTCAGAAATTTTAAAATAATAATATATGTGGCAAAACAGTTTAAGATTGAGAAGATATTTCTTTTTTTAAAAATTTATTTATTTGAGAGAGAGAGAGAGAGCACGCTTGTGTGGGAATAGGTGGGGGAAGGGGTAGAGGGAGAGAATTTCAAGCAGACTCCCCTCTGAGCCAGGAGCCAACCCAGGGTTCAGTCTAGGACCCTGAAATCAGGACCTGAGCCTAAATCAAGAGTAGGATGCTTAACCAATTGAGCTACCCAGGTGCTCCAAGAAGATATTTTTATGGTTAAAACTCCTAGTATAAATCCCACTAGTTTCATAAGATTGAAAGAAGGAAAACTAAATTATCATATTAGTTACCAACAAAATTTTCTTGAAACCAAACATTCTTTTTTCAGAATAATCTAGATGCTAGTATGAATATGTATGCATATTAGATTTTTAAAACTGTTGTAACTCAGATGATTACAATATATCATTCATAATAATTTTCTGAGTATATGAAAGATTCATATGCAAAGGCAGAAATAACAAATACCGTAGAAAAATATTTTCATATAATTGAAATGGGGTAACTTTCCTAGAACAATACTTAGGTGAGGAATTGTTAAATTCTTATTTTACATTTCTTTAATTAAAATTTAAATATTTTAAAAAGTTACTTAGCTAATGTGTCTGTCATTTTTTTTTACAAAATTTTTAAATCATTTTCAAAACAAATATAATTTGGAGAAGAACATTTACAACACATGTGGCAAAGACTAAATATGTATTTTTCAATAATTATAAGAACCACTTTATTACAAATCTATAAGAAAAGGCCAATACACTAATAACGCTTAATGGAAGAAAGCATAGTTAGTTACATAAATAAATGAAAATATCTTATAAATTTTAAAAAATGTTTAATATTCATGAGCAGGGTTTAAAAGCAAAAACTGATATTTTTCTCCTATAAATGTAGAAAATATTAAATAATGGTACCCACTGGAAGCAGAGGTGGGAAATAGACAAGCTTGGTGTAAGAATCAATTTATTCAACCTATCTGGTTAACAATTTGGTAATGTCTATGTACAATTAAATGGGCATATACTTAGAGTTAGAAAATCTTCTAGTGATTTTCCTAAAAACAGTGCAATAAACACATACTTGCACAAAGATGGGTTTCACTTCACTATAGGAATGTTTAAAATAGTAAAATTTTGGAAATAAATTAAATTGCTATATTAGAAACTGTCACATCCACACAATTGAATGCTATTCAGTAATACAAGTGAACAAACAATTGACACATTCAGTAACTTGGATGAATGTCAAAGGCATTATGCCCTGTGAAATAAGCCAGTCTCAAAATTCTGCATGCTTTCATTTGAATTATGTTCTTGATAATAAAAAACTGTAGTGGATAGAGAACATATCACTATTCGCCAGGAGTTAGGCATGAGGGTAGGATGTGACTAAAATAAGTGGTATGAGTGAGCCTTGTAGATAATGACACTGTTTTGTATCCTGATTATTGTGGCTTTATGAAAATCTCTGCATGTGTTAAAATTTATAGAATTGTACACAAAAAAGTCAATTTTCCTATATGATAATTTAAAACTAAACTAAATTTTAAAATTGGCTGACATAGATATTTTTGTCAACCATGCATATTTGCAATATATTATGTTATTAAATAAAAGCACTCTACACAGCAATATATGGATTATACATAGTCCCACTAGCATAAAATATGTATGTATATTAATATAAATACAGAAAAATGCACACACATTTACTCACATATAATGTCTAGAAAATATATACCAAATTGTTAATATTGGTAATATCTTTTTATTTCTTCACATTTTTGTATGATTTGCAATTAAAATGTATCACTAAAATCTGAAAAGAAATATTTCCTTAAAAGGATCTTTCCCACACCGACTCTTATTTATGTAGCACAATTTCCCAAAGTGTCTTTGTCATGTGTAAAATCAAATTATAAACTGTGTCATGTTTGGATAGTAACCACCAAGTTAAATACATTAAAACCAGGAAAAAGCAGGTGCCATCATACAATTGGTTTATACAGTAAAGTTATAAACATTGTCTTAGAAGCAACCAAACACTTGGGAGGGGAGCTATGGATGAAGAAGGGATGTAAAGGAAGTAGAAGGAGCATTACCTGTTTTAGAGAAGGGCAAAACCTTATTGTGTAATGCCTGGAGATAAAAATTACCAGGCTAGAAATCTAAGCTTTCATACAGACCAATGAATCGGTATAAGTAGTTTGATGAGAGGAGAAAGAGAAAGAGAGGAGGGGAAATAAAGATATGAAAGGAAACATTGCTTTTAGGGCATATAAAGAATAAGAAGATCTTATAGAGAAAGCAGCACTTCTTATCTCTGTTTTTTCCATCCACTTTCCCTTTAAAGAAAATGGTCCTCATAATGAGAAAGGTAAATCAAACACCTAAAGAGTATGTAAATCCCAGGATTAGAGAGATGTTTGTAAGAGGGCAACAGGTACTTATAATGAGTTCAAATTTCAAGGGCCAAGTGCATACTAACATAATTTGTGGCTAGGATTACTGATACACTGTCAATATTTCAAGGCATTATCAAATACCAGAGATAAGCAAATATGCTGAATTTTAATAAAGTAGTAAGAGATTAATTTTGAACCTCATAAACCATTAATCTTGTTGTCAGTATTTCAAGGATTCTTGAAAGACATTAAGTAGATGTTTGGGGAGTAGTTGGCAAAGAAAATAGAGATGTGTGTAAGATAACAGATTCATGCTTCAGTTCAAACAAGAGTTATAAAACATTAGTTTAAAGGCATTGTTGTAGATGTAGTGTAAATGAAAGAGATATAAAAATGAAAATAACAAATCATTATGTTCCTTAAACCTCAATGCATTTTTAAATAATATTTCTTTTTAACCCACTGAGCCACCCAGGCACCCCATGATTTATTAACCTTAAAAATGAAATCGTCAGTTATTTAACCAGCAAAAATGGGTTTATTTGGATTAGCAGAGAATCGCAATTTAGGAAAAGGAAGCTATGGCAAAACTATAGGCACATCTGGAGAACAAATTTCAGGAACATTTTCTTACAGACTTAAGAGGGCACTGGGAATGCTGTTATAAAAACTCCATTGGAGTAAACCGAGAGAGGTGGAATTGGAGTGGCTTTTCATTGGTTGAGTTATGACAGTCTCTCATTGGCTGGGCTGATCCTGGGGGGAGGAGAAAAACATTTCTTCCTCTTGATGGGGTAGTAAGGTAGCTAAGATAGTATCATTTGCAATGTATGTCTCTTCCAAGGTATGAGGTCTGTGATTTTGGCATGGTAGAGCCCGAGAGAGCTCCCCCTCCTGGCTTCCTGACTCCCTTTTAAAAGAGGTTTCCTTTCCTTATTTTTCACAGATTAAATCACAGTATCTCCAAGTGGAGTTTTATGAAATAAAAATAAAAGGGCAGAAGGAGTTGTTTTGTGCATCTCAGCCTATGAATAGTAATGCTATTGGCTAGAAATGCAGGGGACACTCCATTAGCTCCCCAGAAATAGTCCCTCTTTCTTTCTTTCTTTCTTTCTTTCTTTCTTTCTTTCTTTCTTTCTTTCTTTCTTTCTTTCTTTCTTTCTTTCTTTCTTTCTTTCTTTCTTTCTTTCTTTCTTTCTTTCCTTTCTTTCTTTCTTTCTTATTTTTTTATTTTATTTTATTTTATTTTGTTCAGTTAGAATATGGACTCAGAAACAAACTGAGGGTTCTAGAGGGGAGGGGGGTGGGGGATGGTTTAGCCTGGTGATGGATATTAAAGAGGGCACATTGAATGGAACATTGGGTGTTATATGCAAACAATGAATCATGGAATAGTACATCAAAAACTAATGATGTAAATGTATGGTGATTAACATAAAATAATAAAATTAAATTAAAAAAATAAAAAATAAAAACAGAATTAGGTCCTGAAAAAAAAAAAAGAAAAGAAAAGAATACATCATTAGTTTTTGATGCAGTGTTCAACGACCTTCTTTCCATACCAATGACTGGATGGACCTTCACTGCTCTTTCTTATTATAACTGAAAGTTGCTCTTCAGCAACAATCATCAGGAACCTTTGACAAAATAAATGTTTATTATTTATAAGATTTGGAAATTACATAGCACACCAGGGGCCACACAGTGAGGTTGTGAGGGTTGAGAGAGAGAAAGAGAGAGAGAGGTACAAAGGTGTCTAGGGTTCTGCTTTTATTGAGGTTGAGGATGGGGGTCTAGGATTTCATGGGCTCACTCTTTATTGTTTTGAGGGAAAATGTTTGGAGGACATGTGGTTTGGAACGGGGAAATAGTGGACTGAAGTAATAACCAACTTTGGAGTTAATTGCCATCTGCATGGGTTGATGGAAGAGGTAAGGGGAAACGGGACATCACTGAGATAGTTTGCAGCAAGGACAGAACATGCTAAATCATTAGAAATGCTCAAGTAAAAATATATTTGAGTAGATCTTTTTTGGACATCGTCATATTTGATGATTATTGACATGGAAACCTCTAGTGTATTGATGAAACAAAGGTAATAAACTATAAGGTGTATTACTTAAAATAGGCCCATTTATGCCATATGCTAACAGAAAAGAAAGAAAAATAATGAGAGAGAGCGAGAGAAAGGAAAAGAAAAATAGTCCCCAAATTTCAGTGGCTTAACATAATAAATGTTTAGTTCTCACTCACACTGCATACCCAACATAGATCAATGAGAGACCCTTCTCTGGTCTATGGCTCAAGGTCTTAGGCTGATAAAATTCCAATATCATATAACTTCACCATTTAGAACACAAGGCCTCAAACTTTCCTGTGTCAGGGGAAGAGACAACTTGAAGAATCCTAATATCTTATTTATGCTTTGCTGCAGAGGTGAAATGTGTCACTTAAGCTTCCAGTCCAATGTCTAGAAGTAGTTATATGGCCCTGCCTAATGGAAAGGTGGCTGGGAAATGTCAGAGAAGCACATGGATTCTCAGGGGATAAAACAATAATAACTCTAACACAAGAAATCAGGGTTAGGGAAATTAGTTTATGAATAACTAACATAAAGTTGTCTCTAGGGCTGTGGAAATAATGAGATAACTTGTGATGAGACCGATGGTTAAGGAAAGAAGAGTCACATTTCCTACCGGAAGGAAAGCCAAGGAAGGGAGAAGAAACAGAAAAATATGAAGTGGTGCGCTTAGGAGAGACTCTGCTCAAGGACGTCAGAAAAAAGAAAGTTTCTAACAATGGGAGGGTTTCAGCAATGTCAAATGCAGTTAAGGAATAAAACTGTAAAAAGACAGAGAGGGGATTTTTGGATCTCTCACCTGTAAGTTGAGGGGAAATATTTTTTTTTTAAGATTATTTATTTATTTGAGAGAGAGAGAGAGGAGAGCAAGGGGGTGGGGGCAGAGGGTCCTGCCGAGCAGAGAGCCTGATGTGGGACTCGATCCCGGGACTCCAGGATCCTGACCTGAGCTAAAGGCAGTCGCTTAACCAACTGAGCCACCCAGGCGCCCGAGGGGAAATATTTTAAAAGAAAATATTGAAAAGAGTCTTGAAGATGACATACGTATTTCAGACCACAGAGAAATACATGGTGGCAAGGAAGTGAAGACAGTGAATATAATTTTCATTTTCTCTTGGTAAATACCCACAACAAATCCCAACAATCTTAGTCCTTAGATAAATGTCTTCACTTCTCCTGAATTCAATTGTGTGTTCTATAAAATGAACAAGAGCTTAATTCTGTGCTTGCTTTCAACTCCAGAAGCAATAACACTAGTAATAGCAGCAGCAACTAACTATTTATTGTCAACCGTGTATTATGCTTTCCATGTGCTGATACATAATTACATTCATATTTTATTTCTTTTTTTTTAAGATTTTATTTATTTATTTGAGAGAGAGCTCAAGCAGGGAAGGAGCAGAAGGAGGGGGAGGGAACAAACACCCTGTCTGAGCATGGAGCCCAACATGGGACATGGGCCTACGTGGCCTGAACTCAGGACCCCAAGATTATGACCTGACCTGAAGTCAGACACCCAACTGACTGAGCCACTCAGGCATCCCATATTCTTATTTTAAAAAGAGACTCATGAGATTTAGATTAAATGACTTTTCCAAAGTCACACATTTATTATGTGGATAAGTTTGGATTACAGCCCAAGTTTGTCTACTTCAAAGTCATGCATTTCTTTATCCGTAATTGATGGCAGATTAGGTGCATGGCATAGATAAATTCTACCTCTATATTTATCATATATTTGAATTATGATATTCTGTTTATAAGTTGTCAAAGTCTAGATGATCAAACAACTACTTATAAAACATGTTGATTACCAGATCAATGATAAACTCTACCATTTGATTCTGTTCCCTCCAAAGTTTCAATTAATGACTTTGATCAGCACAGGTTAGCATTGCTAAGTGGCTATTAAATCTAGCCACTCTGTCTGTGAAGGGAACAATTTTGTGAAATCTGGGACTTATTGAGACTGCATAAGTAGAAAGCAGAGTTGACTGACTTAACATTTCTACTGAAAAAGACCCAGGAATTTAGTTGACTGCAAGCTCAGGACAGCCAACACAATCATGCACTGCTATTTATACCGATGTGACCAAATGCGTGGATAAAACCTAGTTGAAGGGTATGGACAATCCCATTGAATGTACTCTGAATTGAATAAAAAATACTTGGACTTAAAACACTAGGCATTGGAAGCCACATCACATGGAAATGACTAAAGACACTGAGGATATTTCATTTGGCAAAGATAAAGCTCAAAGAGTTGCATTTTCATTTTCTCTTGGTAAATACCCACAACAAATCCCAACAATCTTAGTCCTTATATGAATGTCTTCACTTCTCTTGAATTCAATTGTGTGTTCTATAAAATGAACAAGAGCTTAATTCTGTGCTTGCTTTCAACTCCAGAATTATAACGCTAGTAATAGCAGCAGCAATGACAATAATAACAACTAACTATTTATTAACAGTTAGTAGAAGAACTTCTATGGTAGAAGAACTACCATAAGAAGATATTGCAAAAATTAGAAAATGTCTTCGTTTATTGAGCTAAAGAGGGCATTTTGTAACTTTCAACATCAGTCTTCTGTCTGTCCTCTGGAGTTGGATAAAATAAATCAGATATGTAAATTATAGCTACCCAATGGAAATGAGCTGTCATTAAAATAACCAAAGTTTTTAGATTGTGATATAAATAAGATGACTATTTTATTTCTTACCAAACTAGGTCACTTTGGAGAGCAAAAATGGTGTTATTAATAATTGTACTGAAAATACACCTGGATTTTCTCAGGAAAACTAGAATTCTCTATCTTAATGAAATTTCCCAGCCACTTTATATGGTACATATGATTGCAAATATTAGCCTCTCTTTTTAAAGATGAGAAATCTGAGGTAAGAATTTACCCAAGATCACACTGTTAAATCTGTCCATCAGAATTCAAATCTGACTCCAATGTCTAGGCTGCTCCATGTGGCAGCTCAAAAGTTATAGCCTTCTTGGTAATACATTCTTATTCTAGGAAATTATTTTCCTGAAGTCTGGAAATCACCCTTTTTAGAAAAAACAGTGGTAGAAATTTTCACATTCTAAAGAGGATTAGGTTTGAAAAATGCCACATTTTATGAGTTACGTCTAAGATGGGATTGTGTCAACTTTAAGTATCAACTTGGCTGGGCTAAAGTCCCCAGATAGTCAATCATATAGTAATCTAGGTATTTCTGTAAAGGTATTCTATAAATGTGATTAAAGCTCATAATCGGTTGCCTTTAAGTAAGAGAGATTACTCTAGATAAACTGGGGGTTGGGGGGCTGATTCAAACAGTTGGAAGATCTTTGTACAGAACTGAGACTTTCCAGAAGAAATTCTACTTGTAGGCTGAAATTTCAGCTCATTCCAAGACTTCCAGACTATAAGTCCTGTCTTACAGATTCCAGACTTACCTAGTCAGCCCCACTGTCATATAGTTACTTCCTGGCAATAAATCTCTTAATATATATTTTCTATGGGTTCTCTTTCTCTGGTTGATACAGAGGCCGTATACTCAAACTAGTGGAAGCAGTGAGGGGTCAGAAACAGAAATTAATGAAGTTTCCTCCAGGTAGGTAAGTGAAGTGATCAAAGGCAAGGCAGTCTGTGGTCAAGATTCAGGCACCACTTAGGTGAAGGGACCGTCTCTAGTCTCCAGGGACAGAACTAATAGGAATAAGCTTTAGATGGCTGCCCTCATGCTAGGGACTGAGGAAGATGCTCTCCATCCCCACCTAAAGTTCCTTGCCCTCATCATATCAGTAACATAGGCTAGACTTTCATCGCTCACCCTTCCTTCCTTCCTTCCTTCCTTCCTACCTTCCTTCCTTCCTTCCTTCCTTCCTTCCTTCCTTCCTTCCTTCCTTCCTTCCTTCTTTCCTTTCTTCCATCCTTCCTATGGGCTCCTTAAAGCTTCTAGATCCTATTTTGCTACTTTGAGAGCAGGCCAGAGATACAGGGGATTCAACATCCTTAGGGAGCAGTACTCAACCAACAAGGAATAAGTGCTGGCTCATTTGTCCCTCACTTCTTGGGAATGATAACTCAAAGACTTGTGTTTTACATGGACTCCCAGAAATTTCCAGAAATTAGTTAAAGCTAAGCACTGTATACACAGGAGCTACCCTGATGAATCTTTCATTTAATTTTTCAGAAGCCTTCAATGAGGTTTCAAGGTCACGTCCTCTATGATATAAAATCCTAGAGCTGGAAACTATCTCAAAGGCCACTTCTTCTTTTTCCCTTTTAGCCTCTAGTTTCTCCACCTGCCCACAGTGGTGGCCTGATTATTCATGAAGGTTTTATTGGTTAGTCACTTTCCCAGATCACTTCCCAATGCCTCTGCCAGTGCTTCCTTATTTTTCACTACAAAACAAAAAATTATCTGTAATTGCATTCATATCTCCAAATCTGCTTCTCATAAAACTCAATACAAAGAAAAGATGGGTTAGTAGAACAAAAACCTGGAATGAAAAGAGAATAAAAGTGTTCTGGTACAAGGAAGTCATAGAGAAAAATTCATAGCCATTAAGATGACACTGCTCTGAGGAATGGACATGGGCATTTTCCATTATATATTTCCTTACTCAAGGTAGCAGGTGCATATTCCTTCCATTTATTGATAGTGCTTAGTACTAATACTATTTTCAGTTCTGCAATGGAAAATATAAAAGTTCTGTAATCTGATCCCATGAGTCAGCCCTAAGAGGGTTTCTCTCTACTGAGAGTAGACCTGTAGGGTTTTTTCCTTCTGTCAGGGTTTGGAAAAGAAGGAATCAGTCAACCAAGAGTGACCTACAGTGGGAGCAACACAAGGGATGCACTCTAAGGGTGTGAAGCCTGGTCCCCAAGCAGTTTTCTTTTTGAGAGAAAATATTGAAATACATCTATCAACATTGATCTTTATGGTACTTAAATAAATGCTACACTATTTGGAAATAAAATAGATTCACCAACAGGTATAATTAAGGAAATCTCATTGGGGGAATCAGAAATTGAGGAGGCCTTGAAGGTGCACAGAATTTGGATTGAGAGAGCAGAAGCTAGAACATTCCAGTTTCCTGTAAACATAGAAACTTCAACACTGACAGTCAAAAGAGCCAGTGATTTCTCTCACCTTCTCATCCTTCAAAATCCAGTCAGATCTATTCTTAATCTCACCATCAACCTCTAAAATGGAACTGCTCTTGGGGCGCCTCGGTGGCTCAGTCATTAAGCATCTGCCTTCAGCTCAGGTCATGATCCCGGGGTCCTGGGATCGAGCCCCGCATTAGGCTCCCTGTTCCATGGGAAGCCTGCATCTCCCTCTCCCACTCCCCCTGCTTGTGTTCCCTCTCTCACTGTGTCTCTGTCAAATAAATAAATAAAATCTTCAAAATGGAGCTGCTCTTACCCTGGAAGAGCATCTATCTAGCCATAATATATTATAAGTGTTTACTCTGTTTCAAACATAAGCATGGATATAGAAACCAAGCTCCAGAATTGTTATCTCAAAAAGGAATAAAATGAAATATCAATGGGGTATTTTCCATTTTCTTGGTTTTCAATTTAATTTGACTAAAGGACCATGGTTGCTCTTTATTTAGGAACCAGACTTGAAAATGAGAGATTTCTCTTCCAGCATCAGCTAACTGCTAATCCCGGAGGAATCTGTCTGATTTTTAAACTCTTACATAATCATTAACAAATATGACTTGAACATTTATTTTACAGAATTAATTGTTGATACCTTTTCATTTCTGTCTTTTAGCTCCAGAGTTTGCACCTATGCAATTGTATATTGCTTTATCTTGATCAACTATCAGCAAACTCTTTCTAGCTTAAATAATCAGAAAAAGGGGAGGTTTGCTTTCTTGGGTAGCCCGAGTTATATTCCCATCTATACTCACAAAACCCAATAAATTAGTTTGTTATTATTAAACTACACTGAGCTATAATGGGATAAAAATGAATATAAAAGTATTCATATTTCCTTTGATTTTTTCCTAAGAATTCTTCGAAGTTCATAGAACGTATGAAAAATACTCTTCAATAGGGTAGCAAGTCATTTCTACATTACATATTTTTTTAAAAAATATGAGTTGCTCTTATGAGGTTGTATCTATTCATTAATATTTTCCCTTTATTTTCCTTTAAGAGAAATCTTGGTGGAAATTAATCCCTGATGACAGGTCCCTGAAATTCAGTTAATGATTAATAATGATGAGAATCACTCTGGAGACCTTATATTGCTCATTCCATGAGGGGCTAAAATTAACTCAGGTCTCAGCTGTCTGGCTAATAATTCCATTCATAGATGGTTCTACAAACTACAGTTCCTAGGTCAAATCCCACTTGCTGCCTATTTTGTTAGGATAAATGAACTAAGAATTTTGTTTTTTTACATATTTAAGGGATTAAAATTAAAGGAAGATGGTGCTTCATGACATATGAGAATTATAAGACACTCTGACTTCAGTGAACATAAAGAAAATTTTCTTAGAACACAGCAATATTCATTTGTTCATGTATGGTCTATGGCCGTTTTGGTTCTGCAACAGCAAAGTTGAGTATTTGTGACATAGAACATATAACTTGAAAAGCCTAAAATATTTACTCTCTGGCCCTTTACTGAAAAAGCTTGAAGAACTTGTTGTAGTGTAAGGAGCACTGAATTTGAGCTAAATGCATGAGATCTTAGGCCTAGTCCTTGATCTGTTACATGCTAGACATGTAACTTTTGGGAAAGTCTTTAATCCTAGCAAGACTTATAATGCTTATAAAGTGAGATGAATAGGAATGTGGAATGTAGGGAGAGCATAGTGAAAGTGCATGTTAAATTGTAAAACAATGTAAAATGGAGGATAATATTCAATTAGGCACAGGCCTCCATTCGTGCCAAGCAATTCAAGCAATGATCATTTGGCCAAGGTTTTCAAAAGACGTATTTAATTTTAGAAAAGCAATTTGGGTGGGATAATAAAAGTAGAAGAGAAAATTTTACAGATTACAAATTCAATTTATTAATCCATCTAGCAGAAGCAAACTCACTACTTTTTTGATCTGTTCAAGGAATTCGCCATCAACCTGTGGAGTGAAATGTGTATAAAGATGAGTTTCACCTTTTCACTTCAAAGAGGACAGATATATGTGTGCATATAGACTATGAGACTGTGCATGTTTTAATATCTGCAGATAAATGTACAAGAGGAAGAGTACCAAGGGGACCCACTTGTCCTTGATGCCTCAAATGGCCTTGTGAAATAATGAAATTTCTCCAATTAATAAAACTGTCAGTTCCAAAGCAACCAGGTTGGAAATAAATCACAGGAAGATTCCTTTTACAGCAGAAGGCTGAGGGCAGGTCTGTATGTCTTTAAGTGGGTACTCAATTCTGTGTGTAAAGACAATTGAAGGAAGCTCCAGGAAGCCTGGCTGCTGGACCCTCAGGCAGCCTGCTGGCAAGAGACAGACAGGCAGTCCAGGCATTCCTCCTACAATCAAGGCCTTTCCGGTGACATTCCACTTTGCAGAATGATGCCACTTTTGTCAATGAGCCAAATTCCCAGCTCAAGAGCACCAATCTACTTTGAACAAAGGGAATCATCTGGGGCAGGCCTGTTTTGATAGCCTGCCTGGCTCCTGGGGTGGCTCAGGTCCAAGGCAGGATGTGGACCACAATGCCTTTGAGTTGGATCCTTGGGGGGTCATAAAGGTAAAAAAAGATAAAGACAAGAGAGTAAGTGTCTCCGGGCTGGCTATAAACCCAAGGCAAAATTGCAGGATCAAGGACTCATCAGTGGGTCAGAGGTGACCCCTAGTGGGGTCTGTAGCTTTCTTCTGCTCAGTTAAAATAATCTTTGTGGTAATATATCTCAGGTGCTGTTTGATGAAGGCAAAAACAAGTGGAGGGGGGAGGGAAGAGAAAAAAATAGAAATAAACAAAGTAAGAGGGGGAAAGGAAAGAAAAAAAAAAAGCTGAAGAGAAAAATACAAAAGAGAAAAAAGGAGCCCAAAGCAACAAAAAGAAAAAGAAAGTCTATAACTGACCCTTTGAGAATTTATTTTTGCCTTGCTGAAGGAGGCATTGATTACTACCACTGAAATAAATAAGATCATATCACCCTTCAATTTAAAAACCCCTAAGAGCCTGCCACTGAACTTCAAAGTGGAACTCACACCCTTGTGCAAAGCCTGCATGACCTTGTGTGGCCCAGCCATTTCTCTCTCCAACCCTATCTTAATCTGTGTCCTTCTTGGTTACTAACCACACCAAATACTTTTACAAGTAAGCACTTTCCTGCCTTAGGGTCTTGGTGTTCACCACTCCCTCTGTCTGGGAATCATCCCACACTGGCTCCATCTTGTCATTCTGTCTTGGCTTCAGTGTCACCCAATCAGCGAGTGCTTCATCATCCACCCAAAATGAAGCAGGGGTCCTCCCCCACCTCCATCCCTACACATTATGTCACATTATATTATATATTAATTGTAATATGTTATTTCAATGTAATGTATATCAATTGTGGTTTATTGTACCAATTATAATATATTGTATCAATTATAATACATGGTGATTATATTATAAATAAAAATATACAATTTATGTTTATCTAATACTCTCACATAGATGGATTATATTTTAAGTTTATTATTTGTCTTTTCCAGCAGAACGAAAACTCTGTGAGGGCATGCCCATCATATAGCAGGTGTTCAGTATTCATTTGTTGGATTGGTGATTGAATGAATTGCTCATGTAGACATTTTTAAAAGCTGGAGGTAGAAATGGTTTAGAGGTATTTTGTTCCAACCCTTTCTATATATATTTTCCTGCTGAGGAAACTAAAACCCTTAGAACTTAAGTGGCTTATACAAGATCATACAGTTTATCTGTGGCAAAGATAGGCAGAACCTAATACCTTACAATATTCTTTTGATTAAGTACTGAGTTTTCAATTCCAGAAGTGACACTAGATGAGTCATTCTTTACAAAGAGAAACATGTTGCATGTGTAAGGATAAAGCTCAAGAAAGCTAGGATGACAGTTTGTATCCTCTCTCTAGATAGAATATAAAAGAAAAGAAAGGATGTTAAGCCAAAAGGAATTGAGACTTATATTTCTTTGTTATTTTAGACAAGATTTGCTAAATGAAGATGTCAGAAAATGGTTGATGGCATGACTCTCAAATAAGTGGGTTCCCAGGAGACTGGGTTCTTTTTTGTAGAGTCAGGAAGGACTACCCTTACATCAGCACATATAAGTGGATGGAAAGACTTATCTTGCTCTGAAAATTCTGTCATTTTAATAGGCTAAACTGTGGACATAATGAATAGATCCTCCATTTATCAAGTTGGCAAAATACTGATTCATGTTAAGGAAATTGAGGCATCAAATGCCTGGACTTCCCATTAACATTGAGGCTACCCATGCACAAGTAACTTACTTATTGTATCATAGTCCTGGAAACCAAAAGTCCAAGATCAAGACATAGGTAGAGTTGGTTCCTTGTGAGAGCTGTGGAAAATCAACAACAGCAAAACACTTGTTCCACGTCTCTCCTCTAGCTTCTGGTGGTCTGCTGGAAATTGTTGGCATTCCTTGGCTTATAGAAGCATAACCTTGATCTATGCCTTCAGCTTCACATGGCATTCTTCCTGTGTGCATGCCTGTCTCCAAATTTCCCCTTTTTGTGAGACCACCAGTCATATTAGTTTCAGATGCCTTTTAATGGTCTCAAATTAACTAGTTATATCTTGAATAACTCTATTTCCAAAGAAGGTCACATTCTGAGGTACTGGGTGCTAGGACTTCAATATATAAATTTTTGGGAGACACAATTCTACTCATAAAACAAGGTTGGTTTTAACCGCTCTCAGACTGACTAACACAGACTGACATCTCACTAGGAAGTTGCAGTTACTTGTGAAGGTGGTAGACTCAAAGACTCCCCTTAACAAATCATTGATTTTATTTTTTTAAAGATTTTATTTATTTATTTGTGAGAGAGAGAGAATGAGAGATAGAGAGCACGAGAGGGAAGAGGGTCAGAGGGAGAAGCCGACTCCCCGCTGAGCAGGGAGCCCGATGTGGGACTCGATCCCGGGACTCCAGGATCATGACCTGAGCCGAAGGCAGTTGCTTAACCAACTGAGCCACCCAGGCACCCACAAATCATTGATTTTAATCCCAACAAATTTTCTACTATACCAAATTACCTTTATATTATAGACAACAATTCCAATAACTTTACGGAGTCCCTGCCTTTGGCCAGATACTGTGTGTAGGCATGAGAAATCCAGCCAATGACCAAAAATAATTTATAATGAAGTAGAATGCAGGGTGTCATCCAATTCCTTGCCTCTGACTAAATATATAAGTACAATCCATATTTTGAGGGATTATGAGGATGCCTGGGTGGTTCAGTTGACTCTTGGTTTCGGCTCAGGTCATGATCTCAGGGTTGTGGGATTGAGCCTCCTGTCAGGCTCTGCACTCAGCATGGAGTCTGCTTGTCCTTCTCCCTCTGCTCTTCCCCCCCACTCCCTCCCTCTCTCTGTCTCTAAAATAAATAAATAAAATCTTTTTTTTTTTAAAGATTTTATTTATTTATTCGTGAGAGACAGAGAGAGAGAGGCAGAGGGAGAAGCAGGCTCCCAAGGAGCAGGGAGCCCGATGCGGGACTCGATCCCAGAACCCCAGGATCATGACCTGAGCCGAAGGCAGACGCTTAACCATCTGAGCCACCTAGGCGCCCCAATAAATAAAATCTTTAAAAAATATTTGGGGGGCTATGTTTACAACAAGGCTTTCAAAGTGGAAGTGTGTGTGAGAAAGTGTTAAGAGAAGAGGTAATGCATGAGCTGAATATTTGGGCAATAGAATAAACTGTGTCATTTCTTTTGGAATTTTTAAATCTATTGAGAAATACAATACAAACACAATACAAATACAAATACAAATCTCAATATAAATCGAGAAATAATTTTCAGTTTTCACCAAAAATATGAAGTCAAGTGATCTTTAGTGTTTCAGCTCATTGTACAGTAACTGTCAGAGTGACCTTGTATTTGGAAATCATGCATTACATTTGTACAGTTTTCTGAGTCTGAAATATCCAGTGTGCAATCTCTGAAGCCGCTGCTGGCTAGGGTTTGTTACATTACTAAACCTCTTTAGCTCCTGTTCACTAAAAGTCTTTTCAACACTTAATATGCATTTATATCTAAAATCTCCTTGGGCGCCTGGGTGGCTCAGTTGGTTAAGCAACTGCCTTCGGTTCAGGTCATGATCCCGGAGTCCTGGGATCGAGTTCCACATCAGGTCCCGGCTCGGCGGGGAGCCTGCTTCTCCCTCTGACCCTTTCCCCTCTCATGCTGTCTCTCTCTCTCTCTCTCAAATAAATAAATAAAATCTTAAAAAAAATAAAATAAAATCTCCTCTTTCCCTTTAGTGGAAACAGTGGAGTATAATCCTGCAGGGAGACTGTTAACGTTTAACCTGTATCGCAAACATGTTTTATCTGGTCTAGCACACACTATAGAGCCCGAAAAGCTCTCAGCCATTTGTCTCTTTAGGCAGTTTGGAGTATTGAAGTAATAAGCCATCACTGGGTCACAAAGCAACAAAGAACACACCTCATTGGGATTTGTAGATGTGTTTCAATACCCTCAAGGTGCAAGCAAATATGGCCTAGTTATATGAGATTACTCCAGAAGGCCTATGGAATGTTTTATAAGTATGTCAGTATTGAGTATGTATGAGAAATAGCTCACACTGCGTTTCTTGAATCATATAGAGGCAGATGTGTGAATGCCGAATAGTGTTATCCTAAAGGAAGAAGTCCTAGGGGTGGTCTTTGCTTCTTTGGTACACAAGGCCAGTCATTTAATAATTCCAGAGTCGACTGTTCTCATCAATGAATTGAAGAGTGTGAACTACATCTGTTTTCCAAAAGTTACGTTCCTCCAACAACCACATATATTATTCCCACCTCCTGCCCAATAGGTATCAAAAATGGGAAAAAAAAATATCAAGTTCTAAATATTCATTTATTTATTTATTGGGTTGTAAGTTATATATTTAAGTTTTATTTTATTTTTTAAAGATTTTATTAATTTATTTGGGGGGGAGAGCAGAGGAAAAGGGACGAGTAGACTCTGTACTGAGCTGGGAGCCCAATGTGGGGCTGGATCCCACCACCTTGAAATCATGATCTGAGTGGAAATCAAGTCTGGCGCTTAACCGACTGAGCCACCCAGGCACCCCTAAGTTTTATTTTGAATAAAAAACCATATGGCTATCAATCAGAACTATTTGTTGAGCTCAAAATTGCTAGTATAAGGAGTATTACCATATGGAGTTGTATGATTTCAGTCAAAAGTAAAAACATCATTTAGCATCATTTAGCAAAAGCATTTTTTAGGTTTTTGAAATACTGCAGAGTTTTGTGGGCCCCGTGGATTTTAAGAACCAGGTAGGGATCCCTAGGATTAAATGATCTCTGTAGTCCTTTCCTTTATACCCAAAGATTCTGGAGTTATTTTCATGTTCCTGGTAAAGAAAATGAGAGGAAAAATACATGTCATCTAGTGTCTTGAGAAGTGAATCATGTATAGCACCCTCCCTAGGTACCTTGGCCAGTGATATTATTTCTGGGCTTCTTACTACTGGAATCAGCTTTATATTAGGACATTAGGAGGCCACCTTCATGGTATGATTGGAGAAATTATAGTCAAATTACTCCACATTCAAAAAATCTTTATCCTTCAGAATGGTACAGGGAACTCAAGATCCATTTTTTTCCCCCAGAGATCAATGCTTTAGAGTGAAGCTATTAGCACGTTCCTCTTGGATCACTTTTTAAATACCAAAATATTTTAATTTTCATGACACATTAACTATTCATCAACCTAAAGAATAGTTATGAAGCATCTATTGGGAGCCAGACTGGATTGGAACCAGAAACAAAAGTGTCTTCATCCATGCCTTCAGGGAATTTACAATCTATAGATATTTGTAGATCAGCCAAGTGATGAGACATTAAGGAACAGAAAGAAGGAGGATGGGGAGGGAAGTGATTTGAGTTCCTAATGAAGAAGAGCTGTGAAAGGAAGTCAACTAGGAATGGGCTGGAGTGAAAGGGGCAAGGAAGTCATGACCAGGGAAATAAAAGAGTAGAAAGTGGGGACAACAGAGGCCCAGGGCTGGAAACCAAACCAGGTGGACCCAGTAGGTCCAGAAGTGCTCATGATCAGTGCCTCTCTATTACTTTTGAAGGCATTTGAATATTACTTATTATCTTATGCTAGGTTGTCACTGTTCCCTGGAGGGCGCAAGTGCAAGTCTCATAGATCCGCTGGCTGGAGCAAACACTGCCAAGAGAGTGGTTCAATTAAGGAAATAACTTCAGGTGTTTAATGAAATAAGCATTCTTTCTCTGTAATTCATTCAATGCACGTTCATGGAATTGTGTCCCTTGGAAGTTTTATCCACCTTACAGATTCAACCACGGTGTCTAGATGTTTATGTTATAAATCTAGAGAAGGCAAGCGACAAATTGCCTCATTTTCTCCTCCACTGGATATGTTCAGAATTAACTAGGACTCTAGAAAATGAAGAGGCAGCATGGTTTAGTGAGGGGAAAAGGGTTTTGGATGAAAGTGAGGCTGTCTCTGCCATCATCTTTCCTCTGCCAGCAGGTTATTGCCCAAGTTTTGAAAAAGCAAGTTAAATCTATGGGCTTTAGTTTCCCTTCTGAAAACTGAAAACACTGAAGTCAGATTTCTAAGGACACATGGAGCTCTATCACTCTATAATACTAGTTATCTGAGCTCATAAATATTCCCAAGCATTTATGAAGGACCTCTTTGCCCGTGCAAGTATGCTAGGAATTATATCAAAACAGTCAGATAAAAATTTTCAAAAATCTCTACTTCCCTGCATTCTAGGAATTTATTCCACATTGTCAGTGTCTATCAAAGTATATATATCGCAAGGTGAGACAGTTCAGAGTCTACGCTGGTTAAATTCAGCTAACTATGAATCATTACAATGCACATAATATAGTTTCAAAAATGTGTGAGTTAGGAAAGTGTAAATGTTCCCTGGAATGATGTGCTAGGAAAAGGTGGCAATTGAGAAAGTCATTCTGTTTAACCCTGTCACTCGGAGAGTAATGGTACGGAGGGATGAACATTCAAGAGCTGCTTTCATGAAGGTAAGACTTGCTGGTAGGAGAGGAGCTTTTATTAGAAGAGTGTATGGTCCTTGGAAGTGAACATAGAACATCCAGTCAAATGGCAGCAAAAATGTTTTCCGACAGGAATCGATGAGGCCAACATGAAGTAAAACAGAAACCATAATGGTTACTTCCAGTGTTATCATTGCATTAAAAACTGGAATTGAGAAATAATTCTAGTTGTCAGATGACCCCTACATGGTTCTTAATGTCTGATTTCAAAGTGACTTGGATACATTACAAGAGAAACTACCTACGAAAGAAATTTTTTGACATAATACCTGATCTATATAATATAACAAATTAACAAAAAATTAAATAATTAAACTAGAATAATACAGAATAGTACAAAGAAGAATGCAAAAATTTTCAAGCAATTCTCTTTCTGAAATCACAAAAACTTCTCTATCTGAAATCAGCAAATGGAAAATAGAAAATCTAAAAATGTAATTTTGTGGTACACAACCAATAGCAAGAGTGAAGTCTAACTCCTCTGCTTGCTTGTTACATAGAAGATGTGGCTCTCTCTATATTTGTGTATGTGTATAAATATGTATGCATATGCACCTAAGTTTATGTGTACATGCATACACACACCTACTGTCAGTACGCATAATCTATGTCATGGCCCTACAGATTTGATGGGAAACTAAATATTCTAGGAAAAAGGTGTTCCAAAAAAAGTAGAGAGAATTGTAGGACCATCTCATGGATTAAGAAAAGTCCTAAGAAAAGAGAAAATACAGTTAGTCCTTGAATAACACAATTTGAACAGTGTCAGTTTACTTATAATGCAGATTTTCCCGATAAATGCAATACAGTACCATAAATGTATTTTCCTTATGCTTTTCTTAAAAACATTTTCTTTTCTCTAACTGACTTTATTGAAAGGATATAGTATATAATACATATAACATACAGAATATGTGTCAATTGACTGTTTATGTTATAGGTAAGTCTTCTGGTCAACAGCAGGCTCTTCGTAATTAAGTTTCTGGGGGATCAAAAGTTATGCATGGGTTTTTGACTGCACGGGGGTAGTGCCGCTATCTCCCACTTTGTTCAAGGGTCAAATGTATATGGTTTCCTTGAGATGTCTTTTTTTCTAATTTAATAATTCAACTTGTTTCAATAAACAATACCTCATGAATATAAGCAAAATGACTTGAAAGAAAGGATTTGAAGAAAGACCAGAGGGAAGTGTTAATTGAACTAAAATAAGAGATTTTGAACAGAGAAGTGTTCTATAGTGAGCTCATTTCCTTTATAAAAATTGCAGTATTCTCTTTCAGGCCATGGGGCAAGGGCACTTAGAGTTTCAACTGCTCAGAACTCTTCCTTCCTTGGGGATTAGCAGTCTCTTCACTTTGAGGAAGTTCTCCCAGTTCTAAATATGTGAGAATAGGGGGTGCTCATCCATACAAGATGTACCATGCACTCAAGTGGACTTTTGAATGAAAGTGGGCTAATCAGAATTGGTTTCAAGGATTTTCTTAGTTGGGGTTAAAAGAAGAGGACAATATCTTATCTGCTGGTGACCATCAGAGACTAAGTATCAAAACTTCGGGGGGGGGTGGTGTGGTCCTTCGGGTATTTATAAAGCTAGAATTTTGGACCATCAGTCCAGGTTTTGGTCCCCATGATGGAATGTACACCATAAGGAACCTTATTTATTTATTGTTTTATCACTGCCGTCAATGATTCTCTGCCTAATATTCATTGCCCTCCCCTTGGCAATACTGTAAGGAGCTCCATGACTTTCTGCCAATTTTGATGAGTCTGCCTGAGTCCTATTTGGAAGTTATTCTGTGTTAATATTTTCTCTATGCTTTTCTCTTTGCTCTTAAGTCTCATTTGACCCATAGCCTCTTCTCTCCCATCCCCTCCAGTTTTAGGACAGATGATAAAGGATTGGAGAAAGAGACTAATGCCTTTTCTTTAATTGGTGTCATTGTTATTCATTCTTAGCTGGTAACATCCTCCTGGGGCACAAGTGTGGGTTGTGTTCAGGCCTCTGCACAGGTCAGGTCAAGCAGTCCTCTAAGGTGAGATACCAGTCTATTGCTTCAAAGTCAGGAAGATCTTGTATCTCTCCCCTGCTAAACTGTGGGAGTGAAGAATACACTATCTTCACTTTTTTTTCCTTTTCCAGCACAAGTTATTCTTCTCTGGTTCATATACAAATCTGCTACTTTGGTTCATATACCAAACTCTTGTGGACTTCTCACATATTCTCCTAAAAACTCTGCCTCTGAGCTCATGGTGGTAGCACTAGGTCGGTCTCCAGGCTTCTGAATTCAGCAAGCACAGAGCTTTAGAGATATGCCAATACACAACTATGATAATTCTCCTGCTGCTTGATAATACCAGTTTCATGAGGATGTGTGTGGTGACTTCAGCTTTGCGGCTTCAGCATGAAATCTGTGAAAATGAAAGAAGCCCATCTACAGAGGGAGAAAATTAAGCCAAACCACAGAGAAAATCAGGGGTGAGAGAAAGTGAATCGGGCTTGAATTTTTATACCTCTTGTTCTGATTGTTTAGGACTAGCTTTACCTCGACCTTCCCAGGTGAGGTTGTATGAGGCAGGAAGTTTTCCTTTCTGCTTCAGTAAATTTGTGTCTTTTAAGATAACTTTATATATATATTTTTCTGGGATATTATTTAAGTGTGATTTTATCCAGCATAAAACTAACATCAGATTAAAGAGAATGAGAGAAAGAGAGAGAGAGAACCAATATCCCAGGAAGTATAAATAGATTTTGACATGATGATTTCAATTTGGGACCAGAGCTTAGTATCTCTTCTTTTAAAGCTTCTTGGCTTTTCTGTTTTTTTTTTTTTAAACATACAATGTATTATTTGTTTCAGAAATACAGGTCTGTGATGGTTTTTCTGAAGTAGAGAAATATTCAGGTATACTCTATCTTAGTAAATTTATATTTAATAATGGGTGTGTTCACAATATTTTATGGATAAAAAATATAACTATCTTAGGGAGCCTGGCTGGCTTAGTTGGTGAAACACGCAATTCTTGATCTTGGGTCATGAGTTTGAGGGAGCCCCAGGTTGGGTGTAGAGATTACTAAAAAAAATTAAAAATTAAAAAAATTATGTAGGAGAGCCTAGGTGGCTCAGTTGGTTAGGCGTCTGCCTTCAGTTCAGGTCATGATCCTGGGTCCTTGGGGCTGGGGTCCTGGGGTCGAGCCCCATGTCAGGCTCTCTGCTCAGCGGGGACACCTGCTTCTCCCTCTCCTTCTGCTGCTCCCCCTGCTTGCGCTTTCTGGAATAAATAAACAAAATCTTAAAAAATATGTAAATATATTTTATGTTAATAGCTGAAGCCAATAAATTATAAGGTTTCTATTTGTTTTAACACCCCCCAACACACATGCACACACACACACAGAAATCAAATACATCCACTTAGAGGTCAGAAAGGATATTCTAGGTCATCAAAACCATCATTGGATAAAATATACTTCAACATTCTTAAAGCATTCAGAGCAGTTAGTTATGTAGTCTGGTGTAGGGGGTCTCCAGACTGCTGCCTTTTGTTGTATTAAATACATCAAAGAGTTTGCATACATTCACATAGGCTATAGAAGAGTTAGAGCAGGAAAGAAGGAGGAAAAACACTTTTTCTCCTTATACTGTGAAACATCACTTTGTCCTAATAAATACAGATAGTATTTTGAAAGCCTGACCCCATTACATTGTGTTTAGTTTCACACATTTCCCAGATTCCAAGCTGCGGTGCAAAAGACTCCACGGTGCCCATTGTTAGTTGTGAACCCTCAGGTCCTAGAAGATTCTATAGCACTCACATGGTGAAGGTGTCCACATATCTTTATCCCTGAAATAGTTATTCAAATTTAAATCAAGTGATCTAATGGACTGAAAACAAATGCTTTGAAAACAAAACAAAATGTAGTTCTATGTTGGGAAGACTACAAGTCTAATGCCTAAAGCTGTCTAAGACCATGGAGAAATCCAGCAACAGCTTCAAACCTCCTCTGAGGTTGTGCGGGCCATCGGACTATCTCCCCATTGCATTGTGTTTGACTCCATAAGGGACCCTGCTCAGATATGAGTGGCAAATTCTCATTTCTTCCTTCCTATCCCTTCATCCTTGTCTGTACACACAGACAGCAGTTGATTACTTTGAAAATCCCAATCTAAAGCAAAAGTAGATACTTCTTACCCTGAAGAGGACTGTATTTTCTGCTACCAAAATCTATGCCACAAATATTTTTCCTCTCCAAGACAATTTGATTTCCCTTTGCTTCTGAGTTCCATTATGCTGACAAAAAATCAAGCCTCTTTGAGGCTAAATCTTAAAAGTAATTGGTGATCTCCTCACTATGAATAATGTGACTGAATTTGCAATTTGGAGAAATCTGCTTATCAGGACACAAAGAAACCCAAACTGTAAAACAATCCCAGGATTTTTTTTAAGCAAAACACTTTTTCCTTACATTAAAAAGTTAAATCTAGCCACATAAAAATGTTCTCATGGGTGATGGAGAAGTTAGGATACAGAGGTCATGCTTGGTTCCATGAGAGATGGGAAGTTAAAGTAAATAATACATGCAGAAATTTAGTGCTTAAAAGCTTTCTCATGGAAATATAAGGTGGCCTGTGCTCTGGGTCACAACCTTTTCTTTAATGGATCTATTAGTTAGTAAGACAAGGAATGCATTGTTACTGGGCAATGTACCTATTCATAAAAAAAAAAAAAAGTCTAGGGGAGGAAAATAAATTGCTTTTTATTTGATCCTCAAATCAAAGTAATGTTAATGATGGAAAAGGTCTTTGAGATCACCAAGTCTAACACCGTCCCTCTACAAATATTAAAAAGTCAGTCCCAGAGAAGGGAGCTTTCTCTCTGTAGGGCTAGTTAAATCCATCTAACTAGTAATATCACTTTTCATTAAGACTCCTACCACGTATGGATATATATAGAGATAGATACATAGATCATTTCTTCTTTATCCATTCATCTATTGATGAACACTTGGGTTGCTTCTGTATCTTGGCTATTGTAAATAATTGTAAATAATTTTCAATAAACATAGTGGGGGGCCTAAATCTTTTTGAATTAGTGTTTTTTTTTCTTAGGGTAAATACCCATATGGTAATTCTATTTTTAATTTTTTGAGGACCCTCCATACTGTTTTCCACAGTGGCAATACCAAATCTGCATCTCCACCAACAGTGCACAAGTGTTCCTTTTTCTCTACATCCTCGCCAGCACTTGTTATTTCTTGTGTTTTTGATTTTAGGCATTCTGGCAGGTGTCAAGTGATATCTCATTGTGGTTTTAATTTGCATTTCCCTGATGATTAGTGATTTGAGCATGTTTTCATGTGTCTGTTGGCTATCTGTATGTCTTTTTTGGAAAAATGTTTATTTAGGTCCTCTGCCCATGTTTTAATGGATTATTTTGTTTTTTGTTGTTGTTGAGTTGCTTAAGTCCTGTATATATTTTGGTTATTAACCCATTAATTGGAAATATCATTTACAAATATTTTCTCCCATTCAGTAGGCTGTCATTTTGTTTTGTTGATGGTTTCCTTCACTATGCAGAAGCTTTTTATTTTGGGTAGTCCCAGTAGTTTAATTTTGCTTTTGTTTCCCTTGCCAGAGAAGATATATCTAGAAAAATGTTTCCACAGTAGATGTCAAGGAAATTACTGCCTATGGTTTCTTCTAGAAATTTTATGGTTTCAGGTCTCACCTCCAGATCTTTAATTCATTTTGAGTTTATTTTTCTGCATGGTATAAGAAAGTAGTACAGTTCATTCTTTTGTATATAGCTGTCCAGTCTTCCCAACACCACTTGTTTAAAAGACTTTTTTTTTCCCATTGTATATTCTTGCCTCCTTTGTCATAATTGACAATAAAATCTTGGGTTTATTTCTGGACCCTCTATTCTGTTCCATTGATCTCTGTAAGACTTTAATTTTCAAAGAACCATTTAAGGTAATTAAAAATAATTAGTTGGGGAGCACCTGGGTGGCACAGTTGGTTAAGCGCTTGCCCTCGGCTCAGGTCATGATCTCGAGGTCCTGAGATTGAGCCCCATATAGGGCTCCCTGCTCAGTAGGGAGCCTGATTCACCCTCTCCCTCTGCTCCTCCCTCTCCCTCTGCTCCTCCCTCTCCCTTTGTTCCTCCTGTCTGTTCTCTCTCTCTCTTTCTCCCTCTCTCTTTCAAATAAATAAATAAATAAATAAATAAATAAATAAATAAATAAATAAATAAAATCTTTAAATAAATAATCAGTTGGGCTCTTTCTCTCTAGTTATTTCTCTTCATTTTCTCCCCTTTTCCTTTATCTTCTTTTCTTGAACAATTCCCATCCATAGCCATGAAGAAGACTTGGAGGAGTACAGTTGCACTACGATGGCCCAATGTGAGCAGAAAGCCCAATGAGGGTGAGAATAGTCTCTAGTTGGGAATGATGGCAGCCTAGTACATAGTGTTAGATTCCAGGCATCTGCATCAGAGGGCAACCTAATAAGGGTAGTAAGAAGAGTAAGAACCTGAGCAGGTTGAAGAGAATTTCCATGTGTGGTATAGGGGGTAGCAGTAACAGTGGCTTGCCCCACGATGTTAGGCTTTAAGTGGGGTAAGGAGTATGTACTCACAGAGGGGTGTCCTGAGAGAATCTTGGTGTCCAACTGGGTGAGAAAAATGTCCCTACAGAAGGGTTATCTAGCATGAGGAAAATTAAAAGACTAGTTGATCTTGTGGTGTTGGATTGGAATTGGAGGTATAAGTGTGAACACCTAATATTGATATGCATATGGAGATATAGAAATAAATATTGGTATAAAGCTACATCTCTCTCTCATTCTCTATTTATTTACATCTATATATTTATTGATAGAAAAAAAGAAAAGAGGAGAAACAAGGACACTCAGATGTAGTCACATGAGCCTCACACAAAAATTTCATATATTTCATACACATATCCTCTTACCTCTGACCATTGAGAGGGACTGTCAGCCATGATACCCCAAAGGCAGTGAGGTCACCTAACACCAAGATTTTGATTTTTAAATATAACTGGGTCTAGAACTCCTCAGGAAAATGGATTCCATGGCTGAGACAAGGAAAATGAAAATGAGTCTTAAACATCTTGTCAGAATTTAAGGAAGTACTCAATCAAAGATAACTAGTACCAAAAGGCCAAAGAAGACATTTTGAAAGGCTCCTACTGGTCAACTTTGAACAATTTAAGTACCAAAATAGAGTTGCTAACAGATTATAATCCACTGAATAAATAGGAATACATGAACACACACTGATATAGATGGATGGATAGATGATAGATAGATAGATAGATAGATAGATAGATAGATAGATAGATATACAAAGATTCATAGATGGAGACATAAATAGATACATAGATACATAGATGATAGATGGAAATTTTGGTGAGGACTAGGATATCTACATAGTCCCAAATTACCTGTCAACAATTGCTTATTAATTACAAAGGAAAATGAGTATTTTTTCAATGGAGATGACCAGCAGATGATTCTTTAATCAAGTGAAGCAGGTAACATTATAAAGAATGGAACAAATCAATATTGTCTGACATGATTAGATGCCATGAGAAAAACAAAGAATCACTTCAGAGATAATCCTGTTAAAGATCATAACTTAAACCAGCCCCTGTTGAAATAACAGGCAAACTCAAATTAAGGGACTTTCGTCAAAGTCACTGGCCTGTCATCCTCAAAACTATTCAGGTCAGGAAAGACAAAGTAGTTCTGAGATGTGGTTTCTGATTAAGGCAGATTAAGGGACTTGACAATAAGCTCAACATATGACTGAACTAGATCCTTGTGCTGTAAAGGCCATTATTGGACAATTAGTAAAACTATATATATTATATAGATTTTTATACATCCATATTATGTATTTTATATTAGAGAGCTGTTTATTGATTTTAAGGAATTGGCAGATAATTTAGGGATTCTGCACTCTGAAATATGTAGAGAAGCCTGGCAGGCTGGCAACTCAAGCAACTCAACCAAGTTCCTATGGTTCTGAGGCCGAATTCCCTCTTCTGGAAAACTTCTATTTTGCTCGTAAGGCCTTTCAGTTGTTTGAATGAGGTCCATCCACATTACTCAGACTAACGCCCATTACTTAAAGTCAACTGATAGTAAATATTAACCACATGCATAAAACACCTTCATAGCAATATCTAAATAGTGGTTGACCCAACAACTGGACACCATAGATTATACAAGATGACATGTGAAATTAACATCCCATGTACTGGTGCTGATTTCCTGATTTTGATAGAAATTTTATGGTTTTTGGAGGAGAATGTCTTTATTTGCTTGGAAATACACACCCAAATATTTGAGAGTAGTGGGTATTATGTCATCATCTTACTCACATCTGGTTCAGGAAGAAAAAGGACTTTGTTGTGCTTGCATATATTCTGTAGGTTTGATATTATTTCAAAATTTGAAAATAAGATAAATAAAACATTCAATGTACATGCATGTGTTCAATTATACTTTACACACTGAGAAATATTATACAGTTTTTCAAGAAGGTCAGTTTGTAGGCAGGCCCACTCTGAGAATCAGAATTAAAAGATCTATGAAGTGTTGGGGTCCATATAGTCAGGATATTTAGGTCTGTTATTTAATATAATGATAACTAAAGTATTATTGAGAAGAATCAAACTTAATACTAGAGCATGAACATTCTCTGAAATCGGTACTTCATAGGTTATCTGTTCATTCTCAGGATAATTGTTTTCCAATTACTTTAGTCACTAACAACCTCAGTTCTGTGATTAGTATGTCAGGGTTAGGGCCATAAGATAATTCTGAACCCCACTCAGAATTAACATTCCATCCTGTGACCCCTTTCTTCTCAGGCGCCCCCCTCCACAGCTCAGGCCTATTATAGGTAGGGAGCCCTGCAGTAGGAAAGATGGGCATGCCTTTGTTTTTTGCTTGGCTACCTCACCCCCTTCACATGCACACCTCACTCTTAATCTCTCCCTGTGTTCTGACCACTCCATGGTAGGAGATGAAGAGAGAAAAATGGGCTAGGTAGAGTTTAAAGCTGACCTTTTTTGTGGGGGCTTTTTGGTTTCCACAGAACTCCTCCCATTTCAGGGGAGCTCTTTTCACAAGGGACACACACTCTTGCTGGTTGCTTAGGGCTTCCCCTGGGATTCATGGTTCTCAGCCTTGCTTTCATGGGGTATTATATTGTACCTCCAAGCAGCTTTCTTGGGCAAAAGCACTTGAAGTAGGCTCTAGAATGATTCACTTGCTCCTACACCTGCCCCTTTTCTCTGTCTCTCTCTGTTTCATTTTGTCTCTTTCTCAATCTTATGTCTTTCCCTGTGTCTGTCTCTGTTTCTCAATCTCTCTCCCTCTTCTTTCTATTCTACAGGAAACTTTCATCATGACCCATAATTGAAGCAAATATCATCTACTCTGCAGAATGGAGCTGCAGTTAGTCAGTCACATGATTGCTCAGCTGTGACTCAGGCATCAGTTCAGTGGGTCCCCAAATTTCAGAGGACCCAAACTAACCTCTGCAAGTGGTCCCTTAGATTTGAGGTGAGGGAGGTAAGCATCTCTTTCCTCTCTCCATGGAAAACAGTAAAGATAATGCCAGGACACTCCAAGAACTTCTTCTAAGGATATTCTCTCACCAGTATCAATGTCCCTGATCATTATACTTGAATACTTTTAAATTATTGAGTAGGTGAAGAGTCAAGTATTTAAAATGGAGTTTTAAGCTAGCCTGTTAGTGGCAGTAAGAACTGCTATTTGCACAATATTCTTGTTCTCCAACTCTTTCACGTGGTTCCTCTCTCCATACATTTCCACACACATGGTAGGATTGTCCCTCTAGTGCCTCTGTTGGACTGTACAACTAACTTTGGCCAATAAGTTGTAAGTAGAAGTGACCATTGTTACATGTAGGCACATAAAACACAGATGCAAAACCTACCAGGACCTTCTTTCTCTCTGACATGATAACTGGTTGAGCCACTGGGAAGAGGGTCACTCTTTATGGCAGCCTAACCTAATCTACCCTGATAGATTTAAAATTTTTGCACAGGGCCCCTCTTTGAAATGTGGGGGCACTTGCACTAATTTCTTTTTTTCTTCTCTTACAGTTGAGGCCTTTGCTGAAACTGAGGCAAAGAGTCCCACTGAACTTTCTGCAAGTACTCATCATTGTAGTTGACAACACAGTACCAACTTGGAGGTATAGTGTCAGGCTCCCAATCCTGAGCACACCATTTATTGTCTCTGTGTCCTTAGGCAAGTTGCTTGACCACTCTTTACTTCAGGGTTCTCATCTGCAAAACATCTCATAGGTTGTTATGAGGACAATTATAGTTAATATTTTTAAAGAGGTTGGATTAATGCCTGCCACACAGCAAATTCAACATGCGTGCTTCTTAATAAATGGGATACTCCACTGAACTCCACATCTCTTCGTTACTAGCCAGGTACGATGAAATATCTCTGGCTTGAAGCTCTTTTTTGCTCTGTTCACTGCTTTGCTGAGGTGTCAAAGTTTGTCCCTGTCTCTCTGTCTCTGCTGAAAGGCCACATCCTGGAGTCAAGACATTTACCACTACCTGCAGAAAGTTCTTAATTTCTTTATGCAACAATTGCTCACATTGCCAATGTCAAATATTTCTCAGTTCTTATCAAATCAATTTCTATAACTCTGACCATTCCGATTTCTATTTAGACAGATCTGCATGATGCAGAGCATAGGGAGCTTTCTTGCAGTATGCTCTGAAAAATACCAGAGGTAGCTATTTTATTATGAGAATTGAACCCAATTTTAATTTTGTGTTACTGTATCTATGATCCACTCTAGCTTTGAGCATATTAGAGGATAAATTTCTCTAGAATTTGGGAGGTGGAGGTGGTGTTAGAGTAGGTTTCTCAATTGTTTTGACAGTCCGAATAAAGTTTTCTTATTTTACTTTATTGAAATTATTGAAGTTATTGAAAGATCAACTCTGTGCATTGCTATCAAACATAAGCTCTTGGGTGCCTGGGTGGCTCAGTTGGTTAAGCGACTGCCTTCGGCTCAGGTCATGATCCTGGAGTCCCGGGATCGAGTCCCACATCGGGCTCCCTGCTCAGCGGGGAGTCTGCTTCTCCCTCTGACCCTCTTCCCTCTCGTGCTTTCTATCTCTCATTCTCTCTCTCTCTCAAATAAATAAATAAATAAAATCTTAAAAAAAAAAAACATAAACTCTTGCTGCATCTAACCAGTGCTGTTCCCATCTAACCATCTGATGGCTAATAACATGTAGGTGAGGTAGGTTGGCTCTAGGATTCTGGGATTTATTAAATGTCATGGGAGCTAGCAGGAAATGAACTAGTAGAAAAATGGCCTGTCTCTTCTTGAGTATGGTGTTCCTGCTTTGGATACAGTATGTTACTTGTTTTTTATACATTTCACAATTCCATTTTTATTTCAATGACAGAGTCTCATAATTAGAATATATTTTAATTGACAAAACTATAGGTAGTTTTACAGTAATTTAAGAGAAATTTTTTTCCCATGAATTGTTAAAATATTCTCTTTCTCCACTTTTTATGCAGGAACTTGTAGACATGTTTCTATGAAATCTAAGATAACCTTGGAATAAATCTACTCTTTTAGAGTATATATTCTCCTTGAACATTTATTAGGACCCTAACATTTTATTCTGCTGTAAATTTTAGTTGCTATCCTATTCTTTACAACCAAATTTCAAGGTTTAATGTCAATTCCTAATTTGACTTTAAACTTGGCAAATTTTTGAGTGCATGTGGTCTAATATGAGCTTCAACTGCCCTCATTAATCTCTCCTGCTTTTGTTGAATTCCTTTGGAAGCAGCAAAGACAGCAAGAGGTGTGTCAACATCAATTGTGATTGTTGTTTGTAGGAAGGAGATGTGCTCCGATTGTTGCTGAAAGCAAGCTCTATACAGCCTTTAGGTAAGAAACAGCACAGAAAAATCCATGTGTAAGAGGTAAATCTCAAACAGGAGTTAAAGTCATTGCTTTGTATGTTTTCTGAACACAATAGTTCATTTTATCTAGTATTATCATGTACAATACAATCAAAGTAAAGGTAAGTGTTAGAGCTGTGTTTTATGAAAATGTTTCAGCACTTCGGATTTTCAAATCTAAAACTCAGGCTTCTAGAAGTAAGATCCCTTGTCTGCTTTTGGTCATATGCCTGAAGTTCACAATAGGTCGGAATCATACAAATTGTACCTGGGATTTCCTTTAGAAATAATTTTACATTTTAACCATGACTAGAAAAAAGACCTGGTATTCCCTATAGAAATTACCACAAATGCCGTATTTATCTTACATAAAATCAATTTTTATACTATATAGCAAATATTAATCTATTAAACAAGGACAAACAATAACCAACCACAAACCTTATTCTAACGTGAGACTGCGTTATAGTTTATGATATGAAATTCTTATTTTATCCTTTCATAAATCTTGCCTTAAATTTAACACAGTAAATCAAAAGGATTTTTTAAATCAGAGTTAAGGAATTCAGAACTCAATTTTTTGGGGGTAGATTTTGATAAATATCTTTGGGGGAAATTGGGCAGAATTAAGAGCATTCCAACCTTTATAAGAAATGGTCTGATGCAATTCCTTTTCTGAGTTATTATTAATTTATCTTTAGAAACCAATGTCTTTCCAGGAGACTTTCAATTTCATCTGTCACCATCTCCCATGCTCCTTAGCTTCATTTCCTACTTGTCTCAATATTATACCTAAAACTTATTGAGATTTAATTCCATGTAGATAATCTGCTAAGTGACTGTTTGCTGACCCTAAGCCAACTGTAATTATCATTCTTTTACCAATGAGGACAGTGATCTTGTTAAGCTAAGCAACTTCCATAAGTCTCAAAATTAACAGTGAACCTGACACTCAAAAGCAGATACACCCGTTGCCAAAGTCTAGGCTTTCACTGCTCTACAATCCTACCTGCTAAAGTTTCAGTCTTATTTTAATACATTATTTGCATAAAATCTCAGAACTGAGAACTGTCCAAATAAAACAACTTGTACACCTTCACATGCTTTAAACTATATGTTACGTTTTCTAAATTTATGAAATTAATGAAATCCGTTGTCTTTCACTGGTTTATTTTATACACTCTTCCCTCCTAGCATGATTTGGCTCTTCTTAAGTCTTACAAGACCGTGTCATGTAAACCTCATAAAATATTTTTTTTTTTTGTTACCCACAGGTTTTGGTGAAACCATTTGTCAGTTCCAGCCCAGTTGCCCAGCTCAACTGCCGACAGTTGAGGTTCAGGCACTTTGGGCCCAGAGCAAATCAATCACCAACAGAGAAGGCACAACCTCCCAGGCTAGTGTAAGGGCAGCTTACTGTTACCTCTTAGCTGAATCTCAGAGAAGACGTCCTGCTTGTGAGACCCATTACCCCACTGTCTGAGTGAAGATTCTTTACACTCACCTGTGCGGTGATTATTATTTCTATCCCCCATTTTTCATGTGAAGTTATTCAGGCTTAGGGTGTTATGCTGAGTGAAATAAGTCAATCAGAGAAAGACATGTATCATATGACCTCACTGATATGAGGAATTCTTAATCTCAGGAAACAAACTGAGGGTTGCTGGAGTAGTGGGGGGTGGGAGGGATGGGGTGGCTGGGTGATAGACATTGGGGAGGGTATGTGCTATGGTGAGCGCTGTGAATTGTACAAGACTGATAAATCACATATCTGTACTTCTGAAGCAAATGCAACATATGTTAAGAGAAAAAAGAAGAAGATACAAATTTTAGGATTATTGGGATTTCATCAAGATAAAAAGCTTTTGCACAGCAAAAGAAACAGTCCACAAAACCAAAAGACAACCAACAGAATGGGAGAAAATATTTGCAAATGACATATCAGATAAAGGGCTAGTATCCAAAATCTATAAAGAACTTATCAAACTCAACACCCAAAGAACAAATAATCCAATCAAGAAATGGGCAGAAGACATGAACAGACATTTCTCCAAAGAAGACATCCAAATGGCCAACAGGCACATGAAAAAGTGCTCAACATCGCTCGGCATCAGGGAAATCCAAATCAAAACCTCAATGAGATACCACCTCACACCCGTTAGAATGGCTAAAATTAACAAGTCAGGGAACGACAGATGTTGGCGGGGATGTGGAGAAAGGGGAACCCTCCTACACTGTTGGTGGGAATGCAAGCTGGTGCAACCCCTCTGGAAAACAGTATGGAGGTTCCTCAAACAGTTGAAATTAGAGCTACCGTTCGATCCAGCAATTGCACTACTGGGTATTTACCACAAAGACACAAATGTAGGGACCCGAAGGGGTACGTGTACCCCAATGTTTATAGCGGCAATGTCCACCATAGCCAAACTGTGGAAAGAGCCAAGATGCCCATCGACAGATGAATGGATAAAGAAGATGTGGTATATATACACAATGGAATATTATGCAGCCATCAAAAGGAATGAGATCTTGCCATTTGCAACGACGTGGATGGAACTGGAGGGTGTTATGCTGAGTGAAATAAGTCAATCAGAGAAAGACATGTATCACATGACCTCACTGATATGAGGAATTCTTAATCTCAGGAAAGAAACTGAGTGTTACTGGAGTGGTTGGGGGTGGGAGGGATGGGGTGGCTGGGGTGATAGACATTGGGGAGGGTATGTGCTACGGTGAGCGCTGTGAATTGTGCAAGACTGTTGAATCACAGTTCTGTACTTCTGAAACAAATAACGCAACATATTTTAAGAAAAAAGAAAAAGAAGAAGATAACAGGAGAGGAAGAAAAGGGGAGTATGTCAGAGGGGGAGACGAACCATGAGAGATGATGGACTCTGAAAAACAAACTGAGGGTTCTAGAGGGGAGGGGGGTAGGGGGATGGGTTAGCCTGGTGATGGGTATTGAGGAGGGCACGTTCTGCATGGAGCACTGGGTGTTATGAACAAACAATGAATCATGGAACACTGCACCAAAAACTAATGATGTAATATATGGTGATTAACATAACAATAAAAAATAAATAAATAAATAAATAAATAAAAAGAAAAAAGAAGAAGATAGCAGGAGGGGAAGAATGAAAGAGAATAAGTCGGAGGGGGAGAGGAACCATGAGAGACGATGGACTCTGAGAAACAAACTGAGGGTTCTAGAGGGGAGGGGGTGGGGGGATGGGTTAGCCTGGTGATGGGTATTAAAGAGGGCACGTTCTGTATGGAGCACTGCGTGTTATGCACAAACAATGAATCATGGAACACTGCCTCAAGAACGAATGATGTAATGTATGGTGATTAACATAATAACAAAAAAATTATTTAAAAAAAGAAAAGTCATGCAGCTAATGCAGTAGGGTCACTTAGGTGGTACGTATCAGAGCTGCATTCCAGATCAGTTGTTTCTCAAGTTGGATACATTGCAAAGAGCTCCATATGCAGCAGAAGACATGTTAAAACAGGGAGTAATTCAAGATCCAGAGAACGTAGGAGGGGGCCTGAGGCAGTAACCCTGCTCTCCCAGGACGGGCCACCAAACCTATGAAGAGGCGATAGAGGGAATGGATAATCTAAAATAGACTTCTGTCCACACCTGAGGACCTGCATGCTTACACTGACCATACGCATGGCTCATATACAGCTTCTATTTACCTTAGTGCAGCCGTCTCATGGTTAAACTGCAGCAGAGGACTGTAAGGGTAATAACGATATTATTAATTATCCATGTGGAGAATGAAAAGGCTGCGTCGAATGCAATTATATATGGAAACAAATGATTTCGAAAAGGTGTGGAACTGCCTTTTTAAAACTTAAAATCCAAGCAGTGTTTGCCTTTGCCATGACATATATGGGTTTCTATTTGTTTATTTATAAAATAGCTATTCATGTGAAATCTACATCCTGTGGAGTGACTGCAGGTGCTTAATTGCTTGCCCGTAAGCAAACCATTACTGCAAATATAACCCTATTACCGTATGCAGAGAAAACGCTATGAGCAGAAATATCTTTTAAGTAAAGTTTTACACTCTATTTTGCAACCAATTCCCCCTCCATTTTAAATGAATTTATTTCTTTTAATGCTGCTTTTTTTCTCAAAGAGCCAGGAGACGTTGGAAAGTCCAGTTATTGTACTTTACTTATCATGCCTGGTTAAAAGTCAGAAGAAAGGAAAGTTGCTTTGCATCTCCCGCTTTCCATATGCAGGAAAACAGAATGAACTTATTAATACACAAGCAGATAGTGAGCATGAATCAAGTATATATTAATTAATTATTAGGTGATGCTTGGGGTGGTAATACAGTATTTTTTGAAATATCTATATCTTGTACTCACTTCAGCAGCACATATACTAAAATCGGAACGATACAGAGAAGATTAGCATGGCTCCTGGGCAAGGATGGCATGCAAATTTGTGAAATATCTATATCCTTTTGGTGCTTAACTCATCATATCCCTTTTCTGTTCAAAATAGTAAACTGCTATCGTTTCCTTGGGTTCACTTGTCAAGTATTCAGGTTTCAGTCTCTTTCTCTATCTTGGCACAGATAACAGAGGTCAACCACTTTATGATAATCATCTGAAATCGATTACATATATACGTATATATATATATATTTCTTATCTTGATTCTTTAAATTGATGGCAAAAAAAATAAAGAGGGAGAAAAGAAGAAGAGGCACTAGGAGGAAGTATCTCAAATTGTTTTTATTTTCTAAGGAATCCACAGCCAAAACCTCCCACAAAAAGAATTCATAAAAATGTTTCTTTACTTGTCTGCTTATGTATTTTTTTAATTTGTTTGTTGATTTTCCTTTATGAAGCAAAGGAGATTGTGAACATTCTCAGGCTAAACATAGTGTCCAAGGCATTAAATTTAGGTTTCTCACTTTCCTTTCTTTCCACCAAAGATCTTTTAACAAGACATAGTCTGAAAAATCTTAGTCAAAGAGAAGTTTGACAGTGTGATTTAGCTTTCCTAAAGGATCCAATTAAAAAAAAAATATATATATATATATATATATATATATGGTCAACAAGAAATGACTGGCTAATGTACCTAAAGAGACAAGTGTTTGGAGTGGGAATTGTTACTTGACCATCATCCTCTCTCCACTGTTGTGCCTCATCTGCCATTTCTGGCAAAGTCCCTGGCAGCTACTGGTATTACTGGAGACTCCATTAGCTCCCATGGTACCCTGTGAGGTCCCTGAGCACCTTCCAATGGAGCTCTCAGTCCAGCCAACCTTCTCTCGGATCCACGAACTGTATTATTTCTCCACCCCCAGCCAAAACCCTCGGTAGTCTATAACTTAAACTTACAAAAAAGAAATGATGAAAACAGATAACAGATATAAGTAATAAGTAAGAAAAACTAAATTGCACATAGAATTTTAGAAAAGGTCTGTCTTTCATGGTAATGTAAGAAATAAAAGAAGACAATGAAAATAAACAATATTTTACAGCTTTTTTTAGTATCAGCTTTTAGGTTAATAAGAAACTATCCTGATAATCTGATGATGCTATAACTATTTTGATGGCAATGGGAACTGGTATAATCTTTTGATAGCCCAGTGTTCAGATCTTCTGATACAGGAATCCCAGTCTGAAAAATTCATAGAAAGAAAAAAAAGCTAACATTCATTCATCATTATTTGTAATAAAAAAAGGGAGGGGAAGAAAAGGAAAAAATCTACAATGACAATGTCCTACCTGAGTTTTGAGGCACCATCTTGATCAGATATTATACACTTTACACTATAAAAATAGTTAATTTAGAGTCACAGTTTCAAAGATCAGTTTAAGTACCTATCTGATAGGAAGTATGCCGAATACATTCACATTTATATTGCCATGTAATTCTTAAAATAACCATATAAAGTGAAAATTTTCCAAAACTAAAACATGCACTAAATTTTATTGTAAACTATAACAAATAAGTACATACTGTTTGAAAAAAAAAGGAATGAAAAGCCATCTAAGTAAATAAAAATAACTTTGCTATGTGATATTAAGAATGTGATTTTTTTCTCTCAAAATCCCCTTTAATATTCTTGTAATCTTATTTTTACAGTATGAGGAAAAAATAAGCCTAGAGAAATACAAACCCGGTAAAAATACTGTTCTTATAAGAAGTCTACAATGGTTATCAGACAAGTGTGGGTAATGACAGCAGAAACAGATGCTTAGACAATAAATAATAAAAAAAATAGGAAAAAATATACTTCTGTTTTAAAGAAAACAACATAGCTCAGTTAAATAATCATCTCTTTTTAATTAAATTTTTATTGTTATGTTAATCACCATACATTACATCTTTTTTTTTTTTTTTTTTAAGGCTGTGAGTAGCCCCTCAACTTACATGGGCAGCATATACTCAGACAAGGTTTATTTGTTTTTGTATTTTTTTTAAGATTTTATTTATTTATTTGACAGAGAGAGACACAGCGAGAGAGGGAACACAAGCAGGGGGAGTGGGAGAGGGAGAAGCAGGCTTCCCCCAAAGCAGGGAGCCTGATGCGGGGCTTGATCCCAGGATCCTGGGACCATGACCTGAGCCGAAGGCAGCCGCTTAACGACTGAGCCACCCAGGTGCCCCTACATCATTAGTTTTTGATGTAGTGTTCCATGATTCATTGTTTGTGCATAAAAGCCAGTGCTCCACGCAGAACGTGCCCTCCTCAATACCCATCACCAGGCCAACCCATCCCCCCACCCCCCTCCCCTTAGACAAATATAAATGGTTCATTTAATTTTTTTTTCTGCAACCTGGTTGGGTGTGAG
Source organism: Zalophus californianus (assembly GCF_009762305.2). Taxonomy (NCBI): domain Eukaryota; kingdom Metazoa; phylum Chordata; class Mammalia; order Carnivora; family Otariidae; genus Zalophus; species Zalophus californianus. The sequence goes on from NC_045600.1 coordinate 18,887,054, forward strand.
AATTTGATACTTTCTTTGCATTAATTGAAATCATCTGTTTAAAAAAAATAGATCTGGAGTTTTCTGGAGGTAGTCAATTTATTACCTGAAAAAAATCTGAAATAATTCACAAATAACAAACATATCTCCCACTCAAGTTATTTACTAAAATTTTTTTAGTAAGATGTTACACAAAATTAAGTTCTAGTCTAAGCCTCTGGGCTGAATGGAAACAGGAACACTTACCTTTTGAGATTCAGGAGAACATCCCTTTTTAGCATAAGATGTGACTTCAGTATTTGAATGCAGCATCTTCGTTCTCATTTGGACCCTAAACAAGGCCAAACACCATGTTATATGTGGAAACCTGGTGTGGCAATTGCCAAAGTAGAAATCAACTATGAAAGTCATTTGAGAAGAATGTCGGATATTAGAAAATCAGAACCACCCTCTACTCAATGAAGAATAAATAAAAATGCAAGACCATTTTTACAGGTTGTTCAGTTACAGCTGATGTTGGTAGGAAAGGCAAATATTAACTGGTAAGTTGATATTAAGACATTTCTTTATCTTATTCTTGACAACTCTCAAACAGAATCCTTTGACAAAGAAATTTGAGAACAGTTTTTTCTGTGCAGCAAGTAGAATCAGAAACCATTAGAATCAGAAAAGGTTATAAAGATTGTTGAGTGGGCAGTTCAGAGGGAAATCTGTATTTTTGGAAGAGGAGAACATATCAGTTAGTAGAAATAGCAAGAGCCCAGAACATTACCAGAGTGAACAGAGGTCACTCAGACCTAGAGAGGCAGACAAAATAAAAGGGAGCCCCAAAATGTTTACATTCTTACGATGACACATGTAAGGACAACTAAAAGCAGAGGTGAATTTTGACGTAATGGAACAAAGGCTTCATTAGAGATTAAACTGCATATTCTCTACTCCCAGTTGTTCTGATAATGAGGTTGCTTCCAAAATGCCAATGACTTTAAAGTGAGAAATACTATAGTGAGATGAAGTAAACAGTAATTGGAAGCAGAGCCACATGAGCTCCACGGAGATTCTTTCTGAAAGAAATTTGGGGAAACTTTAGAGGGGTTTGCCTTATAAGAGTGTGAGATTGTGGATAAAGGCTTAGCTGTTATTATAAGGTTGTTTCTGGGTTCAGCCATTTCCCACCTAACCCTAAGTCTATGCAATTAATAAATCTTGTGGGTAAGACTTTCCCATATTGTCTCACTTCATTTATTTATGGATAGTAACCACCTGGAAGCAACAGTGGAAAAGTGATAGGCCTGACAGATTTAGCAAAACAAAGCACACAAACAGAAAATAGGACAAATATGTTCCACACAATATTTGGATAAACAATGAAAAAATATATACATCCTAAATACAGTGTGAAACATATTTATACTGAAAGAATTCATTGTTTATCTGAAATTCAAATTAAACTGGGTGTATTCTATTTTTGCCTGCCAACCCTATAAAGGAGAAATGTATAGATGGTGTTGGGGCCTGGGTTAACCTAGGCATTCAGCTTGCTCTTGCAATAGCTGGGGGTTCAAAGATTCTGGTGTTTACCTACCTGGAGCAAAATCAACAGAGGTCATCTGATAGATAGCACTCAAATTTTAACGGAACCTGAAAAATCTCCAACGTACCTATTATGAAAGACCTCTCTTTCATAGATTCTGACTTGGTGAGTCTGGGGTAAGTCTCAGTATCTGTATTTTAAAGGATACTTCAAGTAGATCTATCATAGATCACGTCAGGCTACATTTTGAGAAAAAAAAAAACTAGTCCAACCTTCCTTTTTTTTTAAACATAAGATAAATGCCCAAAGATATAAAATAATATTCTAATTTATCAATACTTATTGTACTATAAATCAAAACAGAGAAAAATAATTCTTTTGAAATAACAATAACACCATTGATGTAAGAATAAAAACATATACTTATAAAAAAACTACATTTTCCAAAATAAAAAAATAATTTAGTGAGAAGAATTGCTATATAGTTTTTCTTTACCTTAGTGTAAATTTCTTCAATATATGTTTTAATAAGACAACTGGATTGTCATATCTTCTGCATTTGCTGTTTTAATATTTTGTCTTGGTTGAGGTATATGAAGAAAATTTGACATCCCACAGATAATGTAGTTAAAAAAAAATAAAAGCCTTTTCACTTAATAGTGAATATTCTTTTTAAGAAAATTAAGGGTCACCAACATTCATATTAACTCTACAATGACTGTTTTACAATGTTTTCCAACCATCAATCTCTTAATGTAAAATGTGGAAAGTGTTAAACAACACAGTATTATTTTATAAGCCTTTGCCTAGAAATCAAAAATAATCAAATGTGTAAATGTTTAAGGGGAACATTTTAACAAAACAGCAACATTAGGTTTTACGAGACAAATATAACTAGCCTGTGAATGAAATATGAATATATATATGTATATACATGTGTACATGTGGTGTATATGTGTATACATATTCATTGTGTGTGTATGTGTGTATACAGAAGATGAAACAAGTTGCTTTTCTGTTTTTTTTTTTTTTTGCTTTTCTGTTTTATTCCAGCAACCAGAAAGTAGTCTCAAACTAGGTTCTTCCTAGATACAAGATAATCAACTTGGTGAATTTACAAGAAAATAGTAATTTTTAAAATATTTTATTTTATATCACAACACTTAAAGTGCCTCAAATATGCTCTAAATATGATGGTTCTGTTCGAACTCATTTTTTAAGAAAAAAGATAAAGAATCCAGATGTTGAAAGTGTACAGAAAATAATACCTGTGGAAGAGCTGATTTTTTCAGATCTATTACCCATGGCTCCCAAAACCGGTGCTGTAAATCAACACACGTCTCCTTTCTGTCTTGGGAGAAATAAGGCGGAGAGAGAAGTAGGAGAAGGGGAAGGATGAAGAGGAGGAGGAAGTTGGTTGGGGAGGGGTGAATAAGGAGAAGACTTCGTAAAAATCACTCAGAATTAGTTCTGATAGATAGACCTCGTCTCGGTCTCCTAATTCATATTGCCCTTTTCAGGAGGTGACAAACCACAGGTAAAGGCAGATTTGTCGCAAATAGCTAAAAGCGGGCGCCTGGGTGGCTCAGTTGGTTAAGCGACTGCCTTCGGCTCAGGTCATGATCCCGGGGTCATGGGATCGAGTCCCGCATCGGGCTCCCTGCTCAGCAAGGAGCCTGCTTCTCCCTCTGACCCTCCCCCTTCTCATGTACTCTCTCTCATTCTCACTCTCTCAAATAAATAAATAAATCTTAAAAAAAAAACCAAATAACTAAAAGCCCTTTGCAGAGCATAATGCCCCCTCCTGTGTTTCTTTCTTTCCTCTAGTCATCTGCTATGCTTTGTTCTTTACTTTAGTCCTCCTTTATCTTCTTCCCCCAATCTCCTCTTCTTTCTTTTTTTTTTCCTTTTTTTCCTTTTTTTTCCCTTTTTTTTCCTTTTTTTTCCTGTCTTCTTTCTTTCTTTTTTTTTTAACCTTTTTTTAAATTTATTTATTCATGAGAGTCAGAGAGAGAGAGAGAGAGAGAGGCAGAGGCAGAGGAAGAAGCAGGGTCCCCGCCTAGCAGGGAGCCCGATGTGGTACTCGATTCCAGGACCCCGGGATCATGACCTGAGCCGAAGGCAGACGTTTAACCATCTGAGCCACCGAGGCGCCCTATCTATCTTTCTATCTATCTAGATATCTATTCATTTTTCCCTCAGCTCTCCTCTGTCTTTGGTCTGAATGTGCTTGAGGCACAGGGTTGTCATGGGGTTTTCGGTCCCTCCCACTTGGGAGTAGCCATACTTGCTCAGTAAGGAACCATACGTGGAAGGTGAGGGGCATTAAAACTCAGAGCCGTAAACACACTGACAAACCTTTTGTGCAACTTCGTGTATTATCTCAGCAAATAAGTGAATCATCAAGATAATAAGCACGCAAATTGTCTTAATGTTCCAGTTTTAAACTATGCATATTTTTAAACAATCGCCACTATTAAAAATCAGAGAGCGACCAGAAAATTTTGTAGCTATAGAAACACATTTTGAAGATCAGACATATCATAAATGGATAAGGTATGTATGTGAATATACATATCTTGTGTAATATAATCATATTCCTTTTATTAGCCCTGAACAAAGAATAACAACTTATCTTACAGACTTGATCGAGGTTTGCATAGAAAGAAGATAATAGAAAAAAGTGTGTTCAAGGAGTTCAGGGTGATGATATGGGTATCTTGATTCATAACCTTGAAAATTGCTGTTCAGGGTAACCACATCTATCCCTAGGACAGTGTTAATTTGGTACAAACATTCTGGAAAGCATTTGGGAAATATATACTAAGAGTCCTAAAGATTTAGATACTTTTGACCCAATTAAAAACATTTTAAAAAACTTACCCTAAAGCAATATTAAAGTAAGGCAGTTTCTATATGAGGATATTCGTTGTGACATTTTTTTTTTTTTGTAATAGAGAGCAAAGGAATAATCGTAAACAACTTAAATAACCAACAAAAAAGGATTTTTTGATAATCATGAAATATCCAAGTGATTGAATATTATGCTTCCACTAAACACCAGGTTTTCAAAGATAGTGAAGAATATGAAATAGATATATAAATGTGTGTGTATGTATATATATATATATATATATATATATATCTGAGTGTGTATATGTGTGTGTGTGAGTGTATATGTGTGTACATATATAAGTTTAGTTAAAAAGCACATTACTTAACAATGTAGTTTTTCATAGATGATTTGTGAGCGTGGGCATTATTTTGCATAGAACAGAAGATGAATAAGAAATATACTCCAATGCTAATAATTGATATCTCTGGAATTGTAAGATTCTGGGTGACTAAAAGCTTCCTATTATTTCCACATTCTCAAATGATTTACATGAATCCCACATTGCCTTGCAATGAACAAGTAAAATTATACCCACATGGTTCTCATGTGTACAGCATTTATATTTCCAAAGTCCATTGCCAGCTTTCATCAATGATTTCTGGTCTCAGCGCAGTTTGGTAAATGAGCAAGGATGTTAAAACCACTTTCAAAGCCACCCTCTTCAGCTGCATCCTTGGGGGCTTATTAAGGTGATAAACACCTTTCGCCAAAGCTTATGGTCAGTAACATTCTCAGCAAAATCAAATACTCCTGTTAACTTTGTTTTTTTATGAGTACGAAACAGAGGCTGTTCGAGAGCTCAATGTGGCACCTCAGGCTGTCCCCACATTGTTCATCCTCATACTCGGTTTGGGCTTTTAAATGAGCCCAGGTATGTTTTAATAACCTTGGAAGTGGGAACTCTTTTGCACCATTCCCATACCCAGCCAGTTGCTGTGTATCTTGGCAGAGGCAAGCTTCTTTCTGAGGAAAGAGAAATATTTCCATTCTTTTATAAGTCATTCCAAGTTTCCTGTGATGTTATAAATAATCGGGCAAACAGCCGGCTTTATTCTGCTTAATTTGATATGGCAGATTTGAAATGTCAAAAAGTTCACTCTCAACATAAGCCATACAACTGGACTCTGCCCAATACTCTCCTTCCTGATGGGATCAACTTTATCAACAAGCTCACTCAGGAAGGCAGCTGAGACTCTGCCGCCTGGTCTTCGTAGGCGCTGACTGATAGAGAAGTCTGAGCTGGCCCCCCCTGCTGTGAGCATGAGGTCAGCCCTTCCTGGGTTTTCTCTGGGGGACAGGCAACTAGCCTGACAAACTTAGCTAATATACCTGTCATTCAAGAGAGGAGAGCAGGAGACTAGAAAAACAAAGTTGATATTAATGTGTGAGTAATTGGAAGAAGAAGAATTCAGTATCAACTCAGGGTAAACATTTCCACAAAAGAGACATATTTTAGTCTCTCTGTGTCAAATGTCCTTTCACGACCAAGTTCAAGGGCTGATTTACACTTTGGAAGTCCGCAGAGAACTAAATTCTGGGCGAACAGATCAAGGTCACCTGACAACAGTGATGAAAGATAAAACCACCATAAAAGCAGATGCTTGGCTGAGATTTTTAAATCTGTTGAAAGAGCTAAAAGGGCATTTTGCCAATTAGTCTGATTTTTAATAGGATGTTTGTGTTGTTTTTATTCTTTTGCCCTGTATTTACAAATCAAACACGCTCTGATGAAACAGCTCAGTGTGGTTTTCCTTGATTCTGAAAAGAGTTAAAGAGCAAAAATAATTATTGAGCTTGACTTAACGAGTTTGAATATTAAGCAATTTCCTTTAATAATACACTTGTTTAAAGTAAACTGTTCATAGCTCATCTGGCTTTATTTTTTAGGTTTGTACTTTATCCAAATCTTTTTCTTCTCAGTTTCTTGTTATTCTTAAGGCTGTTCATATTCCAATTAAGATCATTTTAGGAAATGTTTTCTGGAAATTAATGTATTGAGCGATTAGAACCGGCTGAAACCAAATGTGAGAGCAGAGATCAGGTTTTCTAATTTAGACTTTGTTTAGAATGTATGTATTTGCAATTTTCTTAAAAGCCAAAGAACAAAAACCAAAACAAAATAAAAAGCAAAAAAGTAATCCACTGTTTGTAAAAATACAAAAGAACTTGCACTTCTCAGTCTTGACTTGCATATTTACATTGCCTAATGAATGTTGCATTTGCTTTGAGTAATAGGTTGCAAATATTATGTAATAATTCTGTCCAAGGAGGAGGAAACACATAGGGAGAAAGTGTATAACTACTGAGAGGCAGGCCAATCCCTTAGGCTTTATACCGTACCAGGAAGAAGCATCACCACCGCCATTACAGATTAACACACTTCATTTTTCTTTTTTTTACCTATACTGTGAAAACTTTATTTTTTTAATTATTTATTTATTGGCAAATAATGGGGGGTTTATTTTATTTTTAAATTCAATTAATTAACATAAAATGTATTATTAGTTTCAGGGGTACAGGTCTGTGATTCATCAGTCTTATTAATACCCAGTACTCATTACAACACATACTCTCCCCAGTGTTCATCACACTGTTACGCCACCCTCTCACCCCCCGCCCCTCCAGAAACCCTCAGTTTGTTTCCTATGATTAAGAGTCTCTTATGGTTTGTTTCCCTCTCTGGTTTCATTTTGTTTCACTTTTTCCTCTCTTCCCCTATGATTCTCTGCCTTGTTTCTTAAATTCCACGTATCAGTGAGATCATATGATAAGTGTCTTTCTCTGATTGACTTACTTCATTTAGCATAATACCCTCTATTTCTAACCACATCATTGCAAATGTCAAGATTTCATTTTTTGATGGCTTGTAATATTCCATTGTATACATACACCACATCTTCTTTATCCATTCATCTGTCGATGGACATCTAGGTTCTTTCCATAGTTTGGCTATTGTGGACAATACTGCTATAAACTTGGGGTGCAGGTGCCCCTTCAGATCACTACATTTGTATCTTTGGAGTAAATACCCAGTAGTGCAATTGCTGGGTCATAGGGTAGCTCTATTTTCAACTTTTTTTTTTTTGAATGATTTTATCTATTTATTTCACAGAAGGAGAGATAGTGAGAGCAGAAACACAAGCAAGGGGAGTGGGAGAAGGAGTAGCAGGCTTCCCGTGAGCAGGGAGCCTGATGTGGGGCTCGATCCCAGGACCCTGGGATCCTGACCTGAGCCAAAGGCAGACACTTAATGATTGAACCACTGAGGCGTCCCAAACTTTTTGAGGAACCTCCATACTGTTTTCCAGAGTGGCTGCAACAGCTTGCATTCCTACCAACAGTGTAAGGGTTCCTCTTTCTCCGCATCCTCACCAACATCTGTCGTTTCCTGACTTGTTAATTTTAGCCATTCTGACTGGTGTGAGGTGGTATCTCATTGAGTTTTTGCTTTGTATTTCTTTGATGCTGAGTGATGTTGAACACTTTTTGTTGTGTCTGTTGGCCATTTGGGTGTCGTCTTGCAGAAATATCTGTTCATGTCTTCTGTCCATTTCTTGATTGTATTATTTGTTCTTTGGGTGTTGAGTTTGGTAAGTTCTTTATAGATTTTGGATACTAGCCCTTTCTCTGATATGTCATTTGCAAATATCTTCTCCCATTCTGTCAGTTGTCTTTTGGTTTTGTTGACTGTTTCTTTTGTGTGCAAAAGATTTTATCTTGATGAAGTCCTAATAGTTCATTTTTGCCCTTGCTTCCCTTGCCTTTGGCGATGTTTCTAGGAAGAAGTTGCTGTGGCTGAGGTTGAAGAGGTTGCTGCCTGTGTTCTCCTCAAGGATTTTGATGGATTCCTGTCTCACATTTAGGTCTCCCATGCATTTTGAACCTGTTTTTGTGTATGGTGTAAGGAAATGGTCCAGTTTCATTCTTCTGCATGTGGCTGTCCAATTTTCCCAACACCATTTGTTGAAGAGACTGTCTTTTTTTCATTGGACATTCTTTCCTGCTTTGTCGAAGATTAATTAACCCTAGAGTTAAGGGTCAGACTAACAAATTTCAAACTGCCATGTGTTAGGTAGCTGTCGTATCTCATTTTTTTAATATTTTATTTATGTATTTGACAACAAGAGAGCTAGCACAAGCAGGGCAAGCAGGAGAAGGAGAAGCAGGCTCCCCACTGAGCAGGGACCCTCATGTGGGTCTCGATCCCAGGACTCTGGTATCATGACCTGAGCCAAAGGCAGATGCTTAATCGACTGAGCCACCCAGGTGCCCCTAATGTCGTATCTTTATCTTCTTTCCTCTCCTGCCTGGTTCTCACTCCTGCCATCCCATCATGGGTACTTTATATGGTTAGGTAGTGTAACACATCCTTAGGGCTGCTGTATCAAGGTACCATAAACTGGGTGGCTTAAAACAGCTCACATTTCTGGAGGCTCCCAGTCTGAAATCATAGTGTTGCAGGGCCATGTTCCATCAGAAATCTGCAGAGAAATACTCCTTGCCTCTTCCCAGCTTTTGGAGGTTTACTGGCCGTCTTTGGTATTCCTTGGTTACAGCTACGTAGTTTCAATCTCTGTTTTTACCTGGAGGTCTACTTGTAAGGATGCAAACCATTTTGGAAAGGAGCCCACATTATTCCGGTATGGCTTCATTAACTAGTTTCATCTGCAATGACCCCATTTCCTAATAAGGTCACATTCTGACATACTGGGGGTTAAAACTTCCACATATCCTCTTTGGGAGGGACACAATTCAGTCCATGACAGGTAATGTACAGGCAGTAGGTATAACTGCATATAATGTTGCTTTACAAAGAGTTGGTCAATAATGACATATTGATAGTTTTTTTTTATAAATTTTAAGCAAAAATTACTTCCTGTTGTACTTCCAAGGGGGCGGTCATAGCAATAGTGAACACAATTTAAAAATTTATCCTTGACGTTTCTTTCTGTGCAAGCATTCTCTACTTTTTAAACTTTCCCAAAGCATAGGCAAATAGGAAGAAAGTCACCTCATATAAAGGTTTGGAATTAGTTGAGATGCCTTGTTTAAGAAGGGCAGTATAAAGTTTAATTGGATATGCTTAACTGAAGTATTATATAGAGACATTGTTGGCCTGAACGGATCAAATGCCAGATAAAAGCAAATATAATAAAGATGTCAGGGTGCTTCTCCGGAACAAGAGAGATCATTTTGTATTTATGTTACTTAAGAAGGCAAAGGGCAGAATACAATTTACACTATGAAATGTTACATTTCTGAGTTTCAGGAATTCATCTTTTTTTCCTTTTCATTTCATTATAGGTAATCCACTGGGCTACCAGTAGGTCATGATTAAATGTTGTCATAATTTTCTATTAGTCTAATGGGAAAGTTTACTTAAAATGTCCAAGCCTTCAGTCGACTCTGTGATGCTTTCAGCATTTTTTGACAATAGAAAAATTAATATGAGTAAATTTTTGATTCTATATAGGGTCAGATAGAAATCCCAAAGAAGTCCTAGAAATTTTGGACTGTCCAATTAGTTAATTTTAACCATAATTTACCATTATATTGATGGTATTGTTTGATACTGGGTTTACAAAGAAAAAATAGTAAAACACCTCTTTATTTTCCATAAATTATTTTTACATAAATTTCATAGGTACATGTATAGAACTTTTTAAAATAGCCTATAATAAATGTTATACTCATAATACAAATGCAGTGATACTGAGCAAAGGAAAAGAAGGCTTGATTTGCACTGGATGGACTAGAGAATCAGAAGGTGCCAAAGTTAGGATAGGTTAGGCTAGGCTACCAAACCATTCCAGTAGCTTAACACACACACACACACACACACACACACACACACACACACACACACACTCCTCATTCATGATACATGTTCAATGTGGATTAGATTGTACTCATTGTACCACTTAAATTGCACTAGTGCTCTCATAAGCAACAAGACACATGATAAGAAAGAGAAAGATGAGAAATCACTCAATGACTCTTCAAGCTTCCATCCAGAAGGGCACATATCACTTCTGCTAAAATTTCTCTGACCACGTCAATTCATCAGACCATGACAAAATACAAAGTGTGTGAGAGATGAGGGTGGAAGTATAAGAAGTACAATTGTGTAGTGTGCCCAGAAGTTGGAGAATGTGGAAATAATTTACATACATCCAAAGTACTATCACCGTTGTCATTTGCAAGATGAGACCTAGAATTTTAGAAAGTGGAATTTGTGGGAAAAGAAGTGGGGGGAAAAACCCTGGAAAACAGTTGATAGCAATTTTGTTTGGTAAGTGGCAAATATTTGTGTGTGATCAAAAAAATAGGATAAATATAGTGGGAGAAAACTATGACAAGAGCACTTTTTCACTGAGTCTTCAAGGGTCTCGTGGTAGTTTGGGTTCTTCCAACGGTAACCTTAAGACTGAGAATGGGTGAAAAGTAGTTTTTTGGTAAAGTTGTGATGGCTTTCTTGATGTGTCAGCTTGGCTAGGCCAGATTCCCCCAGTTATTCTATCAAAGACTAATCTAGGTGTTGCTGTAAAGGGAATTTGCAGATATAATGAAAATTCCTGATCAGTTGACTTTATATGGGAAAGATTGTCCTGAATACATTCTCTTATTCCAGCCTCACATGCTGCAGGTGGCCAAATCAGTTTGATATCAGCAAGTACTTACCTAGAGCCAGCAGGAGGGACAAACCAGAGCCCAGAAATCACCATAAAATCTAGTTTCCTGTGAGTCCAAAGGTGCAACATTCCTGTGCAAAACCCAGGCATGTGGCAGCCGCATGCTGGATGGAGGCGCATGCTTAGTGCCCACTTCCATAAAAAATTAAGAAATATAAATTTTAAAAAACACAGTGTTTCATTTTCTCAGCAGCCTAACCTAATTATTATCAGCAGGTACAGTTGGCCAGTACCAATGATTCCACCCAACCCCCCTCCTCGGTTTCTAAGTAAAAGACATCAGTCTCTCATTTGTTTTCCTAATTTTTATTTGAATACTGCTGAAATACTCCACACCAGCTCCTCCTCATACCTTCTTTCTCATTTTATAAGCTTTGATTCACCTGTAAAACACATTTTTATAAAAGCCAGAGAAATAACAGTGGCCATATAAAGCCCACATGCCTAACTAAGCATGGTCTGTGGTTGTTAGTGATCCAGAAAAAGGCTCTTTCTCACAGCAAGCATTGCTTGGCAGCCCCAGCCTCTGCTTCTTTTCTTCTCCAACCATTGAGCTCACGAGCCTGGCAAGATCAGAATAGCTGAATGCATTTTTTTTCATAATCATTTGACAGTGTTTTCTTAAAACCTCCAGGTTTTTACAAACAAGGTGATGGCCACAAAGGATTCGTCTTGACAACTCAAAAATTGGTGCATGTTGTGTCTCAGGGGTCAGAGAAAGCAGGAAAAATAAAGGGAATTCATCATGCAAATGAACGCACATCCTCACACACATACATGTGCTTTTTGCATCTGTATAGGCCACATTGATTTCTATTTTATTTTTTCCTATGGCCATTGATGTGATACATAGGGAACTATCCAGAGAATTAAAAGTTTTAAAATTCAATGCCAACATGTATTGCCCTTCTAGTTTTTGCTAGAAAAGTCTTAAAGAATATGCAGGTGCCGTTAGCATTTATCTCTGCAGATAAAATGTCAAACCCTTCAACAAAGAGAGAAAACTTTTGTAAAATTCTAGTTATCACACTTTTATTATGGTCACATTTGCCTTCTATCCCATGCTTTAATGGTAAAAGATATGACCATTCATGAGAATGTTGGTATTACTGACATTTCAGGGAAATTGTTTGAGTAATGACATATGATATAATTCAGAGTCTTCTAATTCTGTTTTCTATGAAAACAGTTCTGTGAGATATTGTCAGGTTTTCAGTGAGATGAGGACTTAATAGTAAATAACTTAGCAAATGTTGTGTTAATGTGGTCAGCTAGTTGCTTTTCTACAACACTTCTCAGTGATTTAAGATAGATTCATAGTAAGGTCTCAAAGAGCTAGAGTTTCCAGAACACAGTTGGAAAACATTCTGAAAAGTAAGAAGCATTTGAGAAGCATTTTTCAGATTCAAAGACTCTCACAGTTTTAGTTCTAGCTCCGACCTCTAAGCAAAACTCCAGATGAATATAACCTACTTCTCATTAGACATCTGTTAATAGAGGACCTTTGGATCTTGTTCAGCACCTACCTCCAGTGCATAATACAGTGCTTGATACATAGTAAATCGATATATTTTTGAATGTTCTTAAATCTCTGGAGACATAAAATAAGTGCCGGTCTCTTTCATCTTCTTCTTTAAAAGCTAAACCTGAAAAACCAGAACTTAGTAGACACAAGTAAATATTTAAGCTAAAAAAATTAATGAACATATAATTTGACTATTTTATTAATAGAGAAAGCTGAAAATTCTAATGGACTTGCTCTAACTATATGATCAGATGGGGCCAATTATTTTGGTCCATTGGACCACTGGTATGCTTTAAAGCTTCATTCATAACAATAGTTTCTAAAAATGCTTTAAGTGATCATTGACCCTTGTTCTAAGATACCATGAACTTGTTTTACTATTGAGGAATTAAGTTAACTAGCATGGTTGGAAAAGTTTCCTACATGTCATTTTGACTCTTCTGTTTGGCAGATGACAACACATCTAAACATATCAGGGTATAATTAATGGGGTATTAAGATTCAGAGTCATGGCTTCCTCCAGAAATACAGGTTTGGGTGGATGAGGGAATGCGTTGGATATATTTCAACTTCTATATACGTTCTTGTCACCAGTGTCCATGGGGACTGTAAAATAAGTTTAAACAAGATGATATATAAGTGGTAGTGTGTTTCTTTATTCATATTGAATGAGAAAGATAAGGGAATATCTGAAGGACTACCTGATTTGGAATCAGGTCTTTTTTCCCCCCAACCCAGGGAACATGAATAACACCAGTGGATAAACTTTTCAAGAATATAGATTTTAAGTCAAAACAAAAAGTTGAGAGCAACCAAAACCATTCTCAAATGCAATAGCATTTCTTTTTTTTTTTAAAGATTTTATTTATTTGACAGAGAGAGACACAGTGAGAGAAGGAACACAAGCAGGAGGAGTGGGAGAGGGAGAAGCAGGCTTCCTGCTGACCAGGGAACCCCGGTGCAGGTCTTGATCCCAGAACCCTGGGATCATGACCTGAGCCGAAGGCAGATGCTTAATGACTGAGCCACCCAGGTGCCCTGCAATAGTATTTCAATAAACAATGACAATAGCATTTCAATAAAGCAGTAGGATTTTTGTTGTTAAATTTCACATAGAAGTTGATTATCCATCTATTTGAGATTTTTGCAGATGAAAAGATGGAGAAGGTGATGCCTAAGCTACCTCTACAGGTTGTCCTGGCTGTAAGATGCTTGTGATACTTAAATTGGTCTATTTGAGTTCAGCAGTATGACCCAAAGTTGCTTGTAACTCTTAAAGCAGCCAGTATGGTGGCCCACTCAGGAAGTCTTTGGTATTCGTACTCTGTTTTAATATCAGGTTTAACAAAAACATTTCAAACAAAGGGAAAAGAAAGAAAGATGGGGGTGGAGAGAAGGAAGGAAGGAAGGAGGGAAAGAATTCTAAACACATGGGGAATAAAAGGGGTTAAAAACTATTATACGAAACCATTGAAATGTCATTCATAATATTTAAAATATGAAAAAATACCCATAATATTTTAGACTGTTTATAATTTGAAGACCTGTCACCTTTCTAACTATGTTTCTACTTCTCTTCCTCCTTCCCCTTACTTAGTTCTCACCACACTGGCTTCTTTGCTGCCATTTGAATATTCCATCACTCTTTATTCCTGGGGCCTTTGTCCTAAGGACAAAGATGAAAGGGGATCTTTACATTTAGCTAAACTCTAAGCAAAGAACTTAGTTCTATGCATTTTAGAGAAGGATAGAAGGAGCCTGAGGTATGTATGTACACAGAAGCCTAGGTAATAGAATAAAGCTTGACTTGGCTTAGGGCTCTGGAAGGAACAGGATTGGCAAATCAGGGGTAAGGAAGCTTTGGGGAAGAGGGATGTGGATGAGTATATGGAAGTGAGTAAAGCATTCACAGATCTTACAGTTTCATAGTAATAACCTTCAAAACTTCAGTGCAGCAGAAGTACTCTCAAAAGCAAGTTAGGCAGAAAGACTCCAGAGGAAGTCAACCAACCTCTCTTCTTGGTATCACTAAGTCTAGCTACTGGGGCCAGAAATGAAATGGCTAAGATGGAAAGGATGGATATGTATCCGCCAAATGCATGGGTTCCCCTTCATTAATTCTTGCCAAGCTACTACCACTGCTGAATTCCTAGTCAAGCCTGCCAGCAGCAAAAGCCAAAGCTGTGCCCTTGATAAGGCAGCACTGCCGAAATAGTTCAACTATCCACTGAATAGCAGGTTGATTGCACTATATACTTTCTATCCAAAAGCAGACAATGATTTGCCCTTTCCAGAACTGATACTTCTCTGGATGTGTCAGTACCACTTTATAAATTTCCTGATTTTCTAACATTGAATTCTGCACATCATTTTCCCAGACCATGTGATCATGTTCATAGCAAAAGATTCATGGAAAAATGTACCTTGCCATTGGATCCACTGCTCCAGAATATAGTATATTCTGATTGATGATATAGTATCATTTAGAAGCTGCAAGCTTAGTAGAATGATGAAATGAAGATCAGATAAATTGCCAGCTCCACAACAATTCCTTGCATAATTGGAGCAATATCAGTGGTATGCTGGTAAAAGTTTAACAACTGGCAAAAATACGACAAAACAAAACAAAAGTTTTATCAACTAGCTTTCCAATAGATAAATAGATAGGTAGGTAGATAGATAGATAGATAGATAGATAGATAGATAGATAGATAGATAAAACCATGAATTGTACACTTGCCCAATTTTTGTAGTGTTGATGCTCCCACCATGGCTGATTTTAAGCCACCAATCCTATATCACTGAAAGTTATCAGTTGGGCAAAGTTTGGGGAGTTGAGAGGAGATGTATGCGATCGCCTTTCCTAATGAAGTATAATCTGGCTCCAGCAAAACCCTGGGCACTGTCCTCCTGGGTGCAGTGCTTCTATTGAACCAGTGTCTAATGGATGATGCTGTGTCCTCAACTGCTAGAATACACATGTCCCCAAACCAAGAGTTTCAAGTAGTACTGGACATTCTCACCAGAACTTTCAGAGTTTCATTTTCAAAATTTGTACTGTTGATCCTCATGACCATCAACTGAATTTGAGATCCTGGTTCCCGTAGAGAAAATATTCCCAAGAAATAACACAGGAAGGTTTCCACCGACCTTGCAAGTAAAAATCACTCCTGTGTGGAAGATTTCTAGATAGATATTGACAATATTGTGCATTGCAGGAGGATTTTCATGTCCTAAAAAGTATTTATATTGATGCTCATGCTGTTCTCCAAAGACTTGTTTCTTAGCACGCAGAGGTGTTTATAATAAATGCCAAGTGCAAGTTGACATACACATTCAAAAGGAGACTACAGTGCTCCTTTGGCTTTTGAACTTAGGCAGCATGTCTCAGAAACTTCTCTCAAGTACTTTGTGATCTCGTCTTTGGTGTTCCAAAGGAAGGACTCAGTAGGGGAGGGAGATAGAAGGATTAAGTAGATTAACTTGTTTATTTCAAACAACAAACTCAGAATTTTGATGGGCTGATCCATGCACTAGGCAGAGGAGTTGAAATGATTCCTGTCCATGATCTGTAACCAGACTCAAAGAATGTGGCCAATGTCAATTCCTATCTTGCTGCCGGGGACATTTTAATGTCTGGGGCAGCACACTGGTGTCACATTCTGAGGACCACCCAGGTAAAAAGCCTTCAGTTAACTGCTGAAGACTTAGTCTCATCATTAAAATGCAAAGGATGGCCTCAGAATTTGCTGTACAGATAAATAACAAATAAAGTGTTCCAAGCAAAATAAAAAACAATCAAAACATCTCCATGCAAACAATAAACTAAAACTAAAATATTTTACCTGGTTGTTTTAAAGTTGAAGTTAGCCACCAACTGAACTCTTCAGGAAAGTGCTTGGTAGCCATCTTTTACCAATCGTAGTGTCTTTATTTAATTAACAGAGACATATCTTCAAAAGGAGTAATATATGTGACAGGACCCATGGGTATTAGTTCCATTTGCCTTTGGCATGTTAAACAAAGGAAATGTTTTAATTACAGAGCAGGTTTCTTCAATGACAATGTAATGCACCTTACATGAAAAAATAAAATCCAGATGTATTAAAGAGTTGAGTGTAATAAATCATTCAACTATAAAAATATGGGCATATATGTATTAGTTAATGGGACAGAGAGAAATTTCCTATATATAAAGTAAATTAAAAAAAAATCAGAAAGAGTTTTCCTATTCATCAAAGAATAATGTATAAAAATAAAAAAACAAGAAAACCAAGAAATAACTGTAAAAAATGATGGAATGCAGATTAACTACTATACACACACACATATACACTCACACCACATATATATGTGTATGAATATATACTGAACCACTGTTTGTAGGAGTACAGGATTAGCTTCTTGAAAACCTCTGGTCGCAACATTTTCTTTCTTTTTTTTTGAGATTTTATTTATTTATTTGAGAGAGAGAATTAGATAGAGAGCATGAGAGCGGGGAGGGTCAGAGGGAGAAGCAGACTCCCCGCTGAGTAGGGAGCCCGATGTGGGGCTCGATCCCGGGACTCCAGGATCATGACCTGAGCCAAAGGCAGTTGCTTAACCAACTGAGCCACCCAGGCGCCCAGATGACAACATTTTCAACAACTAATCAATTCATAGCTGTTTATGTGGGTTTCTTTTTAAGGTTGCCTTATTTAATATGTATTATTGATTCATTAATATTGAATTAATGACCTACAACCCAACTCATGACTAAATGAAGTTTATGTAACACATGTACTTTCTCCAAGGTATCACAGCCTTCTTGAGTTGACCAACACTAGACAGCACTTTAGCAGTGTGCTTGGGGGCCATTTTAAACAGCAAAAAGCACAAAAATGCTGAAAGCTTTGCACTAAATAAACTGGAAAACGACACTTGCTTACAGTGGGAGAACTGAAACAAGAACATAGAGTGTAGCCATGTTTAGCTTCGGCTGGAATATGCAAGTGGGACAACTCAAATTTTTCAATCATGAATGATGTAAATGCTCTGCAAGTGCTGATTTTGGAATTACAAAGAACTTTTAGCAAATAAGTAAATTTGCAAACACAGAATCTGCTATGATCGGGGATTGATTAAAGGTGAATATATATATATATATATACACACACACACACATATATGAAAGAATGAGTAGGGAGAGGGAGGATAAGGAAAGAGAGGGAAAAAAAAGAATTGTAACTTTGTGGAAAAGGTAATTCACAGAAGGTTAGTATTTAATAAAAATTAATATGCAGTATTAGTAAATGTAAATCAAAGCTAACTTTCAAAATTAACCTCCTTGTTTATACTACCATATGTATTGAAAGTAAACTACTTATTTGAAAAAGAATAATGTATTATATTGTTATTATAATATCTCTGAGAATATTCTTATGTGTAATTATATATTGTTACTTAATATGTTTATTTAGAAACTGTTATTAGGTAAAAGAGGTACATTAATTGATACTGTATTCATAATAGCAAAAATAGTATAATAAATCTTACTAGTTAAGAATGGTTGTATTATAGCATTGTATGAAGTGGAAAACTATGTTACCAATAAAAATTACAATAAGAGAATATTTAATAATCGGAATAAATGTTCAATATCAAGTAAAGAATCAAAATAAAACATTCTGGGGATATATGTGTATGATTCTGTATCTTTTTTTTAAGATTCTATTTGTTTATTTGAAAGAGAGAGAAAGTGAGAAGAGTGAGAGAATGAGGGGTTGGGGGAGGGCCAGGAGAGGCAGAGGGAGAGGGGGAAGCAGACTCCCCACTGAGCAGGGAGCCTGTGGGGCTAGATCCCAAGACCCCGGGATCATAACCTGAGCCCAAGGCAGAAGCTTAACTGACTGAGCCACCCAGGTGCCCCTTTATATCTTTTTTTTTTAATCTAAAGAGCTACTACCCATGTTTTACTTTATTCTGGATGCTTTAGTTGTTCATGATTTTTTAAAAATATTTTTTGTAGTTTATAAATATTCTGTATTAATATTTTTCTATAGTTTATACCTATTTTATAGTTAAGATTATATAGAAACATTAAATTATTTAAAGCTAATAAAGTATTAAAAGTAATATATAAATTTTATTTTTTAATTTTTATTTATTTATTTATTTAGTTTTTATGGACCAATCTAACTATCTCCTGCCATAAGCAAAGGGATGGAAGATCAGTATACTGGTCATCATTTGATATATGTAAGGAAGGTGGGCTTAAGGTCCCATAGACCTTTCTGGTCCGTGTGCAGAGTCATGGTCCAAACCAGTGCTGTGGTCCCCACTGGGTGGTGGTCCAGGTTCTCTTTATTCATCTTCATAGCCGGTTAGAAGTGGATTCACGTGAGAGTTATGGAATAGAATATGATTACCATCTCCCCAGGGAAAGGGCTTGGAATTTTTCTATAAAATAATTGTCTCTTCTCCCCCATTTATATATTTATTTAATAATTTATTTATATCAGTATGGACTAATATATGTTTATTAAATTAAACACTTTGGGTTCGAATTTACTGTTATGCTATTTATTTTGTTGCTGCAATTGCTCCAGTGTTGGTCATTGGGAATTCTGTTTATAGTGAGGATTCTGTTTAGTTTGGATCCTGTTTCCCTTTGACATACCCTCATACTTCTTTACTTTCTAGCACTGAATGATGTTCCAGGCTTGTTTTAATTTTTACGTGCCCCTTATAATCAGGCATATCTTCAAGGAGTCCTATTTCCTTTTGTTGGAGAAGAACATTTTAGAATTAAAATTTCGTCAGATGGAGACATGTAATATACTTATACTACCAGCCCACATTAACAAAAATATCTGTAAGTGCATATATGCCTATCCATATATATAGGTAGATGGATAGATAGATATGAGATGTATGCTATGAATGCGATTATATTATTTTCAATTTTCCCTAAGGGAAAATTCTCAGGAGCCTAAGACTGGTAATACGATTAACAGAGCATCAGTATGGTTTTACTCTTTTTTTAAGTTTTATGTCAGTAAGTTTTACAAATCCTTAGTCTACCAAAAGGGAGATAACGGCAGAAGGCATATTCTTTTTTTTTTTAAGATTTTATTTATTTATTTGAGAGAGAGAATGAGATAGAGAGAGAGAGCATGAGAGGAGGGAGGGTCAGAGGGAGAAGCAGACTCCCCGCTGAGCAGGGAGCCTGATGCAGGACTCGATCCCAGGACTACAGGATCATGACCTGAGCAGAAGGCAGTTGCTTAACCAACTGAGCCACCCAGGCGCCCCCAGAAGGCATATTCTTAATAACTTAATCTATGCAATATGCTACATTTCAAAGAATATATATTATTTAACTTCTTTAATCATTCAGTACATTGGTTGTAAGAGCTTATTCTATACTTATTAATTTCAATGCAAAAATTAATAACTTCATGTATCTAAAAAAAGAGTCATTGTTTATCTTTTTTTGACAAGGAATATTATATCTAGTAACAAAAATAATAGTATGACTTATTATATTTATTATATGTGGATATTAATTATCTAATTAATAGGTTGTGTAGAGGGGAGCCTGGTAGGCTCAGTTGGCTCAGATCATGTGACTCTTGATCTTGGGGTTGTGAGTTCAAGCTCCATGTTGGGTGTAGATATTACTTTAAAAAGTCTTAAAAATATGTTGTGTAGAAACTATATTTATTATTAATATTAATATTAAGTAGTATCAGAAGTGTGCATCATGTATTTATCAAAGGAGTAGGCCCATTAATACTAGCTAAAGTAATAGCTTTGGGAGAAATCTGTAGCTGATAGCCACAAGATTACAGGTCCATACTTGCCTAGGAAAATGAGGATCTGCTCATGAAAATTAGATAATTACATATCTGCTAACATGGGTTTGACGCCAATTTTTGTACATAGATAAATGCATATTTTGCAATAATTATGTGGATATCCATTGTAAGTGCAACTTGAGCATACTAGATAATGTTAACACTTTTAAAGAAAGTGTTTTAAATAAAGGGAAAAATGAATAATTTAAAAGATAGAAAAAAAGTATGGTGATTTATTTCTTCTTCCTAACTTCATCAAAATATTATTCACATACAATAATGTAAGGATATTTTGATTAGAAATTTATGCACTCATGTAAATATAACCATAATCAAGATATAAAGCATTTCCATTCCCCACAAGATCCCTCCTGCCTTAATCTGAGGCAATGCTCTACCTACTGTCCCATCCTCCAGTCTTTGATGCTCTCTGTCACTAAAAAGCAGATTTGCCTTTTCTAGAATTTCATATACATTGAATCATACAGTATATGCATTGTGTTTTGATACTTCCACTGAAATGTTTGAGCCTTACACTTATTTTATCTTTCACTTTTTTCACTCAAGTACATCTGGTTCTATCTTCAATAGTAACCTTCTTCTGAAAACACCCAGACCATAACTTATCA
This sequence comes from Zalophus californianus, assembly GCF_009762305.2. Lineage (NCBI taxonomy): Eukaryota > Metazoa > Chordata > Mammalia > Carnivora > Otariidae > Zalophus > Zalophus californianus. The sequence continues at coordinate 18,908,147 of NC_045600.1, forward strand.
TTATAACCGAAAATATTTTTTAATACACAATGTTAAATTTCCAAGATAAATTTATATTATAGATTAATGAAAATTCAAGAAAAATTCAAAGGTACAAATTACAAGGTGCAAAGCAAGTATGATATTAATTTTCTCCTTAGGAAATGGTTAATTTTGATTGACTGTAAGAAATTAACATATTTTGGGTGTGTCTACCATCATCGGTGACAATGACAGATCTTCACTCTCAAGGGAAGTCACATTAGTGAGTATAAAAATGAGTCAGCAACTTGGCTCTTTCCATAGTTTGGCTATTGTGGACATTGCTGCTATAAGTATTGGGGTGCATGTACCCCTTCGGATCCCTACATTTGTATCTTTGGGGTAAATACGGAGTAGTGCAATTGCTGGGTTGTATGGTAGTTCTATTTTCAACTTTTTGAGGAGCCTACATACTGTTTTCCAGAGTGGCTGCACCAGCTTGCATTCCCACCAACAGTGTAGGAGGGTTCCCCTTTCTCCACATCCCCACCAACATCTGTCATTTCCTGACTTGTTAATTTTAGCCATTCTGACTGGTGTGAGGTGGTATCTCATGGAGGTTTTGATTTGGATTTCCCTGATGCCGGGCCATGTTGAGCAATTTTCATGTGTCTGTTGGCCATTTGGATGTCTTCTTTGGAAAATGTATGTTCATGTATTCTGCCCATTTCTTGATTGGATCATTTGTTCTTTGGGTGTTGAGTTTGATAAGTTCTTTATAGATTTTGGATACTATCCTTTTATCTGATATGTCATTTGCAAATATCTCCTCCCATTCTGTCAGTTGTATTTTGGTTTTGCGGACTGTTTCTTTTGCTGTGCAAGAGCTTTTTATCTTGATGAAGTCCCAATAGTTCATTTTTGCCCTTGCTTCCCTTGCCTTTTGGTGGTGTTTCTAGGAAGTTGCTGCAGCTGAGGTCGAAGAGGTTGCTGCCTGTGTTCTCCTTTAGGATTTTGATGGACTCCTGTCTCACATTTAGGTCTTTCAACCATTTGGAGTCTATTTTGTGTGTGGTGTAAGGAAATGGTCCAGTTTCATTCTTCTGTATGTGGCTGTTCAACATTCCCAACACCATTTGTTGAAGAGACTGTCATTTCTCCATTTGACATTCTTTCCTGCTTTGTCGAAGATTAGTTGACCATAGAGATGAGGGTCCATTTCTGGGCTCTCTCTCTGTTCCACTGATCTATGTGTCTGTTTTCGTGCCAGTACCATATTGTCTTGATGATTATAGCTTTGTAATAGAGCTTGAGGTCCAGAATTGTGATGCCACCAGCTTTGCTTTCTTTTTCAACATTCCTCTGGCTATTTGGGGTCTTTTCTGGTTCCATACAAATTTTAGGATTATTTGTTCCATTTCTTTGAAAAAAGTGGATGGTATTTTGATAGGGATTGCATTGAATGTGTAGATTGCTCTAGGTAGCATTGACATCTTCACAATATTCGTTCTTCCAATCCATGGGCATGGAACGTTTTTCCATTTCTTTGTGTCTTCCTCAATTTCTTTCATGAGTATTTTATAGTTTTCTGAGTACAGATTCTTTGCCTCTTTGGTTAGATTTATTCCAAGGTATCTTATGGTTTTGGGTGCAATTGTAAATGGGATTGACTCCTTAATTTCTCTTTCTTCTGTCTTGTTGGTGTATAAGAATGCCACTAATTTCTGTGCATTTTATATCCTGCCACTTTACTGAATTCTTGTATGAGTTCTAACAGTTTTGGGGTAGAGTCTGTTTGTATTTCTTTGGTGTTGATTTTGATCCCTCCTCTTTCATTCATGATTTTTTGGGTAATTTCTCTTTTCTTTTTGATAAGCCTGGCCAGGAGTTTATCAATCTTGTTAATTCTTTCAAAGAACAAGCTCCTCATTCCGTTGTTCTGTTCTACTATACTTTTGGTTTCTAGTTCATTGATTTCTTCTCTGATCTTTATTATTTCTCTTCTCCTGCTGGGTTTAGGCTTTATTTGCTGTTCTTTCTCCAGCTCCTTTAGGTGTAGGGTTAAGTTGTATATTTGAGACCTTTCTTGTTTCTTGAAAAATGCTTGTATTGCTATATACTTTCCTCTTTTTTTTTTTTTAAAGATGTTATTTATTTATTTGAGAGAGAGAGAATGAGAGATAGAGAGCACATGAGAGGTGGGAGGGTCAGAGGGAGAAGCCAACTCCCTGCTGAGCAGGGAACCTGAGGTGGGACTCGATCCTGGGACTCCAGGATCATGACCTGAGCTGAAGGCAGTCGCTTAACCAACTGAGCCACCCAGGCGCCCGCTATATACTTTCCTCTTAGGACTGCCTTTGCTGTATCCCAAAGATTTTGAACAGTTTTGTTTTCATTTTCATTTGTTTCCTTGAATTTTTTTAATTCCTCTTTAATTTCCTGGTTGACCCATTCATTCTTTAGTCCAAGATGCCCTTTGACAGATGAATGGATAATGAAGATGTGATATATATATATATATATATATATATATATATATATATATATATATATATACAATGGAATATTATGCAGCCATCAAAAGGAATGAAAGCTTGCCATTTGCAACGACATGGATGGAACTGGAGGGTATTATGCTGAGCGAAATAAGTCAATCAGAGAAAGACATGTATCATATGACCTCACTGATATGAGGAATTCTAAATCTCAGGAAACAAACTGAGGGTTACTGGATTGGTGGGTGGTGGGAGGGATGGGGTGTCTGGGTGATAGACATTGGGGAGGGTATGTGCTATATTGTGTGCTGTGAATTGTGTAAGACTGTTGAATCACAGACCTGTACCTCGGACACAAATAATAAATTATATGTTAAAAAGAAGAAGAAGAAGAAGAAGAAGAAGAAGAAGAGGAGGAGGAGGAGGAGGAAGATAGCAGGAAAGGAAAAATGAAGGGGGGGAAATTGGAGGGGGAGATGAACCATGAGAGACTATGAACTCTGAGAAACAAACTGAGGGTTCTAGAAGGGAGGGGGGTGGGGGGATTTATTGACCTGGTGATGGTATTAAAGAGGGCACGTGCTGCATGGAGCACTGGGTGTTATACACAAACAATGAATCATGGAACACTACATCAAAAACTAATGATGTAATGTATGGTGATTAACATAACATAATAAAAAAATAAATAGTTTTAAAAAAATGAGTCAGCAATTCTGAAAGCTGAAACATGCTATAAACATGATTTTCCTCTAAATCAAATGTAAATTCTCCCATGCATCTAGCTACTGGTTTGGAAAAAATACAATCTCATACATTGCTGGGACTGTTTTCCACACAACTATTTATATCCCCTCACCTGTCCCCCATCACACCACACAGCAGAAAGAGGCTATTCCCTAGTGCATGCTGATTATTTCCTTCTAGAGCATTGCCTCTTTTTTTTTACTTTTATTTTATTATGTTATGTTATTCACCATACAATGCATCATTAGTTTTTGATGTAGTGATCCACGATTCATTGTTTTTGTATAACACCCAGTGCTCCATGCAGTACATGCCCTCCTTAACACCCATCACTGGTCTAACCCATTCCCCACCACCCCTCCCCTCTAAAACACTCAATTTGTTTCCCAGAGTCCATTGCATCTCATGATTCATCTCCCCCTCCGATTCCCCCCCTTCATTTTTCCCTTCCTTCTCCTAATGTCCTCCACGCTATTCCTTACGTCCCACAAATAAGTGAAACCATATAATAATTGACTTTCTCTGCTTGACTTATTTCACTGAGCATAATCTCCTCCAGTCCCATTCATGCTGATGTAAAAGTTGGGTATTCATCTTTTCTGATGGCTGAGTTTTTGTTACCCAATGTTATTGCTAGTGTTGGTCCTTTGCATTAACCCCTTTCTCAAATCTTAGGGCAAACTTTACCACTAAGTTAGGGGTTTACTACATGCCATTTTCAAGGGAGTGAATGTTAAGACCAAAACAGTAGGGGCGCCTGGGTGGCTCAGATGGTTAAACGTCTGCCTTCAGCTCAGGTCATGATCCCAGGGTCCTGGGATCGAGTCCCACATCGGGCTCCCTGCTGCTTGGGAGCCTGCTTCTCCCTCTGCCTCTCTCTCTCTCTCTCTGTCTCTCATGAATAAATAAATAAAATCTTAAAAAAAAAAGACCAAAACAAAATTTCCAATCTTTCCTTACTCACAATTGCATGCCTTATCAATCCTGGCTCTGTCTCGAATCCCATTCAGGGTTAGTATGGGTTTTAATTGAATTCGTAACTTATCACTCTTATCCAATTTTGTTTAAGCCATTGCTTACTGTAGTGCAACAATTGATCAATCCACTTGGAAGAATATAAGTAAAACTAAATTACCATACATTTATCGAATAATGAATGTTATAACTGATTGATTTTAGGTCATAATAAATAACACCATTACTCATATTCATGAAACATTCTTCTGGAAGAAAGTGGTCAATTTATATGGTAAGCTCTGCAGCATTTTCATTATACTTTTTTTCCTCCAAGTGTGGCATTTTGGGTCAGGATCAAGGTCAGCAAAAATCCAGTATTTCAGGTGCTCCAAACAAATCACAATGTAGACAGGCCAAAGTCAACACTTTAATCTAAGATTGACATTAAGATATTTACTTGAACTATTCTGCTTTCAAAGATGTAAAAATAGTCATAAAGAAATGAGGAATACAATTTTAGGAATTCAAGTTTGTCACCAAGTTTCCTTCAAATAAACCTTAGTTTTTTAAACTAAAAACTAAAAGAAATCTGTTTATACTGGGCACTTAAGTTGGTAAAAATCAACAATTTTATATAAATTAAGTAAATCTCAAAGTTAATAAATAAATTTACTTAAATTATATTGTTTAAGTTAGAAAGCTGAGAAGAACCATTATATTGACAATCAAAACAAGATTAAGTAGATCACAAATAATTGTGTTTTAAATGCCTAGAAAAATAAGATTACTTTAAAAAATATCAGTTATCAATTATTTGATTAAAGACAAGTCACAGGTTATTAAATCAAGAAAAATTCTTCTTGGTCATTAAACTGGGAAAAATTGGGCGCCTGGGTGGCTCAGATGGTTAAGCGTCTGCCTTTGGCTCAGGTCATGATCCCAGAGTCCTGGGGTCGAGTCCCGCATTGGGCTCCCTGCTGCTTGGGAGCCTGCTTCTCCCTCTGCCTCTCTCACTCTGTCTCTCATGAATAAATAAATAAAAATCTTTAAAAAATATAAATAAATAAATAAATAAATAAATAAACTGGGAAAAATTATCTTTTCTGTCTGTCACGGGATTGTGGTGAGTGGAGCACATTATTTAGAAAGAGTAGCAGCCCTTTTTTTGTTTGAACAGATTCATTCCTTTTGTTTGTATTTATATCTGTAACATATAACAAATGCAAAATCAAATTGGGGGTCTGTTCCTTTAAATTTACGTAGTTCAGGGGCACCTTGGTGGCTCAGTCTTCCTACTCTTGATTTCAGCTCAGGTCATGATCTGAGGATTGTGAAATAGAGCCCCTCAAGTGGAAGTCTGCTTGATCCTCAGCAGGGTGTCTGCTTGATTCTCTCTCTCCTCTTCCTCTGCCTCCCCTCCTTACTTTGTCTCTCTCTGACTCTAAAATAAAATAAATAAATTTAAAAAAAATAAATAAATTTACATAGTTCATTGAATTTTCAAATGTCAAAACCAGCCAAAAACCTAATGTTACAATTCTACAAGTCATAAGCTATATTTATTTCTAAAGCCTATAGCCCCACAATGTTATAGCTTCTCAGAAAGAATGTGCATAATGTCTAGCAATTATAAATTTCACCTTTCAAGTTGACATTAAAAAATAAAGCATGCTGGGGTGTCTGGGTGGCTCGGTCGTTAAGCGCCTGCTTTCAGCTTAGGTCGTGATCCTAGGGTCCTGGGATCGAGCCCCATGTTGGACTCCCTGCTCCGCGGGAAGCCTGCTTCTTCCTCTCCTCCTCCATCTGCTTGTGTTCCCTCTCTCGCTGTGTCTCTCTCTGTCAAATAAATAAATAAAATCTTTAAAATAAATAAATAAATAAATAAATAAATAAATAAATAAATAAAGCATGCTATCATACAAAATTTTCCCATTTTGTTTTTTCACTTCCGATATAATAATAGATATCCTAATTAAAAGATCTGAAGCTGGCTTTTATCAAAGCCTTCGGTTTGTATTTGGAAACAAAGTCTATGTATATTAAAACAATTATAAGGTACCAGTGTGCAATTATTAGAATGGCCATAATCCAAAACACTGATGACATCAAATCTGGTGAGAATGTGGGGGAAAAAGCCCCCTCATTTATTGCTGGTGAGAATGCAAGGTGGCACAGCCACTTTGGAAGACAATTTGGCAGTTTCTTACAAAACTAAACATAGTCGTACCATACAACTCAGAAATCATACTCCTTGTTATTTATCAAAGGAGATGAAAACTTACACGCATGCAAAAACCTGCACATAGATGGTTATAGCAGCTTTATCCTTAATTATCTAAACCTGGGAAAAATCAAGATACCTTGATAAGCAAATAGATGACTAAACTGTTGTATATCCAGACAAGGGAATATTCTCACTGCTAACACAGACCAAAAAACTCCGTGAAAATTCTTGGAGGAACCTTGAATTCAAAGGGGAAACCAAAAGAAGCCAATTTGAAAACGTGACATACTGTGTGATTCCAACTCTATGGCATCATTTTGGAATAAGTAAAACAATGGAAGCAGTAAAGGGATCAATAATTCTTATGGTGTAAGGGGGAAAGGAGGGATAAATAGGCAGAACACTGAGGATTTTTAAAGCCATGAAACTATTCTGTGGAATACTATAATTGTGGATATAATTGTTAAAACTAATAGAATGGACAATACCGAGAGTGAATCCCAAAGTAAACTGTGGACTTTGGATGATAATGATGTATCCATGTAGGTTTATTGATTGTAACAAATTACACTCTCATAAGGAATATTGATGGGGGAGGTTGTACGTATGTGGGGAAAAGAGGTATAAGGGAAATCTCTGTATCTTTTGCTCAATTTTGCTGTGAACCTAAAACTCCTCTAAAAAATATCTATTTTGGTTCAAGTACTCTGTGTAATTTGGAACTTTGGCTTATTTAAAAATAGGCATATCTTAGGGCCTCTCATTGTGCTCTTCTTCTATAATTACAACCAACCTTTGTTTGTTTTTTGTTATTTTTTTAGCTTAATATTTTACTCAAATCACAGAGAGATGTTTCCTGCTTCAGACTGGCCATTTCAGAATTTTTTATTTCATTTCTCTATAACTTTATATCCAAAGATTGTCCAGTCATATAATCTCCATCTGAATGATTATGAGCATGACTTCATGTTCACATTCAAATCAAAGAGAATTTGGCTTTTATTCTTAGTTCAGATCCCCAGGTAGGCTAATCTGGATCTGTTCCCCAAACCCATTTTTTTGCATTTAGGGTCAAAGAGGGTACTATGGAGATTATATTAGATTTCCCTGTCTCCAGAATTAAGAGTCATTATATACCACAAAGCCCAAATATGCTTCCTGGTGGTGTTAATTTCACATTAAGAGATGACCTTACTTAGGAGGCAGCATCCTTAAGTCCAAGCAATTTCAGAGAAAGAAACAATGGGAACTACCATTGGAACAAAACTGAAAATACCTACTTACAGAAAAGCAGTGATATTATGTCACCAGATAGCACATATATTTTGATTAATATTAGGGAACCAGAAATATAGATAAAAAAGGAAAATGCAAATTAAGATTTTACATATAGGTGAGTCTTACTCTCAGACAAGTTAAAAACAGTAGGCCAAATTAAACTTTTATGGGGAGGTTTCTCCTAGTTATATTTAAATGTAATAATTGGATTGAGGATAATCAGCACAGACTGGTATGTATCCTGTAAGACTAAAACCAAGATTTTCAACTATACTTCTTATTTATTTATTTATTTAGTTAGTTAGTTTTGTTAATCACCATACATTACATCATTAGTTTTTGATGTAGTGTTCCATGATTCATTGTTTGCAAATAACACCCAGTGCTCCATTCAATATGTGCTCTCTTTAATACCCATCACCAGGCTAACCCATTCCACCACCTCCCTCCCCTCTAGAACCCTCAGTTTGTTTCTCAGAGTCCATAGTCTCTCATGGTTCGTCTCCCCCTCTGATATCCACCCCTTCATTTTTCCCTTCTTATTCTCTTCTTCTTTTTTTTTTTAACATATAATGTATTATTTGTTTCAGAGGTACAGGTCTGTGATTCAACAGTCTTACACAATTCACAGTGCTCACCATAGCACATACCCTCCCCAATGTCTATTACCCAGGCACGTCATCCCTCCCACCCCCACCACTCCAGCAACCCTCAGTTTGTTTCCTGAGATTAATAATTCCTCATATCAGTGAGATCATTTGATACATGTCTTTCTCTGATTGACTTATTTCACTCAGCATAATACTCTCCAGTTCCATCTACATCATTGTAAATGGCAAAATTTCATTCTTTTTGATGGCTGCATAATACTCCATTGTATATATATATACCACCTCTTCTTTAACCATTCATCTGTCAATGGCCATCTTGGCTCTTTCCACAGTTTGGCTATCATGGACATTGCTGTTACAAACATCGGGCTGCACGTACCCCTTCAGATCACTACATTTTTATCTTTGGGGTAAATACCCAGTAGTGCAATTGCTGGGTCATAAGGTAGCTCTATTTTCAACTTTTTGAGGAACCTCCATACTGTTTTCCAGAGTGGCTGCACCAGCTCGCATTCTCACCAACAGTGTAGGAGGGTTCTCCTTTCTCCACATCCCCGCCAACATCTGTCATTTCCTGACTTGTTAATTTTAGACATTCTGACTCATCTATACTTCTCTTGCAACTGAGCATGCTCACAGGAAGCTGGCATTCCCCTCTGCTTCTCCATGCTCTCAAGTCTTTCTTTGGCAAGTCTTCAAATGGGGCTCTTCTGTCCAATGTGATTTTGATTAGGTTGTAATGCAGTCTACTTTGGGATTAAGTTAGCATACTCATTTGTCTCTTGCATTAAGCTATATCTACCTATTTAGGCTTTATTAGTAATAATGGGCATATTTTGATTCATCTGCTCTTCATTTCTCAATTCATTCAGAAATTGGCCAGGATCTTTAGGCATTTCAATATCTCTGAGGACAAAGAAAGTGTCTCTAAGGGATAATTCTCAAAGCAAAAAGGAGAGATTTCTCTGGTGGGAATAGAAATGATTTCTCTAAATTAGAGGGAAAGAAGAGAAGATACTTTATGAAAGATATCACCATGGTTGAGACTCTGCCAGGCTAGATGCTCCCAGGAATGTTCAAAGCATCCCAGAGCAGAAAAGTAGAGTGGAATCAATATTTTACCTACTTCTAGGATTGGAGAACAGGGAGGTAACATGATTACAGAAATGGAATAAATCCTCGTGTGACTAGAAAGATAGGATCATTCCCAGCCTTGAAGAAACTTTTTGTGCCCCAGCCCAGCACAGATGCATTACAGACCCAACTGCCCTTTTAAAAATGTTAAGGATGCAATAGAAAGAGTTATGAGAGCTGAGGGGGACAAGCAGCAAAAAGAAGCCATAGCTCACTTGTGGGTCATTATGCCTATAGATCAAAGACCACATGGGACAAGAGAAGTTCTGCGGGCTACCTGGATGGACAGGTTACCAAGAATCACACAGCAAAACACTCCACCTCCTGCAGTATCTTAAATCCATGAAAGCTCCTGGAATTTAAACAGAGTTCCTGACAAATGTGGGATATATTATAGTTTCCTGAAATGAATGAAAATAAATGTATGATTTATGATTAAGGGCTTAATATGGAAATTAAATTAACGAAAATAAAGTTTTTTTTTTCCTATACACCTGAATTTTATGGAAATAAATTCAAACTATTCTAGAAATATAAAATGAGCTTATTTCTATTCTTTAAAGCCGTATACAAGGGCACCTGGGTGGCTCAGTCGTTAAGCGTCTGCCTTCGGCTCAGGTCAGAATCCCAGGGTCCTGGGATTGAGTCCCACATTGGGCTCCCTGCTCTGCGGGAAGCCTGTTTCTCCCGCTCCCATTCCCCCTGCTTGTGTTCCTGCTCTCATTATGTCTCTCTCTGTCAAATAAATAAATAAAATATTAAAAAAATAAAGCCGTATACAATTTACTTTTCCATATAAATTCACAGAAATGGCTACTATGACCTTCTCCCTTTCCTTCCTACCAAAGTCTTCTCTTTTGGAGACAATCTTATTTCTCTCAATTGTTCCTTATGAGGCATTGTTTTGCAATCTCTCCATTACCTTTTTCTAAATGTATTTGTTTATATTCCTTTTAAAGAGAAGTGACCTAAATTTCTCATAATAATCCAATCTGGTCTAATAAATAAGGGTAGCATATGACCAGAATTTATTTTGTTTTAAACACTATACTTAGAGCAGGCGTAAAATCTAAGATTAATTATCTAGGTTGCCACACTCCACTATGGATTCCCATTGATTTTATCATCAGCTAATACCCTTAGTTCTTCTCCTCCATAGGCTGTTAATAAATAATCCTGTACTCATGCAGATCTTTGTTTAAACAAATAGCAGTCAGGAGTTTATATTTATCACTATTAACATGTATTCTGTTAGACATTAATCCATGTATATATAGTTCCTTTGAACTGGCTAAATTAATTATTTGGTAATAATATGCTTCATCGATGCCTCAATAAGTGTATAACCATTTATTCCAAAAGGGATCTAGTTGGAAAAAACTTGAAAGGAGGATGGGATTGAATATGGAATTAAACAAAGGATTGACTTTTTGTTGCTCTTGCTACCTTTACCATTGTTTTTAGTTTTGTTGTTAGTAGGAGGTAAGAGTAAGTAGAACAGATGACTACAAAACCTTTTGCTTCACTAAAGTATTGCACCAACCAAGTAAGGACATAATAGTATCCTTTTTCATTATTGCCTAAGAAAACCCTTATAAGAATAGAGCATTTCAGAGCTGCATATGCCTTTTGGTACAGCAAAATTGGTGGTGTGGAGGGGGGAAAGAGTTTGGATTTATTAAAACTTCTGGCCAGAGTGAAGAACTATTTAGTAAAAGATACAAATCTAAAAATGTTTTAACTTATAATAAAGTATGTTTTCAATAACTTTGTTGAACTTTCTCGTTCTACAAAGACTAAATCAAATGGCTTTTTTACCCCGTAGTATCTAAGGACAATTTTAATGCTCACCACTAGCTTTCTCTTCTCCAAGATAAATATTTGCTATTTCTTAAATTTTACTCTTTAAGAGATCATTTCTATATCATTCAGTCTTCTGAATGCCTTTTTCTGGATGTTCCCCAGTTGGTGATTACCCAACTCCAAAATATAGAGAAGTAAAGTACTTAATATATTTGAAAGCAGAACATTAAGTGCTCAACACGCAAATTTTTGAAAAATAAAAGCAGTCTAGTATAGCACATATCAGTAGTAGGTTTAACTCCTGTTGTATAAAATTCAGCCTTCTATGCATATTTTGTATTCAAATTGCCCAAATTAGAGTTCCAAATCATAATGTTACACATTCACCTCAACATTCTACTATTAAAGATGGAAGGCAAGGCTTGAATGAAACACACTAAAGTAAAATTAAAAACCTTGAACAAATAACTATGCTGGGAAATAGATTCCCAATCTGTGTCAGACTTTGCCCATTTAAGTTTGGCCTTATTTACAATCTCCATGTCTATAAAATGGCATTTTCATGAATGCAATCAATAGAATCTACTGAGAGATTTTTTTTTAATGAAAGCCAAACAAATATGACAACAGTGTTTAAATATCTCTATGACGGCTTTCAGATCTCTAAGAATGTGGTAGAACTTTTTCTAAAACTCAATCTGCCATATGGCCAAGGCTCATAGTTTGCTTTCTTTATTTCTAGGAAAACAAAACAAACAAAACAAAATCCTCTGATCAAATATGGTTATTTATCATTAGAAATATGTCAGGTGCTACATTACAAAACCACTAAGTCATGTATTTATTAATGACAGGGATCATGCATTGTTCACAAGAGCCTAGGATCAAAATGGGAGCCATGCAAGTTCTAAACCATGAAAATGTTTAGAACTTCAATACAATAGCTATTTACTGGCTACAACCTTTTCTCCATTCCTTCAGCCTTCTAATCCAAGATTAATTACCTAATTAATACTTGTATTCATTCCCAAAATGTTTCCCCAGATGCTTTATTCATGATCTTTTATAATATAGCTTCAAGTAGTAACTCTCTACAGTTTCTTTCCTACATCTCAGAGACGGATCCATTTTCAACACAAAACAAACCATCCTTCCCCCCTCAAAAGATTTCTCCACTCTTAATATAAATATACATAGCTTCAACATTTGGAGATTAATCTAGCTATATCTATTAAAATTTAAACTCATTACTTTTTGTGTAGAAATTCTATTTCTATGTTATATTTACATAACTTATAATTATATATACCCCTGGAATGACAGTGTGAGGAGATCCAATGACCCATTCCATAGTGAAACAACTACAAGTGAAAATTATTTAAAAAAAAATGATTAAATGTCCCTGAATATTGTCCTAAGAGGATACAGCAAATGAAGAAACATTTGTTTAAGAACGCTGTCTAAATCTCAGTAGGAATAGCACATCTGTGGCACTTGAGCCATGTCTTACCCCCTCCCTCCACCCAAGTCAGACTGATAGAAGCTCTAATCTGGCCGGGTGTAGCAAGAAGACTGGCCTTGTTCTTCTCTCAACTCCAATCTTAGGATATGGATTCCCACTGAGAGGGGCCTAGTCAGGATTTAAGTATCATTCAGTAAGTATATTAAGTATCATCTACTTAAACTCTGAGTTGAAGAAGACACACCTTGATGAAGGCAGCTGAGAGGTGAGAAGCTCCCTTCCACCACCCAGCCCGTACTCAGAGGTTAGAAGCCCTGCCTCAGCCATAAGAGTTTGAGAATACTGTGACCCAGGTTCCCTCAATTTACTTCGATAACAAAGCAGATGTTATAGGCAAGGAGAAATAAGATGAGAAAACCAGAGGAAATCAACCCTCATCAAATGCCCTGAGGAGTAGTTCAGAAACTTCCCAGAGAGATGTAGTTCATAAGAAAGGAGAACTCCAAAACTTCCCTCAAAAAAAAAAAAAAAAAATCTTAAAATTCAATAATAAAACAATACAATTTAAAAAAATGGTCAAAGGATCTCAATAGACATTTATCCAAATACGACCTACAAATGGCCAATAAGAACCTGAAAAATTGTTTAACATCATTAGCCATCAGGGAGATGTAAACTAAGACTTCAGTATATGCATATACATATTTGCCTACACAGAATACGATTGTGTATAGCAACATCATTCAAAATAGCCACAAAGAAGAAAAAATTCAAATGTCCATCAAATGCTGAATACATAAATAAAAGGGGTATATCCATTCAATGGAATATTATCCAGCCATAAAAATAAACTAAGTACTGATACATGTACTTCATAGATGAATCTTTAAAATGTTATGCAAAATGGAAGAGGATAATCCTAAAAGACCACATAACGCATGATTCTATTTATATGAAATGTCCAGTTTAGATAATACTATAGTAATAGAAAATAGATTAGTATTGGCCTAGGGCTAGGGATGTTGGACAGGTAATGGGGAGTGATTGTTAATAGATGTAGAATATCTTTTTGAGGTGATATAAGTGTTCTAAAATTGGTTGCAGTGATGGTTTAACAACTCTGTGACTATCCTAAACATAATGAATTGTAACTTTAAAAGGTAAATTTTATGATATCTGAATTATATATCAACAAAGCTGTTATAAAATTATACACAGAGAGATGTATACATTTGGTATTCATAATAAATAAGTATATGGGTTGGTTAAAATGTTATAAAATTTTTAATATGAACAAGTATTGTGCATTTATTTTGAAAAGGAATTCATCTGAATGTACTGACATAAATAGAAACCCAAAATACCTTGCTTAGGATTTTCTTTAACTAGGCATGTTTCAAAAGATTATAGTATAATAGTATTTCTGTTAAAAAATTGTGTATCCACTGTATCCATTGTTTAATGCTATATGAATTGAAAAATATCTAGAAAAACATACTCTAAAATATTAACAGTGATAAATTCAAGGAAGTGGGGTATAGAGAAATATCTACATATTCATAGAGTTACTAGGACAATAACTGATCAGCTTTTTTGAGCAAATAAATAATCAAGTCTGAGAGAATAATATCTTGGTATTATTAGATCTGACTCTTGGGAGTAGGTAGAATTTGTGTGCTGGAAGTAGAGGAAAAAGCTATGATACCTAATTCCCTCCTACTACATGCTAGGTACTTTTCCTAAGCAATTTGTTGAATTATCTCAGTTAACTCTACAGGACTACTCATATTTTACACATGAGAAAACTGAGGCTCACGGTCAGGGATGATGAGTAACTTCTCAACATAATGAGCTACTTAGTTGGTAGCTTACACCTGATTCTAAGGTTTATAAAATGAGATTACAATGAGTGTTAAAATTAGATATCAACTAACATGTTTGAGAGTCTTGAGTATGGAAGTCATATAAAGGAGCAGCATTAATTGAAGGTTATTTAATAACAGTATGAGGAATGATTAGAAAGCAGATAATGGAAACAGGAAAACCACTTAGAGGTGTGGACTTTGCTATATAAAAGTCAGGTGTCAAAGCTAAGGAATATGACTGAGATGCAGATGAATAGGTAAACACATGTGAGAATTTAGACTTTGCACCTGCGTATATCCATATATCCCACTTCAGACTAGTGTCATTTAGCAAAATGCCTTTTAATCCTGTTTCATCATTTGTAAAATAGAAACAGTATCCATCTCATCAAATTGTTTTGTTGGTTGGGTTAAGTGAATTTGATATTCTTAGCAAAACTTCTGACAAAACAAACAAAATAAATTGAACTATGTGCCAATGTTCTAAGGACTTGATGTGAATTAACTTTTAATTTTCAAAACAACCTGAAGAGGGGGTTGCAGTTATCTTTATTTTACAGATGGGAACTATGTAATTCTTCTATTAAGTACAGAAAATTTAAGCAATTTACCAGAGGTTGCACAGATTCCACCTAAGTTTCCTAATTCTACTTCATTGCTTCTAAAGTACTAGAAAGTTCTTAACTCATAGCTGCTGTTATGATAATGACAGTGAATATGAAGTTTATGGCGATGACAAGTCAACTGGAGAAAAAAGGCAAATAAGATATTTTAAATAAAGAGTAACAAGTTTTGTTTTAAAATTGTATAGAGGTAACCTTAAAAAAAGTCAATTCCAAGTTTTCATTGTAAAACTGGAAAAATATTGGTTATCCAGGCAGAAATAAGAATTAAAATAAGCAGTTAAATAATTTCGTGTATGGGCACCTGGGTGGCTCAGTCCATTAAGCGTCTGACTCTTGATATCAGCTCAGGTCATGATCTCAGGGTCATCAGATCGAGCCCTGTCTTGAGCTCTGTACTGAACATGGAGCTTGCTTAAGATCCTCTTTCCTCCTCTCTCTGCCCTTCCCTGCTTACCCACTCACTTTCTCTCTTAAAAAAATAATAATCAATTAATTAAAAAATCTAGTGTACGAAAAAAATAATAACGGTAATGTGCTATGCAATGAAAAAAAAGCTACTATACAAGAAATTGGTATTTATAAAAACTGCTAAACATCACCTATGAAAGATTAGTTAATGGTTAAGATCATCAGAATAACAGTCGGGTAGGGAGTTGAGAAAATTAAAGGACTAATCTATTGCTAGAACATCAAAGGATAAGTGAGTTCAACAGGGATAAAAGATTCAGCATTTATTTCCAAAAAATTTCCCATGAATCTGTTGAATTGTCAGTGCTTAGATTTCTTTATAAATTTTTGCAGTTTCATAATGGCATAGGTAGGAGTCCATCCATTCTTTAAAAAGTTGGTTTAGCAAGTGTGCATTATGTTGAGTTTCTTACAAGTTAGCCATTTTCAATCTCATTATTCTTTTCCTTTTTTATGGCATTCCGTGAACTCACAAATTACTCCATTGTTCACACTGACAATTTCTAGATTGCATAATGTGAATTTGTACCTTTGGGGTATGATAGAGAAACAATAATCAACTAAGTTATTTACTTAAAATTCAGCTTCCAATATATGTGTACATTTCATGCTTTTTTAATTGAAATAACCTCAGGGTTTTAACATGAACAGTTATTCATGTCATGGAGCATAATAATTATCTCAGAAACTTTTGAATTCCTTTTAAGTCTATTTAAAAAATAGATCCAGGAACTCCAAAATAGCATTATAGTCAATTAGATAAATAATGCATTTTTAAAGGATTGCTAAAATATGTTAAAAACATGGTTACTTCTTCATATTTAATTGCAAAATACCTTGGAATTTTTATTTTATTTTATTTTATTTTATTTTATTTTTTGTCTATGAGTTGATAAGATTTTACCTCTTTTGGTCATGTAATTCCAATAATTATTACATGATAAGAAATCTAAGTTTATCTAAACAATATATTATTATGGTCCATGGTTTGATCATTTGGGGGGAGGGGAAGGGGAAATCTCTAATGGAAAAGACAAGAAATCATTTAGTGTAATTATTTTAGTTGGGATTTTTCTAGATCATATCTCATTCCTGAAGAAATGTATCTTGAGCTCGTAAGTTAACTTCAAATGGCTCAGAGAGCCTTGAAGCTGAATGGCATCTGAAAGAAAGATTAATATGATGAACTATAATTGTTTGAAAGCATGGTTATGGTCTCCTGGTTATATAAGTACATATATATTCATTAAGCTTCTTAAGTGCCAGGTATGGTTATGTTATTATGACTATATTGAAGGATGTTAAATAAAATTCTGGGAAAGATAGTTTTTAATGATATTCCCAAGATATTACAAATATTATAGTGGCAAACTTGAGAAGGAACAGAAACTTCAATTCCAGGCTTCTGATCATGGAAATAATATTTCTTCCATGAGTCTTATAACAGAATTCTACTTTGGCACACACAGGCATTCTAATCTTAGATCTCTCTTGGTGGTTGCTTTATTTCCAGACAGCAGGTAATGCCAATGTCATGCTGTGCTCTGTTTATAGGGTAATACCAGATCTGGCATTAAAATGTAACATGTGACAAGTTCATAAGGAAATGTTTTTATTCATATTGTTTTTTATTCCACAGTACAATGTGGTCCTATACAAATTAGTCCTTTCTAAAATAATTCCCTTATAATATGCTATATGAATGTGTGTATGTGTATTTGTGGGTGTTATATAAAGTTTATATTGAATATCAATTGAAAACTGAGATTAATTGAAAAGATGAATCAGATCAATTTTAATCATAGCTGATAAAGAATAATTATATTTGTCATAGTCATGAAAGTTACATAGTGCCAATTGCATATTCTCATTTTATGTTGATTATCTTTGAGGAATTTGAGAGATAAGCATGAGGTGAACAGTTGAAATGATTTAGCAATTATATTTATATTTTTACATAATAATTTCAAACTTTTCTTCCACAAAATATTTCCTCAGAACTGATTTCCACAGACATAACTTTTTTTCTTAAGTTTGAAGACTTTCTTGTTAAGTATCAATGATATTGAAGTGCCATCAAGAAGACATGTTTATATAGTAGCTAAAGACCTTTAAGCTGCTCAAGAACTGTACCTCTTGTTACTCAACTAATCAATATTTTATATTAAAAGGACTGAGCTCAAACAACATTCATAATGCTGCTGATGTGAAAGTGAATAAGTTATTTTGCCTCACTGGTGCATAAATTTCTAAATGGAAAATTAAAAAATGAAAGTTTTGCTTTTGGATACTTTATATATATATATATATATATATATATATATATATATATATATATATATATATATATATATGATAGTCTTGAAAGATGGCCCCCGATAAACTATGCTTCCTTATTCTCACACTTCTGCATCAATTTTCTGATGACTTTGTGCCTCCGTTGTCCAGTAGAATTGGTAGAAATGATGCAATGACTGTCCCAGATCTAAGTCTTAGAAATGTCTGGAGCCACCATGTAGGAATTCTGGCTCTGCTGAGAGATTACACTGGTAAACTGCATGAAGACAATGAATACCTAAGCCTACATAATGAGATTGAGGGGACCATTTATCTCAGCTACCCTCTGAGTCCAGCCTTCCAGCTGTCCCACATGGCAGAAGAGAGGCAAGCATGACATCTTGGGCATGACAGTCAAGTCACCAGAGAACTGCAACACTATCCCACAGTATATGAAACAGGAGGGCCACCTAGCTGATCCATGTCAACCCACAGATTAGCACGAGAAAAGAAGCTTCTTGTAATAAGATCAAGACAACCTCAACATTTTCCTCAGCCTGACTAAACTGTAGATAGGTTTATTCCAGATCATAAGCCTTTGACTTCCCTTTTCTTAGAATATTTATATTAGAAACCTTGTTATAGCAAATTCTTTCTCTACCCATCTGAAATGTATATATCTTTCCTTAAAAGCCTCTTACCAGTTTAAGGCCCAGGGAATGTCTTTCTCAAGGATCTGCATCCCTCAATTAATGTAATCACCAAGGAAGATAATACCCCTATATCCCAGTCTGTAGGAGGATAGTTTCCCAACTTGAGTAGTGCCTCAATCCAATTTGTAAAATTACCTCCTGTTATGAAAATGAGAGAAAGATTAGTTTTCCTTTGGCCAGGGCCGATTAGAAAACACAGGCAACCTACAATACCCTCCCCCCTTCCATCCCCTTCCTCATTCTTAAAAACCCTCCTGGGGCACCTAGGTGGCTCAGTTTGTTAAGCATCTGACTTGATTTGGCTCAGGTCATGATCTTAGGGTCCTGGGATCCACCCTGCTTCAGGCTCCATGCTCAGCAGGGAGTATGCTTGAGGATTTTCTCTCTCCCTTTCTTTTCTGCCTCTCCCCACTCTCTCCAGACAGCAGATAATGCCAATGTCATGCTCTCAAATAAATACACAAATCTTTAAAATCCTTAAAAAAATCAAAACAGGGTGCCTGGGTGGCTCAGTTGGTTAAGCGACTGCCTTCGGCTCAGGTCATGATCCTGGAGTCCCGGGATCGAGTCCTGCATCGGGATCCCTGCTCAGTGGGGAGTCTGCTTCTCCCTCTGACCCTCCCCCCCTCATGCTCTCTCTCTCTCTCATTCTCTCTCTCTCAAATAAATAAATACAATCTTTAAAAAAAATCAAAACAGAAACTCTCCTGACCTTTGTTTCAAGGTAGTTGAGTTTGTGTCTGTGTCACTACCACCAAGGTAGTTGGTTAAGTGACTGCCTTCAGCTCAGGTCATGATCCTGGAGTCCCGGGATCGAGTCCTGCATCGGGATCCCTGCTCAGTGGGGAGTCTGCTTCTCCCTCTGACCCTCCCCACCTCATGCTCTCTCTCTCTCTCTCATTCTCTCTCTCTCAAATAAATAAATACAATCTTTAAAAAAAAATCAAAACAGAAACTCTCCTGACCTTTGTTTCAAGGTAGTTGAGTTTGTGTCTGTGCAACACTCTTGAATAACAAAATATTTAGTAACATAACAGTATTTTCTTGGAACAATAGGAATAATAAAAATCAGAGCTTAGCAAGCCTTGGGAGGGGATAAAATCAGAGAAATACTGAAACCGAGATTGACTGAAACTATTCAGAACCTTGATTTTAAAGTATCAGTACAGGTAGGGACACCTGGGAAGAGACTGCTTATCCTTTTATTCAAGGGATATGAACCCACTTTTATATTCAGAAAGGAGGAATAAACAGACAGAAGAGAGTAGTAGAGAAAAGAGAGAAGATACTGGTTCTATCAAGACCTTGAAGAAGGAAGATGTTATGATAAGTGCAGATGAAAATGAGTATATAGCTAAAGCCAAGATAAATGTATAATATCCTGATGTCTTCATCAACCTTTGCAGATACATCTATTACATATTACATATTAATGTACCAAGTGTTAGCATGGGTGTTTTGAAAATTGTGACAAAAACCTATCTTCTGAGAAGAATGGGAGTATTGATGATGAGGGATATGCAACAATCTCGCCAGATGGGCAATGATGACCCACCCAAGATTAGAAAAGAAACATTTTCTGTGATGCCGATCTATGAAAAAAATTGTACTTTCTCTGACTATTTCTCTGAGAGAGAGAGAAGAATTAAATGTTAAGATTGACTGAAGATCAGAAATTTTAGGGCAAAGATTCAATGGAACTCTAAATTTGGTGGAGTTAGTAAGACATTCAAATGATTAACCGTTGAGCCAGGCTATCTAAGGGTAAAATATTGACAGAATGTTACTAACCCACTGAGAAAAAGAATGGGTACAAATAAGAGTACTGTAAGATAAAAATACTAGGGAGATTAGTTTAAAAATAATAATGTGAGTGATGGAGTGGGATAATAAGTGATTATGATAATAACAAGTGAATGATAAGTAAAAAGTAGTCAAAGAATGAGGTTTAAGGTTTTAGAGATGGAGCAGCCAATAGTTGCTATGGGGAAGGATGTTGCAAAAGATTAGCGGTGAAGGTCTTGAGGGGGGGGCAGGTGAGGATATCGTCGTGGATGGGGACATCTGTCTGAATAATGGCAGGAATGGCTTGGAAAGAAACACTGTCATCCTAGAGACAAAACCAGCTGATGACTAAGGGGGAATAACCTGCCTCTCAGAAGGCAACCAGTGAGCAGATGCCAAAAGTTGGTTGGCTGAAGTTGAATCCAAAGGATTAAGAACTTTTTCCATAAGAAAGGTGACAGAGTCCACCAGACAGTGGTGTTTCAGCTATTATCATATTGTTTATTTTGTAGGGAGGAAAATTAGAGTCATGTCCAAGCAGTCAGAAACTAGATGTAGCTCACGGACTTCCTGTTCTGAGTTTTGTCTGGCTGTGTCTGTACTGAGCAGTACACATGAATTATATTAGAAGTAGAGAAGAGATGCTATTTGATCAGCAATTTAAAAAGTGTTCAATAAAAAAAAAAATCCTTTGAATAGATAGTCAAAGTTATTTTCAACTCAAAGACAGAGCAATGGCATTGTAAACACTTATAGAACAAATGAACTTGTATTCTTCTCATTCCAAAGTCACTGAGCTATAAATGGCAGAATTAACAAAACACACAGTTTAGTCATCATTGCAATTGCAAAAGAGGAATTTATTAAGTGTCATTAATTTACATGATTAAGTGTCAAGTGGGTGATTCATAAATTTATGTTCATTTTAAAAGGCAAACACGATCTCCCAGTAGGGGTCAAGGAGCTGAGTTGGAAAAACTAAATTAAATTCATCTAATCTTTCTAAGAAGTTTTAGCTTAGTATCAACAATTTAGCCCACAATTATGGTCAATGATACCCCTAGATACACCTTGAAACCCAAGTAAAAACAGAATAATGCACCTGCATTTTCAGGGAAATGTTGCATCCCTAGTCACTTAATACACATCATTTAGAAAATTCTCCTGTCAGGATGCCTGGGTGTCTCAGTCTGTTAAGCATTTGCCTTCAGCTCAGGTCAAGATCCCAGAGTCCTGGGATCAGTCCTGCATCAGGCTCCTTGCTCAGCAGGGAGCCTGCTTCTCCCTCTGCTGGCTGCTCCCTCTGTTCATGCTCTCTCTCTCTCTGACAAATAAATAAATCTTAAAAAAAAGAAAAAGAAAATTCTCACGTCATTAAAGAAAAGTTTGTTTTTTTAACAAATTTTTCTGTTTGCAGGATCACATGATAGAGTGAGAGTGGAAACGAGAAAAGGAACACATATAGTAAGAGGAGAGCTTCAAATGAAATTTTTCGAAATCACTTTTAAATCCATAGTTATTCACCTATTTCCAAAATTATCTGTTCTCCCCAAATCTCCTACCTAACCGTCTCCTCACTCACACTCAAGGATTTCATTATTTTCTCCTTCAAGTAGAAAGTGGAAGCTGTTAGGTGGGATCTTGTTTGATTTTATGCCACACAACCTGCAAATGTTTTGATTCTATGCTCATACTCCTTTCCCTTTATACTTCCTCCTTCCTCAAACATATAGTAGACTGGCTGGCTCCCTGTTTTCATTTTCTCCAAAACTGAATTTTCTACATTCGCCATTTACCCATGCCCTTGCCTTCACCAAATGAGCAAACAAAAACAAGCTTACTCTTCCTTGCGTGCACCTTTGATCAATAATGGGAAAAATAATTGCCTAGTACTCGAATCTCACCTATATCTGATTTAGATGATCTTTATTTTTTTAAAGATTTATTTATGTATTGGAGAGAGAGAAAAGGGGCTGAGGGGAAGAGGGAGAGAGAAACTTGAACAGATTTCTCACTGAGCACCGAGCTAAGTGTGGGGTGCAGAACCAGGCACAGGACTCAATCTCATGACTTTTAGATCATGACCTGAGCTGAAACCAAGAGTTGAACCCTTAACCAACTGTGCCACTCAGGTGCCACTCAGGTGATTTAGATGATCTTTAGATGAGATGTTAGACATAAACTTTAGAGTCAATGCTAAAATGAATTAAGACTTTGGGGACTGTTGAGATGTAATGAATGTATTTTGCTTGTAAGAAGAACATGAGTTTAGGAGGGGGCGGGGGCAGAATTTTATGGAGTAATTGTGTTTCCCCAAAATTCGTATGTTGGAATCTTAAGCTCCAAAGTGATGTAATTTGGAGGTGGGGCCTTTGGGAAGTGATTAGGTCATGAGAATGGAGCCCTCATGAGTTAGATTAGTGCCCTTAGAATAGAGACTTCAGAAAGTTCTCCAGTTCTTTCCCTTCCACCATGTGAGGACACAACAAGAAAATGGCAGTTTATGAAACAAGAAGCAGGTCTCACCAGACACTCAATCTACTGACACCTTGATCTTGGACTTCTCAGCCTCCAGAATTGTAAGAAATAAATGTTTATTGGTTAAGCCACCCAGTTTATGGTATTCGGTTATAGCAGTTCAAACAGACAAAAACATTGTTCAGGCTAGTATGTTTTATATCTCTTCTTCATCCCATTGGTGAAGGAGAAATCTCTGCCTTGTGATTATGGAAATAGCTGAAAACATAATACCCAACATTGGCAGAGGAGATTGACAGCAGTTCGTTAGTCACATATATTCCCATCTGGTAGATGAGGACACCATGCCAAGTAGGGCCTCCCTGCGCTTGATCTTGGGATATGAGTGAATCAGCAGAGGCTTCGAGAGGTAAGCATGGGTAAAAAGATTTTGGAGTGACCCCTAATTGTTGTGAGGAAGTGTGATTGGCTTATTTGAATAATTCTGTGGGCTAATAGGAAACTAAAGTCTTCTCAGAGACAAGCAAGCAGTGTCCTTAAACTCCATGATAAGGAAGTCTGTTTGGCTATAGAACCTTATGAATAGGAGCACAATGATGAGATGAACTTGTGGTTAGGACATTCAAGGCCCTTGGCTTTCTCCAGATGTCAAGGCATATATAACAGAAGATTTAATTTTAGACCTCCTTTATAGGCAGGTCATTACTGGATTCTCTTTTTCTTTTTTTTTTTTTTTCCTTTTAACATCCAGTCATTTCATATACTCTGTTAACTCCACCATCATAATGACTCTTAAATCATTACCATGATCACCTCACTTCTTCCCATCTCTTTATCTGGGTTTATCCCTGATCATCCATTAGAACTTGACTTAGCAGTTACCTCTGCTGAGTCTGTTCTTTGAGCTTTCTTGAGATTCTGCGACGTGCCCCTCCTGTCACTCTCACAACATTCTTTGCTTGACCTTTCATCAAATATACCATCTGGCAACTATTTTTTACCTTGTTTTATTTTTCCTCCAAAATAGACTTTAAGCTTTAGATATCAGAAACTGTGTTTTGTGCACTATACTCCTAATGTATGGTACATAATAGGTACACAGGGAGTAGATGTTAAGTTTAAAAAATGACATTGAACTGAATGCACATCTATCTTAATCTAGTTAAATCAGCATGGCTAAAATTGTTAGTCTCAGTATTCATGACATTTCTGGTTCTTTACTAAGCGTTTTCTTCCTCATCCCTTCTCATCTTGCTCTGGGCTAAGTTTTGTTTTCATACCGAACACAGGATTGTACCATCAGTGATGTATTGGCTTTTCCTATGTTCCTAAGAAGCACTTTGGTCTTCATGGAACAGCATTAATTCTTGCTATTGTTCTGAGAACCTGATAGAGCAAGGTGATCTATTTGTGCTTTCATCCCTCTGGCAGTCCCAAGCAGCACCTGCCAGGGTATGGCTGCTGTATCAGCAAACCAAATAGGAAGCAAGTGAATGTGTATCTTGGTCCCCAAAGAGAAATCCATTTCCACTGTAGCTAAGCTTGACAGTTTAGGACTCCCATTTGACTCCAAAGGACATGAAATGCTCCACTACTTTTTGAAATCATTTGCTTATATGTGGCTACAATTCACACATCCCACTGTGTCCTTTTCTATCATACCCCAAAGGGAAGAGAAATATGAGCCTCTTCTATTCAGAGATCACTGAATAATTTTTGCTAGTCTCAGATTTCATTGGCTTCAACACTGTTATTTGTGGAAAATATGTGGTTGAATCTCAAAGCCAACAACATTCCCCCAGGGTACCCATTAGGCAGAAGGGGAGCACGGTTGTAAACAATCTGTTTTGTAAAATAGGGGCCTCTAGAAGAGAGGGCATCAAAATTGTGTTTGTTGAATATTTCATAGACTAAAACGTACAATTTAAAGATAGAGAGGGAATTGTAAAAGATAGTTACTCAAAACACTATTTCTAAGAAAGACATTTTCTCTTGTTTTCCAATGATTTTGTAGGGGAAGTTAGAATGTGAATGAGCAGCAGAGAGAAAGCACACAACATGAGTAAAACGTGGGCTAAAATGTTTCCAAAATTTTTTTTCTCTTCATTGATTACCCGTGAAATGGTTTTATAAGTGTGTGCTTTGCCATAGGCTTGAGATCATTTGTTTCACGTTATCTAGTAAACAACACAGATGGACAGAAATCATAATTAAGAAGGAACCATCTGTGTAGGATTGCAAGGTACATTTTTTATTTTCAAGAGGTAAGAAGATGGCTTGAACGTGGATATACCAGATTCACAGGTTTTACTCTGGTGTCCAATGTGTCTCCAGGTTTAAAAAAAAAAATCTCTAAAATTACACATCAAAATATGTGTGTATATATAGATATAATTTTTATAGAAAGAAAGTGCAAAACTGTAAACAGATTCTCATGTCTCCTTATTGCCAACGTCTCCAAATTTTTATAATTTCATAGAGAAATGGACCTAGTCAAATGAATGAAAACTCACATGTCTATATAGCTGTCGTTTTTTTTCCACCTTCAGCCAGTCTATGACTCTCTAGCTATTCCATTTAAATGGTTGATAGACTGATTGATTTGTTGGTGGATTGATTGATTTTAAGTAGGCTCCATGCCCAATGTGGAGCCCAGTGCAGGGCTTGAACGCAGGGCCCTGAGATCAAGACCTGAGCTGAGATGAAGAGTTGTTCACCCAACACACTGAGCCACCCAGACACCTCTTCATTTAAATGTTTTAAATGATTGTTCTGTTTCAAATTATAGAAAATATATAATTGTTTATTATGAGTCCTGGGTTTTCCAATGTTGATTACCTGGTTTTTACTATATTTATTTTAATTTTATATGTATTGCCTTATTTTAGAAAAAATGCTAATTTTTCTGAAGGCCTAATACAATAAGAGGGTGAAAAAGTAAACTGCAATGTGAGACAAACATTTATAACACATATATGTGATGAAAGATTGGTATGCAGAATATTAAAAAAAAAACCCTACAGATCAACAAGAAAAATCAAAGCCTAAAAGAAAATAGGCAAAATACTGTGTAACTTTACAAAAGAGAGTGTAGAAATGGACATTAAACATAAAATAAATGCCCAATTTTATTGGAAATGAGAATTTGGGATACTATCACACTTCCACCAGAAGGTACCTCTGAAACAAATAATACATTGTATGTTAAAAAAGAAGAAGAAAAAGAAGAAGAAGAAGAAGGAAAAGGAGAAGGAGAAGGAGGAGAAGGAGAAGAAGAAGAAGAAGAAGAAGAAGAAGAAGAAGAAGAAGAAGAAGAAGAAGAAGAAGAAGAAGAAGAAGAAGAAGAAGAAGGAGAAGAAGAAGAAGGAGAAAAAGAAGAAGATAGCAGGAGGGAAAGAATGAAGGGGGGGAAATCGGAGGGGGAGACAAACCATGAGAGACTATGGACTCTGAAAAACAAACTGAGGGTTCTAGAAGGGAGGGGGATGGGAGGATGGGTTAGCCTGGTGATGGGTATTAAAGAGGGCACGTTCTGCATGGAGCACGGGGTGTTGTATGCAAACAATGAATCATGGAACACTACATCAAAAACTAATGATGTAATGTATGGTGATTAACATAACATAATAAATATATATATATAAATTAATAAAATAGGTGATGAAAACTAAAACAAAATTCAAGATTAAAAAAACGCTAAAATTAAAAAAATAAAATAAAATAAAAAAAGAAATAGAAAAATGTAATAGAAAGTATTCATTAGAATGAGAAGCAACTGGAATTCTCTACTGTAGGTGGTGATATGAATTGGTACAATCTCTTGAGAAAATTGGCATATGCCCATGGCTCAGGAATTTTACTTGTGGGCGTATATCAAATAGGAATAAGTATATAGGGTCACTATAAGACATCAACAAAAATGTTTATATACTAAAAGTGGAAATTATCTAAATGCCTAAAATAACTATATTTTGCAGCACAAAATGGGATATTACATAACAATGGCAAAAAAATAATGAAGACGTACTGAACAGCATGACTAAATCACACTATCATCATCACTATCATTGCTTGAAAGAAGACACAAATCATGGAACACTACATCAAAAACTAATGATGTAACATACGGTGATTAACATAACATAATAAAGTAAAAAAAAACTCATAAAACACAACTGTGATCTTAAAAAAAAGAAGACACAAATGAGCTTATATTGTAAGACTTTATTTATTTTATTTTAAAAACAGGTACAATTAATTTGTGCTTTTAGAAATCAGAATAGTGGTTTAGAATCAGTATAGTAGTTTCCTTTAGAGATGGTTACTTACAAAGGGAATGAGTGTCTTCTGGAAGGTGATAATGTCCTATTTCTTGATTTGAGAGCTGATTACATGGAGAATGTAACCTTGGAAAATTAGTTGAAGTGGCATACTTTGATTGTGTACTTTTTATATGTATATGATATTCTTAATATATAATTTATTTAAAAAGAAAGCTCCTTGGTGGCTCTATGTTCTCTTTCTTTTGTCCAGAAAGAAGTTATGATGGCTGAAGTTGTAGGGACCATCTGATAACCATGAGCTGATCTTGAACACGGGAGCCACACATGAAGGGTGATGAAATGAAAAGACAGAGGGAAGCAGTGGCCCTGAAGACATTGTAGATTCTCTGATCCAGGCTAGGATAGCCCAAAATTTTGCATGAAAAAAAATCCTTTTTGGGGGCGCCTGGGTGGCTCAGTCGGTTAAGCGTCTGCCTTTGGCTCAGGTCATGATCCCAGGGTCCTGGGATCGAGCCCCACATTGGGCTCCCTGCTCCTCGGGAAGCCTGCTTCTCCCTCTCCCACTCCCCCTGCTTGTGTTCCCTCTCTCGCTGTCTCTCTATCAAATAAATAAATAAAATCTTAAAAAAATATCTTTTTTTTATGCTTTGGCTGATCTCTCACCAAATAAATAAGGAATAAAAATAAATTGAAATTAAAATAAATAGAAGGAAGTATAAGTATTCAGTACTCCCCAGATTACCTACCTTGTGGAAAGGGCGAGGTGTTAGACATGTAGAGAGTGGTTCTGCTAGTTTACACCAAAACAAGGATTTTGTTAGTAGGGTATTCTTTACCATTGCCACATTCATATTTTAAATTGATCTGAAGCCTTTCTTCATCCCCATTGACCCATTTAGGAGAGCTGCATTCAGGGTAAAGATTTAAGCTCTATCACATTGTAATTTATTTGCATCCTGAGCTTGTGCAGGGAAAGGACTCTCTCATATTTACCATTGCAAGCATACCCAGTTTCACTGTGCTTCATTTTACTGTTCTTCATAGATAATGTGTTTCTTACAAATTACAGATTTGTGGCCACCCTGTATCAATCAAGTCTATGGGAGCCATTTTTCCAATATTTGCTCACTTAGTGTCTGTATGTCATGTTTAGTAATTCTCACAATATTTCAACCTTTTTATTACATTTGTTATGGTGACTTGTGATCAGTTATTACAATTTGCTGAAAGCCCAGATAATAGTTAGCAATGTTGAGCAATAAAGTATTTTTAAATTAAGGTATGTACCTTGTTTTTCTAGACAAAATGTTATTGCACACTTAATAGATTATAGTATAGTGTAAACATATAACTATTATATGTACTGAGAAGCCAAGAAATCAATTTGACTTGCTTTATTGAGATATTCACTTTATTGCAGTGGTCAGGGTAAAGCCTCTTGGGATGCCACTTCATTTAAAGCAACTAGGCACATAACTATTTTAAGTGAGCAAAAACCTTAAGGGTTAGTGTTTTTTCTTGACAAACATGTTCCTCCCAGTGACTCATATTTGCTTCAAATATTATTTTTTTAAAAAATACAGATATTTGCTTTAAAAACAGTACATATCAATACCCGTAAAACCCCAGTACCTTCTGTAGTATTTCTCCCACCTTGCTCATAGAAATTTATGATCTGAGGTTGGTGTAGATCATCCCCAAGGATAATTGTATAATTTTAGTACATATGTCCCTATCAATAAAGAAAAAAACATTTTTCTTTGGGCATATTAAAATTTAGATGACACTTTAGATGGCACCCAAATTTAGGAATAGTTTTCAACTTTTTCATAATGCAACATTACATTTTTGAAATTTATCCATGTTGACATAAGTAGATAAGGTATTATGAGTATTTTCCCATGACAGCCCTCAAAATTTATATTCAACTGTAGACTGGGTTTCTGTATTACGTTCTTGAAATGATCTTTACATAGATAGCTTTAGCTGAAGCCTTGCTTTCTGCTTCTATTTTACTTAAAGCCTTATAGAGAACTATATGAATATTTAAGTAAAGAAATAATATTTTTGCCCTCACAGATAACGCATTCGATCCTACTTTCTTACTGGTTATGTATTTATGTCTCATAGGTCTCACATTTCCCAGGAGAATTCAATGTGCATAAATGGATCAAAGTTAGCATCTCTAAGACATTTAGCAGGTAAATTTTACTATCCACTTAAGAAAAAAGAACCTAAGATATGGTAGTTAATATGTTCATCTAAGTGATACATTCAAAATATCACAAAGCAACTAAGAAAAAAATTCTATTAGTGGATTAAAGCATATTCAGGTTGAATTAAACATGGAGTAATTTCAGTTAATATGTGAAGACATCAACAAAATTCTTTCCCATACCTTTTTCAAATTACACACTGTTAACAGATTATGCCAGAAGCAATGGAGAATCATGGAGTGTTGTTTTCAGAGCTGTAATGATTAAGGTCTAGATTCCCTAGCCTTGCATTTATGAGCCTCCACGATGCAAATGGGATTTGCCTTTTTAAATTCTACGTTATTCATGTTCATATACACTAGACCCTAGCCAAATTGACTTGTTTGCAATTTCAGTACATATTCCTTCCCCCCACGTGTATGCTTTAGCTCTTGATTTTCCATCTGCCTGGAATTTTGTTCTCCCACCATATTTTCCTTGTCTATACCCTCTCTTATGCAAAGCTCTGCATGAACACTGAGTTCTTCATGATTATTTGCCTACTCATCACCTTCCCTTTTTTACAATGATTAATTCACTCTTAATTTTTATTGCACCTGATTCATGCTGGGCACTATGCTAGGTTCTGAGCATATGTAGAAGAACACATGTTTCTTGTAAGAATTCACATATTAGAGAATGTGGCAGAGAGACAGATTCTTTATGAATTAGTCATAATATAGAATGACTAAATATAATGATAAAGCACAGCTCTATGCAAATGTAAACAAGTGGGACTAATTTTGTTTGGGGGCACCTAGGAACATTTTTATCTGTCCCAATATTTCAATAGTTATTAAACAAGGGAAGTACACAAAAACAATTCAAAGAGAGAGTCCTAAGCACACCCTGTGCCTTGTCTTTTCCTCCTACATGCCTAAGTATGAGCCTTGCACAAAGCCTGACATATATAAAGCTGTCTATAAAGATGTGGTGAATGAATATATTAATTCAAAAAAGGATGACTTGCTAAAGGATCTAAGCATGGGGAAATGTAATTTAGAAAAGCTTTCTCTTAGGAACACAGGCAAGATTGGGAAAGTCAGGATCACGATGCAGGCACAGGTGAGAGGCTACTATAATCCAGATGTGGGATTCATCCTCACCTGCAGTTGTCTTGTAGCAGGAAGCATTTCTTTGCATTAGAACTGTGTGTAGCTATGTGTTATCTCTCTAACTAGACCACAGTATCTCCTCACCAGGATGGCTAACTGATGCATGTTTTGTCCTTGAAACCATGCAGAATGATGTGTAGCTCACATATATTGTTCAATAAAGAAAGATTTGCAAGAGTTTTGGTTAAAGTTGATAGTATGGCACAAAGTCCTGGCAAAGTCTATCCCATGGAAATTGGTATATCTGCCCGTCTTAACTTTAGAAATACAGCAGATCTCTAGTTATGTTTCACAATGGCAAAAATTCCAACAATAATCTGTATTGATAATTTTTCACCTTGATGGCCACTAAAATTGATAGAGGGCTATAGAGGCCATGCACTTGTAATCATCAGTTTGTATATTTCCCACTCTGGTGAGTTGGAAACACTATAATTTCTGTTTTACTAATGATGAAACTGAGGTGTATGGAAGTTGAACACATTGTTGGTGTGTTAGAACTAGAGAATAAAAGTGTTGGATACTAAAGCCCAAACTCTTATTGCTTGGGTTCTACTTCTAAAATGCATCATACGTTTTGAACAGCATCATTAACTGGCAATTAAGGGACAGTTTTAAAACATTTTGATTGAAAAGATCACTTGGCAGCAAGTATATCTCCTAATTAGTTTTCTAGAGCTTCCATAACAAAGTACTACCACTGGAGGACTTAAACAACATAAAATTATTGTCTCACAGCTCTGGAGACTAGAAGCCTAAGATCAAGGTGTTGGCAGTGGTTGGTTCCTTCTGAGGGCTGTGAGGGAAGGGTCTGTTCCAGGCATTTCTCTATGGCTTTCAGATGGCTGTCCTCTTCCTGTGTCTTTGCATGATCTTTCCGCTACGTGTTTCTTTCTGTATCTTAATTCACCTTTTTATAATGACCCCAGTCCTATAGGATTAGGGTCTATTCTAATGACCTCACATTACATTGATTTCCTCTATAGAGACCCTATCTCCAAATGAGGCCATATTCTGAGGGTTGGTACCTCGAAATGTGAATTTTGGGGAAAACAATTTAATTCATAATACTTGCCATGAGTAAAGAATAAACAGTAAGTTAGTCAAGTTTAAACTGAAATTTATGTTTCTTTTAAACGGAATATTCATCATTTAAGAAGTATAGTCTGAGTGAAATATCCATTTGAAATTTTAAACAAACAGTATTTAAAACCTCTAGATTTTAAGGGAGTTTATGGTAGTAAATCCTTCAAAAATCATATTTTACAATTAAAACTACTCTGTAAAGTCTATTTTCTTTTCTTTAGTATTTTTTTAAGATTTTATTTATTTATTTGACAGAGAGAGACACAGCGAGAGCAGGAACACAAGCAGGGGGAGTGGGAGAGGGAGAAGCAGGCTTCCCGCTGAGCAGGGGGCCCAATGCAGGGCTCGATCCCAGGACCCTGGGATCATGATCTAAGCCAAAGGCAGACGCTTAATGACTGAGCCACCCAGGTGCCCCATGTAAAGTCTATTTTAAATGAAAATGTAGTTCTTTGTACATTAATATTATATAATACTTGTATATCTTGAACCTATTTAGGCTAAATTATTTTTGACTCTTGTTCAAAGAACATATTGTGGTTAATTTAAGACCAAGTTTAATCTAATTAATTTTATATGAATATATTTTTAGTCTGTTTTGAGAGGTCAAAAAAATAACAATTGTTTGTTTCTTTTTTTTTTTTTGCCTAAAAGTCACTTATCATTAAAACAATAGGAATGAAGAATATACAGAGAAAGGAGAAAAATAATCAACAGAGCTACTAATATTCCACTTATGCAAATCATTCTCATTTCTATTTCAATGCCAAAAAACAAGTATGACTATAAACCTGTTCCATAAACAATAGATAACACAGCTGTTCTTCAGAAGGCCATTATAAAATTCACTTTTATTAATTAGGAAGCTTATTCAAGAAAGGAAAAAAAAGAAAAGGAAAAGAAAACCTCTTTAACCTCCATTGATCACCTAGGAAAACCTCCTGTAATTGGTGATGAACTGCCTTAATCATGGTAGAATAATGGATTTCACACTAAGAATTCCAGTGCTCCTGTGCTCAAACATTTTTCATAGATTCCCTCTATAGCATTTGGGTTTCAATTTCCTTCAGATTTGATTTGTTTAAAAGGGGTTTTACTGCTAAAGCAACTGGTTCCATTTCCCAAATGCTCAGAAGACCAAAAATAAAAGATTCTATGCTTGGTTAGCCTTGCATTCAGCATTCTGGAAGCTGTTACTCCTCAGGAGAATAACTATTTTTCTGGAACAATCTAAACTACTGCTATACCTCAAAATAATTAGTAAAAGGTTTAGCTTTTCTTCCAACTGCATCTCATTCTGAAACTAGAATTATAGGATTATTCAAAAGTAGTCTTTGTTTTGCAAACACACAACATTGAATACTGTGAAATGATATGAAATGGTACAAAGAAAGAGCTTGAACAATAAAATGAAATTCAAGGCTGTGTTTCATATTTTTAAAATATGTTTTCAATGTTAGGCCCTTAAATACTGTGTATTTATAATATCTTCAAAATGCACTGGGACAGTTCACATAATAATGAGATGAAGTCAACAGAGACTAGTGCCTGCCTAAAGATAATTAAAGATATTACCCTTTGAGTTTTTCTCAGAATAACTAATGGTCATGAAAACAAGGTGAACGCCTAATTTGATATTCCCACTCAAATACATCACTAAAAGGGTGAAACCCACACCATTGTAGTGGAAATATTGTCAGATGATATTTGTGATGGAGGAATAAAATGAAAAGGGTGGGAGAACCTTTTCCACTGATTTCAGTCAAGACTAACTTTTTAGGATGAGGGAAAAAAGAGCAAATAGTTCTAATGCTTGGGCCAGCCAGTTGTTTTCCAGTTTCTTTTTTTAATTGAAACTTTCAAATTTGATTTTATTACTAAGTCATGATGGCCCATAAATCAAACATGAATTTTGCTTCTAAAATATCTGTTTGGTAGGCTAAAATGGGAATAAGTGCAAGGTGTGCATTATTTTCATATAGCTTAAATCTATGGATTATTCATACTCTCACATTAGTGAAAGCTTTTTCTTGTTAAAACTGTTCTTAACATTTTTTTAAAGCAGGTGGTTTGAATTACAGAAAGCCCTGCAATAATTTAATCTTCCCTTAAAGTAAATAAATTAAATTAGATTTCTTATAGGTAGACATAGGATTTTTAAAAATGTAGAGACAATTTCCCATGTCTCCTAGGACAGTGTGCTTATTTGATCTTTCATATTAAATTTTGGGTACAAAAATATTTAAAAATAAACAAATAAGATTAAACTTCTGAAAACCTGAAGGCGTGGGTGAGGAGTGAGAGAATCCTGATCTGTATCATCCTGAAATATCAATTCGTATTGCCACTTTGTTTTTCTTCTGATAAAATATTTACGGGTTTAGAAGAATTTAGGAACTTCCTGGGGCCTGGAAATTTGTTAATTCACCAAAACAAACAAACAAGCAAACAAACAAACAAATACATAACACAATTTACACGTGACTCTGTCAATTACACACATTTTTATTGCGCCCCAGGCATTCCAGGTGCCTCTTGGTAGTCTGTCTTCTGACGGATTATTAAAGATAAATTTGTATGCTTCAATACTTCAGCTCACATTTTTAACTCAGATTGAACATCTCTTTCCCCTTGGGTTCAGCAGCTCCTGACTTTACTTTCAGCCCTCCCTCCCAAACATCTGCAGCCATTTCTTCTTTTCTGTCAACCCTTCCCCTTAACCTACACAGAGCTGTTCTAGGGGTCCCCCAAAAGAATAAAAATAAAACTTCATCTTGGATTGTTCTCAATGTGTGCTGAGTTTAACTGGAGATAGTTGATAATTTTTTTTTCCTACATAGGTTGCCAATACATTATACCTCATACCGTTTTTAAGAAAAAAAATCAAAGTTAACTTCACAAGATCAGCTAAGAACAGGTTGTAAACCAGAAATGTGCAGCCTGTATAAAGATTTATAGAACATTTTGTATTGTTATATTACCTTTGCTCAGGGAAAGCACATGATTTGTACCAAATACTGATTGAGTCTCAAAGCTGTTTGTGAGAGTAGAATGCTTTGCCTCATCTACAAGCCAAATTCCAAAGTAAACTTTACTTTGCTTTGAAAGTATGTGATCTTCTTGTGCAGTGGTCTTGAAAGGTTAAACAATGGTCTTTTAATTGTTCAGCAATTTTTTTATTGAATGATTGCTATGTGCCAGACACTGAGATTGGTGTTCTGGGTACAACAGTGATTGACTCAGGAAGTTTATTCTTTTATGGGTTTTTTTGTTTGTTTGTTTGTTTGGTCTGGTCAAGAAGATGCATGTCAAATAAGTAATGACTAGTCTAATGAATGAAGTGTTAAGGGTAGTATAGGAACTGTGGGTATTGATACCAGGGTTCCAACTTAGTCAATAAGAACATTGAGGTAGAAGAGAAGGCTTTCCTAAGGGGCAGTCATTTATTCTGAAACTTCTTGAAGGATGATTAATAAGTTGTTAAAGAGAAGAAGAGAGAATAATAAAAGAAGTAGAAAGGGTGTTCCATGCAGAAAACACTTGTCAGAGGCCCTGAGGTGGGACTGACCAAGACAGTCTGCAGCTCCATGAGGTTCTTCTTCCACCAGACTTGAGCATGGATGGATTTCACAATGAAACAAGAAATATAGGGTGTTCTTCTCAAGTTGACATCCCAGAGATTGTATGGCATGCCAAAGAATTAAACACTGAGAATAATGCAAAAGACTGAACAGTTCATGATCTGAAAGGCAATGGTGCATGAAAGCCAGAAATACAAGTAAGTGAAAATGAAATATTTTCACCTTCATTACATAAGTTTAATTTGGAATGGCTCCAAATGTTGTTGCATATACTGTGCTCAGCAGATGAACTAGAGTATATCATTTGCTAATTCACTGATGTTCTTATTAAATCTTACTCAAAAGTGCATATTCAATAAAATGATAGCATTTAAAAATGTATATAAAGCTAGATTTAAAGCTTCAAATGAGAGCAAGAGAGCACACACAGTAGATTAATTTGAGATATGAAAATGGAAAGTGTTACTCCATTTGAAGAGGATATGTTGTCATTGCTTTCCAATATAAAAGGAAAATAATTCTAAGTCATTTAACCAATTTGTCCTTAGCATGAAAGTTGTAGCTTTGTTACGCAATCTTTCTTTATTGTTTATTATTTATTGAACACCAAGTATGCAGCACTATATAAATCATTATAGACGCAGTCCTTACCCTTAAGGCATAGAATCTAAGTCAGACAGGGAAAACAATTTAGACATAAAATATGTCAAATGTATTGATTAAACTCTGAAGATTGAGGCTCTTAATTATAAAAATGTCTTTGTAGCTTAGGAAGTGAAAACTGTAAATAAGACAAAAGGCAAAATGATAGAGAAATCACATTCTAGGTGTGTTTTATATCTACAGTTTGTTATTATTTAAGATTAATAGTTATAATTTTAGATTGAGTACACTCTTACTGAAAAAAAAAGGGAACATGAAGTTTTGGGGAAAGTGGTGCCAGGATTACCTAATATTTTGTGTTCACCTTTATCATTTCTCATTTCCTCACAAAACAGAATTCTGGCTCATAATAACCTTTCATTATATTCTTAGTAACATAATGATTTTATCTTATGAATCCACTTTGTTTTTCAAAGGAAAATGAGGAGAAGCAAAAAGAAAAAAGAAAAAAACCTCAGGTTTCCATTAAAATCGTCTCACTTTGCTTTCAGCTTGCCCAAGATTTCTTAGTTCTGTGCTCTATATTTTCACAAGAATAAAGACAATGTTTAAGGGCCATCCTTCACATACTGCCTCCTGCTACAATGGGAAGATCATCACATTTGCCAAATGTTCAATGTCAAATGGATGGACATAGATGGATGGACAGACAGATATATCTATCTACATCATTTCCGAATCATATGTTTAGATGTATCTATACAGGTATCTACCCATCTATCTCTATCTTTAAAACCCGGCACATGGTAGTTTCTCAATGTGTATGTGTTCGATTCAACTCAATCTCATCTTTCTGGCTGCATTTTAAACATAAGTCCCACTTTAAAAAAACTTGAAATCAAATATATGAAATTATAAAAATTAAGTTAGGGTACACTACTCAAAGAGTATGAAGATTCAGAATTGGTAAGCCTTTCTGTAAATGTAATATGTGAATAGATTTTTTAAAAGCCATTTAAAGAAAGTACATCTGAGAACTTACAAAAAGCTCAGTGTCATCTCAGATTTTAATTCAAAGCAAATGATGCTAGAACCTTAGGATGTGAATTTGTTTTGTGTAGTTAGTCATTGATATCTTTGGAATATATGTGAATATACATTTAAGAATTGTCTACAGAAGATGTCTTTATAATTAAACTTAGGCTGCATTTCAAATGTATGAAAATGACCATGTATTGACCCACGGGTTTCATAGCCATAGTTTGAGACTGTTTCAGATTATGAGAATCTAGGATTGGAAATTAAGCTGAGAAAATCTCATTACCAGAGTTTTCCAATTGTTGAGCTGAGCCTCACCACATTGTCATAAAAGGCACTGTTAGGCATCTGACCTCCTTCATCTGTGTAGAATGGATTTGTCATTGAGCTCAAGCACTAGAGTCATACTCATCTGGATTCAGATTTTATCCCAACTGTTTACTTTGTGACATTGGGCAATATGAAACTTCTCCAAACCCTTTTGTCCCTTAAGTTTTAATGATAACGTTAACACTTCCCTAAAAGATTTGTTCTGAATATTAAATCCGATAGTACATACGAAATACTTAGATCACATCTGCGGTGTTGTTACCCTGACAAAGAGAAGCGCAGACCCAGGTTCACCCAGCTTTCAGTCAGGAACAGACAATTAGTAGTGGTTGACTATAAATGAAGTGCCCAAATATTGGAAGCAGGCAGAAATGAGCATGTTCCTAATGTGAAAATTTGGAAAAGAATGTATTAGGTTGAGTTGACAGTGACTCAATGTTTCTGAAGTACTTAGGTAACAGAGAAAGGACCTGGTGGGCACACACAGTGCAGTGTCCCAGTGCTATTCCCTTCCTGGGTACTGGTTCCCTTACTTTCTATCTGGGATTGTTCTGTGAGACCACCTTTAAGACATGCAAGTGAAGTGTCCAAATGACTCCCTAATGAGTTTGGCACCTAATTTCAGGGATAGAAAACAGTTGAAATTGAAACATCTTTTATGATTACTTGTGGCACCTACATGACTTGAACCATTGCCCACTTTGATAGGATTATCCTTATATTCTAAAGGTTAACCTGTGCCTCAGTATCTTCCAAATTTGCTCTGTGTTCTTTGTTGGGATTGCATTCATAGTCAAAACATATGGACTTCCTGTACTCAGACGGCAGTTTATTTCTTCAATAATATTTATAATAAATATTTGTAAGTGTAACATTTGCAAAATGGCTGACCACATAACATGATAGATGTCATTTTCTCCATTTTATAGATGAGGAAATACAGGTCACAAGACTAGAAGTGACAACACCTGGATGCAAATCCATGTCGTATGCTTCCAGAACCAATGAATATAATCACTAAGTTATGTGCCTCAGCAGTCCTGCTCCACTGGGTGGAGCTTAACTAGTGCAACTTCTAGAAATGGAAAAACAGGGGAGGAAAGGAAGCATGATAGAAATTGGATCATGGTATGTCCCCTTGCTAAATTCATATGTTGTAAGTCATAACCTTCAGTACCTCAGAATATGACCAGATTTGGAAATAGAGTCATTGCAGATGAAATTAGTTAAATTAAGATGAGGTCATTAGGGTGGGCCCTAATCCAATATTACTCATGAACTTATAAAAAGAATGCCATGTGAAAGGAAAGAGACACATATAGAGAAAAGATGATATGAAGACCCAGAGAAGAGATGGTCATCTTCATGCAGGTGAGAGAACCTGGAACAGACCCTCCTCTCCCTCACGGTCCCCAGAAGGAATCAGCAGAGTGAACACCATGATCTTAGACTTCTAGCTGCCAGAACACTAAGAAAATCTATTCCTGTTGTTTAAGCCACCCAGTGTGTAAGACAGCCTTAGCAAATGAACACAGACAACCAGGCTAACATACCATTTTCATTCTACCAGCCAAGAGGGGGAAAAAAAGAAAGAAATCATTCAATTAAGAATGAAATGTTCCACACAAGGGAGCCCAGCATTGGCTTTGAAATCAAGTAATAGCACAGGAACCTGATGTTAAGTACAAGACAAAAAAGTACTTTCTCTTAGTAAAAGTATCTTTCACTGAGTGCGTTCCATGGATGCTCTGGTATGTTGTTGAGCAAACAGGCCTTGAACGTCTCTGATTTCCATTGCGCACTGCAAGATTCCTCCTGGGAACTGTGTGTCTCCTTCCTTTCTCACTCCCTCCTGCCTCACTTTGAGATCCTAACACCTTCACCTGCTGCCAATGCTTTTCTCCCTTTTGTTAAGGCCAGTAGTGTAAGTATAATTTATAGCATGGCTATAGAGAAAACAATGAGGACACAGACTCTGAAAAACTTGTATTAATATTTTTTAATTGGTAAGTGAATTGAAATGTTCTCAAATAAATGTCCAAAACTGTTAAAAAATGGAAAACATCATCTCAGTCCAATGTGGACAACTTTTGATTTGTAGACAATATGATTTTTAAGCCCATATGCATTTCTTTGTAAGCAAGTTTGGATTTTTGAGAGTATTGGTCTTATGAGCTAAAGACTAGTACGACTGAGAATGGCTAGAACAGGAGAAAAGCAAGTTTTTCTGTAAACTCAGCAGAAGGGAAGACAGTCCAACTCTTCACTTCATAGAGGGGGCATTCTTCAAGTAAGAAGAGTAGATAGAACAGTTAAATCACTGGGATACACCTGTCCCTTTTTCCAATGCCTGGAGATCTTCATGTGCAAAACACTTCCATTTCATGGAGTTGAGCTTCATCTTATCTCCCAGATAGGTAAGGATAACCAGGATGCAAGAAAAAAACATTTGTTGTTTCCATTTACTCAACTAGTGTTTACCAACTACCAGGTTCCATAGTTTCCAGATTCAGTGAGGAACAAAACCGATAGATCTTACACATAAATAAACAATTATGATGCAGTATCATGAGAGATTATGGACTTTTAAATGTATTTCCCAAATTTAGGCTGAGATCTGGCAGAGGGCATTGAAGGTAGGGGTTGTCAGAAGAAAAAGCTGTAAGTTTATTTCATAGGTGCAACCAGGTACTTGAATTAAAAAATATTGTGTAAGTTATTGCTTTCGTGCATTTTGTAATATGCAAAGTTGTGAGCTTTGTTAATAAATCATTTAATTGATGAGGACAAGGTGAAATGCTTCACTGTTTTCTTGTTAATAAGGTCCCTTGGAATCTTGTCCATGAATCAAAAGCAATCTGTACTAGCTACCAGCTCCTTAATGGTCTACCTGCTCAGGGAGAAAAAACTTAATCGCCACCCAGTGGTCAGATAGAACAAATGCTCTCGAATTGAAGGAAGAATAAAGTCACATGTTAGGAGGAAGGGCACACACACGTACACACACATACCCACATATACACAAAAACCTAAAACAAAATAAAGCAAATAAAACT
This sequence comes from Zalophus californianus, assembly GCF_009762305.2. Lineage (NCBI taxonomy): Eukaryota > Metazoa > Chordata > Mammalia > Carnivora > Otariidae > Zalophus > Zalophus californianus. The sequence goes on from NC_045600.1 coordinate 18,948,378, forward strand.
GATTCCTACAGATGACCATGTAAAGCCTAGCTTGTGTAATACATGCTCTGGAAATAATATGGGAAGTAAGGAGTGAAATTTCCCATGAAGAGAATAAGACACGAGATAGAATTATAAATCACATGCAGACTAGTTCACTACGACTGAGCTGGAACAATTTTAAACAGTACCTCACACAGAAATTTGAAAACCTAGGGTCTCAACAAAGGAAGACAATCCATCACAATGCTAAGCTAGCTGATTCTCCACATGACACTAGTTCTCTAGTCATCTGCAATTGAAGATGTTTCAGGTGAAACAGAACATACTACATTTACAAGAGTCACCTTGGACATTATTGCAAACTATAGTTTGATGCTATAACATCTTTTTTTTTTTTTTTTTTTTTTGGTCACGATTTATAAGAGATCCCACTTACTAATGTTGGAGGTGGGGCAGACGAACTCATTCTGGAACAAAGGATTCTGATGAACAATGAAACAATGTTAAAGAAATCTGGTATCTTGAAATTAACTACTTTCTTCCCCACCAGCAATGGTCATAATAATCTTCCCAAAGTTGAATAAGCAGAAGGAGCAATTTTATTGGATTTCACCAATAAAATCTTTACCAATAAATCTGATACCAATTTCAGTGACTACCAGTGAATGGTCCTATATATTGGAATGTCTCTGTAAAAACTTCATCTATAGGCAAGGCAGCTCGTATCTATTCAATCCTTTCTAATTACTGTAATTTCAAATGTGTACTCTTCTCATATACTCTGAAGAATAATCTTCTCCGGGATTCTTAGAGTTCTGAGCTTAATTCTGAGTCATGGTGTCAATTTGAATATAGAGCTACATAGAATGTGGTTTTATGATGCTAATGTAATAAGCAGAAACAAACAGATTCTGCTCCCTCCCCCTTCCCCATAGAAGGATATGTACATGACTAGAAGATATATGATCATCTAAATATATCAATCAGTATCTCGAATATTTTTGGGAATTATTTGCCTCCTTCTAATACTCAACTATAAAAAACACATAAACAAACAAAAGTCTTTTTTTATTAGTTTCAGAGGCAGAATTTAGTGAATCATCAGTTGCACATAACACCCAGTGATCATTCCATCATGTGCCCTCCGTAATGCCCATCACCCAGTTAGTCCCTCCCCACACTCACCTCCCAAACAAAAAAACTCTTACATACCATGTGACTTCAAAAACCAAAATATTCTTAAGGAAAAATAAAAGAATTAAAAGTACGTAGATCTTCCATTTGTGTCAGCCTGGGTTGCAAATCAATTCATGGAATTACATGAAAAAAATGGGATCAAAGCTTTGGAATTTAATAACGACTATTAAAGAGAAAGTGCACTAAGTAAGAAAACCAGCTGCCTAAACTTTGTGCAGTGAATCATATTCGATGAACAACACAACCACCCATTCTTTTTTTTTTTTTTAAAGATTTTATTTATTTATTCATGAAAGACAGAGAGAGAGAGAGAGGCAGAGAGAGAAGCAGGCTCCCAAGCGGCAGGGAGCCCGATGCGGGACTCCATCCCAGGACCCTGGGATCATGACCTGAGCCGAAGGCAGACGCTCAACCATCTGAGCCACCCAGGCGCCCCACCCATTCTTTTAAAAAGCATTTGCTGAGCAGCAATGAGATGCAGTTGAATAAGGAAAAACCTTCCCACTTGAGGTGTTCAGGGTCTAGTCAGTAGTTATGAAACTATATAGTAATTCTCTGTTCATCAGTTACAAGCAACATGGGTATGGATAAAACACAAAGTGAGTGCAACAGAAAATGCAATTAATTGTGGGGGAGTATGAGATGTATGAGATGATTCTTTCTTTCTTTCTTTCTTTCTTTCTTTCTTTCTTTCTTTCTTTCTTTCTTTCTTTCTTTCTTTCTTCTTTCTTTCTTTTCTTTTTGGAACACAAGAATATTTATCCACAAATACTTAACTTGGTTAGAGTAGACTATATATATATTATGGTTCAAAAACAACAGAGGTTTTTGTTTTTTGTTTTTTCCTTCACTCAAATAATAGTCCACCACAGCAATTCAGGTCAGTCATTTGTTTTCTAAGCAGTGATTCAGGATCCAGATTCCCTTTTATCTTGTTCTGTCATCTTGCATGGCCTTGCTGTGGCTAGGGAAAAAAAAAAAAAAAAAAGAATCCTGAGTCAGGTTTGGTGTTCTGTGCTGTCACGATTAAGTCTTCAAGCTTTAAGTTTTTGTATTTTAATTCTGTCAATTGTGAAATAAATTTTCTTATTGCTAAAGACTATATTTTAGTCTCCAAGGGATTAAGGTCATAAAACATGGCAGTTCCCATTATATTTTAGAAAGTCTTTATAAGGTTAAAAAGCTGATTTATTTAAGCTAGGGTCACATCCTTATAAATAAATTTTCAAGTACTTCAACCATGAGAGAAATATAAAAGTACAGTAGGTCTCTTTTCAGTGCTTTTTCTAAATGTATTTACATCATTCCTCATCTCCAATTCTCATGCTGTCCACTATTTGCTCAGTGTCCTTGAGGGATTTATCAGCTAAGCAGGCCAGTTTGGAAAGTGCTTCACAATTCACAATTCCTGAGATTCTACATCTTGATCTTCTCTAATTAAAGTATATCAGCACTAATTTCCATAATATCATTATCTTTCTGAACTGTTCTAACAAAAACACAAGGTAAAAAAATGATTCCAAATAGATGTTGTTAATTATTATATTTGTAGTAATCAATATCTTATCCTCCTCAACTTGTAGCTGCATTTAATCTATAACCTCCTATGCCTTAAACTTTAGAATGCTAAAAAGTCCCAAGGAAATTTGTTTCCAACAGAGTGATCATTTGGCACTCCAAAAATCACACAGTGAAGAAAAAGTTACTAATCTAACTGTGTGAAGGGCTTGCTTATTCTTATTTGCCAATTTTTATGATATGGTAGACATTTGAGTGAGTATTACAATGTATATTTGAAAAAAGCACCTTGATTTTTTTGGTAATATTATATATATATAATTCAATTCAAATCAGTTTAACAGTGTTTGAAAGCTTTGGTGCATCTCTTGATTTGGTTCCAGAACACTTAACTTTACTTTAGTTTTTATTTTAATTGGAGAATTTGGAAAATTTTCTCACAGCTAGAGCACAATAGATCTGTTACTAATAGAAACCTAAGGAGAGAAGAGTTACTTGTATATGTTTTGTGTGTGCATGTGTATGTGTATATGTATGTATGTGTGTGTGTATACACACACACACACACATATATATATATAATAGTTCTCAAAGATTAAATATACTCAGCTAAAATTCCCTCTAAATAGAAAATCTGCAGATTTGTCCCAGGATCCCTTCAGAAATCACTGAAGTTGTGGAGATGGGTTAGAATTTGATTCAATCCCATGGAAATGCACCTGCGTTTTTAGAAAAGGTAATGTCTGTTTATAATTTGAAGTTAAATGTGAAAAAGATAATGTTGACCCTTGATTTGAGTTATTCTTCCATTGGTAATAAGGAATTTTCAATTACCTACATGTCTTAAAAATGTGGACTCCATTTTCAGATTCCACATTATGTTCCTTGAACCTTCAGGCTCATATTACTACAAAACCAAGTGCAGTAAAAGCAATTTAATTGCCACTGTGTGGCTCAAAGAAAGGTCCCAGAATCAAGTTTTGTTGGCTTTTTCTGCTTGACTTAAGTAATACACCTGTCCTTGAACCAGTCCCTGTGGCCAGGGGAATGGAACACTCTGACTTAAGTCACACTCTCCAGGCTTGGATAAGGACTTAATGATAGTCTCACCAGAGCAAGAGTGAGAGCAGGGTACAGGGCTGTGGGTAGATGCTGGACAGAGTTTGATGCACCGTTTAAGAAGAAAGGAGAATGTAAGTTAGAGAGAAAATTAACAAGGACATTAACAAGTGTCCAATATAGCTTGTTAGCTTGATTATGGCATATAATATGTGATCTTACTCTTTTTATCTTTATGGCCTAAATAACAGAGCTACAAAGAAATGAAACATGCTAATAATGGAAAGGATTATGACTTAGACTCTTCTTCCAGTAAATTGTAGCTGTAGGTTTAAAAAGGAAAAACATTAACAACCAAAACAATAAAATCCCCATCTTATGCTACTTCCAAATAATGAAATTCCCTCCATAAAATACTCAGACATCAAATCTGTGTGTTCTGTAACTTTTCCTAATTAAAGAGAATAATTTTATTCAAAATCATAGACAGAATGACAACCAGGCGTGTGCTTAAAAAAGTGGGGAAACTGTTTTTGTTTTCTTAATACTGTCAGTAAGCCATTGACCATATTCATTTATTTCTGTTGACATATTCCCATTTCCCTACTCCAAATGACTTTGGGTCAGAAAGCAAACATTTTTGCCAGAAAAAAAAAATAAAAACAAAACATTCTTTATTCATAAAGTTACAAGTGATGAAAAACTGGGGACTATAAAAAATATTATTTTGCAATTTTTCAATAACATTTATAGCTGGAAGTGCTACGTTGTTGACTATAAGACAATCTGGAAATAAAAAAAAAGACCTTTCAAATGTGCAGTGATATTTTAACAAGAAATAACAGGAATTTCAAAAGAGAATTTATGATTATAAATATGCCTCTGATGTTGTATTTTTAATGCCCATGTTCTAAGTGTATAAAAATCCCTTACATGGATATGACCAGCACCTCCTTATTTGAATAAATGGATGAAATGGACCAGCACATAGAACCTGGGATAAAGGCTGTATTTTATATCTTGGGAATTTTGTGGTCAGGTTAAAAAAAAAAAAAGTAAACAAATATGAGCAAAGGATGAGTTAGATTAACCGCTTTGCCAATCAAAACAGACTTCTCAAGCCAGCACATAAAATCTGTGGCCAAGGAGAGCACGGTGTAGATAATCTTTGAGCTATCTTGTGGACAGATGTGACTATTATCCTGGCTGACCTTCAGAGACTCGTAGATGGGTCTCACATCTGGTACATGAGTGCACCACTGAGCCAATTTCCTTTAGAAAGTCAGATAGATAGTTGAAATGGCTCTAGGCCAAGGCTCTGTTTGTGGTGAGGGCAGGAATGGGGTGTTGTGGAGGTTGGCACCTAGGACCTGGAACAATGGCATGATTCAGCCCAGAGGCCTGGAACTGTAATGCCTCTTTGCAAATGAATGGCATTTCCCAGCTCATGGTTTCTGCCTGATTTTCCTGTAAATGTAAATCAGAATTAAGAAGGGAGGGAGAACATGACCTTCGATGCTTACACTTCTCTGTAGTACGAGATGCATTTCTCAAGAGAGAAGGGCAAACCTCAAATGATCTGAGGTTTACATTAGTGTGGCAAAGCAGCTCCTTATGCAAACTCAGACCTCTTTCTGATGCAAAGCCTCTCTGAAAATCTCCAGACTGCAGGCTTTCTTGCCTCCTCTCTGGGAGTTCCCATTTAGGATCTTGCCTGGAAATGGCCCAGAACAGATTCCTCTTGCTGTTCTAGTACTTGTATTTCTCCACTTCCTATCTGTAAAAACCAGAATCCAGGGAAACTAATTTGTGAAAAGAGACAAATCAAAATTGTCGGTATTATTCGATGCAAAAACTGCTCTCACACTTATATTTTACCCAGGGGTTTATCTTTTCAAGAGTTTACTCTGCGGTATGTTCACAGAGTAGTATGAGCCTAATCCTGGCTGTGATGTTTAGTCTGGTATGCTTGCTCAGTCGTTTCTCTATGTCTCCTGTCCTCTGCCGTCAGGCTGGGGCCGAGGAAAGGTCCAGCTGCTCTGTAGAGGAAACCCCACCGCCTGCAAACACAGTCTGCACAGCCTTGGTGCAGATCCCACTCCAAAACAGGCTAGCACTCCTGTTACCCCGGTTATGAAATGGGTGGATTAGAATTCTTTCCAGCACCTGTTTGCCTATGGCTTTGCTATGGAAATTAAGTTTGGAATTTATTCTAGAAGTCTGGAAACTGAAGTTTAAATTTACTCAATTTTGAAAATGTGCAGAGAATACGAAGGGTTTTTATTTTTTCTATTTCCCGTTCACTAAAAGGTTTTATTACTTCTTACTAATAGCAATTGTTGCCCTCAGGAGAAATGCTATTATGAACCTCTCTGACACCTGTCAGGAAGCACACTGGAAAAATTTACTGATAGATTACCCATTGTGCACTGAGGTTCCTGCGTTCCCATTCATGTGAAGATGAAGATGCAGGGTGGAGGGTGGAGGTGGTGGGTAGGGACCAGGGATGGGAAACATGTTAGAAATGACTTTTAGTAAATGGATAGCAACACATTGAATGATTATCAATTATAATTTCCTTAATAATTCTATGCAACAAAGATTTTGGTATTCAGTGAGAATTATATATGTATGCGTATATGTGTGTGTATATAAATATATATACATACATATATATATTAAATGAAAATTATATATGTGTGTGTATATATATACATATGTGTGTGTGTGTGTGTGTGCGTGTGTGTGTTAGTATCTCTAAGCTCAGGATACCCCTAAGAAACAGAGCATGAAACAGGTTTTTGCAAAATGTAGTTTATTTTGGGATGCTTTCAACATACAGGGTTTAAGAACCTGGAAGAATGAACAAGGATGGAGGGAAGCCAATTCAAAGATGCATTATTATGCTGGCTCACTGCCATGGACAACTAGGGTTTAATCCTGCTAAGATACTACATGATCTAAGTAAAATATGTGCCTTAGAATTGTTCATGCAAAAGAAGGGAGAAGGAAGTGGTGGTCGTTTCCTTTTTATTTGTCTTTTTCTTTCTTTCTTTCTTTCTTTCTTTCTTTCTTTCTTTCTTTCTTTCTTTCTTTCTTTCTTTCTTTCTTTCTTTCTTTCTTTTTCTTTCTTTCTTTTTTCTTTCTTTCTTTCTTCCTTCCTTCCTTCTTTCTTTTTTTTTTTTCTAACTCCTGCCTCTTTTTGGTCAGAAGTTACCTTATGGATTGCTAATGTCTTCTCACTTCCACATTTGTTCATGCATCAGCATAGTTGAATAAATTCCTGAAGACATTCCAGACAGGGAAGCCTAGAGCCCAGAGGCTGAAAAAAGAAAGCATATGCATCAGATGCAATTGATGGGCGTGAAGTGATAAAAGGTTGCCCTAGCTTATGCTAGTGTCTCAGCAATGCCTGAAGTAAAAGGATGGGCTGAGGGGAGGTAAGGCCAGGCAACAGAGCAGTCCCATTCAGTGTCCCCATGGGAAGCAAATAACATAGATGGAATACAATGATTTGAAAATGTGACATAACCTAGAGTGCTTATAAGAGGACCACAGGATGATAATGAGAACTTAGTAACAATTGAGCTCTTGATTTCTCAAAATTACTAGAAAATGAGTGGCTTCTAGACCCCAGGCAGAAATGAGTAGGTTCAGCTTCCTCTGGAGAAGCAGTGACCTTCCAACAGGGGTGGCCAGGAGTAAGCTACAGGATAGGGAGGGAGCCCCAGGAATGGGTAACTCTCCTGTGACCCTCAGGTCCTACTGGGATTCTTCATTCACTGAAGCTTCTTGAGAACAACGATTGCAGGGAGACTGGTTGGTATTGTCTCTACATGTCAGCCTTCTGAGGAGCAAGGCAGAGAACTGAGAAGAACAAACCTAGAAAAGCAAATTGGATATATATCTGGAACAGTGTTTCAATGGAGATATTTGCCTGCATGACTGTTTTTGCAAAGATCTTGCTTAATCTTAACCAACTCTGCAAATGGCAAGCATGCCAGGGCTAAACTTGGTATTGAGCCTCTGACTGAAAACTTATTTAACATAAAAATAAAATAGAATTTACTTAAGATAAAGTTTATACAAAAGAGTCAAAGTCATTCATAATATTATAGCTTAGAAGTAATCACTGTAGGGCGCCTGGGTGGCTCAGTTGGTTAAGCGACTGCCTTTGGCTCAGGTCATGATCCAGGAGTCCCTGGATCGAGTCCCGCATCGGGCTCCCTGCTCGGCAGAGAGTCTGCTTCTCCCTCTGACCCTCCCCCCTCTCATGTGCTCTCTCTCTCTCTCTCTCATTCTCTCTGTCTCAAATAAATAAATAATAAATATCTTTAAAAAAAAAGAAGTAATCACTGTAGTATTGACACAAGAATGTTTGCTAAATTGAATCAACTACTATAAACATATGACATCATGTTATAGTATTGTCTATTTAAATTAATAAATATTCTTGAAAATATAATTTATAATACTCCACTTAATTTGACTATTGTTATTGTTGCTTATTCAGGTTAATTCTAATATTCCTTATTAACTAATTTATTTATTTACTTTAGTCAACATATATTAAGTAAATGGAAAAAGACAGAAAATGACCTGCCTTCATTGATCTTAGATTTTAGTAAGAGAAATAGACGATAAAGACATAAACTGACACATATTATAATGTAAGATTATGATGAGTGGGAGGGAAATATTAAAGCAGAGAAAGGGGAAAGAGCAGGATGGATGTGCTTTTCTGAGGAGGGTATTTTTAATCTGAGAAATGAATATGTTGAGAGAGTGAGGTACAGGTAATGTATAGACTTGGGATTCAATGCTAGTCATGATATAAAACCACAGATGAATTTTGAATTCAGAAATCATATAATCTGGCCCGAATTTTTAAAGAATTGCTCTGTTTTTGCTTAGGAAAAGACAGTAGAGGATCCCAGTGGGAAAAGGGAACCAGTTCAACAGTTAGCATAGGTGCCCGGGTGATGGTGCTAAGACGGGTTTTACCTGGAGTAGGGTGGTTGCATTTGGGAAGAGAGATGTTTCTCACAATAGATATGAGATACAGGATTTGCCTCCAGATTAGGTGACATGAAAAACTAGAAGATTTACACTGACATTTATTGATATAAGGAACTTTTAACTGTTTAAAAGTACATGCATAATTGGGGAAGATGAGGTCAATTTTAGGTATTAGATACTTGAAATTCCTATGAGACATCCAAGAAAGGGTGGACAAGTTAATGAATTTATTAACACTCTTAATGGGGGCTAGTGAATTAGAGTACAGAAAATCCGAACAATTTTCTCAACCACCCATATGGAAGTGCAAACTTCATAAAATTTTGCCACTCTAATAAGAAACTGCTTGTATTTTGTCATTTCTATACCTTTGCATTTGATCCCTGATGAACCTGCAATTTTCACTTTTTTGAGCCATATTTTTTGTTCTGTGAATTGTCCAGTAATTCCCTTATCTATTATCTACTAGGATTTTAGTACGGGTTATTAATGCTGACAATGTGTGTCATATTTGTGAGAACATATTTTATGTAGATATTATTTACTCTTTAATTTTATGACGCCTTGAGGAATGCTTACTTTTCAATATGCATACAACCAATTTTATAGTTGTGATTTGTTTCCATCGTTTTTAGGTTTATACAGTTCTCTCACTTCCACACTTTCTTGTATTGTTGCAGTTTTATTTATTACACATAATTATTTTGCCTTTTGAATTAAATATAGTGAACAGTATAATGCATTAATTATTTAATTAATTTACAAATAGTTACTCAGTGATTCATGATCTTTGTAAGGACTCTATCATCAAACACTTACAAAATGGTAAAGTCCTTTTTCCTTCTTCGGTGTAAGTACCAATGCAAAATTTCTCAGCTTGAGGATCCTGCTATACAGGCAGGTCAATGAATCAGGAGGCTTACAGTTACTAGTCAGTAGATTTGGAAATTTTGGCAATGAACCCAGTATAATTTGTGCCTAAAATATAGGTATGAGTCCTGTAGTATATGCTCATGGAGGTTAGCCCATTGTGTGACTCCATTTGAGGTTCTGAGAATTAGGGTCAGTGCCACATTGTTCTGCAGGGACAAGTACAATGCTTTGCACCTCAGACTGTTGAGCTGGAACCCTGATATGTTGCCTGACTGGCTAATGTCCTCTGCTCACTCTGAGGGGCTGCTGCATTCCCATAATTATTCCCCTAACTGCTGATGAAAACCCAGCTTCCGAGCAGCAGACATATGGCTTTTACCTTCAGCTTCTTTCCCCTTTTTGTTCCCCTAATTTCCATTCTACACATAGTTATTTTCTCTATTTTGTCTTACTTTGTTAGATTCATGTTCCTATCATTAATAGAAATAGATCAAAACTTCAAAATACACTAAACAATTGAGCTTGCCAATTGATAAAGAAGGTCATTGGTAATAATCCAAAAATACATGTAACTCAAGTAACAGCAAAGTTTGGCAAGGTGGTGGTATACATGTGCATGTGTACGTGAAGGTGTGTGAGTGTAATAAAAAGTTTTCTCTACTAGAATAAATCCACATTTCAAAAATTCTTCTAAGAATTACCACTTTATATAAAAGTGTGACATGGGTAAAATGGAAATACTGCAGCACAGGACAGCTGAGAGTGATATGTAGCAGGTCCTAGTTTTATATTGAAGAAAAAAGCACCATCACTCTTTAGATTTGTACAAAAACTCTCTAAGGGGAGCTGGGAAAGTATACTAGCTCTTTCTGAGCTAATGACTGCTTTATAGCTTGTCTCGAGTGAAAAACAGAAGTATCTTGGGGTCAAAAGTCATTGAGCTCTGAGAAATGAAAGACGGCACATTGTCAAATGTAAACAATAATAATAATGTTAGAGTTTGGCCCCTAAATTAGACTATTATGTGCTGTCAAAGTTCTTAATTAAATAGAAATAGACAAGGCGTAAGACATACAGATGTCAAAATATCAACTTCATGTCCGATACAAATGGAATTCCTGAACTTGAACCTCAGATTACCCACCCAATATTACATATCGCTTGACAACCACAAGCTGTCTCCACAGCATCTAAAACTGTGCCCGGCACACAGTAGGTGCTGCATAAGTACTGAGTGAATGGCAGTAAGTGGAGCAGGATACAAATTATCTGTGGGGACAAGAACTCAAGAGCAAGAAGAATCTAAGTATATCAGATTCCCACATTTAAGTTTTATCAATAATAAGCAGGAAAAAATTCTCCCAACTACACAAATATTAAACTCTTTATAGAGTTAAAATAAACATTTTGTTTGGTGACATGAACTCTTCTTAGATAATATTTCTATAAAAATACGAGAAAATTCCCAATTAAGATCTTGGAACTCAAACCAAAAACCTGAGGAGTCTGCCTATGATTAAAATTGTATTGCCTGAGACAAGAAAAAGGATTTTCAGTCTGCTATTGTAAAGCAAAATATGGTTGTAGACACAAGATTTGGCACAATGCTATAAAATATGTAACCTGTTATTAAAATCACTGAGACTTTGTGAATGGAATTATCTCTATAGAAGTCAATAAGTGTGGTACCCATTTGACGAAGAACAAATTTGAGAAAGCATATAGGGATAAAGCAGCTGAGAAAGCAAGAACCATGAAGAAGTAAGTTATCAGAAATGTTCTGGAATTATGTAACGTTATCTGCATTCTCTAGTTAATGAAATTGTGAGCTTGAACCATGTTCACTGAAATTTCAAGGGTAAAGGGGGTTTCGAGATGATATCTGAGCTATCAATGCTTGAGATCTTTTAACTCATTTGAATCCATTAGTGACACTGTAATTTAAGTAGTATTTCTTTTTACAAATGAGAAGGCTAAAATTAATGATTGAGAACCTGATCGGGACATATGGGTACTGATTATGAGAGAAAATTGCAAAATGTGTAACATGTGTAACTGATTTCAAAGCTTGTCCCCTTTACTGCTGTACTTCATAGCTTCAAATAACTAAATGAAAGTTTAAAAATAAGAAGTGGAAATCAAGCATATAAAACAGCAACAAACCTTCAGGGCATGATCCAATGGACAACGTTAGGTGAAAAAACCCCTTTGCATTCATGCCACTTTCTTATAATTCCAAGTGAAATGTACCCCATGGTCCATTGCATGCCTTATGTGTAACTAATGAGTGATCTGACACTCTGAGTGCATCATCGTTCTACATCACATCTAGAGCAGAGCCATCATGGACATAATGAAGGTTTACAGCATCGTTTCTTTGCTAACTCAGGTATACAATTATGCATGTGTGTGCATGTGTGCTTATTTTAATTCTACTTTTATTAAATGGTAGTGCGGTACAAAGGTGTGTATGTTAATTTTGTTCATTGATCTTAAAAAGAAAAACTACATAAAAAGAACAAGTACAGGATTTATAAAGCAATCCAAGTTTACAGAGTTCAAATACCACCTGAGTAAGAATTTTAAAAAGCAAACAGTAACCCCCTTAACTGTCACAAGCTCATCCCCACTTTTTGAAGTCATGAAACTGAAGCTCCGCTTTTTATTTTCTCCTTATCTTCTCCTCTAGTCTTGTCATTGGAGCACATTTCTACATCTTGAGAAGAATCATTTACCACATTTTCTAAGGAATCATTTGAAAAACAGTTCCTAGAATAGCAGGGCACATTCTATTTCAAAGATGGTGACTATCTAACCAAAACAAAGAGCATTCCTGTTTCTGTAGCCCAAATCTAACACTCTTGTAGAAGCTTATCTTTCAAGAAGGAAACTGTAACGGAATGTCTCAGAGAATATAAACATTCTTCTTGATTTATGAGATGTATAAGATATTTGTCTCAATCGCTTGGAATACTGGAGTGTTTTGTTGTATCTTCTTGAAAAAACAAATGTCTGCTGTGGTTAAAATATTAACACTTCAGCCAAATCAAAATACTTCTTATTTCTCTGTATAATTATGAAATCCCCTACTCCCTCACCCACCAACCCCTAGTTTATACATCATGCATTTCTACCTAATTGACTTGTAATGCTTTGCAATTTCACAAACTCAAATGATAATTTCTCATTCTCTTTTCAAGTTATGTAACTTTAGATTTTTACTGAAAATAAAGGCAGTTTAAAAATGAGGACTTTGATGTAGAGTTTATTTTTTTAAAGATTTTATTTATTTATTTGAGAGAGAGAGAATGAGAGATAGCACGAGAGGGAAGAGGGTCAGAGGGAGAAGCAGACTCCCCGCTGAGCAGGGAGCCCGATGCGGGACTCGATCCAGGGACTCCAGGATCATGACCTGAGCCGAAGGCAGTCGCTTAACCAACTGAGCCACCCAGGCACCCTGATGTAGAGTTTAAAAGAAAATAAAAAAAATTCTTAGTACCCTAATCATTTTTTCATGCTCCTTAAAGAAAACAGATAATACTGCCTTTCTTTCCCACTGTGAGAAAAATATCTGGGAGATTTAAAAAAAGAACATAGTGAGGGAAAAGGATAGAAGGACTGGGAAGAAAAAAGAAGAGAAGGGCGCCTGGGTGGCTCAGTTGGTTAAGCGACTGCCTTCGGCTCAGGTCATGATCCTGGAGTCCCAGGATCGAGTCCCGCATCGGGCTCCCTGCTCGGTGGAGAGCCTGCTTCTCCCTCTCTCTCTGCCTGCCTCTCTGCCTACTTGTGCTCTCTCTCTATCTCTGTCAAATAAATAAATAAAATCTTTAAAAAAAAAAAAAAAAGAAGAGAAAAGAGGTATGGCATAAATCCCCTCCATGTCTCAAATTTGGCATAGGAGCAGACTTTAAAATACATGTAGAAATTAATTATTTAATTCCAAATGTAGGCATATCAAGGCACACACTAAAGAGTCAGATTGTTGCAGTTTTTCCACTGATATTTATCAACTAATTGACATGGGGCAAATGACCTAAGTTTCTGAACCTTAACTTGCTCATCTGTAATATGAGTAAAATAATAGTATTTTTCTAACTTTGTATTTATTTATGGCTACTTTTTCAGCATGTTGAAAGTATATGACACATGGTAGTTCTGTGGTAACTATCTGTGGAATTAATAAAATAATGATATGTAGTTTAAAAACTGGCACAAAATAAACATTCCTTAAATTACAGGTATTTTTGGCATTGCTTTGATTCTGTGATTCTACCAATGGATGAGCCCTGAGGCTATCTATACTTCATCTTATGCTTTATTGCACTTCTTGGTAATCACTGGTTTAGGAAACATTTTAAAGGTAGAGGAAAGATGCATATTGCCTTTTTTTTTTAAAGATTTTATTTATTTGACAGAAAGAGACACAGTGAGAGAGGGAACAGAAGTAGGGGGAGTGGGAGAGGGAGAAGCAGGCTTCCCGCTCAGCAGGGAGCCTGATGCAGAGATTGATCCCGGGACCCTGGGATCATGACTTGAGCCAAAGGCAGACGCCTAATGACCGAGGCACCCAGGTGCCCCAACATGCATTTTGCCTTAACCCCCAACTCAAATTCTTCAATTTGCTGGTATTTCACTTCACTTGGGGTATAAAAATTTGGGGATCAAAACCAATTACTGAGAGGCTACATGAGTCATCCACTGAGCCTTAGTTTACTGTAAGTGCTAATTGAAGCTATTGGACAAACCCTGAATAACAACGTTGGGTAGAAATACTTTCCTGAAGCAAAATGTTTTTATGCTTAATATCATGCCTTTGGCTCTCCCTTGACCAAAGCTGTAGGAGAGTTGAAATCAGGGCTGTGTTGAGTAGTTGAAGAGGAAAGATAGAGATCAATGGGGAGTCTACAGCAATATCCAGAATATTCTGGAAGTGAGAGCTGCTATATGGAATGGCTTGAATGAATTTGTTCTATCTATCCAAAGCTGTGGATTCAGTGGGAAGAGGTGTAGTAATGGGCTAGGTCAGAGAATATATTTATTTTTCAGTCTTCTTTTGTCCAGCTTGAGGTTGGAGAAATAATTTATAAGAAAGCAAGTAGAAGACACTGGGAAACACGAGCAGAACTTGTAGCTGAATCTGTCTGGGGACCAAAACCATCAGCCCAAATCGTGGAAGCCTATCATGCACTCCATGCACACCTAGAAATTCTGTAAATTATGATAGAATAACAGCATTCATGGAAACAGTGATAGCTCATATAAGCCCCTTCCTTCCCATTAAAAATATTTATCATCCAGAGATGTAAGTGACATTACCAATTGCTCCTAATGGAATACTGCGGTATTCCAAATTATGCTGCAGTGTAACTAGCTTGCCATTAAATATAGCTCATTCTCTACTCACTCCCTTCTTTCCTTCCTTCCTTCCTCTCTCCCTCCTTCCTTCCCTCCCTCCCTTCCTCCTCCCCTTCTTCCCTCCCTTCCTTTCTTTTCCTTTCTTCATTTCTTCTTCCCTTCCCCCCTCCCCTGTCTCTTTCTCTAACCCCCTTCTTTCTATTTCTCCATTCTTCCTCCTTCTTTTCCTTCTTTTTCACTAAAATAACTTTCTTCTGACATTGTGGTTAGCTTGCTTACATTTTGGGGACCTGATGCCAGACTGCACAGATGCTCAGAAGAGAGATTATTTTCCCCTACATTTCTGAGTGGAACTGATGCAGCAGGAAATATGAAAACCCCTAAAATCATTCAAGTTTTCCTGGCAGACACTGAGCTCATAACCCTCTAAGAACTATGAGAATCATAGTGCAATATTCCTAATAGGGGAAATCAGAGATTAAATAAAGTCAGATTCATACAAAGCTCTATTGCATTCTTTTAGGGATCTTTGCTTTTAAACCTAGAGACAGACAGGATATTGTTGATTTAGATATTATGGGAAGGTCACATGTTAAAACTCTTTCTCCCACACTTTAAGAAACCCACAAGAAAATATCTTGTTGAAGTTCAATTCCCAATACCTCAGAAAGTCCTATCTTCTTACTGCTTCAATCCCTTGAAACATTCTTACTACCCCAATAGCCACCAAAACCAACAGCTGCTTAGGATGGAATTGACTAAATTCTCAGACAGCTGTTGGGGATAATTTTTAACCACAAAGAATTGTAAGTTGAAAAGTTCACAGCAAAGTTTTTCCCATTCTCCAAGAGGGAGACGATTATACTTATGATAACCATATAAAGGAGAGATAACTGTATAAGAAAAAAAATCATAAAAAAAGAAAAAAATCATGTTTGAAAGTGATAAAATCCAATTGTCACAAGCAAATTAGTAAATTTTTATTTTATTTTTTATTTTTTGCTTTATTATTTTTTGTAATTTTTATGTTCTTTTTTTATTATGTTATGTTAATAACTATACATTACATCATTAGTTTTTAATGCGGTGTTCCATGATTCATTGTTCGCATATAACACCCAGTGCTTCATGCAGTACATGCCCTCTTTAATACCCATCAGCAGGCTAACCCATCCCTCCACCCCCCCTCCCCTCTAGAACCCTCAGTTTGTTTCTCAGAGTCCATTTTTTTAAGGATGTGATTCTGAATTTCAAGGAAGCTCTCAGTGCTTTTATTAACTGGCAGTTGAAATACAAATAACATTTCTTAAGTCCATGAACATTTATGTATGTAGAAAATAGGGAAAAAAAAGTCCTGTAATACTGCTTAAAGTTTTGTGTATAAGGCAGGTTAAATTATCTGCAGTTATAAAAGCAATATTAAAAAATAATACTTGACGATTCTAAAGAATGTTCATGATATATTAAGTAAAAAGGTTATATGATGGTATGTATAATGGTTTCATTTTGTAAACAAATAAATGTGTATATATATATTTTTTAAAGATTTTATTTATTTATTAGAGAGAGAGAATGAGAGATAGAGAGCACAAGAGGGAAGAGGGTCAGAGGGAGAAGCAGACTCCCCGCCGAGCAGGGAGCCCGATGTGGGACTCGATCCCGGGACTCCAGGATCATGACCTGAGCCGAAGGCAGTCGCTTAACCAACTGAGCCACCCAGGTGCCCCCAAATAAATGTGTATAAATCTGTTTATATATATACATATATATATCTGTGAATATATATGTAAATGATGGTAATTTCTAGTTAGTAGAATTTAGGGGTAGGAAGCTACTTTTTTTTCTTCTTGCCTTTATTTAAATATATACTCCAATAAACTTGTATTATTCTTAATATATTATAATACCAAAGTGCTTTAAAACGACAGTAGCAATGCAAGTCACAGGTGAAGCTATATTTGGAGCAGAAGCCATGGGTCCAGCTGCATTTTCCTAATTGTTATGGGATCTGTGGATTCAAGGTCAGTTTATTGATGTAGCATGTTGGAAATACTCAAGTTAACAGTGTAAATTTAGGTTGATTTGGGTTCAAGGAGTGTATCTGGAAGTGAGGAAGAGGGGAATTGAGACGGTGAAAGACAGCCAACTAACGGGTGCAATAACAAGTGAACCGATGGTGTGGACAGCTGAGGTTCAGCCCATTGTGGATCTTTTGAGAACCTGCATTGAATGTGCATGAAATTGTACCACTGAGAGGTGAGGGAGCTGTGGTATCTGTCCCCAGTTTCTTTCCCTCACTGGCTGAGGATCACTCCCAGGGGGTTAAATTTTACTTCCAGTGTGAGCACCATAAAATGTCCAGATGACATATTTGGAACACCAACTGTGTCCTCTCTGTTAGTGTTATAGGAAGCCTGAATTCAGGAATTAATGTGCTCTTAAACAGGGGAAGCTAGCGATGCATCAAGAGGATGAGATGGGAGAATAGAAAGCAGATCTTGAGTTCTGATTCTCCTCCTTGCTAGCCCAATGGGCTTTGACAAGCATTGAACATCTCTGGGTCATGATGATCCTCATCTGTGGAACCTCAACATCACTGTCTATCCTCTTTCCCTAAATGAACACCAAACAGAATTGTTATGGAAAGATAAAAAGGAATAAAGCTGTGCCTCACATTTCTACCTCCATTTCCCAACTACAATTGGAAAATATAGACCACAAAATTAAAAGTAAATTTGAAACTTCTGCCTGGGACAGAACCAGGGTTAACAGAATGTCACAGATTTTCTTAGAAATTCGGGATTTCATATTCTGTGTGATGACAGTATTATCATCACAGGTCCTAGCCATTGGCAGTTTGGTCTCAGGAGATTCCCCAATCTTTAAGTTTTCTGGTCTATCTGGAACCAAAATAAAGGAAATTCTCATTAATATTTTATCTGGTTAATATTACTAGATTTCCTCTTTCTTTAATTTCTTCCCCTTCCCCCCCTCCCCCCCAAGAGAGTAATATTCTTGCTGTGGTTGTATTTAGTGGACATCTTTGTAAATTCCATTTACTCCCTGCAGGGGGAGAATGTGACCTTCAGGTCCGTGAGGAAGCGTCCAGCTCTCTTCGTTCTAGGGCCCTCAAAGTTGTCAGCCTTTCCCACCTCACCCCCAGGCTCCATTTTACACGTGCAGCCACACTCACCACATTGGGGTTCAGCTCATCTTTCATGGCTGGCATGCTGCCAACACTGCTTTGAACTGTGGAAAATCTGAGAAGTGCTTAATAGCTTTTTATATAGTTTGGTTTGATACCAATAACTCTTGAGTGTGGATGTCAAGGCAACAAGGCTGCAGCTCCTAAAGAAAGAAAAAATAATAATACAATAAATCCCCAAAGATTATAAGTGAATAATCTGTGAAATGCTCCAAAGAATTTTCCTATTGTTTCTCAGTGTGTCTCTCAGAAGGCCTTGTTAATTAAGGTTCAGGACCAAGAAGTGAATCTGTCATCAAGTCACCATTCCTCCTACACGCGTAACAAATTGCTCATATAAACTGTCCCCGAATCTCATCATCTCTCACCTCCCTCCTCCAGGAACTTCAAAGAAGCGTGCTGCTATACTCGCTTGCTGTTCCATTATGTGAGACACACAAGTGGGCTTTTGCCGTAATTTTCAAATATTTACGAGAACAAGATTAGGGGCAGAACCAAACGGATCTGGGAACATATCTTTTGAATTAATAGTTTCAGCATTTGATTGGGATAGAGGAGCAGGGAGATAGGTGGAGAAAAGTGGGGGATAGTGGGGGACAATGACCCCTCCCAGGTTTACATAATAAGGTATCCATTGCTGTTAGGGTAATTTCTCCAGAGAAGCTGCTAACCAGAAGAGCCAAACCTCAGGCTCAGATCACTTCTCTTCTGAAATCACAGCATCCACAACAGGCTCAGCATTTGGTCTGTGTGTATTTTCTTCCCCCAAAGGCCATCAGAGAGAGAAAGAAAGGCATAGATAAGCTTTAAATAAATGGAGCCATGCCAAAGAATCCAGCATAGTTATTTGTCTTTGGTACTTAAACAGAGGAGAGTAGGAAATTCTTGGAGTTAAGCTTAGGCTGAGCGGAACAATGTCAATTCAAAATAATTAGAATTTATTAACATAAACTAAATAGAATAGGTAAGTGCTTTCTTATGCCATTCTAAACTTTTCTTTTGTTGTAGTTACTCCTATCAAGGTGTAGAAGGAAAGCTATGTATTATCAAATTTAGAACTATCTTGGGGGAATTCTGTGAACTGTATTCAAGCTGTGATACTTGGCTTTTTTTTTTTTAAACTTTCTCCATGATTGCCCACCTTGCCCTTAATTCTCCATCATTCAGCTCTCTTTTGATTTATCCCTGTTAACAATTTCCCATTTTTCCTCAGCAGCATGGCATGGCAACAAAGACACTGAGTACTAAAATCGAGAGATGTGGGTGTTTATAATGTTAGGTTATGTCCCCAAAATTCATATGTTCATGTCCTAACCTTCAGTACCTGAGACTTTATTTGGAGATAAAGTCGTTATAGAGGTTATCAACTTAGGGTAAGGTCCTCAGGGTGGACCCCAATCCAACATGACCGGTGTTCTCTTAAGAAGGGGAAATTTGGACACAGGCATGCGCACAGGGAGAATGCCACATAAACATGAAGACAGCCATCTACAAACCAACGAGGGAGGCCTGGAACAGAGCCTTCCCTCACCGTCCTCAGAAGGAACCAACTCTGCCAACACTTTGATTTCATACTTCCAGACTCCTGAACTGTAAGACAATTCACCCCTGTTGTCTACACCACCTAATTTATCGTATTTTGTTACAGCAGCCCTAGAGAACTACCACATCTAAAGATAAGGTATTTTATAGGTAACCTGAAGCATGCCAGTTTTTGCCTCTGGACCTTTGTTTACTTAAGTACAACAGAACATAATTCTTCGTGATTCATTTAATTTAAAGGTAGTAGCAAAGCTTCAGTAAGATAATTAGGTAGAAATAGCTGCAAGCATATTCTACTATATATACCACTTGAGGCAAGTGTCACAATAGGTGCCTTTATGAGTAAAATTGGATGGTGTTAAAGATTATCATTTTATACCCAAGTATCTGAAATTTTGTATCATTTGTTTTCATGGTCCAGAGACCATATTAAACTGCAAATAATCTTCCCAATAGCATGAGGAATAGTTTGGAGTCCAGGGCAATCATTAAGATAGAGAACTGAGAACTGAAATAAAATAACAGACACAGTTATTTCAGAATAGTAGTGACAGAACATTCAGCAATCAATGGAGAAAATAAAGTTAATTATCATGAGGTAACTTGAATAACATTACCTTTAAAAGCCTGGCTCTGGATTCTAACCTGTACCTGCATCTAGCTCACATATATCTGCCTATAGTATCCAGAGTCCCATATTTCAAGAATGAAGATAATCACAAGAATTACATCAGTTATCTTTATACTCATTGAAATGCGTGAAGTATTTTTAAAGCTCCTATGGGTTACCTATCTGATGATTGGAGGCAAGGTCCATGGGGAGTGGAACATTGCTCTTTTTTTACCTCAAGCAAAGAGAATCCATGCTTAATGAGAGTGCAGTACATGCCCATCAAAGGCATGAAGAGAAATGAAAGGAAGGGGAGGAAAAGGGAGGGGAAGGGAAAGGAGGGGAGGGGAGGGAAATAAACAGCAGGAATTATTTAAACCTAATTTCGAAGATGGATTTCCTTGAGCCCACGTTTCCACTTAAAGGATTTGCTTTCGTCCTCAATCTTCAAGAACTACTCAAAATCCCCCTAAAAATTAGGTATGCATTCTTCTTGACAAAAAGTTTCAAATGATTACACTAATATTTCCTTGATCAGATTGAGAATGTAAATGGTATTTTTGCATATATGTATATTCTCTGCTACTTGATATGTCATATGTTTTCAAAAATAGCCAATATTTTATTGCCTTAAACTTTTTATCAAAAGACATCAATATATTCATGATAAATGTTTATGAATTAAAAGTAAATATGACAATATGTATTTTCATTAGCAAAATAATTGTATTAAACAACTAATATTGCAAAACAAGATCCTCCTATACCATTTCCTTAAGGAACAGCAAGCTGACATAATTACAGACCTGTAGAGCAGAACTCCCTTCTGGAAGGTATTCCTAGAGCACACTTTTATGAGCGGGAGCTGGGGAGAGAGACAACTCAACAACATGAAGAAGGTAACCCTTGTAGCTTTTCTTCAAAACTGTAAGTGAAGGATTACTGAGGAGGAGGATATTATGGACTTTTTCTACACAATGGTTAAAGTGCTGGAACTCATTACTCTTCCTCTTCCACTTTGGTTTAATTTGTTTCCTACACCAATAAGTTCTGACTTTGGTTCTCAACCCACTTGCCAATACTGAAACAGATTAGATGCTCTCAACTGTCATGTTAACTCAGCCAAACTGTCTTTTGCAGGAACCGTTGCAAATTTACTTTATATTGAGCTGGTAGCATCTGACTAATTTCTACTAATACTGCATAGCAGCTATAACCACTTTTGCAGAGCACATTAGCCTTGTTTAACTGGCATCATAAATAATAAATTCAAACTGCTGGGAATTGGCTTATATTCCATATTACTTTTTGATGTATTTTTGGAATCAGGTACAATATTTCATACTAATGATTCTGCTAAACCCAAAGGCTTTTGTCTGTTATTCTTACATCCTAACCAAATATTTTAAAGAAATAATATATCAGTCACTCTTTTCTTATATCCCCAATGTTCCAAAGTTGTCTCCAGGAAATAAAAATGCATACTTATCTAGCAGTTCTTTGGCAGGTGGTTTGAATTGAGCCCTGGGCTGACTTTTTAAATCCTCTTCAACCCATCCCCACCACTATCTCCCTTTATCTAGATTAACATTGTGGGCTTGGCATCAAGATCTAAGGAATTCTCAAACTTCTATCAAAGAAACAAAATAAATGCAGCACTTAAAAGAGACCCGAAAAATAAATTGCTTCCAACAAATTGAGCGTCAACTCTGAGCACAACCACTTACTAAAGTGTAGAGAAGAAGCTTTCTGACTTAATTTTGCTCTAGTAATGGTGAGTTGGGAGTAATATGTGCCTAGGAGATGCCCTTTAAAGAGACAAAAAGTAAATAAAGAAGGTGCCTTTTGAAGATGGAACTTCATAAAGAAAATCAATTAACATTGTAATATGGGTTATAGCAATATGAAGGGTTGAAATCAATAGTGTAGGAGTTCTAAAATGGTCACTCATGAATACCAGCTATTAGGTTAAGGAAAATATTTAAGAAGATTATTAAATGAAAGGGCTGAAGAAAGGGGTAAGGAAAGCAAATGGCGCTAGTCCTTCACCCCAGCTACATGTTCCGTACTCTCTGGGGACGAGATCAGAATGGAGGGCTGTGGATCTGGATTTTTATGGCATAATTCAGCAGCATGAGTTGTTGGGCATATTTATGGCACATCCAGCAGCTCTTGTCGGGTCCCTGTTGTGTTGTTTGGATTTCTCTTTCAGGGGGTTTTCTTAGAGTGGAATTGATCATGAGGCATCACAACATCCCCATCCTCTCTGCAGACCTGCTAGCCTCCTTAACTTACAATGCTCCACACACTCCCACTCTCAGCTCCTGATCTTATTCCATGATTTTAAAATTAAATCCTAGGAAACAAGAATCAAAGAATCACTTGTCCAGCTACATAACTTTACTTCAGAAGAAAAGATTTAGTAATACCAATGAAAACTGTTTGTTTTGTGTATATTTGTGTGTAGTTTCACACTGAGTTTCGTATAGAGGGAGGACTCTGTATGAATACTTGTTATGACAAAAAATGTTGAGGAACTCAGTTGGAGAACTAGGAGCCTAAAAACTACATCTCCCATTCTCCCTTGCCTGTTGACTTATTGTTAGGTTCTATCAACAAGAAACACTGGGTACACAGCCGGCTCATCTAACAAGATTGGCTCATCCCCCACACAAGCTGCCTGAGAAAAGACATGTTCATTTCCATGTGTGAATGCTATTTACCTCAATCTTCCCTTCTGGATGAGTTATCTAGCACACAAAAAAGTTTAAACACACACACACACACACACACACAACTTACTGTCAGACTGTCAAAGCAATAACAGAACCAGACTCAGAGGTGACACCAGTGTTGGAACTATCAGACAAGGAATTTTACGTAACTGTGATTAACATGTTAAAAGATCTAATGGGAATGTGAACCCTGTGAAGTGATGGCAGATTTCAGAAAAGAGAAAGAAACTGCCAGAGACAGAGCTGGGAATTAGTTAAAGCAATAAATATACATTTTAAATAGTAATATACTAGCGCAATGGGAAGAGGACCCAGCATGAACGGAACCGAAATTTGCTTTGAAAAGAGGAGACTAGCGTTTTATAGGAACAGGGAGGACGTAGGGAAGAGGGTAAGTGAATGCTCAGCAAAGTCAGGAAAGTGAGAAATTACAGAAAGTCGGTCAGTGTAAATGCTGACTTGTGTCTGTTAGCTGGAGATTATCAACCTGAGGCTTCTATCCTCACACAGATAGGAAACAGAGCCTCTATCCTTCCTGAGGAGTACATTTAATTTTTTAAGGATTATTTTATTTTAATTTTTTATTTATTTATTCATTTTTAAGGAGGCTCCACACCCAACATAGGTTTGAACTCACATCCCAAAATCAAGTCACATGCTCTGCTAACTGAGCCAGCCATGTGCCCCTGATGAATACATTTTAAAGGAATGGCTTTCAGATCCTTGAGAAAGACACTCCTGCTGTTTTAGGAGATATATCTCAAAAGGAAAGAGGAGATTTCACCAAAAAAGTGGGAGGAGCGCAAAGTAACCCCACTAGAGTTTGGTCAAGGATAGGATCTTTGTCAAACTATTTTTAAAAAAGTCAAATGCAAATGACAAAAATTTATTTTTTTTTACTTTTCGTATTTTATTTTTTATTTAAATGCAATTAATTAACATATAGTGTATTATTAGTTTCAGAGGTAGAGTTCAGTGATTTATCAGTCTCATATAATACCCAGTGCTCATTATGTAACATGCCCTCCTTAATGGGAAATAACAAAAATTTAAAAACATGATATCAGAGGTGGAGAAAACTTTTGAGGGATCATTAATAGAGAAGACATTGTCAAGAAATAATGAATAAACATTATCAAAATTTTTTAAGCAATGAAAGACTAAGGATCAAAGAAGTTCAGAGAACCCTAAAAAGGGTTACATTTGCATATGTAAAAATGAAACTTCTGAAGAAAATAGCACAAAAGATGAAAGGGAAGCATTGATAATATACTATTAGGAGTTTCTTGTACTATACTTCAAGGGGTATACAACTACTTGAAGGCAAATGGTGATAAGTTAAGATGTCCATTGTAAAACCTAGGGCAATCACTAAAATAACGTAGCAGAAGATGTATAACATTTAAGTAACAAATGAAGATAAAGTAGAATTAAAAAAAAAACTGCTCAACTCAAATTAATCAAAAAGCAGGCAGATAAATAGGAAAAACAATGAAAGAAAAAACACCACAAGTGACAAATAGAGATCAGCAAGGTAATAGATTTAAATCTCATAATAAGAATTATGTTAAATGTAAGTGATCTAAGTATCCCAAACCAAAGCCATATTGCCAGTATGCATAAAAACGAGGGGCAATTATATGCTATCTGAAAGAAACCCAACTTATAAATAAACATATATCTGGGTTAAGAGTAAAGGAATAAGTTCCACATTCCCTAGGTTGTAAAAAGCTGGAAAGGCTGTAACCTTAATGACAAGAAAACAAAACAAAACAAAACTACCAGGACTACCTTCTTTTAAACTCACACAGCTGAGTTTGCAGGGCAAACAAGTAGCCAAAGAGCCAAGGAAAGACAAACCTCCTAAGGAATGAGATAGGAGTTGTGCCTGAGCCCTGGCAGAGCACAGGAGGAGGAGATGCTGCTGGACATAGAAATGGTATAAGGTTTCACTAAAATATTTAATGCTGATCCCTAGTATAGTTTCCCTGGATAAGAGAAAACTTCCAGGATCCCCAGAATCAGGGATTTTGAAAACACTCATGGTCCCTGAATTCCACTGAGTGCTCATAAGAAAAGCTTGGAATAGATTGGAGATCTAGAGGCAAGAGAAAACTTGCCTCAGCAGAGTACACATCAAAAAGTGAATTGGATGCCACTGCAGGAAAGGTATAAATCCTACTGAAAGAAAGAAAGGGAGGAAGAAAGAGAAAGAAAAAAGAAAAAAAAGAAAAAGAAAAGAAATCAGAACAATAAGTAAAGGATATCTAAGGTCTGAATAATACTGTCAACCAACTTGAACTATTTGACACTAAATGGAACACTCCGCATGTAACACTAGAATACAGACATTCTCACGTGTGTCTGGAAATGTTAATGAATTTAAAAGAATTGAAATCATACTAAGTGTTTTTTCACCCCACAACAGAATTAAACTAGAAAATAGTAACATTAAGGATATCTGGAAAATCTCCAAATATATATAAATTAAGCAGGACAAGAAGATAGTTAAAAAAGGTAGTCAGAAGCTAAATTAGGGATGCCTTGGTGGCTCAGTCAGTAAAGCATCTGCCTTCGGTTCAGCTCATGACCCCAGGGTCCTGGGGTTGAGTCCCGCATCAGGCTCCCTGCTCAGCGGGGAGCCTGCTTCTCCCTCTGCTGCTGCTCTTGTGCTTTCTCTCTCTCTGACAAATAAATAAATAAAATCTTAAAAAAAGAAGCTAAATTAGAAAATATTTTAAATGGAATATAAATCAAATCACAATATATACTTGGTGGACTAGAGTTAAAGCAGTGTTTAAAGGAAAATATGCATCATTAAGTCCATGTACTAGAAAAAAGAGAAAGAAATCAAGGTCCTAATCTTCCAATTGAGGAAATTAAGAAAAAGAAAGAGGAGTATAAACCCAAATCAATGAGAAGAAAGAAAATAATCACAGTAAGAGCAGAAATAAAAGTATCTGAAAACAGAAAATGATAGAGGAATGCATCACTTCTGAGAATTATCATCTTAGAACAAGTTCTCCAGAAGCCAACTATAAAGCATAATTCAAGTGATGAATTAAAGAAATGCAAAAGCTTAATGAAGAGAAACCCACAGAGTGGAAAGCAGAACAGGAAAGGGCAAGAAGCCAAACAAAGATGTAATTTCAGGCAAAATTCTAACCTCAACCTGACCCTGCAGGGAATTCCGGAGCATAAATCACCCTCAGAGGTTCCTCCCCCTTAAGGCAAGGGAACTGGGGCTTTCATGTCTGAGTCAGTCATGAACTACACTGGGGTGGGGAACAGAACTGATAAGATGAATCTCGAAGGCAATATGGGCAGTGTCAGCCACACTTAGTATAGTTTATTCTCCTTTTCAAGATGAAAAGATAGCTTAATGTTTGGAGAGGATGGTCTCTAATACACTGTGGGACACATGTTTTATTGTTCCTCATTACAAACAAAAATCGCAGGCTCTAAATGTCGGCTGAATTAACTCCTTCACATTGTATTCTGGTGGTTATCTAGTGGTGGCTTGGGCATCAAGTTCCTCTTTTATTCCTTGTGTGTGCTATACCTTTCATAGTTTAACGTCAGCAACATTGATATTTATTTCCTAATCTTAATGACATGTCCCCAAGCATGGTCCTAGCTCCTCCTGGTACTGTCGCCTTTGATTTTATTTCCTTTATCTGTGGTCTCCAGGTATTTTCCAGAGCTCTCTGTACCTAAGAACTTGCAATAAGTTTCTTCATTGGCCATGTCAGGAGACCAGTCGTTGTCACACACAGAGCTTCTTTTGAAAAGCTGACCACTCTTACAAGTGAAGGTGACTCTTTTCTCCAAGTGGAGTACTTCCTCAAAATGCACATGTCTGGGAAGTTCATATTTGAAACTTGGCCCTGCCTACCCAAGAGCATGATTTTCAATCTTGATGCGATTGACATCTTGAACCAGATAATCCTTTGTTGTGAAAAGATTTTTTGTGCATTGTAGGGTATTTAGCAGCATCCTTGGCCTCCACCATTCTAGTTGAGACACCATTTTGTTTTTTAAGAGAGGGAGCACTTAAGCACAAGGAAGGGAGGGGCAGAGAGAGAGGGAGAGAGAAAAAAATCCCAAGCAGTCTCCAAGTTCAGAGCTAGCCCGATGGGGGGCTTAATCTCACAACCCTGAGATTATGATTGGAACCGATCTCAAGAGTCACACAGTCAGCCAACTGAGCCAACCAGGCACTTCAGTGACACCAAAATTTCCTGCAAACATTGTCGAATATCCTCTGGAAAGCAAGATTGGCCCCAGTGGAGAACTACAGATCTAGAGCAGGGCTTATAGGAAAAAACTTTCTGTGATGATGGAAATGATCTGTATCTGCAGGGTCCAGCATGGTAGCCATTAGTCGTATAGGATTATAAAGCACTTGAAATATGGCTACTGTTACATTAAAAAAAAATTAAAAAAGGAACTATTATTTATATTTAATTTTATTAATTTCAATGTTAGTTTAAATGGCCACATGTGACTGATGATTGTTGTTGGACAGTGCTGTGCAAGAATTTTGCTAAAGATAGCAGGAGTTCTGATGTACCTGATTTATCTTTCCCCATTGAATTCCTGTAGCTTGCCAATTTCTTATGGCAGGCAGGACCTACAAAGTTCTCATCCTGGGAATCTTGGCTATGATTGCAATTATTCTTAAACTCCTAGAGTGAATTATCAGTTTATAAGTGTTTTCAGCATATTATTAAAATCAGGCTTCACTATTCCTGGAAGTGTCTAAGTATCTCCTTTCTGGTGTACCAATGAGACCAGATGACTTTACGAAATTCACAGTTAGTACGTGGCAGAATCTGCATCAGAAACCATGTCTCTGACTCAGAATCCATAAGCCTTTATATATTTCTCTTCCTTGATAAATGAAGATCTCAATTTTGCCAAGTTTTCCCTCATAAAAATTTCTCAATTACCTTTATCCCTTTCTGACCATGGCCCATTTTAAGTTTTCACAGCCCTACCTCTGTGTAGCATTATCATATCCTTATTTACATGTTGTTCTGCCCTTATTTTGGTCACTTTTTACATGCATGTTCCACCTTCAAACTGGATTGGATATGTTTTGCATGAAGATAACTAAATGTGTGAAGTTGGAAAATCTTAGCAGTTTTGTAAACATGTGAGAAATAAATCCTCATATTGTTTCTCTTTTGGGAAGTAAGCCAGTATTCCTGATCTAATAGAAAAATCTTGATGAGGAAACAAAAAAGAATTATTTAGTCAAATTTGGTTTATATTTTTAATTCAAGTGCTCATAAAACAAACTTAGGAACATTTCTAATAGAAGTCTTGCAAATGTTAATTATAATTTGAAAGCAAGTAATAAAGAATTTCAAACAAATAATTTAAAGAATCAGTATCAATGAATTATGGAACTCAATTATTCAGAGAACAATTCAAACTATTTGTTTTTTTCTTCTTAAAAGATACACTCTGTTTTGCAAGCCAGGAAGTTTGGGAATCTAGTTCTACATCCAAAGTGTCAGAAAATGTTACAGAAAAATAGAATTTATGGTGTTAGATGTAGCATGGAACCAGTCTGTAATACAGGTTTTTGTTTTGTTTTTTTTCTTCAGTAATTACCCTCCCTCCCTTCCTCCCACCCTCCCTCCCTTCCTTCCTTCCTTCCTCCTTCCTTCCCTTCTTCTTCCTTTTTCTTTCTTTCTTCTTTCTTTCTTTTCTTTCTTTCTTTCTTTCTTTCTTTCTTTCTTTCTTTCTTTCTTTCTTTCTTTCTTTCTTTCTTTCTTTCTTTCTTTCTTTCTCTTTCTTTCTTTCTTTCCTCCCTTCTAAAATGTGACCCACAATATGTTTTCCACCTGACAATTGGTTGTTACCAAAAACTTAATAATGGACACTAATTAAATTATAATTGAATCTGAAATCATTTTTTTCCTAAAATATCAAATGATTTTCTCAACTCCCTTTGGTCAACTGTGGATTAAAATATCCATGTAAATTCTGTAAAAAAATATTAAGTTAATATTAAATCTTATTATGTCTCTATTATCATGCATTTCCAAAGTCCATCTCCATGTTCCTTAAAGACAATTAAGGTATCCTCTGATGTACTCACTTGAGCTTGTAATGATCCGTTAACTTATATTAATATATACTGTTTCCTGAATGAAATTTTGCTCACCACAAACACATATAATATCCAGATGGCTAGAGTTGTCAACTAAATTTCTTTCATAATCAAGCAAAGTGTTATGGACTTTATAGTCACTTGGTAAAATATTATTTAAAGAATGACTTCTGGGCGCCTGGGTGGCTCAGTTGGTTAAGTGACCGCCTTCGGCTCAGGTCATGATCCTGGAGTCCCGGGATCGAGTCCTGCATCAGGCTCCCTGCTTAGCGGGGAGTCTCCTTCTCCCTCTGACCCTCCCCCCTCTCATGTGCTCTCTCTCTCTCTCTATCATTCTCACTCTCTCAAGTAAGTAAATAAAATCTTTAAAAAAATGACTTCTAGGATAAATGAATAATAAATTATTATGTTTAAAAGCTTTATGACTAAAACTTTATGAATGGTAAATGAGGTATTAATTCAGAAATATTTACAAAATGATTGGATTGGACATAATGTTTGGCATGTGGCAATTATAAAAATACCCATAGAAACACAGAGAATATGACAATATTTTGGAGTTTTAAAGTTACTCACTTCCATTTTCCCCATGTTGACCTTCACAATATCTGGAGTACATTGACATTAAACGCTTGGTCAAAAAAGTACTGATCTCCAGCTGGTATATTTTGCCTTCATTTATACTTAATTCATCAAAATATGCTTTCATAGTATCTCTTTGATATGAATAATGGCTTTTTGGTAATGGTGGAAAGTTTGAATGGGAACATGACAGTGTGTCAACAGTTCATAGAATATGGTTCACTTTTTCAAAATCTTTAAGAAGGCTACAAATTAAAGAACCCTCCACCATCACCCCAGTGTGATCAGAGACTTTTCACCAGTCATGAATGCCTGAATCATGCTCCACTCAGTGCAACTCTGATTCAGAATGCAGAGTGTAGGCGTTTTTTAATTGAACTGATGGAAATGGTTGGCAGGGTAATGGTTGTAATTGTTCACCATTTCACATAGAAAAGAATTTGCTCAGTAAATAGGAGGCTTTGTTTCCAACTTAATTTAATGGAAACACAGAAGGTACAAGAAAGTAATGTGCCAACTGACACTGGGTGTAAAATAAGGCATTTCAGAGACTTTTTGTGCAAATGTCCATCAACTGACATCTGTCAAAGCAAACTCCAGGGATGGCTTCAGAGCATATCCATTTGCCAGCAGCAAATATTTTGTGAGCTCCACTCTCAGGAACAGTGTCGGGTTTTTTTGCAGGGTGAACATTTGAAATAACCCACTTTTTCCAAAAACCCCAAACTACTACCTAAACACCACATAGCCTGGTTATACAGTGAAAGGAACAGACTTTTATGCATATGGATACCAATCTTTAGACTAATGGAGAGGCTATAGCAGCACATGAGAGAAGACTCATGTGACACAGTATGTTTTATTGTAGCCTGGGTAAAGGCTTTAAGGCTTAAAGAACATTACTTCCATCAAATACATAAATTTAAGTGGGCTCCAAGCTGCCTGCCATGCACTCCATTAAAGCATCTTTTGTGTTTACACTTCTGTTGGCTAGCCTGATTTCCATTTCAATTTCTCTAAGTGTCATAAAGTCTTGTGGAATGTAAAACTACAAAAATTAACTGTATTCTGTAATTTTGAGTTCCCTCTTCAGAACAGTCAGGAGGAAGAAGTTCTGATACTGTGTCCTTAGGGAATGACATAACTATATTTTTGTATATCTTTGTTTGCAATAATTGTCCTGTGGAGTATCTATCTTGCGGATAATCTTTGGCAAATTTAAATTTCCAAAATTCTACAGAGCATAAACCTCTACCTTTTTCCTCCCCTTCCCCCTCCCCGAACTCAGGGCAGAGATTTAGAAGCAAATATACAAAGAGTGCCATGCTGGTGACTACCTCAAATAAAACATCACAGTGGTGACATTAAATGAAACACTATATAAAGGGTTCTAAAATTTAACTTTGAGAAAGATATCTAAATCTATGCAATCTTTGAAAAAAACGTTGATTTGTGACTCAGGATTTGTTTTTAACTTGAGTATAATTAACATATAGTGTTATATTCATTTCAGCTGTACAATATAATAATTCAGCATTTTTATACATAACTCCATGTTTATCATGATAAATGTACTCTTAATTCCCTTTATCTCTTCCACCCATCCCCCCACCTCCCTTTTGACAACCATCAATTTGTTCTCCGTATTTAAAAGCCTGTTTTTTAGCTTGTATTTTTTGTTTGTTTGTTTACTTATCTGCTTTGTTTCTTAAATTCCACATATAAGTGAAAGTAAATGGTATTTGTCTTTCTCT
Organism: Zalophus californianus; assembly: GCF_009762305.2. Taxonomy (NCBI): domain Eukaryota; kingdom Metazoa; phylum Chordata; class Mammalia; order Carnivora; family Otariidae; genus Zalophus; species Zalophus californianus. The sequence continues at coordinate 18,979,933 of NC_045600.1, forward strand.
GACTGACTTTTTTCACTAGGCATTATGCTTTCTAGATCCATCCATGTCAGTGGAAATGGCAATATTTCATTCTTCATTATGGCTGAGTAGTATCCCACTATATAGGTGTGTATATAAGTCTTGTTTATCCATTCACTTATCTACTCTACCTATGGATACATGGGGTGCTTCCATATCCTGGCTATTATAAGTAATGCTGCAATAACTGTAAGGGTATATATATATATATATATATCTTTTCAAATTAGTGTTTTCATTTTCTTTTGGTAAAATTATTATTATTTGGGAAAATATTTTAAATCATTTTTAAGTTCACAAAAGTATTGAATTTTCTATAACCTGTGAAGTTTTATACTTGGCATGTACCAAGCATCTTATCCAACTCTTCATGTAGTATATAAAAAAATGAAGGCCAATTTCAACTAAGTGAATGTCTTTATACAAGGTCATATATCAGAATATTCAAAGTTACTAAGTATATTATAAGAAGGTTATAATGATGTTGAGGTATTGATGGCTTTATTATTATTATGTCCAGATATCAAAGATAAAAATCCAGTTCCCTTATATTTCTTTATTCACTGCCGTATTCTTTTTGAATTCAGGTTCCTAAGTGCAGACTGTATCAAGATCAGCACTATACAGTTTTTCCAAATATAAATGACTTCTGGTTTAGCTGCTGTTTAGATTATGTAACTTCAACTCCTACAATAACAGTGGTGCTTAAAAGGTAACTTTATGAACATGTAAATGAATGGTTTCAACTTAAAGAACCATTCAGAATTCATTCATTGAAAAAACTGAGTGATTATACTGATTTTCTCTGTTGATTCAGGATCTCTTTGTTTTTAGATACTGTGCTAAACACTTTGCAAATAAAAACTTTAATTACTACAACTCTTCTCATTTGGTGTTTTATGCAAACAATAAATAAGTAAATAAATTAATAAGTAAATAAATCAGTAAATAAATGGCAGGTAGGTAGACATTTTTGCTTTACAGATGATGAAACTGAAGATATCACTTAGTGAGAACACATCTCTCTCTCTCTTTTATTTTATTTTTTTAAGAAAGGGAGAGAGATAGATGGGAGGGGCGGGGGGGTAGGAAGGAGATTGTGACCTGAGCCAAAATCAAGAGTGGGACACTTAAACAACTGAGCCACCCTGGCACCCCAAGAACTCACCTCTCTGATTTCTACTCCCATATCCATTCTACTCTGATGTACTTCACATAAGCATATTATTCTAGCATCGGTAACTTTACTGTTGTGATCTAATTCTTCTGTCCTTCTTTCTTTCTGTACATGTGCGACCCATGCGATCTATTGGTTAGAGTAGTGTGTAGGGGGTCATGGTTTCAATTTTATGGTTAATTAGCAATACTTGGATCCTCACCTCTGTCAGCTGTGAACCACACGAGGGGCAGAGTGAGGGAGTTCAGTCTAGTGCTACTCTTTCACCCTCCCTGGGCTCCTGAAAGAATATCCAAGCGAATGCTCTTTTGATGTTGACCTACACATCTGCTTCCTTATAGAAGTCCATGTGCAGTAATGATTTTACACAACAAAATATTGAAAGGCCAAGATCTCAGTTCTCATCTTTCCTTTTTGGGAATTGAAATGAGTCAAGGGACAAATCTTTTCCGACCTCTGTGTGAACATTCTGGGTTACATTCTCCATGGTGGCCTGGCTTAAATCGAGTAACTCACGCATTTACCCACTGGATATTCTTTTTATGATTTTTTTTTAAAGGCTATGAAAAACCTGTGGACAATGCTGCCAATCAGCAAAGAACAAAGCTGTGGTAAGCCAGGGGGTGATAAAAGTGATTCCTGGTAGCAACAAATACTTTTTTTCATGCTGACCTGAAATCACTTTGGACCTCTGTAGTGATGGGCTCATAATAACCGAAAAAAAAAAAAAGAGCCACAATATATTTGTCTCAAAGGTGTCATTCATACCCCATGAACAAGTTTGCAGATTGTTTTTGTAATAAAATCCTGTTCTCAACATGATACTGTCTGCTTTAGGAATCCCAATGTCAAAAGTCAAGATTACTATGCAGCACTTAGCACATCAAAACTTTTAAGCTTGACCCCCAGAGGATAGTAGTCATCAACTAAGAAACATGGCTCAGATAACAAAACTAACAGAGAAAACAGTACTAAGAGTCTTGTTTACTGACTGCCATAATTGGTCCAGAGAACAAAACCCTAACACACAAAATACACATGTTGAAGTCAAGCTTGGCTCTTTCATAACTGTTGAGGCAGGAGATCAGTCTTTTCTCAGATCCTGATAACATGCCACTTTCTCTGTGCACAGAGTCACCTATGTGACCTACCCCCAAGCTAAAGATTTTAGCACAGAGATCTCACACAAAAACTGCTCTAGCTGCAGATCTCATCTGATAATAAGAGAAAGGACAGACTGTAGACTGGGAATAAGGAGGAGAAGTAGTAACAGACCTGTCTGTGCTAAAGTCAAGTGAACTCAACAAAGTAGGTCAAAGTTATAAAATATATCTGATCAAAATTCATTTCACTGATCTATCAAACTCACAATGTTGAGAAATGATCTACATTCCCCACAAAGTTAACAGTTTACAACACACTTAAATATGTATTATCCCATTTATTTTAAACCTCACAACCACCTAATGTGGTAGGTCTTACACAAATGTAAGCTGAATGACAGATACTCCTCTCATAGTTCTCATTTTAACTTGCTGAGCAGCCACTAACTCCAGGTCTTATGTAAATGCAAGGCCTGTCTTCTAATTTTCCAAGCAACTTATTTTCCTATGGTGGTCTCTGAATCCCAGACCTTTGGAGTGTATATATTCTTTTGTGTTTTACCTTATGCACTCATATCTCAGTTTAGGCTTTCCCAGAAGCAGATGATGAGACAAGAATTTATGGGCCAAAAATTTTGTGAGAGTTCATCCAAGAGAATACTGATAGGGAAATGAAAAAGTGGGGTAGAGTGGAAAAAGCCAATACAGTTTATGTAATAGAGCCAATTACACTTGTGGACAACTGGAGCTCAATTCTGCTGAGGGAATCCTTGAAGACAGAGCAGAATATTCCTGAAGGGTTGCCAGTCAATGATCAGAACACTAAGGTGTTTTTTTTTTTTTTTCCCAAGACCCTGGGCTACTTCCAAGGGCATTAACTCCCTAGCATTTCCAGTCTGCCATGTATATTGGTTGACAGTGTTCCTGAAGCCAGTAAAAGTAAATCCCTCTGTACTGCAAAGATTTTAAGTGCTTACAATGTTAGTTGTAGAAGTAAATGCAAAGAGGGTATCAGTGAGAATCTGGATACTTTTGCCTTGCCTCCCAGGTTCTGATGAGCTATGTTCAGAGTGAATGATTTTTGCTTTAACTGATTGAAATAATGATATTGATAGCTAACCATAGCATATCCCTCAGATGAGTTTAAAAATAATAATCATTCACATTGACCAATTTGTGAGCTGAAAATACTTAAAATAAAATTGGGGAGGGTCATAAACAGGGCCATGTCATAGAATATGCAGCATCATGTGAGCCCCCCTCTCAAGTTCTTCTCCTCATTGATTTGATCCCTCCCTCTCTCTGACGCAGAATAAATCCTTCTTCTTACTCTTGCTAGCAGAGGTAACAGTCCTCTCTCCTTTTTTATTTATTGTATATTCCCCTGGGGTCTTTTTCTTATGAAAAAAATTATTTCAAACAAATTATTGCTTTCCCCTAAGAGAAACGCTACTAAATAATATCTTCTTGGAATTCTTCATGGTAGCTGGGCAGATAAGGAAACTGAGGCAGAGGTGTCCCTATTAATTTGTCTGCTCTTATAAAGCTAGGAAATATCAGAGGTCTTCTGCTTCTAGAGCCTACGATTCCTTCCCCCACGAGGCTGCTTTTCATCATGGGTTAAGGAATGTAGATAAATGTTGAACACATCTCAGATGTGAATCAGAGCTACTTTACCTTCCCCTGCCCCACCTTGCCAAAGAGGTATCTGGAGAATCAGAATGATGGAAAGTAGCTCCTAGTCAGGATGGATAAAAGCCTAGAATTGAGGCCTACTTGACTCTCAATGATGCTTGTGTGGCCTATGTGTCCTTATGTTTGGATGTTATAGGTCAACCTTACTTGAGAGCTTTGGTGGTTTTATTCTCCTCCCACTTCTTCTAGTTAGATTTCAAGATGAGGGTCAGGAAGCATGGTTTTATAAGGAAATGGTAAGGTTTTTCCAGGACAAAATAAAAGCTAGCTTAATGCATTTTTAAAATGTTACAAAGGGGTACCTGGGTGGCTCAGTCATTAAGTGTCTGCCTTTCGGCTCAGGTCATGATCCCAGCATCCTGGGATCAAGTCCCGCATCGGGCTCCCTGCTCCTTGGGAAGCCTGCTTCTCCCTCTCCCACTCCCCCTGCTTGTGTTCCCTCTCTCACTGTCTCTCTTTCCATCAATGAATAAATAAAAGCTTTAAAAAAAAATAAAATAAAATGTTAAAGAAAGTTCTTTTCAGTTATCTAAGAAATTTTAAGCTTTTACTCCTAGCCTATGATTGTCATGGGCTGGATTAGATGTCATGTATGGATTAGAAACTTTTCATGAAAATTCTGTTTTTTAACCTTTATCGTGATATTACTTATATTTGACATTTTGGGGGAGAATGCACAAGAATGCATTACCCTCACTGTGAACGATCAACACAGGTGTGATGGTGGAAGAGTATCCCCATAATTGTGCCCTGTGACCTTGTACTTATTCCCATAGACCATCCAGGCAAGGGTTCTCATGGCAGTTCATCTGATTCTTGGAGGAACTCCCATGATCCCTTGAGATAGGGAGAGCACAGGAAGCCTGGGAGGAGCTGCTAGGAGGCAATCTCTCACTCTCCTCCCTTTCTTGCCTGGGAGGCTGCCCTGAGAAACTTTCTCATTGCCTTTAGGGTTCTACTGAATATGGGCTTTCTGCCCCACAGAGTAAAGCAGCAGGACCTGTAGCCTCTTGGTTGCAGTCTAGATTTCCCTCCTCAGCAGGAGGATATATCCCACAGCTTGTATTGCAGTCATCTTGTGCAACGGGATGGTACATGGGACAGGAACTGGGTGGCCAGCACTTTTGTCAATTCTTCCTTTCGCTGTTAGTTAGAAATGACCTGAATGTAAAAGTACCTTGTTGTATTTTTACCAGCCAATCAGGCGTGCCTTAGTATCAATTTTGTCTTCTGTTGTGTGCTTGATAGTGATAAGCTTTCGATAAGGAAAGCCTCCCATCATTTTCCAAGACCCCTGCTGAGAAGCAGCACTGCATTTTCAGAGTTACTGATGTTTCATGATATTCCCGAAAAAAATAAAATGTTTAACATATTCCTTTATTGGCAGGGGAGAACTTTAATTTTATTGAAATTCTTGAATTTAGCAAAGATTTACATGGTTCTTTTGCCTTCACCAGGAATTCCTCTTAAAATAGAATGATAGTATTTACTCTGGGGAGCTCTCATATGAAAAGGTTGTTGAATGGAGCCAAAATATTGCAGGGGCATAACGTGAACCTTTGCTAATGAAAACATTGTGACATCTGCATGCACGCTAACTTGCAGGTACCAAATCAAAGTCCACCTTCTCAAACTAACTACCCTGCTTTAAAATTCTTTTTTATATAGATGCCTGGCTATTTAATGTGGCATTAATATTCTATATATCCAACATGTGGATTTGGGTAATAATGCTCATGGAATTCTGCTTTAGCTCATCTTTTAGGATCCTTTAAAATTCCCTAAATAGTCCATCCTTCAAAATAACCCTGCATTATAATCTGAGACATACTCCTACTAACCTCCCTGTGAATACACGTTGATTTGAGCACCTACTGTGTACCAAGATTTTTCCTATGTACTTACTTATTTTACATCATGTAATCATTACAATACCAGGATTTATAGATTTTTTTCTATATTTTCATACAAGGAAACGGAAGCCAAAATGTGTTAGGTGTCCTAGTCAAAGCTTTAAACTAATCAAGGGTACAGGTAGAATTGAAATTCCTGACACCAGACCTGTTTTCTTTCAACTTGGTTGAATTCATGCAACATCCATGCTCAAAGGTGATATAATTGAATGTTTTTATAGCTTCCCTTATAAAAGTTAGGGTGAAGTTGACTTTATCTTGAGCTAGTTACTTAAAAACAATGCTGAAGGGAATCTCATAACTTAAAACTTTTAAGTAATGAAAGATAGCATGTTTTCCTAAAATGTAAAAAAAATCTGGGAGCACCTTAGTGGTTCAGTCGGTTAAGTGTCTGATTTTGGCTCAGGTCAGATCTTGGGGTCTTGGGATCCAGCCCTGCGTCGTCCTGGGGCTCTGTACTCAGTGGAGAGTTTGCTTGTCCCTCTGCCCCTACCTACCCCTCTCTCTCTAATAAATACATAAAATCTTTTAAAAAAGTATTATAAAACAATCTGAAGATTTGGGTTAAATAAAAGAACAAACAAACAATCAGTGAAGTCTGACATTCTATCACTGATGTGACAATAGTGAATGTTTATTAAAACTTTTGGCCCTATTCTTGATGCATCTAAACCTCAGATGATTAAGGTTAGACTCTAAGCATCTCTTAGTTGTAATGTACTACTGCCAGAGACCTTGGAAACAGACTATGCAGTAAACTTTGTGCAACATGTCATGCTTCGAAAGAATCCTGGGGGATCCATACTTTCAAAGCAATGACGTAAAAAAGGGGAAAACAGAAAGAAGAAAGAAAGAAAGAAAGAAAGAAAGAAAGAAAGAAAGAAAGAAAGAAAGAAAGAAAGAAAGAAAGAAAGGAAGGAAGGAAGGAAGGAAGGAAGGAAGGAAGGAAGGAAGGAAGGAAGGAAGGAAGGAAGGAAAGAGAGAGAGAGAGAAAGAAAGAAAGAAAGAAAGAAAGAAAGAAAGAAAGAAAGAACGAACGAACGAACGAAAGAAAGAAAGAAAGAAAGAAAGAAAGAAAGAAAGAAAGAAAGAAAGAAAGAAAGAAAGAAGGAAGGAAGGAAGAAAGAAAGAGAAAAAAAGAAAGCAAGCTACATATCCAAATTAATTCACTTAAGTATTTATTGACTCACTGCAATGCTCCCTGCAATGGACCAGGCCTGTGCTAAGAGTCTGGAATTCAAAAATGAGTAAATCAGATAAAAATTGCCCACTCAAAGCATATGGGAGGCTAAGCATTTCCCTGGGGAATAGCTGTTGTCACCACCTGAAATATTTCTGGTATTCTGTTCTTGATATTTCCCTCAGGTACTTGGGGAGGACACTTCTGTGGGTACCTGTCATCAAGTCTGATCTCTGTCCTCTAAAGTTAAATTTCATTTTCTCCTATAAATAGCCCTTCATAAGGATTTGGAGACTCTGGCAGAGGTCAGGCACTTGCTGCAAACTATTTTTTTTATTTTTAAAGATTTTATTTATTTATTTGATAGAGAGAGACAGCGAGAGAGGGAACAAAAGCAGGGGGAGTGGGAGAGGGAGAAGCAGGCTTCCCGCTGAGCAGGGAGCCCAGTGCGGGGCTCGATCCCAGGACCCTGGGAACATGACCTGAGCCAAAGGCAGACGCTTAACGACTGAGCCACCCAGGCACCCCAACTTGCTACAAACTGTTGACGGATATGTATCACATCCTCTTTCTGAACAGATCATCAAGATCATCATTTTTGATCCTGCATCTTTAGGAGGGATGCCTTGAGTTGTGATGTAGGAAAGTAATATCCACTTAGTGGACGGATCATTTGAGTCAAGCCTGGCAGTAAATGGGGTGACAGATTTCACAACCTGCCTGCCTGTGATTTGTGCCTAAGATTTGAATTTGGGAAGTGATCAAAAATCATTAGGAGTAAAAGCTTATGTGGCATAAAGTGAACCATCTTATTCTAAGAACATTTACCTGTGTTAGGAAGGACGTGGGAAAGATGTGCTGAAATTTTTAATGGACTTGTTGAGAAATTGAATAGTAAATTTCTGTTTTCATGCATGTAATCTGACCACAGACTAAGAAGAAGAAGAAGATTATTATTTAGGAAATAAATTCTGTAAGTCATTCACTCACTCACTGTGCTGTTTTTCTTTATTGGACAAAGACCTAGATTACGGAAATTTTTAAAAGAGGTTAAAGCAATGACACCTCATCGGAATAAATAGATATACTACGAGTTATTTGATGTGTACCTATTATGTACCACTGGTCTTTGCTTTACATGATTTTTATTTAATCTTCTCAGTAACATTGTAGGTCTATACTATAGTTATTTGATAATACACTGGGGTTTATAAAAGAGAAATATCTTGATGAAGTTTATATAGTCAGCACACACAGCTAATATTGGAATTCAGGACTGTCAGACTCCAAATCCTAAACTCCCTTTTTTTTTTTTTTTTTAATCACGGTTGCTTTTTAAGATTAACGAGAGCTCATTTACCTATACGGATATTCTGGGGCGTTCACTTTTTGCAAGTTCATTACTTTTTGCATATACCATATATAAAGATAACTTGAGAACTCAGGTCCTGAAGATTTACCTCTCCACTTCTTGCCCCTGTGTCTTTGTAAGTTTTCTCTACTATTTCTAAATGAGACACATACTACATGTTGGAAAATAAAACATATATTTAACATACAAATGTCTTCGATCTTGGACATAGAGACTAGTTTCACTGCTGAAGTAATGTTAAGAATAGTGTGAACCATTTGAAAGACTGAAAGCCCTTCTTTTTAAAGGAAACTCTCCCCAGCCCTCAGGTTGTCATCTCGTCTCCGACACAAACAAGCTGATTCCCACATGACACACCCAGAGCCTGCCCTGTACAGACTCATTTACAGCGACTCCATTTAAGTCACACTTGGTAAATTGTTCCCCAGAGACCTGGCTCAAGTAGAGCAGAGCCGTCTGCATTAGCCACCATGCACAGGCAAGCTGAGGGACAGGCATGTGTAATCTGTTCGTTTCAGATCTCTGTGGTGTTTTGTCTCTTAATGATGGCACTGCCTATAAAACCAGGACTGTGAAGCCCCCGGACTTGTCTTGGTCCTGCGCTGGGACACCATCTAAGGTGAGGCAAAACCACACTGGATTACTATACTCACCTGCTGACCTCACCTCTTTGGGAAGATAATCATTTTGGCCAAGGCAGTGGCCCCAGATAATGAGACTAGGGTTCAAACCACTTTGTCTGGAACTGAAAGCCCTTCCCAGTCTGTTCAACCTCACTTTGTGCTACTTGCACCAAGAATCCTCCACTCCACGTGACTTAAGCATTATTCCTGTCCTATCAGAGCTTCTCATTCTTGCCTCTACATCTGTGCCCTTACTATTCAGCAGTTTTGCAGTTTGTATGAGTTGAGTTAGATGGCCTTGAGGATTATTTCTAACATGATGCCTTGGTGTTCCCTGGCCTTTCTTGCACTGATCTATATCCACTGTACCCCCCATCAGAATGCTAAGCTGGCTGTGCTTCTGGGAAGGCTAAAGGAAAGGACCTGTATAAAATCATGTAAAGCTAGCAACTTCCATGTAGTTATCGCCTCCAAACTCTAGAATTCTGTTTCACTCTTTGTATGTTTAATTTCATAATGTTCTCTACTAATGATGGGATTGTTGGTTTTATACCCACTCTCTGCTCGGTATCTGCAACAAGATGAATCTCTTTGAAGAGTAGCGAATTCCTATCAGACTTGTGTATTCCCACTCTGCTCTTTACACTCCTGGGAACTCGGCAAATCTGCCAATTTTATCAAGTGTTTTTTGTTTTTTTGTTTGTTTCTTTTGTTTTTTTCTGTTTCCTAATATCCCTCCATGTGTATATCTCACTTCTCTAGAGCATGCAGCAACTTCAAATTCCATATCATTAAAAACAGAATTTAACCAGGGGGAAATTTAAAGACAAAGACACATACAACAACAAAATTTTGAAAAGCATTCATTTCATTTATCATCCTCCCATCTCACCAGGATTTATGTTCTAAAGAAAATTCTTCCACATACTTAGGGACCGACTCTCAAATCTACTAGATAGGAGGTCCTTGGGTGAGAGACAAAGAATCAGAATTCTACCCTAAGATCCCGTAGATCCCCACTTGGGTATTTTCTACACAGAGGGAAAAAAAATAACTGCCACAAAAAAGTTAATCAACTACAGCAATTTCAACAATTATCTTATATTGCTTTGTAGATTTAAAAAATATAAAATAAAAACAACTGGAGTATACTGGTAAGCTCAGCTTTCACAGAAGGTAAACCTGGATCCATTTTTGACAGCTCCCTTTCTCCATGTGTGCTCTTGGGCACGTTATTTCACATCTCTTTGCCTCGGTTTTATCACTGGTAAGACAGGCATAACAGTGGCATTCACCTCCTAGAATTGTTTTAAGAATTAAAATTAGTATGGCAGGTAACATGTTTAAAGCGGTGACTGGGGAAAAAAAAAAACAAGAATGGAACTGGTATTAACTATCACTTACATTTGTTTCTCAGGAGTCTTATGCTTTTGAATAATTTTAATTTCTCCATTTTATAGACAAGAATGAAAAGGAGCCTCCATTACTATGGGTGATGTGTATCTGAAGACCTTAGGTATTTTGACTTCAAATCATGTGTTCTTCCCTTACTGGATGACATTTTGTCAGATGACACTTCCATTTTTTTAAAGCAATCATCACTTTCTAAAATAACTTTTTATGTAATATGTCTGTTGCCCTCACATCTCCACTAAGATGTAATTTGGATGATGGCATCGTGTTTGCCTTGTTCATGGAAATATCTCTGGGACTTGAAACTGTGCCTGCCACATAAGTATCTATAAAGTGAATGAATGAATGAATGATTAGACTATAGAGTATATCTGTGTTGGGGGGGGTTGGTATTTTCAGTCTTTCCTCCCTTCACAAAGGAGCTTATACCACCTCTGTTAAATACTTCTTCACAGGTCCAGGGTCACAAAACAAAAGAGGAATTATTGATATTGTGATTGGCCAGAACTTGACCTATTGAATAAAACGATTATCATCAGCGAGGTAGGCTCTACTCTTTCTCACTTCCTGTTGCACTCCATGTAGCAACAGGACAGATGAATCAGAATCCTCTTTTTTTTTTTCTGTTGCTTCCATGTAATTATGAAGGTGAGTGGACTTAAGTGGTCACCTTAGGGAATGACACTTGGTCTAAGGCTTCACAATATATTGATCAAGGCTGAAGGAAAAGCTAAGCACTGGCCCAGGGTAAGAACTAAGTATGAGACCCCACTGGCTTAGGTCTTAGTGTTAGTGTTAACAAACCTTTCTGTCTGAGTTCTACAGCTAGTAACTAAGAAGATCTTGTCTTCCATGTTGGCATTGTTCTCTGCATTTAGATTCCTTAGAACATCAGAAGCCATGAAGGGATGATTGGCTGGACAGGAAAGAATTTGGAGAATCTTGGGTCCTTGACCATGATATCACTAAGTATTCAGCTTCATCCTCTAGTAGGCCTCCTATCTTGCATTGCTGTGAACTAGCTTAGAGTGGCAACAAACTTTGGAGAAAACAGAGAACATTGTTGCTTTTGATTAATTTAATGCCAGCTGTGTTGAAGCTATCCACCTAAGACCATGTATTCCTGAACACCACAGGTTTTCAGGTTTGCAAAACCCCTGTGTATATCTACACCTAGGTACTCTATATGGGGAAGTATATAACTTAGCGATCAAAAGCTTTGGGCTTTGAGATCAGAAAAATATTGTGATTCTTCCACTTAATAGGTTGTGATATTGAGAATGAAACTAAGACTTGATTTATTCATCAGTAAAATGTCAATAATGCCTGAGAAAATTAAATTGGATAGTGTTTGCAAAATGCTTAGTCTAGTCCCTGGTGCCTTCTAAAGGGAATCAGACGGGGCAGTAATAGTGAAGTGTGTATTAGTGTGTATGTGTATAGGTTGTGGTGAGGGTGAAGGGCTTGTAATTTGCCTGTATGTGGCAGCACGCACATACCAGAATCACAGGGAATATGGGCAGATTGTAACAGGCAAAGAATTGATATGCCATAAATCACTTTATATAAATAAAAGGAAATCACCTTGTGTTATTTTAAATCACCTCACTTTTGCCTTCTCAGTTAGAAGAGAAACACAGAGGCAGGGACAGGCCCAGCATATTTTTCAGAAGCTGAAGAATGAAAGTATGTAGAAAGCAACCACTGACTGAGCCCAAGATGCTTGATGTGGTTTCAAGCAGGTGTACCTACTGAATTTTGACAACTACTATATGAGAAAGAAGCAACTGGTAATTGTGAGGCCATCAACAATGCTATTGTAGGAAACTGGGTCATGGCTTGGCTCCAGATCATGGAACGTCTACTGGGGGGTGAGCACCATAATCACAGACACATTTCTTCCCCAGCTCTATTCCACAATTGCAAACTTTAAGTTCTGTTCCCAATGTTTTCATTATGCAACCAAGGAATTTTGTGTTCTGGGTGTGGATAGGATTTGAAATTGACAAAACTACTGGGTTTCTTAAGTTTCCAAGGACCCTGGCTTTGTTTACACTTTTGCACCTTTTGTTTCAGTGACACAGTGTGTCAGCACCTCTGAGAGAAGTTCCTTGAGGGAACTGAAAGGTGGCTCTTCTGGAGAATTGTTGACAGTTATGACCCAAGCCTTGCAATCTGCATTATGTGGGTTTGATGAATATTTATGAAAACAGTCAATGTGCCAGTCATAGTGAGAATTTCATTTCAGGACAATTTTGTCACTCATTTCTTATAATAACCTTGTGTGGGAGCTGTCAGTGTTGTTTTCTGAACTAACAATACAGAAACAGACCTTGTCCAAGGTCACACAGCAAACTTGTGGTTGGGCTAAATCTACTATCAAAATGTTATTTTTCTAGGTTTATTGTTCTAATTATTTCCTAATTAGACTGAGAATCTGTCTTTAAGTAATGGAATCATAGTATTTCTTAAAAATATAAACTTTGTTTGTCCTATTTATTTCTCTTTAAAACCCTATATGAATTAGTGTTTCAAAATGTGGAAAGAAAGCCCTAGAGTAATACATCTTAATTTGGGGTTCTGGACTCTTCCTTGGATGGACCTCAGGATGCCTGAACTTATTTACATTTCACTTCATCTGCATGCATATGCACACTGTGTAAAGATAGGGCCAGAATATTCTCCAAGTCCTCTGAGAATTTCCAACGCCACAAAACAGATAACAATTGTTAATTCTTGTTAAAATAGAAAATAATTCTATAAACATTTCTTTCCTAATCAAACATTTCTGCTTATTTGACCCAAAGAGAATTAACACATAGCAAATTAAGAGATACCATTCTCATTATTTTCATTCCATCCTAGAAGAAATGTGAGTGCCGAGGTCTCTAGAGAGTGAGCTTCCTTATTAACTATCACTTACAGAAGATCATTTAAATATGAATTGCCTTCATTTTTAGTCAACCTGAACATTGATTTAAACCCATGGAGATCAACCTAAATTCTAGACAGAGAAACAGAAAGGATGATTATGAGTTCAACTGGAAAATAAGAGGCCCATTATGTTTCAGAATCATGTCTGGTTAAAATTAATAGCATTTCCTATCTTGGATTTTGAAATTTGGGAAGTTCTAACTGATTTTTATCATGCTATTTTAATGTAGAAGGGTGGAGTGTTGGGTAAGCAAGGAAATAAAAGAAACACACTCAAAAAGGTACCATCAGGAGAAATGATTGAGTCAGTACAGATTAATTCCATGCTAATCCATTATGATTTGAAAGGCTGCTAATTAGTTATTGAGGTTCCCAATTACTTGGATACAGAGCAAGGCCTTAATGGACCTTCATCAAAAGAAGACAGATCACTTTTCAACATTATTTTAAAGGAACAAAAATTTACTGTAATCTAATTTTTTTGAAGATTTTATTTATTTATTTTGACAGAAAGAGACAGTGAGAAAGGGAACACAAGCAGGGGGAGTGGGAGAGGGAGAAGCAGGCTTACCCCAGAGCAGGGAGTCCCACGTGGGGCTCAATCCCAGGACCCTGAGATCATGACCTGAGCCGAAGGCAGACGCTTAATGACTAAGTCACCCAGGCGCCCTTGTAATCTATTTTTTTTTAAATGATTGTCCATCCAGGTTTATGGTCTGTATTTGTAATTCTTTGTCAGGTTTTGGTGTAGTGGTTATGTTAGCTAAAGAAATGAATTGTGAAGTGTCCCTTTCTCTACTTTTTATAGATATTATCTTACCCTTAAATGTTTGACAGAATTCACAAGTAAAACCATCTGAACCTGTAGTGTTTTTTATCAGAAGGTCACTGACTATAAGTCATTTCTTAAATATATAGAGGCTATTCAGATTATTTTGTCTTAAGTTAGTTTTGGTAACATGCTTTAAAAATGCCTTTTTCATCAGAATTATTGAATTAATTGGAATAAATTGGCTCATAATATTCATTTATTCTTCTTTATAATTTCATTAGATGCCATAACGATGTTTCTTCTTTCACTGCTGATATTGGTAACATTTTCTTTCTTTCTTTCTCTTTCTTTTTCTCTTTCCTTCTTTTCTCTAATTACTCTGCTAGCGTTTATTTATTTTTTTAAATATTTTATTTTTATTTATTTGAGAGACAGCAAGAATGAGAATATGAGAGAGAGAGAGAGAGCAAGTGAGCACAAGCCAGATGCAGGGGGCTGGGGAAGGGCAGAAAGAGAGGGGCAAGTCAGACACCCCACTGAGCAGGGAGCCCAAAACAGGCTCCACATGGGGCTCATCCCAAGGTCCTGGGATCATGACATGAGCTGAAGTCAGATGCTTAACCGACTGAGCCACCCAGGTACCCTAGTGTTTATTAATTAAAAAAAATAAAGCAAGAAATAATGAACTGTGAGGTTTGTTAATTTTATTTATTGTTTTACTATCAATTCCATTGATTCCTGCTAATATTTGAAAGCAATTTTTAGATTTTGAAATGTACCCTTTTGTATGTGAATTTCTAACTATTTACTACTTCATATATTTTGTGACATTAATAAATCATGTTTCTGTCTCCCCAAATGGTTATCTAATTTCAGGCATATTACCTACAAAGCAGCCAAAATAACGAATTTTTTTTAAGAGGAATCATGTACAACTTGCTTTTAGGCTTTAGTTGTTTTATTTATTAGGGAATGCTAGATCAGTTGCTATCATTGTTTTATCTCGACATACTGATAAAATCAGTAATTATTTCTATCCTACAAAAATGGATTTTATGTACTTTGAAAAATAATAATTAAATTATAAAATAACAGTTAATGGACACAAGCTGGAAATTGCATCAGTTAAGGGAGAGCAGGCTAAAAATTCCATCACTTTTAAGATTTATTCAGCACAGAGAAGCTTCCAAGAAAACAAGAAAAAAATTGGTTTATGGGCTCTTTCTGCATTAGTATCTATTATTTTCAAGATTTACTCAACTGTTCCAAAAGGACACATTAGTCAAAGTGAATACTCAGGTATAAATCAAAATTGTCTCCTTTAGGCCATCTAATATCCTATTGCAATACTAATATGGTTCATAAAAACATTTTATACTGAAAATGAATGAATATTGCTGGAAATGGAAAGTGCAAAGCTTTTTCTTTTCTTTGTCAATCTTCCAGCCTTATAAATATCAGATTCACTATCTAACATATTTGAATCACTAGATAGCATTAGTTTCTTTGGTTTTAAAATAATTTCTGGAATTCTAACATTTTCTGTACTCCCTGTAGATCATATAAACCACTGATTATTTATGATAATGGGGAACTCAAGAATGTGTAGTTGAAATCCATAGATAACATAAAAAAAATCATCAATAGCAAAATTGATTGATTATAACTTTACCTCTGTCAATTCCTCATTCATAGGAAGGGACTGACAGTAAGGTCAAGGTCAATTTTGGATATGCTCTACCTTATCCAAAAGGTAGAATGTGGATGAAAAAAGAAAGAAAGCATTTTAGATAATTTGCAAAAATTATTTATAGCTACAGAACTTATCATTCAAATTTTTGAGCTGAGATTTTATTAATCTTCAATCTGAATTTCTCCTTAAAAAAACAAACAAAAACAATGAAAATTAGTAACAACAGCCACAGATCCTGTGCATGAAGTTTTGGTTTTCCTACTCTCAAAATCTGCCATGCATTCTGCTGTCTTATATATTTTCTAATGATAATCTTCTATCTCTGTAAGTGTGATGGCTTGGGGGGTGTTTTGGGAAGAGATAAAATTTTAAATCAGTCAATTTGGACAAAACAGATAGCACTTCAAAATCATGTGAACCAATCCCTTATAACATATTTGTTTCTATACATGTACACATCTGTATTATTTAGGATCCTCTGGTCCGTTTGAGAATCCAACTTTCCCTATGAAGGAAAAGAAAGAAGGAGAAAATGGATACTACATCTGAAAATCCTCTGGTAGCACATGCACCCATCCCTTCTTTGCTCAGTGGAAACAGAAGGAATTAACAGACTGTGATTATCTCTCATTCTTATTCAATAACACACTACGAGGTTTTGTGGGTCTTTCCTGAGAAGAGAATTCGTATATCCGTAGTAACATGATTGAAAAGGTGTCCTATTGAAAGTTTCTCTTTGGTTAAAAATTTGTATAGCTTATTTCCTATGTTTCAGTTATATATTTTTGAAAAAGTTGTCTCTCAATTCCAAAATGAAGTAACATTTAGGTGGATGTTGCCACTCGATCTGGTGGAGACTGGTTGCAGATAGACAGAAATGAGGACCCATTATGCACACTGCCTTGAAAACCCCCCAAAAACTGAATCAGCACTGGGATCAAGGGTCAGTCTTCACAGAGCCAATTAAGACATCTACTTCAGGCAGAGTCTAGAATCCATAAGCATAATATTTACCTTGCATTTTCAAAGATAAAAGGGCAGCAAAACAATTTGGGGTATTTTTTTTTCTTCTTCTTGGATGTCTTGGGATTTTCTTCTCTAAAAGCAAATCCTTAAGACCTAGCACAGAAGAGAAGCAAATTGGCAAGTTCTGAAAGAGTACCATTGAAATCTATCTGTGGAATTCACTCAGGAAGAAGCACCAATGGGAGACAGCTCCATAGACTTGGTACATTTCCCTGACAATGAATTTGATCATCAAATCAGAGCAAAGTGTTCTTACAGATGATGAAAAGTGATGTATGCAAAACTCACAGAACCTGTATGTTGATCATGGACAATGTTAAGAGGGCTAATCAATAAAAAACTCTATTTTCTCTCCCACTATTTCTTTGGAATTTTATCTCAATAGGGGGATTCTTTCTATTTCTTAGATGAAAACTCCAAAGGCTCACAGTTGTTGTGCTCATTCTCTGGCAAAGTCTTAAGTGTACTTTCAGTTGCAGTTAAAGTCTCTGTTAAAATACCTAGTCCCATGCAATAATTAAAATACCCTACATTTCCTCAAGTGCAGAAGTTATATGTTAAATTTCTTAGTACTGATACTGAAGGTTCCCCTCACCTGGCTTAAGTTAGTAGGATAGTAAATACCTCCATACTCTCCTTCTTTTGAAGGGAGACTCCAAAACAGTTTTCGTCAAGAAAATACTATTCACAAAATCATTTCTGAAACATATTTTACATATTTATCAGTTGATTGAGAGGCATTAATAAATTTTAAGCCATCAATATGACATTTGCTTTGAATATTTGTATTTTGTTCTGGCACCTAAATTTGGTATCTGCATCTTCAGATCTCAGTTGCAATTTAAATGTAATCACTCCATTCCATAATGAGAAATTATCTGAAACAGAGAAACCATTATCAAATTAGGGCACGTCTGTGAAGTGAGCATTAGGAGAAATATTCACCTGGTGAGCTCTACAGGTTAGGAGAATTCTGGGGATGAACACATTGCTCGTAAAGTTG
Organism: Zalophus californianus; assembly: GCF_009762305.2. NCBI lineage: Eukaryota > Metazoa > Chordata > Mammalia > Carnivora > Otariidae > Zalophus > Zalophus californianus. The sequence goes on from NC_045600.1 coordinate 18,997,855, forward strand.
AAGCAAATAGCAATTCCCCAGAAGAAAGAAATCCTTGGAAACATGAGATCAATTTCAGAGTCAGATCAATTCCTATTACAAAGCAGACAGTTGCTACAAGAAAGAAATCCCACATATGTGAGACACATGGGAGAAAAGCACATTAAACACACCTCGTGTCAAATTAAACATCAGAGCATTTATGCAGTCAAAGTTCCATGGAAATAATGAATGTGGGAAATCCTTCACCAAGAATTCCTCCCTTGCAACATCAGAGGATTCATATTGGAGATAAATGCTATGAATTCAGTGAAAATGGGTAAGGCTTCAATCAAAAGAAGCAACTTTTCTAAAATGAGAGACTCCACACTAAAGACAAACTCAGTGAACGCAATGGGCCTAGAAGTCTTCACTGTGAAATAATGTTCTCATTAAACACTATGTGATCTGCAATATATTGGTTTTCTTCTCATAATATCATTCCACCTTCTTTAAAATTAGATCTAGACAAATAATCTCACTATGCATGGCGGGACTGTAAGGATTCCTGATTTGCAAAACACTTTGATTATCTAAGAATTAAACTTTATTCTGGAAAGATGCCAGTGGGACCACTGTTGCATCTAGAAGAGTTTGGGTGTGAGGAGAGACCAAATGTCATTACCATCAATGTGGCAAAATATGAATAATTATTGCAATTATTCATTTGATGCTTTAGTTTTGCACAGTGACAGTATCGTAGCCAATGAGGTTTATCCGAGGCATGATTATTGCTAATTCATTTGATGCTTTGATACTTAGTGGCTGTTCATGTGTGAGGCATTGTGTGGGTAAGCAAGACCTTGCTACCACACTTTCAATGAACTACAACTCATTAGGGGGATCTTTTTTTTTATGTTGTTTTTTATTGTTATGTTAATCACCATATATTACATAATTTGTTTTGGTGTAGTGTTCCATGATTCATTGTTTGTTCATAACACCCAGTGCTCCATGCAGAATGTGCCCTCTTTAATACCCATCACCAGGCTAACCCATCCCCCTACCCTCCTCCCCTCTAGAAACCTCAGTTTGTTTTTCAGAGTCCATCATCTCTCCTGGTTCATCTGGGGGATCTTTTTAACATTTCCCTATTTCTAGGAGATGTCTCAACTCATTTCCAAGTCAGCAATGAAAACACACTTGCATTTTGGTAAATCAGCTCTAGAGCACAAAGAATGATCAAACAGAGGGGCTATGGTTAAAAAGGTAGACTCCCCTTCATTTTGATTTTAAGTGGGTTCCTAGGCTTCATATTGGATTCACTGAATCAGAATCCCTAGAGACACAGCTCCTGATCTGCAATCTACTAAGCAACCCTGGTGAGGCTGAGGCATGAGGCTGAGATGACTCTCTTAGGGCTTTGCACATTCTTTTTTGAAGTTTCCCAAACTAATTTAGGGCACCAGTGACCCTGAGCCCCTAAAGAAACCATTAAACTCCTTTATAAAATGCTGCATCAGTAATTCAATTTCCTAAATAATTAGGACGGGCAGACCAGGAAAGAACTGGGAGTAAAAGGGGGCTTATCAGTGGAGTAGAGAGGGAGGTAAATATTTAAAGTACATATTTTTGGAGTTTTCAAGACTCTGCAGCTGGCATAGTGTGCTAAGGTATTTTTATTGTTTTGTCTTTTGATCTTTCAAATTATAGAATATAATGGTCCTGAGTATAAATAAGTGTTTATTGAATCATACTTATCTTTACATCTGATAGTGATATAACATTGAAGTTTTATAATCTGACTGGAGAGTATAGAACTCACGGTCTTGCCACCAAATTCTCTATTCTGGTCTCCTTGTGACATCCAAGTGCAAGCCTCAGCCCCGTCTTCATTCTCTTCCTTCTAAATCCCTCCAATCAGGGGTTGTTTTCCCTTTTCTCACTGCCTGAACAAATGCTATGGTCCTTCATGGTCACTGTCAGAGAAGACTTTCCTGAGTGACTGCACACTAGCTCTCTTAACTTCTCTGAAGTGTGGTGCCCATAATATTTCCCCTTGTGATTTTATACATATATATATATATACATATATATATATATATATATATATATATATATATATATATAATCACTTTGATTTCTAGAGGGCAGAAAGGATCCTGCCTTTTGGTTCCTTCAGATTCCTCATATTTCATAGGTCATAGAATATACTTGGCATATTTGCTTAATGAAATCATGTATGTATTCCTGGTTTTACTTACTTTCATAATTGTGCTTAACACTGTATCATAGTATATTTGAACTTTCTCAGATCCCTGAATCACAAAAGTAGGAGCTTATTGAAATATTGCATTAATTAAGTTAAGCATTAATAATGTTAAATAATCAAAACACCTGTTTCAATATATTGTACACTCTTATTCTCAAATAATCAGAATAGAAAGGATTACAATAGTCTTTGACAACAGGTAGTTGCTTTTTTTATACTTACAGATACTGATTGGTATAATTCATACATAAGTGAGCCTCAGAAAATGGACTCCTCCTATTAGGTCTCAACTAGTTAGTGGTACTACTCTTATTCTAGTTTTAGAAGATTATTTTGAGGGATTTAGAAAATGCACTTAAGCATGATTCAATGTATTATTTAATAGCAGAATTGATCTCTTGACATAATATGTGAATGTTCTGGATGATGAATTGTAAACAACTTGATACCGGGCCTCTGAAGCACTTAATATTTATTTCATCTACTATATAAACAGGATCTTGTTTTCCTTTCTCTGGTAGTAATTATGGAGAATTAGATGTTTATGAACAGTCTATAGAGGTCTTTATTTCAAAGCAAAATATCATCAAAGCCCTACGAAGGTTATCCTCCAGAAACACAATTTCCTGAACTTCTTTAAAACCAAAGTGAAAGAATGAAATGAGGAGAGCATCTTATACAAGAAATGTACATTTCACTGACCAGGAATGCACACATCTATTTGTACAGCCCAAGAACTTAAGATCTGGCTCACAGATTTGCTTCTCTAATTGAAGGAAGCAAGGGAGCTCCACTGATGGTTTCCTGAAATGCGATACGAAAAATGTGTGCCAGTGAGTAGACATTGAAGCAAGACTCTGAACCTACACATTGCCACTGAAGTTAAGCACAGGAGGAAATTCAATAAAAATGCATTCTGACAAGAAATTACTTTTTATGGTATTTTAAGTTAGGAATAACACTGGAAGGAATGCAGAACTAATTAAGTATCATATTTTGGGTTTTTTCTCTCCTCAACCCAGCAAGAGAAGTATAGCTGAATGGGTGGATAAAATACATACAGACAAGTGTTTAGAAGTGGTAATAGAAGAAAGGTCTTTAATAAACAACTCCTGAAAAGAGAAGACAGTGGAATTTAAACCCTCAACCTCAGACAGTCTGAACACAGTAGTGAAACACCAATGGTAAGAGAACCATACTTTTATCAAATTGGAAAATTAAGTGACCTGCTGGAACACATGGAATAATTGGGCTCGACAATGTCTGTGCCATCCTAAATAGGCAGACCAGTCTTCTATACTCAAAATTTCCCCAGCAGCCCTACCATGGCCTACATGTTGAGTAGCTAGCAGCATTGCCAAAGCTTTCTGAGAGATTATATATTGACTGTATTAAAATGCTTTTTGTATGGTCTTGCTTTTAGCTTTATTTTGGGGCTGATGGAAGATAATAGAATCTGGTGTTAAGGCAGATCATAGTGAAATCTTTTAAATGTTAGATAATGAATCAATTTAAAAGGAGACTACTATTTGCATAACAAAGTCTCTCATTAAGCTTTGTATATATCATCCTTGATCAGTAAATAATTTGTAAATCTGGGTTTTAATTTAAAGAAATAAAAAAACAAACTTTTAGTTCTGCTTAGGTATGGTATTTAACACAGTGTGGGCTTCAATACAGAATATTAAATGATCCACAGTTGATCCAGGCAGGAATTGGGACTTCCATAAGGTAGGGAAAGTCATTTTTTTTAGTTCTTTCTAAATTTGGGAACAAAAACAACATATGGGATCCTAGAAAATTTGTTTATTCTATCCACCTGCTTCTTGCCTTCAAGTCCTGTAGTTATCCAGAATGAAGGCACACTGTAAATCTGCACCATTTCTTCTGCATGTTAAGGACTGTAGAGTTGTCAGGGCAGATGTTTCAGAAAGGGCAAGGCCATAATAAAGGAAACCAACTTGAAATGAGCTATCAAGTTCAGAGTAGCTCTTTCCCTTTCCCTTGCCTTCACATCAAGGGAGGCTGTTAAACTCTGACAAATAAAACGGTTTATAGGCACCGGCATTTTAGATTCCAGAAATCCCATTTTGAAGCCTTGGAACACATTCAAAAATGCACACAAGATATCCCCATGGTACCAGCTGTGTAGGCAGATTTCCTAGAGAATGGCAGGTTGATTCTCCTTTCCCTTCTTTGTCAAACTTTCTGTTGCTGTGGTGTTCAAGCGACCCATATACTTCCAGCTAAATGCATCTAGACACTATAGTAAAATGCAAATATGAACCCCAAAGATGTCCTCCCATTTGCCTTGAAAGTAATTATCCCTTGGTTCTGCAAGAATTGTTGTTAGATGACTCCCCTGAACCCCATTTAAGGTCATTTAGTCAGAAGGGCTGCCAAGCTGATTTTGGCGGCCTCCACACAGAGGCCAAGTCATTGGAAGTTTGGAGCAGTTGTGTGTTTTATCAGAGAACTCTCTGTCCTCCGTGTGTCACCAGTCCCCAACATAGACCCGAAACACAGCTTGGTTCTGCTTTTCTGAGAAAGCTCCAAGTGTTGAGGGAGTTCAACATAAAATTTGAACACATAAGTTACAGACTAACTTTTTTTAAAAGGCTGGAGAGAGATGAGACATGGGTTACCTACGGGGTCAGGACACACTGGAGGGTGTTAAGGAATTGGGAGAGGGGGTCGTGTGTTAGGCAGTGACTCTGTTGGGAACATTGACAGAGCACTGACTAGTGTGCTCAGGAGGCATGTGTATCTATAGTCCAAGAGATGAGTCAGGGATGGGGATTTATAATTTAGGGTCATTGATAACACAGGTAGTGATAGAAGGCATACACTTGGGTGACATCATCTGAAGAAAATATATAGAATGATAAAAGGGCTGAGAGAATAAGCCTGAACAACCCTGACATTTAAAAGCTATAAGTTGAAGAACAGAATCACAGTAAGACATTAGAAAGGAAATTAGCAAAAATACAGGAGCACCAAAATAAAAAATAAATAAATAAATAAATAAATAAATAAGTCAATGATTTATAAGGCTATAGAATTTCAATAAGAAAATGAATAACTGAATATTGGATTTGACAATAAGATGTCACTGATTTTGAGAACAATCTTCCTGGAATAATATATTTGGAAAAGCTAGACTCTAGGAATACATTTTCATACTTAGCTTAAAAAGTAACCTAGAAAAGCAAACATCCATCAACGTGATAAAATACCCAACTATTAACACTAGGATAGAGATAACTGTAAAGTTTTTCTCCAGTATATTCTAATGGGCAGGAAGACAGTCTTGGCAGAAAAAAGAAAGGAATTGATGTTTTCCTGGATCCAATGGAAAAAGTACATTTTGGCTTTTCATTCTCTAAATATAAGGAAGATTTGAAGGGCCTTTCCAGTCTCTAAATAAGCATAGTTCATTGCCTGGTACTTCTTTTTAGAAAATGTACTATAAAATAAACAAAAGAGAGAGGAACAGATACTTTAATCAGGTGCTTTATATTTAGTGTATTCAAGTTTATGGTTAGTGCATAAATCCTTTCCATCTTCCCTGTATTTCTCTAACTAGATTCTGCTTTGTATTATCGCATGGGGTTTTTATGCCCTCTAAATTTACATTTTACAGATGCTTGGATTTATGGTAGCTCTTCCTTTTGATAGGTCACTATGAGATGTGATATGTCAGCTATTGATTTTATGAGAACATATGTTTATCTGGTTAATTTCCTCCAAAGACAATGCACACACTCAGAATGAGGTCAAGGTCACCAAAATTTTTAGCATCTTTGAAAATCAAGCCATTTGTATCTTAAGAGATTAAATACAGAAATTGTATTAAGAGATGTAAGAAGAAAATGCTCAAAAGTTTGCTACTTATGAGAATATTCACAATGGAGCTATAAAATTAAGTTAACACTCTATGGGGAGGGATAAATTGAGTCAGTTGGGAGAAGAGAAAATCTGAACCCAGAGGAGAAACTCAGACTCAAGCCTAGACTCTCATGATACTTCACCTGGGCCTCCAGGCTGCAGTGTTGCTTTGATCCTTTGAATATTGACTGTATTTATGTGTAGCATGCCAATAACAGCCCAGGCTTTTACAGTTATATAGTGCAGTTCATCGCTTTCTATAGGATAATGATTAAGAGTGTTGACTCTTGAACCATCGGCAGCCTGAGTTCAAACTTCTACTCTAAAACGCATAGGTATAGCACTAAAGACATATAGATGAAATGGCTAGTAAATATTTTAATAGGTATACAGAAGAATCAGTCATCAAGGAAATGTCTTTTTAAAAAGCTTTAAATTCATTGTCAAATGTTTAAAAATGTGACAATGCTCAGTGTTGCTGAGGGTACAGAAGGAGAATAACATTGTGTAGAGTGCATAATTAGTAAAGTCTTTTAGAAGCAATTTGCCAGTACGTACCAAAATAAAATATTCAATTTAAAAATATAAAAAAATAAAGAAAAACATAGTTGGAATGCCTGGGTGACTCAGTCCGTTAATTGTCTGCCTTCGGCACAGGTGGTGATCCCAGAGTCCTGGGACTGAGCCCCGCATTGGGCTCTCTGTTTAGCAGGGAGTCTGCTTCTCCCTCTCCCTCCGCCCCTCCCCATTCCTCCTTCCCCCCGGTCATGCGCTCTTGCATGCATGCACACACTCTCTCAAATAAATAAATAAAATCTTTAAACAAAATAAAAAGAAAACACATGGTTATGTCCCTGAAACCTTCTGAGCTTTAATTTTCTAAGTTTAATGTAAAAGAAATATTTCATGGTGATTTAGAAAATCATATGAAATAAGATTTGCAAAGTGCCTAGCATTTAGATAGTATACAATTATAGATTGTTATTATTATTATTATTATATATCTCAAATAGAAAATTTTCTCTTAACTATGTGGACAAGGCATTTCTTAAAACCATGTGATGAGCCGAGTGATAAAGTAGACACTACAGAGATAAAGATAAATCAAGCACATCCCCTCTTTTAAAAGAGCTCATTGTCTGGTGAGGCAAACACGGCATGGATAAGTAGGCACTGTTTTGTCAAGAGTAAGATTAGAAGCTTGAATGACATTCTATACATTTTCCAAAAGTACAGGTTGAGAAAATGCAGAGAAAAGCTTAAGAGTTGCAAATAATTAACTATTGCAATTAGCTATTGAAAATGTGTAATCTGCAAGACTAGATGTGCCACAGATTCATTTTCACTTGTAAGCAGGACTATTGGGTTCCATTGAGTTTGGTCTTTATCTGACATAAGATAGGCAGTCACTGGAGTGATTAAGAAGGGGTAGTCACACAGACAGGCTGGTGTTAAAAAATTCCTCCTGAAGACTGTTCGGAGAGCTAACATCAGGATCGAAGAAAGGTTAGTCAGGAAACAAGGATAGCAGTCCAAAAAAAAAAAAAAAAAAAAAGAAGAAGAAGAAGATAGCAGGAAGGGAAAAATGAAGGGGGGGCATTGGAGGGGGAGACGAACCATGAGAGACTGTGGACTCTGAGAAACAAACTGAGGGTTCTAGAGGGGAGGGGTGTGGGGGGATGGGTTAGCCTGGTGATGGGTATTAAAGAGGGCACGTACTGAATGGAGAACGGGTGTTATACGCAAACAATGAATCATGGAACACTACATCAAAAACTAATGATGTAATGCATGGTGATTAACATAACATAACAAAATAAAAAAATGAGAAAATGCATGTAAAGTTCTAAAAATATGCCAAACGTAGTAATTTTTATTAGTAATAAATTATTATTATCAGTGAAAAAAAAAGAATAGCAGTTCAAGTGAAGGGAATATCAAAGATAAAGACCATAGCTTTAGAAAACTCTGTTCTGCAAGATCTTCTTCACTTATGCCTGAAAGAAGGGGCTTCAGGAGGTAGAATTAGCGATTCGTTGTGATTTCTTGGATGTAAGCAGATGAAGAGGAACGGAAGATAATTCTTAGGTCTCATACTTAGGTGGTCTTTTTTGTTCTTCGTGTCACCTTGCAATTAGTAGGTGCTCAATAAATGTTGAAGATGAAAAAGAGGAGGGTGGACAGAAGAATCCTTTTCATCCCTCAGGGATGTTGAATCTAGAGGGTTCTGCCAGTTCTCCATGGAGCTCTAAGGTTGTATTGAACAGGAATATTTATAGAATTGGCACCACCCTCAGGAAAGATAATATTTAATAAGTGATATAGTCAAATGTAATACAGCTATAGAGGGGAGGAATACCATAAGGAAAACTACTAATGATAAGAAATTACTCACATAGGTAAGGTCTTTGAAATTATAATAAACAAGCATTTTACCACCAAATTACTTTCTCTTGTATTTGAAATGCTTAAGGCTATGGTGCTAATTAACTTTGGGCCTTCCCTGGTATGGAGGCAGCTTAGCTAACTAAACCAATAGTGCTGTATATTAATTATGGTACAGACTTAAATAATTTAGGGAGCACTTACTTTTTTTTTTTTTTCCAAATGTTGTTCATATTTTGGTCCAAGATAACAGCATTAGTTTGCTTCAAATTTAACAAATGCTACTAATGATTCACCCTCCCTCTCTCTTTCCTCCCATCAATAATAGCCTGGATATAAAAATTAGGTCTTACCTTTGTGACAAAGATTAGGTTCAACTCCATGATAGCAAAGTGACTGACAGAAAAAGCATATTCTTTTGCTGTAGATGATTCTCTAACTTTACAAATGTGTCTAATTTTAATACTCTTGATTTTACAAATTTACAATTTGGCTTCAATCCTAAGATGAATGAATTTGGTCTATAGGTTGCTTGAATAAAGTCCACCCACCCAGTCATAAAGCAACTATAGTTTGGAATAAACGATTATTATCCAGAAATCCTAAATTTAAGTATCCCATGGACATGATTTAATCTGAAGAGTCGGTCATGTCCACGGAAAAATATTCTTTTTCGAAATAACCTTCCTGTACTTTACCTTGAAGTGAATAAATAGAGTCATATATTTCAAAGGAATAAGAAAGCCATCTGGTATAGAACTCTTCCTCAAGGCATCTAATTTAGTAATTGTTGATTATCAATTGAAAAATCTATTGGAACACCTGGGTGGCTCAGTCGGGTAAGTGGCTGCCTTTGGCTCAGGTCATGCTCTCAGGGTCCTGGGATCAAGCCCTGTGTCCTTCTCCCTCTGCCCCTCCCCCCACAATTGTGCTTGCTCTCTCTATCTCTCTCTCAAATAAATAAGTAAAATCTTTTTTAAAAAACCCACAACCTCTAACCTTGGTCTGTGCAGCATGGACTGGAGGCAATCTGATATTTCAATTTTATATGTCAAATACTTCTATTATTTTTAAAAGATTTTATTTATTTATTTAAGAGAGAGAGAGAGAGAGAGAGAGAGAGAGCACAAGCAGGGGGAGTGGGAGGAGAAGCAGGTTCCCCACTGAGCAAGGAGACCGATGTGTGGCTCAATCCCAGGACCCTGGGATTATGACCTCAGCTGAAGGCAGATGCTTCACTGACTGAGCCACCCAGGCACCCCGAATACTTTTATTCTTAAAGGGAGATAAAATTAAGATAAATAAAGCACATGGCAATGCATAAAGAAGTAAGAAACTTATATAAATGCTATAAGCATTCAGAAGGAAAGACATTTATTTGGATTGGTCTATTTAAGGCAGAAAAATGTTGTAGCTTATCTCAAGGAAATGTAGTGTAGGAATTTGCTACCATCTTTCCACAATAAATTTCTGAGGTCTCTGACCCTGATGACCAATATTGGAACATGATTAGTTAAAATGTGAGAATAGATCTCATAATCATTCCAGTCAACACAAGACTTATAAAAAGAAGACTGGAAAATAACCTCACATCTTGGGACAATCTTGATGTGTTGACTATATTATACTCCCATGCATTGTTATTCTGGTGATAATATAAGGATATTTGGATTGGTGACTGTGCTCTTTAAAGGTAATTGGCTCCTAACCCAGTGATGATAATCTTATAGAAAAGGGAGAAATTATTTTTGCAAAGGCTGAGATCTTGGGATGAAAGTCATAATCTAAATGCCAGTTTTTATTATCATTCTATTCGATCAGCAGAATTTCTGAACATGAGCTGAAGGGGGGGATGTTTTGATATTCTTCTTTGATTTTTTGTGCAATCAGAGCTCCCTGGATTGTCTGCCCTATTATCACCTTCTACTAACCGAGGAAGTGAATATCAAGACCTCTGAAAGGAAGCATGCTGCCTACATTATTTTAGATGAAATGTGTCCTTTCCTACCTAGGGCACTCTGGGCTGCCGCTGCTTCCCTGCTGAACATTAATTCAGCCAGTAAATAGTCAGGCTTTACTGATAGGCTCTCCTGTTTATAATATTTCATTTAATTGCTCAGCAGATAGAAGTCGGTTCTATTCTATACATCTTCAAACTACAATGGTACAGAGAATTATAATAATATCCGACATAACAGTTACCCAACAACAGATACTGCCATGTAAAAAATATTTAGTAACTGTATTATGATTATGTTAGTGAGGTAAGGCATTATATTGCCAAAAGCAATTACAGCTTGTAATACATAAGAGCAATGACTTTAAGTGAACAGAATAAGCTGAAGACCCATAGTGTATGTCTGGGTGAGGAGGCAGTATTTGTTTCCCAGGGAAGGGGGAAATCAGGAACTTAACTTATCACATAAAACAAAGGGCAGCATTTTTCTAAGGGGAGCATTTTGATTTTTCAATTATAAAAAATACATTATTTAAAAGCAGGAGGAAATAAAAATTGGTTTCAAATGGAGGATGGAGAAGGAGTTTGTCAGAAAAATGCTCTAATAAATTAAAAACATCGTTACATTCTTAAAAACAACGGTGATGTCAATAATAAAGTTCCTTTCTCAATGACTTTGTGTTTCATACTCCAGGAATGTTTAGAAAGTAATATTTCATAAAAAGGAGTTTCAGGCATCACTTTCTGTTTTTCTGTAGCTCGTTGAATGAGTAGAGGAAATGGAGGATATCCATGCAAGAACTGAAAGCTAACGTCTCCCTCCCCTCTTTCCAATAAGGAAAGAGATCCCAAAAAAGAGGACAACCTGATGTGAAAACTATCTGAGGAGGGCGCCTGGGTGGCTCAGTCATTAAGCATCTGCCTTCGGCTCAGGTCATGATCCCAGGGTCCGGGCATCAAGCCCCGCATCGGGCTCCCTGCTCAGCCGGAAGCCTGCTTCTCCCTCTCCCACTCCCCGCTTGTGTTCTATGTCTCGCTGTGTCTCTCTCTCTGTTAAGTAAATAAATAAAATCCTTAAAAAAAAAACCTGAGGAAACAACTTACGTTAAAAATTTCTGATAACATCTCCAGACAGAAATGCTTAATTATTATTATTTTATCCACTCCCAAGAAAGGCAGTAGCAACTCACACTTCTGGTAGAATTCACTGTTTGCTTGCCCTGCATTCCACCTTTCTAGTCTCCCCACCAATCATGAAACATGCAAGCCCTCGTTAGCTTTTGATACCCCCAGAACTTTGCAAACTCTAAGCCACATCTATTGGGCCTCCCCCCAAAACAGGCCTCCACTTAGCCAAGTGCAAACTTCTACTGGGGGTTCTGATCCTCAAACAGAAGCGCATTTATAACAGGGTACTTCTTCCTGTTTTTTTTAATTTTACTCAAAGATGTAGATAATTTTATATCCCAAATAAAACACACACAAATTATGGATAACAGTAAATCTCTAAGTTTAAAAGGAGACAAGCAATTGCAAGGAAAATTTCCTCTTAAAATCTAAGTAGCCAGAGTCATCACTTACAGGTATCTCACCGAAACCTCCAAGAAGGCACTGGTGAAAACGCCACTGCCGAAGTCTTTCTTGATTTCCTTGGGCTAAATTATTAATTTATTCTTTTGGGCTCATAAAGGGCTTCCTACTCACATTATTAAAGTTATCCTGTATATTGTAACTATTTTCAGTTCCCTTTTTTCTATGACTGTGAATTCTTTCCTGTGGCGTCAGTGTTTTTGCCCTGGGTTCTGAGGATAAGATGATAAATATTAAATTGCACATATTGCCATTCAATGGAAGACATGAGTTAGAAGATCTGGGGCCTTATATTGGCAATGCTAGTAACTGGGTGTTGGTTTGAGTCATAATTCTGTATTCTCATATAGTGTTTTACATAACCATGGTCTGTGGTAAGAGAAAATATAAACAGAGTTGAGGAGAAAGAGAACAGACATGTTTTATGTATAAAATGGAAGGATATCCTTAGAGGAGAGAAAGGAATGTGCAAGGTTTTCTCTAAAAATCATTGTAAATGGTTGAAAGTATGCGAGGTCTACAGTTGTGTCTGCACATAACTTTCGGTAATGCCCTAATCCTTTGTTTTAATGCATAGAAATCATCAGGGTCTCTGTCCATGACCATACTCATCGGAGGTTGTCCTATCATCTCCATGTTTATCTTTTTGTTATTTTATTTGTATTCCCATGACATTGTCATATTAGAAAGCATTTATAAAATAACTTTTTTTTTCTTCCAAAGCATAATTATGTCATTTCTTGTGTTTCCTAAGTTAGAATAAATGGGTCTGGAACTTAATTTTTACAATTAAGTAAATAATTTCATGATTTAGGGCAAGGGTCTTCATCTATCTGAGTTATGTTTTTGACATTTATATAGTAAACAAATTCTAGTAAACTTCAAATGAGATAATGTTAATACAAATTACTGAGTTCTGAGCGTAGAATATAGTGAAAAATACATATTAGTACAGAAGAAACATGGAAACATTATAGCACAATAACTAAGAACAAGGATTCCGGACTCCTCATGTTTTAAAATCCTGACTTCATCTCTTATCAGCTGTGTGTCCTTGGGCAATATATCTAAAATACCTTGCTTCAAATTCCTCGTCTATAAAATGTGCATCTCCTGGAACCCTAGTGGCATTTTTGAAAATTAAATGATATACTATATGCCGGTGCCCGCCATAGTGTAAACCCCTGATAATTGCAACCTATTAGTATTGTTATAGTCAAGACAATTTTATAAATCAGCAGGGATAGTGGAATAGATAATGAGTATAGATAATTGGAATAGAGAATGAGAATTTTGCAACTTCAAGCTCCAAATTAGGGAAAAAACATATGTACTTCTACTTCAACCCAGATGTAAACTCTGTCTCAAAACTGTTAGCAAGAACTACTACATTTCACCTCAGGCTCTCCTTTCTGGAAAATTCACTTATTAGGCACCCAGTGAGAATAAATGAGCTGTGTCTGACGAAGATTCAAGACAGTGGAGGAGGTAATCATCACTGCTAGTTCAGGGATTATTTAAATTTAGCATCTTTCAGTAACCTTGAATAATGTCTTGAAACTCATAAATAAAATCTAATGCTCTCATTTTTCCATTTCACAAATGTTTGTGGAAAGCTTTCATTGTGTTAGGCAGTGTGAGATGTTGGAATGTGTTATCTCTGATGAGATGGTCATTCTTGGTAAAGCAGAGTGTATTTAAAGATGTGAAAATGTGACAAGGCAGTTAATGTGGGGACTTCATGGGGGCCACTGCAGTGGAAACATACAGTCTAATTGAAGGGGAGAGAGAGTATAGAGGCTGGAAAGATAATCAGGATCCAGATGATGAAGATCTTTGTATGCCGTCATGAATAGTTTGTTATGTAAACAAGTAAACTCATTTATGAGGGAGATAGTAAATTTGCAGTATGATACAATTTAAGATTAATTAAAACATACTTACTAGAGGTGCTTTTTCTAATCATTCAGCTTAACTTCTAGCCCATTGGACTTTCAATAAAACTTTTACTTTCAATGATCATTTTTTTAGGGAGTTGATTTAAACATGTGTATTCAGCTATTGAAGTCCTGAGAGGATACAAGGTATTTTGAAACACTTTCTTCCAGAAAAGTTTTTCTATTTCATTTGTTTTCTTGCTTTTAATTTTTTTCTCCCCTTCAACACAAGTATTCACATGTTTTCTTCATGTTTTGCCTAGAAAAGAAGAAACATTTTTTGAGGCTATTTCTGAAACCCACTAATGAGTCACTCTAATCCTAATTTGGCCAATAGTCAAGGTTCAGAAGTTAATATTCTTAGCTTCAAGAACTGTGCTTTAGGTTTCCTGTTGTCTCAATTACTCCAAGTGCCTTAGCTTGTTTTAGTTATATACATAAAGCTGGTGAATCAAGATACCTATATACTGGTGATGGTGTTGATCCAAATGCTGGAAACTTCCTGATTGGACTATAAATAAGAGGAGGAATAGCTCTTTGAAGAGCAGCTCCCCTCTTGCTCCCCTAGCCCATTCCTTGATATGCTTTCCACATGTGCCACACTATTTTTCCATTACAGTAGGAATTAATTAGTTTTATTATTTTTGTTTCAATTTTTTATTTAAATTCTAGTTAGTTAACATATTGTATAATATTAGTTTCAGGAGTAGAATTTGTGTTTCATCACTTACATATAACACCCAGTGCTCATCATAAGTACCTTCTTAATGCCCATCACCTTTAATGGCCATTCTCCCCAGCTCCCCTCCAGCAACCCTCAGTTTATTTTCTATGGAATTAATTGATTTTAAAATATCTTCCTTAGGGATATTTCTTTTACCCTCTTCTGTCACTCATGTCCTGGGCACCATCAGTTGGGACACTGAGAAAACACACTTTTCATTTTCTGACCTTTAGAAAAACTTATTAGTGTCCCATCTAGAGTCCAATTCAGAAAATGTTGAGAGTAATGCATTTGGGGTATTGTATTTATGTATCCATCATCTAATACATATAGGATACCTGTAGGAGGTCTAGAGCTCTCTTTGTCTATTTGGCTAACTCAGACTCATTCAAGCAATTGACAACCCAGTATCAGCTCTTTTTGAAGTGTCTGTGGGGTACTGAGGCTTATTTGTATGCATTTCTATATGTTCCTCCTTAGAACTCCAATTTCACCTTGTGCTATATACTTTTATTAAAGTAATTGTCATATTAAAAGTATTAATTTCCCTTGGTGTTTGTTCTTCTCCTTCTCACAGGACTCCAAGCTCCTTGCAGGCAGGACTCCCTTTTAATCACTCTTGTGTCTCCAAAATCTGGCAGGGTATTATTAGCAAGTGCAGGGAACATATTTGAAGAATAATTAGGAATTTTTAGTAGTTTTGTGCTAAGTCATAGTTTCCTCCCTTATTTCTTATTGATCTATTCATAAGATGCAATTTTCTGTACATTTCAAAATAGGTAAAATAAAACAAGTCTGATCCTCTATGAGGAAGAGCTGTAAATTTGATTCTCTAGATGAAATACTTTTATGACATTTTATTAAATTGAAATATACATAAAGAGCTATGTCATAATAGTGTAATTTGATATTTTTTAAATTTTATTATGTTATGTTAATCACCATACATTACATCATTAGTTTTTGATGTAGCATTCCATGATTCATTGTTTGCATATAACACCCAGTGCTCCATTCAGTACGTGCCCTCTTAAAACCCATCACCAGGCTAGCCCATCCCCCAACCCCCTCCCCTCCAGAACCCTCAGTTTGTTTCTCAGAGTCCATAGTCTCTCATGGTTCGTCTCCCCCTCCAATTTCCCCCCTTCATTTTTCCCTTCCTACTATCTTCATTTTTTTTAACATATAATGTACTATTTGTTTCAGAGGTACAGATCTGTGATCCAACAGTCTTACACAATTCACAGCACTCACCGTAGCACATACCCTACCCAATGTCTATCACCCAGACACCCCATCCCTCCCACCCCCCACCACTCCAGCAAACCCCAGTTTGTTTCCTGAGATTAGAATTCCTCCTATCAGTGAGATCATATGATACATGTCTTTCTCTGATTGACTTATTTCGCTCACCATAATACCCTCCAGTTCCATCCAAGTCATTGCAAATGGCAAGATTTTGTTCCTTTTGATGGCTGCATAATATTCCAGTGTGTGTGTGTCTGTGTGTGTGTGTGTGTGTCTGTGTGTGTCTGTGTGTCTGTGTGTGTGTGTTTGTATGTGTGTGTATCACATCTTCTTTATCCATTCATCTGTTGATGGACATCTTGGCTTTTTCCATAGTTTGGCTATTGTGGACATTGCTGCTATAAAGATCAGGGTGCACATACCCCAAATTTGATAAATTTTCACAGTGACCACACACATGTCCAAGGACCCATAAACTCAAAGTACCCCCACACTCCTATCCTGTCATCAGTACCCTGCCAAGGCTAACTACTAGCATGACCCCCAAACCCATAGATTGGTACTAATTGAAATCATATCTAATGTACTCTTGGGTCTGACATCTTTGGTTCAATATTATGCCTATAAGTTTCATCCA
Organism: Zalophus californianus; assembly: GCF_009762305.2. Lineage (NCBI taxonomy): Eukaryota > Metazoa > Chordata > Mammalia > Carnivora > Otariidae > Zalophus > Zalophus californianus. Next base: position 19,014,451 of record NC_045600.1, read on the forward strand.
TTATGATGCACACAGATTTGACTTTATAAGCATGTGACCAACCTCCTGTCTTAATATTGGAGACAATAGAAACTTACATAAGATCAAGAGTTCATATACCTCTCCAAGCATAATATTTATACATATATTATATATGCATAATATATATTATACAAATTATATTATGTGTTTATATATACAAAATTATATTTATATGTAATATATACATATATAAATATAAATATATATTAAGGTTATGTGTGCGTGTGTGTGTGTGTGTGTGTGTGTGTATAAATATATAGCCAGACTGATTCTTATCAATTTCCCTTTCCTTCATTCATAAAATAATTTGAGTCCTCATTTTTCTTGCTCTATTTCATTTTCCCCAGGGTAAAATAACTTTTGGGAACGGCAAAGGGGCATGGTAGAATGAATGGCCCAGAAGGTCAGGATTTCTGTCCTGAGGCAAATAAAGCAGACAAATACAACATGCTTTAAGTATGAGATTTCAGGAATGAGAAGTGAAAAGGCATGCTGGTTTGACTTTCAGGAATGTTTCAATGCACTTAAGATTAAGGTCAAAACGCATTCATACCGGATATCCCTTACCATTCCTGTATAGCAGGATTCGACAAGAACAGATAATGCATTCATTAAGGCTAAAGCTAGGACAAGGGTAAATAAACTTGAAGAATAGTCATAGAGGGAGCAAATTGACACTGGCTATTTTACCCTGAAAATGAAACAGCTTGTGGTTATAATTAAATAAAAAAATAGACTGGTATTTCAAGGAAAATGACACCAGAATGACATTGCTTCTTCCTGAAATTTCTGATCATTATAGATTGATTCCAATCCATATTTCAATAGTTTTGTGTTTAGACACTGTAACTTTATGTAACAGAATATGTTCTTGCATTTACAATTAGAAGAGAAAATGGATCTCTTTTCTTAGCTTTCATAAACAATGACCAAATTATGGATTTGGAATGCTGTTTTCCCAGACCTTTCAAAAACAAAACTGAGAAATATTGCTTTCTCTCACACTGATATGTGATTATGATATAATTATATCATATTAAAAACGTTTCTTGAAAAAAAAGTTTATTGGTAATAGCCTGGTTTGACAATTTTACTTAGTCTGTTATTTACATCTTAAAAGAAAACTGAAAGAATTTTCAAAATGACTCTTTACTACTTAGGGAAATCTTGTACTAGGCACCTGATTAGCAGTGGCCAGTGTTAAAACATTATTGGAATAAGTAATCCTGGTGATATGTCATTAAAATTACGCATACAGTTTTAAAAATTATAAACCAACTGGTATTTTAAATTACTTACTTCAAAGAGTCAAAGAGACATTGAAGTATCTCTATGGGAACAATAATAGCAAGAGCTATTATCATTTATTATTATCAGATTTATTAGTAGTTGTAATTGTTAGCAATTACTAAAAATAATTAAAAATATGTATGTATTGATTGATTAATTGATGTCACCTGTACCAGGCACAACGCCAAGCAGTTTTTAAGTAATACATCCATTTTTCACACACTATGAAGTAGGCATTTATGGTCTCTGTTTTAAAGTCTTAGAGAGGTTGACTCATATACCTTTAAGGTTATACAACCCATCACCCAGGGCTAGCTGATTCCCATACCTCTGCTGGTAAACAGCATGCTATATTCTCTTTATTATGCTGAGTGCCAGATGTATGGGTGGTCTCTCAAATGTGTTATTTCTAATCCTTCCCATGCTATATTCATAGATGCAGAAGCTGAAATTCAGAATGTCTATGGATACTTATTCAAGATCACATAGAAAGGACGTGACTAATCCACGGTTTGAAACCATGGATTTTTTTTTTCTTTTATTCTCTACCACAATTGAAACACAGCAAAGATTATCTCTCCGTTTTTACAGTTCTCAAAATTAGTAATAGTCCTCAAAATAACTTCAATTATTTTACTTTTTTCTAAAAATAACCATACCCAGCACTGAAATCAAGAATGTGATGGCATTACTGAAACCTACATTTCATGCTGGTGGCAAGGATGTTATAGCTTCATAGATTAGGCAAGGATTTTCAAGATTATTAAGTTCAAAGATCCTGGTATTCTGAATGAAAAACTGAGGTTCAGTGTTGTGGCTAACCAAGGTTTGTGTGCCCAAGTCTGATTCTGTCAGTGGTCTCTGAATATACTGGTTATTAAATTCTGGTTATCAATGCCAATTTCATGAATTTGTTGTTAAAGAGACTGTGTGTTTGTTCTGAAACAGACTCTAATAATTCTTAAAGTGAGGAATAACTCCACAGAAGAATCTAAATTATTTTTTTAATTTTTAAGATACTAATAAATAAATAAATAAATAAATATTTATTTATTATTAAATAAATAATAAATTATTTATTAAATAAATAATAAATAAATATTTATTTGACAGAGAGAGAGATAACGAGAGAGGGAACACAAGCAGAGTGGGAGAGGGAGAAGCTGGCCTCCCACAGAGCAAGGAGCGCAAGGTGGGTCTCGATCCCAGGACCCTGGGATCATGACCTGAGCGGAAGGCAGAGGCTTAACGACTGAGCCACCCAGGTGCCCCTCTAAATTATTTTTAAAGGTTTTCATTTATTTATTTGACAGAGAGGAAAAGTGAGAGAGCACAAGCAGGGGAAGCTGCAGGCAGAGGGTGAAGGAGAATAAGGCTCCCCAGTAAGAGGGAGCCCTATGCGATGCTCCATCCCAGAACCCTGGGATCATAACCTGAGCTGAAGGTAGATGCTTAACCAACTGAGCCACCCAGGTGCCCCTGAAATTTTTTTAAGGCTTTTCTTTTTTTGCCCTATTTAATGTATATCAAGCATAGGTTGAATCATTACAGACAGGGGTATGAATCATAATTCTGTGACTTTAGATATGATTGCCAGTTTTCAGTTGTCAAATAAGGATAACAAAGTCCATCTAATACAGCACTTTTCCTTTACAATTTGAATGATGCATAATGTTTGGAGCAGCAATGTTTTAAGCATGTGTGTATCACATAAATATACATATGCATGAAATACTATATATAATTCATGTAATATCACATTAATAATAAGCCCAATATAATATATATACTATTATAGTAGTAGTAATAATTAGGAAGATACACATTTTAATGATTATTCATTATACATTATACTACTATATATATATTATACATTATACATTGTACTACTATACACACACACACACACACACACACACACACACACACACATACATGTACCAGTTACATGATCTGGAAAGAAAAAATATTACAGAATCCCTTAGTGCAAAATTCAAATCCTGTATGCTTGCATTTAAACTATTGCATAATCCACTACTGACTCCACTTTTAGTCTTCTTTCTGAGCAAAATTCCTGTGCCCTGTACTCTAAGAGCCATATGTAGCTCCCTGACCCTGTCCAGCACTCTTCCGTCAATATCTTTGTTCGTGTCATTCCTGCCATCCAATATCTTCAGGAACATCTCTCCCCAGCCCTTCATAATATTCATAAGATTAAGTGTTGAAGATCGCCAAAGGCAAGGGAAGCAAGGGCAAAAATGAACTATTGGGACTTCATCAAGATAAAAAGCTTTTGCACAGCAAAAGAAACAGTCAACAAAACCAAAAGACAACCGACAGAATGGGAGAATATATTTGCAAATAACATACCAGATAAAAGGCTAGTCTCCAAAATCTATAAAGAACTTATCAAACCCAACACCCAAAGAACAAATAATCCAATCAAGAAATGGGCAGAATACATGAACAGACATTTTTCCAAAGAAGACATCCAAATGGCCAACAGACACATGAAAAAGTGCTCAACATCGCTCGGTATCAGGGAAATCCAAATCAAAACCTCCATGAGATACCACCTCACACCAGTCAGAATGGCTAAAATTAACAAGTCAGGAAACGACAGATGTTGGCGAGGATGCGGAGAAAGGGGAACCCTCCTACACTATTGGTGGGAATGCAAGCTGGTGCAGCCACGCTGGAAAAAAGTATGGAGGTACCTCAAAAAGTCGAAAATAGAGCTACCATATGACCCAGCAATTGCACTACTGGGTATTTACCCCAAAGATACAAATGTAGTGATCTGAAGATGTACGTGCACCCCGATGTTTATAGCAGCAATGTCCACAATAGCCAAACCATGGAAAGAGCAAAGATGTCCATTAACAGAAGAATGGATAAAGAAGATGTGATATATATAGATATAATGGAACATTATGCAGCCACCGAAAACCCCCAAAATCTTGCCATTTGCAACGATGTGGCGGGAACTAGAGGGTATTATGCTAAGCTAAATAATTCAATCAGAGAAAGACATGTATCATATGATCTCACTGATAATGAGAAATTCTAAATCTCTAAATCTAATTCTAAAACTCTAAATTCTAAATCTAAATCTAAAATTCTAAATCTAAAACAAACTGAGGGTTGCTGGAGTGGTGGGGGGTGGGAGGGATGGGGTGGCTAGGTGATAGACATCGGGGAAGGTATGTGCTATGGTGAGCACTGTGAATTGTGTAAGACTGTTGAATCACAGACCTGTACCTCTGAAACAAATAATACATTATATGTTAAAAAAAAAAAAAGAAGAAGAAAATAAGAAAGGAAAAATGAAGGGGGGAAATCAGAGGGGGAGATGAACCATGAGAGACTATGGACTCTGAGAAACAAACTGAGGGTTCTAGAGGGGAAGGGGTGGGGGATGGGTTATCCTGGTGATGGGTATTAAAGAGGGCATGTATTGAACGGAGCACTGGGTGTTATACGCAAACAATGAATCATGGAACACTATATCAAAAACTAATGATGTAATGTATGGTGATTAACATAACATTAAAAAAGAAGAGAGAGAGAGAGAGATTAAGTGTTGAAGGCCCAGAAAAAACTTTACCTTCTTCCTGAATGCTTTCTTCATCCCCTTGCTTGGAAGTATGTTTCTTTCTTCTGAATTCCTTTGTAGATTTATCTACCCTCTCTGCCTCTTGCAACATGATAATTTGTGCCCCTGATATCATATAAGCTCTTTGAAATTGGATACCAGCCACCTAGGTGACTCAGTCAATTAAGCGTCTGACTCTTGATTTCAGCTCAGGTCACGATCTTAGGGTCCTGAGATCGAGCCCCATGTCTGGCTCCTCACTCAGCAGGGAGTCTGCTTGTCCCTCTCCCTCACTCTCTCCCTCTCCATCTGACCCTCCTCCTGCTCACGCTCTCTCTCTAAAATAAATAAATAAATCTTTAAATAAATTTAAAAAGAAAATGGATACCAAGTCATGTTCTCACAGGATTTCCTGAGGTAAGAAAATCCTCCCTTACACATCAGGGGTTGGGCACCGTTTTGTTGAATGAATTTAAATGCTTTTCACCGTTTCAGAAGAGGAAAATAGAGTTGAGTGCAACCTCAACAGGGATTAAGGGAGAATTCTATCTTGCTGTCAGTTTTAATTTTGGAGTCAGTATATTTCAAAACACGCTATACAATATTAAAGATATTTTTAGTGGACGCCTGGGTGGCTCAGTTGGTTGGGTGACTGCCTTCGGCTCAGGTCATGATCCTGGAGTCCCGGGATCGAGTCCCACATCGGGCTCCCTGCTCAGCAGGGAGTCTGCTTCTCCCTCTGACCCTCTTCCCTCTTGTGCTCTCTATCTCTCATTCTCTCTCTCTCAAATAAATAAATAAAATCTTTAAAAAAAAGAATTTTTTAGTGATAAAATATAGAAACATTCTGTGTTTTGATATTTAAGTGGTTATCTTACTGTGATGTAAGTATTAGCGCCTGCATATTTTAGTTAAAATGTGTGATATAATGAAAATTACCAAATAATACTACAAATGGTGAAACATCTGGCTAATCCATGGACAAGTGAAGCTTGGGAAATAGTCTCAGGATAATCTGACTGGAGAGAAGTGATATGAGGGAGAGAACTTTTAAGTTGACCCCTTCTACAGATAAATGGTTCATGGTCTGGGGCAGATACTGTGAGTGAATAAATGGGCTATTTCTTAGGCTCTGGGGCTACAGGTTGACAGAGCTCTCCAACATTCATTACTCGGTACACTTGAACGGACAGGGCTGGGACTCATGCCCAGGATGTGTACCTCTGTCCTCTTGTAAGAGATCTGTAGTAAGGGACTTCTTCTGAATCAGTGATTAGATTAAATCATTTTGCTCATTTAGTTCATTTCAAAGGTGTTGGTGTGAAAGTGTATTTTAGAAAGTACATTTTAAGAAGTGTTCTCCTAAAGATTATTCCTGCTGTAAGTCTCTACCTACTGTCCTTGAAAATATGATTTCATGTTGCAAAAGTCACCCTTTTAAAATGCATGTACATCAATACACATGCATGGTATATTATACATAATTGCAAATGCAAACTAATTTGACATTACATTTCTCTTTTTAATATATGTACAAAGTGCATCATATTTCTTTAATATTTTTCTCCTAGAGATAATACAATACTGTGGAAATGCAGCCTTGCCTTTCCCATCTTCTCTTGACTTGCCTATCAAGGAGCATAAGTAGGGCGCCTGGGTGGCTCAGTTGGTTAAGCGACTGCCTTCGGCTTGGGTCATGATCCTGGAGTCCCGGGATCGAGTCCCACATCGGGCTCCCTGCTCAGCAGGGAGTCTGCCTCTCCCTCTGACCCTCCCCCCTCTCATGCTCTCTCTCTTTCTCATTCTCTCTCTAAAATAAATAAATAAATAAATAATCTTAAAAAAAAGGAGCATAAATAGACTCTATGACATGGCTCCCTTAGAGAATATACATATGCATAATCAGAGTTTTTTTGATGTGGGCAAAAAAACCCAAACCACGATAAAACAAAAACACAGGCATTTGACTCAACAAAGCCATCGGTAAGGTTATAGCTACTGAGAAGATACTATGTTAAAGACTGTCTTCAGGGCAACTTCCGTGAAGTTACTGAATTGTAGAAAGCAAACAATAAATAAATTGTTCTTCTGACACATTGTTCAGTTACTTTATGGTCACTAATATCTCTCTGTGTGACACCTGACCATTTACCTGTTACAGAAATCAGAAACAACAGTACCACTCTCAACTGAATGCAATAAAATATACTTGGTGGATTAAGGGCTTGATAAGATTTGCGTTTTGTAAAAATACTGATCAAGATGGTCAGGTTATTGTTGTTCTCAGTTTGCATCGCACTTGCAAATCACAAGTACCTAAGGGTTGGCTTTTATTTTTTTTATTTTTTTTTAAAGATTTTATTTATTTATTCATGAGAGACAGAGAGAGAGAGAAGCAGAGGGAGAAGCAGGCTCCCCGCTGAGCAGGGAGCCCGATGCGGGACTCAATCCCAGGACCCTGGGATCATGACCTGAGCCGAAGGCAGACGCTTAACCATCTGAGCCACCCAGGCGCCCAAGGGTTGGCTTTTAAAGGAACAAAACCCACGATGATGGACCCAAACCAAGCACTGAATATCTTAGACAGGGTACTGAATTTTGTACTGTCACTTATAATGAAAATATACTCAAATTAGGTTAAACAGTATCATTACGTTCCCCTGTTATCTCCAGATGCTTTTACAAATATCATAAATATTATTATTTCATCCTTATCTTATTATTATCTTATCTTACTTAACTCATTCAATTTGATCTAACCTCTAAAATTTTCCCCAATTTAATTCCTAATAATTTTTAATTGTTTTTTTTTGTTTGTTTTTGGTTTTTGGTTTTTGGTTTTTTTTAGCTCCCCACATTCTTGGTTCAGACCTCATTTACCAGGTTTACACAAATATATGTGTCTTATTTCTCTTGCTTGTGCATTTACCTCACTGGAAATATGCCCATCTGCTCTTTTCTACCTAAATCCTACCTGTCCCCGAAGGCTCAGTTTGGTTTTTTTTCTTTAATTTTTTTATTGTTGTGTTAATCACCAGACATTACATCATTAGTTTTTGATGTAGGGTTCCATGATTCATTGTTTGTGCATAACACCCAGTGCTCCATGCAGAACGTGCCCTCTTTAATACCCATCACCAGGCTAACCCATCCCCCCACCCCCCTCCCCTCTAGAACCCTCAGTTTGTTTTTCAGAATCCATCATCTCTCATGGTTTGTCTCCCCCTCCGATTTACCCTCCTTCATTCTTCCCCTCCTGCTATCTTCTTCTTTTTTTTCTTAACATATATTGCATTATTTGTTTCAGAAGTGCATATCAATGATTCAACAGTCTTGCACAATTCACAGTGCTCACCATAGCACATACCCTCCCTAATGTCTATCACCCAGCTACCCCATCCGTCCCACCCCCTACCACTCCAGCAACCCTCAGTTTGTTTCCTGAGATTAAGAATTCCTCATATCAGGGTGCCTGGGTGGCTCAGATGGTTGAGCGTCTGCCTTTGGCTCAGGTCATGATCCCGGGGTTCTGGGATCGAGGCCTGCATCGGGCTCCCTGCTGGGCGGGGAGCCTGCTTCTCCCTCTGCCTCTGCCTCTCTCTCTCTCTCTCTCTGACTCTCATGAATAAATAAATAAAAAAAAAGAATTCCTCATATCAGTGAGGTCATATCATATATGTCTTTCTCTAATTGACTTATTTCACTCAACATCAGTTTTAAACCTGCTTCATCTATAAGGCTTTTGTTCTTTTCTGAGTGACTTCACCAATGCAGAAAATATTACTATGGTTGTATCAAACTACCACCATTCCAGGAATCTATGCTATTATTTTAGGAGTTTCTGTCTTACTAACCATGAGAGACTATGGACTCTGAGGAAAAAACTGAGGGTCCTAGAGGGGAGGGGGTGGGTGGATGGGTTAGCCTGGTGCTGGGTATTAAAGAGGGCATGTATTGAATGGAGTACTGGGTGTTACACACAAACAATGAATCATGGAACACTACATCAAAAACTGATGATGGTGATTAACATGACATAATAAAATAAAATTAAATATTAAATAAATAAATGAGTTTCTGTCTTAGATTGTTGGGTTCAAAAATCTTGAATGTATCTCTCTCATTTTCTCAAACATCACATCCAATCTACCATAAAATGTTGTTGGGTCTTCCTTCAACATACATCCTGCAATCTCTCATTACCTCTAGCGAGACCAGCTTTTCACCATGGCGACCCCAGGACAAACCTCCATCATCACTAACCTGGACTATGGACGTGTTCTCCAACTGACTTTTTGGCAAACATTTTTGTCCCCACAGAGTTAGATAATGTAATTCTACCAATGCTTTCTCATTGCTTTCAGAACAAAAGCTAGAGAACTTGTAGTTACCTAAGAGACCCTACAAAAACTGTGTGCTATTTTTTTATTTTTTACTTTATTTCCTATTAGTCACATGTTGCACACTTGGCTACAGCGTACTGATCTAATCCCTGTTTCATGAATACAATATTCCAGGTGCCCCCACTTCAAAGTCTTGGCCCTGTTTGCTCCATCTGCCAGGAACTCTCATCAGCGAGGTATCCCCATGGGTCACATGCTGCTTTTTCATTACACCCTATCTTGGCCACACATCTAAAATTGTAATCACATATAATCCCAAATCTTTTCCATCCACCTTAGACTGTATATTTAAATTCTTATGTATGTTACTAATTATATTTTTTTATTACTTGTGTTCCCAATTAAAATATAAGGTACATAAGAGTGAGGATTTTTGTCTTCTTTGTATAATGCTGTAACCTCGGTGTCTCGTCCATAGTCTAAAATATAGGACATACTCCACATTCTGTTAAATTAATGTTATTTTTACATGCATATATAAGTCTCCTCAGATGAACTGAGTACTTTTGAAAGTTAGTTATTAGATCTCACTTTCATAGAGTCCAATTGCAAAGAGAAGTGCCATGTCTTAGGCAAAGAGGATGCTCATGAAATATATTAATTCATGGATATTGTGGGTGTTTTAAGCTTTGGGAGTTATCCCCAGAAATGCAGGGCTACCTCTTTGGAAATCAATGCATCATGCACCATAACTTGATTTGGTTGAACAATTCAAAGAAAACGCTTTGCCAAAATACATAGCTTATGTTGATAATAAATCACAGTTGAAAGGGAATGGAGGTAAAAAGTGTTAACAAGACGAAGACATCTTGTGCGGTGGTGAGTAATGAGGATGAGTTAAAAGGCCAATTGGAAAAGAAAGATAAAAAGTTATTCCAGATGACAGTAATCGCCAAGAATACGCTCAAGCTGAGCCACAGTTTCAAGGGCTAAAGATGAATAAAAGAATGGAAGTTATCTTTTTAAAAAGGATTAAATGAGAAAAAGTCTTACTTTGCCTTTTTACTTTGGATATTAGCATTGGAATTAGAAAAATATTCTTGGGGTCTAGAGAGAGAAGCTAAGAGGAAAATAATAATTCTAGACATTGTAAGGCTTTTATATACTTTTTCTATATTATTGTTTCAACTGAGAATTTTTTATACACCACCAGTATATGCAACTATCTGTGAAATGTAATATATTAAACACTATTATGAACACAGACCTGTGTTTTAATTCTGCTCTGTATTAATAGTTAAATGCCATTGGGAAATAGAGTTAAGCACAGAAAATTTGTATCACCACTTATATGTTAGGAAGAGAAACACACCTCCTTGCCAGGGTTGTTTTAAATGTTAACATTCGTTGTATATACAAAACAATTATCCCACAAAGGTAATTCTCAATTATTTGTACAAAATCATAATGTGGTTACTGAAATGTTATATAACATCCTCCTATTCTTGTATCTGACTCATCCTAAGTAGAAAAAATGCTTAAACAAAATAAATTCTATGCAAGTCAAAGGAAGAATGAATTGTAATAAATTGAATGCATTTTAAATACGCTCTATGTAGGTGTATTTTTGTACATTGGCTCAATATCTATTTGATACATTATTCCTTTTTCAGGTCTTAAACCTCTTTCTTTCTCTTTCTTTCTTTCTTTTTCTTTCTTTCTTTCTTTCTTTCTTTCTTTCTTTCTTTCTTTCTTTCTTTCTTTCTTTCTTTCTTTCCTTTCTTTTTCTTCCTTCCTTTCTCCCTCCCTCCCCCCTCTTTTGTTTTCTTTCTTTTTTCTTTCTTCTTTCTTTCTTTCCTTCTCTTTTCCACTCTGCAGAAAGTGAATCGGGTATATTAGACTTTCCTAAGTACAGTACTTTTTAAAAAAAATATTTTATTTATTTATTTGACAGAGAGAGAGCATGCAAGTACACAAGCAGGGGGGTGGCAGGCAGAGGAAGAGGGAGAAGCAGGGTCCCCTCAGAGCAGGGAGGCCTATGAGTGGCTGGATCCCAGGACTCTGGGATCATGACCTGAGCCTAAGGCAGAAGCTTGACCAACTGACCCACCCAGGAGCCCCAAGAACTGTACTTTTAAATCTTTCCTCAAAGTTAAATTTAAAGTGAAACTAGTTAAATGTAGACAGAAATAAGTACAGATAAGGCATTTATTCATCCAGTCAGGAGTTCATTGAACATTTCCAAATGCTAACCCTGTGTTTGATCTGATGCAAAGTGCTAAAGATACAAGAGAAAGATTCACAGTATGATTTAAGAAAATTTCCACTGCAACGATGGGATAAGTAGAAATAAAACCAACGGTGACATATGTGATAAAGTATGTCATTATAGATCAAAGCATTGGATGAGAGGCACACTTAGAATGAGCCTCAATCTCCTATTGGGTCTTGGGCAAAGGGAAGGTATTTTATCAAAACAAAAAAGTGGCTGGAACATATTCAAAAGGAATAGTAATACTAAGTAGTCAAATTCAGATAGGAAGGTCATTTCTGATGGAATAGATTGGATCATCATCCCCAATTATTCACTAGTCTATTATAGGAGTTACAGTCATACCTTTTTATTATGTAACTTTGTAGTTACATAATCCTACATCTCAGTAAGATAGGAAGAATATATATTTTTATATATATACTTTGCTCTAGTGACTTTGAGTTTGACGATGTGACTTACTCTGCCCAAAGGAATATGAGCAAAATAACACTTCACCATTTCTAAATCGAGACATTAGCATGTAACACATGTCACCACTCACTCTTTTATGCTTCTGTCTTCCACGCCTAAGAACATGCCTAATTAGCTGTTGATTCCAGACCAAGGAGAGATTTAAAGTCAGCTTTAATCCAACCCCAAACTTGGATCCATATTAAGATCAGTAATGCCCCAGCTGATCCACAAAACTATTGTTGTTTTTTTTCTCCAAGATTTTATTTATTCATTTGAGACACGGAGATACAGAAAGAGAGAGAGCATGAGCAGGGTGAGAGGCAGAGGGAGAGGGAGATACAGGCTTCCCGCAGAGCAGGGAGCCTGATGCAGGGCTCGATCCCAGGACCCTGGGATCATGACCCAAGCTGAAGGCAGACGCTTAACCATCTGAACCACCCAGGCGCCCCACACAAAACTATTGTTAAAAAATATTTTATCATTAGTATAAGACACTGAGTTTGGAGATTGTTTATTGTACAAATATTATTTTATCAAAGCTGATTATTATATCTGAAAATCTGTAGAACCAAGATGTGAAATCACCAGAGCACTTGAATAGACATATTTCCAAAGAAATTACAAATAACCAGCAAATACATTAAAAAGTGTTCAACATCACTAATTATTACAAAAATACAAATCAAAATCCCATCTTTTAGAATGGCTGTTGTCAGAAAAGCATGATATAACAAATGCTACCTAGGATGTGAAGAAAGATAATCCTTGGTGGGAATGTAAATTGGTGCAGCCACTATGGAGTTTTCTCAAAAAGTTAGAAACAGAAATAACATATAATTCATCAATCCCATATCTGAGTATAAATCCAATGGCACTGGGGTCACTATTTTGAAGAGTTTTCTGCACTTCTGCACTTCATGTTCATTGTAGCATTATTACAATACCCAAGACATAGAAATAACCCAGGTGTCCATTGACAGATGAATGGATAAAGGAAGTGCGATATCATATATACAAAATATCACAGAAAAATTTAAATAAAACCTTAATATATTGTTAAATGTAGCACATTTATTGATTAAAAGACTCGATGCTATTAATATCAATCCTCTCCCAAATGGTCTATAGTTTCAATTACATTCTAATCAAAAGATTAGCATGATATTTTTTTAAGTATTGACAAGGAGTCAATTTATATGGAAATGTAAAATGGTACAATAGCCAAATCGACCTTGAAGCAAAAGAAAATTTTAGAAGACTTATACTAATTCATATCAATACATAAATCTTTCTGATCAAGGCAGTGAGGTATTGGTGTGATCATAGATAGATCAGTGTAACTGAATAGACAGCCTTGAAATACACACACACCTATTTGTCAATTAATTTTCAACAACAGTGCCAAAATAATTCAATGGGAAAAGAATGGTTTTTCAACAACTGATGCTGGAACAACTAGATATCCTTGTGAAAAAAGAAAGGTGAATTTGAGCACTACATCATCTCAAACACAAAAATTAATTCAAGGTGAATCATAGACCTAAATATAAAACTAACCTTAGGAAGCTTCAATTTAAAAAGGATGAAAGAGAATATAGTTCACAGTCTCGGAATAGGTGAAGATTTCTTAGAAATGAAATGAAGAAAATTAGTTATTTTATTAGCTGGTGCCGCCATAACAAAGTAGCATACTCTGGGGTGCTTAAACAAGGGAACTGTATTTTCTCACAGTTCTGGAGGCTGGAAGTCCAAGATCAAGATATTGGTCAGTTTGGTTTCTCCTGAGTCCTTTCTCATTGGCTTGTAGAAAATTGCCTTATTTCTGTGTCCTCACATGGTTTTTCTTGTGTGCATGTGTGTCTGTGTCATTATCTCCTATAAGGATACCAATCATTTTAGATTAGGGCCCACACATATGACCTTATCTTATCTTAATAAGCTCTTTAAAGGTTATATTTTTTTAAAGATTTTATTTATTTGAGAGAGAGAGAGAATGAGAGATAGAGAGCACGAGAGGGAAAGAGGGTCAGAGGGAGAAGCAGACTCCCTGCTGAGCAGGAAGCCCGATGTGGGACTCTATCCTGGGACTCCAGGATCATGACCTGAGCCGAAGGCAGTCGCTTAACCAACTGAGCCACGCAGGCACCCTAAAGTTTATATTTTAGTAACCTTTTTAAAGTCTCATTCTGAAGTATCAGGATTTAAGACTTCATCATATGAATTTGGGAGGGGACACAATTCAGCTCACAACACTAAAATCAATCAATAAATAAATAAGTTGGACTTTATACAAATTAATAAATTCTGTTCTTAAAAGTCACCATTAAGAAAATGAGTCACTGGATGACTGGGTGGCTCAGTCTGTTAAGTGTCTGCCTTCAGCTCAGGTCATGATCCCAGGGTCCTGGGATCAAGTCCCGCATCAGGCTCCCTGCTCAGTAAGGAGTCTGCTTCTCCCTCTGCCCTCTGTTCCTCGCCCCTGCTTGTGCTCTCTCTTTCTTATTTTATCTCTCTCTCTCAAATACATAAATAAAATGAGTCACAATGTAATGACTTGAAGAAATATGCACAGTAGATAAATTTGGAAAAGGACTTGTACACAAAATTATAACATAATTCAAACATATAGTAAAAGGAAAAACTGCAATAACATTTAACAAAAGATCTGAACAGATTCTCCAGAAAAAAATGTACATTCAATTAAGAATATGGAAAAATGCTCAACATCATTTGGCACCAAAGAAGTTAAAATTAAAACCCAAACCAGAGACATCACTCAGTTAAAATAAAAAAAAAAAAAAAAAAATCAGAAGAAAAGAGGGAAATAGCAACTACTGGGAAGATGAGGAGTAATTGAGACTCTTCTGTCTTGTTGCTGGGAGTGTAAATAATGCAATAACTTTGGAAAATGGTCTGGAGATTTGTTTGTCTGTTTGTTTTGGTTTGGCAGTTTTAAAAATAAAAGTGAAAAGGTATGTACCATAAGAAATATCACTCATACATATTTATTTAGGAGTAATGGAAACCTGTGTCCAAATATGATTGTACAAAATTGTTTATAGCAGCTTTATTCATAATCATAAATATTGGAAACAACTCAAATATCCATCAACTGGAGAATGGGTACGTAAAATTGTGCTATATTCATAAAATGGAATACTTGTCAGCAATAATAAAATAAAAAATGTATTGATACAGACACGAACATGGGGAAGTCCCAAGTACATTTTCTTGAACAAATGAACTAAGACACAAATAAATATATAGCATATTGTGCCATCTGCATGATATGCAAGAACAGACACCATAAGCTGTAGGATGAAGTTAAGAACAATGGTGGCCTTGGGTAGGTGAGGAGATTAGCTGAGATGGAGGATAGGATGTCTTTTCCAGTATAAAAGAAATGCTCTGTAACTTGACTGGCTGGAAGTATAAGACACTGAGTTTGGAGATCGTTTATTGTACAAATATTATTTTATCAAAGCTGATTATTATACCTGCAAATCTGTAGAACCAAGATGTGAAATGGCCAGAGCACTAGAATACACATACTAACTCATGAAACCAAAAACTAAAAATCTGTGTATTTTAGTTTATGTAAATTAAACCACAATAAAAGTAATTAAATTAGATATATTCTCCTTAGACATAATTTGAGGTGGACACAAAATTTTGTGGTGTGTTCCAAGTGCCGTATAAAGATCCTATTTTTAAATGTGTCAGGCATTTTCTCATCAGTGCATATATTTAAATCCGAGTGCTATTTTGCCACATGTCTATTTTACCTTGCCTGGTCCCTTAAGAGCATTTAAGGAAAATCTTCACTAACATTTCTAGTGCTAATGGTATTAAGGAAAATAGTAGTTGAGAGATAAGAGACTAGATTGAAAAGAGGAGAATGATGATGAGCAGGAGTCATGTATCTGAGATATAATTGTTTAAATGACAAGTCTACACTGGTTCTTTTTTTTTGTAATACCTTTGTTTTTATTTGCAGATTGTTTTTAATTAAAATTGTGGAATTTTTACTTTTCTTGAAATGTATTCAGTACTATAGTTTTAGAAGTCTTATTTTTAAATAAACATTTTTTAAAAACAAAAATTTGATTCATTCTCTTCCTGCTTCAATTTTCTCTCTCTCTCTCTCTCTCTCTCTCTCTTTTTTCTTTTTTTGCTATCATTTGGCTGGTTTAAGATTTGTGACAGAGGGAAAATATCAAGAGTGAGAGGGAGTATCACATTTCCCTTCCAGAAAACCTATAAGTCAAGGCCATAATGAGATGCTGATCAACAATATGTCAACCTACATAGCTAATTCTCCATATCATCCAAAGTCTGAATTGACATAAAAATACATTTACATCAAATTTAACTCTTCAATCAATAATCAGTTCATGAGGATAACAAAAACACATGATCCCAAAAATCTTTTAACACTTAAAAATATTTTGTGTAGATAATATCACTTTATTATCAAAAATACAATCAAATGAATAGGCTAAAGTAAACTAGGTACCCAAAAGGGGAGATATTATTAATCTCCAATTTAAAGATGATGAAACAATACTCAAAGAAAATAACTAAGCCACTCAAAATCACATAACTAGTATGTCATAGAACTGGAACCGAATTCAAATATTTTAAGATTTAATTCTATGTTTATAAACCAGTCCATTTTATTTGAACTACTTTCTTAGTAGTAAACAACCACCCCAAAGATCTATATTCACCATTCATGTTTCCTGTAGAATAAAATGATCTGAGAGGGAGAAGAGACCAGCTAGAAAGTTCTAAGGAAAATGAAGTTGGTCAAAAAGACTTTAAAAAATTGTCACATTTTTGGGCGCCTGGGTGGCTCAGTGGTTAAGCGACTGCCTTCGGCTCAGGTCATGATCCTGGGGTCCTGGGATCGAGTCCCACATCAGGCTCCCGGCTCAGCGGGGAGCCTGCTTCTCCCTCTGACCCTCTCGCCTCTCATGCTGTTTCTCTCTCGCTCGCTGTCTAATAAATAAATAAAATCTTTAAAAAAAATTAAAAAAAATAAAAAATAAAAAATTGTCACATTTTTGACAATCAGAACAGCTACATTCCAGAGATAAAATTAACTACAAGGTTTAAAAAGTTAAGTGTACTTAGGAGCTTGGGGACAGGGTGTCTTAATTTCAGAAAATATGGAGAGACCATACATTTTCAGATATGCTTAGCTTCTCAGATTTTTAGTTTTTGATTTTCATGAAAAATGTGTAATATTGCCAAACTTAACCTTCCTAAGTCTAAGAACAGATTTTATGTCATATGTCTCCCTTTACTATCATTGTTCACTTACAATTTGGCAGTTGACTGTCACATGTTGACAAGCTGTTCCTGTCTTCTCTTTTCTGCCATGCATTTATATTTAGATTTAAAGAAATGTCATCATTTGACTAGGCAAACCTCAAGATGCATAATATAAAATTGTCTTTTAACTATAAAAATAGAAATCACATTATTTAAATTATCTTTTTGCATCTCTCAATCCTTGAAAAGGTATTTTGCTCCCCTCCTGAATATTTCCTCAAAACTATGATTCTTTTTCCCCAATGCATTTATTTAAAGGTCTAAGTTTCATTAGATTTAGTCAAGATGGGTCTTAAATTTCTTCTTTAGCTTATTGGTGATTTACCATTTTTTCCCAAAAAGAACTCTGCCTCATTCCCATTGTTTTATCTTAGAGACAATTTAGGTATATATGTAACATTTGTGATTAGTCTGTCATTGATAAGCCAATTTGGATATCTATTATTTCTTTCTTCCCAAGCTTTCCTCTTCCATTGCTCATAGAACTATTTTTATTAAACGTTCTGAAGAAGAGTTCATTGATTTTCTACTGGTCACTGTCACAGATAAAATAAATAATAATTGTTACCCTTGACTGAGAGCTCACTGCAAGCCAAATTCTGTCTTACATATTTTGGTATATAATAACTGATTTAAATCTAACAGTAAACTAGCAAAGCAGGATTTATTATCCCTGATATTTAGAAAAATAAAAATTCAGAGAAGTTAAGTGAGTTGGCTAATAGCACACAGATGGTAAATAATTGAGCAGGGAGGAAATCATAGGTCTCTCTGACTTTCAGAATTGTCAGAGTTTGGCAGTGCTTTTGTTGGCTACACATTCCTAGGGATGCTGTGTTCTATTAGCGAGTGCTATAACTCTATCTGCATCAAGCCTGCTGGCTGCTACTCTAACCTTGTCACTCATTATAAACATCACAGTCTCATGCCTTCTGGTGGTTTAACACCACTTCTGTTTCTAATCCTATCATCCCAGTTGCTATCCTGAGGCCAATTCTGTAGTGGTCTCTCCTACAGTCTGCTCTGGTCTACCATGAAGAGTGACCACCAGTATTTCCCAAGATGCCAGAGCCTCTCTAACCTGTATCAGTCCTAGCCAGCCCCACCATGAACTTTGGAACAAAACATGTCCTACCAAAGTTGTCCTTCATGTGAATTAAGGGCAAGGGTTTGATAACTCCAGATGCATCAGCTATTATATGTGGGCTCTCCCAGGGATGGATATAAGCTTGGTTGAGGTAGCTCTCTGCAAATGAGACAACGCTGAAAGATCCAACAACTGAAGGGGCTCACCCATAATAGTTGTATAATTAATATTTATAAATGAATAAGTGAGAGATAACATAAAAGCATGATAGAGAATTTTCAGTAAATAAAATAGGTTAAAATAAAATATTTTATTTTGTTTTACAAATATGTAAACAAATATGTAAAAATTTGTAAAATTTACAAATTTAAAAAGATGAAGAAGCCATTTCCACCAGTACTTATTTCTGAACTGCTCACTTAACATATCAAAAACACTTCCAAACTAACTCGACCATTGCCAATGTGACGACAAAACAAATATTAAAATGAAACATTTAGTGAGTCATCTGAAATCTTATCAAAAACTTCACATCTGGCTACCTGGGAGTCTCTGTAAACGTTGGGCTGAATGTAACTCTTCAGAGTGGTGTTTTGGCTCACTGTAGACACAGCTGTGGAATCCTGCTGGAAAGTCCCAACACAAGATAGTGAAATCCTTATTTTCAAATAAAGTACTAAGCTTCATTCCAGTGCTTCTTAAAGTTTCTAGGTGACATTTTATTTTATTTTTTTAAAGATTTATTTATTTGAGAGAGCGAGAATGAGAGAGAGAGAGAGAGTACATGAGAGGGGAGAGGGTCAGAGGGAGAAGCAGGCTCCTCACTGAGCAAGGAGCGAGATGCGGGACTCGATCCCAGGACTCCGGGATCATGACCTGAGCCAAAGGCAGTCGCTTAACCGACTGAGCCACCCAGGCGCCCTCTAGGTGACATTTTAATTGTTAAGACTTTTCACGATTATATTTATCCTCTTTCAGTTTCCTTTCATTGAGAAATAATTAAAGGGAGGAAAAAAATTCACTGTGAAATTGAAAATGATCTCCATTTAAACCTGTGTATTCACAGGATTTTGTTACTGAAAACCAATAACTTTCTCGCCCAAACTCAAGATCACCTTTTAAAGTTCAATGAATCGTCTTCTTCAGCTTTTGAACTATACCTGTGGGTGTTTGTGGAAATGAGTCTCTGTCATTGACCCTTGATAGATCCACTGAGAATGTGAAAGGGAATGAATAATAGCAGGGTTCTCTGATTTAAAAGGGCTCTTGGATCTCTCAGAGATCATCACAGATTCCAAAAGCACTGTTGGCAAGGGCCAAGCACTAGTGGGTATGTACATTTTCTAGGGCTGCCATAACAAAATTCCACAAAGTGGGTGGCCTAAAATAACCAAACTCTGTAGTCTCCGTTTTGGAGCCTATGAGTCTAGTCAAGGTGTTGGCAGGGCCATGTTCTCTCTGGAGTGTCTAAGGGAAGACACTTCCTTGCCTTTTTCTCTTTTCTGGTGTTTGCTAGCAGTTCTTGTCATTCCTTAGCTTTAGATGCATCATTCCAATATCTGCCTCTGTCATTACATGGCACTTTTTCTTGTGTGTCTGTGTATATAGATCTTATAAGGACATCAGTCATTGGATTAGGGCTCACCCTAGTTCAGCATCTTCTTACTAGTGTCATCTTAACTTGACTACATGTGCAGAGACCCTATTTTCAAATAAGGTCACATTTACAGGTATAGGGAGGAGGACTTTAAAAAATTTGGGCCGGTGGTAGGGGACATAACTAAACCTACAATTGTGGGCTATTCATATTTGAACCAAAATCATTTTTAGCTCACTGACAAGTCATTTGAATTCTGCCATGTTTCCCACACATCTTTACTTTCAGTCATGTTGTAGAGCTACATGTGGCTTTTAAATACTGCCCCATCCTATTCCATATTCTTTCTAAAATCAAAACAAAGACTGTGACTACATTTTAGTGGAGAAATAAATTGTGGTATGGAAAAAAAAAAACCCACAAGTCTTCAAAGTTGCTGTGTTTGTCCATAAAAAGTAGACTGCATGAGCATGAGCTTATTCATTTTTTCACTCACTTATCCAATGATTATTTTTTAACAAACTGAAAATAATAGGCAAAGAATTTACAGTCTCGTTGAGAAAAACAATAATGATTTTTTAACTGAAAAACACATGTAAAATTACAAGTTGTAATTAAGTGGGGGGAGAGCAGCATAGACAGTGGGAACAGCATGTGCCACATCCCCGTTGTGAGAAGGTGCATGAGATGCTGGAGGAAATCAGAGAAAGTTGCTGGAGACAGAGACAGTTGGGGTAAGCCTAGGAAGGATAGTGAGGCAGGGTGACAGAGAATATTGGGGGCCTAAAAAGACTGGTGTTTTGGCTATTCAAGTCATTACCTGGAAGCTAAAGATAAAACAAAGGACCAATCTTATGAAAATAATGGTATATGCATCATTATGAAGCCATGCAAACCTCTTTAAGTGTAACACTTTTGTTTACCATAATAAAATCATATATTACAAATAAATTTCCATTATGCTAACCCAGGAAATTTTCCAGCAGTGTCCCATGTTAAAAACAAATATGAAATAATAGAAAAAAATATGTATATAGGTCTCTGCTTCCAGTTCCTGACACAGAATTCCTAAATCCCTTGGAATTTCCTGGGTGATAGGAGTGTCTTTTCTTCTAATGACATGACTTTTCATGGATAGTTTCAGGATGGGGGCTGGTCACCAGAAAGATCAAACCATGATTTGAAGATTAGAACTTTCAGTCTCATCTCCATCATCCAGAAAGGGGAGAGGGACTAGAAAGTGATTTAATGATTAGTTGTGCCTATATGATAAGCCTCCATAAAACACCACAATGTATAAGGTTTAGAGAGCTTTGGCTTCTGAACACATGGATGTGCTAGGTGGTTGGCTCCCCCCAGAGAATGCATGGACGCTACACAACCGTTCCCCAGACCTCACCCTATGTATCTCTTCATCTGGCTGTCTATCTGTGAACTTTAATGCATCCTTTATAACCAATCGGTAAGTGATTCATTGAGTTCAGTGAGCCATTCTAGCAAATTATTGAATTCAGGGATGGGGTGTGGGAACCCAGGTTTAGCCTGATAGGTCAGAAGTACTAAAGGCAACCTGGGGGTTTGTAATTGGTATCTGAAAAGGAGAAACAAATGAAGTAAAAACGTTTGGAAAATATATAATGGAGTAAATGAGCTTCACATGTGTTTTGGATTTAACTTTAGAAATCACGTACTTCACTTTAAGTCATTTATTTTCAGATTAGTGTAGAAATAACAAACAAAAGTTGCCAAAATGAAATGATTCTACTTACTTTTACACATTCCTTGGTTTAGCTGCAAAGTCTGAGTTATAACGGACTTGTTTTCATATTTGTTGAAACTAAATTCCATTATTTACAGATGTGAATTTAAAGCCCCTCTGAATTAATTGAATTTCACAAGACAAATGTGAATTCATCCTTTGTCCTTTTGGGATGTATATGTATCTCCTACAACTCAGAAGTGTCTTTCTCAAGGACCTAAAAACCATTTCTTTGAAATGTAATCATCAGGAGGGATAGGCTTCTGTCTCCTAGTCTCCTGTAGGAGGATAGAACCCTCACTTAGATAATTACCAGCTAGCAGACGTGGCAGGCCTAATCAGCATTTATACTGATCAACTCTTTGTAATTTTTCACTTCCCTGACTCAAATTAAGCCCCCACTTGCTCCCTCTCTCTACACCATTCTCCCTTTAAAATGCTTAGTCACCTCTATGCAGATCAGAATGGAGCTCTGCTCTTCCCATAATGTCAGTAATTACTGAATAAAATCTGTTTCACAACTTTAACAAACGTCCAGGTTTGTTTTTCTTTGACACACCCCATGAATTTCTAAAGGAAGCAAACATACTTTGAAACATGTGGCCTGACCACTGTGGCAACAGGTGATGGAACCAGAGGTAAGCTACCTGGCCCCACAATGATGAACTGTAGGTGTGCTGGGAAGCCTATAACTAGTCAGAAATGAATGATGCTTATGTGGGATGATGCCAACAGGAGGAATGTTTCATTTTTCAATGATGTTGGATGAATAAAAGAAGGAGCTATGAGCTACTTTGCATAATCAAGTAAGCTTGATATACCAAGCTAACAAAAAGTAGGTAGTAAGTCAAAACAGGGGTGGGGAGGAGGTAAGTAAAGACGTTAATGAAGACAAAAGAGAAAAGAAACCATGTGGGTGAAAAGAAAGGAAAAAAAAATGATAGTTACTTTTGAGTAGAAAGTAATCAAAGGCAGAGAGAGAAGCAGGGAAAGAGTGGGGAGCTGAGTTGCATGTGTATGAGGGTCTATCAGAACCACTTATATACAGAGATGAAACCCAAGGAAGTTTTCCATGAGCTCAGTGCACACAGTACTTAAGTACTTAATCCTTTTACTTCCATGCCTATTCTCACAAGAGCTCTTCCATTAACCAGAGGAAACTGGTTGATTTTGAAACTTGCAACCTGACAGAGGCTAATTTAACACCCTTAGAATTTATATACAAATAAGACATATCTCCTGCCCCTAAGAAGCTCTCAGGTTAATGAGCAAGATATTATCCTAATCATTTTCAATAGGTGAGTCCATTTCAGAATCTCTGCTTACTTTAGTCCTCAGTTCTATTACATTTGTCAGGATGAACGTAAAGCAATAGATGATTTGCAGTTGGGTATATATGAGGCCTACTTGATTATGCAAAGTAGCTCATAGCTCAGATAAAAGGTCAGTCTATCTCAAAACAATTACAAAACATTTTTTCAATGACCTTCATGGTTTATTGCTGATTTTAAAGTATGATTAGAGCATGTGAAGATGTCAGAAATATACAGATGTCATAATTTGATCACGAGATTACCTGTTTAATTTGGATAAATTTTTGGAAGATAAAAATTTTTTATCAAAACAGAAAATACCACTCAAAACAGAAAATACCACTCCTAAATAAAATTGTGAATTCCTTGACGTAAGTCTTCAGTGTTGTTTTCAAAATTCTTCAATTTCTTTTCTGTCTCAAATAATGGCTGCAAATTGGCTCAAAGTGATGGACCCAAATCTGACCTTCCCAGCTTCTTTCAACAAAAGCTCATCTGTCTTATTTCTTATTCTTTTAAAGGGTAAATTATTGGCTAATTTCAGCATTGAATAACTCTTAAATTTTTTGTGGAGATAATCTCTTTAGGTAGATATTTTGCTTTATCAGTGACCATCAAAGTCCTAAATCCAAAGAATAATAGTGGCAACTTGTAAGCCACCATTAAAAGATGTTTTTGAGCAGGATGTGAAAACATCAGGTAAGGTAGTATTTACGAAATCTGAAAAATTACATCCAGAAATGAAGCCTCATTTGCCCATTGACTCTGGTGAGCAAATTTATATTTTGATTTCTGTGAAAGACATTTCTACATGCACTCTGTTATCAGAATGGTCAACATTAGTGAAATGACCTATTTCTATTGTTCATCATTTTCATTACTAATTATTATTTCACCTATGAATCTTATGATAAAAATATAATTTTTTAAATTCTCATTTTTGGAAAGAGTCAAATTGAGGTACAAATGAGGTCTAAAGTTTTTTGGAGGTCATAAAATTCAAGAGTTAGATCCATGAATCCAAATTCTATTTTTCTGGTATTTATGACAGTAGAAGGTTTTATCAGGGCACAAAAACTTCTCTCAGGCTTAAAATTAATGATCTAATAAAATAGGAACTCTACACTCCTTTTGTAAGAGCAAACAATATATTCTGTAGGAGATTGGCAAAACAAAAGATTGTATTTTAGTTACTTTTATGTTTTTCAGATGCAATGGATTAGAAAGACAATGGATAAGAAAGCAATGTGCATCACTACAAATAACTAAATATATTTTTCAAACATCAATGGAATGTTAAAAAAAGATTGATACTCCAGCTATTGATGACTGAAAATCTACCAATTGAATGTAAACAAAGCAGTAGAGTACATATCTGAAGGAAGGTCTCACTGTGAACTGTTAATCAGTTCAACCTGCATTATGCTAGAGAGTTTCACAGAAATATTAATGTAACCTTGTCCAGGTTATAAAGCATTTCTTTGTAATTATTTTAAATAATTTTGATACGGGCTAAATGAAGCAGAGAGTTGAATGCCCTATTGTAGAGATGAAGAAATTGACAAAAGGAGGCTGATAAACTGATAAATCAGATCACAACAGAGACAGAGAACTCTGGTTTCCAGACTCCAAGATCAGAGGTCTTTCTGTAGGTTATCTAGAATAAAGTGGGTCTCAGTAAATGGTGACCCAATGACCTGCAGTAGTGTTGTTCACACCCTCTGAAAGCTCCTTCCAAGTATAGAAGTGGTCACTGCACATCTATACATTCTCTTCTCTGGTCATCAGTACGATTTTTAAATGGTACTCCAGCTGTTGCTGATTTGGAGTCTGTGGATTCTGCTCCATGAAACTCTCTGTCCCTGTGACTATTTCATTCTCCCTGAGTTATAAAATAAAAGAATGTCTATGTTATGGAAGCCATGATGTGTCGTGCAGGTACATACCCCTTCGGAATGAAATACTTATTACCCGGGAAACTGGAATCACTATGGGAAGGCAGCCCTCATCTGTTAGACCCATTTAGGGATACCTCAGCTGAATAGTACCCCTTGCTTAAGGCCATTCCACCTTTACAGAACAATGGTGTTCAAGGGTTGATCAATGCTGGAGTATAAAAGTCTGGCTCTCTCACTTGGGACAAGTATGAATTATTATTTCATCTTCAGAATTCCCTCTAAGCCTTGCTGAAGCTTCCATTGAGACCATTGCAGCTCAACTTCTCCCTCGACCTACTCTTGCTTCCTCCCATCCGCTCCAGTCCCCTCCCCGCCCCTTCTCTTCCCTTCCTTTCCAATTTGTAGTTCTCAAGAGTCCCCCTAATAAACTCCTTATACATTCCATCTAAGTCTGCCTTGCTCAGGACCCAACCATGGCAGAATAGAAACAAATGAGTGAAGTTTCCTCATCCAAAATTTATGAATTTTTGCAAGTCATTTGGTCTCTTTGAGTCTACATTTTCTTATTCATTGATTATACATGCTAAATTAAATAATGTCTAATTTTCAGTGGTCCAGAAAAGCTTAAAAAAAAAGGTTATTTTCTGTACTATTAGGAGGGCCAGCTATTAGCACAAGTGAGAAATACACAAATCTTGTGCTTTATTTGGGTCAGGGAGTGGGGAGAAGAGAGAAGGAACTCTTCTATCATGTCTTCCTTTCTCTTCTTTTCCTTAGTTTTCCCTAAGTCTGCTTAATCCAAACCACTGCCAATTCCTTCTTATCCCCATTTGCTTTGTACCCTCACCTGGGTCTCAGCCAGTCAGTCTCCACCATCTTCAGTCTTACTCTTACCACCACCAGTCGGGGTGATCAGTGGCAGACTCAGTTCCAGCCATATCCCATCACATCCTGAACAAACCTGGTGTTATACTGGACATTCAAGTCTTGATTTGAGGGTCAGGGTAGGTAAAACAGGTATACTTAAAATAAGTCGGAGTCACCTAAGCCTGGCATGTGGGTTGCCTATGTGGGACCCTAAACTCTACATATCTTTCATACCTTCCTTCTTCCTACCCTTCCTCCTGCACCCATGTTCCTGGGTTTCTGCCTTTGTTTCTATGACTTACAGACTACACCCCCAAGAATGAAGCTGTATTCTAAATTCTAGCTTAGTTGTCTGGAGCCATGAACCCCCTACCCGAAAACACCATTTACTTGAGGAAGTGTTTCTGTTCTTTCCCACCCCATTTAACTATATGGCTTTTAGTTAGTTGTTTCAGGTTTATTGAAAGATGAATATGAATTATGTTGAAATATGTTCTAACATGAAGAATAATGAAAATCATATACTTGATTTTGAGGCTCATCTTTGAATAGGAGCTATCATATCACCCCACCTACCCAGTCAGACTCACTTAGATTTAGCCCTGGTAGTACCACAATTTAGACAACTGATTTCTCCCTTCTTGTAGGAAATTCTTATAGTTTTATTAGCTTTCATGAATTTTCTTCTCTTTAGTTCCATGATTGTAGTTAATTTCATAACATTAAGGGAATAATATTTCTATTTATTTTTATTTTTATTTCAGTGTAGTTAACATGCAGTGCTCTATTAGTTTTAGGTGTACAATATAGTGATGCAACATTTCCATATATTATTCAGTGCTCATCAAGACAAGTGCACTCCTTAAATCTCATCACCTATTTTGCCCATATCCCCACCCACATCCCCTCTGGGAGCCATCAGTTTTTTCTCTGTAGTTGAGAGTCTGTTTTTTGGCTTGTCTCTCTTTCTGTTTCCTTTGTTTGTTTTGTTTCTTAAATTCCACATATGAGTGAAATCATATGGTATTTTTCTTTCTCTGACTGGCTTATTTTGCTTAGCATCATACTCTCTAGATCCATCCACATCATTGTAAATGGCAGGATTTCATTCTTTCTTTCTTATGGCTGAATAATATTCCTATATATATAATATAATAATATTATATTATTATACAATATTATATATCATATATTATTAATATAATACAATATATGATATAATATTATATATAATATTAGATAATAATATTCATATATATATACATACCACATCCTATATATGTGTGTGTGTGTATACATATGTATATATGTATACACACACACACATACCACATCTTGCTATTAACTGTTTCACGTATTCGGGTGCTCCCATGTTGGGTGCTTAAATATTTACAACAGTTTTAGCTTCTTGTTAGATTGTCAAGGGAGTAATATTTCATAAAATTTATAAATGATTGCTATGAGCTTTATCATTCTCTGCTTCTAGGCGGGCATCTATTTAATGAGATTGATTAGGCACTGGTACTTGAAACAAAAGGCTTTCAACTCCATTGGTAGAATTTCAGGACATTGCCACTCAGGGAAAGAGTAATTTTGCAAGGTATATGTTTTGCTGTCTACCATGGACAAACATAAGTTTGTAGTGCAGGAAAGGAAGGCAAACACATGGAGATGCAGAAAGAAGTCAGCTTAAGGAAGAAAGAAATCTTTCAGATTGTAGCTCAAATATAAAAGCATCACTAATCAAAACTGTTTTTGCATTCAACAATGGTGCTACAAATTCAGTCTATTGTAGTATGAAGAACAGATACTTTTATGGTTAGGGAGAAAGGAACTAAATAAATGTAGCTTTAATTTGCAGGGATAAAGTTAGTCAAGGCAATTGCTAATAATGACAATGATTTTCTTACTTTCATCTTCTAGAAATGTGGGTCAACAGTTTTAACCAATGTAGTAAAGAAGATACCTGATACAGGTCTAAGTTGGCACTTGCATGACTTTTATAACTTCAGAGTAATGCTGAAGTTAGATGGAATAAAATTGTTCTCCTTCTGTATGACCTATCTCTGTTTGTAGATGCTAAAAAAAATGTCTAGAAATATGAGACATTTGTGGAATATGGGCAAGCGCTATATAATATTACTGATAATCTCATTTCTTATGTTAGAAAATGAGAGAGAATACTCAATCAATACTGACCTAGGTATATCCATTAGCTTGATCTAAGCTTTTGTTTCTTTAAAAAAAAAATTTAATCCTCAGAAGGAAGTGCTTGAGTGTACCACAGGAGCAGATAATCAGACATTGCTCATCCTGTCAATTTTGGGAAAGGGAAGTATAATCTTGACCCTAACCGGACTCCATCCTCAAGAAAGTTTGTCTTTGCATAATTATGCAGGCTGGAATAAGGGAGCATAACTCTGGCTCTTTCACTATTTTGTGACCGCTCACTGGGGACAGATAAACATTTTCTGTACAGTAACCACAGACAATTATCCCACTGTCTGGTTTTACAGAATTATGTCTCCTATAGGGTTCCAAATATTTTGTTGTTTTTAATATGACCTGGAACAATGAAGGAAGCTAAGGGAGAAAAGACATAACTTTTTGTTAATAAGATGAAAAATCAGAGAAGACACAATGAAAACCTCTTCAGTAACAAAATGGTAGATCAAGGGTGAAATTCTCCATAGCAGAATATCTCAGTTACAAAGGAAAATGCAAAAGAAAAAAAAAAAATTGCTGTGGGTATTCATGTTAAAAAGATAGCCACAGATAGCATCTTGCAGAGCATATTAGAAGGAAGAATAAAAACAAAAGTTTAAAAAGTTACTTAGGGGCACCTGGGTGGCTCAGTAGATTAAGCATCTATCTGCCTTTAGCTCAGGTCATGATCCCAAGTTCAGGGGCTCTTTGCTCAGCCAGGAGCCTGCTTCTTCCTCTCCCTCTGCCTGCCTCTCTGCCTCCTTGTGATCTCTCTCTCTCAGTCAAATAAATAAATAAAATCTTTTTTAAAAAGTTACTTAAAGTGACTGTATAAGCAAAGACAACAGTTTTCTGGGGTATTGGGGTAGCTCATTCAGTTTAACATACAGCTCTTGGTTTCAGCTCAGGTAGTCATCTCATGGTCGTGGGCTGGAGCCCTGTGTGGGGCTCTGCACTCAGCACTGGGTCTGCTTCAGATTCTTTCTCCCTCTCACTGTCTCTCTCAAATAAATAAATAATTTTTAAAAAATGACAATGGTTTTCACAAAAGAAGTAAACATCCTTGGCATATACAACTTTGTCAAAGCAGCAAGGTATTCACAGAAGACCCATTGGATTAATAAGAATTATTGATATAGTTGGATTAATGTCCACCGTGTTCACTTCTTATTAATTTCATCTGTCTTTTTTCTTTTTTTAATCTTTCCTTACTTTTTTTCTTCTCTGATTTTAACTAGCATTTTATATGATTTCATTTTCTTTCCACTCATATTGTTTATGTTTCTTGTTTCTTTTTTAGAAGAAATATGTATAGGATCTATATGCATAAAAAAGCTACAAAACTCTGATAAAAGTTCTAAATCAATGGAAAGATATGTCATGTTCATGAATTGAAAGACTCAATATTGTTAAAATATCAATACTTCCCAACAATCTATAGATTTACTACAATTTCAAGTAAAATTTTTGTAAGTTATTTTAAAGATATCAACAAACTGATTGTAAAATTGATATGGAAAGGCAAAAAATCTAAGTTAGCCATTGTAATACTAAAAGAAAAGAACAAAGTTGGGGGACTGACATTAATCCAACTTCAAGAATTAGTAAGACAATGTGATTTTGGTGAAGAAATAGACAAATATGTTAGTGAAACAGAGAGCCCTGAGATATATCTATACAAATATAGAAAACATCTTTTCCAATGAAGCAAAGGCAAGTCAATGGAAAAAGGATAGAGTTAAAAAAAAAATGATGCTGAATAACTGGACGTTCATATGTTAAAAAAAAAGAAAGGAAAAAAGAAAGAATCTAGACACAAAGCTTTAACCTTTCACAAAAATTAACTCAAAATGAATACTGTACCTAATTGTAAAAAATAAAACTATAAAATTTCTTAAGTATAACACAGAAGAAAATATATGTGACCCTAAGTTTGATTATGAATATTTAGATAGAGCACTAAATTCACGATCAATGTTAGAAAACAATACATGTTGGATGTTATTAAAATTAAAGACTTCTGCTCCATGAAAGATACTGTTAAGAGAATGAAAGGACAAGCCACATACAGATAGAATATATTTTCAACCTTCATAACTAATAAAGGACTTGTATCCAAAACATACAAGTAAGTATTAAAATCCAAAAATAAGAAAACACAAAACTCATTTAGAAGATGGAAAATAGATTTAAACAGATGCCTACCTGAATATGATATCTATGCCTACATAATTATATCCATATCTATATCTATATGTGTAGAATATATGTCATATATATGATATATAGGTATGAAAATATTCATATCATTCCTCATGAAAAAATTTCAAATAAAAATATAAAAACCCAAAGATATCCCACTACAACCCTATTAAATTGCCTAAAATCCAAAATACTAACAATACGAAATGCTAGTAAGGGTGTGAAATAGTAGGAAGTCTCATTCATTTTTGCTGGAATGCAAAATAGTACAGTACAAACGGGCATTTTTTTACAAAGATTAAAAAAATCGTTTTGTCGCTCAATCCAATAATCATGCTCTCAGGTATTTAAAAACTTGAGCAAAAAACTTATATCCATACAAAGACCTGCACATGCATGTTCATAACAACTTTTTTCATAGGTTAAAAGAAATAAAAGAATGAAAGAAAAAAAAGAAAAAGGAGCAACGAAGTTGTTCTGCAATAACTGGATGGATAAAAAAATTTTGATACATTCATACAATGGAATATTATATTATTTCTCAATAAGAAGAAGTTAATATCCAGCCACAAAAAGAGATGGAGGAGTCTTCAGTGCATATTGATAAGTGAAAGAAGTCCGTCTGAAAATGTGACATGATGAGAAAAACAAGCTTTTTGCGTTGCTGCCTAGGAACTTTACAGTATGATAACTGTCCAGAATCTGGACATTGAGATAAGGAACTGAGCTTAAGATTCCCACCCTAAGTTCCCACTTTGCTTTTCCCAGGGTACCTTTTAAAATAACCACTTAGAGTTGAGCCTGAAAAAAATTAATGACCTTCACCCCAATCACCTCCTAAGTAATATGTATTTGCTACCCTGATCTCAGTCCTGCTTTCTGTGATTTGGGAGTGAGAACTGCCCTCCCCTCATCTTCTTGTGCCACAACCCAGTCCCCACCCCTGTTTCTGGGATCAGTAAGTAATAAATTTGTGACTTCTTTTGTATGGGTGTACTGAAACAACACACTCAATCAAAAGACCCCATGGTTTCACTCTCCCCAAGTGGGAGCTCAGATGTTAAAGGAATCGGTCTCTTGCTGACCACCTGTGGGTGGCTTATACCTCCTCATGCACCAAGTCATAATAGGCATATTGTTATTTAATACGCCAGCTCTGGCATCCCAACACAACATAATGTATAATTCCAGTTATATAACATTCTAGAAAAATTAAATTATACAGTCAGTAAAATAATGAGTGGTTGGTAGGTTTAATGGGTGAGGGGGAGTGATGACTAAGTGAATTACAGGGGATGTTTAGGATGATGAAAATATTCTGTATGTTACCATGATGATGCATACATGACATTATGCATTTTTCAAAACTTATTGAACTTTGTAACACAGTGAACCTGAATGTATGCAAATCCAAAAATATATATTTAGGAAGTCAGGGGTTCTAGAGAAAGAAGGCAGACTGTGATAAAAGAATCTAAAGGGATTAAAAATGTGCAAAATAGCCTCATTGAAGAGGATGGGAGGAAAGCTGCTGATATGAGTAACCAGAAATTAACCCAGCCTGTAAGTCTAGAGGCAAAAGTAACTGCACAAAAGTACTGTAGTCAGGTCAATAAAGTTGTTTCCAATGAGGGTATAGGTTAACAATTCTGTTATTACTATGCATGGATACTGGAATCTAGCAATTAAGTAAAGGGATGTTCGATGGTGAGAGCCAAGTTTCTGGTCTTTGGAAATGAAATTTATGGATAAAGGGGAAGAATCTAGAATAATCCATATGATAATGGATTAGAGTTGGAGACATCAGTAACAATTTATATTTAACTTACTATTGACACAAATGACTAGAAATATTTCTGGATGTGTGTATATACACAGGTTAGTAAACTTTGTTTTGTCAACTAAGAGGGCCTAGAAGAAATGACATCCCAATAACAACAGTCATAGCCAGCACCCAGTTCTTCATTTTTAATACCATATTCCAACAAAAGAAACCATATATTCATAGTTTTGAGGAACTGTTAAACTATTTAAGTACTACCTATTTATAGCTTTTATCCATTGAAGAAATGGTTGATTATAGGACTCTATAGAAAATATATAAAATGAACCTGGAGAATTACACAGTGCCAGAAAGCAAACAAGTGCCCCAAACACACACACACACACACACACACACACACACACACACACACACACACAAATGAGCACAGGAACCAATTAAGAGAGCTGCCAATGGGCAAAAACTGGAAAAATTTCAGCAACATAATACATAAAATTAAGGGGCGCCTGGGTGGCTCAGTCATTAAGCGTCTGCCTTCAGCTCAGGTCATGGTCCCGGGGTCCTGGGGTCGAGTCCCACATCCGGCTCCTTGCTCCGCAGGAAGCCTGCTTCTCCCTCTCTCACTCCCCCTGCTTGTGTTCCCTCTCTTGCTGTGTCTTTCTCTGTCAAATAAATAAATAAAATCTTTAAAATAAAAAAAACATAAAATTAATATTGGATTATAACCATGAGTATAAAATATATATCAAGATTCCACATCATATAAATAACTGATTGAATAAATTTACACTTGAAGGAAAAGAGACAAACCTACTCTGCAGAATTCCAAATAAATTAAAGGAGGGCAAATATAATTTCCCACTCTTTAACTCTGGGCTATTCATAATGGCAGCCTTTCAATAAGTACAGTATGAAATGGGGGGAAGAGTACTTTACTGTTGAAAAAATCTGACAAACATTATAGGAAATCAATCAACATCAATAGTCATGTTGATACTATGTGCTTTGATAACATGTGATGAAGATTTTACACTACTTCTGTGATCCTCCTTCTCCAAATTCACAGCACCTGTTAACCAGGGGTAAAACATAAGACAAATTCCAATAGAGAATATAACTAATACAAGTGCAATATAACCAATCAGCGCTCCTCAAAATTATCAAGATCATCAAAAACAAGTCAAGTCTGAGACACATGCACAGCCAAGAGAGGCCTTAAGGAGACCTGACATCTAATATGATGAACAATCCTGGATGGGCTCCTGGAACAAAAAAGGACATTTTGTCCTTTTTTCCTATACAAACTAAGGAAATCTGAATACACTATTGACTTTAGCAAATAATAATGTATCCATGTCAGTTTATAATTTGGGACAAATTAGTAAGACCATGCTAAGGTAAAGTATTCATAATAAGGCAAACAGGGCATACATATATGTATGGGAAATCTCTATACCGTCATGTTAATATTTCTGTAAATCTAAAACTATTATAAAAATAGTCTATTAAAATATCAATAGCTATTTACTGTTTATATATTAGTAATAAAAATCAATGTATACATTATGATGAAGAATACCTTTAAAGATATTAGAATGGATGATCAGTGATAAAATGCCACACATTTCTGTTTGATGTCAAGAACAAAACAATAATATTCTCTTTCCTGACATCTTAACAGTGATATCCTAGACAATATAATATGGGAAGGAAAAGAAATAAAGCCTATTAATAGTTTTACAAAAAGTAAAATTTTCTTCATTTGAACATGACAGAGAACATCAAAATAACCTAAAATAAATTATTAAAAATAATTATATTTACTCAGACAACTGAATACAAAGTCAATATTCTAATAATTTTCAAAATACCATCCATAAAGCATCAAAAATATCAACTGATATCAAATGCATAGAGATAAATCTAACAAAAAGTATGCATGATATCTTCTCTACAAATTAGAAAATATTGCTAAGAAAAATAAATGAAGAGGTATTATAAGTTCATCAGTAGAAAGTCTTACTGTTTTTAAGTTTATTTTTAAATTTTCTGTCAATTCTCACCAAATTGATCTCTGGCTTTTAAATGTAAACTACAGACATGTGAAAAATAAATTCTTAATAAAAATGAATAATCTGATTGTGAAATTTATATTGAAATGCAAATGACTCAAAAGAAGCAAAATAATCTTAAATAGAAGAATACAGTTATAATAGCAAATTTCAAGAATTTCAAGAATTACTGGAAAGTTGAGTAATTAAGACTGTGTAGATACACACAGAGCAGTGGAAGAGTATTAAATTTAGACATATTATAGTATAAAAAAGTGTCTTGATTTGTGACTGATCCCACTACAACTTAATAAAGGAATGACATTTTTGGTTTTTTGTTTTGTTTTGTTTTGTTTTTTCATAAATGATGGGGGGCAATGGACTTTATGTGAAAAGCAAAAGGACACTGACTCTTCTGAAACCATAAGTAAAAATTAATTTGAGTTGGAACATAGTTTTAAAAAGTGAAGATAAAACAGCTAAAATACAAGAAGAAAGCATAGAAATATCTTAATGATAATTCCCTAGTCATAGCGCACTAGTATTCATATTGCATTAGTCTTAAAAGAAAAAAATAAATTTAATTTCATTAAAATTAAGAACACATGTTTAGAAAAAATCAACAATGTGAATTAGCAAGCCAGAAGTTAGAATAAAATGTGTGCGATATACACATTAATTTATATACAAATTTCAAAAAAAGATAAAAAAGCCAAAATAAAATGGTGAAATTTCTTGAATAGCTAATAAGACTATAAAAAATGAAGTCAATATTATTAGTCATGCAATTTGAATGCAATAGGAAACAATGAGATACTACTATACAATCAACAGAACAACTCAAATCCAATCCAAGTATCGGTGAGATGTGGAACAACAGGCACCCTCAACCATTGCTGATGGGTGTGTTAAGTGGTTCAAGGACTTGGAAAAATTGTCTGACACAGCTGCTAAGCCTAAACATATATCTACTCTATGACAAAGGACCTACTCCTAGCTATTTACCTGCAAGAAATGGGTCCCTATAGTGACCAAAATCCAGTCACAAGAATGTTCATAGCATTTTCACTCAGTACTGCCAAAATATGTAAGTAGCCCGGTTATCCATGAGTAGGAAAATGGGTAAACAATTTGTGATTTATTCATAGAATGGGATACTCCATGATGGTAAAAAAAAAAAGCATATGATGTGACATAGATGGGTTTCAAATACATTTATAGAGATATGTGTATGTATTTGAATATATACATATATATGTATATATGTATATATTCAGTGAAATGGGTCAGATACAAAAATATATACATTGTTTGATTTTTTTATATGAAATTTAAGAGCAGGCAAAACTAGTCTAGTGTAGTAGAAGTAAGAATAGTGGTTACTTCTTGGGGATATTGACTTGCAAAGGGGCAAGAAGGAAATATCCTGGATGCTGGAAATTTTCTAAACCTTGGTCTGAGTGAGACAGTACATGCTTGTGTAAATTTGTTGTATTCATGGAAATGCATGTGCACTTCACCAATAAAAGAGACAGAAACAATGAAGATAGGAAATTCTGAGCAAGAGCAGTACTGTGGTCAAGCATAAGTCATGCACCCCACCCTCAGGCTCTAGGGTGGAAAGAAGGGCACTATGAGCTCCTCATCTTTTGAGTAGAAGTGCAATTGCTTTTTCTCAAAGTTAGAAGGGAAAAGTTTATTCACCAAAAGGAATTTTCATGGTTATTAGAAACGGGACACAATTCCATGTAGCTGAAAGTTACAAGGTCTCTGGAGCTACCATGGTAAATTCCTCCAAAAGAGACCCCCCAAAATTCTTTTTATTTAAAGAGTAAATGATTTTCTGCACATCAGTCTGTTTTCATAAATACTCAAATATGAGAAATCTTCTGATAAAGATTTACTAGAAATTACTCTTTGACCTTGCATTGGAGATCATTAAGCTGGCTATTCCTTTAATTTGGAAAAGTCTTCAAAATGTTTCGACTACCATTAGAAATAAAATATATCATTAGAAATCTAATAACTGTGCTGGGTAGAACCAAACAGCATTAAAATACACTCACAGCTCACATATAATCTCACAATTTCTTCTGTATCTTCCTTGAACTTGTATCTGTCCTACACTGCAAAAAAGTTGGACAAGACCAGGGAGAGTTACTCCAAGTACCTGTAGCATCTATAGAAAATAAAAATGTATTACATAGGCATTTGTGAGGAGTACGAATTTCTAATCTCAACTCTTACTGGAGTTCTATTTCTTTCCTTATATACAAAAGGAAGCCAGAGAGAATTCTCATTGATTATCATTCCTTTCTATTCATGCAGGGAAGGGAGAAGGATGTCTATTCCTACCTTGCATCACATACTAAAGTAATGTGGGTGTGCCAGCTACATTCTGGGGTATGTAAATTATACACTCTTCCAGATAATATGTCCCATTGAGATAGCCCATTTATAATGTGTCTCCTGAAGTGCTGTTACATTACACAGCTCCCTGTACTTGACTTTTGATGTGCTTTCAGGGGCTATAGATTCAATGCCTAGGGAAATGCCAATTTTACTGTTCCATTAAAAACACAATATTAATTTAAAACTAACTATAATATCCAGCACAATATGTATTTAGAAATAGACGTGTGAATTTGAAGGTCCCTACACCTTAACTTCCTAAATGTTTGACCCTTTTTTCCTAAAGTATCTTTTGTCTTTTTAGTGAACTCCTCAGTAAATAGTTTTAATGACGTATACTGGTTCAACCCTCCCTACTCTATTTTGTTTGCTTACTCAGCTTTCTAGGTTGCTAGATAATTTCCCTAGAGTGAGAACACTTGTTTCCTCTTAAGTTTCTTCTATTTGGACCCAGGTCCACAGCTGGATTTACTACTTGAATTTCTCATATATTTCTTGATTGTTTCTCTTCCACAGTTCCTGATGGAAATACTGTTTTACTTTCTTCCCTTACTAGCAGCAGAAAGTATTTCAGTGGCACACTATAAGGTTTACCTTACTACCACTACCGCCATCATTGTGCTTAATATCCTTTGGCTGCATAACAAACATCATAGAAATAAGTAAATGTCCTCTAATATGATTGTACTGGGCAGAATTTTTTAAATTCCCCCTCAAGAGTTCTGTCTCTTGTTCTTCAGTTAAACACTCACTAGGTACTTCTGCAAAAGGGCTTTGCAGATGTAATTAATGCTACTCATCAGCTAACTTTAAGATAGGGATGATAGCATGGATTATCCAGGTGGGCCCAATGGAATCACATGAGCCCTTAAGAGTTGGATAGGAAAGCAGAAGGATCAGTTAGAAAGTGGCAAAGCATGACAGAGGTTTGACTCATGGTTCCTGCAAGGAAATATGTGATAAAAATGAGAAGAGGTGCAGGTGGCCTCTAGGAGCAAAGACCAGCATCCAACTGACAGCCAACAAACACACAGGGTCTCCATCCTATCCTAGCAAGGAACGGAATTCTAATAACCTGAATGATCCTGGAAGCAGATTCCCTTCCGGAGCTCCCAGCATGAATGCAAGTTGTTGGACACTGATTTCCGCTGAGTGAGACTAAGCAGAGTATCCAGCTGAGCCCACCAGACTCTGACCTATAAAACTGTGAGCTCATAAATGGTTGTTTTTTAAAGTTGCTAAATTTGTGCTGGTTCATTAGGTAGCAAGCGAGAACTAATACAATGGCCTAAAATTAGAAGAAAGAGCAGCCCTCCAGTCCCTTCTCATCCTCATTCCCTCTGCAAGAGCCACTCTAATCTTCTTTCTGACATTCTCCTCTTAGCCACAGATACATTTGTTTATTCTGATTGGAATATTCTCTTGACTTCTTCATATGCCTAGCCTCTGCCCATTCTTAAGATCACAGCTCAGGGTTAGAACCCCAGGAAGGGGATTCTGTTAAACTGAATCCCAAAATTTTGAGTTCCCCTATTATACTGCCATGACACTATGTGCTTTTCTTCCCAGCCCTTTGAGAAGTTGTTGATATACATTTATCAGGCAATTATCTTATTGATCGATCCTCTTAACTACAGGCCTCAGGAAATAAAAATCATCTGCTTTCAATCACCATTCCATCCTCAGCATCTAGTAGGGACTAAAGAAATCTGAGGTAAATGAATGAGGCAATGAGTGGAAGTACTATATACCAGATCCATCCAACACTGATTTAAATTGAGTTCCTACCATGAGTAGTCATTATGTTAGGGAAGATGAATATTCTATTGTCTATGATCTGATAAGATTTGCTTAGATCTTTTGGGTTATATATTTGAGGTAAACATCCAGGCATAAATTTAAATAAACTGTATCAGGCATTTCTATTCTTCCTGGTAAGTTGACAACAATCAGAGGAAGAAAATGAATTAAGTATAAGCTGATTTTACAAGGTACCAGATTAATATTTATATCTCTCATATATTCCCTAATGAGAAAGCACAAAAGATTTCCATTGTGAACATGCAGTGTCCTTGGCATTAGATGGGGTAATGGGAATGGAGAGATACAGTGGAGACAGAGACAGACAGAGACAGAGAGAGAAAACTAAGCCAAACAAACTAGAATATTGGCTGATAAGTCTGTGAAGGTCCAAACAGGCAAACAACAATAATATTTATACCAGGAAAGCAAAAGTAGAACCAACCATGGACAGTGAGCAACCTAGGAAACAGCAACGACTTGCTGGAAGAACAAAGAAAAGAGCCTACGCTGATGGAGTTCAGGGCCTCGGGTCATCTAGCAGGACCAATAACCATGGAAGTGTTTCGATGTTCCTAGAAACCCTTGGGGAAGGAAAGAAATACCAGATTTCCCGCTTCCTTTCAAATTCAAACCTCCAACAGTACCTCTCCGTGTCAAAACTCAGACATAAACAAGCTGACACAGGAGAAGGGGGAGAGCAAGGCAGTCCTGCAGAACTGTTTTCCTACAGTACAAAGCAGCATAGGGAGAGGAAGAGAGATGGATCTAACACAGGCAGGCTAAAGCTGGGACCAGCTGACTTGTGACCCCAAACAGCAAGACCCTGGCCTCTCATTTTATATGTTTAAGTACAATAAAGTGCATTTTCTTACAGTTTATATGCAACAGAGACAGGATTAACTTGAAAATTAAGATTTCTTTTTTTTTTTCTGTATTTCCTGGAAAAGATTAACTGTAATCTAGCTATTGTTAATGAGGACATATTGCAATTATTCAGCTTGGACCTGATCAATAATAACCTGACTCACCAAAATACACTATGAACTTTCATGAAAAGAAATAGGTAGTAATAACTCCCTGGAAAACTGGTAGTTATTACACTCTATTCGATGCTACCCCTACTACCGAGAATGGATCTTATAAATAAAAAGATTCATGTACTTTTGATATTTATGGTAACTACTGTATTTTCTTGGCTGAAGAGGAGAAAGTTCTCTAGCATTAGGAATAAATTCAAGTAAGAGGAGAATACGTGAGAGAATAATCATTTATGTAGTCTATTGCTCTTTAAATCAGTTTCCTTCTCTTAATGCTCATATGTGTTATATAATAGGAAATGTATGATATTCTGTTTCAGAAGACTTTATTTATTTAGATCATTTTTAGGGTTACAGCAAAATTAAGAAGATAGAGATTTCCCATATATCTTCTGATCCTACGCACCCATAGCCTCCCTCATTATCAACATTCCCCCACCACAGTGGTATATTTGTCATATTTGATGAAACTGTATTGATGCATCGTGTTCACTCAAAGTCCATAGTTTACCTAATGGTTCACTTTTGATGTTGTATATTTCATGACTTTGGACAAATGTGTAATGACATGTATCCATCACTATGGTTTCATACAGAGTATTTTCACTGCCCTAAAAATTCTCTGTGCTCTTCCTATTTATCCCTCCTTCATCCCTAGCCCCTGGAGACCACAGATCTTTTTACTTTCTCTGTATTTTTGCCTTTTTCAGAAAGTGATATGGTTGGAATTATACAGTTTATCATTTTCAGATTGGCTTCTTTCACTTAATAGTATGAATTTTAAGGTCTTCCATGTCTTTTCATTTTTTGATAACTCATCTCTTTTAGTGTTGAATAATATTCCATTGTCTGAATGTACCAGTTTATTTATCTACCTACCGAAGGACATCTTGGGTTACTTCCAGGTTTGGATAATTATGAATACAGTTGCTATAAACATTTGCATGCAGGTTCTTGTGGGAACATAAGGGTTTTTTTTTATTTATTTAGTATATTTAAGTTCAGTGAATTAACATATAATGTATTATTACTTTCAGAGGTAGAGTTCAGTGATTCATTAGTTGTATATAATATCCAGTGCTCATTACATCATGTGCCCTTCTTAATGCCCACCATCCAGTTACCCCATCCCCTTACCCCCCTCCCCTTCTAAGGTTTTAATGCCTTTTGTTAAATACCAAGGAGCTCAGTTTTGGGGTAATACAGTAAGAATATGATTAGTTTTATAAGAGACCACCAAACTGTCTTTGAAAGTGATTCTATCCCTTTTTGCATTCTGACCACCTCTTGTAGCTGCATGTCCTCTCTAGCATGTGGTAATGTCAGTGTTCTGGATTTTGGCAATTCTAATAGTTATGTAGTAGTGTCTTGTTACCATTTTAATTTTCACTCCCCTAGTATTATATGATTTGGAGTATCTTTTCATAAGCTTATTTGCCATCTGTATATCTTCTTTGGTGAGGTGACTGTTGAGGCCTTCGGTCCAATTTTTAATGAGGTTTTTGTTTCCTTATTATTAAGCTTTAAGAGTTTTTTGTGTATTCACATAACGGACCTTTATTGATGTATCCTTTCCAAATACTTTCTCCCAGTCTGTGGATTTTCTTCTCAATCTCTTGAGATTGTCTTTTGCAGAACAGAAATTGCAAATTTTATTCAAGTCCAGCCTATTG
This sequence comes from Zalophus californianus, assembly GCF_009762305.2. NCBI lineage: Eukaryota > Metazoa > Chordata > Mammalia > Carnivora > Otariidae > Zalophus > Zalophus californianus. The sequence continues at coordinate 19,055,452 of NC_045600.1, forward strand.
ATTCTTTTTTTCATGGGTTGTGCCTTTGGTGTTGCATCCAATAACTTATGACCAAACCTAAGGTCATCTAGATTTTCTGCCATGTTATCTTCTAGGAGGTTTATAGTTTTGCATTTTACATACAGGCCTGTGATCCATTCGAGTTAATTTTTGTGAAAAGTATAAAATCTGTGTCTAGATTTTCTTTCTTCTCTTCTTTTTTCCTCTTTTTTCTCTTTTCTTTTCTCTTCTTTTAATCGGATTACTGTATATACTTGTGTCTATTTCTGGGCTCTCTATTTTGTTCCATTGATTTTGTGTGTTTTTTTTTTTTTTTTTTTTTTTTGGTCAATACCACACTGTCTTGATTAGTGTAACTTTATAGCAAGTCTTTAACTCAGGTCATATCAGTCTCCAGCTATGTCCTTCTGTTGAATTTATAGGTCACGTTGAAAAGATGACATCTTGACAACATTGAGTGTTCCTTAGATGATCAGGAATATCTCTCTAGTTATTAAGTTCTTCTTTGATTTCACTCATTATAGTTTTATGATTTTCTTCTGTTGATTCATAGTCCTCTCAGGAGTTTCCCTGTTGTGATCTGAAGGTGACCCCCATATGTGGAGGGCAGGGAAAGACAGAAGGAAGAAGTTGGTCACTCCAGGTTGGTAAGTAGCAGTTTTAATAAGCAAAGGGAAGTTGCATTCAAAGCTTGTATTGGGTGGCTATGAGACAAGTGGATCTCAGCACCATCCTGCCAAATCTTAAAAGTTTATATAGAGGCCTTAACTAGCTTCAGTCACATACATTGTGCAAATATTTTCAACACCACATCACTATATAAAGACTGTGTTCTTGGAGCAGCCTTTGGAAGTAACAAGAGCAAGCAGAATCTTCAATTTTTGTTTGTCTGAGGGTCTCTTTATTTCATCTTAACTTTTGAAGAATAATTTCACAGGGTGCAGAATTCTAAATTGGTGGGGTTTTTTTTCCTCTCTCAATACTTAAAATATTTCACTTCATGATGTTTTTCTTGCTTGTATGATTCTGAGGAGTTGGACATAACTCATATCTCTACTCTTCTTACAGGTGAGGTTTTTCCCTTTAACTTCTTTCAAGATTTTTTTTTATCTTTAAATTTCTATAGCTTAAAAATGGTATGCCTAAGTATAGAGTTCTTGGCATTCATCTTGCATGGTGTTCTCTGAGTTTCCTGGATTGTTCTTTGATCTGATAATAATTTGGGGAAAATTCTTAGTCATTATTGTTTCAAATATTTCTTTTGTTCCTTTCTCCTCCTGCTGGTGTTCCCATTAAGTATATGTTACACTCTTTACAATTGTCCCACAGTCTTTGGATATTCTGTTCTGTTTTGTTTCTTCAGTCTTTGTTCTCCCTGCTTTTCAGTTTTGGAGGTTTCTATTGAGATATCCTCAAGCTCAGAATCTTTTCTCAGCCATGCCCTGTCTACCACTAATAAGCCCATCAAAGGCATTCTTCATTTCTGTTACAGTGTTTAGCATTCCTTTTTAATTCTTTCTTAGGATTTCCATCTTTCTGCATACATTTCCCATCTGTTCTTACATACTGTCTACTTTATTAATCATAATTGCTTTAAATCCCCAGTCTGGTTATTCCAACAATGCTAATGTGTCTGGTTCTAATGCTTGCTCCTGTTTCTTCAAAATGTGTTTTTTTTATTTTATTTTTTTGCATTTTAGTGTGCCATGTAATTTTTTTGTGATAGCCAGATATGATCAACCAAGGAAAAGAAAGTGCTGTAAATAAGACGTTAATAATGTGATGGTGAGGTGTTGGGGGAGGGGAAGCATTCTAGAGTTCTATGATTATGTGCCAGTCTTTTAGTGAGTCTGTGCCTCTGGACTATGAACTTCACAAGTGTTTTTAATTTTTTTTTCTCCCCTTAGGTAGGATGGGAAGGCTAGAGTGTGCTGCAGTTCAGTAATTCCCTTTCCTCAAGTCAGTTAGCTCTGATAAAATCCCAGCAGTTTAAGATCTGTTTAAATAGTTTCTCTGAGGGCAGACTCTTTAAGAACAGAGTTCTCTGGTATATTTCAAAATGGTTCCTTTTCTCCTCCCCCTACTAGAAGCTCCAGGGGATTTTACTCCTTTATTTGCTTTGAGACCCTTTACTTCTGAGAGGTAAATCTCACAAAAGCATAGGGGCCCCCCTATGACTGAGTATTCCTCAGAGTTGTTTAACTGCCCACAGTTAGCCTCCAGAAATTCTTCAATTACAGTTCAGGTTTTCCTAACCAGACACTGCTTCCTGCAGAGGTCTGTGCTCTGGCTAAGATGTGATCCTCTCTATGTACCAGTCTATGTCTTCAATTGTAGTTACAGTGGTTTGCCTTGTGACCTCACTTCTTGTAAGGATCTAAGAAGAGTTGTTGATTTTTCAGCCTGTTCAGATTTTTACTTGTTAGGACTGAGTGGTGACTTCTAAGCTCCTTACATGTGGTATTGGACACTGAAACCTTTAGAATATTTACGTTTAAGAATAATTTTTGTGATAAGAATATTCTACTTAAATATAAATAACATAATGTGGATCATGGTCCTACTCTGTTTGTAATAACTAGCCTTATGTCATTTTTTTGCCAATTTTAAATCCTAGAGTGGATTACATAAAATTTTGTTTGTTTGTTTTTAACTAACAAAGTGTATCATCAACCCAAGCCTCCTCTTATCTTCCCTACTTGACTAACCTGTCTCTTGACTTCGGATTCCCACATTTGACACTTTTCTGGGTCTATTTCCTATATAGCATGCTGCAGAGTAATTTTTTTCAAAGTATGCATTGTAGCATACCACTTCCCGGTCGAACTCCCCCTTTGCACAAGCACTGAGTCTACAATCCTTACCTGGCATCTAGGCTCACAGGAGTAGCCCCTGCCTACCACTCTGCATTCTGCTCTCTACATCCCAGTCATTCCTTAAACTGGATGGTGCAAAGTACTTTTTCAAGGACACTGTATTACCTACTCCCTCTGCCTGGAATGCTTTTCCTTGAGGTCTTCTTTCTTTCTTTTTTTTTTTTTTCTCCATTTAAATGCCATTTCTCATAGTCCTTAACTACATAGTCTCAGTCAATCCAAGTTGTATGACTATGTTTTATTTTTATCCTACTACTTTGACTACCTGATAATATCTTATTACATACATATTTTTGTGTGTGTGCCTTAGCCAATGAGAGTAGGGACTTGTCTAATTCTTTTTTTTTAAAGATTTATTTATTTATTTTTGAGAGAGTGAGAATGAGAGAGAGAGCACATGAGAGGGGGGAGGGTTAGAGGGAGAAGCAGACTCCCCGCCGAGCAGGGAGCCCGATGCGGGACTCGATCCCGGGACTCCAGGATCATGACCTGAGCCGAAGGCAGTCGCTTAACCAACTGAGCCACCCAGGCGCCCGGGACATGTCTAATTCTATATGTCAGCTCCTAAAATAATACCCGGCATACAATAGGCTCCCAGTAAGTTTTTGTTAAGTGAAGAAACATAGTAAAAATTCCAGTATGCAAATTGCAATATCTCATCCAGAGGAGATTTCAGTAAACTGTTAAACTATAAATCTGAATTCCAATATATTATCCTTTTTACTTTCCCCTAGTGAATTTTACTTTGAGAAAGGAGGAAAATAAATTCATCATTATTACTTAATTTTGGAAAGCTACTAGATTTTATAATAGCCTTTTTTGTTTGGGTATAGCTATGTTTCTATGTCACCATTATTATTTCTATTTATTAGGTTCAGTGCAACAATAATCTTTTATTGTATAATTATGTAATTATTATAAAATTGTATAATCCCAATAAAATTAGTAGGTTCAAACTGGCCCATCATCCCTGGACACCTTTGCAAAGCCAAACCCTCACTGGGAAGGGTGCCTAGAGAATCAAGTAACATATTCTTCTCCTTTCCTCTCTACCCCCACAAATCAATGGCATTTTTGACGACACATTTGAAAATATATGAAGGAATACATTGCATACACTAAGACGAAATAGATATTGTTCTTGTTCTCTGTGAACATCCACATATAAGCCACTCTCTCATCCTAATGTTGGCCTATAAGACTTTCTGGAAGCTGATATATATTTGGGCTGCCACTTTCCAACTTATTAACGTGCTCAATAATTTGTTTTACCCACAAACCAGAATTTATTTGTTTCAAAAGCCCTGCCTACTTCCAAGAGGACTTGAAAGAGCTTGTGATTTAAAATAAAATTCAAAAGCAGACAATTAGGGATGAAATAGAGTTCCTCTATTAAAAAAAAAAAAAACAGATTTAGAAATTCCCAGATTTCTGAGATGAAAAGATGACTATGTCGTACTTGGGTTCTGTATGTATACTCCATTTTCTGTCAATTAAGAAAAAAATTTTGTCTTAACCAGGGAAAGATGTTGGTTTACAGTGTTTCTCTTTTCTGACAAGAGATTGCCTACAAATCCATGTGTTCAGCAGAGCCAATATTTCCTTTCAGCAAGACAATTCAAGCGGGAAGTGAGCTCTGCAGTCAGTTGAATTATTGGTCTCATTTTTTTTTCACTCTCTGTTATCGAATAATACATCCATACTATTCGTGTGGCCTCATGGCAGGCGGATTATTCTTCCATTTATCATTCCATCTCTGGATACTGTGCATACTCGATTTTGGCTCTAGCCTTGTGACGTGCTCTGTTCAGTGGGATGTTAGGACACAGTGGGGAAATCACTGGGATTGTCCTTTTGTGCTTCCATGGCTATTATGAGGAACTACATAGGAACTATATACTACTCCATACTACTACTATGTAGAAACTACAGCACCAGACTGGGTCCAAAGACCCGTGAAGCAGAGCTACCCCACCAACCTGCAGCTCTGCAGTTCATGGCAGGGTGGATGCAGCTAGTGCACAATGCATAAGCATAGGATGATTGTGGCAATAGCTAACTAATACATGTTGCTTTCCCAAGGCACAAATGAAAATTATACAAAGGGAATTGAGTAATTAAAAGCAATCTTTCTGTGTTTGTTTTTTAAGATTTTATTTATTTATTTGACAGAGAGAGACACAGTGAGCAAGAGAGAACACAAGCAGGGGTTGTTGGAGAGGGAGAAGCAGGCTCTCTGCTGAGCAAGGAGCCTGATGCGGGGCTCGATCCCAGGACCCTGGGATCATGACCTGAGTCGAAGGCAGACGCTTAATGACTGAGCCACCCAGGCGCCCCAATCTTTCTGTGTTTTAAAACATCAAGCTAGTATCTTTAGATCAGCATGGAAAAGGTAAATATGAAATTTCTCTGTGACCACTAGATCAGGGCATATTAATATTATAAGATCATATTTCCGCCACTGAAACACTTACAATCTATTGGGGTCAAGTTGGGTTTAGTGTAGGTTGACTTCGTTGGGGAGAGATTTGCCTTCAATCCACAAGTTTCTATACACACATATTTGACATGTCAGTAGTAAACACATAAGGGCCCAGCAGCTGGAAATTGAGATTATGTGGTGCCATTCTTCTTGGAGTACAAGAAGAGTCCTGTTTCTGGAGGAGAACCTTGAATTTTGATTCAACAAATGAAATGGGAATATGGTAGGAGACAAACATTGGAAAAAGATTTTACATTTGTCTGATCTAAGCAAAAACTTAGAGGAGGCAGTAGTAAGCAAGCATTAACTAATTATTTACAGAAAGAGGACAAAGCAAACACAGGCATTTTTCAGTCTCAAATTTTGAAGAGCAAAGGTAACATAACCAAGAGAAATAATTTGGTAAACATCACACCAATTGATGAACATTGTCTCCTAGTTTAAAACCTCCAAGAGAGCCATACATAATACTATAGTTACCTATATATTGTTTTCTTTTCTTTTTTCTTTTTTTAAGATTTTATTTATTTATTTGACAGAGACATAGCATGAGAGGGAACACAAGCAGGGGGATGGGAGAGGGAGAAGCAGGCTCCCCGCCAAGCAGGGAGCCCGATGCGGGGCTCGATCCCAGGACCCTGGGATCATGACCTGAGCCGAAGGCAGACGCTTAACCAACTGATCCACGCAGTCACCCCTATTGTTTTCTTTTCTTATCACCAAAAGAACACTGTCAATATTAAGTATTCAGAGTTTCTTCATGTTGATTCATATAGATCTATTCATTCATTAAGACTAATTAAGTTCATTGTATACATAAAACAGTTTTTTCTCCCTACATTTTTCTTTTCTTCCTACTTTCTAAATTGGTTTTGTGATTACGTATAGTGGTGCAATAAACCCCCCTATGTAATTTCCTAGTGCAGAATTCCGTATGTAATATAAAAGACTTCAAATACATTTTAAAACGTAATACACAAAACATTATATTTTACATTGTTTATGGATTATTAAATATTTGCTAGAAATAAAACAATAGGCAGGAATGAAGCTTGCAAAATGTAGAATAGTTATTATTCCTTCTGGGGAGAGTAGAGGAGATATAACTGCATAAGGGAACATGATAGGGTTCAGCAGTACCTGCATTGGCCTCACTTATTTGCTTTAAAATATCTGAAGAAATAGGGCTAACTACAAACGATAGCTAATACAGGGTAAATGAATACATGTGCATTTGTCACTTCATTTTCTGAAGTTTGGGGGGTTGTGAAAGCTGCAAAATATATTAAAAAGAAAAGCATGCATAGCTTTTGACTTAAACATTTACTTCTAGTATGGCCTGTGAGAAATTCTTGCTCATGTACACAAAAACCTGTACAAAGGATGTCCATCATTTTTAATGTTTATAAAATGGAAAATAAATGAAGTCCAAAAGTGAATAAATGAATTATGGGTGAGAAATATAAATAACAAAACCTATAAAAATCTAATTTACTCTTTGAACAAAACTTGAAAAATTCAAAAATACATAAATAAAAAGATTTGTCTATATTCTTATGTCCCAGAGTCGGTCAGTGTCAATATTCTGTTATGTTTCCTTTCTGCCTTTTTTGGGGGAATTTAGAGAGTTAAATATGATAGATATAATTTGGCAACTTGCTGTCTCACTTAAAATTCAGCATTTATTTTTAGTCCAAAATTTTTAAATAGTATTGTGAGATGGCAGGGACTACCAATATGTTTCTCTGGTCAGCTTGACCTTTTACGGTACAATGGCTATTTCAAATTTTCTTTATTCTTCTCAAATGTCTGGTTATCCCATATGTTCTTTCACTTTCCTATTTTCTGCAGATCACTTACCTCAGATTCGAATGTTCCTTTACCTCACTACCAAATATAAATGGGTGCCCACCTTACCATTCTCTTTTATTAAGATAAAGTTGCTTTTGGTAAATCTGATGTTAATGCCAGCTGCCTTCACTAGCATTGGGTGAATTATGGTTATCGTTTCTCTCCCTGTGGATCCAACCTCACTCTGGTAACAGATCTTCTCAATGGCTATTTAAAATACTCCATTGTCCTTTTTTTAACATATAATGTATAATTTCTTTCAGAGGTACAGGTCTGTGATTAAACAGTCTTACACAATTCACAGCGCTCACCATAGCACATACCCTCCCCAGTCTCCATCACCCAGCCTCCCCATCCATCCCACCCCCTACCACTCCAGCAACCCTCAGTTTGTTTCCTGAGATTAAGAATTCCTCATATCAGTGAGATCATATGATACACATCTTTCTCTGATTGACTTATTTCACTCAGCATAATACCCTCCAATTCCATCCACGTCATTGCAAATGGCAAGGTTTCATTCCTTCGGAAGGCTGCATAACATTCCATTGTATATATATACCATATCTTCTTTATCCATTCATCTGTTGATGGACATCTTGGCTCTTTCCACAGTGTGGCTACTGTGGACATTGCTGCTATAAACATCAGGGTGCACATACCCCTTCGGATCCCTACATTTGTATCTCTAGGGTAAATACCCAGTAGTGCAATTGCTGAATCGTATGGTAGCTCTATTTTAAACTTTTTGAGGAACCTCCATACTGTTATCCAGAGTGGCTGCACCAGCTTGCATTCCCACCAACAGTATAGAAGGGTTCCCCTTTCTCCACATCACCACCAACATCTGTCATTTCCTGACTTGTTAATTTTAGCCATTCTGACTGGTGTGAGGTGATATCTCATTGACATTTTGATTTGGATTTCCCTGATGCTGAGTGATGTTGAGCAGTTTTTGATGTGTCTGTTGGCCATTTGGATGTCTTCTTTGGAAAAATGTCTGTTCATATCTTCTGCCCATTTCTTGATTAGATCATTTGTTCTTTGGGTGTTGAGTTTGATAAATTCTTTATAGATTTTGGATACTAGCCCTTTATCTGATATATCATTTGCAAATATCTTCTCCCACTCTTTTGGTTTTGTGGACTGTTTCTTTTGCTGTGCAAAAGCTTTTTATCTTGATGAAGTCCCAATAGTTCATTTTTGCCCTTGCTTCCCTTGCCTTTGGCAATGTTTCTAGAAAGAAGTTGCGGCAGCTTAGGTCGAAGAGGTTGCTGCCTGTGTTCTCCTTCAGGATTTTGATGGACTCCTGTCTCACATTGAGGTCTTTGAACCATTTTGAGTCCATTTTTGTGTGTGGTATAAGGAAATAGTCCAGTTTCATTCTTCTGCATGTGGCTGTCCAGTTTTCCCAACACCATTTGTTGAAGAGACTATCTTTTTTCCATTGGACATTCTTTCCTGTTTTGTCGAAGATTAGTTGACCATAGAGATGAGGGTCCATTTCTGGGCTCTCTATTCTGTTCCATTGATCTCTGTTTCTGTTTTTATGCCAGTACCATACTGTCTTGGTGATGACAGCTTCGTAATAGAGCTTGAAGTCCAGAATTTGATGCCGCCATCTTTGCTTTCTTTAACATTCCTCTGGCTATTTGGGGTCTTTTCTGGTTCCATACAAATTTTAGGATTATTTGTTCCATTTCTTTGAAAAAAGTGGATTGTATTTTGATAGGGATTGCATTGAATGTGTAGATTGCTCTAGGTAGCATTAACATCTTCACAATATTTGTTCTTCTAATCCATGAGCATGAAATGTTTTTCCATTTCTTTGTGTCTTCCTCAATTTCTTTCATGAGTATTTTATAGTTTTCTCAGTACAGATTCTTTGCCTCTTTGGTTAGATTCATTCCAAGGTATCTTATGGTTTTGGGTGCAATTGTAAATGGGATTGACTCCTTAATTTCTCTTTCTTCTGTCTTGTTGTTGGTGTATAGGAATGCCACTGATTTCTGTGCATTGATTTTATATCCTGCCACTTTACTGAATTCCTGTATGAGTTCTAGCAGTTTTAGGGTGCAGTCTTTTGGGTTTTCCATGTAAAGTATCGTATCCTCTGCAAAGAGTGAGAGTTTGACTTCTTTGCCGATTTGGATGCCTTTTATTTCTTTTTGTTGTCTGATTGCTGTGGCTAGGATTTCTAATACTATGTTGAATAGCAGTGGTGATAGTGGACATCCCTGACGTGTTCCTAACCTTAGTAGGAAAGCTCTCAGGTTTTCCCCATTGAGAATGATATTCTCTGTGGGTCTTTCATAGATGGCTTGTGATATTGACGTATGTACCCTCTATCCTTATACTCTGAAGAGTTTTGATCAAGAAAGGATGCTGTACTTTGTCAAATGCTTTTCTGCATCTATTGAGAGGGAAGAATGAAGGGGGGGAAATCAGAGGGGGAGACGAACCATGAGAGACTCTGAAAAACAGGCTGAGGGTTCTAGAGGGGAGGGGGGTGGGGGCGTGGGTTGGCCTGGTGATAGGTATTAAAGAGGGCACGTTTTGCATGGAGCACTGAGTGTTATACGTAAACAATGAATCATGGAACACTATATCAAAAACTAATGATGTAATGTATGGTGATTAACATAATAAAAAACAAAAAAAATACTCCATTGTCCACATAAAACAAAAACAAAAACAGAACAAAATCAAACAAAAAAAATCTCTTTATAAACTCCCCATCTATTTTCCTATTGCTTCCCCCATACTCTATACCTTTTGCTGCCAAACCATTTAGAAACTCGATGCTATTCCTTTTCATCAAACCACTGCAGTCTAGCTCCTGGCCCTCTCACTCCACTGAAGGGATTGTCTAACCAATCTGAATAGGTGAATCAAATATATTGAATATGTAACCAAATAAGTAAAGCAGCATATAGCACCAACTGTTCAAAAATACCCTATGACTGAACACCCTTTGGAGCTATTTAGCCAATTTGTGCAATGCAATAACCTGACATCTCTAATTTTTTAACAATTTCATATAGTTCAGGAATTTTCTTGTGATTATAAAAGGAAATTGTGTATTTCAGAATATTGACTCCCTTTAGTCCCTCAACTCTTGTTCATTCCATCATTCCATTCTTAGTTGAGAACTTCCCTCTTACCCCTAGGAGAGAAAAAAATATATCCACTGTGGAATATGGGGGTCCTTCATAACCTGCCTGTCATGGTCTTCCATAATCTTTTTGGGCTTACCTCTTTCTAAATCCTAGCCTTATTCATTTTTTTGGAATAAACAACTTCCTAGGATTCCCCATGTATACTATATTGCCATGAATATCATCTAGCTCATCAAGTCCTATTTTGTGTTTTTATGTGTCTATTGTCTCATGTTTATCATTAGAACTTGAGGATATTGTTTATCCTAAAGGGATGCTTAATAAATATTTATTATATAAATAAATAAATGAATATTACATTAAACTCTGGATGGACACAGTTGTATAATTTGCTTAGATTTATATGACCTGGGCAAACATCTATGAAATTAAAAAGGCTAAGTGAGAAGAAGCATCTGAGTCTATGGTTGCCTGGATAGTCCCACAATCCTTTGCTGTCACTATTTCTGTCACTGCCATTTCCCTTGCCCTGCCACCTTTTACAGTGTTCATGTCACTTGTTACTCATTTTAAGAATTTCTGGGAGCTGACTTGTTAATATTTTATATGGTAGCCTTAACCTTCCTTGTTATAAAGCATAAAGACAAGCAGTAAGAAGAAAGGGAAATCTTTTGTGTTCATGAAATATGAATTACATAATGAGAAAAGTATAGCTTAGTAATTAAACATAACATTTGGATTTAAGCCACCTAGATTTAAATACCAGCCCTCTCACTATGTAGCTGTATAATTTTCTGGAATTACTTCTCCCTTCTTTGCCGGAGTTACCTCACTTGAAAAAAGGGAGATGTTGAAGCACTTACTGTTCAGGTGCAGTGCAGAAACCAACAATAGCAAAAGAAAAAAAAATAAGGTTTAAAAATCAGCTAATATTATTTGCATTCCCATCTTTTGTGAACCATTTATTAAGCTATAATGAACCATCACCTGCAATAAAAAAGGCTTTTGGTTTGGGGTCTAATTTAATTTGCAGATTACACTAATTTATAAGTGCTATTTAAGTATAACCTTTAAAGACTAACCCCTGATTCTACTGAGTATCCAAAATCCCTATATGTTGAAGAATTAATGTTATAGAAAGTTATAAGTGAGAAAACTGAAAAATTAATTAAAGTAGAAAGTCATTGTTTACCCTGAGGTAAAGGGAGACAAGAGAGGACCCCTCAAGAACAAGATTTATTTCCAAATCATCCTCACTGATTACGTTCCACAAAGTGCCTTTGGTTAAGCCATTCCTTATCTCCAATGTAAGTAACTCATTGGTTTTAAACAGCGACCACTTTTCTTGTTAATTCATGCTATAAGTTGGCTTGCTTTTGCTTTAAATCATCCAGCTGTAGCTTTTGTGGAAAGATAAAATCTTTTAATATATCATAAGAATCTCTTCAATTCCGACAAAAGTCAAAAGTGGAGAAATAGCCTGGGTTTTTATGCTGGAGGAAACAATTAATTTGGAGTGCCATGATTCTTAATAAGCAGATTCTTCTTTCATGCTATTAAAGCAAAAAGAACTGAGTTAGGAACTGAAACCTTTGCCCCAAATGAGATTCAAAGTTACACATGTTGCAAAAATTTAATGTGTTATCTAAACCATGATAGGAAACAACTTTGTTATGTGAAATTGTTTTAATGCTGCCAAGGAGATTTACCATGCATTACCAATAAAAGTGTTTCTGTCAAATAAATAAGAGCACCTCAAAAGCTCAGACCCCTGCATTTACTTTGTTGAATATGTTAAAGCTCCTTACTCAGCTTAGCTGTCTCTCCATAGATATTAACATCTAGTAGGTGACAAAAAAATGTGTATCTTCTCAAGATGATTGATGCATTATATCCACTCACCACAATGCTCTCAGTTATTGTGTTTTTTTTACTTTTTATTATAACAAAATAATAGTTAATATAATTTATTTGTGCAAAATTAACTTTCTATCAGCTGAGGGCATAGGAAGGGCCAAATAAGAGAATGATTGTTTTATTTCTATATCTATTACTCATACATGATTCCTCAACTCTTGTAAAAAATAAAATAAAATTTTGCTGACTAATGAGTGGAGGTATAACATAGTCGTCAAAAGCATGGTCATAGAACCCACTAGCTTAGTTTTAAAGCCTACAGGAGCTCTATGATTTGGGGCAAATAATTCCATTTCCTTGTCAGTAAAGTAAAATCTCATTTTATAGTCTTTTCATTATGAAAACACATTTTTAATGTTTGGAATTTTTCCTGGAATACATTTTTGTTACTATAAAACTTAGGAGAGAGAAGACACGCTAGAGACTGTTCTGTCTCTGGTATCAGAGCCCAGGGCTGGATATTAATGATAACAGCAATGAAAAAAAAAAAACACACCCAATGTTCACTGAATGCCCACAATTTACTGGGTACTTTGCTAAGCATTATACAAACATTAACTCAATAACCCCCACGAAACATGGCTTTGGATTTGCTATTTCTAACCCCATTTTGTCAATGAAAAGTATCAACACATAGAAAATTCAGCTAAACTGACGATTGTCCTATACTAAAAATTAATGGTAGAAATAGAACTGGTAGCCTGTTCTAAGTGCTCTAACCCACACTCTGTTTGTAATAAATTAATTCCCATAAATCCCTGGATACAGCCGATGGTTGGCTTTAATTAGGTTGTTCATCAGTTTTGTTTTCGCATCTGGGACTTCCTGTAGAAGAAGCAGAAAAGGCCAACACAATTCTCTTGATAGAGTGGCAGAGAGGATAAACTTGCCATCCTTCTAGAGCACCCACACTTGCTTTACTCACTAAGCAGGAGTGTGCTGTATAAAAATGAAACAGGCAGCTGTCTCTCTACCTTGAATGTTGATACCACATCTTTGACTCAATTACTGTTATAATAAATATTTTCTAAGCATATTCTTTGTGTTTTACCTGTGCCTGGCAGGAATGTGAATTGTAACAAACTGACTGACAGGACTTATAATGACACCCAGTGTGTTAAGGTCAAGGAGAAGACCTGAACACCATGTGATTAAAGCCAAGAAAAAGCATCTGACTGTCAATATCATGATTAGAGGAAAGGGTGATATTCAAGGTCAGTCTTGTCAAATAAAGAATTTATTAATAATATAAGGTGAGAAAAGCAGCAAAGAGAGAAGTATACCCAAAGCCCCAGACACCAAATGCAATATAAGTAATTTAGGAAACTTAAAGATCACTGGGGAGAAGGGGGTGGGCAAGACTTACCTCCAACAGAGAGATAGGCTAGAAAAGCAAGCAAGTAAAAGGGTGAATAGCCATAATAGCACACAAAATACTTTCTTCTTTGATCCTGTTGCTCATGGGAAGTGAATAGCATGAACTAGAGAAATAAAGTGTTCAGTCTGAATTTTAGAAATATAATTCTGGTGGTAGGGTTTAGAGGTGAACACCTGGAGATGGTGAAGTGTAGGGGGCATTTTACTTTATTTCTTTTTTTCTCTTTACACACTATGTAATCAATAGGGAGTGTCCATTGCCCTTCTAGATGATTTGTTATTCCTCATTACAGCTTTTGTTCCAACTTCCTCCTTCCAACCAAGTATTAAATATTTAGATCCTGAATCTAAACTGTCCTATCCTGGCTGCTATCAGGATGGCTATTCTATAGTTGTGTGATCAATTAGGGGACCTTTTAAAATAGCCTTTTTAAAAGAGTCTATTCAGGGGCACCTCAGTGGTTCAGTCGGTTAAGCATTTGCCTTGTGCTCCTGTCATGATCCCAGGGTCCTGGGATCGAGCCCCGCCTTGGGCTCCCTGCTCAGTGGGCAGTCTGCTTCTTCCTCTCCCTCTGTGATCTCTCTTGCTTTCACTCTCTGTCAAAGAAATAAATAAAATCTTTAAAAATAAAATGAAGTAAAATATTCAAACTACTGTAACACATAAGGTGGCCAAATATATTGTCTGGGAATGAAAAGTCTCTACAGATTACTCTGGTTTATCTATGTGAAAAGTCAGGGCACCTCTGAGCTGGAATTTCTTCAATGAATCATGAAATGCAGAAAAGCAGATTTCGAGTTTTGTCGACAGGTAAATGGCAATGCAACTTATTAGGAATGATTTCAAATATATAAGTGACATAATTAATAATTATTTTTTTAAAGATTTTATTTATTTATTTGACAGAGAGAGACATAGTGAGAGCAGGAACACAAGCAGGGGGAGTAGGAGAGGGAGAAGCAGGCTTCCCGCAGAGCAGGGAGCCCGATGTGGGACTCGATCCCAGGATCCCGGAATCATGACCTGAGCCGAAGGCAGACGCTTAACGCCTGAGCCACCCAGGCTCCCACATAATTAATAATTATTGAACACTTTTAAAAAGTGAATAGGTACAAATACAAGTAAGTTCCCATGTATCCCTTGCTGACATATTTAACCCTCCTTCATTGGCATGGACGCTGTGGTGGTATTCATCCCCATGAAAACAATTATGCCTTCAGTGCATATGTACAGTCTTAGAAAATAATACTTTATTCAACACTCCGTTTATGATATTTATACATATCATTAAACATGGATCCAACTTATTCATTTGTACTTCTACATAGATATTTTCCATTTTATAAATATATATGAATTTATTTTCTATTCTCCCGTGTGTGGTCATCCAGATTGTTTATAAGTTCTCACTTTTACAAACAGTGTTGCTGGGTACATATTACCTCGTGTAATGTTCTAAAATGTTTTAAATGTTATGTGCCAGTGGGTAAAATTTCTAAACGATAGGGCATGACTATCTTGCATTTTATGAGGTATAACCAAACTGTTTTCCAAAATAGTATACAAATTTATTTTTCTTTGGGCAATGTATAGAATTATGATGCTGTGCCTTTTTGACAGAACTTGGTGTCATCACACTTTTAAGTATTTATCAACCTCTTATGTGTAAAAAAATAGTATGACTTTTCATTTTAGATCACTTAAAAACTTTAACTTTACTCAGCTGCCATTAGAATGAACATATCCATTAAAATCTGGTGAAAATTTACCAATCCATCAATTTATCCAACAAAACACCTTTCACATTTCTTTTCATTTCTTATGAAAAATCCACAGATGGTTCAATGTAGAATTCTTACAAGCTGTTATTCCGCAATTTGTATAACAGCAAATTAGATCACATTTTTTTTAAAGAAAAAATAATAAAGTAGTCGCCGGTGTGCTCTGGGATATTTATTTCTCAAAAATCCATTTTAACCCATTAGAAAAAAACTCAACGAATTCTCCTGTGAAGAGTGGTATATGTTTTTATGGTGGGCTTCAGATGAACATTTTGTGGCAGAGGTATCAATGATAAGCAATCTGATTAAACTCTGAATGAAAAAATCATGATGCAGAAATGGCTAATTTCTCCATACATATGGTATATTAGCTTGAATCTTGCATAATGGTGATGATCGTGTTTATTTTTATGTAAGATTTCCCACTATGCTTATGAATGTTGATATTTGTCTACTCTGCGTTACACTCTGAAACTTTTTCTTAATGATGCAATGGCTGCTTAGAAAACATTGTTTTATACTTTCATTTCCATACAAATGTAGAACAAAATTGAAAAATAGTGATTTCTGAATCACCCAAATAACCCCTATATATGCTATATAATCATCCTGGGCTCATGTACATTTTTGCTTTCGTTAATCTAGGAGAAAATTTGGGTGAAGGGCGGCATATATTTATAAAATGGAAAATACCTATGTAGAAGTACAAATTAATAAATTGGAACCATGTATAACGATATGTATAAATATAATAAATGGAGTGTTGAATAAAAAGTATTATTTTCCATGCATCATACATATGCACCGAAAATGGTACTCATTTTATTGGCATACGTTAATAATAGAGCAGATACGTATATACATGATGAGGGGTGGTTAAGTGTTTCATAAAGTTTGAACAAACAATGGTGTTACTCAAAACTTGATTTTTCACATATCATAAGCCAAAATGGACAACCTGAACTCAAACAATCCTGCCTTATCTCAGCCATTGCCATAATCACATTTGTGTATCAATTTAGATTCAATAAAACAACTGAATGACCTTGTTAAAAACACCTTACTGCAGAAGCCACTCTGAAGGGGATCACTATGTTCAGTTTTAGAAAATTTAAGCACCAAAGTAATTGAGGACCACATGAATTATAAATCTATAGAAGGTCTATCATTTGTATTATAATTAAACTATTGCAATTATAGTAAAAATTGTGTAACAGAAGAATTGTTAATAGCTGCTTAATCTAGGGGAAAATTTGGGTGAAGAGCAGCATATTTGCATGGCTCAAATCTCTTTGGCTTTGAATTTTGATAGCATGGTGGGAGTTGAGGAGGTTTTAGACAGTATAAAATGAAAAAAGTGTCAGATAAACCCAGATTAATTAATTCACTTTTATTCACCCATTCATTCATTTGGAAATATTTGAGTACTCGGATGTTCTGTGCACTATTCTAACCATTGGGTATCAAGATTTTATTTTCTTAGCACTCATTATTTTGTAGCCAAGGCCTGACTCACAATCAACAAAGATCCTCCCTTCACCTTTTTCACCAAATGCCTGAGAATATATTCTTTGGAAGAGGCATTGTGTTGTTAAGTTTGCCTGTTTGCTATAAGTGTGAATTCCATAATTCTTCAACTAGGGAGGCAAGACAGAAATCGGAGGCAGTCTACTGATATGTGCCAATGAATTATAGAAACAAAACAAAAGACTGATAATGTTCATAGAGTGAATATTATCTTGTTCAAGGATCAATAAGGTGTTCCTTGTTGACCCGGGCAGTGCCATCCCTGACTATATAGAAGCATGGTTATGTCTGGGCAGAATTTGACAGAGCCTTTGGGTTACAAGCAGTGATGAGCAGAGTGAATGGGTTTGGTTCCTAGAAGCGGCCATTGTCGAAGGGGTCCTCAAGTGTTTGCAGCTCATCACCGCCTCCACACAGCGCCATCAGCTCCTGAGGTGGCAGAAATCATCAGTCATTCCGGTTGCAAACTAATGTATTGGAATTAAGCAAAAATTACCATAATGCAAAGTTCTAAAAAGCAATATTCTTCCAATCAGTCTTCATGTAAATATGAGTGCTGCTGATTAAACACTCCGTATAGGCAATGCTACCTCCAGACAACAAAATTCTCAGAGAGGTTGGCGAGACTGTCAGCAGCTAACTCATATAATTAAGCAGTACAAAAAATGCAAAAGAGGGTACACCACGAAAGCCATCATTGCATTTCACTTTTAATTTAGTTAATAAAAGCTAGCATATAGTTTCCTGATTTGCCGGGAAGGAAAGAAGCTGTTTTCTGCTATGTTTAATTTGTGTTCTGCCTATGACCTTTTAATTCACATGCTAAGTTCATCACCTCCATGTTCTGTTCCCTTTGTTTTTCTTCACTAATAATCCACTAGAATACATCTGTTATCTTACAAATTACACAAAATTATAGTTTGATGTCTTTGACATTTGTGTGGTGATACTAAAAATGTATCTGATTCTTCCTGGACTGTGTGTAATAAGTGATGAAATATTCTAATCTCTTTTTATACATACAGGTTTAGTAGACTAAATTTGCCTAATTTTTTAAAGATTTTATTTATTTATTTGAGAGAGAGAGATTTGTTTGAGAGAGAGAGCACGAGTGGAGAGGGAAGGGAGACGGAGGGGGAGAAGCAGGCTTCTCACTGAGCAAGGAGCCCAAAGCAGGGCTCAATCTCAAGACCCTGGGATCATGACCTGAGCTGAAGGCAGAGACTTAACTGACTGAGCCACCCAGGTGCCCCACTGACTGATTTTTTAATAGGACTAATAAAGTATCAACAAAATATAGGACTCTATCATAACCAAAATGATACAGTCATATATATGTATATATACATATTTATGCATACCCATATGCATAGATATTATACATATGCTTAAAGCTACTTTAAACATTTAAAGAGTTATTCAGTTATGCATATTTTTTCTTGTCCTCCTC
The DNA here is from genome assembly GCF_009762305.2 of Zalophus californianus. Lineage (NCBI taxonomy): Eukaryota > Metazoa > Chordata > Mammalia > Carnivora > Otariidae > Zalophus > Zalophus californianus. The sequence continues at coordinate 19,073,833 of NC_045600.1, forward strand.
TATCCCCTATTCTACTCCAGGTTCTGCCTTAACCCCCAAATCAAAAGAAAAGCTCTCCTTTGTGCTGCTGCATATTTATTTTTCAGTATTACACATAATTCACAAGGAACATGATTCTCTTGTAACAACATTTTTTTTTTCTATTCCATATGCAGACCCCATAGCAAAGCCTGTATTATTTATGGTTGTATCTCCAAACTGAGGAAAATAAATAAAAATTTGAGTTAAGCTATTTTAAAGCAAAAATTCTTTCTTATTCAATAGAAATTAGATTCCAAATCATAGCTTCTGGAATGAGAGGAAGTTCAATGACAGACGTGGGTGAATATGACCCTATATGTTTATTACCAGGTAAGATTCAAATGAGCTTTACATATTCCACAGACATGCCAAATATGAAGCCAGCTTAATATGTAATATTAGCAGGATTCTTTTTTTAGCTGTAAATTAAAAAAAAAAGACATAAACAGATGTGTAGTAAAGCAAATACATCAACTCCAGTAAAGACTTGATCAAGTGGCTCAGCAACCCTACTGAAACTTGGCTTTCATTCTGCCTCAAATGTGCATTCCTATACACATCCAGCTGCCTTTTATAAAGTCCAGTGGCATATACTTCATTATTCTTGTCCAGCAGGACAGAGAAAGCACATTTGTCTTCACATTTTCTTCCCCATGATTGGCAGGTCCAGAGTGGGCTTGTCCTGTGTCTTATCAAAATAATCATTAGCCAACATAATGGAGCATGTGGATTTATTTTGTCCCAAGACCCTTCCTCTCTACTAGAATTGGCAGCTAAGGATTTTCTCTCTTGGAACCACGTGAGTCCTGAAATGGAAACTGGAACTGCTAAGAAGGAGAAGGGGATCATGACTGCAAAAAAATATTTCAACAATAGCCTCTATTTAACATGCTCCATGGCCATGTTCAGTTGTAGATATCAAGACACCTTTCATTTATAAAAGGGACCCTCAATTCACAAATTCTTTGTGCATTACACAGTACAACACTGTCCAGGTTATAGGGCTGAACAAGATCTCAAAGATCATCCGAGCATGCTACATTATGGATGAGAAAAGGAATCAGGGATCCAGAGAGATAAAAATCCATTTGTCTATAGCCAGACATCTAGATGATGGCAGACTGGGACCTAGGGAAATTCATTCCCAGTCTGGCACTCCTTATATTAATAATTAATTATCTCTTAAGAATTATGAGGAAGCAGTGAATCGAAGATAGAAAATTTCTTCTGTTGCCACTGGTGACAACAAAAACACTTACATCTTCCTATTGCTAGTGAGAACTGGAATTTCAAAGGATGAACCCCTCACATAATGATGTCCTAGCCAGAAAATAGTTCTAAGTATAACTTTCCCAGTTAAGAGCATCCATTTAAAATAATGAAGCCAGATGCACTTTTTAACAAAACCCAAGCAATCATTATGAAAACACATTGCTCTGTATTTAGGAATTAACTTGTGTTAGTAGAAGATCCATTATAAAAAACACATCATACTTTACTTGGGGATCAACTAGTGTAAGAAGAAAGGATTTTGCATTAAACTATTCTCTTTGGTAACTGAAAAAGAGCATCACTTTGAGAAAGACATGTGCTATTTCAAAGCACAAAGAACAGTTGGTTAATAAATGATTCTCTTCAGCAGTGATCCTCAGCCTTTATGGAGTTGCCTGGAGATAATTTATCATAATTTGTTTGATCTTGTTATTTCCTCCAGTCTTCCACTTAGGTCCAGCTGAAATTCTACTTCTCCAGGAAGTTTTGTTTGCTTGTTTTTGTTTTTTGGGTTTTTTTAACTAACACTTTCCAACCTCTCTGATTTCTCCTCTAGCTAAACTTTGACTACACTAGGACTCAGTACCACAGGTTGGCATTTCATTTTTCCCTACTGACATCATGGGACAAAATCTTGGTCCCAAAATATGATCATAAACTACTCCATTTTAGAGAAACTGAGCTGTATCTCTTTCCAGCTCAACAGTTCTTCGATTTGCATAATATTCAAAAGTTAATGTATAATGATTAATTGAATACAGAGGAAGGGAAGGTTTTTGCCAAAAATGTAGTAACTATTGCATGCTTACTATTATTTTAAGATTTCTGTGACCTGAGAGAAATTAATAAATTCAATGAGTTCCTGCAAATGTGGATGAGGCTCTCTTAACTTAAAAACAAACAAACTTGAAATTGTCTTATGGATATGTTTGCAGGCATATATTTTAAGTATTTCTCAAAATTGGGAAATATAAAGCACATGTGGAAATGTGCATAAAATAGAAATGTAGACTTCAATCATTGAAAACTGAACACTTGAATAACAGCCTCCGTTGAGAGAAAGTAGAATATTGTTAGCATCCCCGAAGCTTTGCAAGTCCTTCACACCACTGTCCCTCTCTCTGCTAACTTGTAAATTCTACTTCCCCCCTTATTTTTCTCATTATTTTTTCACATACATATACATGACTGAACACTAACAGCATGCATTATTTTCTGCCTCTCTTCTTTTGATCAACATTATGTTTGTGAGATCAAATCATATGTTGTATATAGTTTTGGTTTGTCCATTTTTCTGGTTGTATGGAGTATTGTAGATGTAAATACACCACAATGTATTTACCTACTCTACAGACATTAGACATTTGGACTGTTTCCAAATACGCTGACAATTATAGACATTCAACAGACTTCTACATGTCTCCTGAAACATACATACATGCAGTTTTGCAGGTGTTTTTACTTAAGACAAGTTCTTAACAGAGGTACAGTTGGATATTTTGTGCCAGATAATGCCTTTTTTCTGGTGAGCTATCATGGGAATTATAGAATGGTTAGCTACATCCCTGGTCTCTCCTTCTTGGATGCCAATATCACCACTACCACCACTATCACCCCCATTTGGGAACAAGCAAAAATGGCTCCAGAGTTTGGCAGATGTCCTGAGCAGGGAAGAGTAGTTGCCCTGGGTTGAGAAACACTGACCTAGCAGTGTGTCTGATTTCTGTAAACAATAGCCAACCCTTTTCCAAAGCAGAATTTCCAATTTTCATTTCAACCTGAGACTTCCCGTTACTCACATTCTCATTGATACTTGGTATGATCTTTTCCTAAGGCTGCCATAACAAAACCACAAACTGGGTGGTGTAAACAACAGAAGTTTATTTTCTCAGGTTCTGGGGGCAGGAAGTCTAAGGTCAAGGTGTTGGTGTGTTTGGTTCTCTTGAGGCTTTGCAGGTGTCCACTTTCTCTCGGTGTCCTCACATGTCCTTTTTCTGTGGACAAGTACCCCTGGTGTCTCTTGCTCTCTGATAAGGACACTAGACCTGTTGGATTAGTCTCCCACCCTTATGACTTCATTTAACCTTAATTCCCCCTGTAAAGTTCCTGTCTCCAAATACATTCACATGGGAAGTTAGGGCTTCCAACATCTGAATTTTGAGGGGAATACAATTCCGTCCATAACACTTGGTATTATCTGCTTATCAATTTTTGCAGTTCTGTGTCGTATCTGTGGGAATGTCAATTTTCATTTTCTTGGTAATTAATGAGTTTGACAGTTTTTCAAATGTGAAATTAGCTATGCAAATCCTCAAATTGGTGAAATTTTTGTTCAAGCCTTTTGGCCAAATTTTGTGTTTGTTTTAACTGTGTTTTCTTACTGATTTGTTAAAGTTCTTTATAAATATTCCCTCTGCTAGTTATCATCATCACAAGGGTCTTCTTCCACTTCAGGGCTTTTCATTCTCTTAATGGTTTATTGATAAAGGAAAATATTTAATTTTAATGTACTTGAATTCATCAATATTTTTCCTTCTGATCTGTGATTTGTATATGAGGCACACAGTGTCAATTTAGGGTCAACTTTTTTTTTTTAATCGATGTCAAAGTAACCAACATTATTAGTGAAAGACCATCTTTGTCACAAATCAAATTGAAATAATTGAAATTACTTTCTGCCCTAGTTTCGAAATATACTATATATTCAATTATACTCCCTTGGGATGCAAAACCTCCCTTTAACTTGCTTTGAAGAACATTTGGCATATACTGATATGCAGAAGTATTTAGGCTGCACAACAAGGAGGAGAAATTTGATAAATTAATAAGAGATTGTCTTTCCTTCTACATGCTTCATCTCTGAGCTCAGTGTTCTGTTTTATTTTAACAGCATTGGAAAAAAGTTAAATTCCTAGGAACTGGAAACTGTCAGGAAATTTTATCCCTGGAGATTGGACCAAATTACTCAATAGGCCATCTTACTTCCGTGTCTCAAAAGTGCTTATTTATTTGAGGAGAATATCTGGAGTTCATAGCACATCGGATATTAACTAAGCAAGGATGATTTAAAATAATTGTAATATTTACTAGGCACCTACTGTGTGTCAGGTTAGTTCTTAATATACACATTTTTAAATACTCAGAGCAGACCAGCAAATTTAATACTCAAAGTAGCCCAGCAAATAGTCATGCTCTTAACCCTACTTATCTGGCAAGAAACTTGTGTGCCCCACGTTTTCTAGCTGGTAGTGCTAAAATCAGGATTTGAATTTCTTTCCATCTGAATCCAGAGTCTGCATGCTTCCACAGTTACTTACAATATATCTGGACTGATAGAGAAAATACTAGAGAAAACCACATTAAGTGTTTTCAAATATTAGCAGTTTTACCAGTAGGAAGCAGGTGACAATACTGCAGTTCTCCAAGAGTTAAGGACCAACTGTAAAGAGTTTTGATGTGCTAGATTTTGTCTGCATGTCAGGAAAAATTCACACTTAGTTCAACAACCATTTTTCCGCAAAGTGAAACAGTTTTCTTGAGGCTAAAGAGTTTTCTAGTACTGGTGGCATTTAAATGAAAAAGCTAGAAGAAATTTCTGATGGAATGTTGGCCTGGAAAACTTCTGAATAACTCCTCCAGAAAAAAAGATATTGCAATTTAGGTTATTATATACTGTACATATAAAGTTTTACTTAGCTCTTTTTTGGTTTTTGTTGGTGTTAGTGTTTTGGTTTTCTGGTTTGGGATGAAGAGTGTGTAAAAGAAAAATAAAAAGGTATCTTCCATTAGCTTATGATAAACAATGAACAAATATAAATATAAGTACTAGATTATAAACTTAAACTGAAAAACATTAAAATATCTGCTACATTTGACTTCTTATAAAAAATAATTTTAAAAAATCCTATCTTCATATGAATGAAAGATAAGGAATTCTTTCTTTGTGCAGTCACAAAATATTTATTCTGTTTAAAATATAAGATAAAACCCCATGTCATTATTACCATACTCTTAAAGCTACAAAGTTCATTCAATTATAATTAAGGCAGTGATCAACTGTAGATATTATATAAAGTAGAATTCTAATTCAAAGGGAGTACAGAAACGGCTCCAAACAAGCAGGTTCTCTCTAACCCCTAGCTATATAAGGATGAAAAATATGACACTAATAAATGTTTAAATGCTCAAACATTTCTTAAAATTGGTGATACAATGTCATTTTTCTAACAATTACAATCTACACATTTATCCCATTTAAATTATCCCATTAGTTGCTGCAACTGTACAGAAGGACATTGATAATATTAGGATAGGTTATACTCTTGTAACAAATAACTGCTGAATCTAACTAAGTATCTTTATAAAAATGTATCACTTACACAGTGTCTGCTGGGACTTCTCTATGGGACAGCTCTCTCCTTTTCAGTCACTGGATGATTGAGTCAGTCTAACATTTTTGGTTCCATATCTTAAAGCATGGCCATGGCAGATAAAGTGATAGATGTCTGTCAACTACAATTGCATATGCAATTCAATAATTAATGCCAGAGCACAATCATAAAGGAAATTTTATAAAGGAGGATGCATCTTTTCCATATCAAACAGCAAATATGTGGCCAAAATCAGAGATTTTGCCTATTTTATGTAAGATAATAAAAATCTCTTTCTATCCTGTGTATTGTGCTTGAACACTAAAGGAAAATACAAAAGTCTTTGATAATTAAATTCTGTGCATTAAGAAAATGTCTACAGTAGCATCCATGGGCACTATGCATGAAATATATTCATAAATTCTTAGGAAAGGCATATGTTTAGGGTTATGTTCATGGAATTGTACTTATCCTCAATAATAATGATATCCATTAAGGTCAGAATTATTAGACTAAATCTGTATACACTGGTTACACAACAAATTCAATTATTTTGTCAGGCAAAGTTCAGTTGAACTGTGATTTGGTATTTTTTTCTTCAAATATTCTCATAGAATGCGAGTAGGTAATAAGATGAAGATGCAATTTAGATACACTTTATTTTTATTCCATAAGAGACAACTTATTTAGATTTAAGGGAGACATAAAAATGGAATGTGTCACCATATGAGGCAATGATTTGAGAAATTATTTTGATAAGGAAAATATCATTTCAGTAGAGGAAAATCTAACAGAAGAGAGAATCAATCAAATATTAACCCACAATCCCACTCTGGAAATCAGACCTCGTATGTTTCAGGATTTTTGTGATTTTTTTCTGACTTGCAAAAGTGATATAGTATAAAACTCCACAACCACATGTTTGGAAATTTCTCCAGCAAAAAGAAGAATATTTAATCTAAGTGTCATACATAAAGAAAAGATGCTGATGTTGCTCCTATCTATGTGGGATAGGTTTTTTCAGCATGAGTTCACATCAGTCTGATCTGCCAACAAATGAGTCAAAAAACAAAACAAACCTTGATTTTCTGAGATTTTTGGATTTTAGAATGATGTATAAAAATTATAGATATGTATTAATTAATTTGTAACTGCTGTCTACTCTATACACAAGTAAATGTATACATATTCCTCACTTCTTCCAGAGGAGAATCTGGAACTACATTTTCCCAAACGCCCTTTTTCTAACACTGAGAAGCAGTCATGCAACATTTGGAAGTTGAAAAAGAAAGAAGGGTGATTCTTCTGAGACCATTGTAAGCAGCTTGAGCAGGCGAAGGAATGACAGAGATAAGGTTCAAGGTGGTTTGTTGAGGAACACCTGAGACTGTTGCACACAGGTGCTGCATGCTCAGATATTCTAAGACTCTTCCTGGAGCTTCTCAGGGATCAGAGGCGTTTCTGTATGAGCTCTAGAGAACAAGTCCCACCACCTTTGGTGGCTGTAGTTTGAGATCTTTGGTGATAGCTTCCCTCCAAATCTGGTTGAAATCCTTAAACCCAAAGTACCTGGAGCAACTACTTTTTCCTTAGTGAATCCAAAGACAGTCAAGTGCTTTCAATGAAGAAGTACCAGTTTCAAATATTCCAAAAGTGCTGCAATTTGTTTTGCTTTTGAAATTTATTAAAAAGCAAATAGAGGGCGCCTGGGTGGCTCAGTTGGTTAAGTGACTGCCTTCAGCTCAGGTCATGATCCTGGAGTCCCGGGATCGAGTCCCACATCAGACTCCCTGCTCAGCAGGGAGTCTGCTTCTCCCTCCGACCCTCTTCCCTCTCATGCTATCTCTCATTCTCTCTCTCTCAAATAAATAAATAAAATCTTTAAAAAAATAAGAAAATAAAAAAAGCAAATAGAATGTGTGAGGTAATGAAAAAAATATCTAATTTTCTGTCTCATTTTGTCTCACCTATTTAAACAAGGCTATTTTCATTGTGCATCCTTTTCATATGGTACAGTGATCTTTACTGGAGACCTATGCTTGCCTTCTTTTTTTTTAAATTTTGTTATGTTATATTAACCACCATACATTACATCATTAATTTTTGATGTAGTGTTCCATGATTCATTGTTTGCATATAACACCCAGTGCTCCATTCAGTACGCATCCTCTTTTTTTTTTAAGATTTATTATTTTTTTTAATTTTTTATTGTTATGTTAATCACCATATATTACATCATTAGTTTTTGGTGCAGTGTTCCATGATTCATTGTTTGTTCATAACACCCAGTGCTCCATGCAGAACGTGCCCTCCTCAGTACCCATCACCAGGCTAACCCATCCCCCCACACCCCTCCCCTCTAGAACCCTCAGTTTGTTTCTGAGTCCATAGTCTCTCATGGTTCATCTCCCCCTCCAATTTCCCCCCCATCATTTTTCCCTTCCTACTATCTTCTTTTTTTTTAACATATAATGTATTATTTGTTTCAGAGGTACAGATCTGTGATTCAACAGCCTTAACACAATTCACAGCGCTCACAATAGCACATACCCTACCCAATTTCTATCACCCAGCCACCTCCAACCTCCCACCCCCACCACTCCACCACAAACCCTCAGTTTGTTCCTGAGATTAAGAATTCCTCATATCAGTGAAATCATATGATACATGTCTTTCTCTGATTGACTTATTTCGCTCAGCATAATACCCTCCAGTTCCATCCACGTCATTGCAAATGGCACGATTTCATTCGTTTTGATGGCTGCATAATATTCCATTGGGTGTATATGTGTGTGTGTGTATATATATATATATACACACACACACTCATACATATATATCTTCTTTATCCATTCATCTGCCGATGGACATCTTGGCTCTTTCCATAGTTTAGCTATTGTGGACATTGCTGCCATAAACATCAGCCATGCTTGCCTTCTAAAAATAAGTCTAATATATTGTAGCATTTGAAACAAATAAATAAGGAGTTATTAGGATTCTAAGTAGTCTGCTTTCCCAAGATGTGTTTTATTGTTATTATTATTATTATTGATTATTGATTATTTTTAGTAGCCTATCCACCCTTTTGTTATTGATCTTTTCTGGCTATCCCTTGATGAATCCCAAATCAAAGATCATCTGTATTATTTTTAGATTCTTTAGGGTTAACTTAGTCATTCACAAAGAGTGTTGCTGAATGTTATGATGTTATTAAATATCTGAAAGTTGGAACACATAAATTCTCTGAATTCCTCCTGTAATCTTTTGAGTCTACGCATTTATATAAATTTGAACCTGCATTTCCCACCTACTTTTATCATTTGGAAAGACATTTATGAAAGTGTACTGCTCTATTTCCAAAATGAGAGTTTATAAAATAGAGCATTATCATTCTGAGTTAAATGCTTCCAAAGGTCTCTATATGATTTGCTGCTAATTTCAAGATTTATGTTACTAAATATATGCTGGCTAATAAGCTATTCTTGAATGATAACTCAACAGACTATTTGGCATGGGGACAATTATTCCACAGCTGCATGCAAGATGCCACTAAATGCAGAATGGGATAACTATTTTTCTTTGGCATACTCTTAACCACTTCCCCTCAAAAAAAAAAAAAAGAAAGAAAGAAAGAAAGAAAGAAAAAGGAAAGAAAAGAAACAAATGTACTGATTCTTCTTCGTTCAATTAATGTAGGAGAGGACAAAAATAGAATAGAATGAATCATGTCTGAAGAAAGAAAAGCAAAAGATAAGCTGTACAGATATATTGGAGAGACTGACACATCTGGGTGTCCACAGAATTCTTAGACACTGCTGGATTCCCATCACAGGATTGCCTCTGTAACCTGAGATTAAGGATGAGCAAAAATGGGTGAACAAGTCTACCATAGGGTAAATATGTCACTTTGCCTCAATTAAATGAATCCATTGATTATCCCATCCAATCTTCACACCTTGTAGATGAAGTAATTATACTCAATATATACAATCTTAATTTATTCCTAGAGATTATTTTTTATTTTCATTTTTTGCCAGATTTCTTTTCTCACATCATTTTTTATTACTTGATTCATCTGTAAATTTGTAATCTTTTAAAAAATATGAAAAATGTGTGGACTGTATTATTATTGTTTGGTTTTGTTTTTATTTGAGGTTAGGAAATAAGCTACAAATTATATTTCCAGAATCTTTTATTAGAGTTTAAAGCCTAGTTAAAACCAGCTACTACCTTTTGATATAAACACAAAACAAGCAACCAAGAGCCAGATGTCTGTCAATTTCAAACAATCACTGTATTCCCAGCATCGAGATGATCTTTAGAACTCAGGTCTCTTAAACATCTTACCGCCTATTGTGTGACTGTTAACTATTCTAGGGCAAATCAGTAGCTTTTCAAACATCATATTACTCTGAAGATTCCAACAAAATGGTATAGTTATCAATTTAAATAATACTTAATGATTATATCTTATATTTCAAGCACCTACTTTTTCTTCTTCTGAGCTGATCTTGTATTTGGCGGGGGAAAGAAAGGAAGAAAGAAGCAAACAAAGAAATGCGTATCTTGATATTTTGGGTTGGAAGGTAGAAAACAAAATAGTGCCTATGAAAATAAACATCTTTCGAATGCATTAAATTTGCAGAACAGGTGAAGTGAAAGTTGGCAGTCAGCAGGTTGTTAGAGTTTTATTGTGGGATGGACTTTGTGTTACCTCTTTCCTGAGATGAACTGGATGGGAGCCACAGCTTGAAAAACTCAGAGTAGTTAACAGAAATAATGCTATGTCCAAATTAGGTTTATATTTTTAAGTGGTGGTATCAAATACAAATAACGAGAAAATAAAAAAAGATAAAAGTGAATGTTTTTGCCAATAGCAAATGATTTTTGTTGAGAAGGGCATTTTTCAAGGGGACTGACTTGTGCAGAAAATAACCTTTTACAAGATTTGGCTTAGATAAGCTTATCTAAGCATGGGGGAAACAAGAAGAGAAAGATGGGATATTGGCAAAATATGAATTTTATAAAAAGTGGTTTGAGCTGAAAATAACATCTTTTTCAATTCAAAATAACTTAATAAATTTATCATTGAGTATGTGTTGAGAGTAATGTGTGGATATAAATTTTCATTGCAGGTTGGGCATTGTGGCTGCTAAGAAGACCTTTTATGGTGGCACTTTGCTCTCAAGAAAATATCCCTTCGTTCAGTCCATGCAAACTCAGTATAAATCTTTTTTTTTTTCTTTTTCCTATGTCTAAGATGATTTCTAGCTAGCTGCTTTACAAACACAGAGTTGACATCTGTTGATTCCTTCAGGGGCATTCTTACAAAGTCATGAAGGTTTCAACAAGAAAACTATACACAGGTGGTACCAACCCATTTTATAGTCCTAAATATTACTGAGTTTTTCTTTTTAACTTTTAGATAAATAGGCAAAAAGGTAAGAAAATTATTTTAAAAATACTTTCTTGAACATAAACCTTGGCTGGCTCTAATGAAATATATAATGTGTTTTGATATAACCATGAATAATAAAAGTGAACTTGGAGTTCATGATCTGCCATCAATAGGGCAGACATTATTCTTTCCAGGTTTAGTAACATCTAGGACTCTGTCCCTAAAAAGGATCAGCATTTGATAGATGGCTAGTTTGAGTGAAGATAATTTCACAGAAAAGCTTCCTGCACCTTCTGGATAATAAGTTGTCGTATTTCCAATACATTCTAATCAGCAGATCTATTTAGGCATAGTTTAAATGGAACATAGTTTAAATGGAACATAGACTCATTTATTTCTTTCTGATAAACATTTATTGAGTCCCTTATTCTTGGAGAAACCTTACCATATGAGGAATGGAATGTTTTTCATAGCAATTGGGGCCTAGGTGTCATTTATACCAACACCTGAATAAATTCCTGAGGAAAGTGGTGTCCAGTGTCTTGAAGGGGACAATAGATGATCAGTTGAAAGATTAAAAGAGACAAAAATAAATAAATAATAAAATAAAATAAAAAGAAACAGGTTTTTAAAAGGTAAATACATATTTACCACCTCATTCATTCCACTCCTAGGCATTTACATGGCAAAGTGACAGCATATATCCATAGCATATATCCTTTCAAAACTTGTACATTGCAGCTTAATTTATAAAAGCCCCAAACTGGAAATAATCATTAAAAAGTGAATGGATAAGCAAATTATGGTAGAACTATGTTATGATAATTATACTCAGTGAAGGAAGCCCTACAAAACAAGGGTACATAAGGTATAATTCCATTTGTTTGCAAATCTGAAAAATGTAAATGAACCTATAGTAACAGAAAGCAAATCAGTGGTTGCCTGGGGCTGGGGGGAGGCGGTGGAAGGAGCAGTTGGAAGGGAGAGATTACACTGGGGTCCATGAAAACTTCTGAGTGATGGTAATGCTTGTTATCTTGATTTTCGTGATGGTTTTATGAGTAATACACATGTTGAAACATATCAAATTGTAGAATTTAAACATGTAAAATTTATCATATTCAATTATGTCTCAAAAGTGTTTTGTTGTTGTTGTTGTTTTTAAAGCCTCTGTACTCAGTTTCTGCCTGGATCAACCATATTTTTTGTTCCAATTCTACTTTATGAAGTATGGTTATTTGTTATATTTCATATTATATAAAGAGTAAAAAAAAATACTCATCATGCCATTCTCATAGTCTGCTACTTCTGTTACCTATCCTTATGTTACATCAATACCAAATTGCTCTGATTGCATATATCATGTATTCATAAATCTTATGTTAGCTGTGGTATTTCTTATGTCAATAATGCTCATCCACCCCGTGTCTTCATGTAGTAGCTAATGCAGTTTTTTTCTTCAAAATTCAACCCATTTGTCTCCTACTCCTTCATCCAAGAGTGTTCAAGTGATGCTCGTCCATGCTCTAATAATATCCTGTGCATGTATCTAGCAAAGTCCTTAAAGGTCAAATGTGCCTTCTTCACTTCACTCTTGACTTCTCCCAATATGGACCCCGGACTCCATAATCTTAGCAGAGGGAAAAATGCAAAGGAGCCATCAGCTGAGTGTTCATCTGAACTGAACTTCACTATATGTATTGCCCTATTCCTCAGGAAAGCCACTAAAATTTATGTGAATCATTTTTAATGTATGTGCATCAATAAATATGCAATTATTATATACATATGCAGGCTCTTGTTTCGAAAAACAACAACTAAGAATTGGCTTTTACATAAAAATAACATATGATATTCAAAGCAAATCCAGGCCATGTGAAGGAAGGCAAAAGACAAGTACTTCGGTCATTTTTGTTAAACCACACACAAAAGAGGAAACACATTTTACTCTCAAATGGAGTGATAAAAGAAACACGTTATGTTGAATAGTACTTTGATGATGGCAAGTATCATACACTCATGTGCAAATATTTCATGTTGTTACTATGAACTATTGCTTATTAATGTTTGTAAGTATTTCTTAATATTAATAATATATGTATATAACTTACATAAGTAATACAAGTTTTAAATACTTATGTATGAATACTTATAAGTACTACTAAGTAATATAAGTAATACTATAAATAAAATTTAATTAGTTATAAGTATATTATAATTTACTGAAAGTAATTCAACCTATATTTATTACATTTGTCCTTGGAAAATGAGTGACATATTGGAAAATGCAGATGATTCAAGACATGCCCTCAATTGGATCAGTTTTATATTAACTATACTAATAGAAAAATAGATATTGAATTTGAGCTCTGGGAAGGCATTTTTTTAAGGTCCTGTGGTCAGAGCTACAGCTATTTTATTACTGATAATACGACAGTACAAAGGAGAAAAGGAACTGGGGAGACTTACCAAAGTCACATGCTTGTACTTAACATTTTAATACCTTGAATACGTGTGTTTACATTAGACCCCCCATGTTTTATATTAGTCAATTCCAGTGTCATGGGATAAAAACAAAATTTAAAGGTCTCTGTAGCATGTGACTTATGTGACAGAAAAGAATAGTAAAGAGAACCAGTATGCTGACATTTCTGGAGACTTCCATTGGAGCTGACTCTCTCAAGGTTCCAGCAGGAACTTTTCACAAATTTCAGGAACACCATTGTAATTCCCTTCTGTGTATTGTTAACCACAAGTACAAGTGCAATAACAAGAATAATGTATTGTTATAGTCATTATTTAACTATTTACCATGGGAAGGTGTTTTGGGTTTTTTTATTACATTTTTGCTATTGGTATTTGCTCTCTCCCAAGAATAAGTCTGTGTCATAGCTCGATTTTAGAACAGATCATAGAGCCTTGGTTGACAGTGTTTGGGCTGGAAATAAAAAACCTGCTATTATTGATGATGTATCATGTAGTCACTTACTTGAGCAGAAATACATGCCTCTTGCTTTTGTACACTCTTCTATAGTAGGTGGATTTTTAGATTCTCTCACGGAGATACACTGTTAAAACTGAGATGCCTTGCTAATAAAACAAAACAAAACAAAAACAGTGAAAACCGAAAATAAGAAAAGACTTTTTTGACAGTTTCACATCCTATGCAAAGACAATCCATTTTGGATGATACTTGATTTGCAGAGTATATATATTTTTCAAAACCTCTTTTTAAAGAATTTTTCTACTAAGTAGAAAATCAAAAGTAAATTCCTTTATCTATACTGTGCAGTTAGTAAGATTTAGCATGCATATTTGCGAGCAAGGTCATTCAAAATCAACCCTCCTGGCAAACCTCTTGGAATGAAGTTTGGTTATAATGCAGGCATCCTTTATCTTAGCTCAAGCCAAACTGATTGAAAGCAAGTAACATTAGAGCATACTTATTGGAGATTATAATTTGGTCACTTTATCTAATAAGACTAAGTGTTGGTTGAATTTACTCCCACCTGTGTAGAATTTTGTCTGGATTCATAACCTACATTGTATTAAAAGATGAGCTGAACAAGGAGGAACTAGAGCTGGAGTCAACTGGGAATGAGCAAGCCAATAAAAGTAGTTTGTTTTTCCTCCAAATGTAATCACTCCTTTAAGTTTTAAACAAAATCCAAAATCTGTTTGCATAATCTATCCAATTGAAATACCAGTTTTTGTCCTCCCAAATCTGTTTGGAAAAAAAGCCCTGGATATAATACTATAGAAAACTTCAACTATTTTATTAGAGTAATAAATGTAATCTTTGTAGTCAAATACTTTCTTATTATTTAAAATATGCCACCTTAATCTGCCACTCTTATTGTCTGAGGTTATCAGCAATTTGCTAAAACACTATGTGCAGAGAATAACAGGGAAGGACATCTCTAATGGCGGTAGCTTCACATTTTGGGACTTGAATCTCTAACTCCCCCCAGGAAAAAAGAAAACAGACTTGTTTTGGGTTACTGGTCCAATCCTGTCTCCCACAGAGAGAAACAGATTACAATAAATGTGAATGGAATACATCTCTTTTAGGTAGGCTTATTTTCTCATTGTTGGTCCATATTAATATTCCTGGATATGGATCCACCTGAGAATTCAAAGTCAATGTAGAAAGCTTATTTGCCTGGCAAGAAACAGGCAAAATTAACAAACATCTGGACCAGAAATCAGTTAGAAATTAATGGGATGTAAGATGATGTTATTTAAATATTCTGCAATGAATACTAAAGAAATAATACACATACTTTTCCAAGGACATGAGTTGGTTTTCACTCGGGACAGAAGAGGGTAAAAAAATCCTCAGAGCTTATAGCAGAAGATTAGAATCTGAATCTGAATCCAAACTAAAATTTCCCTTGTTTTTTAGTAGAAATGATTATATCTTTCTCAATATCTTCATGTCTTTATATCTTTCTAAATAGGAAGGAAGTTTAAAGTTAGCAAGAGTAAATATAATTCAACTGAAACCCGTATGCCACTTTCACAGAAGTTCCTGAATATATATATATATATATTCTTTTATGATTGATCAATTTATCCCACTGAAGAGGAATATTAACTGCTACATAAGTTATTTCTTTTTGATTTCATAATCAGTCATTTGCAATGGATTATTTCAACCAGAAAATATGTGGACCACCCTGGAGGTAGGAAATTGCCATTGCTTCTACCTCCCCAGAGCAATTTTAGCAGCTAAGTTGCTACCCAGGGAACAACATTTTTATGTTCCATTAGTGATAAGCATTATTTTTACACTGCTTATGACCATATCTCACTCTGCTTATACATGTGCATTTATCTACCCTCTCCTCCCCACCATTCCAATTATTTCCAATTGCAAGAACTAAGTAATACATCTCAGAAGTTTAAAGGTGGTTGTGAAGTAACCAAAAGACAATGTGAATTCACAAAAGTGAACTAATATATGATCATTGGCACTATTATTCCATGCCTTTTGTTCACAGAGCCTTAGTAGAGAAGACAGTTCATTTTCAAGACATGTGAGGCTCTCATTATTAGCCTGAATATCAGTTGCAAATATAGAATTATCCAGGAATGTAAGTAATGGATTTTCCCTTCAAGTGTTTCTGAAAATATGGTTGCATATGGATAGAATAAGATAAATAGTGCTTTAAGTGGAATTTAAGTGAAATTAAAATAACTGCAATGTTTAAACATCTAGAGTAGTCTGGGCTCTGTGTTAGGATTTCCACATGAGACTCCCAACCCATTAAGAAAAACTCCCTTCCACAAATGAGACAAGAGATTCAAAGGGCTCTTCATAAGCATACCATCTCAAGCATATTTATACATTACGAAAAAGAGAAGATTCAGGAAGGGGATGACAATGAGGAACTTTCTTCACATTATCACTTTACTTAAAGCCAGAGGTTTGATTTCAAGAAGAGAGATTAATTTCTTCACTCTAACTCAAAAAAAAAAAAAAGATTTTCCCCAAATTTACTTAAAAAGATCCATTTTCACTTTATTTGACTTTGTTATGTGCTCAACTTCATTATCCAATACCAGTAATATTTCTAGTTACTTCTTGTTCAGTGACTATTAATATGAGCAGTTTAATAATCTCTTTTTCAGTTGTCTCTTTTTCAACTCTGGACATACATAATTCTGAAAATAAACAAGTAAACAAGTCAATATGGTCCTGAGAATGCTTGGCTGCTGAATCTAAAGGAATACAAAAAGATCTCTCCAGGGAAAACTGGGTATATAATCGTAAAACCCCATGATAGGTGTTAACAAATGAATTAAGGGACGCCTGGGTGGCTCAGTCGGTTAAGCGTCTGCCTTCGGCTCAGGTCATGATCCCAACGCCCTGGAATCGAGTCCCGCATCGGGCTCCTTGCTCAGCAGGGAGCCTGCTTCTCCCTCTGCCTGCAGCTCCCCCTGCTTGTACCCTTTGCTCACTCTCTCTCTCGCCCACGCTCTCTCTCTCTCTAGCAAATAAATAAAATCTTTGAAAAAAATGAATTAAAAATGTTTAAGCTTTTATTTTAGTGGGTTATTTTTTATTAAAAGATTTTATTTATTTATTTATTTGAGAGAGCGAGAATGAGAGAGAGAGAGAGAGAGCACATGAGAGGCGGAAGGGTCAGAGGGAGAAGCAGACTCCCTGCTGAGCAGGGAACCCCATGTGGGACTTGATCCCGGGACTCCAGGATCATGACCTGAGCTGAAGGCAGTCACTTAACTGACTGAGCCACCCAGGCACCCTTAGTGGGGTTTTTTTGTAAATAAACATTATTTACTAGATAGTTTCTTATATTTCTTAAAAACTTTTATATACATTTGAAAATTTATTTTCAAAATTCTTAAACAGAGGAATATCTATTTTGAAAGTCATTTATTCATTCTGTGACATATAACTAGATTTGGAAATAAAAGAGGAAAGAAAATTAACATTGGTTGAGTATCATCTAAGTTCTAAATACTCTGATAGGAATTTACATACATCACCTCATCAAATTTAAGTATCACAATAACATTTGGAGGTAGGTATTTCTAGTCATTTTTCTCAGTAGGGAACATAGGAAATCTTGGTGCTTAAAATATAGCCAGTAATTATTATTGATAACAAAGTAGTCTCTGGAGTTAGCCTGTCTGGGTCAAATCTGGCTTTATTTTTTTTTACATTTTTAGCTATATTAACTTGAGGAAGTCATTTAACTTTTTAAATGTAGTTGTCTCCATTTGTAAATTGGAAATTACATTTGCACATGACATATTTAGGACCACTATTTCCGTGCCTAAGTATTGACATACAAACCATCATCATCATCAACATCATCAACATCATCATCATCATCATCCCCATTGTTTAAAGAACCTGCAGTAGAACTGAGATTCAAACACAGTGATCTGACCCTCAACACCATATTGTTTAATCAATAAATATTAAATGATGAATACCCATTAGACTATTGAAATATGGAAACTTGTGAATTTAGGACAGACATTGAGCATCCATATGGTCACCCCAATTGTTTGAAGTGCTACACCGGTTGTTCTATACTTTAAATTTCACTTTTCTTACCACTCTACCTACTACTTGGTCTCTCTCATGGCTTAATGTTTTTCAGTTTGTCTTTTACATAGAGAAAGTCCCTGGATTCCATTTTTAGCTCTTCGATCTCCTTGTAATATGCATGTCTCCTAGGTGATCAAAAGTATTCCTAACCTTTCAATTACTAGCTATATATTAACAGGAAAACAATACAAAATACATGTCTCCATCATCAGACACCATCCCTGAGCATTAACTGACTTTACATAGCCTGTATATAGTATAGAAAAAATAATCATGGAATTAAAATATTTGCATGAGAAACACTTTTAACATAAGTTTTGCTAATCATTAAATAATTAAGGGAGAGTTTTGCTTTGTGCGTATATTTTGTGTGTGGAAAAATAGAGACTATTTTATTATTTTAAAGATTTTATTTTATTTTTTTAAAGATTTTATTTATTTATTTGACAGAGACACAGAGAGAGAGGGAACACAAACAGAGGGAGTGGGAGAGGGAGAAGCAGGCTTCCTGCTGAGCAGGGAACCTGATGCAGCGCTCGATCCTAGGGGGGCTCGATCCCAGGGTTCTGGGATCATGACCTGAGCCAAAGGCAAACACTTAAAGACTGAGCCACCCAGGTGCTTTGAAGATTTTATTTGAAAGTAATCTTTATACCCAACATGGGACTTGAACTTACAACCCTGAGGTCAAGAGTTGCATGCTCTAACGATCGAGCCAGCAAGACTCCCTGAGATTATATTACTAAATATTGAGCATTTTTTATTGTTGATTTCTTTTTGTTTAATGTAAATATAATTGACTTTATATTCAAAAATACTGGTAAGCACTTTTATAATATAATTATTTCCCTTTAGATTTTTTGGACTGTATTCATGTATAACAATTCTAACTAAAAAAAAAAAGGGAAAAGATTTTTGGCTTTTACTAATAATTTTATTTCATTTCTTACTTTATTCAACTGTCTATGACAATATTTAATATAAGCGATGATTGGGGCGCCTGGGTGGCTCAGTCGTTAAGCGTCTGCCTTAGGCTCAGGTCATGATCCCAGGGTCCTGGGATCGAGCCCGGCATCAGGCTCCCTGCTCGGCGGGAAGCCTGCTTCTCCCTCTCCCACTCCCCCTGCTTGTGTTCCCTCTCTCGCTATGTCTCTCTCTGTCAAATAAATAAATAAAATCTTAAAAAAAAAAGCGATGATCGCTGAATGTAATTTAATAGAAGAGATGACTGTAAATGTTTCATTCTTAATTTAAGAAAATAAAGATATTTCATCACTAAGTATAATTCTCATTATTATATTTTGTGACAAACTTTTTGTTCATGCATGGTTCTTGAATTTATCAAGTGATTTTTCTACATCTGGTGAAATTATCAGATGATTTTTCTTCATTAATTTATGAATGTGTTGGTCTACTTTCAAAGGCTCAAAATTAGCCATATTGTGCTATAATATTAGATTTAGTTGCTCATATGTTTTTAAATATATTTTCATCCATTTTTACAATGGAATTTGGTCTGTAATTTTCATTTCTTTTATTGTCATTGTTATGTTTTGTTATCAAATGCATGCAAGTCTTATTAAATGACTTGGTAATCATTTTTACTTTGTCTGTTCTCTGGGAAGATTTCATACAAGACTGGAGTAGATACAACTCTGGAAGAGTTGATACAAAATTAATTCCTGACATGTTTGGTAAAACTATGTTGGAGGCATCTGGACATGGCAATTTTTGTAGGAAAATTTTTAATTTCCCTTTTTTAATTCCTAATGTATTTTTTGTTCTGTTCCTTTCTCTCTCTCTCTTTTTTATTTGTTCTACCAAAAATTATCAATGTGATTAATCTCTTTAGAGAACCAGCTTTTGTTTTGTAGTCCTCTCTCTGTCCTTTTTATAGTCCATCCTGTTAATTTTTGCTCTCGTAGTTATTATTTCCTATTTTTTAACTTCTTAAGATATATTTTGGTGTTAAACTTCTATTATCTTAAAACAAATAATTAGTCTATTAAACTGTTGGAATTCTTCTCTTCTAACATATACATCGAATGTTCAAATTTTCCTCTAAGGCCTATTTTAATTGTATGTTATAATTTTTATAACATGATAATTTCATTCTCTTTCAGTTCAAAAGTTCTGGTAAATTGTATTTTTTAAGGATTTTGTTGATTTATCGAAGTTGTCAAATGTATTGACATAAAGTTGTTATTATCTATATTATCTTTTGATACTATCAGGTTGGTAATTATGCCATTTCTATCATTTTTCATATTGATAATTTGGATAAGCACTCCACAAAAAGGGAAATTTGAATGGCCAATAAATATATGTAAAAATGATAAACATCATTATAATAATCAGAAATAACTTTAAAATATGGTTTAAAACCACCAGGATGGGAAAATTTTAAGTCTGGGATTAAAACTTAGTAATACTGAGCAACCCAATCTTTTAAACATTGAGAGGGACACAGTCATTTTGGAAAAAAAATAGATGCATTATTTCTGTAGATGTCCATATGAATGATTCAACAATTGAACTCCCAGAAATATTTCTTACAGAAAATCTTGAACATGTGATGCAGAAAACAAGTATAAAATGTGAATATTTAAGAATATCAATAAGCAATCTTTTTGGAAATAGAAAACACTGGGACACAACCTAAATAGCAATCAACAATTCAATGGTTTAAAAAATACAGTGTATTTATGCAATGAAATTGCATATAGAAATGGCCCAAAACATGGGGCGCCTGGGTGGCTCAGTCATTAAGCGTCTGCCTTCAGCTCAGGTCATGATCCCAGGGTCCTGGGATTGAGCTCCGCATCAGGCTCCCCGCTCGGCAGGAAGCCTGCTTCTCCCTCTCCCACTCCCCCTGCTTGTGTTCCCTCTCTCGCTTTGTCTCTCTCTGTCAAATAAATAAATAAAATCTTTAAAAAAAGTGGCCAAAAAGAATTATGGCTAGAATTTTTGTTATATAATACTGAGCAAAAAATGCTACAGAAAGAAGAAAATATCCTCTGTGTGATTACTTTATATATAATAAAAAGCTGTGTTAAACTAAGCAATATATTATTTACAGATACAAGCAGACAGTAAAACTATAAAAGAAATTAAGATCTAAATAAAATCAAATCCAAGATAGTAGTTATCTATGACAGACGAAGGAAGAGATGGGGTTGAAAAGATTCACATATGGGACTTGGGCAATAATTTTATATGTTTTCTTATATTTATATCTGATAGGTATTTCTTGAATCATTATTCATGCAACTTACATATATCTTATGTGTTCATAATCAATCAATATGAATCAAAAATAATTCTTAAAAGAGAGCAAATGTAACTTCTGACCATTAACCTTTTTGGCAGAAGGACCAGAGATTGAGATAGGTTCAAACTTCTGGTGATATGGAAAATATGCTTCTATGCATTAAAAAACCTTGAGAATGGCTCTACTTTCGGGGAGTGATCTAAGTGAAGACTAAACTTTTAAAAGGAGATAATGAGTTAAGAGTCTCTTATGGTTTGTCTCCCTCCCTGTTTTCATCTTATTTTATTTTTCCTTCCCTTCCCCTATGTTCATCTGTTTTGTTTCTTAAATTCTACGTAAGTGAAATCATATGGTTTTTGTTTTTCTCTGATTGACTTATTTCCCTTAGCATAATAACTTCTAGTTCTATGCATGTCATTGCAAATGGCAAGATTTCATTCTTTTTTGACGGCTGAGTAACATTCCATTGTGTGTAGGTATAGATAGATGATAGATAGATAGATACCACATCTTTGTCAATTCATTTGTCAATGGACATCTGGGCTCTTTCCATATCTTGGCTATTGTGGATGTTGTTGCTATAAACATTGGGTGCATGTAACCCTTCAAATCACTATGTTTTTATCCTTTGGATAAATACCTAGTAGTGCAATTGCTGCGTCATAGGGTAGTTCTATTTTTAACTTTTTGAGGAACCTCCATACTGTTTTTTAAGAGTTGCTGGAGAGGAGGTGGGGGGGGGGATAATTTGGTGATGGGCATTAAGGAAGGCACTTAAAAAAAAAAAGGAAGGCACTTGATGTGATAAACACTGTGTTTATATGCAACTGATGAATCACTAAATTCTACCTCAAAACTAAAAAAGAGAGAGTGGAAGAAAAAAAAGAAAAAGAAGAAGAAGGAAAGGAGATAATGAGGAGAAAAGTTTTTATTTGAAAATATAAGCTCAACAGGATGATGCTATCCAAAACAAAAGTAAAAGTCAATCTGGTTCTGTAATCTACATGTCGTAATATTAAGATAGACATTGGGTAGGGTATGTGCTATAGTGAGCACTGTGAATTGTGTAAGACTGTTGAATTACAGACCTGTACCTCTGAAACAAATAATGCATTATATGTTAAAAAAAGAAGAAGATAGTAGGAAGGGAAAAATGAAGGGGGGAAATCGGAGGGGGAGACGAACCATGAGAGACTGTGGACTCTGAGAAGCAAACTGAGGGTTCTAGAGGGGAGAGGGGTGGGAGGATGGGTTAGCCTGGTGATGGGTATTAAAGAGGGCACGAACCGCATGGAGCACTGTGTGTTATATGCAAACAATGAATCATGGAACACTACATCAAAAACTAATGATGTAATATATGGTGATTAACATAACATAATAAAAAAAAAAGAGAGAGTATGTGCTTCTGTTGAATTTGAGAAGCATGATATTTGGGCAACTTAAAGAAGTGTCTCCGTGGTGGCAGATACAGAAAGATCATTAGCTGTATGTGCAAAACTGTGAGACAATAGCAAGTCATTAAAATGGGTGCAGGAGAGGGCCTTAAGTAAGAAGACTGCTCTCTATGGCTCATTCATTTTAGTACTTAGCAATATTTAAAGTTACAAGCTTGACTTTACAACTGCAAAGCAACTGATAAAAGATTAAAACATTCATGATATGATAGACAAAAAAAAAGACACCTCCCATAATTTTAAATCAAAATCATTTGTTTAAGCTCACTCATTAATTAAATATGTGTGCAAATATAATCCTAGATTTCTTTTTCTTTTTTAACATTTTATTTATTTATTAGAGACAGAGAGAGAAAAAAGAGAAAGTGAGAGAGGGCAAGTGAGAGGCAGAGATAGGAAAGAAAATCCTAAGCAGGCTCTTCGCCCAGCACGGAGCCAGATGCGGGGCTTGATCTCCTGACCCTGAGACCATGACCTGAGCTGAAATCAAGAGTTGGACTTTATTAACCGACTGAGCCACCCAGGCACCCCAATCCTGGATGTTTTCAAATGAAAACCCAGAAAATAACTCAAATATAATTATTTCAAAGAATGTATTTAGCAGCCTGGGATACAGACATAGAGTGGGAGAAAAGAAAATAAATATATGATTCAAAAACATCCCGGTTAAATAAAATTTTTCCTCAAAACATAACATTAAGTAAATTGGACTATTTTAAGGACCATCAAATCAACTATGTAGAAATAAATATAGTTGGGGGAAACAACCAAAAATTAGCTGTTTTTTAAAGATTTTATTTATTTATTTGACAGAGAGAAACACAGTGAGAGAGGGAACACAAGCAGGGGGAGTGGGAGAGGGAGAAGCAGGCTTCCCGCAGAGCGGGGAGCCCGATGCAGGGCTCCATCCCAGGACCCTGGGGTCATGACCTGAGCTAAAGGCAGACACTTAATGACTGAGCCACACAGGCACCCTAAAATTAGCTGTTTTAAAAGCAAAACTTGATGCATTAGCTGGAGAATATATCAGATGTCCCAATCTGTAGTCATTTGGGGATTTTGCTGAAAATTTTCCTTCCAATTTACCATCTTACTTGACTGGTTAAACCTAGTTAAATATTAAAGGTGAAAAATACTTAATAAATTAAAACATCTCTTTCTCTTAATTTATCACCACCCAGCATAATAAATTCTGAATCATCAGAACTCTATTAGTATATTTTCAATTTCCCTGACATTATCACTTTTAAAAATAATTATAAACAACAAATTTCATAATATAGCATAGTGCCTTAATTAGGACCATGTGCTTTACATTTATTTTTTTTTTATTTTTTTAAAGATTTTATTTATTTATTTGAGAGAGAGAGAATGAGAGAGAGAGAGAGAAAACATGAGAAGGGGGAGGGTCAGAGGGCGAAGCAGACTCCCTGCCGAGCAGAGAGCCTGATGCGGGACTCGATTCCGGGACTCCAGGATCATGACCTGAGCCGAAGGCAGTCTCTTAACCAACTGAGCCACCCAGGCGCCCTGTGCTTTACACTTAATTTTTAAAGTCACCTAAAGAGACCAGAATCATTGCACAATTTCATTTGCATAAAACATCCTATTGTATAGCTCTGCATATTCATGCTGACACTCTCCTCCCTGAGAAATCTTCCTTGCAAACAAAATCAGAAAAACCCTGGATCTATACACAATAGTTAATCTGAACTTCCCTGAGGAGTTTCAATGCTCTCTATTTCGCTCACTAAGATTATAAAAATGTTATTAAAAGCCACTTAAATGGATACATTTGGCTTCTATTCAATACCTGAGTCAAGACAGATTATTGCATCAGCTAGTCAAGTAAGTAATTACCTTGCACTAGCCCCTAGAGAATGGGTGGTACTATTTGGTACCAGGTATCTAGGAACTGTCCATACCCAGTAGTTTTCTCTGAAAATTCAGAATTGATATCAAGTAAAGGCAAATGCAAAAAACCACAAATTCTTGGACCTTAGTAATTTGCTTGATATTGCTAAAGAAACATATTCAAAAGACTTATATTTTACAGGGGCGTGCATTTTGTTATGTGTCTTCTCATAAAATGTGCAAGTAGGAAGCTTTATATTTCTTTCCCGTGGGCAAAAACAAGAAAAATATTTGAAATTCAACTTTACACAGAAGGTCAGTTGTGAGCTTCTGGTTGTATCATGTGCTTCCAACAGTTGTTTTGAGTTTAAACAGAAAACAAAAAGCAAGTACCAAGAATATACCTAGATAGTAAAGGAAAATTCAGTAATTATAAATGATTCAGAACGCAGAACAAAAGTAGCCTTAAACTGAATCAAAAGATTGTTATCATATTTTCTAAATTCTGTGACACAACAATTTTGAGATACACCAAAGACTTAGCAACAGCTTGTTAGAAAAATTAAATGAAACAGAACATCATATTAAATAAGCACATTGATTTAAAATGTGTCTTTGGTTACAAATGTTGAAATATGGAAAACTGCATGTTACAATAAGGGGAATATGTGTTTGCTATCAAAAAAAAGTCAGAAATTATTATACTGAATCACAAGCATGAAAATGAAAAACACAAAGCTCTTAGATACACAGAAAAAAAAAAGAAAAATATGCAATTTTAGTGGGAAATTGAATATCTCTCCCACAGCAAATCCTAAAGATGAAATTCAGAAATAACAAAGTCATGTCCACTGAAGAGATATATAGGGACAGCAGAAGAATGAGAAGAAAAATGTTCAAGGTTTGATAAAAAGGAATTTTGTAAACTGGATGTTCTGTGTCCTATCATGGAGTACCCGCTGATAAATGACAACAGTGTCACCTTATTGAAGCACTGGCCACTAAGGGCACTCAACAAAGCATGCTAAACAGAGAGATGTCATTGCTCTCATGCTCTGCTCCATCAGTACTAAAG
Source organism: Zalophus californianus (assembly GCF_009762305.2). Classification (NCBI taxonomy): domain Eukaryota; kingdom Metazoa; phylum Chordata; class Mammalia; order Carnivora; family Otariidae; genus Zalophus; species Zalophus californianus. Next base: position 19,099,635 of record NC_045600.1, read on the forward strand.
TTACTTTCTGTGATCACTAATTTTGTGTGTCTGCTTGACTGGCCAGGGAGTGTCCAGATTAAACATTATTTCAAGGTGTGTCCATGAGGTTCTGTTTAGATGAGGTTAGCATTTGAACTGGTAGAGTCAGTAAGGTAGAACCTCCACCCCTCCCAGGGGTGAAGTACTGGTGGGTACCATCCAGTCCAGTGAGGGCTGAATAGAACCAAAGGCAGAAGAAGGAGGATGTTGCCCCCTTTTTTTCTGCCTGAGTTCTTGAGCTAAGACATCTCATCCTATCTTCTGCCCTTGAATGAACTGGAATTTATACAGTCAGCTCTCCTGGTTTACTGGCCTATGGACTTAGATTTGCCTCGGTCCTAGGTTACAGACAGCAGATCGTCAGACTTCTCAGCTTCCATAATCACATGAGCCAATTCTTCATAATATATCTCCTTTTATATTCATCCTGTTTCCTTTAAAAACCCTAAAACACTTCTCCAACCTAAAAAGCGTATTGGATGCTTTGCTAAAATCACATTTCCCTACCAGGAGACACATTATTTATAGTCATCCTCATGGCTTTTGCTAGGCATTTGAGTGTCACTAATTTCCTATAAATTTTCATGATATTTGAAAAGGTTGCAAATATCTCCCTTATATTGCCCTACATAATAGGGATCCTAAGTCTGTGTTCTTCGTCTATCATACTGGCTAGAGTTTTCAGTGAGATATACTCTTTCCATTTTTTTGACTATCCCTTGATCTCTATTCTGATATGTATACAGAGAACTAGGCAAATTTTTCAAGTAACAGTTATTTCCCCAAATCTAAGTGTCTCTTTATACTATTAGTATCTCACTGATGCCTCGAATTTAGCCTTATCTCAAAGTGACTATTATTTAAGCTCTTTTGGGAATATTGCTCTCATTTCTACCCCTATTTGTTTAATATTCTGGATATTTTGAATATTTTCATATCTTTGTGCAATCATAAAACCAACGTTGTGTACAATTTTAAAGATTAGTGGGAGCAAGAGATAGGGGGACACTTTCTTCGTTTCAATTTCATACCACTCATCTTAAATTTCAGTTCCTGAAAAAATGGTTACCAACATGCACGTTTGAACTTTCTGAGGAATGGAGAAGGTAATGAGCAGTTCCTTAAAAACTGTTACTGACAGTTTTGATTATAGAGCTTACATTTGATAGAGGAATGTTCCATATCATTGATATGTTTAAAAAATTTGGCAGTACACCTAAGATTGTTCTCATTTGTCCTAAGAGAACATACTACAGCTCTTCAATATGGTGGTATGAACTATAAATGAAGTTATTTATTAGGAACTATAAGTCAAACTTTTCCTCAGGTCACTAACATAAATGAGATCTATTCTTTGAAGACCTTATATCAGCAAAATAAAAATAATTGGATCATATTTCATTTGCAAATGATGCTAAATTCCTTTTGTCAAAACTTAAAATGATCACTTTGCTTATAGAATAATATATTCTAGTGCTTAGTTATCTACATGATATGGTAGAAAAGGTTTAAGGGCTAAACAAATAAAACATTTTTATTTAACACAAAATATATTATACAAAGTTGCTTATGATGAAATTTGATTTTTAATTGATCTTTTTTTTAATTGATCTTTGAACACATTTTTTGTGTCTATTTCACGACTTATTTTCTTACTTTTGTGATAAGTAAGATTCATGTAAATCGTCCAGATAGGATCTTAATCAAGTTCTTGGAGGAATTGACATGAGTTTAGAAATGAAACATCAAAGTGGCTAAATACCACCCTCAATCCAAATCAGATACCTATTGGAAGACAGTTCATCTCAATATATTTATATTCAAATTGAATCTGAACTACTTCCAAATAAGAGTTGCCTATTGACTTGATGAAAACCAAAACAAAAGAATAAAATCATACTTGCTAATACTTTTTGTTTTTTTCAGTGCTTGCAGATTCATTTGAATATATAGTTGTAAAATGGTAAACCACTTTAATTTTATGAGTATTTGCTATATACCCTAATATGTATGTTTAAAACAATGTATCTCTAGTTACATTTACCAACCTAAATACATTATATCTGAAAATATTTCCACTGAAAATTTGAGTCAAATTAAAGCATATGAAAGCAAAGTTAGACTTTTCTTGCACTCAGTTACTATCATAAATGCAAAATGTTTCCTTTGTGCCAACCACAGTGCTAGATGCAGTAGATTACATTGTAAATGAGATGCACTTCCTGAAGTTTCTAATGTTATGTGGTTGCAAAAGATAAGCAACTAAAAAAAAAAAAAAACCCTACAGATTGCAATAAATGCTAAATTTAAAATAAGCTTCAATGCAGTAGAGCCAGATAGTAGAGAATAAATGGATGCAGTGTAAGGAATTTTATAATTTATTGGAACGTAAGGCCCATAAAAATAGGGACATAAAATGTCTAACCTACTCTCATAACCATAGTGCTTTGCAGATTATCTGACCCATAGCAGCACTCAGTTAACATTTGTAAAGTAAATGAATGAATGAGTGACATATATTTTTTCTAGAATGACCTTCTCGATGACTTTCCAAGGTCATCACTTAAGTATAGACTTGAAGGATGAGGAGGAGTCCACCATAAGCAAAATGGGTGAAATGTTTTCAGAAAAAAAAAAGAGAGTATGTAAAATGATCAAAGGTAGGGAAAGCTATTTGTAAAACTGAAAGGTCATACAGCTTGAGCAGAATTGTCAATGGGGGATATGGCAGAAGTTAAGGTGGAATGTTAACAGAGCTTCCTTAACTATAGTATTATAGGACATGGAAAATTTAGACTTTTCCTTCAAAGTCATTGGATGGGAGTGAACTGCTATGAAAATGTTTCTGACAACTACCAACTCATGAGATTGTCCTAATAGGCTATAAAAGATAGGGTCATTGCATCCCTTGAGTTGCAATCCACTGTAAATATTTCTTGCTACCAACAACTGTTGACTTTCTTTATTTGCACAGCACAAGTTTACATAGCGAGTTTGGATTAGAAAATATAAGATCTTTTTCTTAATATTCTTGAATTTGAGAGTGTAAGTAGTAAGAATTCAGATAGAAAGTTTTCATGTAAAAATATTTCAAAGCCTGTTGATTCTTGAATTCAAATTTTGAAAGTTTAAATAACAAAAGCTAGGATGTAAAGGATTATCAAAATATAAACTAAACCAAAAAATAAATAAAAATTAAAAATAAATATAATTATAAATAATTATAAAAATATAGATATAAATTAGACATGAGGCATATCATGTAGAAAGAGGCTATGTCTTTTAAGAGTGGGATTTCATTAAATCAGACACTGTATGAAGATATTTAATAATTTAAGATGACAGTCTACTTTTTTTTTAACATATAATGTAGGATGAATGGGGGGAAATTGGAGGGGGAGACGAACCATGAGAGACTATGGACTCTGAGAAATAAACTGAGGGTTCTAGAGGGGAGGGGGTGGGGGGATGGGTTAGCCTGGTGATGGGTATTAAAGAGGGCACGTTCTGCATGGAGCACTGGGTGTTATATGCAAACAATGAATCATGGAACACTACATCAAAACCTAATGATGTAATGTATGGTGATTAACATAATATAATAAAAAAATAAAATGACAATCTAGTGGGGGAAAACAACTATATCCTAAGGGAACAACAATAAAAAAATCTACATTTTGAAAGCATTAAGAAGGGAACAATGAATTTTATACACCAACAGTAATAGAAGTCCCCTGGAGAAGGCAATGATTGGACTGGAGCCTGAAAGGATGAGATTTTCATCAGGCAGTCCACCATGTGGACATACCAAGCAGAGGGAGATTCAAACTGCTAAAGCAGAAATTGCAAATTGGTAGACCTTGGGCCAAATCTTGCTGTATTTTTTTTTTTAAGAATTAGAGTACATATGCTTAGTTAATCACAATGCCCACCATACTTTATTATATTAAACCATTTTAGCTTTATATGTTAAGTTAGCTCCTGGCCACTGTAAGCACCTGAGCTTGTATTTCCTAAAGAGAAACTAAAAGAAACAAAGTATAAAAAGCTTTCAAATGCCCTCTGTTTGGTAAATTAAATAAAAGGCAGTTACTGAACATTTTTTATTTTATTCTTATAAATAACCCAAATCAGCATGCAACAAACTATAGTCCAAGTCAAATTGCACCTTCTATGTATTTTTTAAATAAAATTTTCTTGAGACACAGTCATGTATGTTCACTTGCATTTTATCAATGGTTGCTTTCATAGGATAATAGCAGAGACCACATAGTCCATAAAACCCAAAATAGTTATTATATTGTCTTTTAAAGAAAAGGCTTTCCAATCCCTGGTCTAAATAAAAGAATAATTTAGAGTAAAGTTGTTCAATTATGTATAGATCCTATCACATCCAGATCCTATCACATCAGTATACATGACATATAAGGAACTTCCTATGTACTTTGTCTTATTTACACCTGCACGGACCCTTTATGCTATAATATATCTAAAGATGTCTTGCATGAATTCAGAGGCAGAAATAGAATCCATTTGCTGATTTATCAACAATACTCCTTTAGCATAATTCCCCAATCCACTTACATGCTGTTTAGTGAAATCTGAAGAGATCGTTACAGAGATGACCAAGCTATCCACCTGTTACCACTTGCACAGACAGGAAAATTAAGTAAAAACCCAAAGCACAGTGTAAATAAAGAATGTTGAATTTTAAATTAAGTAAAAAGTAATAGTAAAAAAAGCGTGGCATGAAAATAAAATAGATTTTAAAAATAAAGTTAAATGCACATCCTGACCTTGTTTCGCCTGCAAATACGGGCAAGTGGAAGGAAAGATGAAAAAATCATATCATCATCATTCCACCTTGATTTTCAGTGTCTGTCTGTCTATCCATTTGGCTCTTAAAATAAAGTGCAGGCACATATTTTAAAGCAACCCACACATGATTAATAAGGGCAGCACTGTAAAGAAACATAAAACTGCCCTGTCTCCTTCATCTGTTCTTCTGGTGCAGTGATTAACCTTTGAGTTTATGAGTATTTTTGCACTTGCTTCAGATAAAGTATTTTATGAGTTCTTCCCTCCCAGGCAACTTGGATTAAACTTATCAGGCCCAGGAAGATAGTGACCCATAATGGCTGTTCCCTTTGAAAGCATAATCTTCCCCTTGCTGCATTATCTGAGCGTTCCTTGCACAAACCAGATGGAAACATCAAGGCAGAGACAAGGCAACTTGTTATAAGGTCACATTCTACACCATATACATCATTCATGCTTAATTGATTTGCAGCCCCACCTAAAGACAGATTGCCATACATTATGAAAGCTGAGAATATGAAAAGATCATTTTTGCTCCCCATTAATTCCCATTTGGAATGGCTCCTGACTTTACAAAACTTTTTGGCAGCACACTCAGTGATGACTGATCACTCCTTTTCAGTGTAGAAACAGGGCAGGAGCAGGAGGATTTATCTTTTAGTAAATTCCTAATGAAATAACAAAGTATTGGTGGGGTAATTCTAATTCTCAGCATCTTACCACCCTCCCAAAACAGCAATTCAAAAATGACTGACTTCACCAATAGTGTGAGGTTCTACAGTCATCTCCTGGAAGGGGCACTTGACTCTGCTTCAGAGTTGGCACTGTGTCTAGGGTATGGGGATCAGGTTAACTTCCGTTTCCACATTCTGACAGTTCACATCTTTCTGTGTGTCAGGAAAATCCATCATCCTGTTACCTCTCCCAAACCTGGGCTTTCACACCAGGATTGGCACAAATCTGATCTGAGGTAACTCAGGACATCCTCCTCATTAGAGGGTACCCCAAAATTGACTGGTAACTATCCTTGTTTCTCCTCAATTGGGATAAAGAACACTTTACCGGCAGAAAAACAAAAATTTGAAGGGAATGTTTTCTGTCCATGGACCTCTACTCTAATCTGTGGTTTCTAATGAAGGAGTATTCCAGAACAAAGAAGAGAGTGATAGACAGATGGGTTTAGTCACGTATAGATGAGACTTAGAAATAGTCTTTCAGGAAATGGGATAGCATTACGAAACGAAAACAAAGGATTCCCTGGTACACAAAATATGTCTTCAGAAAGAGTTTCAGTTGGGAAAACAAAACAATATACACACACCAACAAAAGAAATTTCTTATAAGCAATTTTTCATATTAAGAGAAGATGCATGAATGAGCCAAGAGATGCTTCCAAGCCAGAGATTCAGAAACTGAATACGCAACAGAGGACAGCATGAGTAACATCATATGCTGGTTTACGAGATACTGACTTGTCGCATTTCCAGTAGGACTGTGAGTGATTCATTATGGTGCTTGCATTCACCATATGGTGTCACGTAGTTCATTTTGGTTTGATAATATTTTCTGATAATTCAGCCTTGACTAAAACATTGTTTTTAAGAAATTTTGTAAATAAGGAACAAAGATGTCTAACCAGAAGATGTCCGATTGGAGGTTTTTGATAAAAGTTCTAGTAAAGAATTGTCAGCCTCTCCAACGAATCTGGGTTCTGTAATCTAAGTCATGACTCACAGAAGGAAACTATGAACATTTTCTTTTCTAGGGCTAATTTTAAATGGATGGGAACAGATATGTATGCATTTCTCAATATTGCAGCATTTGTTTTCCTGAGAAAGATATCAGAACAGTGGTTCAGGAAAGGAGCATATAGTGCCAAACTCTATTCTGCTACTGTGACCACCACATACACCCACCTGTTTCCACAAAGCTTTGGTTTATTATTTGAATGGAAATCACACTGGTGGGGATAATAGGGGAAATTAGGATGAAAAAGAAAGTCTGGTTTGAAGTCTGACCTCCCTTCTGCTGGCCTGTGAGCCTACACTGGCAGAAAATAAGAAGAGGTTTGTGCTCTCTGAGAGACTCTGTCCTTCTGTAGCTCCTACACCTTTATCTGCTGAGTCAAGTGGGACCACAGAATTCTGTGTGCCCCTGAAGAGATGGCTCCCATAACCCAACTTCGAATCATAGGGATAGTTTTTTTTTTTTTCTTTGATCCATGTTTATACCAGTCACCATAAACAAACCAGGTCACTCAGATAATAATGTCACCCACCAGACCTTATAACTTTGTACTTGCCATCTTGAATCTCTCCCTAGCTCTGGAATTCCTTCCTCTGTGCTCTCTGATAACCATTCCCACTTGTCACCAAGATCCTCTGCATGTGAGAAAATGTATCTGAAAGTTTTCTTTATCTTCTTCTGAGATTGGTTCTCTGAAGTATGTCATCCTTTGGAGTTCTCCATATAAAGGTGGCTCTTCTTGCTTTACTCCTGCTACTTCACCTGAAGGAAAAATAGCAACCTTTCTTACTCCTCACAATCATTCATACCTTCCCCCTTAAAAATACCAGTCTTCGAATTTCATGGTTTTAAGCTGTAAAACACACCATCCCTGCTTATAAAAATCATCCTAACTCCCAGGGCACTTTTATCCTCCTGTTTTGAATATTTTCCGTCCTGGCTCACTGTCCCTTTCTTCCATACTATTTCTTCCAGAACACTTGGTGATTGCAACATCCACACTGATGAAACTTCCAGCAAATTGGCCTCTCAGTTTAGTGATTTTTCTTGTCTCTCATCTCATCAAAACTACTCAATCTTATGGTGGTACTCTGGTAAAACTTGTCCCTACTCATGACTTCAGCCCTTCTTAAACTCAATTTCAAAACTTCTACTCCCCACTGATTTCCATCTGGCTAGCTTACTCCATCTACTTCCTTGTGCCTGACAATCTTTGCAGCAAGTGACATATATAAAACTTAAATTCACTTAACCTACTGATATTTAATCCTCCTTGGTTCCAATCATCTTCCTCTCCTTCCTCCTTACTCAGCATAAATTCAACAGCCAATTTCACTAAACACTTTTTTTCCTCCTTACATCTTCACAGTCTTTACTCTGTTCTCATTTTTTAGTTTGGCAAAGTCATAACCCTGATTTAACCCAATTTTTATCTTACCTTATTCTTGCATTGGTGGCAAGCAAGTGAGAGTGATGAAAAACACAGATATGCTGACATCTCTCACTTTAAATTGATAATCACTCATTACAAATAAGTCATATCGGTGCCTCTAGATACTATACTTCTCCCATCTATTTAGTTCTAAGTCTTCTAAATGATTATTTCATAAATCTGTCCTCTTAATCAAACTCCTGTTCAATATTCACACTTTTGTTTCCTATTTCACTGAACAAATTAAAAACAATCTTTATGTGTCCATCACACATGGAGCCATTCACATGCATCCATGTCCATGTGATGTCCCTTTTCTCCTATTCTTCTAGAAGGTATATCTGTGCTCCTAGTAAAAGTAAACCCTGCTACTTATACACTAAAATCCATCCTGTATTACACACTCAATGACATCACACCAGCATCTTTTTTTTTTCTCACCTGTATCATCAATTTGTTCCCTTTTAACTGGATCTTTCTATCAGTAAAATTAGCTTGTGTTTATCTTTTTTAAAAACTCTTCCAAAAAAAAAAAAAAAAAACTCTTGAACTTATCTCTCTCTCCATCTTTTGCTCAATTCCCTCCTTCCTTTTATGGCAACATTTCTGAAAAACAAATCCTTTACTTATTTCCTCCTTAGCTTCTTAAACTTTTACCATCGCTATGCCCCAGGGCTCATTCCTCATGCTCCTGTTAGCTTGTGTTCCTAAGCCTCCCTGGTAATTCACTTAACATTTTTTGTTTTAGATGCCCTCTGTATGCTCATAACTAACAAATACATAGCCAAAATCAATTTCCCCTTGAATTCCAGACCTCTAAACCCAACTCCTACTTGATGCTAATCTCCACTCAATTGTCTGGTAGTCCTCCTGACCTTTCAACGTTCAGATCTGCTCCTCTCTCCTCCTAATCTATTCCTTCTCTTCTTTATTTTCTCAGTTTGTGGCAACTCCTTTCTTCCAGTTGCCCAGGTCAAAGACTGTGGAATAACCCTTCCTTCCATTTTTGTCCTTTATATTCCACATTCAATGGGTTAGCATGTCCTGTGGAATTTTTATTCATACCACTTTCTGCTATCTAAGCAAAAAGTACTATTGCCCTATTCCCATGAACTATGATCTTTTGCTCAGTGTTTTGCTTACAGGTTCCAAACTGATGTCTGTGCTTCTACCCTTGAGCACCATTAAGTCTGGTCTTGATATTGCAGCTAGAATGATTCTATGAAAACTAGGTCAGATCCTCTTGCCTCTTTGCTCAGTGCCTTCTAATTGTTCTTCATCTTACCCAGAGGAAAAGTCAAAGTCCTTACAATGACACATAAACCCTTCCAGGTCTTGATCTCTGTCACTCTCTGACTCATATCCTACTACTAACTCCATTCTTCTCTCTACTTTGAACATGGAAAGCACATTTCAGCCTCAAGACCATTGCACCCACTGTTCCTTCTGCCTAGAGTGCAATTCCCCTAGATAGCCATTGCACTTACTTCCTCACAAGTTGCAAGTCTTTATGCCAGTAGAATTTGCTCATAAAGACTCCCATAATCCCCTACATAAAACTAGAGCACAGCCAGTCCCTCACATAACCCCTGATTTGTTTCCACAGTAATTCATCCAATCTAACATACTTTATATTTTATTACCTGTATTTTGGGTGATTTTTTGTTTGTTTTGTTTTTTAGTATTTTATGTGTCCCCTACACTAACATGAATTTCACAAGGGCAGAAAATTTAATCTCTTGTGTTTAACTCTGCATCTTGCTCTCCATCCATAGCCCTACCTAGAACAGTGTCCCATTCATGATTCAAATGAATGAATGGATGGATGAATAAAAAGAAATATTAGTCCTCATCCAATTTTGAGTCTCATGGAAGGAAGCAAAAGAGACAGACGTTTTCAACATTATATGTATATTGTTACACATTGACTGCAGCAAACTCACGGTGTCACAGAGCCCAAGTGTCCATATATGACACACATTTGGAGAAAAAAAACCCTCCCCACTTCTCTCCAGACCTAGCAATTTATCTTGCAATCCAAAGACCAACATTATTTTACAAATGACATTTTTGATGAACAGTGACCATAATGAGATTTCCATGTTATATTTCAGAGCAGAGACTATGAGTCTGAGGTTAAAAAAAAAAAAAATGAGGAAACATTGTGTGTGGGGGACAGATCTGCAAAACACTATCTGTGTCTTAGCACACATTAAGCGCTAATTTGGAAGTCTTAGAAACTACTGAAGTACTGACACCTTTCTGAGGTGTAGCTAGTCTCCAACAATACATAACCTGTGGCCGCTCCTTCCAGAGTTTGGGAATAAGCACTGTGTATGCTCTTATTTTGTAGACATGGGAAGATAGGGCCTGTGATCATCATTGCACACATTATATAAACTCACCGAAATTTCATTCGTCTGTAAATAGGGTTAAGATCTTAGTTGAGACATCGTGATGTTACTACCAGGCTATTCACAAGAACTTCTCCCAAAGGCAGGAAGCCGCATACAAGCTGGCTCCATGCTTTATGAAGCTGTTAGTCCCTTCAAACTCTAATGGATTTTCACAATGCCTGAATTAAGCATCTTCCTCAACATCACGCATTTAGTTCATTATGGAAGAAATAGAGAATTTTGGGGCACCTGTTTGGCTCAGTCAGTTAAGTGTCTGCCTTCAGCTCAGGTCATGATCTCCGGGTCCTGGGATTGAGCCCCATATCAGGCTCCCTGCTCAGTGGGGAGTCTGCTTCTCCCTCTGCTCCTCCCTCCTATTCATGCTCTCTCTCCACTCAAATAAGTAAAATCTTAAAATAAAAAGAAACATGGAATTTTATAGAAATGAATCTTAGAATTATAGTCCACAACTCTAGGACATTTATTTTACAAACATCTTTTATAAAGGCTTTTTTTTTCTCTCTGAATGGTTTCTTCCTTAACAAAAAGTAGTAAAACAAATATTAAATCATGACCCATTTTATGAGGTTATCTCCGATTATGATATTTTTTACTCTTTGAGGAATGTTCTGATCCCTTGTGTAGAACGTTGTACTTGCAGGTGTCAATAATATCATCATGTGTATTTAGCTCTTTTTATTTATAGTCCTCCCTCTCCTCTAAGAGGGATGACAAAAACTTTATGGGAAGAGAACCACTCCCATATTTGCATACCAACTACATTTTGTAGTGGTTTGCACTTAGTGGATTTTTGTTTGAAATTTATAAGCTGTTTGGAAGAAAAAAAAAGAAGTATTCTTTTACTTTCCCCTTATTGCAAGAGTTTGTTGCATGTAGTGTGGTAATATGAGGAGAACTCAAAGTACTGATAGATACAGTTTGTTCATTTGGAAGAGCACCTGTATCTCAAATAAGGGCCATTACTACTTCAAGTGGTAAATGCCATCTTAATAACAATTTTACTTCTATTTGTTGTAGATTAAAATAATTCTGCATACAAAGGGGGCAACTTTTGAAATAATCTAAGGTTGTATTTGATAAGAAAAAGGGCTTAAAAGCATCAGGAAGACCCAGCTGCCGTACTTAATAGAAAACCCCTTTAATACAGGGCTACTTCCATTAGAAAACAAAGACATCTTCAAGACTAAGTTTACTTTTTTAAAGTATATTTTAAAAAATACATATTTTGATAGGTAATGAGTCTCATGAGACCAGGGACTCTGTTACTCATCAGTGTTCACCCCAATCACCAAGAAACACTTTCACCAAGAGTATACATCAGGGAAAGAAATTCTCAGTGGCTTATCTCTGAAAATGGAGTGACACAGTCCACACAATCAGATGAGGAGAGAGAGGGGTCCAAGTTAACATGTCTATGTCACTGGGGCAACTAGTTCTATTACATTCATCCCTTTCTGAAAATGTGAACCAGATGGTCTCTGACCATGTTTGACCAGGGGTTTGCATCCAAGAGGAAACCTTGCCTTTGTTTGTATCTGCTGTTAGCAGGGGCTTCATTATCTTTAACTCCCCCAAGAGCATTCTAAATGGCATTTGGAGAAAAAAAAAATGATTAGAAATTTGGAAGCAGGGAATCTGCCAATCTGCTGTATTTCTGACAACTACAGAGATCAGATGCTCAATACCACCAAGCAGAGGCAACCGGGTCAAGGATAGAACTTGTAATACAAAATAGTTTATTTATCAAGCTCCAACATTTAGATATAAGCTGTCACTGCTTCATGGCAAGATGTCTTCCCTTCCTCCCCACCTTGCTCAAAGGAGCTGTCAGGTCAGGAAAGGGGAAAAATAAAACAAATGTTTTTTCTCTTTTCGATTTCCCAGCAGGGAAGCCCTGTTGAAATGCCAGGCATGCCCTGCTGCTTTCTGCATCAACAGATGGCAGAAGGCTGCATTCCTTATGTTTGTTTCCCATTCAGCAAATTGCAGGTCACATCTGGTCTAGCCTCTGCTTGGTCTGAGCAGATGGGGAGTTCACATTCTTTAAAGGTGGCTGGCTTAAAAAAAATAAGGAAAAAAATGTGAAAAAGAATAGAAATAAAAGAGAAAGACAGAGAAGCCTTTAAAATGGTGACAAGGAAATCTGAACAGCTGGTATGATTTCGGTATCAGCAAACCATTTACCCAGACCTCAGCCAACAATAAGTGGGACAGAATCACACTTAGAGACAGCTAAGCAATCCAGGACAGCAAAGCATAATCTTCCAGATGTAGCAAAGAAGATACACACACAATGCCATTTTACCCTCCAGAGATTCTATGGTTTACATGTTTTTCTACCCTGATTTTTACAAGTGAGCTTCAGGAAAACCATTTATGCTTTATAGTTTTAAAATACACTTCTACTATTTGTTATAAATCACCCTAACTCTTCTTGGAAGATTGTTAAAATTGACCAACATTCTGCTAAATGACCATCAGGCAAAACAGTTGACCAGAGGAATCATGGTTATGGGCTTCAGGACAGGAAGAATGTTCTTGAGCTACCCTTGCAATATTAAGAAACAGTTCTCAAATTTGGACGTTCAGGATAATCATCAGTTGTGGTTATTACATATATATATAATATATATATATATATATTATATATATATAAACTTCAGCCTCAGCTATTCTGATTCAGTGGGTCTAAAGCAATGTTCCTAAAATGTATTTTGCGTAAAAATTACCTTGTTTGTTTGTTAAGCATATAGGTTCAGGACCTCACCTACATCTATGATTCAGATGCAGTAGTTCTGGAGAAACATTTGATAATACACATTTTTAATAAATATTCCAGATGGTTCTCATGCCAACAAAGTTTGAAGAACACTGGTTTAGAGTAAGGCTTGGAGATCTTTCTATTTAAAAAGCCACACATGTAGTTCAGGTGTTAAGAGAGACTTGTAAATATCCTACTTGGAGGTTAATGTTTGACAATAATGTCTAGGATGTACAGCATGAAACCTACTATAAATATTTTGCCGCTGAAATCTGTTTTTAACCCGGGTCATCCTCAGACACCTTGAACACTACCAAAAAAGAAATAAGGAGCAGATTACATTTAGTAAATGAACTGCTTTTGTGTCCAAAGAAGAGAAGAAGAATGTCTATTTGTATTCATATCGGTTTGTATAGTCACTTTGCTACAACTCTTGTTTTCAAAATGTGAATTTGTTCCAATATGTTTGATACATTAGAGAACAATTTGAGCATAACGTGAATTTCATGTTTGCTTATGCATGAATTTCTCTGCAAGAAACACTAAGAAAACGTAGAAAACTGTATCCAGCTGAATGGAGGTAAGCAGAAATATACAAAACGGACAGGCTCATATGCGCACATGAGCCACACTCATTTACATCTGGTGTTACAGCCTGCAATCTGATTTGGGGTTCCCCACCCTCTACTGCATCCCCAAATTCATGCAATACAACGCTTCAGACAAACCCCCACACCCTCCTACCTTCTTACTTTTCTCTCAGAGTATCGTTTTTCTCTTCTCACTGATATTTTTCTCTCTTTTCTCTCGATTTCTCTCTCTCTATTTTCCTTTTCTCTGGACACAGGGTAGTAAGGACAGAAGTCACACAGGTGGGCCAGGAGAGAGTGGGTGCTCATTCCCACTAGGAACTGTGATGTCTTCTCTGACATACAGAGTAACTTACGGTAGTAGGTAGGCATTTCTTAGCCATTTAATAAGTGTCAGATTGTGCTGCATTTTTCCTTGCTTTCTAACACTTTTATGTATTGCTGTCAAATCTTTTGAATGCTGTACACTCAATCCTATAGTTAAATTAACCCCCACATATTTTAGTTTTTAGTTTTTAAATTTTTTTAGTATAATTTACATACAACCATGTATTATTTTGGGGGCACCTGGGTGGCTCGGTGGGTTAAGCATCCAACCCTTGGTTTCGGTTCAGGTCAGACAAACTCCACCTATTTGAAAGCGAAATATTTACATAAATTATATTTAATTCCGCACTAGATATTTTTCTCCTGTCTTCCATTTATTTCTTTATTAAATCACTTATTTATATTAGTGTGTGGGGGGGTTTTCTAGCACTTTCTGGCTTTCTGATATTACAAGATGTGCCAGGATCATCTTGTATATTTCTTCCCTAGTCCTACAATTAGTCATTTCTCCAAGGAACCTGGGTTCCTTCTGTTGGAGAACGGTATTAAAAACCAAGATCTGGGTGTTAGGTATGCTTGTTGTTACTAGGCTGTTCATGGCTTCAGGCCCTGTCAGCTGAGAACAAGAAGAAAAATTATGTGTGTGTATTAACCTGCATATGTGCACATATCTGAAAATATGCCTATATGTAAACCTCTGAATCTATATTAAGTGAAGCATGAGTTCATACTGCTATCACCAACGGTAATATATCATCACATGAATCATTCTAGCTTCGCTCACTTGTTTATCTGTAACCTCCCAGTACATCAGTGAGAAATCTGGCTCCCATAATCTGCTATTCCTTTACTTAATTGTTCATTTCCAGTATACATGAATAGCAGTATCAGAATTGTTTACTAATATACTCATGGGAAATATTTTTTTATCGACCAGCGTGCAGTCCTTACGGATGCTCTTGACTCTTACAAACTTGACTTTTTTCCTGTTACTTAGGTCAGCAATTTCAGTGAAAGTGTTTTATACATTTGTAATGCAGTTAGATTGTTTGATCATGATACACATTCTATTTTGGTACTCCAAACCTCCTAAATGATTTTTTTATTTATATAAATTAAAGTTCACTCTATGTGCTGTCATGTTCTATGGGTTTTGACAAATGAACATTGTCATGATGTATATAATTATGTTATCATTCTTACTCTCACTACTCTAGCAAATCCCCTGTGCTTCACATTTCAACACCCCTGCTCCCTGAAACTCTAGGAACCACTGATATTTTTTATTATAGCTATGGTTTTCCCTTTCCAGAATGCCATAAAATTGGAACTGTAGATTATGTAAACTTCAGGTGGAATTTTTAAATGTAGCAATATTAATTCAAGATTCATCCATGTATTTGTGTGACTTGATGGTTCACATTTAAATAGCTAAAAAACATTGTCTTGTCAGAATGTACCAGCTGTTTATGTATTCACTTGTTGAAGGACAACTTGGTTGCTTCCTTTTTTTGATTATTAATGAATCTGCTATAAACATTCACAAGCAGGTTTTTGTATGCACACGTATTTCCAAATCAAGAGTGCAATTTCTGAATCATATGGGAAGATTATATTTATCTTTGTGACAAACTATGACACAGTCTTCCAAAGTGAGGTTATAACTACACATTTTTTATAAGCAGTGAATGAGAGTTCCTGTTGTTCTTCATTTTTGCCAGGAATTGGTATTGTCAGTGTTTTGGATTCTGATCATTTTAATAGATGTGTGATGTTATCTCATTGCTGTTTAAGTTTGCTATTCTATAATGAAAAATCATGTTGAGTGTCTATTCACATGCTTATTTGTCATGCGAATATCCTCCTTGGTGAAGTGTCTGTTCAGATCATTTGCTCATTTTCAAATAGAGTTGTTTTTTTCATACTGATGACTTTTAGAATTTGTTTGTATATTTTGGATACAAGAACCTTACCAGGTATGTGTTTTGCAGCATTTTTCCTGTTTGTGGCTTCCCCCCACACTATTTTTTAAATGGCCTTTCACATAATTATTTTTTTATTTTAATAAAGCCCAACGTGGCAATATTTATTTCATGGATTGTGCTTTTGATGTTGTATCTAAAAACTCACTGCTGAAAAATAATAAATAAATAAATAAATAAATAAATAAATAAATAAATAAACAAAAAAAATAAAACTCATTGCCCAACTTATGATTACCAAAATTTTCTCTTACATTATCCTCTAGAAGTGTTAGAGTTTGCATTTTACAATTATGTCTATATTCAATTTTGAGTTAATTTTTGTGAAAAAGGTGAAAGCTCCGTGTCAAGTTTCAGTGTTTTGCATTCAACATCCAATTGTTCCAACATTGTGTGTTAAAAAAAAAAAAAAAATACAACTATTCTTTCTGTATGGAATTGACTTGCTCCTTTAAAATAAATTAGTGCACTATATTTATGTAGATCTATTGCTATTTTTTTCCACAGCTGTATTTCTGTGCTCTGCACCCATACCACACTGTCTTGATCACTGTAGCTTTTTAGTAAGTCTTGAAATTGGGTAATATCAGTGCAACTCTGTTCTCCTTTTTAGTGCCATTTTTCTTATTCTGATTCTTTGCCTATTCATACAAACCTTACAATCAGTTTGTCTACATCCACAAAAGAGCTTTCTGGGATTTTGATAAGGATTGAATTGAATCTGTAGATCAAGTTGGAAAGAGTTAACATCTTAACAATATTGACTTTGGATACAGAATATCCACATATAAACTATAGACTGTTAGTTTTATAACCTAGAAATTCACCTTTTTATTCAAATATTGTTTTCAAATTTTAAATTCCAATTGCTTTTTGCTGGTGTATAGAAAGTCAATTAACTTTTATGTATTAAATTTATATCCTGCCACCTTGATATATTTGCTCATAAGTTCCAGAAGTTTTCCTTTTGATTCTTAGGAATTTTCCAAGTAGTATAACGTACTCAAGGAACTAAGAAAGTTTTACGCCCTCCTTCCCAATCTGTATACCTTTTATTTTATTTTATTTTACTTTATTTGTCTTGTTTTGTTTTGTTTTGTTTTTGTTTCACCGGCTAGAATTTCCAGCATGATGTTGAATAGGAGTGTAAAGAGAAAATATTTTTGCTTTCTCTCAACTTTAGTAGGAAAGCATCCAGTCTGTTATCAGTAGGTATGATGTTAGCCATAGGTATTTTTTGCAGACATGCATGATCCAGTTTAAGAAGTTCTCTTCTATTCCTTTTTTTGCTGGGAGATTTTTATCATTAAGGGGTATTGGAGTTTTTCACGTGCTTTTGCTGCATATGATTTATGATTTTCCTTTAGACTATTAATGTGGTAGATTTTATTGATTTTCACATGTTGAACCAAACTGGCAAACGTGGAATAAATCCACTTGGCCACAAGGTATAATTTTTCTATACATTATTAGACTTGATTTTTGTGCCTATGTTAATGGTCTGTGTGGTTTCTTCTTTCTTATTGTGCCTTTATTTCACTTTAATATTGGAGTAATGTTAGCCTCACTGGATGTGTTAGGAAGTGTTCTCTCTGCTTTTATTTTCTGGAAGAGATTACGGAGAACTGTTATCATTTCTTTATTAAATATCTACCTCCTTTGTAAGTTTAGGTAGTTTATGTCTTAAAAGAATTTGGACTAGGGGCACCTGGGGGGCTCAGCCAGTTAAGCGCCTCCCTTCAGCTCAGGTCATGATCCCAGGGTCCTGGGATCGAGTCCCACATTGGGCTCCCTGCTCAGTGGGGGCCTGCTTCTCCCTCTCCTTCTCCCACTCCTTGTGTTCTCTAGCTCTCTCTCTCTCTGACAACTAAATAAATAAAATCTTTAAAAAAAAAGTTACCTTAAAAAAAACTAACAAAAAAAAGAATTTGGACTATTTCAATTTGGTGGACAAAGAATTATTCATAATATTCCTTTATTAACTTTCTAATTTCCAAGGTATCAATAACAATGATGCCTGTTTCGTTTCTGATATTGATAATTTGTGTCTATTCTTTTTATCTTGGTCAGCCTGGTTTGAAGTTTATAAATTTTATCAATCTTTTCAAGATACCAAATTTTGTTTTCGTTGATTTTCTCTATTGTGTTCTTATTTTCAATTTCGTGGGTTCTGCTCTATTTTATTTTTTTAAAGTAATTCTTCCCTTCTCCTTTCCTTAGGCTTAGATTACTCTCCTCTCTCTAGTTTCTTATGGTAAAAGCTCAGATTATTGATATTAGAACTTTCCGCCTTTAGGTTTTTTTTAAGGTTTATTTTATGGTCCAAAATGTGGTCTATCTTGGTGAATGTTCCATGTGAACAAGAGAAAAAAATATATATTCTGTTCTTGCTGGCAGAGTAGTATGTAAATGTCAATTAGATCAAGTTGATTGATAGTGATGTTTAGGCCAACTATATATTTTTTTGATCTATCAAAAACACTGAAATCTTCAACTGTAATCATGAAACTTGTCTATTTTTCTCTGTAGTTCTACCAGATTTTTCCTCCTATATTCAACATTCTGACATTAGCTGAATATACATTTAAAGTAGTTATGTCTTTTTGTAGATTAGACCCACTTATCATTATGTAATGATCCTCTTTTCTCCTAATAATTGTCCTTCTTCTGAAGTCAGTTTTGTCTGAAATTAATATAACCACTCTAGCTTAATTTTGATTGGTGTTATTATCGTGTGTCTTTCTTGATGCTTTTATTTTAACTTATCTTTATAGATAAAGTGGGTTTCAATAGACAGGTCTTCTGGTGGTTACTATTAGTGTTGTTTATCAATCAATAATATTAACTATTAGTGATTTAATTAGTTTTATTGATTATTATATAATCGGTAATTTATTATTAATATTATTTTATTCACTCTGAAAAATCTCTGTTATTTAATTTTGTATTCTGACAATTCATATTTAAAGTGATTATTTATGGAAGTGGATTAATATTTACTATGAAAGTGTCTTTCATTTGTTGCATTTATTCCCCTCCTCCCTTTTTCTGAATTCTTTAAAGAAGTATGCTATATGATTCTATATTAGTTCCTCTTTTATCATATTAATTGAACTTTAAAAAATGGCACTTTCCTTAGAACATCCAATATACATTTTTAACTAATCTAAGTTCCTCATGCAGTAACACCATAGCCCTTCACATGTAGCACAAAGCCTTGTAACAGAGCATTCTGAATTATCTCCTCTCTGTTATGAGATTGTTGTAATTCACTTTATTGATCCTTATGCTAAAAGTGTAACTTAAACTTAAGTGGATGGTTCTACTACTAAATTATAAGATGCTTTTCTTTCTTTTTTCAAATCAACTTTATACATATGATAGAATTTTGAAGGGAAGAATGTAAATAGGGCAGCCAGGTAGGTAATAAATGATAGATGATAGTATGAAGCCCAGAGCTCTAAAGTTTCTTTCTTCCTTGCAGGTCCTGCTTCTTCTCTTTTAAAATCAGTAGCCTTCAGTTGCCTATTCAGTACAATGGGAGTGATAATAGTACTTAGTATTTTGTAAGTATAAAATATTCTTATATAGTGCCCAAGGGTTTAGTGCCAAACACAAAATAAACATTATGATTATCACTATATTTTTAAAGATTTTGTTTATTTATTCAAGATGGAGAGCGAGAGAGAGCACAAGCTGCGGGGAAAGGCAGAGGAAGACTGAGAAGCAGACTCCCTGTTGTGCAGGGAGCCTGACCCAGGGCTCCATCCCAGGACCCTGAGATCATGACCTGAGCCGAAGGCAGATGCTTAACCAACTGAGCCACCTAGGTGCCCCTAATTATTACTATTTTATTATGACTCATCATAACTGTGTAATTAGAGACATTGTCTCTGCCGTGTAGTTCCTTTCTTCAACGTGACCTTGGGTTATATTTTCTCTATTGTTCCTAAAGATGCTCGAACTCTCCTCCTTCCTCACCTTTGTTCCTCCTTCTTTCCAGGATGTTCCAGGACTCGACAACCTTTAAACTATCTAACGGAGGTACTTACCTTCTGGACCACAAGTTTACCATTCACCAAATAGGAATGAATCACTCCATGCCTGGCTTCCTCATAAGTAAACAGGGGAAATTATATAACTTATCTTGGAAAATTGTTGTGAAAAGTAAAGAGAAACTTCGTATATGATGTGCTTAGTATAATATTTGGCACACATTAGGCACTCAATAAAAGTTAACTATTATTATAATTTGTGACTTGGCATTTTAATTTTTGTGTGTGTGTATTTATGCATGTGTGTATCTGTGCATTTTTGTTCCTATTTTCATTAGTGTTTCACATTGCATGAGATTTTTAGTATTATTTTACCCATACTCTTCATTCCAGTCTTACAAGGATATTACAAGTTGATATTATTTTAGGTTGGCTTTTCCCAAAGCAAAACTTGAGACAACGATTTAAGAGCAAGTAATTTATTTGGGAGTTGATCTCAAAAAGCACTTCTAGAGGATGGATATGTGAGATAAGGAAGGAAAGAAAACCAATACAGGTTGCATAAAAGAATAGGCTACCCTGACGGACTATCCTCTTGTGGAACTCTGGGAGACAACATACACCACACCTTAGAGATGCCTCATCATGAATGCAAGGAAATTATGGTATTTATTACCCAATTTCAATTCATTACTGCCTGAGGGCTGTTCCCTGGAACACTAATTCCACGTGGTGCACATGTCAAGAAAAAGCCCTCAAAATCAAAACAAAAAAAGCCACAGATACTAGCCATAAGATGCAACTGCACATTCTAGAATGGAGTTTCGACTGGCTATGAGAGAGGCACCAATAACATCTGATACAGTAACAGTCTTTGATGCTATGCGTGAAAGTGCATACTTTTTTTTCCAAATGGAATATCCTGCTTATTTATTATTTAATTGTTAAATATAAAATTATCCTTCTTAACTCAAGAGATACCTTTTGTGGAAGTCTTCATGATAGCAGGTGTCCTAATTCTTCACGATAATACATAATGTGGGTGTTCTAATTTGCTGTGCTTTCTTCTAGAACACTATTTAAATTACTGGATTTTAATGATCAATTGACTTTTCCATTACTAAAATTGATTCTAAGCTCCTTAGAAGCAGACTCCATTGTGTATGCCCAGAACATACATGGTATTTGGCACATAGTTTCTTCTCAACAACTATTCATTAAAGAGATGTTTATTTTTAACTGCCAAATCTTAAAAACATTTGAACACAATCAGGGTTGTTGAAAATTATATTCACTGAATGCTTATTAAAAATATATATCTGAGGTCACAGTGTTTACCTTTGTTCACAAATCAGCATATACGCACTGCAATAAAATGTAGTTCTGTTTTGTGATCATTTTCAACAATCATAAAATGACTCTTTTAATGAAAAAAGGTAACTTTCTAAGCAATAAAGCAGGAATAATGTTGTTTTTCTTTTTTCTTATGTCATTCTCTGTTATTCTCTATTCCAGGAGTACACTCCCCTTTGTGTCACTTTATTCTGTTATACCATTAATATCACTTGCAAAGGTTGAGATTAGCTCATACTAAGTAGATTAAAGTTATTCAAGCAGAGTCTTTGTTATGCACAGGAGTGAAAAGCAGCCTGGGAACTCCAACCCAGCCATCATCCTAGCTTCTATTCTGAATATAGGAGTTCTTTACATCCCATCAATGGAAATAATGTATCAATAGATGCAATTCCTGAAACCTACTTCTTTTCCACATATACCACTGCAAAATAAAGTAAGACAATCTTCTATAAGGAAAAAAAAAGGAAGATGTAGCAATAGATAATGCACATTTTTTTGCCTGTTTAATGATAAACATCTTCAGAGAATTACCAAACTACCATAGGGAACCCAGGTGAAAAAAATAAACTTGATAGATAGATATATAGATAGATAGATAGATACTAGTTTAGTTTATTGAGTTGGAATATTATACTATCTTTGCTCTTTCCATTAATTGTATTAAAACAAAAACAATGTTTTCTAGAGTCTTGAATGGCTGTTAAATAAACAAGTCAAATTTATGAAAAGAAAAATTGTAGTAACTATGGTTATCAATAGATATAACTAAATCAAGTTTTATTTTCACGATTTCTCTTATTGTACAATCAGAATTCTCTTGGGAAGAATTGTGGGAATGGAATTTCAAAGATATCGAGGAGGGACTGCAAAATCTTGATGTGAAATGAATTTAGATATTTTCTTCATATTTTGAGGTTATATTTTACCCATACTCAGGATTATTCAATCCTGTTGATTTTGTTTTCTTGCTAGATATTTTTAAATGTCTAACTGAGCTTAAATTTATTTATTTTTTTTTATTTTTTAGATTTTATTTACATATTTGACAGAAAGAGAGAGAGAAAGAAAGGGAACACAAGCAGGGGGAGTGGGAGAGGGAGAAGCAGGCCTTCCACTGCCGGGAACCCAGCCAGATGCAGGGCTTGATCCCAGGACCCTGGGATCATGACCTGAGCCAAAGGCAAAGGCTTAATGACTGAGACACTCAGGTGCCCCCAGAGCTTAAATTTAATACCATGCATTGACATTAGTTGTCACATACATTGTTACAAAATCCTTTAAAAATAGTGAATAAATCAAACAGAACATTAATTACGTTCAATTATATACATTCTGTTTCAAAATTAAAAATGATACATTGCTTCTTTTTAGAGAAAAAGCAAAAAGAGATTCTCTTGTAAATCTTTAGCTCCCATTTCTTACCTCCTATATTCTCCAAAATTCAGACTTCTAAAAGTATAACTATGAAGTCTACTAAAAATCAAGTGTTATGCAAGTGTATGTTAAATTCTGTCCAATATTTTTGCTTGGTGGGAGATTAGTGGATTTACTTATAATGATCAACCTGCTAATATATAAAAATGCATTGTGTGAATTCATTCAAAATTGGGTAGATTATCTACAAAGATAGCCACCAATATTCTTTCCACCCTTGTGTCTTTATACATCTTCTTCGATCAAAAGGTGGGGCTACTTCTGCTCCAGATGAACCTGGGCTGAACTTATGATTTGCTTTGACCATCAGAATATGGTAAAAATGATAAAGTGTGCGTTCCAGAAACTAGGTCCTTAGAGACCTGGTAATTTCTTTGCTTTCTGGAACCCAAATAATACCCTGTAATGAAGCTTGTCTAGATCTTTGGAGGCTGAGAAGCCGCATGGAAGACAACCAAGAGGCCTCTGCCAAAAGCCACCATCAATGCCAGGCATGCAAATGAGGCCATCTTGAGATTGCCAGTACCAGCTGCTCCCATCTGCAACTTCACAAGTGAACACAAGAGAGACCATCTGAAGAATTTCCAGCTGAGACCAGTTAACCAGCAGAGTCATGAAAAACCATAAATTGTTTTTACTTTAAGCCACTTTATTTTGTGGTAACCTGTTTTGAAACAACACATAACTAATAAAAAGATGAAGGGAAAAACAAAGTACTTATAATCTAAAACTAACTCATTCCACTTGATAGGAAACATCACAGATTTTAGAAAATTATTTTCTGTCACTTGGTTTCCTATCTACACCTTTCTATAATTAAGTTCTAAAGATTTTTTTTTGCAAAGTAAAGCATAGCTGTGAAAGTAAATGGTAAGATCAATGTATATCAAAGATTTTGAAAATATACAGCAATATAGGATAGATACAAAACCAAATATATGTTGGTAAAGCCTACAGCAAATTTTCTTCCCTGTGCTATTTAGAACAAAAACCTGTTTAGCCCTGATCTCAGGGGATTGAAAACCCCCTAGTTATGAAGTCACTTCTGGGAATACATTTCTATTTGAGAAATTAGGGAGAGGAGATGTGCCATACAATAAATCTTGTAGAGAGTTATTACATCATTGAAGTAGTACTTCTATCAAAGACCAAAATAAAGTAAATTTTACAGTAAAATTTTGTCTATGTTGATGTGTCACAGTAATACATGACTCATGGTATTTTTTGTCAAGATGAACACTTTGACTAAAAGTGTCCTATTATACCTTCAATCCCTCATATTTTTCATATACTCCTAATAAACGGACACTCACATTGGTTTTTAAATTAAAATGTAAACCAAAGCTTTCAGAACTTGTTCTGATCTTTAGACAAGTATCACCTGACTTTCTCAGATCTGGATGTTCATCAGAGCCTTCTGTAGCAGAATAAATCCCACAAAGTATTCAGATATGCCGTTAGGGCTGTAAACCACTGCTTTATATAAAAGGTATTGCTTCACTGTTAAAATCTTTGCTGGCGGATTCTGAGTTAAACCATAAAGTCTCCTCTTTATATTTTGATCGTCACATGCTACACTGAGGCTTTCACATCCTGCAATGACTCCTTCCTCCTCTGGAATAGTATCTCAGAGTGGATACAGTTGGAGCAAATGTGTCAGGTTCACCTGGGCTAGTTGTAAACATTTAAATTCTTAAGCCACTTCCACAACCTATTAAATCAAAATGTTTAGCGAAAGCCTGGGTATCTGTATTTTTAAACAAGTCCAGCTGCTTGCCATTCTCTTTCTCTCTCTTTTTAATGATAGCATTAACAATACTTTCTGTCTGAGCCATGCATTTTATCAGAGCTAATCTGCATATCACATTCAAGTTTGGACATTACAGAAGGATGGATGCTTTTTTTAAAGATTTTTAAGTGAGTTACCCTTCTTATGTTGCATTTTCATGCTCATGATGAGAGAGCCTTGAGTTTGGGGGCTGATTTTAGCTTTCCCTTCTACTTTTATATTGTAGCATGCAGACCACTACTAGAGAACCCACTCACACGTCAGTGAGGAAGAAATCCTCCACTGATGATTCCTAACTGTGCAGAGGGACAATAGCTCGTATTAGAGATAAACACTTACAATGTGTAAAACTGCACTCAATGTATTCTGAAATATGCCATGTTGTATATCCATTCCTTTTGTGGACTAGTGCCTATTGCAGAAACAATGATGCAGCTGGTTTGATTAAGCTGACAGCACTGAGATATGCCAGAGTATACGATGTGATGATTTTTTCTAGACTTCATCAGCCAAACATGAAGATAAATTATACTGCATGAGCAGCTTTCCAGTTAACAAGTGTTTAAATTGTTAGTGTGAAGTTGAAACTTAATAATGCCAACATAGGAGCCACGTTTTATTATTTGGTGATAGAGTTTAGGCGGATAAATTCTAATCATTTTATTTAAACTTTCCAACTTCATACTATGCATGAAATAGAATGAAATGGAAAAAAAATATAGCAATAAGAGGATGTGAAAATAAAAGAGACTTTTAAAACCAAAAGAGTGCAATGGTCAGTTTTTCTATGAGAAGAAAAATATATCTGCTTTTTAAATGTAATCATGGAGTTGGAAAATAATTCATATACCATCTTGTTCTATCCTCAACTTCTAGGAGGGAGAAGAGAAATTGAGAAGACTCTGACTGCCATTATTTTTCTGGGGGATTTTAGGCAAATCATGTATCTCTCTGGGCTGCAGATTCCTTTTATGTTAATTTTGATCACTAAATGGGATGAGTTGAGAGCCCTCAATTTTGGAGAATTTTTTTGATAGTCTGCAGATATTTAGTGTGTATAGATGTGTGTATAAATAAGCTACTTATAAAAATAACTGAATTCTATCTTCACAGCATTTAAGATACAAAAATATTCTATACCAACTCAATAAACTATTATTTTTATTGAAAGCTTTCTATTTGCCAATCACCATGCTAAACTATTAATATGCATTTTCTATTTTTAACATTCACTGCAACATTAAGTTGTAGTATTATTATTTTTCCCTTTTAACACAATGAAACCGAGGCTTAAAGAGTATGACTTAGCCAAGATCTCACAATTAATTGGTAATAGTTGGAGCTTAGATACCCCAGAGATTGTGACTATGGGTGCTGTGGTCTTAATGATTGTGCCATGATGAAAAAAAAAATTGCACCTTATTATGTGTGTGGTGAATTCCAGTGTCAGAAAAAAAAGTTGTCTGTAAATTCTCTAGTAAATGCTTGTTTAACCACAAATCACAGTTATTTCCCCCTCTTTGCTATGTGCTCTTATTCAAAAGTTAGTGTCTGGCAGGCATGTCCTGAGAAAGAAAGTAATGAGAGGGGATTAAGTCTACCAGAGATGTAAACATTTTGCAAAGCCTCTAAAATTAAAATAGTGTAGAACCATGTGAATAGCCAGAGCAATGCAATGGAATAAAGAACTAAGAAAGAGACACAGGAACACTTGAAAATTTCGTATAGGCTAAGATTGGCCTTTCAAATACTGCAAAATAGAGGAACTTTTCAAAAAAATGGTATTGGGACAACTGTATAGACATTCAGGCAAAGAAAAAAATGGATCCACAACACACACCATGCAACAGAATAAATCCCAACAATTTCTGTAATCTAAATGTAAAAGTAAAATCATACAAGCATGCGAAGTAAGCAAAAGAAAATTTGTAACCTGTTATTACAGTCAGCTTTTCTAAATTGGTCTGAGAAATCCAGGAGAAAAAAAAAAAGGATTGATAAATTGGCTCTACCAAAGGGCGGGGGAGGAATGTTTTGAATAAAATACTAGAAGGAAAAGCAAAAGACACTAACAAACTGTGAGAAAATATCTGTAACTTGTATCTCAGAGGTAAAACTCATAAAATCAAGAAAATAAAGTCTAGAAGTCCCTTAAAAAATTGTGCAAAATACTACACAGTTCCCAGAATTAAAAATATTCAAAGAACCCATAAGCATATGAAATGATGTTCCAATACAAATTAAATTTCTACAGAAATATAATTATTTATATTTCAGATTGGCAAAATTCAAAATCTTGTCAACACATTCTCTTTAGGCAGATGAAGGAAAAACTAGTACTCTTAAAATGCTCTTGAGAATGGGAAATGAAGCAGATCCTATAGAAATGAATTTGGAAATATTTAAAAAATATTCATGGCCTTTTATTATTTTTTCCAAGAATCCCACTTTTAGAATTTCATCATGAAAACATTATGCCAAAAATATCAACAACTTAAATGCCAAGTTATTTGTAAAAGCAATATATTTAAAAGAACACAAACATCCATCTCTAAGAGATTGGTTGAATATACTCCTGTCCATATACACACAATTAAATACTAACAAATCATTTTTAAAAAAATTAATGAGGAAGGTTTATAATTTTTCAAATTTGTGTTTAATAGTTCTCTCCTTCACTTTCCAATAAAACATATTTTAATTGTTGGGGCACCTGGGTTGCTCAGTCCTTAAGCATCTGCCTTTGGCCCAGGTCACGATCCCAGGGTCCTGGGATCAAGCCCCGCATCTGGCTCCCTGCTCAGCGGAGAGCCTGCTTCTCCCTCTACCACCCCTCTGCTTGTGTTTCCTCTCTTGCTGTCTGTCTCTCCGTCAAATGAATAAACAAAATCTTTAAAAAAAAAACCATATTTTAATTGTTATCCCAGAAGAAAAAAAGTAAACTTTATAATTTTCCAAATAGAGGCCTCCATCTTAGTTATAGATATATATATTTTTTGCACTGGACAAGAAACTCCAGGGGGTAAATAAGTGAAATGGCAAAGAAACCTACTTCTTAGATATTTACAATTTAGGTGGTAAAACAATTATATTGCAATAAATCTTAAGATAAAATCAAATTTAAATTTAAATCACAATGGCTTTTGACACATATAGATAATAATTTGCAAGCAAATTTGAATTGTTATTTTGTAGCTTTTCCCATTAACTGAATCAGTTTTGCCTATGTTTACAAATTCAGAATATTTCCAAAAGTTCTCTTCTATCTGTATTTAGTATCTATTATTTTTAGTTTGTGTAAATAAGTGTGAAATTAGAGATAGCATAATTATTCAGGATATGTAAATATAATTAAAATAGAATCAAATTTAAGGTTATATTAGAAATACTTAAAAACTATTCACAGAAAGAAATTAAAATAATTTTATCGATAAAAATAACTTTTGCTTATTTTAAAGTTCACAGAAATAGGAAAAAGTCCAGATTCATTAAACTATTGTATAATGATATCAACAAAATGGTTAAGTGAGGAACTCCAAAATTCATCCTTCCATAAAAGCAACTGAGATACTGGCTAAACCATCAGAATCAATTTTTTTGAACTCTGGAAATTACCAAAAGCAGCATGGGAAGCACTTATTCAACAAAATGACTGAAGCACAGTAAAAACAGCAAGATTTTTGTTGTTTTAATTTGACCTTATTCCCATCCTCCATACTTCAGCTTAGTGGTAGCCTTGGTAACAACAGTTGTAGCTGTGAAAATACCACAGTATTGGGACCAGTACACAATAATTTCCTAGAAACACATGCAGAACCTAAATAGACAAAAAGAGAAACAGAAAATCAGAATAGACCTATAACAAGTAAAAAGTTTGAGTCCATAATCAAAAAACCCGATAACAAGAAAGTCCAGGACCAGAAGTTTTCACTGGTGATATATACCAAATGTTTAAAGAAAAATTATCTTAAGTCCTTCACAAACTCTTCAGAATAGAAGAAGGATGCTTGCTAACTCAATCTACGAGGCTAGCATTACCCTGACACCAACCAACAACATCACAAGAAAATAAAGTTACAGATCAATATCCCTTATATAGATACAACAATCCTCAGCAGAAAACCAACAAACCTCATTCAGCAACATATTAGAAAGGATTATACACTATGACCAAGAGAGATTTATACCAGAAATCCAAAATTGATTCAATATACAAAATTGATCAGTGTAATATATCATGCTACTATAATAAAGAAAAAAAATGATCATCTCAAAGGATGCAGAAAAAGATTTTGAAAAAATCCAACACCCTTTCATGATAAATACATTCAACAAATTAGAAGAAAACTCTTACCCTGATAAAGGGCATCTATAAAAAACCCACACTTCCCGTCATACTTAATTGTGAAAGACTTAAAGCTTTCCACCTAAGATCAGGAATAGTACAAAGATGCCTGTTCTACCTACTTCTATTTAACATTGTATTGGGAGTTCTATCCAGAAAATGAGGTAAGGAAAAACAAAACAAAAGACATCCAAATTGAAAAGGAAAAAGTAAAAATATACCTATTTGTAAATTGCATGAACTCATATATGGAAAATCCTAATAAATTCATACATTTAAAAATTTATTAAATCTAATAAATTCAGCAAAGTTGTAGGATGCAAAATCAACATATAAGAATCAGTCATATTGATATATGCTAAAAATGAAAAACTCAAAAATGAAATTAAGAAAAAAATTCTATTTATAATGGCTTCAAAAAGAATAAAATATTTAGGATTAAATTTAACCAGGGAAGTACAAGAGTTGTACATGAAAAATAACCAAACAATCCTAACAGAAATTAGAGAATTGATACAAAAATGAAAAGACATTTGTGTTCATGAATTGGAAAACTTAGTATTGTTAAATGGAAATACGTCCCATATTTATTAATGAGTGCAATCCCTACAAAATTCCGACTACCTTTTTTGCAGAAATCAACAATATGATTCTAAAAAAATCCTGAAAAAGAAGAACAAAGTTGGGAGACTCACAGGTCACAAATTGAAAACTTACTACAAAGCTACAGGAATTAAAACAATGTGGTATTAGCATAAGAAAAAAGGATAGATCAATGGAATAGTTTGTGGTCCATTAATAAACCCATAAATCTATGTCCAACTGATTTTTGGTCTGATTTTTCAAGGCCATTCAATAAGGTGAGAATAGTTATTTCAACATATGATGCTAGGATGATTGGCTATCCAAATGTCAGAGCATGAAGTTGAATCCTTTTCTTACATCATATACAAAAAATTAACTTAAACTTAATCGACACCTAAATGCAAACTCTAAAACAATAAAACTCTTAGAAAAAAAATAAGTGTAATTCTTTGTGACCTTGGATTAAATAATAGTTTTCTAAATATGACACCAAATCACAAAGAGCAAAAGACAAAATGGATTTATCAAAATTAGGGTTTATGCATCAAAAGGCACTACCATGAAAGTAAAAAACAACCCACAAAATGAGATGAAATATTTGCAAACTGTATATCTCATAAAATCCTGACTATGTAAAGGATTCTTAAATGCAATATTAGAAAGACAACTGTATTTTTTCTTCTTTTTAAGTGGTCAGAGGACATGAATAGATACGTTTCCAAAGGAGATATTCAAATTGGAACATGAAAACATTCTTAATATCATTAGTCATTAGGGAATGGAAATAAAAACCATAATGAAATATCATTTCATGCATGCTAGGATGGCTATAACATATGAATGGAAAATAACAATTGTTGGTGAGGATAGGGAGAAATTGGAGCCTTCATACATGGCTGGTGGAAACGTAAAATGGTATACCCACTATGGAAAATAGTTAAGGGGGGGTACAGTTATCATATAACCTAGCAATTCCATTTCTAAATACCCAGGAAAACCCAGGAGAATCAAAAACAAAACTTGTGCAAGAATGTTCATAGCAGCATTATCCACAATAGTCCACAAATGGAAACAACCCAAATATCCATCATCTTATGAACAGATAAATACAATGTGGTATATCCATACCACATTTTATTTATTATTTAACTATAAAAGGGAATGAAGCACTATCTGAAACTAATGTAACATTGTGTGTCAACTATACTTCAATAAAAAAGAAAAAGTAATAATTTTGAACTAAAAAAATATGGGGGGGGAGGGGCTGAAGTATTGAAACTTGCTACAATGTCCATGCACCCTGAAAACATTATGCTAAGTGAAAGAAGCCAGACACAGAAGGCCACATATTGTATGATCCTATTTACATGAAATGTCCAGGATTGACAATACTATAGAAACAAAAGTTAGATTAATAGATACCGGGGGAAAGGAGTAGGGGCAAATTAGATGGTGCCAGTTTTCTTTTTACAAATATTTATATGAATATTCAGTGATGCAAATAGTCTGGAATTAGATAGTAGCAATGACTGTGCTACACTGTAAATATTCTTAAAGCCACTGACTTATGCACCTTAAAATTATTTAAATGGTGGATTTTATGTTATATGAATTTTGTGTCCATTAAAATGGTATTGTTTTACACGTGATATAAATTATTTATGTCACATTTAAACTACATAAATTTGTATATTTCATTCTTTATTTAAATTAAAAAGATGAAATAGAATGAACAAAGTATTTTTGAGATCCAAAGTTACCTTTGCCTGTTGAAAATAAATTTTTAAGTGTTGATGGACTATTCTTTAAATTTTTTAATTTTATTTCTAAACTTCATCATTTTCCTAAAGTTGAATCATGCTTTCACATAGTGCATTCATCAGGCTGAGAAAGGCCTAAATCCCATTACTAATTCACTTAAAAATAAATTTCTGAATGAAGATAGATCATCTGAGATAATGAGATATAGCAATGCAGAAAATAATGACATAATTCTCTCTCTCTCCCTCTTTTTTTTTTCCATTTATACCTTTCAGAGATCATCTCTCTTGGAAGATGTCTGCGGTCACTGCTGCTTATCTGATCTTTCTTCCCATGCCAACATCCATTCTTCAGTTCATGGGCTTCTGCCAAAACTGAATTCACCTAGCTCTAGAGTTGGGCAGGTAACTAAGGTCTGGGCACCTAGAGCAATACAGTATGCTCGGCCTGTGATTAAGTCATGGGTGAATGTGTTTCAATCTGAGGAAATAATAGCAATTAGCATTTTGCTTGGAATGTGACTCTAAATCTGTGCTGTCAAATACTGTAGGCAGTAGCCCAATGTGACTAATTTAAATTGCAATTAATTAAATTTAAATAAAATTAGCAATTTAGTTTCTCAGTCACACTACCTATACTAGACAAGTGCTCAATAGTCAACAGTTGCTTGGCTATCATGTTGGACAGTAAATATACAAAAACATTTCCATCATTGCAGAAATTTCTATTGGACAGTACTACTACAGTTCATCTAAATCAGCATTGCTCAATATTTATAGTTAAAAAGTTTAAAATTATAGCCACATTAAAAAAGTAAAAAAACCGACGGCTACTTTTAATACAATATTTGAGCCAATTAATCCAAAATAGTATCATTTTAACAGGTTATCAATATGAACAATTTTAATGGGAGATTTTGCATTATTTTTCTATAATAAGTCTTCAAAATCTGCTATGTATTTACTTAAAGCATACCTCAGTTTGGATCAGCTGCATTTCAATTGTCCAATAGCCACATGTGATTAGTGGCTACCATATTGGATATTGTAGATCTAGAGTTGAAGCAGGATTTCTCAACTTGAGCATCATTGATATTTTGGGGGCTATCCTGTACATTGTAAGGTGGTAAGCCATATCCCCAGCCTTTACTCACTAGATGCCAGTAGTTTCAAACCCAGTTGTGACTAACAAAATATGTACAGACATTGCCAAATGTCCCTTGAGGGGTAAAATTGTCCCATTCAAAAACCACTGCTCTAGAGAAGGGACTGCTCTTTTTTCTGGAACTATTGTCCATAAGAACAATGTAAACCTTGAGCCATTTGGGTTACCAAGTGGAAACTGAGAATAAAGACAATAGAAAGGGAGACAAAGCACAGAAGTGGGAAGCTCTGAGTTTGGTAATATGATGTCAGTCCTGGGGTGCCTGGGGTGTTCAGTCGGTTAGGGCCCAACTCTTGATTTTGGCTCAGGTCATGATCTCAGGGCCCTGAGATAGAGACCCACTTGGGGCTCCATGCTCAGTGGGGAGTCTACTTCAGCATCCTCTCTCTCTCTCTCTCCTCCCCTCCATCTCTTTCTCAAGTAAATAAATAAATCTTTCAAAAATTTTTGAATATGATTTCAGTCACTTGATGAAGACTTACCTGAATGTTCTTATAACTCTGGACATTGCAGTAACATAAACAAATATATTTCTTTCCTTAACCTAAGCCAGTTTGATTGGCTTTTCTCTAATTTGCAACTGTAATAAACCTAAATGATCTGTCATTACAATCTACATACGTAAAATACACTCATTAGTATTTCTACCTCAAAAAGCAAAGAAGATTAATTCTTCCTCCCATATGATTTATGATAGCTTTCAATTTCCCTCGCAGAGTTACCCATATAGAATGAAAGCCATTTTTTGCATGCTTTATGTTTCAGATAAATGTATGCAATTGGAAGGCTTGATAGAACTTTTTGCTAAGGTATCGGCATTAACTTTGTCTATTGGTAATAAAATTCATTCATCAGAACTGTATTATAAGATGGGCTGTTTGTATATCCTTAATTGGCTGTTGCTCTATTTTGATTCTCAAATTTTCAAAAGATGAAAATTATGCAGCCAATGTGGCAGTTCCCACTGGGAGTAAAATTGTAGTATTCTTTATGTGATTCTGTTCCTTTTTATCTGAGCTTTACTCAACAATAATGTCACCCTTGGATGAAGCTAAAAAATCGAGATATAATCTAAATAAAGCTTTCACCATGGTGTGAACATGAGTCACCTCCACTGCATGGTGTTTTTGGAAAGATGCTGTGGATTTTTCTGAAAAGGATCTGCTTAATTGCCATTAAAAAGTGAAAACACTTCTTTGAAATAGATCTAGATAAAATAAGAATTCTTTAAAGAAGTAAAGAAGGATGAAAGTCAGTTTGACTTGTACAAAGGAAATTTTAGCTTAATTACACCACTTCTTACATCAATTTTGGGTATTTTATCTAAGTCACACGATTTTCTCTCCACATAAATAAATCCGCCAATACTTTGCTGTACACATACTTCTCAACATAAAATTTTCAGACCATTTTTCAAAAGATACATTAGAAAAAAGTAGTTGAGGTGTACCTGGGTGGCTCAGTCGGTTAAGCATCTGCCTTCAGCTCAGGTCATAATCTCTGGGTCCTGGGACTGGATCCCGGGATCAGGTCCTGGGATCAAGCCCCAGGTCAGGCTTCCTGTTCAGTGGGGTGTCTGCTTCTCTCTCTCTCTCTCCCTCTGCCCCCGCCCGTGCTCATTCTATCTCTCTCAAATAAATAAATAAAATCTTAAAAGAAAAAAGTACTTGAGCATGTTCTGAATAAGAGATACGATGAGTGTTATTTTTTTCTTTTTAAACTTGATGTATCTGTATCTGCCTATAGGCCATCACACTTCCAGGCATTTCATTGCTTCACTCATATACTTATGAGCCCTTTTACAGAAGAAAGTAAATATACAAAGAATCTGTATAGAGGTATGACCAGAAATAGCCCTTTAGGTCAGTTCATGGTCACAAAAGAACTGATGTTAGACAAAGCAAATTGGTAGAACTGTTCTTTGCCAAGGAAAACTCACAGCCATTTTGCAAAGAAATAAAATCATGTCATTCCAGAGACTTTCATAGTGGCAAAAATTTGGTTATTTCATTCTGACAATTGACCTCCTTTTTGGAATGGCTTGGTGAAAAATAGGGTAACATCTAAAAAAGAAAACATTTTGAAGTTTTTAATGACAACTGCAACAAAGGTGGTACCATATTATCAGTTTAAAGAACCTCATTTTTAGGGGCACCTGAGTGTCTCAGTTGTTAAGCGTCTGCCTTCAGCTCAGGTCATGATCCCAGGGTTCTGGGATTGAGCCCCGCATCTGGATCCCTGCTCTGCGGGAAGCCTGCTTCTCCCTCTCCCACTCTCCCTGCTTGTGTTCCCTCTCTCGCTGTGTCTCTCTCTGTCAAATAGATAAAATCTTAAAAAAAAAAACAAACTCATTTTTAATAATACTTTCTTTAATGTGGTAATAACATAATAATAAATAACATAAAACTTGCTAATTTAACTATTTTAAGTGCACAATACAGTGGTATCAAATACATTCATACCGTTGTGCAATTATTACCACCACCCATCTATAGAACTCTTTTCACTTGCAAAGCTCAAACTATACACATTAAACAATTATTGCCCATTCTTTCCTCCCCCCAACCCCTGTTAACACCGTTCTACTTTCTATCTCTATGAATTTGACCATTCTATGTACCTCATGTAAGTGGAATCATACAATATCTGTCTTCATATGATTGGATTATTTCACTTAGCATAATATCCCCAGGATTTATTCATATTGTAGTATATGTCAGAATTCCTTTTATTTTTAAGGCTAATATTTCATTTTATGTATATATCACATTTTGTTCATCTATTCATCCATCAATGAACATATGCACTGTATGAACATGAGTGTACAAATATATTTTTGAGAATGCTTTCAATTATTTTTGGTATATACTAAGGAGTGGAATTGCTGGATTATATAGTGATTCTATTTTGAATTTTTTGAGGAATCATGATACTTTTTTCATAGCAGCTGTACCATTTTACATTCTTACCAACAGTGCACAAGAATTCCAATTTCTCTACATCTTTGCTGACACTTGTTATTTTCTGTGTTTTGTTTTTTATATAATATCCATCTGATAAGTGTGAGTGCTATCTCATTGTGGTTTTGATTTCAATTTGTTCAATGATTAGTGATTCTGAGCATCTTTTTGTGTGTTTATTGGTCGTTTGTATATCTTCTTTCAAAAAATGTTTATTGAAGTTATTTCTCATTTCTGAATGTTTGTTTGTTTGTTTGGTTGCTATTGTTGACTTTTAGAAGTTCTCTGTATATTCTGAATATCAATCCCTCATCAGATATGATTTATTAATAATTAATTAATTATTAATCCCATTCTGTGGATTGTTATTTTACTCTGTTGTTAGTACACTTGACATTTGAAACCCCAATTTTTTTTTTAATTTTCATAAAGTCCAATTTGCCTATTCCTTTTGTGCCTGTGCTTTTGGTGTCATAGCCAAGAAATCATTGCCAAATCCAGTGTTGTCAAGCATTTCCCCTATGCTTTTTATAAGAGTTTTATAGTTTTAGCTCTCATATTTAGGTCTTCAATGTATTTTGAGTTATATTTTGTACACAGTATAAGGTAATGGTCCAATTTTAATTTTTGCATGTGGATATCCAGCATTCCTAGAACCAGTTGTTGAAAAGACTGTCCTTTCCTTATTAAATTGTCTTGACAATTTTGATGGAAACCATTTAACTATCTATGTAAAGGTTTGTTTCTGGACTCTGTATTCTATTCCATTGCTCTATATAACTGTCTGTCATTACAAATATGTCTATATGACACTACCACACTGTTTTGATTACTAGAGTTTTGTAGTGAGTCTTAAAATTTAGAAGTGTGAGAATAGGTTTTGAGATTCTTTGAGAAGAGAAAATTAAGAAACAAAGAAACAAAAAACCTTGACATTTTATTATTCAGAATAATCTCACTAAGACAGGTAAAAATGTTGGGTTAAATGTAATGAGTGTGTGTGAGCATATATTTTTAATTACCAATATCATACTTATAATTCTAATAATTCATAGTAGGTATATAAATGAGGTAGATGAAAGTGAGAATTAAACCATTGAAAAACATTTTATTTTTAAAAATTTAAATGATTTTTAAAATAAAGTAAAAAAATTCCGCTATTCTTATTCTTAGTAGATGTGTGTGTGCTGAAGGCTTTCTTCTACATCTTTTCAAAGTATAATGTAATAAATATTTATTAGGTAAATTTTTTTAAGATCCACATAAAGAAAAACTGACATGTCAAATTCAGTCTCTCTTAACTGATTACTGAGAGACTAAAAAAAGCTAGGACAGAAAGGGAAGGATGACCCTGGTCTGCAAAATTGGTTTTCCTTTGAAAGGAATAACACTCATTTTTGTTGCTCTTAGAAAAGTGAATGTTAAATTTTGCTTGCAAAAGCAAGAGATTTTTACTTTCTTATAAATAAGCTTTCTAAATTAATTTATCTATTTTTGACTTCTTATTATTTTATTGAATTTATTGATCATTTCAGTGAATCTTTGAAATTAAACTCCAAGTAGTGATGAGTTTGGAACCAATAGCATATTTTAAATATTATTCATAAAACATGTTTAAACACATGGAAGAGTTTTTAATACATTGGAAATGTTTCAGTATTGATCCAGTTTTACATTCCCTCAATGTATAAATTTATTTCACTTTCTAGGTTTTCATGCATGCTACTAGTTGAGGAAACAAAATGGTTTTGACACATATAGAGTTACATTTATTATATGTCATCCATTATATTCACAATATAGAAGTACAAATATGCCAATTCACCAAAAGTAGTATGATACAGAATGGAGAGTTTTATATGCATCCAACCAGTTTTAAGTAAACCTTTATAATTAAAAATAACAAACATAAATTGACCTCTGAATATATCTAGGAACCTAATAGATTTATTGTGTTATCTAGAGGTGGTTATTAAATATAGGCATTGATGTTTTTTTAGAAATAGAAAGGAATGATTGGCATTACATCACTTCAACATTTAAGTCCATGCAGGAAAAAATGGGCCACTTATTATAGTCAATCAACTTTGGTTTTTGGCT
Source organism: Zalophus californianus (assembly GCF_009762305.2). Taxonomy (NCBI): domain Eukaryota; kingdom Metazoa; phylum Chordata; class Mammalia; order Carnivora; family Otariidae; genus Zalophus; species Zalophus californianus. The sequence goes on from NC_045600.1 coordinate 19,137,218, forward strand.
GTTAAGAGCATGACATTTATCAGTTGAGACAGTAATATAAACTGTTAATTAGATTCTGGTATGTGCTATACTGAGAGTGTACACTCAAAAGCTTTTCAAGTACAAAGAAGGGAGTGAATGAGGGGTATTGAGTTTGTGGAAAGCCTTCCAAGGAAGGGATTATTGAAATAGGCTTGGAAGAAATGACATTTCTACATCCCCTTTTCTCTCTAAATTTTCTAATCATTCTACTCCTTCCAGCCTACATCCTATGTTTTAGTTGCTTCCCTTTACATGGCTTCTTAGATCCTCCAGAATGACCACAGATCATACAGGACGCTTTTATAACACATTTGCATATATTACATTATATTGTAATTTGAGTTTTTTATGTTAATTACCATACATTACATCATTAGTTTTTGATGTAGTGTTCCATGATTCATTGTTTCCATATAACACCCAGTGCTCCATTCAATACGTGCCCTCTTTAATACCCATCACCAGGCTAACCCATCCCCCCACACGCCTCCCCTCTAGAACCCTCAGTTTGTTTCTCAGGGTCCATAGTCTCTCATAGTTTGTCCCCACCTCCAATTTCCCCCCCTTCATTTTTCCCTTCCTACTATTTTTTTTTAACATATAATGTATTATTTGTTTCAGAGGTACAGGTCTGTGATTCATTAGTCTTACACAATTCACAGCATTCACTGTAGCGCATACCCTCCCCAATGTCTATCACCCAGCTACCACATCCTTATCACCCCCCACCACTCCAGCAACCCTCAGTTTGTTTCCTGAGATTAAGAATTACTCATATCAGTGAGATCATATGATATATGTCTTTCTCTGATTGACTTATTTCACTTAGCAAAGTACCCTCTCATTCCATCCACATCGTTGCAAATTGCAAGATTTCATTTTTTTGATGGCTGCATAATATTCCATTGTATATATATACCACCTCTTCTTTATCCATTCATCTGTTGATGGACATCTTGGCTCTCTCCAGTTTGGCTATTGTAGACATTGCCGCTATAAACATTGCTGTCCACATACCCCTTTGAATCACTACATTTGTATTTTTGGGATAAATACCCAGTAGGGCAATTACTGGGTCATAGGGTACCTCTATTTTAAGGAACCTCCATACTGTTTTCCTGAGTGGCTGCACCAGCTTGCATTCCCACCAACAATGTAGGAGGGTTCGCATCCTCGCCAACGTCCTGTCGTTTCCTGACTTGTTAATTTTAGCCATTCTGACTGGTGTGAGGTGGTATCTCATTGAGGTTTTGATTTGGATTTCCCTGATGCCGAGCGATGTTGAGCACTTTTTCATGTGTCTGTTGGCCATTTGGATGTCTTCTTTGGAAAAACATCTGCTCATGTCTTCTGCCCATTTCTTGATTGGATTATTTGTTCTTCAGGTGTTGAGTTTGATAAGTTCTTTATAGATTTTGGATACTAGCCCTTTCTCTGATATGTCATTTGCAAATATCTTCTCCCATTCTGCCCATTGTCTTTTGGTATTGTTGACTGTTTCTTTTGCTGTGCAAAAGCTTTTTATCTTGATGAAGTCCTAAGAGTTCATCTTTGCCCTTGCTTCCCTTGCCTTTGGCAATGTTTCTAGGAAGAAGTTGCTGCCACTGAGGTCAAAGAGGTTGCTGCCTGTGTTCTCCTTTAGGATTTTGATGGAGTCCTGTCTCACATTTAGGTCTTTCAACCATTTGGAGTCTATTTTTGTGTGTGGTGTAAGGAAATGGTCCAGTGTCATTCTTCTGCATGTGGCTGTCCAATTTTCCCAACACCATTTATTGAAGAGACTGTCTTTTTCCTTTGGACATTCTTTCCTGCTTTGTTGAAGATTAGTTGACCATAGAGTTGAGGGTCCATTTCTGGGCTCTCTATTCTGTTCCATTGGTCTATGAGTCTGTTTTTGTGATCTGTCTCATCACACTGACTTCCTTGCAGACCACGGGAAGAGGTTTTGTTAATTAATTAATTTATTTATTTATTTATTTATTTATTTATTTATTTAATATTTTTTATTTATTTATTTGACAGAGAGAGACACAGCGAGAGAGGGAACACAAGCAGGGGGAGTGGGAGAAGGAGAAGCAGGCTTCACATGGAGCAGGGAGCCCGATGTGGGGCTTGATCCCAGGACCCTGGGATCATGACCTGAGCCAAAGGCAGATGCTTAATGACTGAGCCACCCAGGCGCCCCAAGGTTTTGTTAATTTATGTAGCAACAGCATGTGAAAAAATTCTGTGCCAGCACTAAAAAGAATGGATGAATCAATTAATATATCATATTTCTCCAGTAGGAGAATTGGGGGAAAGCACATTCCTGAAAGCTGTAATAGCACCAACAAAATGCAAAAAGGACTAGCAAGAATAATTTTGTGACGCTAGAATTTAGTATGGTTGGAAGTATCTTACATTATTCTACCTCTTGATTTTCTGGATTTTATCAGGTTCCTTACTATTTTTATGTTAATTGTATTTATTTATTTTCTCTCACCCAATAAGATCATCAAAATAAGGATATAGTGCTCCCTCCATCTCTCTCTTTCTTTGAGTTTTGCCAGAGCCAAGAATAATGTCAAAGGTGATTTCATTTGGGCAATATTAGAGTTCAAATTCAAACTCAGGTCTCAGCTATTCATAAAGTAATTTTCCAAAATCAACATTCAAAAATGGACATAATAACTAATGATAATCTTTAAAATTCATTTAACTACAATTGTATATTGAGGATTTAGCATTTGTGAAATAACTTATAAATAATAATAAAATGTAAAAAATAAACAAAGTAGAATGTATTCTCTTGAGGGTTAGTCATAGTTTACTATGTAGTTCAGACAATTACAGATCTCATTATAAGGTAGAGAGGTATTAGCTATGACAGAGATAAGGAAGTATTTTCTTTTTTTTTTAAGATTTTATTTTATTATTTGACAGAGAGACAGTGAGAAAGGGAACACAAGCAGGGGGAGTGGGAGAGGGAGAAGCAGGCTTCCCGCCAAGCAGGGAGCCTGATGCGGGGCTCGATCCCAGGAACCCAGGATCATGACGTGAGCTGAAGGCAGACGCCCAACGACTGAGGCACCCAGGTGCCCCAAGGAAGTATTTTCTTAAAGCACAGGATTCAATCTTGTTTGGGAAGATTGAAGAAAGATTTACGGATGAAAATTTAAATATCTTCCTTCTTTGAAAAATAAAATAATAATAAAAAATAAGTTATCTAAGTTTAGCACTAAAAGATTAATTTATACATGGGAGAGTAGTTAGATGTAGATACATTTGCAGCTCACATTCTTATCATCTGAGGTTCAACATTCAGTTATTTGTTACCTGACAATATTTATGCTTTTCATGGGAATGAAAAATGAGAAGTACTCTATGGAAAGACAAATCATGAGGGACAGTCTTGCCTAAAATCTGTTTTTAACTTACCATGGTTGTGTCAATTTTCTCCCTTCATTAAAAACTTTTCAAGGCATTGACTTTACTGTTTTTTTAAAGCAAGATGATTCCTGTGTTGTTAATTTTAGCCATTCTGACAGGTAACAGATATTGGTGAGGATGCAGAGAAAGAGAAATACTGTTATACTGGTAATGGAAATGCAAACTGGTGCAGCCACTCTGGAAAACAGTATGGAGTTTCTTCAAAAAGTTAAAAATAAAACAACCCTACAACCTAGCAATTGCACTATTAGGCATTTACCCAAAGGATACAAAAATACTGATTTGAAGGGGCACACGCAGTCCGATGTTTATAGCAGCATTATCAACAATAGCCAAATTATGGAAACAGTCCAAATCTCCATTGATTGATGAATGGATAAAGAAGATGTGGACAGGGCACCTGGGTTAAAAAACTGCCTTCGGCTCAGGTCATGATCCTGGAGTCCCGGGATCGAGACCCACATTGGACTCCCTGCTCAGCAGGGAGTCTGCTTCTCCCTCTGACCCTCCTCCCTCTCGTGCTCTCTATCTCTCATTCTCTCTCAAATAAATAAATAAAATCTTAAAAAAAAGAAGATGTGGATATATATATACATATATGCACAATGGAATATTACTAAGTCATCAAAAGGAGTGAAATCTTGTTATTTACAATGACATGGATGGAGCTAGAGGGTATTATGCTAAATGAAATAAGTCAGTCGGAGAAAGACAAATACCATATGATCTCACTCACATGTGAAATTTAAAAAATAAAACAGACAAACATATGGGAAGGGAAAAAAGAGAGAGGAGGGCAAACCGTAAGAGAGTATAAACTACAGAGAACAGACTGAGGGTTGCTGGACGGAGGTGGGGGAGGATGGGCTAAATTGGTGATGGGTATTAAGGATGAGCTTAATTGTGATGAGCACTGGGTGTTATATGTAAGTGATGAATCACTTAATGAATTAGTGAAACCATTATTACTTATCAAACCATATGTTAACTAACTAAAATTAAATCAAAACTTGATATAAAGAAATAAAGAAAATGATAGTTCCTTTATAAAGAATAAAATTTCAAAAACAGAAACATAGCATAGACATTTCAACCTCAAGAACAACAGACACAAATGCACAATTGTGCAAAAGAAATATTGTCAGGGCACCTGGATGTCTCAGTTGGTTAGGCACCTGCCTTTGGCTCAGGTCATGATCCTAGGGTTCTGTGATTGAGCCCCCCATCAGGCTCTTTGCTCCACAGGGAGCCTGCTTCTCCCTTTGCCTGCCACTCCCCCCCCGCTTGTGCTCTCTCTCTCTCTCTCTGTCAAATAGATAAAAAAGAAATCCTAAAAAAAAAAAAAAAGGAAATATTGTCAAATGGAGGATGATTCTGCGTTTGCAGTGTGGAATAAGTATGATAGTGTGTAATGGAGAAGACTGGAGAACAGACTAAGGCAAGGGTCTTTAGCATCTTATTGATACGTTGGATTTGGTTAAACAAAACATGGGGGGTTAGAAAAAATATGCCAATCTGTCTTCAATGTGAAAGATGGATTGGAAAGATTAGAAAATAGAAGCACATATCCTCAAGATAATATGCAAGAAATTACTGCCCAAACCTAGGACAATGAAAAGTCCTGAGTGTAAGAGTTCTGAGTAGCTTCTATAAAACATAAAAACAATAAAGTCACAGAAGCACTGAAGAGTAGAAAGAGATGGAGCTGGGCTTCTGCATTATACCTAGTAAATACCAGAGAGGCAACATTAACCTAGAAAAGATGTCAGGGTTAAATTCTATAATGAAAATATCTCAAAGATTCATATAATAATCAAATGGAGTTCTATAGATCCAATTAATAACCAAATCTCAATGTAACAAGGAAAACCAAAATCACAAACACTGAATCTGACAAAAAATTTTCTTTCTAAAATCCACTACAAAGATTTACAGTTAAAAATAGCAAAACTAATCTGAAAAGAAAGAGGGTGTGTGGCTTAAAACTCCAGATATGTAAATCTATACTCTATCTTAATGGAAATCATAGTAGTAGAAAAGGAATAAATAAAATAAGATGATTGATCAGATACAAATCTATATATCACATATGTTTGCTTGGTATTTAATGTTCCTTTATTTTTTGACACACAAATATTTTGTGGGAAATTAATTGTTATTCCTCTGTTGTTTGTAAATTTTTGTGTACACAGAGACATCTATATTTCTTCTTTTATTTTATAAATAGAAAAGCAATCATCAACCTGAAGTGAAAATAATTATTCACAGATATTTTTTCTAGTTATTTTATTTTAGATTTATGTATTTACCCTTCCTAACTCAACAGCAAAATATTTTGCAATATATAGCTAGATAAGAATCTAGCAATATATTTTCAAACTTTTTAGCTTTAACCTCAATGTCATTTATTCAATACTCCATACTTCCTTCACTAAATTCAGGTGCATTTTTGTTATGTAATAGCTAATTATATAAACACTACTCAAATAATGTTATTAACTAATAAATTATAAAGGCCATTCAAATAAATATTCCAAGAATATTGGCAAGATTGTACAAGAAAAGAAATATGAAAGGTTATACATCTTTTAAAAATGTTCCACTTCATTAAGTTAGTGGAGAGTCTATTTATTCTCCCAGAATGTGTTTTTAGTCATTGAAATACGTTGGATATTTGCACCCTTTGGGAGAGGGGAGTTTGTTTTTAATTGGAGAAAGAGATGATAATTTGGCTTGGGAAGAAGACAAGTAGACAAGCTGAGGGGAATGGAATTTAAGGAAAGGTATCATAATTTTCTGATCCTAGGCAATTCTTTGGTCTGCTCTGGAAATAAGAGACTCTAAACAGAGGGAATTGTTCATTCTGGACTTCGAGACTATTGATCCTGCAAAGCCACCGTGAGCTGCAGGTGACTGAGCTGGGAAGGGACTGCTCTGACATGTCTCTAGGAAACTAGCAGCCACTAAGAATGGAGAGATTTAAGTAAACACAAGGACTGCCCCAGCAAGCAGGCACATTGCAGTTCCTATGTTGGCCAATGACCAATGCAGAGACTATAGCAGTATCTTAGTAGGAATAGGAGTAGAAAAGGAAGAATAAAAGATTACTTGGTAGGCTGTGTGTAACAAGCCCTTGAGAAGTTGAGCAAATTACTTTCTCAGAGCCAATCTTCTCTTTCAGCAGAATTCCACGATTTTTTGTCTATAAAATCAAATGTGATTTTATTCTGTAAAAACAGGCTCTTAGGTGTTAGATGTTAAGGTTACACTTGCAATCAAAGAAACAAAAATGAAATAATAGGTAATCATAATAACCAACAGTTAGAGGTTCTATTATTTTGCTGGATGTTGTTCTATGCACTATAACTATAGTCAGTCTTGTCATATCCTTATATAGGAAGGACCATTAAATTATGTGACCAGAGTCCACTGTAAGTTTGCAGTGAAGAAATTCCAGTTATCCTTTAAATGTCTACAGTAATAGTAACCCTAATATACAGAAAAATTAGGAACATAATTCAGAATCTCATTAAGCAGTAAATAGTCTAGTGGAATCTATCAAATGGTAGAGTACCTAGGTCGATGATTCTGATTCTAATTTGCCCTGGAAATTGGGTAATGAGATGACTTAATCTCAAGGATGTAGGTTTCTAATTTCTTAAATTTTAGAATGAAAGAAAGAACATAGTAACTATATAAAAGGGTTTATCTTGATAGATTCATAAGCAAAATTTTTCCTTAAAATGCAATAGTTTTACAAAAAAAAACTGAAAGTTTCTAAAAATGTGAAACCTGAAAGCCCCCTGTGCTGGAGCAGTCCCACTCCTGGATACATACCTTAGATAAATAAACACTTATGCTCACTCAAATTCATACACAAATGTTTAGAGTGGCTATATTAATAATCATCCCAAAATGAAAACAACTCAGGGTCCTTCTGTAGATGAATGGATAGACATGCTTTGCTTTATCCATACAATGGAATATTAACAATAAAAAGGAAAGAACAACTGATAAATACAACTGCATAGATGAATCCTGAAGACGTTATGCTAAGGAAATAAACCAGTCTCAAAAATGATACACTGTATGATTTATGTAACTTTCTATAAAAGCTAAACTATAGTGACAAAGAATAGTTTGGTGGTTTCCAAAGGTTAAGCTTAGAGGGAATTTATGATGACAAGGACAGCAGATGAGAATTTTGGGGGGAATGGTAATGAAAATATGCTGTATCCTGATTGTTGTTACATGATTCTATACAAGTGTTAAAATTCATAGAACTATAGATCACAAAAGAGTCCCTTTTATTTTACATTAACTTTAAATATTTTTATAAATAACTAAAAAGATTGCACTGATAAGATATGCCCTCAAACATTATTTACTTGTGGATGAACAAAGTTAAAACCAGAAAAAAATAGAATTAAGTGAAGAGATATTTAAAAAAAAAACAAATATTTGTTATTTTCATGGAAAACAGAAACCTAAACATGTGAAATGATTTAAGTGCAAATAGTTACTGTAAGAAAATTTGGCTTATAAATTTAGTGTAATAGATTCCTAATTACAATTTAAAATAAGTTGTTTAGCAATCTATTTAGACTTTAATGAAATCTTACTAATTTTATACAGTCTTATGTATCTAACATATTTTACCATACTTAGAAATTTATTATACTTTTAATAATTACTTAAGTAACTATTAATATTGTGTTTAAGGCAAGTAATTAGATGACTTAAAATGAAAACAAATGGTATAATTTCAATTTAACATATTTGGCCTTAATTTCACTATGTATATTAATGATGTCAAGCATTATTCAAAGGCCACTTTTAAATGGTTTTCAAATTTCTTAGACTTGTAAATAGAATAATCAAAATCATAGGTTGAGCAAAAGCTTAAGGAAGAGGTAGGCAATTGGAAATTTGTATATAAATTCATAGAACAAAATAACACCTAAATAACTTTTTCTTCACATAAACTTGTCTTCAAGAACATCAAAGACCTGACACAACCATGTACTATTATTTTCCCCATTTTGCAGATGAGGAACAAGACACAAAGAGGTTAATTTACATCTCATGTACAGAATACTATCCAGTATTTCTGCAAAAGTGAAGCATTAAGAGCCCTTGTATGGTTCTGCTTTAACTGCAAATTATAAAACCCCAGAGGGCAATTAAGCAGCACTGATTTTTTTAAATATGTCATTATATCTGATAATTCCTTTAATGGTCATATTTCTCTATTAAAAATTTAACCTTTATTATACTGAAAAATTGGGGAAAATTTAACTTTTATTATACTGAAAAATTGGGAAAAATAATACCCTGTATTAAAGAATTGGTTGAAAAAAAGAATTGGTTAAATCTATATAACATAAATGGCTGAAGAGCTATTTGATAAAACACAATAAAGGTCTGATAATTTTCTCCTAGAAGAATATTTAAATATTGGTATAAAAATTTATTAAGTGAAAAAAGTTTAAAGTAGTAAGGACATATTATTTTAAGTACGCTGATTATATACTCACATAATGAAATGACATGGAGAGAAAAAAAGAATTGAATCATATATACTAAAATGATTGCAATGTATTTCCCTAAGTGGTGAGCTGATTTTTGCTTTACTCTTTGTCTAGCTTTCCTGACTGAATGAAAATATATCTGAAAGAGAAAAATATATTCCATTAAAAATAGGTAGGCCTTATGTGCAATATTGTGTACTGATTCATTCATTCACTGAGAGAAGAAAACTTAAGCTTGTCATCGGCTTCATGAGTGCCTTCTCCTATGTAATTGTCTTAACTAATGCTGTTCTCTTGGTCAGCATCTTCTCTCATAGGACTTCATGGGTCATAATTTCACATACGGGTATTTTGGTAGTTTGGAAAATTAAACATAGAAAGAAAATACCTTTTTCTGGTCGCTATCTTATTTCTTATTTTACTTTTAGTTTTTTCTTCTAAGGTTATAAACTTTGTGTCTTTAGAATACATTTTTTCCTTTTTTTATTTTTTAATTTTATTTTATTATGTTATGTTAATAACCATGCATTACATCAATAGTTGTTTTTTTTTATGTCTGATCTTATTTATTTGTCACTCTTAGAAAATCTCATATTTGACTGGACTCAGAGGTAGAAGCTCTCAGAGAGGACAGGCTCTGTCTCTTGGCAATCTGTTCCTGGCATTTTTCTTTGGCCTCCTTCATTCTCTTGGCCAAAAGTTTAGCATATTCTGCAGCCTATTCCTCATTTTTCTAAGTGGGCTGCTTCTTCAAAGCAATATGCCGACGTTTGTGCTAGAGGACACATGGAGTGACAAGACGCTGAATCTTAGGCGCTTTGGTTCTAGGTTTCTTACCTTCTTTGTTTAGGGGCTTTCTCACAACATACTGGCAGACATCATCTTCTTCAGAGAGACTGAAATGTTTGCGGGTTCTGCTGGCTCTTTTGGGCCCCAGGCGACGAGGCACAGTAGTATCAGTGAGTCCAGGAATATCCTTCTCCCCTTTTTTACAATGACCAAGTTGAGAACACTGAGATTGGCATCCACAATGCAACCCCGAACGGATTTGTGCTTTCTCTCTCCAGTCCTCCTTGGTCTATAGCAGGAATGCCCCTTACTCAACAGCAGGCAGACACGGCCATGGGTCAAGATACCCTGCTTCATGGGGAAGCCTTGCTTTTCATCGCCACCACTGATTCGGACCACATAACCCTTCCATTCTTCACCCAGAGCATCAGCAGCAACCTCTGTGGCCATACACTTCTCATAAAAGGTACAAAGTTTGCATTCATCGTCCACTTCAATGAGTTTCTGGCAGCCAGTAGCTGGGAAAGAGATGTTCAGCTTCATCCTGAAGCAGCCTACTGCCTCCGAGGCTCCACGAAAAAGCCATCATTAGTTTTTGATATACTGTTCCATGATTCATTGTTTGTGTATAACACCCAGTGCTCCATTCAGTACGTGCCTTCTTTAATACCCATCACCAGGCTAACCCATCCCCCAACCCACCCAGAACCCTCAGTTTGTTTCTCAGAGTCCATAGTCTCTCATGGTTTGTCTCCCCCTCCGATTTCCCTGCCTTCATTTTTCCCTTCCTATTATCTTCTCTTTTTTTTAACATATACATTTTCATAGGTATGCTCCAAACTCCAAAGGGCAAACATATGCATGGATGTTTAACCTCTAAAACTCAGAGCAAAACCAAAGGCCAAGAAAGACAAAATAACAGCCAAATTCTTGGTTCATGCTCTACATTTTTCTTCCTGGCTAAGATATCATAACCTGAATTGGATTTCCTTTAGGCGGGAGTGCCACAGACTTCTCCAAAGGGCCAGAGGCACGCTTCTCCTTGTTGTTTTCATTCAGTCATCCAGATTTTTGAACAGGGTCCTGTGCGATGTATAAGATTAATCTTCCCCTGAAAATAGCATTTCCCTTGCAGTGGTTAATCCGTGAAAGCCTAAAAATTAATGGAAATCTTTTGGCTTCAAGTAACATAAAACAGGGATTTGGGATAGTGTGTTAGTCCCTTGTTTTGCCTTTGATATTTAGATCCCTTTCTGAGCCCACTTAGACATTTGTAGACCTCCAGGTATGAGGGGATATATGGCTTTGTTTTGACATCAAAGTTCAGGGGGAACGTGTAGAATGCTAATGAGCACTGTGAGCTCCAAAGGACATGATTAAACTATAATTGGTAAGGAGGTGCAGCTCAGTGAATAATTGGTAGGAGAGAACACTCAACCTGAAAAAATAAAATAAAAATAATCTCATTTGTCTTTTCTTTTTTTCTTTCTTTGGTTTTATTTTAGATAATAGTGCACAGTTAATAACAGGAGATACTGAGTCATTGGTTTTTCTGCAGAAATTGCTGATGAAGGTAATAACCAATGGCAAACAGAGCAGATTAAATGTTTGTCACAAGAAACTGAATTGAAAGATCACAGACCCTAAAAATAAAGATATTTCCCGTTCGGTTGCTGTAGAATATGTTGCAACCCATCATCTACATCATAGTGCTCATGAAATTCTTGCCCCGACTGCTGATACCGTGATGAGCAGTCTACTGGAGTCTATGGGTTCCCCTTCAATGTCAAGCAAAGCAAATCCTGGAATCTGTCTGCTGGAGTGTGGCTGCAATGAGGAGTGAAGCCATTCATCTGGGCAGCAACACTACAGGACCTTAATGGGAAAAGAATCTGATTGCCAACACCAAATTTATTTCACAAAAACTAGCCAGCATCTATTTGTAAGGAACTGAGAAAAGACTGGCACACAGGTAATGGGATGGAATTAAGCATGGTATTGAATAGCTGTGTCATGGAGGGATCTACCAAACAGTTATCTGAGCTCAGTGTTGAAAGTTACACTCAATTTTAGCCACAAAAATTATGCTTTCTCCTAAAAGCACCTGATTTTTCGCTGTCAGAACAAGTGCCCTCACTATTAAAACAATAACAAAAAATACAACAAAATATTCTCGTATAACTCTGACTCTCATTTTAAATGGGAGAGTAACATATGTAAGCTTTGTTTTTTTTTTTTTTAAGATTTTATTTATTTGACAGAGAGAGACACAGCGAGAGAGGGAACACAAGCAGGGGGAGTGGGAGAGGGAGAAGCAGGCTTCCTGCGGAGCAGGGAGCCCAATGCGGGGCAGGACCCTGGGATCATGACCCAAGCCGAAGGCAGACACCCAATGACTGAGCCACCCAGGCACCCAGATTTGTTATTTTTTAAAAATTGTATTTCACATAACGATCTGAGATTTTCTTCTGAACCAATGTGCGTGTAGTTGTGTGTGTGCGTGTGTGTGTGTGTGTGTGTGTGTGTGTGTGTGTGTTTGAGAGACAGAGAGAGGGAGAGGAAAAGTTTGTGTGGTTTCTTTATTGTTGTACTGTTGTTATTTTATGGTACAAATCTGCCACTTATAAAACAAGGTTATTGAATTAAGTGGTGTGAAGGGTACTTTCCACCACATTGATGACATCAATTTTCCCAATGCCTTATAATACAGTTAAAAATATGTAACAGTTTGCATCAGGTGAAAGATTTTATTTTTTTATAATACTCCTGAAAATCAAATAATTATTTTTGCCTGACAAATTAGGGAAACATCTGAAAATCCCTTCACCTAAGGATGTTTGGAAGAGATTTGGTCAATAATAGTAAGCTGTCTTAAGTCTTGCTATACATACCTTCCCACAGTGCTCTAAACAATTATAGCATTTTTCTTTTACCAGTAGTGACTATGTTCCATTTCACCAAGTCCTCATCAATTTGAACTCATCAATCCTCTTCTTTTCTATTACTTGATTGCTTTTTTTAAATCTCATTTTAATTCTTTTGATTACTACTGAGTCTAATTTAATACTAGCTTATTTGTATTTCTTCAGTGTATTTTTTGTTTTTTTTCATTTATTTACCATTATCACTGGCATGTTTATATAGTATTTATTCAGGAGTTTACCTATAGGAATATAGCTTTCTGTAGCAATTGGTGATATTCATCTGGATTCCTTAGACCATTTCACTGAGTTATGATAGACATACAAGTAGCTTCACATACTCAATGTATACTACAGGGTCACCATAGTCTATGTCATAAACATACCTATCACCTCCAAAAGTTTCCTCCCACCCTCCTTATTTATTATTGTTGTTATTTTTGTGTGTGTGCTAAAAACACACAATAAGATCTACCCTCTTAGCAAATTCTTAAGTATACAACACAGTATTACTAACTATAGGCACTATGCTGTAGGGTAGATCTCTAAGGCTTATTAATCTTGTATAACCAAAACTTTGTACCCTTTGAGTAATACCTCCACATCCCCCACCCCTTCTGCCCCTGGCAACCACCATTCTCTCTGCTCATCCAGACCTTTCATCTTTTAATATGTTTTGACTTTTTTTTACTTTATAAAAACGGTTATTTCAAGATAGTTTCTTTTAGTATGTTTATGAATTACTTTTTATCATTTAGTTTTTTATGGATTCTTATATTTAACTTTTTAAAATATTATTTTTTGATTAGAAAAATACATACATGATCTAAAAAGTAGGAAAACATAAAGAAGAAAATAAAAATTATCCATAATATTTAATTTATATTTATTTGCTTTACAATGCACGTTAAATGCACATCACAACACTCAAACAACTGCTTTCTAATTTGAAAGTTCTTTATCAGGTGATTTGATTCAAATTAATGTGGCCAGCTACTCTTTTTGCTTTAGAATTATCATATGATACCGTAATTCCACTGCTGGGTACTTACCCAAAGAAAATAAAAACACTGTCAGTATTTCTGATAGAAATAATTATTAGTACTCTGGTTACTAATACTTCTTTTCAGAATATGGTAAATACAGGGATGCCTTGGTGGCTCAGTCAGTTAAGCACCCACCTTCAGCTCAGGTCATGATCTCAGAGTCCTGGGTTCGAGTCCCACGTTGGGCTTCATGTTCAGCGGAGAGTCTGGTTTTCCCTCTCCCTCTGTGATCTCCCTCACTCTCTCTCAAATAACTAAAATCTTTAAAAGAAAAAAAGAATATGGTAAATACATTCTGTAGAAAAGTGGTAAGTGGTATGTGTATGTGCATATGTGGGCATGTGTGCACTTTTTAATAGTATGTAATAATCATGATATATTTATCTTTTTTTTACTATGGCCCTTTTATTTACTTTTTATTTTAATTATTAAACAAATTCTGAGAAGAATTATATGCATATGTAAATTTCTGAATGTACCCTTGAATATTTCTTCAGGTTAATTTCCAGAACTGAAATAATCATGGCAAAGAAATTTCCCTTTCCTTGAAACTCAAAAATTTCACAGAACTACTATTTAAGAGTTATGCCTTCAAATTTCTTTGGATCTGATGAACCTATTGATTTGTAGATGTAAGTCTTAGGCTCTGGATAATTTTCTCCTATTATATTACACTTGGTGCATCTTTTTTTTTATTCTGTTCTAATGCTCAAAAATATTATGTATGTATATGTGAACATGTACAACACACATCATATGGATAAATCCTCCTTAGATGACATGTTTGCTCTCATTAATTTAATCTCTTTGGCTTTTATCTTAGGATTTCTCCCCACCATTGCATAGATGCTTTACTGACCATTTCCTTCTTATCCATACCACTTCTAATTATTGATTCACATCTCAAATTGCAAACACTATTTGGTCTATTTCTGCCCCTGGATATGTTGCACTATCAGAGGTATAGACTTTAAGTGCATTTTGATATATTATATAGACGAGAGGGCAGTAAAGTGAATGGGGATCTGAAATGCTCATGGACACCTTAGAAAGCCGTTGTTTGAATGTTATGATGTGCATTTAATATGCACTGTAAAGCAAAAAATATATAAATCAAACAGAGTAGTGGGCCACATTAATTTGAAAGTTCTTTATCAAGTGATTTTATTCTCTCAAATATCCAATAAGTAGGAAGGATTTAGAGCCCTATTTTTATGTATCAGTGATGAAACAGAAGCCCAAAGACCTTAGCGATGGTTCTCAGTTATGACTGAATATAAGGTCGGAGATTTGGTTAATTCTGCTGAACTCATTGTAGCATGTACTAATATGGGAGTAAACAGAATGGGAATAATCCTTATATTTTCATGGGCTTTATTTCCCATGGGCAAATCATCTCATGTCAGGCTATATACCATCATGCCACATTTTTATTTTTAATATAAAAGCAAAACCAAATTGTTGGCATAGTTGTCAAAGTATTTATTTGTTTATGAATGTAGCTACAGCTTTTGAAGATCTTTAAGTGTAATAAAATGGAATACTTGGTTTTCAATCTGTCACTAAGAATACCATGCCAGTCCCCAAAGTCTAGATGCCTATAGCTGGTTGATAATAAGACTGAGGGAGGAAACTTGATTCCTTTATGAAATAAGTAACATTTATGATCACAGTTGCACTTCCAACTCTGCACAGTGGTCCCATAACTCCAAGCTCAGAAATGTATTTTTTAAATGCAGAGAGCAAAAAAAAAAATCTGGCTGCTGATTGAAAGCCAGCTCTTGGTATTCATGGTTCACCTACAGTTATTTTTTGGTGGTTTGTTATATATACTTACATAAAGAGCCACTTATTATACAAGATTAATTATATCACTTTTGTCCAAGACTATGTTCATAGTACATTTAAAGAAATAAATTTTAAAGGATTTGCTCTCTTGGAGGTATGCAGGATTTCTCTCTCTGATATTGTAGTATTGTTGATGTTTGCTTTCTCTTAATCCAGTTATACTGTTGAAAAGGATTTTAATTTCAATCAAACTTTGTACATCACTTCAACATATAATTACATTTTAAATGTTATTTCAGTAAAAAATTATTATTTATTCATTCCTTTATTAAATAGTTATGAATGTAGATATTCATATCAATATAGATATGTACATATATAAAGATCATATATAGATCATGCCTACAATATGCTAGACACTGTTAGGAAATTCCAGATAAATATGATTCTATAAAGTGTCTTCTCAGTATATCAAGCTTCTCTTTGTATTACAAGTCAAACTTATTTCTAGCTAAATAGTGATTTATATGCAAACCTATACTCTGTCAAGCAAGACTGAAAATGTAGAAGGACCTTCTGATATTCACACAGAGAGCTAAGCAAACATATACGTGTGACTCTGCCTTTGTTGCAAATACAAAAATCTATAAATTTGGTGTCTGTTTGTGGGTCATTGAGCTGAATAGAGTGAAAAGTTTCCAACAAATTGAGAAGAAATGTGTTCTAATAGCTGATATTGCTTAGAAGAATTCAGAACTAATTTCATTAGAGTTGCCCAAATAAAGCTTCATAAAGCTGAAAACTTGCTATGGCAAATCATGTACAACACTAGAATGCCATTACTTGGCCAACATTGACTTATAATTAATGAGTAATACATTTACAAAATGCCTTATGAAAAATCTACTAGTTTCATTTAATAGATCTCCTTACTTCATCATACAAGGTGTTAACTGGAAGTAAGAGGGCTTTTTCTTCAAATATGTGAATAAAATAGGAAGTTTTTATGTCCAGACAGCTGTGTGAAAAAATAACAGTTCAATTATCATCAGAAATGAAAGATAGATTTACATAGTCTTTGCAATTCTATTTATTTGGGAAATTAAAAAGAAAGAATGAAAGTAAATAACATCCACAGTTTTTTTTAATTCATTAAACCATTAATTAATATTATAGCGATTAATTATTTGTATCACTGTACCACACGTTTCAACCATTGCCTTGAGGAGACTTATAAATAATAAGTGTGTATTAGAGTATACTACATTAAAATATCTGATCAGTAAATAGAAGTTCAAAAATTGTCAAAGTCTAGCTAGTTTTGTGTTGAACTGAATGATGTGAAAATATTCTGATTTTTTTCCTTGCTTCTGTTGTTTTGACTCATGCCATTAATTTAATTTGGAAAATAATCCTTTCAAATTTGTATTGAGTACCTCATTAATAGCTGGAATTGATTTCTCTCCTTTTGTATATCTGTCTAATTCTTATACCCATTTTAGTTTGATTTGCATGATGATTGTTGTGGACATATATGTCTTCTTCCATACATTTGTATATTCTTTTAAAAAAATGATTCATTCTTTCTAGCTACCCAGATTCAAATATGCTGCCTTATGTATAGAAAAAATCCTAACCTCGTTAAAATTCCTTGACTGTTTTACTTTATTAAAGCAAATGGATAACTACATCACATGTCACCAATTAATACTTGTTAAAGACGGTGAATAATGTTAAAATATTTAGGCAGAGAGAAACTGAATTCCTGACAGTTTAATCTGTCAGTTCACAAACTTTTCATGAAATTTCTATGGTCTTGGTGGGGGCAATAATTTAGCAGCTAAACATAAATGATAATAAACATCATACCTGTTCTTTGTTATAGGATTTCATTTGCTCAGAATTCTGTGGTTCTGAGTTTGTGACCCTTGACATCAATAACTAAAAGATTTCCAATAATGGAGATTCATTTTACTAAAATTCAAGCTGTTAACAAATACTTAAAATGCTAGTCATTGGTATTTAATTTTGAATTCCTATTTACCTACAATGCTATTTACGCTTTTATAAACTTGGAGCAATATGGACAAGGAAAGAATTTGATAGAAATGTAGTCAACCTACCTAACCTTACTAATCAAGGTATTGCTGTATTAAAAATAACCATAGAAAATGTGCTATACAAAATAGATCAGGAATTGGGTTATAGGGGTGCCTGGGTTGCTCAGTTGTTAAGCATCTCCCTTCGGCTTGGGTCATGATCCTAGGGTCCTGGGATCGAGCCCTGCATTGAGCTCCCTGCTCTGCGGGAAGCCTGCTTCTCCCTCTCCCACTCCCCCTGCTTGTGTTCCCTCTCTCGCAGTGTCTCCCTCTGTCGAATTAAAAAAAATAAATAAATAAGAAAGAAATTGGGTTATATTTTCTATGACCTATATTGCTGAAAATATTATACTTTCATTCTTTTATTTATATATTTATTCAAAAAGTATTAATTAAATGTAATGCATAAGACAATATGCACAGTGTCTAAACACCACTATCTGTTATTTCATCAAAATATTTGAAATAAGTCAGAGATTTTATGTCTAATTGGTTTATTTTTCCACATAGTTGGAGTAGAAATGGCTCCATTAAACTGAATATGTTTATTAGTGATCGTTCAAAGTAAATGTACTTGCATTAAAAAAAAATATTTGGCTGTGCTTATAAATAGATAAGAATGATCTCTAAAAGATTTGCATAACCCTAAAATAGATGTGAGATGTGAGATACTTTTTTACAGGATGTTTTTATTTTACTTATCTGTTTTATTAATTCATTGAAAAAGAGTGGATTAAGCATCTTTTATATGCCAGCATTGCATTATCTACTGGAGCTATAATAGCAAACTACAATAGTAAATGAAGATAGTCAATGATTTCATGGCGAATTTAGCCTACTGAAGGAGTTTCCCATCATCATGGAAATACACAATTAGTTATATAATCTTTTAAGTTTTATAAAAGATAAGCATAGAAGGTCTTAGAAATATACAGGGGCAGAACTCAATGACTAACTGGACACAGGGGGGGAAAGGTCATGGACTAAACATGGGATCTGGGCTGCATACACAGCTGGGGACATTCACAAAAAAAACGGAGGAATCTTAAAAATTATTACATTGCATAACTTCATAAGAAATCATTCACAGGTTTGCAGTGAAGATCATTAACTTTGGTTTCAAACATGCTAGCTTGATTTTCATTTAAAACATCTAAGAAAGTTTGACAAGTAGGCAATTGGACATACACATTGTAAACTCACAGAAATAAACAATCCATACCATCCCTTCTCATATCAATAAAAGTAATACAGAATACATGAATAAAACAACTTGACAAGTTTAATTATTTTACCCAAATTGATTGTCTAAACTATCCTATTTGATTCATAGTTAATTAATGTATTTGTTGGGTTAGTGGGGTGGGTTAGGGCAAATGTTATAACTCCAGGCCAAATCAATTACTATATTGCTTTTATGAAAAAGAGAAATAGTTCAAGGAACATTCTATCCTCACCATTTTTCATTTCATAATTTTTATACAGACAGTTCTGAAAGTAAAGTGCTGATACACTATTTCCAGTTCACTCAAAAGCAGGAAACAACAAAAATATTGCAGGGTGGGGGTACACACATTTATGAGGTTGTAGTTTACTTTTGCTGACTCCAAATTTTAGGTGTTTCAAATTGGAAGTAATATACGTTTTTATCCAAGTAATCTACAACTGAAGTATAAACTTCAATACCTGGATCCCAGAGAAATGGAACTAATTCAAAATATCAAATAGACAATCTCCAGTGAATTGGGTCATGCCCTCCAAGTTCCTTCCCTCGGTGGAAGGCACTCTTGTCGTAAGCTGCCAGAAGTGTTGATTTCTGAGGGTTTAAAATTGAATCCATCTCCAGAAATTTCGGAGGAATTTGGGAGGAAATCACTTCACCGAATATTACTCCCTTCCCAGAGTAGACCTATATTAAATTACTGGTTGATGTTGGGGTAAAAGGGTCTGACCCTGTTGTCTTGAATGGAAACAGCTCTGAGGAGCTGCGCAGCTGAAGAGTTCCCGTAGAACTGGCGGGGTTCTATGTCCCATGGTGCAGCTTCATGACAGCTCCACATTCTTGCTCCACCCAGTCCAGTCCCTCTCATCCCTTTGAAGTTGTCATTCATAAAAGTACCTTCCATGAATATTCCTTGAGGTAAATCTCTGCCCTACGGTTTGGCTCCTGAGGACCCCAACCTACACAACATGCGTTCCAAAATGTATTTTTGCCTGTATCCATGCCAAAAATACGAATGTTCTCCAAATTTTCCAAATCTCATTAAAAATAGGGTAATACTCATTTGAAATATCTTTATTAGGGAGGAAATCACTTATAGCGGTTCCTGTTCACAGTCACTCTCTTAGAACAGTGCTTCAGTGGCCAGCATCATCAGCATCATCTAGAGACGTGTTAAAGTGCAAAGATTCAAGCCCCACCCCAGCTTCACTGAATCAGAATCTCTAGAAAGGGAACCCAGGAATCTGTGTGGAGATCGTCTCTCCAGATGATGTTTACACGTGTGTAAGTTTAAAAAGCATAGCAAATATCGGATATTGATGGAGAAAGGATGGATAATATGATTGCATAATTATATTCAAAAATAAATTATATTTTCATTAAATTAATTAATTAAACTGACATGAGCTTTTAGTTGCAGACCACTTCTCACTCTACCTGCCCTGTCTTTGCATTCCGCACTCCCTCATCTTCAATTTCTAAATAACTAATTTCTCTTTCCAGTTAAGTTCTCTTGGACAGCTCCACTTAAATGCCCTGTATGTGCTTTGAACTCAATATATCCCCAACTGAATGCGTTTTCCTTCTTACGCCTACTTCTTATAGCCCTCAGAGTGTGTAGAACCAGCATCCATTTGACCAAACCAGAGATTTGAAATTTCTCTCTTCTCCCATAATTTTATCTTTTCCCTCACATTTACTCACTGTCTGCAGTTTATCACTGAGTAGTATCAGTTAGGGTTTCTCTGGTTCCCAGCACAGAAACCAACTCATTTATATGTACAACAATATTTGAAGAAGAGTACTGGAGTAGGGATTACTTAAAAATAAAAGCTAGTAAATAAGTAAATAAAGGGATATGAGCAACATCAAGATTAGAGACATTAGTTGTTACTGTCCCCATGTTTTACAAATAAAATATATAGTTCTAGAGTAATAGAAGTAGCTAGATTTCAAAAAAAAAAGAGGAAGAAGAAAAAGTAGCTAGATTCCCACTCTGATTTGTAGCTTCATACATTAAATTCTTTTAGTTCCTTCCTTCAGCCAAAACCTAATAGTTTAACTTCTTTTATTTTTCTATCAAACCACTTTCATCTTTCTGAAAAAGGTCATCAGGAGTCTTTTAGCAAGGCTGTGATTTAAGAGTACAAAACTGGTCACTATTGGTCTACTACTTTCCATTTTACAAATTGCTTTCACATGTCATTTGTTATTTGATGTTAACAAAAATCATGTGCTAGGGCGCCTGGGTGGCTCAGTTGGTTAAGCGACTGCCTTCGGCTCAGGTCATGATCCTGGAGTCCCGGGATCGAGTCCCACATCGGGCTCCCTGCTCGGCGGGGAGTCTGCTCCTCCCTCTGGCCCTCTTCCCTCTCGTGCTCTCTATCTCTCATTCTCTCTCTCTCAAATAAATAAATAAAATCTTAAAAAAAAAAAAACAAAAAAAACAAAAAAAAAAACAAAAATCATGTGCTAGATTTTATTTTAATTAACAGATGAGAACGCATGTATGAAAACGTACATATGAATTGAGGTCAGGTGGTTTGCTCAAGATCAAGCTTCTAACTGATAGAATAAGAGTAAGATTCAGGTCATCTGAGTTCACATCCTGTCCATTGGTAAAAGGAGTTCAGACACTAACTTTGGAAAGATCTATCATCTATCATCATTTATATATGGTGATTTCTTCTTGATGTTACTAGAATCACCTCAATGTGTAATTTCCTTAAATTAAGAGAACACAACACAGTTTCAGGTCTCAGTATATTCTCCGTAAAGTCTACTTCTTTGTTGCCTTGAATCAATGTGTAAATATGTATGATGATATGGTCTTATGCTCAAGGAAGAACAAAAGGGGGAATTGAAGTATCTGGAAATCTGGAATTATTTTCCTATTAATGTCTGATTTAGTGTATCTGATATTTGGAACAATTTTAGAAATTTTAGAAAATCTAAACAATCTTTATTAATTTTTAACATATTCTACGCTATCTATTGAATGTCTACTCTATGCCAATCATTTTGCTGAGTAATGTGTAAGAAGAGATGAGAGCAATAAAATACCCATTCTTCTGGAGAATATTACCTAATAAAGTGAAAAGCTGACGGCAAGTAAACAAATCTATAATAAAGTAATTACAAAATGCAAAGTGTATGAAGGAAATAACCATGAAAACTGGGGCGCTAAAATTCAGAATAATGTAAGGCAGAGGAACTGCCTAACCTGAGCATCATTGCTATAAATACTACCTTAATATTAATAATACTACTAGTATTACATATTCAAGCTACAAGCTTCTATTTTCCTAAAGTATTAAAATACTCGCAGCTATGAACCCATTCGATAAAAAAGGATTATGTGTGCCATACAGTGTTGCAAAGATGCCTTCAGGTTTCTCAAGTTGAAAATTTAAGTGCATTCTTATTTTTGTTTATGATTATTTAGACTGATACATTTCAATTAAAACATAAAATATTTCCAATAGCACTTCTATCCAATAGCACATTAACAGAGTGATTGCCTTGACCTTCATTTATTCCCTTTAGGTGAATGTTGAAAGGTTTTGCCACAAGGAAGATTTCTGGTCACCTTTTAATTTTCCTGTAAAGTGGAATGGGGATTGCTACTGATGTCGAGTACAGTGGCTGATTTTACACCTTTCAAGAGCAGGCAGACGGTAGCAGCAGATGGGACATATTTATAATCCCAAACATCCCCACTGAGCAGTCATTTAAACATCTGGGTTTGAGAAAGGGTCACTACCGCTGGAATGAGTTCAAATGTGTTATAACCTGCTTCACCTACCCCATCATGTACACAATGATAGTTAGCAATTCAAATTCTCTCTTCTGTTTCTTCTCTATTCTGATTTTTCTTTTTCCAAAGCAAATTCACTGGGGAAAAAAAAAAAGGATTGTACATTTAGCATATCCATAAAAGCACTGGCTAGCCTTATGGACACTTGGTATATGCCAGACACTGTGATAATCACTTACATCCGTTATAACATTTAATCTACTAAACTTCCCCTTGAGGTAAAGACTATCATTATTTCATTCCCTAAATTCTTTAGAGTAGAAAAGGGATGAAAAAGGATCCAATAACCTTTCAATAAGATGAATCCAAGTTGTCTCTGGGCTCTGCTTCTCCTCCACTGGGATATTTTAACAATTTTCAAGTAACTTAATCAGTTTTACCACTGGGGAAGTGGAAGCACCACGGAAGGGAGTTTCCTCCTTGGAAATTATCCCTCTCTATTGTGATGAAAATAGTTTGCTGAGATATTGAAAGAAAGGTATCTACAATGATTATCATTCTAGACTCTAATAGTAATTATTACTTTAGTTGTCTGTCATTTCTATCCCAATGCCATCAAAAGTCCAGCATCATATATAAAGAGGAGCAAAAATAGCTCACCTTTCAGAGTTTTAAAAAAGACTAAGTATTGTACTCATGCCATTAAACAAAACCAAAGCAAGATAAAACTCTCAGGAATGTATAAACTTCTTAAAAGATCAGGTACTTGGGGACCTGGGTGGCTCAGTCATTAAGCGTCTGCCTTCGGCTCAGGTCATGATCTCAGGGTCCTGGGATCGAGTCCCACGTCAGGGTCCCTGCTTGGCAGGAAACCTGCTTCTCCCTCACCCACTCCCCGCTGCTTGTGTTTCCTCTCTTGCTGTGTCTCTGTCAAATAAATAAAATCTTTAAAAAAATAAATAAATAAAATAAAATATCAGGTTTAGAGCTAGCTATATCTCTTCACTTATGCCACAGGTCACATATATATACATAACATATAATTGATTTGGGTGAATATTACTGTATCAGAGAAATAAAGGAGACAAATAAATGAATAAATTATTGCAGTTACAATAAAAAC
Source organism: Zalophus californianus (assembly GCF_009762305.2). Lineage (NCBI taxonomy): Eukaryota > Metazoa > Chordata > Mammalia > Carnivora > Otariidae > Zalophus > Zalophus californianus. The sequence continues at coordinate 19,160,944 of NC_045600.1, forward strand.
TAATTTGAATGCCTATCTACTTCATAAAATATCACAGCTTAAACCAGAAACTAGGTGGTTATATATGCCATAAGGGGACAGAAACAACCCCTCAGACACCACAGTCCTAACCACTCTTTCCTACAATCAATTCTTCATTCTGCAGGTGTCAGCTGAGAGGCATTCTTCTCTCACACTCTTGTGCCTGGGTTAGCTGCTTGTCACATGACCTTCCTTAATTCCCCATGCTAACTTTTATTCCAGGAACTCAACGCAGTTTATGATACAAACACAATTTTGCCAAGAGCTGAATTGGATGTCTCTCGTATTATCAAGGGCTTTTTGCTTTCTATAATATATTTTCTTACAATCATTAATCTGATTTTTCTCAGTTGAGTTCTGGTTTCATTCACATGGACTACAGAGATCCTAACAATTTTCTCAAAATCAGTCTAATATAACAATTGAACAATAAATTTAAGCAACCATAGTTTGCACCTCTGAGCAGTCTCCTATGTTGTGTGCTGGTATGGTACAGTGATGAAAATTGAACACAGTCTCCTGAGAAATACAGACACACAGAGATATTGGAAAGTATAATATAAGGTATTTTTAAAATATAGGCTATTGTAACACCTTCTGCAGTGTAGAACTTCTGAGGTGAAATTAATTCCAAGGGTTTGCAGGAGAGATAGGGGGCTCAAAAGGCATTTTAAGGAATAGGGATAATCCTTAAATGGTATCTTATGGAAAAGAAAGCTTTCCCAAGATGTGATTGACAAGAAGAGCTTTGCAGGAGAGAAAACAGAGTGAATAAAAAAAAAAAAAGGTGGAGGGAAAAGATGGGAATCTGTGAGACCTATGCAAGAATAAACGACTCCTCAAAATATTTTAATAGTGTAAAACCTCTTGGACATTAACCAAAATTAGTTTAGACTAAATCAGTAAAGAGTGGAAAATTATAACTGTAAATATTTCAAATATTTAATAATCGTTCATTTTATTTTTTATGGACTCTCAGTTGTAACTAAAGGATATTTATAGGTTGTCAATATCTTATACGTGAATGCTTTCTCCAATATGTGATTTTATTTTAAAATCAATTTCAAGAGATTTGGGGGCAGACCGACTTCCTTTGTGAAATATTTGAGGATTAAGTTTGACTTCCAGTTTTATTATTCTATTATATAAATCTATAACATGGATTCTGTCATCACATAGACTACTTATGCCTAAAAGTCTTATAATACAGAGTAAATGAGGCATTTTTTAATGTACACCATACTTACTTTTCAAGGCCATACTTTTGTCACTCTCAAAAATTAATTTTGATTTCACCATCATTTCACTTTAAGATTTAACAATGACCAGGAATTAGTGCTCAGTCTTATGTCTCTACCCTCTGCTCATGACCAACAAAGAATGATTATTCCTTCCCAAGGAAAGAATCATATACCGTGATGATTTTTTTTATTTTACATTTTTTATTTTATTATGTTATGTTAATCACCATACATTACATCATTAGTTTTTGATGTAGTGTTCCATGATTCATTGTTTGTGTATAACACTCAGTACTCCATGCAGTATGTGCCCTCTTTAATACCCATCACCAGGCTAACCCATCCCCCCACCCCCCTCCCCTCTAGAACCCTCAGTTTGTTTCTCAAGAGTCCATAGTCTCTCATGGTTCGTCTCCCCCTCCGTGATGATTTTTGAAAGTGGCTGGTAACATTACTTGTTACAATTCCCTCTGAGTGACATGAAAGTGAAGGAATGAGAGAGTTACTCAAATCAAGTTTGAACAAAACTCAGCAAGCTAATTTTGCTCATTCAGGTCAAATATTGTTGCCTTGTCTAGATAATTGCCCAAACAATGTGGACTGTCTTATAATACTCTAACTTTTCTCTCATACAATTTAATTATCCCATCAGGAAGCTTAAAACAATGAAATATACACAATTTAGCTATAAATTAATTGCTCATGGATTGGTTCATTTGGGGATAATCAAAGTTTTTCTCTTAACCAGGGCTTTGCTCTTCTCGCTCCATGCTCTCCCCATAGGACTCATGTCTATAATCTCTTATCCAAAATTTGGAAATCCATCAACTTTTGAAAGCCACAAGTAACATGATTTGGAACACATTGGGGCCTTCTACTCTTGGAGCAAACACAGGAGTATATTTTCCCTTCAACTGAAGCCTTATTATTTATAACCTGAGAGCTCTCAATATCTTGAGTTGATGAATCCATATTCTCTTGGATAATAATAGTTGTCTATTTTTGAACTTACTATGAGATAGGAATTGTTATTATCCCTTTTTTGGATGAGAAAACAGAGCCTTGAAAGATCAAATAAGAGGACCACAGTAACACAACTAGAAATCAAGGGAGGTGAAATTCAAACCTGAGCAGCTTGACTCCAGAGTGACCCGTCCTCACCTATTTTCAAAACTTTACTCCATCCTTTCTAATTCTAGAAGGAAAGTTCGAAAAAAAGAAAGATTATCTCAACTTTTATTCTAGGAAAGTTTTCTAAGCCTATTTTATTGACAGTTCCTTAAAATATATCCACCTGATTATGAGACTATCTTGGGTAGGACCCATTGTGAGCATTTCAATGACACATTTAGCAAAGACTTATACGGACAGTATCCCCTAGCATATATTTCCCTCCCCTCAGTTATTAACACTCCCTTCTTACTTACTTCTTTACAACTCTGAAGTACTTTCGGACATGAATCATTCTCATTGGGGACTAACTAACTAAACAATATTTTAATCATGTTTCTTTGGTTATTTAGGTCAGATAAATGTCATACGTGGCTTATCAACATCTTTCATATCAATAGTTATTAACTGACTTTTACAGGTTTCATTCTAATTTATTTAGCTTCATGCAATTATCACACCGTGTTCTCAAAAGACAACCCTAATTTATCTTAAGAGCTATTTTTTTAATGAACTCATAGCATGGCTCTTTGATTAAAGTACATACATAAAACTTCCACGTAGAAATATAATTTCAGGGATCCCTTTATTTTATAAATGTCTAAGCAATATCAAGAAGAACCAACTTTTAGTATTTGAAAGAAAAAAGCTTATGAAAGAAAAATATTGTAGCCTAGATGGCCACTTGACAAGTGGGACTCAGAGTTAAAAATGATTTTGTCATGATTTCTGATACTGATTTACAGATATTTATAGACATGTACCGAGTTGGAATTTTTTTTAATGCTTACTTTTGTGGTTGAATATAATTTAATCTGGGGGGTAATTGTCCGACAGGAAAACATCTTGGAATGAATCAACTCTACACTTTAGCATCAAAGTGAGTGCTCTATTTGGTGACATTTGGGCCTTGAGCAATAATTTGGGTCCACCTGGACCTGATTAGCTGAATGTAAACTAATGTCAGAATAATCTTTAACGTACCACTTGCCCCCCGCCCCCAATCACCTGGGTCTCCCCCTCTACCCTTAGGGAAAATAGCTGTTAACATTCAATCAAGTTAAACAGCATTCTAGGTTTGTTCCTCTGGTAGTTCTATATAACATTGGCTAAAACACTTCTGTTAATGTTGTGACCTGAAGGAAAAGAGTAACTGAGTCACCTTGTTTTTGTTGTTGTTGTTTTAAATTCACAGTTGAAACTGTTATGTGTTAGGAAAAAAAAAAAAAAAAACAAATCCTAAATAAAAAGCAGGACCACAGGAGTTAATGCATCAACCTCTCACTTTGGTAGACTTGTAAGAAATTCTGGAACATGTTAAAATATGACATAGGATTGTTGAACTTCACCTTTTGTTTTAAACCTCTGTCCTGAACACAATGGATTCAAGATCCCCTTGCTAATAGTCTACTTCAAAAAAGAACCATGGGTGATTTAAGGTCTCTTTGGAATGAAATAGAACTGACAAGGAATCAACATGAATCAGGCCTAGACACACAGTTTGTTACCAAGCAAAAGCCATGAAAACTGGAGGCTCTGCTATAATTACTAGGCACCTAGGAGACCAGTAGATGAAATTTTATGGTGCTCAAGGGTCAAAGATCAACTTAAGACTGATCATCAGCTTTCATCACTGTCTTTCACCAGTTGAGATCAAATTAATTCTGATGTAGCTTCTAATGCTGGTAGTTTTTTTTACTTCTCTGTGAATGAAAGATTGTGACATGAAATGGCATTTTTATGTTAGTATCAGATGAACTCATTAGATTTTTGGTGAAAATTCATGTCTGTGATCTCTAGTTTGGTGTTTGACACCTATTCCATGGCAACAAATAAACATCATATGATCATATGTATTTCTAAAGACAACTTTGCTCTTAAAAATGATATTTATAGTATTCAAATATTAATAAAAAGTTTTCAGATGCTATAAATAAGTGAACAAAAATGCTGAAGTGAATAAACTTGAATGGCAAGAGGGCAGTAAAACTACTGCTGTTTTTTGATTTGCAAATCGATACAATTTTAGAAAGTCATTTAATTCCTTGTCAATAAAAATTAACAACATGCTTAATCTTTTGATTCAGTAATCATGTATGTTACTACTTATCCTAGGTAAATAACCTTAAATGCATAAAATTATGTATTATATACCATTTGTGATTGTAAAATTTAGAAATATGATGTATTGTGATATATGTGATATACTTTATAATGCAGGAAATTGGCGAATTATTTACACATCTGTTTGATTGCTTACACTACCACTGTAAAAATAATAAACATATAGCCTATATAGAAACATAATAGGGAACATTATAAAATTTTCATAATAATTTTGATCAAATTTATATAGAAAATTATATCAAGCAAAAAATATAGAATGGAAGTAAAATGAACATATCCATAATGTTATATAAGATCTATTACACAGAAATAACTATAAAGACCAAAACTAATGCAACATTTAAAGTAAAGAGGTCCTTTACTTTTCCTTCAGCAATATATAAAAATATGAATAAAATTTATTTATGATAGTGGTATAGTTTTTTTTAATGTGTATGTATGTGTGCTAGTATGATGATGGTATTATGGTATTATGGTACAGGTATTATGCCCAATACCTTATGTTTTCCTTTTTGTTGAATGCATATGCAATATTAAATACAAAAGAATACACCTCCACATCAAGAACAACTGTAGCTGTTTTTAAATTTTTTCTTCACCTGCAAGTTTCTTTAATTTATTTGCTACCCTAATGTGAGACCTAGTGAGACAATTTCTTTAGACTTCATTTCTTGTCTGTTCATGGCTTACAATATTACTAACTCTTTTATTATGTTATTTTCTTGCAAAAATAAAGCCCTGGGTGGCTCAGTCATTAAGCATCTCCCTTCGGCTCAGGTCATGATCTCAGGGTCCTGGGATCGAGACCATGTTAATTTACTGCATGATAAGGGCCTGACAGGCACTGTGCTTAGCTTTTTTATTTATATTTCTTCATTCACTCTTAACATTCTCATCATTAACTTATTGATGAAGAAACTACAGTAAAGAGGACAATTTGTCCAAAGACATCAAGCCAAAATGGCCAAATTGAAATTCAAGTTCAGATACATCTTACTTGAAAGCCCAGGTCAGGTTCTTAGTCACTATAGTTCTACTTCACATTGTGTGTTTTATTAAATATAAATCCAGGGAACAATAGGAGAGAGAGCTTAGCCTCTTAAAAAATAAAGTTGTGTCGCTGATGATGCAAGGTACTTTTTCAGAGAAATAAGCAGAACTGCTTACTCAAAATTAGTGGAAAGCTTCAAATGGTCTGAGCTATTGAGACAAATCCAGTAGGCAGTAATACAAAAGATATTTCTTCTATGAAAATTGTATTGATATGTTAATATTGACAAGATATCAAAGTAAATTCTCTCTCAACTTTTTTGAGTCACACTGGCCAAATAACAGTAGGCAAAGATCAGAACAAAACAATGAAAGGGGAAAATGCAATTTAGAAATTAACAAAACTTTCATTTTGTTTTTTTTGGCAGAGGCTGATTTTTACTCTTTCTTTTTTTTTGGAGGAAAACTGGACATCTCATTGCACTATGGCCCCAAAGAATTTATAAGGGAAAATGCCTGTATTATTAACTCAAACATTTCAACTAATAGGCTAAAAGAGATGAGGGAATTTGTGGAGAGAAGAATAAATCCCTCAGTCATAAAGTTATGTGATGCCAATTAAAATGCACTCCCAGGTTGCAAAGCAGCTGCCAAACTGCAGAGTGTTTTCAGAAAATAATTCTGGAGAGGGTCGAGGTGTCACAAGGGCTTTTAACATCCATCCTCAGAATATTTCATCCACAAATATAACTCCATGCAAAAGCAAAGGGAGTTTGCCAAGCACAGAATTTCATTTAGCACCCTGGTAGTTCACTTAATTAGAATAAACCCAGACTTCCTTAAGACTCTTTAGTAAGCCTAAATCTCATCACCACAAACTGACTTTTTAATTATGTGGTTCTTAAGAGCCTTTGGGCATGTAATAGGACAGACTGTAAATATAGCCGTTAACACACACACATGCACACACACGCACACACACACACACACACACACAAAACTTTGAGTCTAGCAATGGATACAAATGATATTCATATTACTCTCCTGTGATACGAATTCAGGAAAGGCAAATACTAACCTTTACAAGCCTCAATCTCCTATCTGCAAAATAAGATGAAAATAGCTGCTGTTTCATAGCTATTATTTTGTTTTCAAGATTAAATAAGATGACAGTTTTTACAAAGTGTATAGTACAGCACTTAGGTGACAAATTTAAGCAAACAAAATTTAAGCTAGCATCAGTGAAAAGAATGACAAAGGGAAGCAAAAAGTCAAAAGTCCTGAATTAATTCGAGTCCTTTCAGGGTCATTACATAGATGCACGAACTTAGAAAAATCTCACCGTAATCATTGTCCTCAGTGTGCCATATTCCCGACCAGATTACATTCAGGATATGAGTACTTATTCTTATTACAATCTAGCTATGATTGAATCTCTTAAGAATTCTTAGCAGCTAATATAACTAAAGTTAAGTTATATAAACCTTTCTAATAAGCTGTCCTTTTAAATTCATGTTTGAGAGAGTTTGTACATAACAAGAACATTTTATTAATTTACTTGCGAGATGTCAAAAATGAGTATATTATAATCTTATAATAAATTACTCTCAAAACTAGCTTTAGCCATTCGTTCAGGCCTTGTTTTCAAAAGTAAACATAGAACTGCAATAACTGTAAACACCCATCCCAGTAAAAACAATTGAAATCAAGAAAAAACACGGGGAGAAGCATAGGAAGACATATGAATTGAATCAATGACCAGGAACGAAGACAAGGAATTCTCAGAGGACTACTTTAAAGTAAAAGTAGAAAACCTGGGCACTTCACACCAAAGTAAAGTTGCGCCATGCAAGTTGGTAATAAAACCTAGAACATTTGAACTTTTTCTCACCTACCTGCACTAGGCAAGGGGGCAGGACATTACATCCCAGGTAGCTTCAGGTAAGAAACCCAGTAAAAAATAACTACATTGCAGAGTTCCCAATTTTGTAAAGACGAAGTTTAAACAAATCTCCAGGAAAAAAGAAAACAAGAAAGAAACAAAGTTTTGGAAAGGACAACAGCCTTGCAAATCGGTAACCAGAAGCTGACACTCACACTCATGGGTCAAAACATAAGACACGGAGGGATTGACTCATTATAACTGAATGAGAGCTAAAACGAGCTGCACATTAAAAATTGTGAACTGCAACTATTGTATTGCACATTTCATGTGGAATTGCTCAACTGACATTTTCGCCATGGAAATATGGGATATTAAAATAAAACAGGACTTGAAAGGTTTTAATACTTCATGATTGTGTTACAAAAACACAACCGAAGCCTAAGTTTGGCAGGCTTCCAGTGGATTTAAAATTTCAATAATTCACCCATAAATAGGACAGTTTCTCAGTTGAACGACCGTGGTAACTTCAGATCCCACTATACATCTATTTGCAGTTTATCTTTTTTTTTTTTTTAGGAAAAGGAAATGGTCACAAATTTCTTAGAAGAACACAAAAACCAAACCCCCGACCAAGCCGTTTTCCCTTTTGTTTGGGAGGAGCCAATTGTAGAGATTGCAAATGACACCATCAGTCATTGAAATTGATGAAGCTGCTAAGATAACATTTTTCACCTCAGTGTAAACACTGATGGATCCTTCGAGGGATGCCTTACATTGCAAGTCTGGGATTTAGTTTATGGGTCTGACAAGTGTGACCTTTAAAATAACATATTTGCTATAAAAGAGGAAAGAAAACTCTTTATAACTAAAATATATGGGCTACAAAATCACTTTCCAGCAAGTAGTCTGATTACAATCAAAATAACACACCAAAATGAAACAGTTTACCTGTGATCAATTTAATGTGGTTGTAAAATGCTAATTATGAGAGAAAACACATTCAAAGTTTGTGGTACCGTCTATAAAATTTGCAGAGAATCTAACATTCAGTGATGTGTAGCACATATGGGTAAGCAGATGGCCGAAGTATTATTTTTAAAAACAGGACTTTTGCTGACAAAATACAGAATTGGAATGGTGTGATTGGAAATCTAAGAGGATGTTATTTATGAGGCAGTAAGCTCATGCTCAGTAATTGGATTCTTGCTAAATGGCAGATAAAAAGGACTTGGGGAAAAAAATGAGTGTTTGCAGCTATAGAAACGAATGAGAAATTCTTCTGACAATATCCTATCTGTAATTTTCATCCCAGCTCATCCCCTATCACTTCTTTACCTTTGGGGGAGCTATAAGAGGAGGGGCTACCTTACCACTTCAGGCTTTTCATGCAACATGTCACCTCTTTTCTTTTTGGTAAAATTCTGGGGGCACAGAAGCGGGGGGAGCAGGATGTGACAAATTCGTTCTGAATGTGCCCAACTACAAATTAGATATAATATATATTTTAAATCTCCATACAAAAAAGAATATATAACGAAGACTAAATTGGCCACTTAAAATAACTTGATCAAAGGGTTCAAACTTTGAGTCTGTACTGCTGAGAGTACATCGTAAATGTTCTCAACACACACCAAAGGTAGCTGTGAGAAGTGAGGGATCTGTTGATTCATTTGATTGTGGTAATTATTTCACAACATATACATATATCAAACATCACAATGTGCACCTTAAATTAATACGATGATACCCCAATAAAACTGGAACAACATAACTTGCTGATTCTTGTGCCTCTTCTTTGAACTATTTCAATATCTTGTTTATAACCCTATATTCATCATATTTGAATGAAATTTTTGGGGAACCCACATGCCTTCTTGGATTTGCTATTGCCTTGCTGAAAACAGGGATTATCTCTTGTACATTTTTTTTTATTCTCCTAACCAAGCATTAGGCTTAGCCTGTAGTAACTGCTCAGTAAAATTTTACTGAGTAACTTAATGAAGCTCTATTACTCCATTAATAAATTTTAAACCATCACATTTAAAATCACAACAATTTTGGGGATGCCTGGGTAGCTCAGTTGTTAAGCGTCTGCCTTCGACTCAGGTCATGATCCCAGTGTCCTGGGATGGAGCCCCGCATCGGGCTCCCTGCTCGGCGGGAAGCCTGCTTCTCCCTCTGCTTGTGTTCCCTCTCTCGCTGTGTCTCTCTCTGTCAAATAAATAAATAAAATCTTAAAAAAAAATTACAACAATGTTGGGGAGGATGAAAGTTTAATGTCACTTTTAAAATGACCATTTTTAATAAAGGACATTTTAATAATGCCATGATAAGAATTAGCTTATATCTCAAATCCCCTGCCTCTAGGTGAATTAGATGTGTATTAGCATGTATAAATTACATTTACAAGACATTTAAACTGCAAAATTCACTTAGTAATCTTTCCAAGTTTTTATGATAAACTAAGTTTTCCTCGTATTTTATTTCGAAATATTTCAATTCAGTTTCATACCCGAGTTTTATGTGTTGTTATATATCACAGCTGTCTCTTGTTATATATAAAATATATCTTCAAATATACATTCCCATAGCCGAAACTTGACTAACAGAAAGAGATATGTAAATGGAATGCCATATGTAACTTTGTTTTTGAAATCAACGTTTTGGTAAGCTCTCCCCACCCTTCTGAAAGCTATTCCAGCAGATTTTCTCTTTGCCCTGGGCATCACAGACACGGGGGTGGGACCAGCTCTACCCCCTACTGCATGCCATATGACCAACCCATGAGCGCATGGCTCCTTTCTGAGGCCAGGCCACCACACAGGAGGCCGGGGCCAGGAGGAGAGCAGTCCCAGCCAGGCCGTGGCACAGGCCAGGTTAACCGATAAGGACTCCAGAGCTACAATGAACTCAGTTCTATTCCCCTTCATGGTGATGGTTGATGGTAAGTGGGGGGCAACCTTGCCCCCGGCCTGGCCCCCAGGCATCACCGGAGGAGGTGGAGACCCCAGCTGAGCTGCCCCGCCGCCTACAGCATCTGCTGTGTCCAGTGGTTGCAGGCAGCTCTGTGCCTGCCAGAGACAGGCCCATTCCCAGTGCAGGAAAGCCTGGCCCACCCTGGAATGGGCTACACACTGTGTGATGTGTGATGGCAAGGCGAGCCTTACTGCAATGTGTATCACACTAGCACGCTCAGCACTGACAAAAAGGGGCAATTCGAGGAGCTCATGCAGCTGGTGGAAACCACACCTCACATGCAGATGGGCTCTGCACTCGTCTCATGAAGCCAGAGGTCATGGAGGGCACATGGCCCTGGAGGAGCTCTTCCCCTATCTGGGCGCTGAGCCACGACCTGAAGTTGTTGCAGACCCCTGGGCTGGGAAGGTGGGGTGGAGGGGTAGGTGGGGGGAGGGTGGTTGGAGACCAATACTGGTGCTGGACGGTTACTGAGGGAAAAAAAATCGCTGTTCAGTGCGTGAAGAACGACGCCACTGTCCAGGCCTTCCTGGCTGAATCCTGGGTCATGACAGGGTTTGGCCACAGCAAGCAGGCCCAGTTTCTGAGTGTGATCCTGGAGGAGAAAGGCAGGCACTACATCGTCACTGAGCACATGGTCAAGGGAACCTGGTGGATTATCTGCCTCGCAGACATCTCCTCAAATTCTCACTAGAAATCTGAAAGGCCATGAAATACCTGGAGGACAACTACTTTGTCCTTGGACACCAGCACGTTGCAGCCAAGGACAGCGTGGCCAAGGTCAGTGACTTCCACCTCACCAAAAGGCCGCTAGCTCGAAAGACACAGGTAAGCTTCAGGTCAAGTGGACAGTCCCAGAGGCCCTGAAAGAGAAGAAATTCTCCACCAAGTCTGGAACATAGAGTTTTGGAATCTTTCTCTGGGAAATCTACTCCTTTGAGAGAGCGCCTTGTCCAAGAATTTTCCTGAAGGACCTTGTCCCTCAGGTGAAGGGTTACAAGACAGATGCCCCCAGAGCTGCCTAGTTGCAGTGCCCAAGGTCAGGAAGAACTGCAGGCACAGGGGCGCCTGGGTGGCTTAGCCGTTAAGCGTCTGCCTTTGGCTAAGGTCATGATCCCAGGCTCCTGGGATCGAGCCCCGCTTCGGGCTCCCTGCTCAGCGGGAAGCCTGCTTCTCCCTCTCCCACTCCCCCTGCTTGTGTTCCCTCTCCTGCTGTGTCTCTCTCTGTCAAATAAATAAATAAAATCTTAAAAAAAAAAAAAAAAAAAAGAACTGCAGGCACCTGGACTCTGCCCCGAGGCCCTCTTTCCTGCAGCTATGTGAGAAGCTCCAGCACATCAAAACCCTTAAGTTACAGTTATGACTGCTGACTTCCGCCCAGGTCATTGCCCGGTGGGGACCAAACCTGCATAGATCGTGGGTCTGGTGCCCCCACTCACTGGTCCCAAACCTGAACTGAGCCCAGAGGGACAGTGGATCTCTTTCCTCTCTTCCAACCTGTGCACCCTCTGTCCCCTACCCCAGGCCCCACCTAGGCCCAGCACCTTCTCTCATGGACCAGACTGTGGGGCTTGACCCACTCTAAGGGTCAAGAAGGGAGGAAGCAGACACTCCTTACCATGGTCAGGCTTCCTCTAGCTTCCCATTTTGTGTTCTTAGAGTTTTATTCCTTTCCTTTATTGAAATTTTTATTTTTGCTGTGTTTTTATCATAATTATTATTATTAATTTTCCAGACGAGAAAGAAAATACCCAGCAAATGTGCATTTGACAAGAAGTACAAATCTTGTTTTTCCTGTCCTGACCACAAAGGTTGGGGAGAGGAGTGATGCCTCAGTGTCTGCCTTTTGCTCTTAACTGTGTTGCACTGTTCACATGTACTCAAGGAAGACTTCTGTCGGGGACTTATAGCTTATGTGCCACTGTGGCCCACCTATTTGTGAGGTGTGATCGTATTAAGATTAACTCTGGCATCCACCGATTAGCATGCAAAATATTATTTGTTGACATTATTAGACTAAACAAACAGGTAAACATTAATAATCAGAATTGTGCTACCTGGAGACTTTTGATATTTTTTAGGCAAACCAATCATATATATTTACCAGCACCTGTTTTCTGTCACTTTCCTCTTGATCATAGAGGCATCAGTACCAACATCAGATGGTGAAAGAGCAGTAAAATTCTTCACTGGGGCTGTGGCCTGAGAACCCTGAATACAGCATCAGTGTTGACATGAAGGACTTTGGAATCAGAAAACCTGTGTTTGGGTCCTATTTGAATCCCTGACTAGATTGGGACTTCAGCTATTAGCTTAATTTATCTAAAACCAAGTTTCCTCACATGCAAAAAAGGCAGTCAGTATTACCTACCTCATAAGACTCTTCTTAGCGCTATGTGAGAAAATACATTTTACCCTTCAACTAGTTAGTGTCTAGTGCAAAGTGACTTCACCCATAATTGCAGTTATTCTTAAGTCAATCTATGAAATGATGATACCCAATGAAGGCTTAGCTGGACTGGTCATGGTGTGAGAATCATCCATCTATTAAATCAGGGATGCCCAGACCTGGAAGGAAAGGCAAGCTTGCAATCCATAGATTATTTGGGATTTGAAGTAGGAACTCTGCTGACTAAAATTCTCTATGGTTGCAAGATCTGAATTTGGAATCAGAAAGATGGAGTTTCGAATCCCTTAGATCAGTTACTAAAGCATCCACATCTTAGTTTCCTACTCCAAACATAGGGATTCATTTTTCTAATGCTTATCATGCACTAGATAGTTTGCTTGTGATTAATATTAAGAGGATCTGACAGATGATGTATGTTGTGTTCTTAGTGTAATGTAATTTTGTTTTTGAAATCAACGTTTTGGTAAGCTCTCCCCACCCTTCCGCAACCTATTCCCAACCCATGAGCGCATGGCTCCTTTCTGAGGCCAGGCCACCACAGAGGAGGCTGGGGCCAGGAGGAGAGCAGTCCCAGCCAGGCCTTGGCACAGGCCAGGTCAACCGATAAGGACTCCAGAGCTACAATGAACTCAGTTCTATTCCCCTCCATGGTGATGGTTGATGGTATAATCAAATACTTAGCTGCTTCCCACATTTGGGGGCCGTTTTTGTTATTCACCAACTACCATATTTATATTTAAGACCTCATTACACTAAAATTATGCATTTCCTTGCATAGCATATGTCTAATTCTGACAGGGGCAATACCTATAGATGACAATGTGAATAGTGTCCCCAGCTTTGAGATCTACCTGATCTGAAATATACCTCATATTTAAAGTAAATCTTAGCTCACACCATTCTGATGTTAATTCACCATTTAAGATAATATATAATTAAATGGTAAATATTTTAGTGGTGCACATTATTATTCCTTAATAACACTTGGGAGAAATTATCAGGCCTAGAATATTCTTAAGTCTGGTATTACTTACACAGGACAGCTTTCTTGTGGCTACCTGAAGATCTAATAATTTTTGGAGATCATTTTAATTTTTAAATGTCTAAATGTTCTTAAAAATTTCCACATACATAAATCATTTTGAAAACCCTTGGAAAGAAAATAAAATCCAAGTATTTTTGATATGAAGGCTAGTTTCAGTCCCAAAAGACCATCAATTAGGAGAAATTTGAACATTACTTTTCCTTTGACTATTAAAAATATTTGATGATGTGCCCTAAATACACATCTTAATCAAAATGTACAAAAACATGCTAAAAGAATCATATTTTCAGATTTTATTATTTTGATTTTGATTATCTTATAAGGACCTGGTTGGAAATAGTTAACATAATTTCTTTTCTATGAAATGATATCCATATAGTCTTAGGAAAGACCATATTTCAACCTTTGTGAATACTGCTCTGGGTTTATACTCTGCTTACATCTTTTCTTTTACTGTCTCTCAAAAACATACAGACAACCACCCCTAGAAATAAAGGATCTCGTTTCAGATTTCACAAACTGCTTTATTCTAATTTTAGGTTTTCTGTTTTCTTTTGTTTTGTTTTGTTTGACTAGGCAAAATCCTAAATTCAAAATCACAGAACAAGTGTTTTATGTGAAATTCCCACGCATTGAGTATATCTGTGTTTTCTGATTTTAATACAAAAGAGTTTGTTTTGCATAGTGTGTGTGTGTGTGTGTGTGTGTGTGTGTGTGTGTGTGTTAAGTTTATACATTGACATTGGGAACTTTCTTAGAACATATTCCCTGTCATAATTTCCACAGAAAATTCTGTATACTGTTTAACATTAAAATGAGGGATGCCTTCATTCAAGACTTGATCACCAAGTGAAACAACTTTGAAAATATTTAAGAACTTGCCATTTGCCAGTTCTGAAATTATTATTGTTCTCAGCTTTTGACTCACATTGCTCAATTAAATGTCAAAATCTATGTGAGAAAGATTATGAGAGCTTTAATTTTGCATGCTCTTAAGACCCAGAATTATAAGACTATAGACTGAGAGATATTTAATAGAAATGTAAAGCGATAATCTTTTCTCCAAAATCTCATATAAGCTTTTCTTTTCTTTTTATTCCCTAATCCTCTTGTAAATACTTATGTCATACCTGCATCATTGTGGCAGAATTATAGGTAAATTATCAATACCATTCACTTTGAAACACGAGGACTATTACTTCTGGGTTTTCATCATTACTGTGGCCCATTATTTGTTCCCTAGACTCAAATGGAAGAGACATTGCCTTTTTGGTGATCTACAAACCCAGACATTAAACTAGGTTGTTTAAATACATTTTATTATTTTATCTTAATTGTGACCCTCTGAAGTATATGAACCCAGATATCATCTGAAGTTACACTACTCTTCTTCTTCTTCTTTTTTTTTTTTTAATTGCTGACAGAATTCCATTACTTTCCCCAGTGTTTCTGTGACTACTCAGGGCTTATATTCTTATGATCAACTTTGTTAAGATTTTCTATTCTTATTAAATCCTTGATCAAATTCTACTTGGCCTTTCTGCCTCTCCCTTTCTTACTTCTTTGTGAAATCTAAAGCTATAGTTTTCTGCACTTTCTTAATTTTTCCCCCAAAATACTACTCACACCAACAGTAGTGTTAAATTTACCTGGAGACTAAAAGCAACAGACTAGGACAAAACAGCACAGAGATTCTGCATAAAAGAAAGACAATAAGACAATTTCGAGTGGGCAAGATGTCTGATCATTCTTTAGACATCTATATTCATAGGAGACCCTCATGACGAACACTGGGAATTACCTTACAAGAAAGATTATGTCTCGCTCACTTCTGTTTCAGTGCTGATAATTGTGCCTAAAACATGATATAGATTCAATACCTGATGTAAAATGGGCAAATTGTCCACTTAACCTCTATTTACCTCCCACTATGATGGTCCTCTATTACTCAAAATTCGTCCTAAAGCCCTTCCCTCCGTGTTCATGTTTCTCTTCATTAAAATCTCTTAATCATTTCCCACTTTATTTTATAGAGCAATTTAGGTCTTGCTTTGTCTGCTCATTTGTAATGTTTCATTACAGTTGCCCCAACCTGCCACAACCAAAATGACCTATCAAAAGGTTTTCTGTTAGGGCGCCTGAGTGGCTCAGCTGGTTAAGCGACTGCCTTCGGCTCAGGTCATGATCCTGAAGTCCCGGGATCGAGTCTCGCATCAGGCCCCCTGCTAGCAGGGGGTCTGCTTCTCCCTCTGACCCTCTTCCTTCTCGTGCTCTCTGTCTCTCATTCTCTCTCCCTGAAATAAATAAATAAAATCTTTAAAAAACAAAAAGTTTTTCTGTTAAACAAATATAATTTTCCTCCTTCTGTGCTTGCTTTGTTGTGTGTGTGTGTGTGTACATACATGTATATAACATTTACTAGCCCTATTCTACAGAAAAAAGTAGACCAAACTAATCATTCAATATTATCAGTGATCTAGAAAGATTTGAACCTTCTTGATAAGCTATGTTGTTTTGATTTGCATATTTTAATATTTAAAAATTGGATACATGTATTTAAAAATTGGATCAGTGTAGGCATTCAATAAATGAATAGATTTGAAGAATAGATTAAATTAATTTAGATTGGATGATTTGCTTAAATAATCTAAACAAAAGAGTAATTTTCTTCTGCAAGGTATTTGTGATCCATAGTTTCTTTCTTTGGTCTGTGATATATAATGTCCTTTACATAGACAACATATTATTTTTTAAAATTTTATAAAATATCCATATATGTTGCTATCACTTCCTGGTCAGTCTACTACTGCTGCATTGTTATAAAACTGTTGGATCTTTTGGGGGTTCAGACCCATACCTACAGTGAGATGGTTATCTCTTAGATGTTAATATTCCTCCTCTGTGAAAACAACTATCACTGAAGGCCTTGTCTACCTCATCATCCGGAGAACAGGTGCAGTAATTATTCAAAGTATTTGGAAAAATGATAATATATTGTTGTTTTAAAAATTATTTTTCATACTTAAATGTAATAAAACCAGACAATACCAAAACAAAGATATTAAGCACTTGTTTCATACACTTTTTTTTTAAAGATTTTATTTATTTATTTGACAGAGAGAGGGAGAAAACAAGCGCAAGCAGAGGGAGCCACAGAGGGAGAGGGAGAAGTAGGCTCCCCACGGAGCAGGGACCCAGACCTGGGGCTCAATCCCAGGATCATGACCTGAGCCGAAGGCAGATGCTTAATATACTGAGCCCCCCCAAGCGCCCCAGTTTGATACACTTTTAATAAAAAATTGAGACTTCTTTTAAGAAGCTCTGGTCACTTCTTGTCTCCTTTAGACATGTTTTTCAAGGAAGCTCTTATACTACTCTCAAGCATACTTCTGAAAAGCATAATCACAGTTTTATAAAATGTATTCTATTAACAATATCATAAATATCTGATTAGATATTGTTAATGGGATACCATTTAAATATGAATGCCAGTCTGCATCTACTAATGTTATTACTAATGGTGATCTCATATCAGTAAAATATACACCAATTACACAAACAACATTTTTAAGCACAGGAATGGTTTTCTAACTAATTTGGTTTTATAGTTCCCGTAAAGTTAAATGGGAAAAGAAAACAAACACATAAATGTCAGAAAGGTAAATTACATTTATGCCATTTTATTTCCACTAAAATAGGGTTTATTTTACTAGAAGCAAAACTAGTACATCATTTAAAAAAAGGTGCAAAATTTCTAAGTTCTACTTTATACTTCAACAGTAAACATATTTCTGCACCTTCTACAGTTTTTTTTCAATAATGACTGCAAGTTCTGGACCAGTTTTAGGAAGCTCTTCTTTGAGAATAACAATTGTAAATTACTTCATTAGTGTGCATTTATTTTTATTTATTTATTTATTTTGAATAGAGGTTCCTGTTGATTCTGACATCCCTGGTTTAGTCTCACTGTCCTTAAAACCATACAGTCCTTGCCAAATCATTTTGGTGACATAGTCTGGCTTCAAACAATGGTTGACTTATTTCAATTTACACAATTTATTTGTCTTATAAATCTTCAATTTACCATGCTTAACATTTATTTATCTTATTAAAGTTAACACTGTGATGTTCTAACTAGAAGAACTCACTAACATTTGAAATTCAGGGAAACAAAACGAAAAACAGTCAATATTATTTTAATATTATTTTCATATTTAAAAATACTAGAATTCATTCCATAAGCGACAAATTGATTGGGAGAATTTAACACAGACACAATCTCCCCACCCTAGCCACGTTCTGAAAAGAAAACATAACAACGGATTCCACAAAAAGCTGAGTCAGAATGCTACCCAATCATTGCCTATAAATTAAATCTCTTTGGCACACTGAGAGAGAGAATAGGTAAAACACAGACTGAGGCAGAATAGTCAAAATGCATCTGTTTTTGAGAAATGCCTGCAAAATTTGCAATCTGTCCTAAAAATCAAACTCTTCTTTCTCTTTTAATCCATATGGCTTTCCACTCTTCTTTCAGCTAGTCTAGTCAACAGGCCCCATAGCAGTGAGAAAGGACCCTCCCTCAAGACCAATTTTGATTGTTCACTTCACAATGGCGCCTGACAGAAGCTTCCCAGATTTGGCTGAGAAAACCATTGTGAAGTGTCTGTTGACTGTTATCACATTCCAACCTGCTGGCCACTTGCAAATATGATTCTGTTTAAGAGCCAATTGATCCTCTGCTGCTGCTGAGAGAGAGAAAGCGCGCATTCCCGGAGGCTCAAGCTGCCACCATATGAGGCCCTATGCTGCTAACGCCAAGGAACAAAACTAATTCCGTTTTTAAGCTCCACATTAGACCAAGAAAGTAATAAAAGGGGTGGTGTGAGGAAAATAGAGTACAAAGGGCTACTAGAAAAAGTTTGCCAAAGAGAAAATATTTTAAGAGATTTTGTAGTGAGGAATAACTAGAAAGATGCTTCTTATTCCAATGGGTTAACTCCCTCAACCCCGGGCATATGTGGCTTTATGATCCTCCCATGACTTATTATCTGTCCCTTCAGATTAAACTCTTCAGGTCCTTGCACAGGCTTGGCATCTAGTTAGCATCCAATAAATATTGACAGAATACATGAATGAATACATTACTAATGTTAACTTCATGGCCACCTAAACTGCGATCTTTTGCTTCAAATCTTCCGTATTTTACATTAAAAATGTATTTCATTTATTCGAGGATATAAACTGTCCTTATAATTCTCTTGAGTTCAATACTTTGTGTTTCTTCTCTTAAAAACACTTAAGCAGCTGCTGAGGGTGAGGATGATCTTGAGCCTCCGGATACTTTTGACAATCTACGGAAGTTTATGCTTATCGAGACTGGGGGGGTAGAGGAGAGCTGTTATTGCTATATAATAAGCAGAGGCCTGGGATGCTCTAAACATTTTACCATGCACAGGAAAGTCCCCACAACAAATAATTTTCTGGCTCAAAATACTCAATAACGTTTGTAGCTGGGGCACAGGGGTCTGAGAGTACCTGGCTCTGGGGGCCCCAACCAGACTGGGTTCAGCCACTCCCCTCTGACAAAATCCAAAGGCAGAGAAACTGCTAGAGTAGGCAGTTAGACAAGAGCAGGTGGTCTTGCTAGGAGGATGGCAGATGGTCCCATGCCAGGGACTACCCAGTCTCCCTTAGTCCAATGCCTTTTCTGCTTTAGCATAGTCTGATAAGCAGAAGATACAGGCCACAGAGATGTTCCCAACTTTGGAGCATGCACATTTAAGGAAAGCTTTGTCTGTTAGTAACCCTAAGTCTGTTATAATATCATTATAGTTTCATCTGCATTGCCCCCCCACCCCCCTGGCCAGGTTTCTCTTAGGCACTCTCAAGAAGATGGCAAACAAGAACGCGGGCAACGGGTTGGAGGGGAGAAAACCAGGGCAGATGTGAGGGCAGTGTGGTAATGACAAGATGGGAAGGAGGAGACCAAGTAGGCCCCCACAAATAACTCAATTCAGAACTCAGTGGGCTGCTACTCATCCTCAGGTCAGCCCACTCCTGTCTCTGGAGTGTACTTTTGCTTTGCTAAATAAAACCTTTGCTGCTTTAACTCTCTACTGAGTTTCTTGATTGAATTCTTTCCTTCAAGAATCCAAGAAATGAGGAATTTTACAATCTACTACCAGTAACAAAATAAGTGGTGGTGAAACGAGAAAAAAAAATTATTTCAGTGAGGCCAACACCAGGAAGACAGTGGACTAGCATCTCAATGACTGTGTCCTGGTGCTTAAAATACTTCCTGGTTTATATAAGGAAAACGTGGGGCAAGGGTGACTGGATCCCTGCAGGTAGGCAGTGAAGGTCAAATTAATCATTGTCTGGGAGTCAATCCTGGGTGGAGTCTCGCTGGCTCAGGGTAGTCCTTATTGCTTGAGGGGGTAGTTTCAGTTTCCATCAGGGGATGCTTTGCCCTGAGTCTTCTGCCTGGACCAAGAGACAAGCTGGAAAGAACAACCCAACTAGAAAGTTTGAGGTCAAAATGGAGACAGCTGAAATCCTCTTTCATATTGAGGTTGACAAAATATGCCTTAAAAAAATTTGTTCTTTTCCACCAAAGAGTTTTGGGCTCTCTTGTAGTTGTTGTTGTTGTTGTTGTTGTTGTTGTTTGTGAGTTTTCTTTTTTCTCTCTAAGTTGAAGCTGTTATGTCTGCTGACTTTGGGCCCCAGGATGAACATTGTTCTTCCATGTCACCCTTGTACCTGTGGCCACATATTCAGGTAATTGCCTGCAGCCAAAGATCAATAAAGTTACAACCTGTAGCAAATCAGCACATGGCCCAAGGTTGTCCCCATTTTATTTTCCAGACTTTATCTCAAGGAGAAATGTGCCTTAAGAAAAGGGCTGCTGATGCCCCACCACTTTGTCTCTTTATCAAGGGCAAAACTACCTCTTTTCACTGTTCTGAAAATAAGCTTTTAAAATGCAAAGGTACGCCCATAGAGTTCTAGATTTCCACCTATATATAAGCACATGAGCATGCACACCTACTCATGCACACCCTACACAGATGTTTTGCTTTGCTCTTGCTCTGGAAAATTTAAAGCCAAATTCTAGAATGCAAGATGCATTTGAGTTTTTCCTTCCAGCATTTTTTTGGATGGCCAGTTCAATGACAAATTAGGAACATTATGTGAATAAAGTAAAAACATTACATCTTTCCTCTGCCTAATTGTTTGCTCTGCATTTAAAAGACCTAAAATGAAAAAAAAAAAAAAATGAATCAGCTTTTGGTATCAGAATGAGGTATACATTAGTATCTTTCTGCTCTATTCAATGTGTGATTATTCAGTAAAAGCTAAATAAATTTTAAATATAAAACCATTTAAAAATCAGAAATAAGTGACCTTATATTTCCTTCTTCCTCCTGAACAACCCTCTTATAAGCTAGAAGAGTTGGCTTCCAAAGTTACAGAGATGAGCTGCTCTAGATTATTTTCTACATTATTTTCTTGTTGCATCTGCCATTGATTTCTAGTCTAGGAGTTAATCACAAGTTTGGCTTAGCTCTTATTCTTTACTTCTATCTTGAGACCACAAAACCAGTTGTTAAATTTTGGCCTTTCTCTAACTTGCTGTCACTTAATCCAAATCCTAAACCAGCACTTCTCTCTAGGCAACCCAGAAACCAGCCACCAGTATAAGTAATGAAGGATAGTTGAAAGAAAGGCAGACAGAGGCAAGGGGCCCCCTGTCCTAAGAGGAAACCACCCTTAAAAGGAAAAAGACCCCATCCTGCTATTCTACACCAACCTGGAAGGAGCCCTCCACCCTTTCCCAAGTGAACAACTACTTGATAGGTAGATGAGTGTGTGGACAAAAACCTGAGTGGGTGACAGGTGCATGGAGGGTTAATCAGATTAAAACCAGTCCACCAACAAGCCCATAAAAACCCCTAGACTCAGAAATTCTGCTAGCAACCCTCTTTGGGAGCTTGTACTGTTGCTGTCCACCACTCTTCCTCTGGTCTACCTCTTCATTCTTTGAAGTGGTATGACCAAGAACCAAAGGCACTAAAGGAAAAGAAATCCTGAAACATAAACTGTTTCTCAAATATCTACTTTGTTTGAATTAATAACTCTTAGTCACATCCATATGTTTATAACCTTACCGACATACTCTGATTCTAGTAATAGAAACAATAACTCAACTCTTGATTGCAATTAGTGTTTAAAATCTAAAAACATTCATAACAACATTTATTCCTTAGATTCTCTATCAGTGAATATCTACTAAGTATCCTTGATGTCTTAGAACCAGGGTTGGGTAAAATGAAGCGCGATGACTGAATAGAGCAAAGTTTACTTCTAAATAAATAAAACAGAACCATACTGGTGAAAGAAATATAAAGTTAGATCAAGCTGAATTTATTAATATGGACTTATGAAGCAGAGATTCTGCATTTAATGATGTAGCTTCAGGAATTGGAAAGGGTTCTAACAGTTTGGTTGTTTGGCATGATTGCATGGCCCCAAATGTGACCCTTAAAGAGTGAGTTGGAAATGCCAGTTATGTATTGGTTTAATGTAGTATAGGGGAGTCAGAGGCTTAGAGAGATTAGAATGTAAGAGAGGATTTGTCACTTAAGACCTATTGAAATGTTCATGGTTCTCGCTCTCGCTGTGTCTCTCTGTCAAAAAAATACATAAAATCTTTTTAAAAAAAGTTATAAGATACCAAAGAGAAGAGTAAATATAATCCAAGAACTTTACTTCATCTTCTAGGGAAGAGTTTTAGTACATTTCCAGCTGTATGCAGGGTAGTTGTATCATGATGGGTGGAATTGTGACCTTGTTACTGCACTTGTTTGGAGATTAAGTGTGGTTTAAGGAGATTATATGGGTGGCAAGTTAAGGGATGGACTTGTGATTATCAACTGTATGAGTCAACTTGAATGAGTGATGGAGTGCCCAGCTATTTTGTAAAACATCATTCTGAGTATTTCTGTGAGGAAATTTTCAGAAGAGATTAATATTTGAATTGGTAGACTGAGTAAAGCAGATGGGCCTCCTTAGTTTGGATGGTCTTCATCCAAACAGTTGAAGGCTTGAATATAACAAAAAGCCCAACCCTCCTGAGAAGAAGAGGGAACTTCCCTTGCCTGATTGTTTGAGCTGAGACATTGTGGGGTTTTTTGGGTTTTTGTTTGTTTGTTTTCTTGTTGTCAAACTCAAACTAAAGCTTTGGGACTCCTTGGTTCTAGAGCCTACTGGCTTTTAGACTAGAACTAAACCATTGACACTCCTGGGTCTCCAGCTTGCCAACTGCATATTTTAAGATTTCTCAATATCTTTAATCTGTTATCTTCTAGGAATTTGGGGAAACATACTAAGCAAGACAGATGTGGTGCCTATCCTCCTGGTACTCACAATCTAAGAACATATTGTTCAGTCTTGCACATAACATGAATTATGTCTGATATTAGTTTAACCAACCCCTTACATCAGAATTTTAGAGCCTATTTTTCACCCTTCATTTTGTGTTTATACTTTATTTTTCTTCCTTCTTTTCTGTTCCTTTCTTTCTTTTAATCTGCTACCGTATGTACTTATTGAGAATCTGTGATGGGAGCAATACAGAGTGCTCAGGACCTTGCTGGACAAAGATAAAAGTGACTCTGCCTCTCCCTCAATGAGTTCAAAGGGATCTGTTAAGTGACAGTGTTAATATATGAAGAAAGAAATAATTTTAGTATAGGAGGATGTATGAAGGAAGGCTTCAGGGTGGAAGTATTTTCTAGACGATCCTTTAAAGGAAGCAAGTCTCCCACAAGCAAATAGTTATAAGGTCATACTAAGCTGATGATTCAAATTGAGCAACAGTTTCAGAATACCCAATGAATTTATTGAACGTGAAATTTTTTGGCCCTGTGTGGTTAGGCTAAAATCTCTACTTTAGGAAAAACTACTAAATGCGAGTCCAAGAAGAGCCTAGAATGGTGTAAGGAGAAATTTAGAGACTATATTTCTTCTATACCAGGATATAACATAAATAAGTGAAGATATGTAAATATTGGAGCTATAAATTATTTACAGAAATAATATTGCAAAATGGAAACTCTAAACAAGTTTTCAGTTCCTGTTTCATTCCCTGATAGATTTGGGTTTCTATTGAGCTATAAAAACAAAACATTGTCATGCTGTGTTTATTATGGAAAATCTCTCTGTCCTGCTTAAATGATTTTAGTTTTCAACCACTTCAAATGACAGACTGTAATTTTGCCTTTCAAGCCAACTTACATTGTCTTTTCTTAAGGAAAATCACCTAAATTTGTCATGCCTGTTGCAAATTAATTCTGAACGCGCCTCATATCTTAGTGTGTAATTCATGATTGATACTTTATTTAGCTTTTTTTTTTTTAACCAAAAGGTTTTCAGGGTATATTAAGAAAATTGGATCAATATATCATCAGAGTCTTTGGAAAATACACACCATTAGGATCATTTTGGTAGGTGTTCATGAACTTCTAAATTTCTTTTGAGGATGAATACTAAAAGCTACTTTCAAAGTTACAAATATTTTAGGAAATTTAAGATGATAGGTAAAGTTGGGAAAAGTTGCAATTTTTAATGAAAACTTCAGTACTCTGAATGTCTATAGAAGGTATCATTTTAATGCTTTTTCATGCCTGCAACTAAACTGACTATAAAATTAGGTTATTTGATTCCGACTACATCTACATTCTTTACCATCTCAGAGTATCTATGACTTAAAATTTCCAAAATGATAGTTTCTTTACAAAAAATCTTGGTAAACATCAGCATAAATGAGCATGGGAAATAATGTAGATTTCTTCCTACAATTCTGAGCTCACTTTTAGTCATTGAATTAAGTTTCAAAATAGCTTTGTCCCACAAAAGTCCAGGGACATGTATTTATTAAAGCTAACTTTCTGATACTTCAGTAATCATATTAGAAAAAAAAAATCTTGAAGATATCTTAACTTAAAAGTCATCCTTCAAAACAATTAA
The DNA here is from genome assembly GCF_009762305.2 of Zalophus californianus. Lineage (NCBI taxonomy): Eukaryota > Metazoa > Chordata > Mammalia > Carnivora > Otariidae > Zalophus > Zalophus californianus. The sequence continues at coordinate 19,185,840 of NC_045600.1, forward strand.
AGGTGGTAAAAAGTGGTAGTTAAAAAAATATGTTTTGGAGTATGATGACCTGGGGATATATAGTATGGTTGTTTCTATTAACAAGTTATGAGGTCTTTGATGTGTTACCTAACATTTTCATATGTCAGTTTTCTAAACTATGACACAGAGATAAAATCTAGTATCCCTATTGCATTGTTTCATGAATTAAATGTGATAATAAATTCAGAGCATTTAATACAGTGCCTGGCATAGAGCCCATGCTCTATAAATTGTAGCTATTGAACTTAATAAAAATATTAAAAACTTAAGAAGCATCTCTGACATTTTAAACAAGATGATATTTTGCTTCTCTGTAGTTTGTTGTTTCCATACTTATATTTTCTGCATGATAAAGATATACATATTTTCATAACAAGTAATTTATCCTATTTTCATTTTTGGCATTCAATCAATGATAAATTCCTCATTTATTCATTCATATTTCTACTATTGTTTTTTTCCACCTTTCTTTCTTAGGCTCTTATGCCAATTTTTAGACATGGCTACAAATTCTTTGACACTGCTCCCCTCCTCTTCAATCTGGGAAGGCTTATAATTACTTCAACCAAAAAATTATGGAAGTGATAGTAAGTGACTTTGAAAACTGACCAAAAGTATATGCAATTCCTTCTTTGTTCTCTGGAACAGTCCATCTTGCCTTTGTGAACCTGTAGGATAAGAATTCCAACTGCCCTGATTCCACCAAGCTGGAGCTTTGGTCTCTGGTTCTAGTTGAGTGCCATCATTTGGCCATCTCCACTAAGGTGCCAGGTATGCAAGTAAAGCATGGTCAGCTGATCCACAATACAGATAAAACAAAATAACCACTGTCAATGCCATGTGGAGTAGGGGAATTGGACAACGGGTTTCTGACAAATTCCTGAACCATGCAATCATAATATTTGGTAAATGGCTATCGCTAAGGCTCTAAGTTTCGATAGTTTGTAATGCAGCAGCAAAAGATCACCAGAATGAGTACATTATTAGTGTTTGCCCTTTACACATTCACCATTTTGATACCAAAATCTTTTGCCCTTGCTAAAATAATGGACTTCATAATGAGGTACTTGCACATATGATTGGAGAGAAGTCCCTTCATTTTAGGGAACAGGTAGCAATGTTATTACTCAGAAAACCCATTACAATACAATTATTTGTAGGCTAGTTTCTGCACCTATGGCTAATTATATGCAGAGGATTTGAATGAAAAATCATACGCTATTAGAAACTCCTCAGAAATGCATTCTTTATTACTCCATACAGGTTTTGGGTGACCTGTGTCCATTTATATCATAAGACATTATTCAGAGTGGAACTGGTGCTACTGATACTCTAAGCCTAAAACTGTGCCATTAATTTAGCTTTGCATAAATTGTTTTCATGATTTTGTATTTTATTTTTTATCCTTAACCTTGATGTACCATTAAATGTCTTTTGGCTTCTTAAATGCGTCTAATTGTGACAACTCCATTTCTATTCCAAAATGGAAGAACATTGGTCTATTCATAGGATTCTGAAGGGAAAAATGGTAACTAATATTCATTTTAATATATCCTGCATATTTATTTAGATAAGTGGAAAATTAGTATAGCCTGAAGAAAAATACAGTAATTTGAATTACTATAATCCCAAAACAAAAAAAAATAAATGTGTACTTTATACCTTTATAAAAATATGTATATTATATAGGTGTAATATATTAGAAAAATGGTTTTATTTCTACACATTGCTTTTAAACTTCTTAATTTACATAACAAATATACGAACAGTGATGCATGCTAAACAAAGATGGTCATTTTTAATCTCCACAGATTTCTTTCCTAAAATCACTTGACCTATTATTATTATACATTTATGTTTCTTAATTTTTTAGTAATATGAACAATGTATCAAAGAAAATCATATATATCTTTGTGCACTTGTCTAGTTATATTTTTATGGATGTGGTTTTTTTTAAGATTTTATTTATTTATTTGAGAGAGAGAATGAGAGAGAGAGAGAGAGCACATGAGAGGAGGGAGGGTCAGAGGGATGAAGCAGACTCCCTGCTGAGCAGGGAGCCGATGCCGGACTTGATCCTGGAACTCCAGGATCATGACTGAGACGAAGGCAGTTGCTTAACCAACTGAGCCACCCCAGATGCCCTAAGATGTGTTTTTAAGGTGGAATTTAAGATCAAAATTTATAAATGTGTTGAGTAGGAGATGCCTCCTGACATATGAATACAGGATAGTTTTTTTACGTGGTCAGTATTACAGGTATTATAGGTATAAGAAAAATTTTTTGCTTGAATTTAAGAGAAGAAAGTACACAGTCTCACTTACAAAAGTAATTTCTCCACTTAATACAACTTTGTTTAAAGAAAAGTTGAATATGTATTGAGGTTCATCATAATAATTGTTTAACTTCTAAATAAAGACATGTCAGCAAAACATAGTACCAAATGCAGGGAGCAAAGAGATGTTGGGACTTGCCCCTCTTGTCTCTGGATTCCTGGGGATAATTATCAAGATTTCACTTTGCAAAATAGTAGATTTTGTTACCATTTGTAAAAATTAGACAAATGATTGCAAATTCTTGGGCCTGGGAGGATAGTGAACTAGGTAGGTGGGGTGACAGCTGTATCACACATGATTTCATCTCTCAACCTTACATTTTTTTTCCCGCACATTCTGTATGCACCTAGTGATTTAATCAAAAACACAAAAAAACTCTACCATAGTCATTTCTGATGAGTTAAGCTTAATATCCATGTAGAATAATTTGGAAGAGTTTGAACACATATATGTATGCACACATACTATTGGACACTAAAACTGCTAAAATTTATCTCAATTTAGCTTCTCTTCATAGTTAGAAAACAAAATTTATAGTTTGAAAAATTTCCAACAAAATTAGTGTCTAAAAATTAAAAGTGTAAACATTTGTAAAAACTAGTGAAAACTAGAATATGCAAGATATATATAAAGAATCTTATCCTTCTCATTTAAGAAGTAATAGTGATTATGACCAAGAAAAGAAAAAACAATTTAATACTGACTTTAAAATAAAATTCTTTAATATAAAGAATACATAAAATGGAAAATTATGTGCTAAGAAAATATTTATAAATCCATAAAAGATAGATAGCTATTATATATATTATTGTTGCCTTAAAAGGAGAGGAATCATCCAATGAGGAAGGAATGTGTTTATAGAGTTGGATAGACCCACTACTTTTTGATTTTCCATATTTTCAAAATGTTGGGATAGTTGCTATTAATCTTGTAAAGTTAACAGTAAAGGATTCAAGGGGCACCTGGATGGCTCAGTCAGTTTAGCGTCTGCCTTTGGCTCAGGTCATGATCAGGGTCCTGGGATCAAGCCGCATCAGACTCCCTGCTCAGCCAGGGGTCTGCTTGTCCCTCTGCTTCTGCCCCTCTGCCCCTCTCCCCTTCATGCTCTCTCTTTTCACAAATAAATAAATAAAATATTAAAAAAAATGGTAAAGGACTTAAATTTCTTAATTATTAAAATCAATTTTGCTGTTATATTAAAACATTCAAAATCTTCAAAAAATCTCAAATTCAAGTGAAGAGAAAGATAAAGATTATTAATAAGCATACACTTGATGTGTACATAAAGACATTGAATATAGTACATCGTAAACAACATTGAAATATTAATTTATTGACCATGAATTTTAAAATCATATAAAAGCTTGATAGCCATTAGAACCCATTCTTTACAAATGTGAGTTTTGTAGACAAAAAAAGACATATTAATTAAATAATCAGAAAGGTTTAGTACCCTTTGACCAATTATTATTTCATTAAAAAATTGTCTGTTAAACAATAATTAACAAGAAAATTACATGAACAGAAATATTAATTTCAGCATTGTTTAACAGTAATTTAAAAGCTTATCATTCTTTATTGTCACTACTGAGTAGAGTTAAAATAAATTAATATATAGATTAATATAAATTTATAACATTATGGTTTATAATGAACAGTATCTCTGAAAGCAGATAGAAAAATAATGCAAAGGATCAGAAAAATTTTTCAGTCTTCTTACTTCATTCATGGGCATTATTTCCTCATTGGCAAATTCCTCAGATCAGCCAGATACTTTTATAATGGCTTTTTTATTAATTTTTTTCTATTTATGTCAACTAAATTGATTTTGAATATTAACAAGATTTCCTGCATCCCTTTGACAGGAACCAGTTTGCTATATGTGATGATTTGTAACTAAGAATTTTCAAAACAAGACAAATCCCTGGGTGACTGGATCAAAAAATAGATAAAAATCTTTCTAGTTGTAATTATCATTACTTGCCTTAGCATAGTGAGGAGAGAGAATGTGTCCTGGGAGGAGATTGGATTTTATTTTATTGAAATTTCTCCAAGAAAATCCGAGATAGGATATTGTCTTAAAACTATAAATGAAATATAGTTATATTTTAGATTATTTTAAATGTCTCTATCTTGCTCTGCATAATCCTAACACCCTAAACTTCTGTAACCCCAAATGAATGAGTCTTAAAAAATCATGATGATGATGCTGCACTTCAAAAGTCTAATAATGAAATTATGTAGAAACATGAAGAAATATGTTTCTAAATGAAACAAAACTATAATAAAATATATCCCCAGCCATAATTAGAAGTACTTAAGTAATTCTATGGAGAAAGGCTAAAAAGAAATTTAACTGTAAAAACATTGTATTATGATTTGAAAACTCATGAAATCACCCATTCATTTATCTTTTCAAAAATGGTTACTGAACACTTACTATATTTCAACTGTTTTTGCACTTAGAATTATGGGTAATTGCCCTTTCTATTTTCTCTGAATTTTTCTTAAATTGGGAGGGCTACATATTAAAAATATAATCATATTTTTCTTGTTTTCATATGATACTAAACAAAACATTATTTGCTTAAATAAGAACAAAAGCTGGGGGGAAAAGGTTGTGACTCAGCTGAATGATAGGTGTAAAAACTGGATTATTGGCATAAAACTACAGAAGACAGTGGGAAATAACAAAGAAGTTCAAGGAATTGAAAAAGGAAGATTTAAAAATGAGTGAGGGCACCTGGGTGGCTCAGTTGGTTAAGCGACTGCCTTCGGCTCAGGTCATGATCCTGGGACTCCAGGATCGAGTCCCACATCGGGCTCCCTGCTACGGCAGGGAGTCTGCTTCCTCCCTCTGACCCTTCTTCCCTCACGTGCTCTACTATCTCTCATTCTCTCTCTCTCAAATAAAATAAATAAAATCTTTAAAAAAAAATAAAATAAAAAAATAAAAAATAAAAAAGAGTGAGAGATTGAAAAACTGCAAAACCTTGGTGAGAGAAATTAAAGAAGACCTAAATAAATGGAAAGATATCTTTATTCATGGATTGGAAGACTCATTATTTTTAAGATGGCAATACTACCCAAAGAATTCATAGATAGGTACCATTTCTATCAACATTCCAATGTCCCCCTTTTTTGGCAAAAGTGGAAAAGCTGATTCTCAAATTCATAAGAAATTTAAAGGGGCTCTGAATAATCAAAACAATATTGAAAGAGAAGAAAGATGATTCACACTTTCAAATTTTAAAACTTACTACAAAGGTATAGTAATAGGGCACCTGGGTGGCTCAGTAAGTTAAGCATCTGCTTTCAGCTCAGGTCATGATCCCAGAGTCCTGGGATCAAACATTGCATTGGCCCCTGCTCATCAGGGAGCCTGCTTCTCCCTTTCCTTCTGCCCCTCCCCTCAGCATATGCTCTCTCTCTTCTCTCTCTCAAATAAATAAAGTCTTAAACAACAACAAAAAAAAAGTACAGTAATAAAAACGGTGTGGTACTGGCATAAGGATAGACATATAGACCAAAGAAATAGAACTGAGTCCATAAATAAGCACATACATTTATAGTTAATGGATTTCAACAAGGGTGTTGTAAATTCAATGGGGAAAAATATAGTCCCTTCAATAAATAGTGGTAAGACACTGAATATCAACATACAAAAAAAGAAGAAGAAACTGGAGCCCTATTTTATTCCTACAAAAAAAAAAAAAACTCAAAGTGGATCAACAACTTAAATATAATAGTTAAACACATAAAACTCTTAGAAGAAAGCATAGGTAGAAATATTCACGACCTTGTATTTGGCAATGGATTTTTAGATATAACACCAAAAGCACAATCAATAAAAGAAAAAAAAATAGATAAATTAGGCTTCATTAAAATTAAAAACTTTTGTGCATCAAAGGGCATTATCAAGAAAGAGAAAAGACAACCTACAGAATGGGAAAGAATATTGCACATCACAGATCTGATGAGGGTTTTGTATTAGTCACAGTTCTCCAGAGAAACAGAACCAATAGGAGAGAGAGAATACGTAGATGATAGATAGATGATAGATAGATAGATAGATAGATAGATAGATAGATAGATAGATAGATAGAGATGATAGATAGTTGATAGATACATACATAGATAAATAGATGATAGATAATGTAAATGGGCATTTAATATTGGAATTACCTTACACCGTTATGGAAGTGGAGAAATCCCACAGTCTGTCACCTGCAAGCTGGAGAAACAGGGAAGCCCACAATATAATTCAGTCAGCGTCTGAAGGCCTGAGAAGCAGGGAGGCTGATGATGTAAGTCCCAGAGTCCAAAAGTCCAAAAACCAGGAACTTTGATGTCTAAGATAAAAGATGGGCATTCCAGCTCAGGAAAAATGAGAAAATTCATCCTTCATTTCTCTTTTTGTTTCACACAGGCCCTGAAGGTTTGAATGATGCTGACCTATTTTGGTGAGAGTGATTCTCTTTACTTAGTCTACTGAATCAAATGCTAATCCCCACCCAGAAATAATATTTTGGCAGCTATCTGAGCATCCCCTACCCCAGTCAAGTTGACACATAAAATTAACCAGCAGAGGTTTAATATTCAGAATATATTAGGAACTCCTAAAACTCAATAATAAGAGACAACCTACTTAAAAGGGCAAAAGACTTGAATAGATATTTCTCTAAAGAAGATATATGAATGCCCAAAAATCACATGAAAGATACACGTTGTCATTAGTCATTAGGGAAATGCAAGTCAAAATCCCGAGGTACCACCTGACACCTACTAGGATAGTTATAAAAATATTTTGAAAATGGAAAATAACAGTGTTGGAAAGAATGTGGACAAATTGAAACTCTGGTATAGTGCTAGTGAGAATGTAAATGGTGCATCTCTGTGGAAAGCAGTCTTGTGGTTCCTCAAATTTAAATATAGAATTATCATAGGACCACTCAACTATATTCTTATGTGTGTACCCAAAAGGAGACAGATACTCAAACATACTCAGAATAGCAGCACTATTCACAATACTCAAGAGGTAGAAAAATCCCAATGTCTAAAAATGGGTGAATGGGTAAACAAATTGCACTATACACATAAAATGGAATATTCTTCAACCATGAAAAGAAATATCACAGTGATATACAGATGAACCTGGAAAACATCCTGCATAGTGAAAGAACCAGACATAAAAGCTACATATTATAGAATTCTGTATATGAAATAAACAGAATAGACAAATTCAAAGAGATAGAAAGTGGATTGGTGGTTTCCAGGAGCTCATGGAAGGAGAGACTGGGGAGTGGCATGTGGGCACAGAGTTTTATTTTGGGGTGATGAAAATATTTTAGAGCTAGATAGATGTGATCACTGTATAACACTGAGAATGTACTGTCACTGAGTTACTCACATAAAAATGGGTAATTTGCCAGCAATTTTGCTTAGTATTTGCCAAAATGAGTTGAAAACTTAATTTTACATAAAATCCTGCATGCAAATATTATAAGAGCTTGATTCATAACTGCCAGAGCTCATAAGCAACCAAAATTTCCGTCTATACATGAATGGGTAAACAAACTGTGACACAAAGAATATCATTCATCAATTAAAAGAAATAAGTTATCAAGCTGCAAAAAAATGCAAGCAGGAAACTTGAATGCATATTGGTGAGTGAAGGAAGCCAATATGAAAAGACTACATACTGTATTATTCCAAATATATGACATTCTGGAAAAGGCAAATCTATGGAGAAAGTAAAATGGTCAGTGATTACTTGGAGTTGAGGGTTGAGGGAGAGGAATGAGTAAGCAGAACACAGAGGATTTTTAGGGTAATGAAACTATTCTATATGATACTATAATAATATATACATATCCTTTTTTTCTTTCCAAACTAAATTTATTTATTTTTATTTAAATTCAATTAATTAACATATAATGAATTATTGGTTTCAGAGGTAGAGGTCAGTGATTCATCAGTCTTATATAATACCCAGTGCTCATTACATCATGTGTCCTCCTTAATGTCCATCACCCAGTTACCCCATCTCCCCACCCCTCTCCAGCTTCCTCTTAGTTTGTTTCCTATAATTAGGAGTGTCTTATGTTTGTCTCCCTCTCTGATTTCATCTTGTTTTATTTTTTCCTCTCTTCCCCTATAGGTATATATCCTTACACATTTTTCAAAACCTGTAAATGTACAACCCTAAGATAAACCCTTATGTAAGCTATAGATTCTTGTTAATAATTATATATAATATTATATTAGTTCATCAATTATAACAAATGTACCACATTAATGAAAGATGTTAATAATAGGGAAAACCAAGAGAGAAGTAAATGGGAACACTGTACTCTCTACTGAATTTGTCTGTAAATCTAAATTTTTCTCTAAAAATAAAGCCTATCGATTTGAAACACAGGTCAGTCTGTATTAATGTTAACCCTCTTGTTAATGAACTCCATTTCCTTAAAAACATGACCTCTGGGGGCACCTGGGTGGCTCAGTAGTTAAGTGTCTGCCTTCAGCTCAGTTCATGATCCCAGGATCCTGGGATTGAGCTCCGCACCAGGCTCCCTGCTCAGGGGGAAGCCTGCTTCTCCCTCTCCCTCTGCCTGTTGTTTGTGTTCCCTCTCTCGCTTTCTCTCCATCAAATAAGTAAATAAAATCTTTAAGAAAAAAAATGACCTCTGGGTTTATATGGTATGTAAATATCACCTCAATAAAAAATAACAAAGAAAGAATAACATAAAATTATGCAAACAGTCTACTATTGAGGAGTCAAATATATCATTGGCTTTCTAACACTTGCTTTTGAAGACCAAAAGTAATAATAAAAATCTCTGCACTTCCTTGTGCGTATGTAAGTTGATATCTAAAAAATGTCATTAGTTTTCACGATGGGTTTGCCTCTAAACACAGGTGCCATGAAAACCACTGCTAAACCTAGACCAAAATGGGAAAGGAAAAGACTCATATCAACATCATCATCATTGGACACGTAGATTCAGGCAAGTCTAACACTACTGGTCACCTGACCTACAAATATGGTGGGATCAACAAAAGAACTATCGAAAAATTTGAGAAGGAGCCTGCTGAGATGGGAAAGGGCTCCTTCCAGTATGTCTGGGTCTTGGATAAACTGAAAGTTGAATGTGAACATGGTATCACCATTGATATCTCTCTGTGGAAATTTGAGACCAGCAAGTATTATGTGAACATCATTGATGCCCCAGGACACAGAGACTTTACCAAAAATATGATTGCAGGCACATCTCAGGCTGACTTGTGCTGTCCTGATTGTTGTTGCTGGTGTTGGTGAATTTGAAGCAGGTATTTCCAAGAATGGGCAGACCCGTGAGCATGCCCTTGTATTTTACACACACTGGGTGTAAAACAACTAATTGTTGGTCTTAACAAAACGGATTCCACTGAGCCACCCTATAGCCAGAAGAGATACGAGGAAATCATTAAGGAAGTCAGCACCTGCATTAAGGAAATTGGCTACAACACCGACACAGTAGCATTTGTGCCAATCTGGTTGTAATGGTGACAACATGCTAGAGCCATGTGCTATCATGCCTCGGTTCAAGGGATGGAAAGTAAAGATGGGAAAACCAGCGGAACCACACTGCCCAAAGCTCTGGATTGCATTTCTGCCACCAACTTATCCAACTGACAAGCACTTGTGTTTGCCTCTCCAGGACGTCTACAAAATTGGTCGTGTTGGCGCTGTCCCTGTGGGCTGAGTGGAGCCTGGTGTTCTTAAACCTGGCATGGTGATCACCTTTGTTCCAGTCAGTGTTACAACTGAAGTAAAGTCTGTTGAAATGCACCGTGAAGTGAGGCTCTTCCTGAGGACAATGTAGGTACTTCAATGTCACGAATGTATCTGTCAAAGATGTTGGTTAATTGCAATGTGGCTGATGACAGCAAAAATGACCCACCAGTGGAAGCAGCTGGCTTCACAGCTCAGGTGATTTTCCTGAACCATCCAGGCCAAATCAGTGCTGGATATGGGCCTTGGCTGGATTGTCACACAGCTCACATTGCTTGCAAGTTTGCAGAGCTGAAGGAGAAGATAGATCGTCATTCTGGAAAAAAGCTGAAAGATGGTCCCAAGTTCTTGAAATCTGGTGATGTTGCCATTGTTGATATGGTTCCTGGCAAGCCTATGTGTGTTGAGAGCTTCTCTGACTATCCTCCTCTGGGCCATTTTGCTGTTCGTGACATGAGACAGATGGTTGCTGTGGGTGTCATCAAAGCAGTGGACAAAAAGGCAGCTGGAGTTGGCAAGGACACCAAGTCTGCCCAGAAAGCTCAGAGGCTAAATGAATATTATCCCCAATACCTGCCACCCCAGTCTTAACCAGTGGTGGAAGAACGGTCTCAGAACTGTTTGTGTCAATTGGCCATTTAAGTTTAGTAATAAAAGACTGGTTAATGATAACAGTGCCTTCAGAAGGAAAGGAGAATATTTTGTGGACCATATGTTTTTTTTGTGTGTGTGGCAGTTGTAAGTTATTAGTTTTTAAAATCAGTAGTTTTTAGTGGAGACAACTTGACCAAAAATATGTCACAGAATTTTGAGACCCATTAAAACAAAAGTTTAATGAGAAAAAAAATAAATAAAAAGTGTCATCATAAAATTAAATAGCTGAAAAGAACTAGTTTTCAACATATTTTAAATATCAAAAACTATATAAAGTGTTTTATAATACTTCTAAATATATGTAATGGAATCTAAAAATGCAGCATCATTCATTTAAAAACATACAAACATTAACTTCATTAATATTCATATATTTGATATTTTCCCTATCCTTGAATGAGCATGTAGTTCCACTCTAAGTCTTACACATGATGTTTTTTGTTATATTTTTAGATGTAAAATATTTCTTCATCACTCTATTATAATTTTATTAAACAAAATATGAAAAGTTTTTTAAAATTTTCCTGTGACCATAAGACTGAAGTATAAAATGAAAAATTTTCTGGAGATTATTGTAATTGTTATTAGTACATATTTGATCAAAAACAAATAAATGAAAAACTGTTAACATTTATTAAACATAAAAAATTAATTGGAAATATATTTCTTAATGAGATAAATGATCTTTATTTCATCAGCCTTTGCATCCATCGATTAAAAAAAATAATGCTAAAAAGTGTCATGTTTCTTTTTTTTTAGATTTTATTTATTTGTCAGAGAGAGACAGAGCGAGAGAGAGCACAAGCCGGGGGAGCAAAGGCAAAGGGAGAAGCAGGCTCTCTGCTGAGCAAAGAGCCTGATGCAGAACTCAATCCCAGGACCCTGGGATCATGAACTGAGCCAAAGGCAACTGCTTAACTGAGCCACTCAGGTATCCCAAGTGTCATGTTTCTGCATAAATTTATTTCTATTAATTGTTTTACAAATGCTATGAGCTGAGAATTGGTATTCATAGAAATAAATAGAAGTGAAAAGTTTTCTTCTATCAAATTCACTCATTTTTAAAAATCTTTCTGAGGTATGTACTGAAAATTAAAACATGATCTATTACTAAAATTTATCTGCACTGATTCATTAGCTTACAACTCAATTAGGTTTTCTCTCAGTCAATGAAAACAAAGATTGTAAACCACCTCCCTTGAAAAAAAGTATTTGTTAACAAGGAATTGGCATTTTATGTCTTAGGTTCTAAGAATTATGCCATATTTTACCTGAATACTAAACAAATGGCCATTGATCTTTCACCAAGAGGCACCAGGTTTTATCTAATATACCTGGAAAGGATTGAAAAAATTAAAATAATGTTAATGTTGTTAAAATTTTCAACATAAATAATTATCACACGCTTTAAATATAGAACTATAAATAGAAAACATAGAAATATAGAATTATAAATAGAAATATAGGTATAGAAATATAAGTACATGTAAATATAAACATAGTTTCTCCAAGAAAAGAAATGCCTTGTGGGAATTAAAATATGCATAGAACTTTAAAATATATGTAGAATTTAAATCTTGACAAAAATCCTCAAAAACAATGGAAGTGTGTTAAGAGTTTGGTGATCCCAAACATTGTATTTCAAAGTTGTTATTTTCCTCAGTTTATAAAGGAGAGACTGAGGATCAAACAGTTAAAGTAATTTCTTCAAAGACAGTCAAGAATCAGCATCAAGGCTTTCTGTCATTAAAAGTCATGATCTAGCCTTGGGCGCCTGGGAGGCTCAGTTGGTTAAGCGACTGCCTTCGGCTCAGGTCATGATCCTGGAGTCCTGGGATCAAGTCCCGCATCTGCTTCTCCCTCTGACCCTCTTCCCTCTCGTGCTCTCTATCTCTCATTCTCTCTCAAATAAATAAATAAAATCTTTAAAAATAATAATAATAAAAAAATAAAAGTCATGATCTAGCCTTGACTTTTTGTGTGTATCATTAGCATCTACCCTCCTTCCCATCATCCCTGCCTTTGCCAATTATTATATTATTATGAGTCCTGTGTTTGCTCATCAGCATTACATCCATGATATAACTAAACCTCCCATTCTAGATTTTTCAAATTAAATTCAAATATTGATACATATGTAGGAAAGATGAGAAAATCGGTCCACTTAAACCTCTTCCCACATCTCTGCTGTCTTTATGTTTGCTTGGCAGATGTCCTTTGGGAAAACACAGAAAACAAATACAAATATATCAAATATAGTTGTAGGAATGTCTCCATTTCTAGTGCAGATTTACTAACATACTTTTGAAAAACATTAATTGTTCATTCTGCCCTCTTGTTTCAATGGAATTATTATTCATTCACAGATTGCTAGAGAAATGATCTGTTCACTGCCATTTCTACTACATGACTGCAAAACGTAACCGAGAAGTAATAAATAGCCTCATACCAAGTAATAAATGGCTTGTTTTCAAAACAAGATTCTGATTACTTGGATTTAAAAAAGTGAAATGTAATATTAAAGCAGAAAACTGTTGAAATCTGTTGAGAGATGTGGTAGCATCATGCGGCTTGGTGAAACTGAATGCAGGTTTTCTTATTTTCAATTAAAATGGCATAATTCAGGGCACCTTGGTGGCTCAGGTCATGATCCCAGGGTCCTGGGATCAAGTCCCACATGAGCTTCCCCTGCTCTGAAGAGTGCCTGTTTCTCCCTCTGCCTCTGCCTGCCACTCTCCCTGCCTGTGGTCTCTCTCTGTCAAATAAATAAATAAAATCTTTAAGAAAAATTAAAAAAATAAACTGGCACAATTCTTGGAAACATCTACTTAGTTGTATTGCACACTATAATTTTTCAGTTCTTATAATTTTGATTCAAAACAGAAAAGTAATCTTAAAATGATTTAAACTATTTGTTTTTATCATCCTACACTCTAGGAATATATGTTTCTGCAATTACTAATTACAGGTACACAATAAAATATTTGCTTGTCACTTATTAGTAATTACTTATAGTTGATGAACATGTCTTGGAATTTACAGTACTTCAAAATTGCTGTCACAGAGTAGAACAGGGAAATTAATTTTAGTTACTAATGCACACCTCAACTGAACCTCAGACCAAGAGCTATGGGACACATAAATATGATAAATACATCCGCAGTCCATTCCAAAGGCATCACATAAAACCAATCATAGTTATGATCCTTGGAAGTTCTTTGTTCTTCTTTCAGTAGCAGTCAGAATCGTTGAACTTGAAACTATTTGGTACCAAGATTGAGAGGTAGCCTGAGGCCAGATCGGGCTTTGCAGAATAAACAGTGTTGAAATGGTTGTCTTAATGTCATTTCTGGTATTTGAGAAAAGGAATTTTGAAGTCAAAATGAGCTCTGGAGTTCAGGCTTCTCCCATTTCAGTAAGTGGTTCTTTGTCTGTGATCTGGTGCCCCTTTTCCATATCCTTACTGACCGTGTGGCCTTGTATAGGTCACTGTACATTTTCAATCTATGTTTCTCCCTTTGAAGAAATAGGAAGTGAGACCCATTTCCTTCAAATGTCAAATGCCATTTCAGATCTGAACAACAATGAATCTGTAAGAATTCCTCTTTCAACACAAGTTATTGAGTGCTCTTTTGTTGATACAGGGACAAATAGCTTAATGTTCAAAATGACTCTTTACCAATTACTTGCTGACAGTAATTATTTCTGAAACCTCTCTCTAATAAGCTAAAAACCAAGAATGAACAAAGAAAAAAAAAAACAAAACAAACCCAAAAACATCTCCTAAAACAGTTATTCATGGACCCATTTTTCTTCACTTAGATGTGTCCATATTCTCCTCAGTAGTGGCTGAAACTGGACTCAGCACTCTAGCAAATGCTGGCGGAAGTCCAACTAAAGCAGAAAGGGCTTTCAGATAAAAATATTCTCTTGTGGTAAAACTTCCACTTACCCCAGCTAGTCTCCATTTGATGGATGGAATTGAAGACAGGCAGGTCTCTAAGCAGAATTGTGAGCCACTGATGAGCATCTTGATCACCTTCCCAACCACCTTCTTCAAAGTTCTTCAGTGATAGACTCTCTCCTACTACTTCTGCGAGATGTTCTTCAGAAAGGTCAGAGTTCCCAAAGGACCAGTCCCACCAATTCTTGATAGGAGTTTCGTCCTCTCTTTTCTCTCTTTATGCCCCTTCTGAAGGGACACACTTACTTGTACTTACTTACTTATACCATTATATGCCACTTGAAGGTTTAGGAGAATGGCTTCAAACCAAGGAGTTACCAAGGAGTTCTTTTAAGAGGAAGAAAATAGATTAAATTAGAAAAATCTTGAAAACCCTGAAGGGGAAATTTAGATGAAGTTTACAGAGTTGATGGAGCTTTTTCAGGACAATATTAGGATACTTGGTGCTTTGCAAATATAAAGCTACAAAGAAGGATAGTATATCTTAAGTCCAATGGATTCTTTCGATATAAGTGGTTCTGACTCTCTTTTAACTGCTTTTATTCTTTGGAATTAGGAACTACCTTACTTTACACTTGATTATTGTTTTTCTTAATAAAAATATAATTTCGGGACGCCTGGGTGGCTCAGTTGGTTAAGCGGCTGCCTCCAGCTCAGGTCATGATCCCAGTGCCCTGGGATTGAGTCCCGCATCTGGCTCCTTGCTCAGCAGGGAGCCTGCTTCTCCCTCTGCCTGCAGCTCCCCCTGTTTGTACTCTAGCTCACTCTCTCTCGCCCACGCTCTCTCTCTCTAACAAATAAATAAATAAAATCTTTAAAAAAATAAAAATATAATTTCAAGCTAAAATTATAATTGTTGAAATTTAAATTCAAAGTATTCCTAATAAGTAATAAATATCATGTTCAAAGTGTTCACAACATACTTCCCAATATAAAGTGAACTTATGTCAAAGATTTAACTCTTTAATGAAGGAAACTGATAAAGAAACAGAACTGAGAAGTGAGTAGGTACTTTAAAAATGATGAAATAAGATTACTAAATTAGATATAAAATAAGTTATGGTCCTGAAGGGCAAGAAAATTATGACCTCTTGGGCGACTTTCCTACCAATCAAAAGTAATTTGCATCTTCATGTTAACATGTAACTTCACAGAATTTGGGGGCCCTGATGAATAGGAAATAGAAAGTCAAACAAATACATATTGTTCCTTGAAACAATATATAGGCCTTTTGAACAATGCTGCAAGATGAGGCTGAAAATCATACAGGCTTCCTTTGGTCTTCTTTTCAAGTTTTGGATAATTTTTCTTAGCACCTGCCCTACTGTTATTATATAATTTCCTCCTTATAAAAAGTAAATGAAAAGAAGGAAAGAGGGTGCCTGGGTGGCTCAATCGGTTAAGCGTCTGCCTTCGGCTTAGGTCTGGTCCTAGGGTCCTGGGATCGAGTCCCACATCGGGCTCCTTGCTCAGCAGGGAGTCTGCTTCTCCCTCTGCCTGCTGTACCCCCTGCTTGTGCTCTCTCTCACTATCTCTGTCTCTCTCTCTTAAATAAATAAATAAAATCTTTAAAATAAAGAAGGAAAGAAAGAAAAAGAGAAAGAAAAAACATTTACTACATTGCCAGTGCGCATTACTTTCTTTTAAAGATATATTAGTTGTCTCTGTACTCAGTAGAATTTCAGTTTTACAATCAAATATTCTGCAATACACAGTTGAAATAATGTTCTATAAATATCTTATTCAATTTATGGGCTTCTGTCTTGTTTTATGAATTTACCAGCCATTGTTCTCACTAATGAGAATAGTTTGTAATTGGAAATGTCATAAGACCATAGAAAAGTAAACTTTTTTATTCCAAAATATTCTGGTGGGAGTGAAGAAAGGTAGAAACAATCTAATATGGCAAAATACACTAGTGTAAAATGAAAGAAAATAATTACAAATATATTAATAAGTAACTGATTATTAGTCATTTAAAGTATTCTGTTGAATTTTCAGAGTGAGAATGAGTAAAGAAATGTTCTGCATCTGATGGATTGGGTAATAATTTGCCCGGTAGTTTTGAAAGGGCTGATTTCCATATCATTCTGTGTTGATTTAGTTGAAGATTAAGCAAGCACAGCCTCCTTTGCAATATACAATTGCATCCTCTCATAAATTAAATTGTTAACCTGGTGACATTATCCTCTCTCCCAACAGTATTATGTCTCATTTAAGGATGGCAAAGATCAGTGTTTTTTTAAAAGGAGGTTTATACACATTAATTCTTCCTCTTTGATATTTACCACTTGTGTTTTCAAAAAGAAAACCATCACAAAGCATTGTTGGAATAAAGACACAGAGAGATATTTTGAAGTCAATGCCAAAATGCTTTTCAATTGTCATGTTTTGACTTCATGAAAGACTTTGGGTTCATTAAAAAAAAATTAGGAACTTCACAAGAGTCACTGAAGTGCATCACAGAAAGAAGATATCCTGTAGCTATAAACCCAAGTACTTAGTTTCAGGGAAATTAGCAGGGTTTAAGTTGATTTCCTTCCTGTCAGGGAAGCAAACGACTTTTTTCTTTACTAAGTCTCAAGAACATTCTCAGAAAGAGGAAAGACATTGAGTCTTTCTTCTGCAGTCAGTGAGGAAGATGCCTGGATGAGTGGGTGCAGTAACAGGGCTTAGGAGGAAAAGTCAGCTTAATGCTAGAAAAACGTGGCAGACCAGTCTTCACTTAGGGTATTTTAGTAGACCCTTTGCCAAACGCTTTGTGTGTTTCTCTCCTTCAATTCTGAATTGTCCTACGAGGGGAACTCGTCATCCTCATTTTTACAGGTTTGAAAATTGAGATGTAGATGTTAATTTAATTTTCCCAATATCACACAGTTGGGTGAGTTGTAAAACTGGAATTTGAACATATTTAAAGCAACTTCAGAGGTCACCAACAATTATTCTATATTGCCTTTGCTGGATTGAGTGACCCCGGTAATAGCTCAGTTAAGTAAGAATTAAGTCTTTGACTCTGAGAAACAATAAAATTCCTTTGGCTTTTTTTCCCTTCATGTTCAAAATAAGGATTTTAAAATCAGTAATACAGAAGTTACCTTTTTCTTCTGTGATTCTAGGTTATGTCCTGGGCTATTTTTCCAAAGGAAAAACACACATATTTTCCAGCCTTAATTAAAATTGAAGGTGATATCCTTACGCAGATTCTGTATGCTTACTATGATTAGTTTTTTTCAGATGTTATTTATTTATTTCAGACAGAGAAAGAGCAAGAGTGAGAGGAGTGGAGGGGGAGGGAGAGGAAGAAAGAACCTGCTTCAGGTTCTTTGGCTTGGCTTAGAGCCTAATGCGGAGCTCAGTCCCACAACCGCCAGATTGTGACCTGAGCTGAAACCAAGAGTCAGATGCGCAACCAACTGAACCGCCCAGGCGCCCCCAATTGTTTTTTATAACATGAAAACTATATGGACTCCTACATGACTTTTCTCTTAGAACTCACCGATTAATGACACAGCACTACAGTGCATTCAGAAATACTTAACAAATGATTTTGTATCTTGAATTTAGAATGCCATCCACATATATTTGAAAGTTTAAAATATTGATCTACATAGGTTTTAGTTATTCACTCAAGAATTATTGTTTGATATAGAAATGAATTCATAAATTCACTGTATTCAATCTTCAGTCATCTGGACAATGACCTATAGGTTAAGAATCACTGATACAGAAATTGGGTTATAAAATCTCTAGCGCAGATATATCATTTTTTTCTAAAATGCTAAGAAATTAATTGTTCTGAAGTATTTAATATGTAATATCAGATTGATAACTGCACCCTCACTGAGTGGGTATAACAGATAATCACATGTCATTTGTGCTTTATTCTAAGGGTCCATCAGTAGTTTAATAGTCTGGAGGGTGTATTTTAGTTTCCTAGGGCTGCCATTACAAAGTAGCAGACTGAATGGCTAAACCACAAAAACTATATATATTTTTTTCCACAGTTCTGGAGGCTAGAAGTTCAAGATCAAAGCGTGGGCAGAGTCAGGTTTTTTGGGGTTCTCTCTTTTTGACTTGCAAATGGTACCTTGTGCTGGTGTCTTCACATGCTTGCCACTGACTGTGTCTTAATCTCCTTTTAAAACGACCCAAATCAGATTGGATTAGGCCCACTCTAATGACCTCATGCAATCTTAATTACCTCTTTAAAGACCCTTTCTCCAAATGCAGTCACATTCAGAAGTACTGAGGGTTAAGACATCAAAACAATGAATGTAGGGGGAGCAAAATTTAGCCACAAAAAACCCATACTTTTGGAGATTGAGGCTGAAGCCTTCATTCAGTTATGTACACCCTACCTATTAAAATATCTTTACCTGTGCTTTCTTAAGAACATTTACGGACTATATTATCTTATTTTAATTTATCTTCACAAAAAGGAAACTAGACTAAAACAATTATTACAAAGAAACCATAGAATACGAATAAGAATATAATGCAAACTCAAGTAAAAACAAAAAAAAGTCAGTTGACTAATTCCTTCCTTATGAGAGAGGTGTAGTAGGAGTTCCTAAAACTGCCTTCAATCCTGATGATTCGCTACAAGGGTTCACAGAACTGAAACATTTTTATAGTCATAGTTACAGTTTATTACAATAAAGAAACATAGAGAAAATGAGCAAAGGGAAAAGTTCATGGGGCAAAGTCCAGAGAAAAGTCCAAGCTAAGCTTCTAGGTCCCTCCCAGTGGAGTAGCACAGAATGAGCTTAATTCCTCCAGCAATGATGTGTGGCAACAAGTGCAAAGTGTCACTAACCAGGGAAGTTCAACTGAGCCTGGTTTCCAGAAATTATTGGGGTCAGTCCCAATCATGTAGTCTTACAGTGCCTGTGTGACTGACATTAGTTACTGAAGCCCCAGACCCCCAGATTGAAAGCAGGTGTTCACCATAAATAACATTATTAGTATAAAGTATTTGGATAAACTTGTACAGTATGTCACAAGGCCTCAGGCATACACAAACAACCTTATGAAACAGAACATTCAAAGAGCTCAGTTATAGTCATTAAAATAAGCCTTTCTGGGGGAACTTAGAGAGGTAGGGCAACAGAGTCCTGCTGAGTTAACCCTTTCCTGCACCAGAGTGGCCTGAGTCCATATTTCAGAGAATAAAACCAAGTGGCAGTCCTAGCTATTACTCAATGTGAATCAAGAAAAGTGAATGAAGTGAATCATTTAGAAGACTGAGTCAAGTCTATAAACAAAAATAAATAAAAGTCAGAGACTGGAAAACTAGGAGCATAGCAAAAATCCAGTGAAGAAAGTCTTAATGAAGGAATAAACAAAATGAGAATATTCTAAAGACCATTATTACCTGATACCAGTTGTATGACTTTAGGAATGTGCTAGATGACTTATGGGAATCACCTAACAATGCAAATAATTTTTAAAATGAACCTCTAGTGGTTTACAGCAATATCTCTAAGCTAACGTGAACAGGCTCAAATCTAGATCTCTGTGTGAACATAGATAGATATTTACAAACACCAAATTTATAATACATAAGTACATACCATCTCAAAATATTTCTCACATTGACCTCATTCTTGTTTAGTGATTCAAATAATTAGCAAATTTCACCTTAGAACTTTCTCATGGAGGGGTCACTACGCCAAATGTGGCCTTGTATCTACTCATAGCTTAGTTAAATTACATTTGGATACTTTGTTTGTTTGTATTTTAAGATTTTATTTATTTATTTGAGAGAGAGCAAGAGTGGTGGGGGCAGGCAGAGGGAGAGGGAGAAGGAGACTCCTTGCTGGGCAGGGAGCCTGACATGGGCTTCAATCCCGGGCGGGGCTCAGTCCCAGGACCTGAGATCATGACCTGAGCTGAAGGCAGATGCTTAACAGTCTGAGCCACCCAGGCGCCCCTGGATTCTTTATTGCAATATCATTGTCACCAGCGAGAGAAGTATCCTCTGACCAAGATTACCTGGACTCATATGGAGGATATAATCAAGACTAAGACCACTAACTCTATAGAGTTAAAATTTCACCACCTCTCCGATCCCATCTCTGCTTAAGTTAGTAGAGTGCAGAGTATCTACCACTATTTGTGTTTGAGTTTTTTTTTTTTTTTTCCTTCTTTTCCTCTCTGTTTACAGGTGCACTTATTCCTCATGAATGTTAGTATTTAACTCCTTGAGGCCTTTCAATAACTGTTATTCAACAAACACATCATGCTTCATCTTTGTATTTCCTTGGTGTTTGGTAAACTGCTACGTGAAGAGCCTGGGATGCAATTATTAGGTGTCCAATCAGATTAGTTTTATCCATGATAACACATGAACTTACCTGAGTTTTAAAGTACCTAGTACTTCAGGCAATGCATCTTTTGAAACTGAGGGAAATCTTCTACAGTTGGCATTGCAGAAGGCATTTAATGAGGTTTGAGATAACCATGTTAGGCAGTACTACACAATAATTTCTTACTTTAGAATTTTTGATAAATGATGCAGGGATGTCTTAGATGAAAAGGGAAGCAGCGTTATTTCTTCAGAGGAATATATACTCTCAACAGAGAAGTTTGGGCTTCTCTCTTGTGACAATAAAATTGACTTCTATGATAAAGGCTTTTCTCATTTCTGTAAGCAGTTTTATAAATAAACATTTAGCTAAAGCATAAAATATAATTGGAAACGTACAAAAACCAGAAGTGTCGGGCTTAATGAATTTTTCCAAAAGTGAACAAACCCATGTAACAAACACCCAGGTCAAGACAAGGAAGGTTACCATGAATCAGGAAACTTACCAGGAATCAGTAAGGGCTCACTTAAGGAAGTAGACTTGCTATCAGAAATAAGTAGATAAAGAACTTATTGTGAGATTATATTTTACAAATGTGGGAGGAGCTGGGAAAAATGAAGGTTTGGAATGAAAAGTCAGAGGATAATAGAAAAAGTTATTAGTCAACCTATCTAAGACACTAGTAAGATTTAAAAAAAAAAAAATCAACATCTGCTGCTGCCAAAATGCAACTGTGAGTGGGAATCATGTAAAGGGGCTTCTGAGATGCTGTTGCTCTGATGCAGGTACCACTATATGCTCTATAGCCAGGTGTCTGGTGGGGGGCCCAGAGTCTCTGTTGGTCATTAGGGCTAGCAGTCAGAAAGATGAGCTGAAGGTACAGCAGGTGAGAAAAAAGATAGTTGAGGACCTGCAGGCACCACTGTGTCTGCCATCCCCAAATCTAACTGTGACAACTTTCCAAGAATAATGGCAGTGGCTGGTGTTCAACTTCCTCTTTTGTTTAATCTTAACTTGGAACCACACAGAAAGGGTATGGAACTATAATTACATAGTTTAATCAAATTAACCTGGTACAATCCAACAAGTGAGTATCTCAGATGATCTCCCTATGCACTCGGCCCACAGCCCCATCCAGTTATGACACCTCCTGTGGGTAACCACTCTGTTAACCTCTAACAGAGATTGTTTGCCTGTGTGTACTTTATGTGAATGGACTCATAACATGTACATTTGTGTCTGGTTCCTTTTGCTCAATGTCAGATTTCATGAGAGGCATCCTGTTCTTGTGTATGGTTACAATTAATTTATTCTCATGGATATACCCTATTCCATTGCATGAATAAATCACAATATATTTTTCTATTTTAACAATAGTGAACATAATTTTGTTTCCATTTTGGGACCATTGCTAACAGTAATGATATGAATATTCATGTATATAGAGAAACAGTTGTACATAATTGTTTGGCATATACTTAATAATGGAATTTTGGAGACAAGAGATATGTATATGTTTAGTTTTACTAAGTGAGTAGTTTTACACAGTGAGTAATTAATTAGCCTCTCAAAACAACCTTTCTAGTTAACAGATGAAGATAATAGTATTTCAACTCTAGTAGGATTATTGTGAAGTTGAAGTCATATAATCAATGTCAAAACACCTGTGTGCCTGGTACACAATGAGTCCTCAATATATGATGATTCATTATTACTTACTATGTCATCATAGTTTGACAATCATAAAGCAGTCAGGGTTCATTTTTTAGGCACCATTTCATAATCACATTCAACATGCTCAAAACCACACAATGTACCCCAGTAAATGACGAATAATATAGGCTTGATTCTCAGTTGTCTCTTGGCAATCACAACAAACAGTAATAGAACTGGATGGGACTGTATACCCAAACCACACTAAGTGTGCCTCAAAGGATCAAATAGTAAATTCTCTGTACAATATTTGAACGATCTCATTTGTAACAAGGAATGGTAGGGGTGGGGGTAGGAGGAAATTTTAGCCTAAAAATCTGGATATTAAATTCCCATTTCAAAGATGTGAATTTTGACTATAAGCCCAAATTCACTTTTCAGTCCTGGTGTTCTAAAATCTCACCTTAGATCACAATTAACATAATAATAACACAAACTGACTTAATGAAGATTAGTGAAGGCATTTTAGGCTTTTAATTATTCGTTCAACAAGTTTTTAATGAGGACCTAGAAGCTGGTAAAAAGGAGACAAAATGTTTATCCCTCAAAGATTTTGCATTCTAGTTTCAAGATTAAGAGTAAATAAGTAAACAAATAAATAAATTCATTATATTTAATGACAAACACAGAAAAGTTCTCTGAAGAGTAAAAAAGGAGAGACAGAAGATGGGAGAAAGACCTTGCAAAGAAGTACTGTTTTAGGTAATTTGGTTAAGAAAACATTTGAGAGGGGCTCCTGAGTTAAGTGTCTGCCTTCAGCTCAAGTCATGACTCCAATGTCCTGGGATCAGAGCCTGCCTTGCATCCTCAGGTCCCTGCTCCATGGGGAACCTGCTTTACCCTCTGCCTCTGTCTTTCCCCCTGCTCATGCTCACACATGCTCTCTCTCTCAAATAATAAAATAAACATAAAATATTTTTTAAAAAGAAAAAGAAAACATTTGAGAATACATTCTAGATCATGTACATGTATGTCACCAAAAAAATAGCCGATACTATTTTGGGCAAAGATTTATGCAGGAGCACAAGTTGTTAGATCATAAGGTTAAACTCTTGTCCATAGTTGACAATTAAAAAAATACCCACACATTTAGAGAGAAGAAACAGTATTTGCCAGACCTCGACACATTTCAGAGAATAATCGCTGATACATAAAAGTTGACTAAGGAAAATTTAGCTATGACTGTTGACTCTCATATTATTTTCTCACATTATTAGAATTATGAGTTGTCAAAGAGATAAGACAAACTTAAGTCATTAGGAATATTAGAGAGAGAGAATGCCAGTATAACTTTGTATTTTTATTCTTGCTGACTTATCTCCAGATCATAATTTCTTGACTTTAAGAAAAAAAATTCTTATAATGTCAGCTCTACCTGCTTTCAGATGATTTAGCTGTGTCTGTAGCACAATGACTAATTGCTAGATTAATAAAGACATTGCTGCTCCCACAATATAAGTGCTTAGATTTCCTTGCCCTCAATATATGTGATATATCATTTTCTCTGACTGCTCAGATGATATAATTCTTTTCACATTATATTCCTCCACTGTAATTCATATCCTTTTAAAAACCATTATTTTTCAAGAATTTTCATCATGGCATTGGTAGTTAGGTGTAACATAAAGGGAAAGAATGTGCGGTAGCAATCTAGCCTTGCTGCTTGCTGGGTATAAAATCTTGGCCAATTTATTTAATTCATTCAGGAAATACTTATGGAATTCCTATTATATGCCAAACTCTCAAGATATTTTAGTTAAAAAAAGAGACAAAAATATCATCCTGTTCAGATTCTCTCTGGATGACTAAATTTCTAATCTGGGAGAATTATAATATTAACTATCGCATGGGTCTTGAAGGGATTAAGTGAGATCAGAGAAAGACTTTGGTGTTAAACACATCTAGTTATGCCACTTATTTGCATGAATTTTAAGCAATATTTTTTTTAAACTCAGTTTCTTCAGGTGTAAAATGTAGACTTCTTACGATAGAAAGAAGTTATATAAATACATAAATATATGAAGTTATATCAAATCCTGTAAAGGAATAAGTATTCAATAACTCCTGGGAATTACTATCTGCAAAATCATTTCTCTCTCTCTTTTAAGATTTTATTTATTTATTTGACTGAGAGAGGGAACACAAGTTGGGGGGGGGGGAAGAGGGAGAAGCAGGCTTCCTGTAGAGCAGGGAGCCCAATGCGGGGCTCCATTCCAGCACCCTAGGATCATGACCTGAGCCGAAGTCTGATGCTTAATGACTGAGCCACCCCGGCACCCCATGCAAAATCATCTCTTGAAAACTAGCAGTATACAAGGTGTAAATTCTAGCTCAAATGCCTTGACTGACTTCGAGATTCTAACATACAACAGCTTACTAGACAGTTCCTCTTAGGGTCTTATAATTATCTCAAACTTAGTATCCTCAATATTGACTATTCTGTGCTAGATATGCTACCCATGCACCAGGCCCACTCTCTACTCTTCAACAACCTTGAACATGACCAAGAAAGTCCATATATACAGACTATGTCAATAAGTGTCAACAGACACTTCTTGCTTCTGCTGGAGTTCAGCCTATGAGGGATGCACTAGAAAAATAAATAATAAAGGAAGTAGGAAGGTAAGGTTGAGAGATCCCTTCCATCCACCTCTTGAAACCTTTGTTTCAGTTGATTGGTTCTTCCAACAAAGGTCCATTTTCCTGGCAAGTGGACCTATGCACACAGTTCCCTCTTTTGTCCATTTCTCCTAAACTTTTCCTTCTCGTGTTTACTCGCATCAGGTTACAACATTGTTTCTAGTAGTTTTCCTATTCACTGTTCATAACTTTAAGACACTACCTAAAGTGTTTGTGCATTATCTCTCTGTTTAGCTTTGGCCCACCAGCCTTAGAGTAGATATAGTACACAAGAAATATATAGGACTCAAATAAATATGGCATTTGATAAATACTTGTTTTCGAATTATCTAGTCATCAAATCTGGTAAATTGCAGAAGTTTCCATCCAATCGCTTACCTTTATCTCCATGTCACTCAC
The DNA here is from genome assembly GCF_009762305.2 of Zalophus californianus. Classification (NCBI taxonomy): domain Eukaryota; kingdom Metazoa; phylum Chordata; class Mammalia; order Carnivora; family Otariidae; genus Zalophus; species Zalophus californianus. The sequence continues at coordinate 19,211,652 of NC_045600.1, forward strand.
CATATCTAGTCAGAAACTGAGTCCCATAGATTTCATTTACTTCCTCAATAACTTCAGTATTATTCCCCTTATCCCTTCCTCTACTATGACCTCCTCTGCTTATGTCTTGATCACTTGTTAGTTGAAATTTTGCATTACAGTCTTACCAGATTTCCTTGCTTCAAGGCTATCCCCTTGGCAATTCAAATTCACAGCGAGGCCAGAATGGTATGTCTAAAATACACATATGATGGCGCCTGGGTGGCTCAGTTGGTTAAGCGACTGCCTTCGGCTCAGGTCATGATCTTGGAGTCCCGAGATGGAGTTCCGCATGGGACTCCCTGCTCAGCGGGGAAACTGCTTCTCCCTCTGACCTTCCCCCCCTCATGTACTCTCTCTCTCATTCTCTCTCAAATAAATAAACAAAATCTTAAAAAATAAAATAAGATAAAATAAAATAAAATAAAATAATAAAATACACATATGATAGGGCGCCTGGATGGCTCAGTAGTTAAGCATCTGCCTTTGGCTCAGGTTATGATCCCAGGGTCCTGGGATCGAGCCCCACATCAGGCTCCCTGCTCCGTGGGAAGCCTGCTTCTCCTTCTCCTTTTCCCCGTGCTTGCGTTCCCTCTCTCGCTGTGTCTCTCTGTGTCAAATAAATAAATAAAACCTTTAAAAAAATAAATAAATAAAATACACATATGATTATTTATTTATACTGCTGGAATCCCTCCAGTGCATAACCACACCATGATTAGGATATTATTATTTCTAATTACCTCCTGTCTGTATTACATTCTTTTCCATTTTCATATGAGACATGTTCTAATAAAAATTATCCCAGCTGATTATGTGTTCAAGACTTCCTACTTCATTCTTTACAACTGTATTCATGCATGTCAATTTTTCTCATTTTTGATAAAAATAAATAAGTGCATAAATACTTATATATGAACATATGTACATACATACATAGCTTTGCTTCTAGATACCATAATGCCATTTCCAACTTTTTATGAACAAATTAAAGTATATCATTTATATTTCTTCTTTTTGCTTTTTCAACTTCCTACTCATTTCTAAATTCACTACAATTTTGATTTTGACATCATCCATTCACTAAACTTCTCTTAGCACTGCTGCTATTCACCTTCACCATGGACAGTTTTATCCTTACATTGTCTTGCTGTGGCCACATTTGACACTCGGATGCCTCCCTTGAAGTTTTCTTTCTTTAAATTTCATGACACCACACTAATGTGTTCTCATTCTCACTTTATACATCTCATTCTCTCTTTCTTATAATTAAGTTATAACATTCCTCAGACTTCTGTCCTAAATCGTCTTTCTTCTTATTTTATATATTCCATCTGGTCAATTTAATTCATTTCCATAGCTTAAATTACTGATGTTAGAGGTTGTTGTCTCCAACATCACTCTCTTGCTCAAAGCTTTTTTTTAATGCACAGCAATATTGTTTCTTGCTCACTTCAAATGACTATCATACAGATATCTCAAACTCAATACCTATAATACTCAACTTACTTTCAATTCATCTCACCTGCTTACATTTTCAATAAATAATACAACCATCTTTTCAGTTATCCAACTCAGTAATATGAGTAGAATCCTCAGCTCCTCCTTTATCATCAGCACTCAGTGAATCACCAAGTCCTGCCATTCTTGCATTTAATTATATCTCAAATCTCCCCCTCCCACTCCATACATTTGGCTTTCACTCTTATTTCCTTCATATCCCACTTCAATAACCTCCTAATTTGTCTTCTCACCTTTATTCTGGTCCTCATCGAATTCATTCATCACAATTTTAGGAGAGAGACCTCTCTGACATGAATATGAACATCTTACTGCCTTATATCACCCTACTGTGATATAAGATTAAGTGCTAATACATATTACCCTCAAGATCTGTTAACAATCTGGTCTTGAATTAATTTCTAGCCCCTTCTTTCTAATATATTCTAAGCATTCATTGTACCAGTGAGAGAAAAAAAAATGTATCTCTTAGTTTCTGCACAATTTCCCTTATTATTTTCTATTTCTAGAATACATGTCCCTCTTCCTTTTTTCTAGATTTATCTAACATGTTCTTCAACCTTGAGAGTCAGAGTCTTCTCACCATGGAGGCCTTTCCTGACCTTATGTTTGTGCTAAGAGCCCTGTGCTCCCATGAGACACTTTTATCAAGACAATCTTTACATTTCACTATAGTTACCTGTATAATCATCTGGGCTTTCTGCTAGTCTGTCAGGTTTGTAAGCAACTTGGTGTTTTCCTAGCAGCAAGCACTGTCTACTATATTGTACTCAGTGAACACATATTTATTTAATGAATTTATAAATGAGTAAAGCCTGACATATTGTGCATACTTAGTTCTTTCATTGAATGGGGGGACTGAATGTTAGTTGTTACTATCCATTGTTCTATCAAATCATTTTCTAATGTACTTTTCAGATTGGTCCTGGTAGATTCATAATTACTGAACAATTATCATAACTCTGTTCCCTTCTCTACAATCACCATTTTTTAGTTCCTTATCAGTAAAAAAAAAAATTATTGAGGCCTTTGTCAATGGACCTTTACTTTATCCCTTCAAATTGACAGCTTTAGATATATATCATTGTAATATTTAACCTAGATCTAAAATAGAGACCCAATAAAACAGTTTCGACTAAATTTCTTAATCAATGGAGGTCTCAAACGATTTATTCTCTATGGCTATGATTTCACAACTATGATTGATTGTCTATAATCTAAACATGATTTAAGAGAGCTAGTTCTATATTTGCAGTTGGAACTGGGTGATATTTAAAGTGAGGTGGGAAGGGACACAAGGAAGGCTGAGTGACATGTGAATAGCGTGGCAGATTGCTATAGTGTGTTGTTGGATATCCTCATGGGAGGACATTGAGGACTCCTTAAGCTGCCCAACTAAGTTTTAACCTGACAGAAATAAAGATGAGCATCTGTGCTATATTGCAGTAACAGACTTAAAAGATGGTATTACTAACTCTTTGAAAGGGACATTGAGAAATCAACTAGTTTAGTCATTTGCCTTCAGGGATGTTAATGGCTAAATCACATCAGAAATGTGGTTGCCTTTTCTTAAAAATAATTTTCACAAATAAAGATAACTCTCAATAAACGTTGAATGTGACTTTGAGTCACACATTTAGTTACCGAAGATAAAATATGGAGATTAACCAGAGATAATAGTTTCTGTGTGAGTACTAGAATCCTCTAGTTTAAAATATACACTTAATCATAAGTGTTTTCTTTCCTAAAGATGGAAATAAATGTACTTTGTGAAAAGTAATTCAAGGTGGCATTGTGTTTTATAAAGAAAATGAACTGTTATATTTTATCAACATAAATGTGTTATTACAAGATTATTTTATCTTCTTGAAAGTCGCAAAAATTACTTGATATTAAATTTATGTGCAGACATTTTTTTTTAAACAACATGAGAGACCAGAGAGAGAACCTGGGACAAAAGAAATGGAGCACAGTTTAACTAGTTAACCCTTCTTTGTTTGTCTTATGCCTGGAGAAATGCTAAAGCACTTGACAGTTTTGCTTCTAGTATGATTATCCTCTACAATTTTTCACATCGTCTGATATTGCCTTGAGATGTTACACTCATTTTACTGACTCCCAAAGAATAATTCCCTGTGCTGAAGTAAAGAATTATTTTCAAATAACTGTGCTTACTGTTTCCTGAGTGGGAGCAGAATCTGTTTCTATTACCAAAACTTTTCTCCAGATGCTCAGGTTGCTTTAGGTTATGGGACCATTTATAATTAATAAATGCCATCTATTAAAAAGAGGAATAAATTAACAGGGAATGTTGGGACTGATTCTTTCTGTACGATTATGCACATTTTATCCTCCTTTTAATCTCAACCAGAACCTGAAATTAGGCAGATAATCAAAATCAAAATGACTGTTACAGTTGCTCTTCTATTCATCATTGGCATTCAATGGGTATGCTACTGTGTTTCTCACAGCCCCACCCTGGGAAAGCGGCATGTCTGGGAAAAGATAGTCTTTCAATTTCTGGATACCAGACTGCCATTATCAAGAATTACAGATAAAAGCAAGTAGGGAAATAGGTGTTGGATCTGAGATCTTCCAACTTCTTTTAGTTTGTTTTTTTATTTAAGGGAAGTAAAATTAAAAAAAACACTTTGAAGTGTTTATGCATTTTTTTCTCCTAAAGCAGTATATGGGATTCCTTTGGTTAAAAATAATTTGTCATTCTCAGATATTAAATAAATGAGATACTTTGGTGCATGTATAAATATTTTACCAATTTCCTATCCCATAGTTTCATTAGGTCCTGTTTCAATGTTACTATTAAGAACTCAACAGCCAAACAAATAGCTTCTAATAATCCTTACTATTTATTTCATCAAAATTGTATTTTCCTTATTCAATTTTCATGATCTCTACCCTCCCAGAGCAAAGAAATATATTTTTTCTCTCTTGGGATTTAGAACACATTTTTTTTTTTTGCCATCTATAGTAAGCAGATATATTTAGTTTATCTTAGTTTCTGCACAATCCCCCTTATTATTTTCTATTTCTAGAATACATGTCCCTCTTCCTTTTTCCTAGATTTATCTTACATGTTCTTCAACCTCGAGAGTCAGAGTCTTCTCACCATGGAGGCCTTTCCTGACCTTATGTTTTGCTGAAACCTGAATATCTGGATGTAGTTCAACAATGGGCCCATAACAATGGTAAAGTGCAATTTTCAAAAAGTATGATGGATGACTTTCTTATAAATAAGTAGAATGTATGTCAACAATGTATGTTTTGTTCAACTCATTAGTGAGTAAAGAAATGTTAAGGCTGATTCAAAGAACATTTGAAGACCTATATATTTATAGGCAATTCAGTGTTAATACTAGAATAAAATTGTTGGGTGAGATACAAACTGGTTACTGGTTGTCCTACAAGGCAATAAAATGTAAACTTTGTAATTATCTTTTCTACTGGACAGAAAGTACCAACCTTAATACAGATAAAAATTTACAAGTTAAAACGTAATTTTACCAAGTTTCATACCTTGAATCAATGGTAAAGAGTAATTAGAGCAAAGTATATCTTCTTAGGTAACCCCCCATGAGTCTGACCCCATAGGACTCTGGGGGCCAAGGGCAGGCTGCCCCAAGATGGGCCATATTGTACTGAAGATTCTTTTTGAGCTAAAAGCAATCAAAACCTAGCAGATTCAGGAAAAGCTCTCTACCTTCCCTACAATTACCTAAAAGAATTTAGATAAAGGACCTGCTCCAGGAAGACAGCTATCATTATAGATAACGACATTATGAAATGAACTAGGTAGACAGGGAGGAATGTGGCAAGGTCTGCTTGATCAAAGTCCTCTATGTCCCATTGTCTCTGAGTGGCCCTGCAAACATTTGGTTACCAAATATTTACTCTTTCTCAGCTTCCTGTGAATTGCATTCCTTCCCTTTGAAGTCCCAGACCCCTATTTCCTTCTCCTTAGGTCAGAATGGCATATATATGCCTGATTATCTTTGGAATTTCCATGTCTGTGTGGATTCCCCTTGCATACAAAATTACATTTGATTTTCTTCTGTTAGTCTGTCTCATGTTGATCTGATTCTTAGTCAGGCTGAAGGACCTTGAAGGGTAGAGGAAATGCATCTTCCACATAGGATCTTCTAAACCTATACAAACTTTTAGCCTTATTTTCAAATTCTCTGTACTTTCAATAACACTTAATAAAAATTTTTCAATAATCTACTGAATGTACAGTATGAGTATAGAAATACCAGGATTCCTTCACAAAATCAATACAACAAGCTAATGAGCCTTATGTGTCATAGCTGATAAGTGAAAGACAAATTTGAGCTCTCAACAACATAAGATTTATCAAGCAGTTTTCACATATAGAATAATATGAGAATAAATTATATCACATATAATTCTGTCAGAGTTCTTAGAGGAAAAAATTGGGAAATAATTGTTGGAATTACATGCTATTTAAAAAATCCTTTAAACACATTATGGCATATAATTTCCATTATAATCCTCTGGGTTAGGCATTAATACTGATTTCAGAAATGAGAGTGCACATACTTTTGAAGGTTAGATAACAGAAAAAGCTAACCCATGATAGGGTTATCCAAAGGTGTAGATTTGCTTTTACAAGGAGTAGATAGGGAGGAAAGAGAAAGAGGATCTCGGTTTAAAAAAGACAACATAGAAACAGAATATTCTATTTACTTTAGTACAACTAATACTTGAATTTCTTCATGTCTTCCTTCTTTTACTCTCCGAGCACAATCATTTTATACTAAAGTGGAAAGTCTTGAAACAATGTAAATAATCACTTATTTGTCAGAAAATACAATACTCCTTCCCCCCAAGTTTATATTAAGTTTTCTTAAGAAAGCCATGCCAATATTCTGACTGACAGATGATAAATCCTAATAACAGCTTTACAGACTAGCAATTATTCTCACATAAAACTAATCTAAATTTGAGATGGGATAACTCTATGATCATTGTCTAGTATATGTTAACAAATGTTTCATTTCTTGTGTCTCCTTAGTTAGTTGTGTATTATCCAGTCAATTCTTCTCATAATGTGATGTGATATTAAAGATATTTTTCCCCTGATTTTCACTTCTTTTTCTTCCTCTTTTGACCCATGCATTTCAAAATAGCTTCCTGTATGTCTAAAAGAAATTTTCCCCCATACAAAATTATTTTGAAACTAATAATACATTTCATCACAATTGTTTTGTATCACCAGTACTCTGCCTCCCAAATATTTTTAATTCATTCATTCCATTTCCTTTTCAAAATATTATGAATAAAGTTTGCCAATAGGACACAACTGAGTCACATTTAATGATCAAATCCCAGAAAAGGTTTAAACATCAATATCATTTTGACTCTTATTCCAGAGCATTTATTCAAACCCAAATAGGGCCCCATGTCCTGTGTATTTTACTCAGGCTCTTTGCTTGAGGATCTGGAACTGATTTTAAAGATTGGGGTTGTTTTGGGTGCCTGGGTGGCTCAGTTGGTTAAGCGACTGCCTTCGGCTCAGGTCATGATCCTGGAGTCCCGGGATCGAGTCCCACATTGGGCTCCCTGCTCAGCAGGGAGTCTGCTTCTCCCTCTGACCCTCTTCCCTCTAGTGCTCTCTCTCTCTCATTCTCTCTCTCTCTCAAATAAAATAAAAATAAACAAAATCTTTAAAAAAATAAATTAAAAAAATAAAGATTGGGGTTGTTTTAAGGTAAGTTTCCCACAACCACATCTCTCACATATGGTTGAGATGGTTGGGTACCACACATTTCTCAGGGAGCCATTTGCAGAGTAACAGCTTTTCTTGAATATTTTCAGTACCATAGATACCTAATATTTTCTCCTAATTGCAATCTTTATCTCACATTTTATTCTTATACAGGAGAACTGAAAAAGTTCAGGCTTTCTTTTCCATTGTCATTTTCATTCCTCGTGGCTCTAACACAGTCTTAAAATATAGATTCCTTGATTGTATCTCTCCTTCCTGCATGATAATCAGAAAAGTCTTGTGAATTCTGAAGAAAAGCTTGGGGGTGTGGGGAAGATTGAGGAATTGACAGATTACATCTATACAAAAGCCCTAGATCAGCCTTAACTTTTAAAGAAGAAGAAAAAGAAGAAGAAGAAAAGAATTCATGGCTAAACTGACTTGGAAAGCATCACAGAACAAGGAGACAAATCAAACTCAAGTACCCATTAAACAATTTCCAATAAAACAAGGATGTCAAGGGTAAAACCCAAATGATGAGTCAAAAGGAGATAAAACAGCCCTTGAGTTAACTTGAGGCTTAACTTCCAGTAATCTTGGTTGTGTAGAGTACTGAAAGCTTTGCATTTAGATTAAGATGGTCTTCCACTGATTGTACTTAAATTACTCAGGAGAAGTAACCAAAAATTTTCTCATAGGATAATACCATCATCCTAAGCTTTGTTTTATATTTATGATTATTAGTTTTTTAAAGATTTTATTTATTTATTTATTTGTCACAGGCAGATGCTAAACCGACTGAGGCACCCACTCATTCTTATAATTATTTTTTATTAAAAAAGTATGAAAGAAAGAGATAATAGACTATATGACACAGTAAATGAGACTTAGTAGATGGAACATAAACAGAAACAGCTCACACATTTGGATATATTGGGATTATTAGACCAAGAAAGTAGAACAACTATGAGTATAAATTCAAAGAAGTTAAAAATGAGCAAAATTATTAGGTAATTAGAAACTATAAAGGTAAAATAGTAAATATGATAAAATAAAATTCTAAACCAAAATATAATAATAATACTAAATCAATAAATGGGTTTTAGGTGCATATTTGATGTATTTTTTAAATAACTAGAGAAGTGGAAAATATGGTCAAAATAATTGTATAGAATGTGGCACAAAAATGAAAAATTATGGAAAAAAAAGAAAAGAATATGAGAGACATATAGAATGCAAGGAGAAGTTCAAATATAAGTATAATCTGAGTTCCAGAGGTGGAAGGGGAAAATTGGATGAAATAGTATTCAAAACAGATAATAATCCACAGACTGAAAAAAATCAGCCCACGGTTCAAAATAATTCCAAGAACAGAAAGTAAAACAAAATCAGTACAGATACATCATAGTGAACTCTAGAAATCAAAGACAGAAAGAAATTCTTAAAAAAAAAAAATAGAGGAAAATACAGATTATCCTCAGAGAAAGTGGTTCGACTTTTTAAAATAATGGGAGACCAGAATATACTAAAAGAACATATTGAATCAGCTAAGGAAAACTATTGCCAATTTGAGAAAAATATCCTTCAGAATGAAGTCATTTTCACAATATACACACACACGTACATCAGAAAAGTCACTACAACAGACACATGGTAAAGCAAATTTCCAAGGGTGTTCTTAAGGCAGAAGAAAAGTGATTCCATATAAGAAGGGAAAGAAATAAGAAAAATTAACAGATGAAAAAAAGCAAAAATTTATATAATCAAAAGGAGCAATGACTCAATAAAATAATAATGTCTTATGGTTCTGTGTGCATGTATGTGTGTGTGTGTGTGTGTGTGTGGTGTGTGTGTGACATGATAAGTAATAGCATATAAATTTGTGAAAGTACACAATAGAAATTATGTTTTTTAAATGTCCTTGTGTTATCTGGAAGTAAGATAGAATTATACAAAACATTATCCTTTGATAATTTGATGATTCAGCTTTTATTTTTTTTTAAGATTTTATTTATTTATTTGACAGAGAGAGACACAGCAAGAGAGGGAACACAAGCAGTGAGAGAGGGAACACAAGCAGCGAGAGAGAGAACACAAGCAGCCTGGAGAGGGAGAGGGAGAAGCAGGCTCCCCGCAGAGCAGGGTGCCCAATGCGGGGCTGGATCCCAGGACCCTGGGATCATGACCTGAGCCAAAGGCAGACGCTTAACGACAGCCACCCAGGCGCCCCATGATTCAGCTTTTAAATACTTAGGCCAATGACAAAGATTTTTAAAGGAATGAATAAATGCCAGAATAATAGAGGATAAAATAGATTGTTTTATATACATATATGTGTGTTTATGTATATGCATACACATATAAAAATATATATTTATACAGTTATATATAACTATTAATATATATAATTAAAGAAGTCAAGAGAGTAAAGAACCAAAGAACGAATAAAAATAAATAAAAAGTGTAACTGAGATAATGATAAACATTTTAATATATCCATAATGACATCAAATATTAATGACCAGTTAATACAATGTCAGCCTGTTTTTTTAATCTTATCTTTATGATCTTTACTAAAGATACATCAAAAATGTTAGAATAAATGAGGTTTGTAAAAAAAATGTAGCTATATTGGGGTGTCTCAGTGATACAGTCAGTTAAACAACTCACTCTTTGTTTTGGCAGTTGTGATGTCAGTGTCGTGAGATCCAGCCCCACATTGGGCTCCACACTGAGCTCAGAGTCAGCTCGAGAATATCTCTTCTCCCTTTGGCCCTCCCACTTGTGCTTTCTCTCTCTCTCTCTCTCTCTCTTTCTGTCTAAAATAAATAAATAAATCTTTAAAAAATTGTAGCTATATTAACCTAGTAAAAAGATAATGTATAAAAAAAGAGAGGCTAGATTATTTGCTATTGCAAAAACTCAGTGACATTCAAGACAAAGAAAAATTTCTCATTCCTGCTGTATGTCTAATCAGTTCAACAGAGTACTCAGCACCTCACAGTTACTAAGAAACCCAGGTTGAGGGAGGATTCTTCTCAACACTTGCTTCCACTGTTGCTGCAGTAGTTGGAAAAGAACATGGCAAATCAAGCACAGTGCACTGTCCCTTAGAATGTCTGACCTGAAGGGACACATATCAATTCCACTTACATTTTTAACCAAAAAAAAATCACATAGTCACATTTATATTCAATAGAGTTGAATAAAATCAAGACTTCTGTGTACAATTCTAAATCGTCATATATTAACTAGAATGGTCTCTAAATTAATAAATACATATTTTATATAATATATGTTTATGAATAAATCAACCAAATTAAAATATGAAATAAATAGAAGAACGCTCAATATTAGACATATTGTAAATATAGCTTATTTATCCAACCCAGAGCTCCCAGGATGCCCCTTTATGGTAGATATATCATTTTAAACCATCAAGTGGAATAATCTCCAGAGAGAGCTCCTTTTCTGCTTACTAGTGAACACATTTGCCAAGAGATTGATATTTGAGTGAAGGCTGATTTAATAGATTTGGATATTTCAAAATGACTACTCTGCCAGATTCCAACAAAATAAATTCAACATTTATTCTAAGAAATCCACACATAAAACAACCAAGGAATCCTAGTGTGGTTAAAAGTGAGAGATAAGGGTATTAGGAATATCAACTACCTAAGTAATCAAATATATAAGGCTGTAGAGTCAATAATTGGATCTAAGTACACCACTTGAGAATTCCTAGTTTAAGGTTGTGGAAAAAGCCTTACTCATTCCTGGTTGAAAGCTTTTATTTATCTTAAAAATAGCCCTAAGGTTTAAAGTTTTATTGGAATAATGGACTATTGTGTGTGTGTGTGTGTGTGTGTGTGTGTGTGTGTGTGTGTGTGTGTGGATGATATGTAACACTGCCATCTCAATAAGAAATCACGACATGGTCATTTTAGCTCCAATAACTGAAGAGGATGTGGGTTTAAAACAAAACAAAACCAAAAAACAGAAGCAGAGTTACATTTATCCTAAACATCACTGCCAGTAGCCTAGACATATTATGTGTTTTTAACAGAAACTTCAGTGAATTTGTTCCAGATTACACTTATTTACCAGTTGGTTACTTGAAATAAAATGACTATCTGTGCTTTCCTTAAAGAGCATTTTTATTTTTATTTTTTAATATGAAGTCAATGTCTGAAATTTGGAATGTCAGATAAGAATGGATACAGATAACTGATTTAAAGATACCCTTGATTTTTGGACTGTTCTGATTGTATCATTGATGTAGTACATTAATTTGATCCACACTTGACTCGAAGTATTTAGCTTACTTAAAACTAAGCCTTCTTAAATAGGCTTGAGAGTAGAAATTCCATTTCCAACAAAAATATTTACTTAAAAGTTTTAATTTAGCCTTGAAAAGTTTTTAGGGATGATGGTCAATATGTAATTATAGTGACTTATGCTTTTTAAGAGTGAATCAAAAGTTAGTGGAAAAGAGGAAGAAAGAAATTAATAAGGTAACAGCTAAAAATTAGGCCCTTACTTTCAATGAAAAGTAAGTAACCTTGATAATTATCAGGCTATATTTTTTTACCATTACAGAATATTAGAACCAGTAACCATTACTAACCAGTTAATACGTGTTAAGTAAGAAAGAGTTTAAGAACTAAACAAGAATAAACCTGGTTTATACCATCCCATCCCATTTGGTAATTCACAATATTCACTAACTCTTTGGATACATCCTTCAATAAAGGAATGTATTTACTGGAGTTTCCCAAAAATGTTTGATAACAAAATGATTTATTGCACAAGAAAATCTATTGACATTTTTCAGAACACTGGATTTTGAAAAACACCGATCAACATCAAACTCTTTAATATACATAACTAGGTTAATTTCATTTTCATTTTCAAACATGTTATTCCCATATTCACTCAAGTGCTGGTCTATAAGGAATATCTTGTAAATTTCTAAATATTTGCATTACTTCATTATTTCATATTTTTATATATGTATTTCTCTCTGTTTGGAGAGCCTTAGCTACAACTTTCTTTTTGAGAAAGGGTGAATTAGAAAATTCATCCACATTCTTCAAAACTCTTTATACCTTTGTAGGATTTCTTCTTTGGACTAGGTACTATGCTAGGCATTGTGAACAAAACTTACAGAGTTCTGATTTCATGGAGTCTACACTTAAGTTGAAAAAAAGGACACTAGATAGATATGGACACAAATGTTATAAAATGCCTTAATGAGTATGAGAAATAATAATAGCTCAGGTTTAGATTGGAAGTAGAGGACACCTTCTAAGGAAGTAACACTGAAATGAAGCTGAAATGAAGAGACATCTGAAATACGGTGGAAGAAATCTGACATTACTGAAGGGTAATAAAGGTTAAAATTCTTTGGGCTCCTGGGTGGCTGAGTCAGTTAAGCATCTGACTTCAGCTTGGGTCATAATCCCAGGGTCTTGGGATCAAGTCCCACATCAGGCTTTCTGCTCGGCAGGGAGTCTGCTTCTCCCTCTTACTCTCCCCTTGTGTTCTCCCTCCCTCTCTTTTAAATAAATAAATAAAATCTTTTAAAAAAAGGAAAAAGTTGCTTGAAGTGAAGAATCCTATCAAAATTACTTTGTACACCTGTGTTCTCATTTTTAAATACCATAATTTACATCATCTCTTACATACTCAAACTAAGTCTAAATCTCCTTTGACTTCATCTTTCTCTTAATGTTTCTCAACAGAAGACTAGGTCTCATACTTCATGAGAAAATACTTGTAGATACACAATGACAGGAAAACTTTTTATCTTCTCACCACAAAATCTATTAACTTACCCGAGAAGCTCAGCGAACATTGAGTAAAGAAATATGAAGAAAACTGCACCAAGACACATTATAAGCTATTGCTCAAAACAAACGATAAAAAGAAAATCTAAAAAGCAGGTAGAGAAGGACACATGTATACAGAGAAACAAAGATAAGAATGACAACAGATTTTTCAACAGAAAGACTGTAAGAGATGTCAGTAGAACAATATTCCATATACAGAGAAAATATCTTTCAAAAATAAATAGAAAAAAGAAAAAGAAAATCAACGAAAATAATATAAAATACATCAAAATAGACAAACTGATAGAAAGATATATAGATAGATGGTGATAACTGATAGATGACAGAGATAGGTAATGATAGATAGATGATAGGTAGATGATAGATGATAAATGATAGATGAAAGATAGACACATGATAGATACATAGATATAGATAGATGATAGATAGATGATTGATAGATGATAGATAGATGATAGAGAGACAGATAGATAGCTCTGAAAGAATTCATCAATAGCAAACCTGCAGGATGAGACAGGTTTAAAGAAAATCCTCAACCAATAAAGGGATTAATATCTGATTGAATAAAAAACACAATCTATATACTGTTGTATTAGTTTCCTAGGACTGCTGTAACAAAGTACCACAAACTAGAGAGTTTAAAACAACAGAAAATTTATTACCTCACAGATCTGGAGGCTAGAAGTCCTAAATCAAGGTGCCATAGAAACTTCTATGTCTCTTCCTAACTTCTGGTAGTTGTAGACATTCCTTGTTCCTTAGCTTGCAGATACATTACTTCAATCTCTGCCCTAGTCTTCACGTGGTGTTCCCCCTCTACATGTATCTCTGTGTTCAAATTTTCTCTTCTTAAATAACATGTTTATAATGTTGGATTAAGGTCGATCCTAATCTAGTAGGCTTTCATCTTAAATTGGTTACTTCTGCAAACCCTATTTTCAAATAAGGTAATACTCATAAGTACCAATGGTTCAGGTTTCAACATATAATTTTGGGTACAGAATTCAATCCAAAACAGAGGCCTACAAGAAATGCATTTAAATATAAATAGATAAATAAATTAAAAGTTAAGATATGGAAAATTATATACCATTAGTCAAAAGAAAGCTGGAGTGGTTATATTAAATGCAAAACAAAGTAGATTTCAGAGAAATATATTATAATAAGAAAGGGTCAATTCACCAAGAACACTAACAATTCTAAACATTTATGCACCTAAAAACATATCTATAAAGAAACCCTCATAGAACCCAAAAGAAAGTAGAAAAATTCAGAGTTACAGTCAGAAATTTCAATGTTCCTCACTCAATAATTGATATAATGAGTAGACAAAAACATCAGCGAGGATGTAGAAGACCTAAACAACACCATCAATCAACTTGACTTAATTACATTTATAAAACATCCCACTCAAAAGCAGCAGAATATATATTCAAGTACACAAGGAACTATATCATATTCTGGCCATAAAACATCTCTTGTTAAATTCAAAGGATTCAAGTCATGGCCACAATTCATTTAAATTTGTCAAAACTATAAACTTCTCTTCAAAATGCACAGAAAAAGAATTAGAAGACCAGCTACGACAAGAAAATATTTTCAGATTATATATCTTATAGACGACTTCTATCCAAAATGTAATTAAAAACTCTCAGAACTCAAAACTAACAAAAAAAAACTTCAGTATATAAAAAGAGAAATTATTTGAGCAGACACTTCAATAGGAAAGATATAGATGGAAAATAAGCACATGAATAGATGCTTATCACCATTATTCATTTGGGAAACGTAAATTAAAATCCCAGTAAGATGCTATACCACACATTTAAAAAATGGATACAATGAAAAACAATAACAATCTGATTGTACCAAGTGCCACCTGTTTGCAATGTAAAATGCTACAACCACTTTGAAAAACAGTGTGGCATTTTCCTAAAACTTCAAATATATACATGCCATATGATTGATTCCTTTTTAGGAATAAGTGTTTACCCAAGAGAATAGAAAGCATGTGTTCAGGGGCACCTGGGTGGCTCAGTCGGTTAAGCATCTGCCTTAGGTTCGGGTCGGGATCCCAGCGTCCTGGGATCAAGCCCCGCATCAGGCTCCCTGCTCAGCAGAGAGCCTGCTCTCCCTCTCCCTCTATTGCTCCCCCTGCTTGTGTTCTCTCTCTCTGTCAAATGGGTAGAATCTTAAAAAAAAAAAAAAACGTATTCATACAAAGGCTTAAGCATGAGTGTCTATGGCAGATTTATTTACAATAGCCAAAGCCTACAAAATATCCAAATACTCATCAACTGTTTAATGAACAAACAAAATGCAGTATATTGATACATTGGATTACCATTCAGCAGTTCCCATGTTAAAAATTTTCCTGAGGCATGATTTACATACCATAAAAGTCACCCATTGAAAAATGTAGAATGCAATGGGTTTTGTCCGTTTAGTAAATTTTTGTTTTAGTACATACAACCATCAGCACAATTCTAGGACAATTCCACAACAAAGGTTCCTCCTGCTGTCTGCATTGAATCCCTGTCCCACTCCCAGGATCAGGCAACCACATTTTGTCTCTATAGTTTTGCCTTTTCTACAAATGTGGCCTTACTAAAAAATTTAACTTTTGTAGATATTTTGTATAAATGTAGCCTTATAATATATAGTTTCTTGGGTCTAGTCTTTTACTTAGAATGTGTTGAGGTTTAACTATGTTATTCTGTAAGTCAGTAATCCATATTTTTATTGTTGTTGTAGCCAGCAATGACCTCTCTGTTGCCCTCACAATGGCTACTTTCTTGTGTTATTTTTATCCACAATGTACCATTTTCATAGTTGATCATTGCTTATGGTTTCTTACTTGAATTTTTCTGGATTCTGTTTTTCATCCTATTTTAAGGTTGGTTATTTTCAGTCTCTTTTCCCAAATCCTTTTCTTTGTTAGTTTGAAGGTCTCAATGTTGGAGTATCCAAAGGTAAATTCTTGGCTTCTCCATATTTTTTTAACTTGATAAAATTTACTTGACTTAAGCATTATCTATAAATATATTTCAAAAATGTAAACTTTTGTTCATGGTTAGAGATACAAATTCTATGTTTAAATTTCTACTGATGTTTAAGAAATTTTCTAAATCTAATATTACTAAAACATAAATCTTGATTCCCATCCACCCCAAAATGATTTTCTTATTCAGGCTTTAACGTCTCAGCAAACCCCAAATCCAAGAATGATATATAATTTCCAATGATAAAATCATGTTTCTCAAAAATATTCTAAATCTATTGCTTTCTATGTAATGCTATCTCCAATTTCTCTATATTTCAAACCACTTATATATACATAAACATTCCTACTCTATGTCACCTGCTTTGAATCTTTCTCCAATATAATCCATTCTGGACACAGTAACCTGGGCATTTTTTTAATTTAAATGTTAATGTTATATTTAAAATATTTGAATATCTTTTAATCACATTGCAATAAAATGTAGACGCTTAATCTTCTATGTGAGGAATAACTTGGCCCCTGAATACATCTCTACTTTTATCTTATACACACTTCACACTTGTACACTTCAGCCATACTAGGTCACTTCCTGTTTCATAACCATGAAAAGACCATCTCCATGTCAATGCCCTTTCACTAAATCTCCCCCATGGTGGAGAATGTGTTTTCTCTAGACCTCAGCATGGCCCATCATTGAACACATTCGTGTCTCTTCATAAGTAACATCTTATATCAGTAAATCTAAATGAAGTCTCAGTTATCTCAGTTACTATCTAAAGTTACCTTATTATTTATTTATTTGTATGGTTTCTTTGTGTAAGGTTCTTGAGAATCCAAAAATACTTCTTACATTGAGAAGAGTCTCTGCTACATAGATGCTCAATATATAAGTGAATGAATGATGATTAATACAGACAAATTTAGGAATGTTTAGAGCCTTATAGGACTATGCTTATGTATTTGCAGTTCCTCCTCAGTGTAATGGGAAAGCTAATGAAGAAGCTATTTTAAGCACAGACATTCATCAATATATTTGCATTTAAAATATTTTACTCTGAATCCAGTTTAGAGAAAAAATTCAAAGGTGTGTAGTAAGGAATTTGGTTTTGCCTAAAGAGATGTCTGGCCATTTCCCTTAGCTTCTTGAAAGTAATCTGTGTCATACATGATAGGATTATCTTTGTTTAGGGCAGGGCCTGGCCATACTGAGTTTTAAGGTGAAGCCAGTTTTACTAAATGGTTTTAGTTTGGGGCTGGCCAAGCCAGAAAGTCCAACCATGTGATTTCAGGTGGGGGCTTTGGGTCACAATATATCAGTTTACCTGGAGGTTGAGGTCAACCACATGGGAAATCAATCAGTTGATCATGCCTACATAATGGAACCCCAATAGAAAAACTGTACACTAAAACTCCAGCAAGCTGAATTTTATTGGCAATATTTCATAGGAATGTGGCACATTGATTTCAAGAGGGTATATCTTCTGAAAAAAAACCCAGAAGCTTTGCATTTGAAATTTTCTGAGTCTTTGTCCTATGAATTTCTTCTTTGACTGATTTTAATTTGTATCAATACCTTGTGATAAACCATAACCATGACTATAACAGACTTTCACTGATTTTTAAGCATCCTTGTAGCAGATTATGGAGTCTGAGGATGATTTTTCAGTACTCTTCAAGCTTTCAGTTGATGTCAAAAGTGAGGGTGATCTTCTGGTGGACTATGTACAATCTAAACTTCATAGTTGATTCAAAACTTTGCAGTTTGGACAATTCTGGGTGATAAGAAAATAAAATCCAATTCCTATATTCCAGACAGATTATTATGTCTGACCAAACAAGAGTTACTGGTGAATTATATTTTAATGGTTTATATTCGTGTTGAAGAATATGAATGATTTTAAGATGTATATGGAATTTAAACCAACAATGGTTTATTGATGGGTTGGATGTGAGGAATAAATGATAAAGAAATTTGTAACAATTTCAGTAAGATGGTGAATTAAGGCTGTTATGAATACATAGAAATGCTGCATAAAATATAACACAAATAAAAAGAGCATTAAAGTTTGAAAGAAAGTAATTTTCTAAGTGCCAGAAATGAAGAGATAAAATTATGTTTCTCAAAAATATTCCAAGTCTATTGCTTTCTTTTACTTATCTTTACTTTTACTTATCTTTTACTATCTATTACTTAAGATAGTAAACACAAGCTAGGGGCTCCTGGGTGGTTCAGTTGGTTAAGCATCTGCTTTCGGCTCAGGTCATGATCCCAGGGTCCTGGGATCGAGTACCACATCGGGTTCCTTGCCTGGCGGGGAGCCTGCTTCTCCCTCTGCCTGCTGCTCCCCCTGCCTGTGCTCTCTCTCTCTCTCTGTTTGTCAAATAAATAATAAAATCTTTATAAAAAAAAGTAAACACAAGCTAATGGTGTTTGTAAAAATTTGCATACTGTTTGGAGATCCTAAGGATTGAGACTCTATTTAAACCATCAACATGACAAGAACAAAAACAAATAAACAAACAAAAACATGATTGTTGTTTAGGCAATATGGAATAGAGATCTCCTCATAAATTCAGGTGGGTCAATTGTCTTTCATTTGTTAAGACTAATAAAAAGACATGCACTTTCCTAGAAAATGTGGTAGAAAAGAACTTTTTAGAGAGTCACCTATGAGAAGGTGAAAAACACTCTCATATGCTAAACTTGAGCATAGTAATCAGAGAAATATAGGTGAATGCATAAAATAAAAAATAAATATAAAATAAAGACAGTTAGAAACCATAATGCCAGGTAAGTAGGAAATCCTTAATTTCTCTCTTAGAAAAGTCATGTTCATCACCACTATAAATAATAATAATAATTATTATTATACTAGCACTCACTATATATGAAAAGTATACTCATTAACGCTTTTATATTAATTTTTAATTCTACTTTCACTAATCTCCCCAAAAATGCTGGGAATGAACCTCATTAGAAATGCTACCGTAGCTGGTACATCATTCCATTGGTGAAAAGGAGGAGGTGAATATATGGTAAAGAGCCACTGGCCAAAAGTTTAATTCTTCTAAACTCTCATCATTAGAGTTGGCATGATGGAAAGATACTGAAAAAAATCTAACTTACTAGTTACCTCAACTTCTCTTCTTTCACATCCTCAAGGCTAATTGAAATGAAGAAAGTAAGAGGGCCAGAAAGCTCAGATGTAATAACCATACATGTTTAATTGCTCTTATTCAAAATGTGTTATATTTTTAATTTCAGCTTTTTAAAAAGTTTCTGAACATATTTTTTTCTTATAAAATTTCTTAACATGCTTTTCTGTCACTTTCCACCAGCAGTGCAACCACTATCTCTTACAAACATATTGAAAACAAATCTTAATTAGGAGGTTTCCCTTAGAAGTGAAAGGAAGTTTCAACATTTAAAAATGCCTTAAGTTAACTCTTTGGTTTAAAAGAATAAAAGAGGAAGAAGGAACACATTATCATCTCAATAGTTTTAGAAAAATAATTTGATAAAATATCCATTAATTTTATATTAACTCATAGAAAAGTAGTAGTAGAACCCTTTCACCACATAAAGAATCTTTATCAAAAATATACTATAAAATACTTTTCTTTAACTTCAAGGAAAAGGCAATATATCTAAAACTACTGTGACTATTTAGTATTTCACTGTAGATCCCAGCAGTGCATAATAAAAAATGAGAAAGAGAGAGAGAGACTGATAAGAGAAGAGAGAAAAGGAAATAGAGAGAGAGAAGTATGTAAGTATGAGAGTTAGAAAGACACAAAAGATAATAACTATTTATATTGATGAGATTCTTAAAACTAGTAACAATAGAGGAATTTTATCAAAGATAAACAAGTTTTCACATAGCTTTCCTAAACCCAAAATTCAACAGGTAAAAAATTAAAATCTAAATGGATCTAATTGTTTTACAGTTACAACAGTAAGAAAGAAATAGAAATTGAAATACCTACCAATTAATCTAGTAATTGACATGAAGGTGTATGTAGAAAATTTTAAAGCTGTTAAAGAGCATGAAATTCATCCTAAAAATACTAAATAAACATTTTCGTGGACAAGGAAATGCCAGTATCACAAAGAAGTCATTTTTTCCCAAATTTGTTCCCTGGATTAAAATAACAAAAGAATTTACACATGACTTGATATTTTATGGTGAAATTCATTATGACAATGAACTAATGATATCAATGAACATTGTCAAAAAGGGTAAGAAATAAACCTAATAGACTGTAGTTTGAACACCTTGGTACTTTGCAATCATCTATGTTTAGCATATGCTGTTCCCTAAAATTGTCCTTCTGCACCACTTTCTTTGCCAGAACTGTTCTTCAACATATTATGATCTGAAAGTCTTCCAATTCTTCTCCTGGTCTACACTTTATCAGGAGTCTTAACATTGACTGTGCCTCTCTCTCTCTTTCAAATAAATAAATAAAATCTTAAATAAACTAAAAGTAATCTTGGGGCGCCTAAATGGCTCAGTGGGTTAAGGGTCCAACTCTTGATTTTGGCTCAGGTTATAATCCCAGGGTCATGGGATCAAGCCCTGCATTGGTCTCCTCCTAAGTAGGGAGTCTGCTTGAGATTCTCTCTCTCCCTCTCCTTCTGCCTCTCTCCCCCCCACTATCTCTCTCTGTCTCTCAAATTAATAAATAAATCATTTTTTAAAAAGTAACAAAGCATAATACACAATTTTAAGTATATGCTTTGATTTCAGTCTTATAATCACTATAAAATGAATTATAGTTCAATTTGTGACACCCATGACCAGCTATAAATATATATCTTGAGTGTCTCTTACTGTGCACATTAGATTGTATAGAACAACTGCACTCTACTTGGTCAGTTTTACTAATATTTGAAGAGAATTATTTATTTATTTATTTATTTATTTATTTATGTTTATTATTTATTTATTAAAGATTTTATTTATTTATTTATTTATTTATTTGAGAGAGAGGGAGAAAGACAGCACTGGCTTGGGGGGGAGAAGCAGTGAGAGGGGAAGCACATGCCCCGCTGAACACAGAGACTGACACAGGGCTAGATCCCAGTACCTGGGGATCAGGACCTGAGCCAAAGTCATATGCTTAACTGACTGAGCCACCCAGGTGCCCCTTGAAGAAAATGTTTTAAAAACACACGCATTTAATGTCCTATATCCCAAATTTTTCCATAATATGGCCAAAATAGTCAAGACCTGATTAGAATTACATTTCCTTTTTTAATCTGGAATAGCTTTACTAATTCTACTGAGACACCTAGAAACTTCCTTCAGCCATTTCAGCTATAATTTATACAATAGATTCAAGCCAATGTTGCAGACCTTTTTTATCTTAGATGCACACCTGAGAGTGGATTCTAGTAGACAATTAAACAAGACCCAGCACCAACTATTTGTATTAAGTTTCACAATAATAATACCTGGTCCAGTCCAGTGGGTTGATAGTTATATTAGGATCCCTGTTAATGATAAAATGAACTAATTCTATGAGAATATTATAATTAAGTCGCTAAAACAAAGATTCCTCTTTTTCCCAAAAGATCTATCAAAAGCAAATTGAATAAATTCCAAATACAACTAAAACCCAAAGATAATACAATTTTATTCATTAAGGACAAGGACTCAATGTTTATCTGCATAATTTACTTGCTCACGATCTAAGGCTATCTCCCATAGTCCATTAAAGGCTTTGCTTATTAGAAATTGGGAGTTTAGATTTTTAAATGTGTATTCTGTTTTCTTTTTCCTCATAATAACATGATATTGATGGTAATTGCCATCAATGAAAAAGACAGACGTATAAATAGAAAAGCGTAGTTTTCACATTTTTTTCCCCCTGTGGATAAGCATAAGAGAGCAGAAAGAAAAAATCATCATGCAAAAACAGAAAATATCATCAACGGGAAAATAGTTTGAAGGAAACTGAAGCAAGATTTCAGAGAGGAAAAAAATTAGTGATAGATTATTAAGGATAAGAGGCAAAAATCAGGATTTGGGTATGACCTGAGTAGAATGTGAATGAGAAGTGAAGAAAACATGAGAAAAATAAGACAAAACTCAAATCAATTTAAACCTTTACATATAGCAAAATAAAACTTGATTAGTAATATGGACTCTGGAGTGTTGTTTGGTTTTAAATTTTGGTTGTATCTGTGCTCGTTTCCTCATGTATAAAATGACTACAATAAAGATAGTGTGGGGCGCCTGGGTGGCTCAGTTGGTTAAGCGATTGCCTTCAGCTCAGGTCATGATCCTGGGGTCCCGGGATCGAGTCCCACATTGGGCTCCCGGCTCAGCAGGGAGTCTGCTTCTCCCTCTGACCCTCTTCCCTCTCGTGCTTTCTATCTCTCATTCTCTCTCTCTCTGAAATAAATAAATAAAATCTTAAAAAAAAATAAAGATAGTGTGAAGATGAAATGCAATAATTCTTCTGAAGTGCTGCCAATAGAATATAACTTATAGTAACCACTAAATAACTGATATTTATCATACGTAGTGTTATCTCTACAGAGCGCTTAACACAATACAAAATGTTCTTTAAAACTTTAGCACATTTGAACTTCAAAATAACTCTGACAAAAGTAAGGGCAGATGTCAATATACTCATTTTGCTCATTAACAGATTAAAGCTCAGGAAGCTCATAATCATGTGAGCCAATACCTTATAATAAATCATATATATATGATTTATATGCATGTGTGGATATATATATATAGAGAGAGAGAGAGAGAGAGACAGAAAGACAGAGAGAGAACCCAATCATAGTTGACTTTAAGGTGGAAAATCATTCTAGGTCGGCCTGACTTCATCATGTGAGCCCTTAAAAGCAGAGAGATTTTTCTGGATGATTGCAGAAAATGAAGTTTGAGAGATGTGCTTTGGCTAGCCTGGGAGAAATCAAATATTAATACTGTGAATTACTTAGAGGGCAAGGGGTTACATGGCAAGGAATTGTGGGAGGTCTCTAGGTGAGAGTGGTTCCCCAGCCAACAACCTTCATATAAACGAGGAGCTTGATACTCCAATCTCAAGAAAATAAACTTTGCAGACAACCAGCAACCTTGAAGAAGGATCCTGATCTTCAGATAAGAATGCAACCTAGCCAACATGTTGATTTCAGCCCTGTGAGACCCTGAGCAGAAAATCCAATGATGCAGTGTATGCAGACCTACAGGTTTTAAGGAACTACAGTTGTGAGAATTTGATAGGCAGCAATAGAAAATTAATACAATGCATAAGGATGTTTGTTTCTACATTATTTGGTAAGAGTCAAAATCTGAAAAAAAAAATCCTCATTGATTAATGAATGAAGAAGATTATGGAATAAGAAAGGATTTCCACGTTTAATCATATAACAATAACAACATTAAATAAGTTAATGAAACAAGGACACAAATTATTTTCCTGTTTAGTCCGCATCACTTTTGAGCATTGGTGAGGCATTAAGTCTCACTGTAGGGTTCTGGAGATGGCTGAACACAAGGCACCAGATACTGAGCAGATGAGTCTGACAGCAGTTCATTAGTCACCTTAAGCTCATACTCTGGGGGAGAAAAAAATGCCACACCATGCAGGGCCACAAGGTGTTGCACTTGGGAACAGAATGAATGTGTAGATGTTGTGGGAGGCAGGCTCTTACGCAGTTACAAGGGGGTGGGTGACTCCACGTTCCCATCAGAGGATGTGATTGGCTTGTTAAGATAATTTTCAAGGCTGGAAGGAAAATTAGGTTCAAGTCCCAGCTGAAGGGAACAAGCAGAGTGGGGAGTGTTTCCCCTAGAGTGAGGGTCATATCTGGTGAGAGCTGACAATTGTGGTTTGGCCTTGGGCTCAAAGTTGTCAGAAAAATACTTAATGTTGCATCTTAATTTCAGAACATCCACCATACTTCCCAAATTTTTTTCCTGAATGAAGTAACAATGTTAAAAGTTCTTTTCGGTTTTTATTTATTTTTTTGGGTGTGTGCTTTTGAACTTCAGGGACAAGTATAATTTTTCATTTTACTAAAAATCATAGAAAATTTATCATATGTCATTGCTTGTTAAGTTTTAACTTCAACTACGACTTTTAATAAACAGTTACTTCACAAATTCAAAAATGTAAAATTTTCATGTTTCTTATTAACATTTGCAGTAATATTTCAAATTTGTTTCTTCTAAGTCAATTTTCTTAGGATTAAGAGAGACAACTAATCCCAAGCATGTTCACCATTTTCTCTTTAAGGCAGCTAGTTCATCTTTTGTTTTTAGATGTGAAATTCATATTATGACATTAAATACATTGATTTCCTCTGAGGTAACAGGTGTCTGTTATGCAATCTAGTTATTTTGCCATTTTCCATAATATCAATGCTTCTGGGATAAAATTTGTATTTTTTTTTTTTCTGAGAGAATCTGGGACTATAGATAACCTATCTCCTTCAGTGATAGCCTGAAACACACCTATAACAGGAAACATTTATCCATCACATTCCACTTGTAAGACACAGTTTTATGCATTGCAGGTATTTTTAACTCACTTTTTACTTACAAAACACCTATTTTATAGATGAGACTTCGGGCCATGAGCAAATGAATAAGTTGTCCAGGGTAGAGATGAGATATGAATCCAGGCAATGTGGATCTAGAATTCATGATCTCACATACTACAACATACTGCCTCTAGAAATAACCACTTCCTGCAAATATTGCTTACTGGGAAGAATGGGATGTCCACATGGCTAGAACTAGAAAAAACACTACATCAACCATTCATCCGTCCATTCATTAAAACTTTCTTTCAACAACATTTTATTTATTTTCTTAATATTTAAATATTTTTATTTTAATTTCAGTATACTTAAAGTGTTATATTAGTTTCAGGTATACAATATACAGATTCAACAATTCTATACATTACTCAGTGCTCCTCATGCTAAGTGCACTCTTTAATCGCTTGTTTCATCCATCCCCCACCCAGCTCCCCTGTGGCAACCATTAGTTTGTTCTCTACAGTTAAGAGTCTGTTACTTGGTTTCTCTCACTCTCTCTCTCTCTCTCTTTTTTTTTTTATTTGTTTTGTTTCTTAAATTCCACATACGAGTGAAATCAAATGGTATTTGTCTTTCTCTGACTGATTTATTTCACTTAACATTATACCCTTTAGATCCATCCATGTTGTTGCAAATGGCAAGATTTCATTCCTTTTATTGGCAGAATATAATATTCATATTGTATATATGTATAACTTGAATATATATACATATATATATATATGCATACCACATCTTCTTTATCTATTCATCTATGAATGGACACTAGGGCTGCTTCCAACATCTGACTATTGTAAATAATGCTGCAATAAATATAGGGTGCATGTATCCCTTTGAATTAGTGTTTTTGTATTTGAGGGGTAAATAGCCCATAGTGCAATTACTGGATCATAGGGTTGTTCTACTGTTTTCCAGAGTGGCTGCACCAGTATGTATCCTCACCAACAGTGCACAAGGGTTTCTTTTTCTCAACATCCTCGCCAACATTTATTTCTTGTATTTTGTATTTTAGCCATTCTGACAGGTGTCAGGTGATATTTCACTGTCGTTTTGATTTGCATCTTCCTGATTATGAGTGATGTTGAGCAACTTTTGATGTGTCTGTTGGCCATCTGCATGTCTTCTTTGGAAAAATGTCTATTCATGCCTTCTGCCCATTCTTAATTGGATTATTTATTTGGGGGGTGTTGAGTTGAATAAGTTCTTTACATATTTTGGATACTAACCCTTTATCAGATACGTCATTTGCAAATATCTCTTCACATTTAATAGGTTGTCTTTTGGTTATGTTGATTGCTTCTTTCACTGTGCAGAAGACTTTTATCAACATTTGAATCATCAAATATTTTCAAAGCAGAATGCTTAGTATTGGCAATGTACCAATAAGTTGATTTGAAATGTCCCTCTCCTCATGAACATTATAGTGTGGTAAGAAAAATGGAAGTAAAAACACTTTTGAAATTTGTTCTTAACTTGTAATACACATAATTGTAAGTCGAGAATGGGTTCTACAGGATCCTATGGGAAGGCTCTCTGCCCTCATCTTTGATTGGTAAGCCGACTCATGACTATAGTCAAAAATACAGTTACCCAGGTATAATTTGAATACAGGAATACCTGGTGCATAAATTCTTTACGTCTCAAAGGACGTATGTATTGCCAGCAATAGGAATTGCACTGGAATAAGAGTGTGTGCTGCCGGGGCAGGGGGCAGGAATTTATGCTGCCAGATTGGGCCCTTCTTTCTGCAAGGCCTGAAGCTTTGAAATTGTACAAAAGGAAACATTGCAGAAAATGGTTGCTGTGTTCCTCTCTGTGCAAAATGGAAAAAAAAAAGACAAAAAATTCTTAAATAATTTAAAATAGAAAAATTCTTCTAAAGTTAGTTATTTTGGGGAGCCTGAAGTAGAACAGTACATTTTTTCCCACCTGGTAGTGTGAGTGGCAAGAAAAAACAGTCTCAGAGCAGTTCTCAACATTATCCGAGGATTTTGTAACATAAATCTTTCACATAAGGATGTCTTGATACCTGCTCTCATCCATCATATGCTGCATGAATACACAATGCCTTCCAATGCCCTTGTCCTAAATCTAAAAAACATTTGCCTGCTGACCCTGAAAATTTCAATCATTACAACCACTGAGCTATCTGGCACTCAAAATCTATTGTGAAGGTTTCTTTTATTTCAGTGATACGTATATTTATTCAATGAAATTAGACTTTTGTAGAAATAACTATACATGACATTCTGATAGCTATTACAAATTTGCATATTTATGTATTTCACTGTAGCTCATTAAAATATTTTAATAATCTGCCTGATTAATGAAAGTATTTTGAAAAAACTCCAATACATACTCATAACTTTGAATAAAATATATGCAGATCAAGTAAATATTGTTTCTTTTCAAATTTTTGAAGAAAGTTAAAACTGCTTAAAGGGAAAAAGGGATTCATCTATTTCAACATACATTTCTGAAAGAAAAAAATCCTGTTTCAGATTCTGAACTAAAATATTCTATATATATTGATATTGAAAGAAAAGTAGAAAAATCCCTGTAGATGGCATAAGACTTACAATTTAATGAGGATCCATCTATCTATCATCTATCTTTTATCTATCTAGCACCAATAATCATCATCTACAAAATATAGCATTAAAAAAGTAAATAAACATTTATGGAATATCTGTTATATGCCAAGCACCCTGATATACTCTTTCATATAGAATAGCTCATAAACATTCACAAAAATCAAGCAAGTTAGAAAAATATGTTGGAATTATAGCCAATTCCAAGTGATCTAGCTTTGTGACTTTGGGCAATTCAACCTCAACCCTCAGTTTTCACACAAGGATAATAATAACATTTTATGTCATAGTGAATTAAATAAATACCTTTAATATTATGAGTCCTAGACATCAAATAAATTATTAAAGAGTATAATTCATATTAGAAATAATTTTAATAATTATCTTTTATCTCAGGAAAATAAGATCTATTCTATCTATCTAGTTATTGAAAATAATGAGAGTTTTCCACTGAATGCTCTATCTGGCATTTGAAAAAGAAAAACAATGTGTTGAAAACATGGTTCCTAAGGATATAAAAAGATTTATTGTGGCTTAAACATACAGTTATTTGGTGGGGATGGCAAAGTCTGAAATTAGAAATTCAGATTTGTTTTGAGTCTGGATTACATCGGGTAAGTTAGTAATCCTCAATAAATATCAGTTTCTATAAAACTGGAATAATATTAGCCTAATTTGGAATGAGTATTATATGACTCATCATAGTTCATCCTTTCAGTGCTTGGTATAAGACTCATGGTGTTATCATTGTTATGGTGCTGGTGATATTATTATTGTTACTTTACAATTCCATGTGCTTAGGCCTTCATCTTCTTTGTGATATTTCTAAAAATAGAAGGGTTATATTTGTGTCTTAAAGAGATCACTGTCGGGGCGCCTGGGTGGCTCAGTCAGTTAAGCAGCTGCCTTCGGCTCAGGTCATGATCCCAGGGTCCCGGGATCGAGTCCCGCATCGGACTCCTTGCTCAGCAGGGAGTCTGCTTCTCCCTCTCCTTCTGCCTGCCTGCCGCTCCCCGACTTGTGCTCTCTCTCTCTCTCTCACTATCTCCCTCTCTCTGTGTCAAATAAATAAATAAAATGTTAAAAAATAAAAGAAGATTGCTGTCACATTGACAGTAGCTTACAGAATGCAATGAGAAGAAAAAGGCTATGACAGCAGACAAGAAAATGCAGATGAAATATTCCAGATACACAATAAAGACACTCTTATTTTTGATAATTGAAGGAAGGAAGAGAAGTATTGAAAAATTTAAGCAATATTTAGGATGGATATTTAGTTTAGCAGATGGATGGTGGACTCATTCACCTATGAAGAAAATGCTGGAGGAGTCAAGTCAATGTTGGGAGTAAAGTTATAATTTTCGTTCGGAATGTCTTAAATGTGAGTATCCATGCTTCAGTTATTTTTTTTTAAAGATTTTATTTATTTATTTGAGAGAGAGAGATTGAGAGATAGAGAGCACAAGAGGGAGGAGGGTCAGAGAGAGAAGCAGACTCCCTGCTGAGCAGGGAGCCCGATGTGGGACTCGATCCTGGGACTCCAGGATCATGACCTGAGCCGAAGGCAGTTGCTTAACCAACTGAGCCACCCAGACGCGCCCCCATGCTTCAATTATTTGACAAAAAATCAAATTTAGAAATCTAAAATTTAAATATTCACAGAAATTTTGTATTTTACTCGATAATAATGTATTTTACTCAAATGCAAATTCAGTTGTACAGTTGAATATGCCATATGATTTCCACAGATGATGCATGAAATCTGACTAAAATAATCATAGATTATTACTGTCTGTAGAATTATTTAATTCGTCACTGAATCTTATTTTACATATTTTTATTTAATACCACTTTTTAGCTAATAATATATACTACTAATGCATCAGGAACATATTTTATTCTAGGTGTTTACAAAGATGCCATTGCCATTGCAGTCAGCCATAACAATGTAAAGGAAACAATTTCCTGAAAGTAAAGAGACTTTCTTTAAGCTTCAGTTTTTCTATTTCCATGTGACCTTCACTTAATCACTTACATAACCTAAGCTTCACTTTGCTCATTTAAAAATGGGAATGATAGTATCTATCTTACTTAACAGATGATAGTTTCCAAAAAATGGCTGTAACATTTCCCATCCCACAAATTCTTCCAGAGCCTTGCCATTCTCTCAAGAGGTAGATGCTTTAGCTTCACCTCTTGAGCCTGGGTGGGCTTTTGAGACAATGTGGACAGAGTAAAAGTGGAGGCAATGGCAGGTGACTTTTGAAGCCAGGACATCAAAAGCAATAGAGCTTCGACCTAGATGTCTCAATTGGGATTCTTCCTCTTGGATCCTCACCACCATTCTGTGAAAAAACCAAACATCTACATGGAAAAACTTATGTAGATATTCCAAATGACAGCCACATTCAGCTAAGGTGTTGGCCATCATCCAGCATCAACTGTGATACATTGGAAGAGTAGTTTTTCCCATGATTCCAGCTACTGAATTCTTTCTAACTACCCCAGTGGGTGGCTCATGAAGTTGAATTGACTGAGCATTCCCCAGGTTCTAGATTTGTGAGCTCAGGAAATGATTGTTTTTGCCTTAAGACATTAAGTTTTGGGGAAGATAGTTAACATAATGGAAAATTCGAATACTCACTATTTTTAGGAAGGTTTAAAGGAAATATATTAAAAGGTTCTTAGAATTCTGAAGTCCTTTACAAATGCAAAGGATGAGTATCCTCATTCCTAAAAGCCCTCACTTTATTATTTTTGTCATCACAATAAGTGTACTCCACAAAGCCTTCTCTTTAAACTCCTGCCTCAGCCAATGTTTATTGGCCATGGTATCTTGCAAGATTATGAGATACACACCTTACTCCTAAGCTAAATCTGTAATTTAGGTAGTTTCCTTCTTGAGAGCAATTGATGGGTAGAATGTTTCCAAACCCACCCTTGATCACTCTGTAGAAGTCAAATGGTAAATGGTTATTGAATATATATCTGTTTAGTATAAAATCTAGTAAGCTACAGCTAGAAGCCTATATATCAGTTGCCCTCTTTGATACTAAATTACCTAAGTTTCCAGGAAAACTCATTTGATCAGATTTTTATTCTTCCTCTTTGACTCTTCTTTTGTCCTCTCCACCAGTCCTAAATCTAGCATTAGTCTAAGTCTATACTGTATGTTTAAATTCTCACCTTGAATGATTTACATAGTCTTTCAAATGGCAATAAATGACAATGTGTTGCTGCATTATGTAGTTTTAGGCAATGCTAACTGATGAGTAGAAAAACACTCAAAATATCAGTGACTTAAAACAACACCATTTCTTTTCCTCTTATAAGTCAGATTTATTTCAAGAAGTGATCAGGGACCCAAATTATTTTCATTTTTTGATCCTGCCATCTTCATTCCATGGCCTCCAAGTCACCACAAAAGTGGAAGATCCTCAAGGATCCTGTGTGGAGTGTTGTGTTATAGATAGATCTTGGTAACACTGAACATCTCTTCTACTTACATACCCTCAGTTGAAACCCAGCCAATTGTCTGCACTGCATCTGACTAATATACTGTCTGTAAGTTCAAAAAGAAAGGAGTTTGATGCTTATCCAACAGTTACTACCATCCTAGAAATTCCTCCATGAATATTAAAATTGTGTGTCTTAATCTCTAAATTTCCCGGAGTTTAATAAATAATTGGTAAATTGACATGCGTACTGGCTTTAGCCATCCTAAAAAGATTGATCTTCCTCATCATCTAACAGAGTCATCCCGGGTAAACCATGTTCTGTTGGCATTAAATTAATTATATTTCTCTTAGATGTCCTGTATTTTCTTGTCTCAGATTCTCAGGATTAAAAGTCCAAAGAAAATGTATTCTCCATGAACACTAAAACCATGTCTTTTCATCTTTGATTTCCCAAGTGTCCAATAAATATTTGTTTAATTTGTATTAATTCTGCATTTTCCATGCCATGGAAGTTTTTGAAAAGGAACCCTCCATTTAAGAAAGATATTTGGCTCTATTGGACAGATAATATATTGTTCTTCAAATTCTTATCTAGGGATTTTTTTTTTATCTATATAGAGACACAGGATGCTAAGAGAATAATTGATCTGGAGAAAAAATTCAAATACCTCACAACAATGGACAGCTTGGTGACAACTTAAGAGCACAAAGATGTGTCAGTAGATGAGCTATCAAGGGATTCTCAACAAGGATTAAGGAGTGTGGGTGGGATGATAACAAAGAAAGATTTTTACCTACTTTCAGATTTAACCTAGGCATCCTCTGCACTGAATAACACAGAAACAATGTCTTAATATTAAGTTTATCTTTAATATATATTAGTAACTTTATATTTCTTCTTTTATTTTATCTCTCCTCCCTACCCATTTTAATGTCTAGGCATAACATTGGGCTAAATGTGAATGTAGTTCTTCCACATTATGATTTCTTATACACTTACATGCTATATTTTCTTATTTTAGCTTCAAAAGTCTCGAGATCAGTCTTTTTTTTAATTTAAAAAGAGTATTCATATTACTTAAACATTACTAGCTCTCTAATCATTTTGAAAAATACCATCTGACTTCAACATTTTTTTCAATGTATAATCATAAGAATAAAAACACCTGCATTTATCATATCTGCACTTTGTTTCTCCTCGATGATCAAGACTAGAAACTACATTTTATCTGATTGCCTGTTTTTCTTTTTCTTCTAACTTTGTAATTTCACTCAAACATTTCATGTTGGCATATTAGCATCTGTTTATTTTAAAGCATATAATTATGACAAATAAATAAAAACAACTTAGACACTGTATTGAATTCATTCCAAAAAATCTTGAAAAAAGAGGCAAAGTCAATATAGCCGATGTTTTCTTGGGGGAAAAAAAGAAAATGAAAAACCCCAGCAATTCAGAGAAAACTGCTCAATGATTCTGAAATAAAGGTTTTCTGATGTTATACATGCATGCAGATAGTCAGAGACGTGAGACAGCTGGAGTTATGAGGAGTTTTTTTTTTTATTTTTTATTATGTTAATCACCATACATTACATCATTAGTTTCTGATGTAGTGTTCCATGATTCATTGTTTGCATATAACACCCAGCATTATGGCAACATATAGGACTTAGAAACATCTCAGGGCCTCTAAAATTTCATATCTTCTTAAAATGATAGAATAGAAGAAGCTAGATTTAAGCTATGTTCTGGTTTAGCAAATAGCTCCATGATAAGAATATACTGAATGATAAAACTGGTGTCTTTTGTTTAACGAATAGACCCTTAATAGCGATTGGCAAATGGCTTCCATCAACTCCTCAAATGAGGAGTTTTCTTATTGGTTCACCAGGTGTTGGCACATTTTGATGTACACCACCTGAACATGGAAACCACTTGCCAATTGCTATTAATGGTCTATTCTTTAAACAAAAGACACCAGTTTTATCATTCGGTATATTCTTATCATGGAGCTATTTGCTAAACCAGAACATAGCTTAAATCTAGCTTCTTCTATTCTATCATTTTAAAAAGATATGAAATTTTAGAGGTCCTGAAATGTTTCTAAGTCCCATATGTTGCAATAATGCAAACATTTATGCTATAGGACCTCTTAAATTGAATGCATTGTGTGTGTCTGTGTGTGTGTGTTTTCCACTTTACATTTACTATCACACAAGTATATCCTTTCTCTTAAAATGTCTACATAGTATTCCCATCACCATAGTTATAGTCAGAGTCTAGTCTTATTTAAAGGGGAAAGATTATATTAAAAAAACAACTTCCCCTATTGCATTATTCCAGGTATATTTCAGCTCTTCTTTCTTGAACATAACTTTCATCTATATTTTCAGTTTTATCTTAAGAATCTAAAATACTTTATAAAGGTAAATAAGCAGTAGAAACTACAAAAAGTATAAAAAAATTTTGACTCTATTTCCCCTTAACACATTTCTAGTTGTTTTGTATTATAAACATTAAAGCTATTCCTTCTTATGAAGGACTTCTTTCAGAAGAATTTTCGGTTTGATTTCACTTATATACAACAATCCCATGATAGTCTAAACTAAAGGTAAAGCTAGTATGATATAAGCATATTATCATATAAGCATATCATAAGAACAAATTATAATTAAGAGTAAGAAGAACATTTGGGGTGTTTTTCCCCAAAGTTTGGATGTTGAAGTTATTTATGGAATGACATTACTGATTCTGTGTATAAAACTGAGCTTCAACCATATTACTCATATCTCAATTAAAGCAAAATACCAATGAAATAAATTTTAATAATGTAGGAGTAAAAAAGGCATTATTTGTTTTACTATCTCAGGTATTCATTGAGACAGTCAAGAATTACTTATAAGCACATAGTGCTAGGCATTGGTGATAAATGAAAGGACCACAGTTCCTGTCTTCATGTATCTACGAGTCTAAGGGTTACATAAAGCAAGCAATTTTAAGTGTATCAATTTGGAAAATTGTGATAAAGTGATGTATTTCCGTTTAAGGATACCCAGAGTACATTTTTATTTATCTATTTTAGGGAGAGAGAGAGAGAATAAAAACAAAGGGAGGAGCAGAGGGAGAGGGAGAGAAAGACTCTCAAGCAGACTTCTAGCTGCATGAGAAGCCCAGTGCGGGGCTAGATCTCATGACCTGGCGATCATGACCTGAGCTGAAATCAAGGGTCCAACACTCAACCAACTGAGCCACCAAATAACTGAGCAACCAAACAACTGAGCCACCCAGGTGCCCCTATCCAGAGAATATTTTTAGGGAACACTGATATTAAAACTGAGAATAATGAATGTATGACACTGGTAGCCAAGATTTCTTGAGCATCTAACATGAACTAGGTGCAGTTCTAAGTGTTCTTCCTTTATAAACAGACTTTTTCATAACCTTCTGAGATAGGTACTATAATTGTTTCTATCCTACAGATGTGGAAAGTGGAGCACAGTTAGGTATTAAGAGTTAATTTTGTGAGTAATGCAATCCACTCAAAGGCAATCACTTGTTCCTGACATGACAAAGAACATGATATTTTCAAGGAACTGTTAACCTTGGAAAATACAATTGCCTGTTATTTTACCAGCAAAAATGGGTTATTCAGGAATAGCAGAGAATTGCAATCTGAGACAAGGAGGCTAAGGCTGAACCATAGGCAAGGCCACAAGAGAAAAAGAGAGAGAGAGAGAGAGAGAGAGGTCTTTTATAGAAGAAAGGGGGACATTGGAAAGACTGTTAACAAAAAGTACATTGGAATAAACCATGAGTTCAAAGTGTAGTGGCTTTTCACTGGCTGAGTTGTGACAGTCTCTCACTAGCTGGGCTGTCAGGAGTAGAGTGGGTTAGGGGGGAGCCTTTTCTCCTCCTGCCAGGATAGTAAAGTAGTGTCCGTGTGGCAAGTTCTCTCTTTTCCTGTTGGGTTTGCAAATGAAACTACGTGGTAGGACATGAGAGCTCCCCCTGCTGGCTCCCTGACTCTATTCTAAAAGAGATTTCCTTTTATTAATTCTCAGGAACCAAAAAAATACTGGGGATTCAGAATGCAAAAGACACATATCGCCAGACCTTATAGGACCTCATGGCCAATATTAATAATCTCTTCTTTATCTCTTTCTTTATGCCTACAACACAAAGTCTGTGGAGGCTTCCAAGGAAGAGTGACCTGCTAAAATTACTGTTTTATAAAGTACAATTCTTTTTTTTTAAATTTTATTATCTTATGTTAATCACCATATATTACATCATTTGTTTTTGATGTAGTGTTTCATGATTCACTGTTTGCGTGTAACACCCAGTGCTCCATTCAATACTTGCCCTCCTTAATACCCACCACCAGGCTAACCCAACCCCCACCCCCTCCCCTCTATAACCCTCAGTTTGTTTCTTAGAGTCCATAATCTCTCATGGTTCCTCTCCCCCTCCGATTTCTCCCCTTTCATTTTACCCCTCCTACTATCTTCTTTTTTTTTTAACATATAATGTATTATTTGTTTCAGAGTAATAGGTCTACAATTGAACAGTCTTACACAATTCACAGCGCTCACCATAGTACATACGCTCCCCAATGTCTATCACCCAGCCACCCCATCCCTCCCACCCCCCACCACTCCAGCAACACTCAGTTTGTTTCCTGAGATTAAGAACTCCTCATATCAGTGAGATCATATGATACATGTCTTTCTCTGATTGACTTATTTCACTCAGCATAATACCCTCCAGTTCCATCCATGTTGTTGCAAATGGCAAGATTTCATTCCTTTTGATGGCTGCATAATACTCCACTCTCTCTATATAAACCACTTCTTCTTTATCCATTCATCTCTCATTGGACATCTTGGCTCTTTCCATAGTTTGGCTATTGTGAACATTGCTGCTATAAACGTCGGGGTGCATATACCTCTTCAGATCACTACATTTGTATCTTTGTGGTAAAAACCCAGTAGTGCAATTGCTGGGTCATATAGTAGCTCTATTTTCAACTTTTTGAGGAACCTCCGTACTGATTTCCAGAGTGGCTGCACCAGCTTGCATTCCCACCAAAAGTGTAGGAGGGTTTGCATCCCCGCCAACATCCTGTCGTTTCCTAACTTGTTAATTTTAGCCATTCTGACTGGTGTGAGGTGGTATCTCATTGAGGTTTTGATTTGGATTTCCCTGATGCCAAGCGATGTTGAGCACTTTTTCATGTGTCTGTTGGCCATTTGGATGTCTTCTTTGGAAAAATGTCTGTTCATGACTTCTGCCCATTTCTTTATTGGATCATTTGTTCTTCAGGTGTTGAGTTTGATAAGTTCTTTATAGATTTTGGATACTAGCCCTTTGTCTGATATGTCATTTGCAAATATCTTCTCCCATTCTGTTGGTTGTCTTTTGGTTTTGTTGACTGTTTCTTTTGTTGTGCAAAAGCTTTTTATCTTGATGAAGTCCCAGTAGTTCATTTTTCCCTTGCTTTCCTTGCCTTTGGTGATGTTTCTAGGAAGAAGTTGCAGTGGCTGAGGTCGAAGAGGTTGCTGCCTGTGTTCTCCTTTAGGATTTTGATGGGCATCTGTCTCACATTTACATCTTTCAACCATTTGGAGTCTATTTTTGTGTGTGGTGTAAGGAAACGGTCCAGTTTCATTCTTTTGCATGTGGCTGTCCACTTTTCCCAACGCCATTTGTTGAAGAGACTGTCTTTTTTCCATTGGACATTCTTTCCTGTTTTGTCAAAGATTAGTTTACCAGACAGTTGAGGGTCCATATCTGGGCTCTCTACTCTGTTCCATTGCTCTATGTGTCTGTTTTGGTGCCAGTGCCATACTGTCTTGATGATTACAACTTTGTAACAGAGCTTGAATTCCGGAATTGTGATGCCACCAGTTTTGCTTTACTTTGTCAACATTCCTCTGGCTATTCAGGGTCTTTTCTGGTTCCATACAAATTTTAGGATTATTTGTTCCATTCTTTTGAAAAAAGTGTATGATATTTTGATAGGGATTGCATTAAATGTGTAGATTGCTCTAGGTAGCATTAACATCTTCACAATATTTGTTCTTCCAGTCCATGAGCATGGAATGTTTTTCCATTTCTTTGTGTCTTCCTCAATTTCTTTCATGAGTATTTTATAGTTTTCTGAGTACAGATTCTTTCCCTCTTTGGTTAGATTTATTCCTAGGTATCTTATGGTTTTGGGTGCAGTTGAAAATGGTATCGACTCCTTAATTTCTCTTTCTTCTGTCTTGTTGTTGGTGTATAAGAATGCAACTGATTTCTGTGCATTGATTTTATATCCTGCCACTTTACTGAATTCCTGTATGAGTTCTAGCAGTTTTGGGGTGGAGTCTTTTGGGTTTTCCACGTAAAGTATCATATCATCTGCAAACAGTGAGAGTTTGACTTCTTCTTTGTAGATTCAGATGCATTTGATTTCTTTTTGTTGTCTGATTGCTGTGGCTAGGACTTCTAGTACTATGTTGAATAGCAGTGCTGATAGTGGACATCCTTACCATGTTCCTGACCTTAGTGGGGAAGCTCTCAGTTTCTCCCCATTGAGAATGATATTCGCTGTGGGTTTTTCATCAATGGCTTTTATGATATTGAGGCATGTACCCTCTATCCCTATACTCTGAAGAGTTTTGGTCAAGAAATGATGCTGTACTTTGTCAAATGCTATTTCTGCATCGATTGACAGGATCATATGGTTCATGT
Source organism: Zalophus californianus (assembly GCF_009762305.2). Lineage (NCBI taxonomy): Eukaryota > Metazoa > Chordata > Mammalia > Carnivora > Otariidae > Zalophus > Zalophus californianus. Next base: position 19,249,144 of record NC_045600.1, read on the forward strand.
TCTATCTTTTATTAATGTATTGTATCACATTGATTGATTTGCAGATGTTGAACCACCCTTGCAGCCCAAGAATAAATACCACTTGGTCGTGGTGAATAATCCTTTAATTTACTGTTAGATCCTATTGGCTAGTATTTTGGTGAGAATTTTTGCATCCATGTTCATCAAGGATATTGGTATATAATTTTCCTTTTTGATGGGGTCTTTGTCTGGTTTGATGATCAAGTAATGGTGGCCTCATAAAACGAGTTTGGAAGTTTTCCTTCAATTTCTATTTTTGGAACAGTTTCAGAAGAATAGGTATTAATTCTTCAAACGTTTGCTAGAATTCCCCTGGGAAGCCACCTGGCCCTGGGCTCTTGTTTGTTGGGAGATTTTTCATGACTGCTTCAATTTCCCTAGTGGTTATAGGTCTGTTCAGGTTTTTTATTTCTTCCTGGTTCAGTTTTGGTAGTTGATACGTCTCTAGGAATGCATCCATTTCTTCCAGATTATCTAATTTGCTGGCATATAGTTGCTCATAATATGCTCTTATAATTGTTTGTATTTCTTTGGTGTTGGTTGTGATCTTTCCTCTTTCATTCATGATTTTGTTGATTTGGGTCATTTCTCTTTTCTTTTTGATCAGTCTGGCCAGGGGTTTATCAATCTTGTTAATTCTTTCAAAGAACCAGCTCCTAGTTTCGTGGATCTGTTCTACTGTTCTTTTGGTTTCTATTTCATTGATTTCTGCTCTGATCTTTATGATTTCTCTTCTCCTTCTGGGTTTAGGCTTTATTTGCTGTTCTTTCTCCAGCTCCTTTAGGTGTAGGGTTAGGTTGTGTATTTGAGACCTTTCTTGTCTTGAGAAAGGCTTGTATTCCTATATACTTTCCTCTTAGGACTGCCTTTGCTGCATCCCAAAGATTTTGAATGGTTGTGTTTTCATTTTCATTGGTTTCCATGAATTTTTAAAATTCTTCTTTAATTTCCTGGTTGACCTATTCATTCTTAGTAGGATGATCTTTAGCTTCCATGTATTTGAGTTCTTTCCGACTTTCCTCTTGTGATTGAGTTCTAGTTTCAAAGCATTGTGGTCTGAAAATATGCAGAGAATGATCCCAGTCTTTTGGTACCAGTTGAGACCTGATTTGTGACCTAGGATGTGATCTATTCTGGAGAATGTTCCATGGGCACTAGAGAAGAATGTTAATTCCGTTGCTTTGGGATGGAATGTTCTGAATATATCTGTGAAGTCTATTTGGCCAGTGTGTCATTTAAAGCCTTTATTTCCTTGTTGATCTTTTGCTTAGATGATCTGTCCATTTCGGTGAGGGGTGTGTTAAAGTCCCCTACTATTATTGTATTGTTGTCGATGTGTTTCTTTGCTTTTGTTATTAACTGGCTTATATAATTGGCTGCTCCCATATTAAAGGCATAGATATTTACAATTGTTAGATATTCTTGTTGGATAGACCCTTTAAGTAGGATATAGGGTCCTTCCTCATCTCTTATTATAGTCTTTGTTTTAAAATCTAACTTGTCTAAAATAAGGATTGCCACCCTAGCTTTCTTTTGGTGTCCATTAACATGGTAAATCGTTTTCCACCCCCTCACTTTCAATCTGGAGGTGTCTTTGGGTCTAAAATGAGCCTCTTGCCAACAGCATATTGATAGGTCTTGTTTTTTTTTTTTTTTTTTATCCAATCTGATAGCCTGTGTCTTTTGATTGGGGCATTTAGCTCATTTACATTCAGGGTAACTATTGAAAGATATGAATTTAGTGCCATTGTATTGCCTATAAGGTACCTGTTACTGTATATTGTCTCTGTTCCTTTCTGGTCTATGTTACTTTTAGGCTCTCTCCTTGCTTAGAGGACCCCTTTCAATATTTCTTGTAGGGCTGGTTTCATGTTTGAAATGCCTTTAGTGTTTGTTTGTCCTGGAAGCTTTTTATCTCTCCTTCTATTTTCAATGACAGCCTAGGTTGATATAGTATTCTTGGCTGCGTATTTTTCTCATTTAGTGCTCTGAATATGTCATGCCAGTCCTTTCTGGCCTGCCACATCTCTGTGGATAGATCTGTTGCCAACCTAATGTTTCTACTATTGTAGGTTATAGATGTCTTGTCCTGAGCAGCTCCCAGGATTTTCTCTTTGTCTCTGAAACTTGTAAGTTTTACTATTAGATGTCGGGGTGTTGACCTATCTTTATTGATTTTGAGGGGAGTTCTCTGTGCTTCCTGGATTCTGATGCCTGTTTTGGGGGTTCTCTGTGCTTCCTGGATTCTGATGCCTGTTTCCTTCCCTAAATTAGGAAAGTTCTCTGCTGTAATTTGCTCCAATACACTTTCCACCCCTCTCTCTTTTTCTTCTTCTTCTGGGACTCCAATTATTCCAATATTGTTTCATCTTATAGTATCACTTATCTCTCAAATTCTGCCCTTGTTATCCAGTAGTTGTTTATCTCTCTTTTTCTCAGCTTTTATGTTTTCCAACATTTGGTCTTCTATATCACTAATTCTCTCTTCTGCCTCATTTATCATAGCAGTTTGAGCCTCCATTTTTTATTGCACCTCATTAATAGCCTTTTTGATTTCGACTTGGTTAGATTTTAGTTCTTTTATTTCTCCAGAAAGCGTTTCTCTAATATCTTCTATGCTTTTTTCAAGCCCAGCTAGTGTCTTTAAAATTGTCATTCTGAACTCTAGTTCTGACATCTTACTAATGTCCGTATTGATTAGGTCCCTGTCTGTTGGTACTGCCTCTTGTTCTTTTTTTTGAGGTGATTTTTTCTGTCTTGTCATTTTGTCCAGAGGAAACTAGATGAATGAGAGAACAAAATGCTAACAGGGTAACAATGACCCCAGAAAAATATACACTAAACAAATCAGAAGAAACCTGAAACCGGGGGAAAAGAAAGGGAAAGAAAGAAAAAAATTATAATATGATCAAATATGATCAAGTTGGTGAATGGATCAGTGCCACACACTAGATTTGGGGCACATTTTGGTCTGTTAGAATAAACTGCCTCCCAAAATTTTAAAGAGAGAAAAGCTTATATATGTACAAAAATAAGGGTAAATATGATGAAGGGATGAAATATGACTGTAAAGATGAAAATTATAAAAGGCTTTATAAAAGGAATTGATAAGATAAGAAGTTGGTTGAAAAAAGAAAGAAGAGGAATTTAAAACAAAAGGGAGAGAATATGATCAGGCAGGAGACTACAATAAAGTCATACATTAGAGATTTAGGGTATATTTTGGTCTGTTAGAAGAAACTGTATCCCAAAATTTCAAAGAGAGAACAACTTATATATATTTATATATATATACCAAAAATAAGGTTAACTACTATGAAGGGATAGAATATGACTCTAAAAATGAAAAATAAAAAAAGATTTTTTTTTTTTTTAAAAGGATTGATAAATGTTGGTTGAAAAAGGGAAAAAGAGGGTGCCTGGGTGGCTCAGTTGGTTAAGCAACTGCCTTTGGCTCAGGTCATGATCCTGGAGTCCCGGGATTGAGTCCCACATTGGGCTCTTCATTCAGCAGGGAATCTGCTTCTCCCTCTGGCCCGCCCCCCTCTCATGCTCTCTATCTCATTCTCTCTCTCAAATAAATAAATAAAATCTTTAAAAAGAAAAAGGGAAAAAGAAAAATTCAAAAAAAAAGAAAAAAAGAAAATTAAAAAAATTAACTTTGAAACAAATAATGCAACATATTTTAAGAAAAAAGAAAAAGAAGAAGATAGCAGGAAAGGAAGAATGAAGGGGAGTAAGTCAGAGGGGGAGATGAACCAGGAGAGATGATGGACTCTGAAAAACAAACTGAGGTTTCTAGAGGGGAGGAGGGTAGGGGGATGGGTTAGCCTGGTGATGGGTATTAAAGAGGGCACATGCTGCATGGAGCACTGGGTGTTATGAACAAACAATGAATCATGGAACACTACACCAAAACAAATTATGTAATATATGGTGATTAACATAACAATAAAAAAATTAAAAAAAAATTAACTTTGAAAAACTAAAGAATCAGGGGGATAAAACCATGAGTTCTATGTGCTATATTCCCCTAGTGCAGGCTTTCTGCCATTCTCATTGATAGGTAAACTCGGTCTTGGCTGGCTGTTCTTGCTTATCTTCTGGGGGAGGGGCCTGTTGCCATGGTTCCCAAATGTCTTTGCCAGAGGTGGAATTGCCCCGCCCTTGCTGGTCCAGGGTAAGTAATCTGCTCGGGTTTGCTCTAGTAGCTTTTGTTCCCTGCAAACTTTCCATACAACTTTGGAGGACAAGAGTGAAAATGGCGGCCTCCCAATCACCACCCCAGAGGAGCTGAGGACTTGGGGTCCCACTCTTCAGTGATCCCCCAGAGAAAAGCAGTCAATCACTCCCGTCTCTGGCCACTCTCCGTGCTCACCTGGCCTGTGACTGAGCATTTCTATCTCTGGCAAACGACCCCGTGTGGAGTCTCCAAACCCAGCCAATCCCTGTGGTGCTCTCTCATGCCACTCCTCCCGTGGGAGGAAGGGGAGTCTCCCCGGATCTGCCGCTTGTTGGGTTTCTGCTGGAAGAGCAGTGGCCCAACTGTGCTGCGGATCATGGTTTATGACAACCCTGAGCTGAGAGCCTGCTCCTCGGCTCCGTCTCTGCAGCTGGCTTCCCCACTCCAATACCTGGGAGCTCTACCCCACTCAGGCACCCCCGGTCTTTCTGTGACCCCGAGGGTGCTGAGACCACACTGTCCCAGAGACTGTTCCACCCCCTTACTTAGCCACTGGAGCGATATCCCTCAGTGGAACAGACTTCTAAAAGTTCCGATTTTGTGCTCTGCAGCTCTATCACTTGCCGGTAGGGGCTGATGGAGGCCCCCTCCCCCTGCCGTCTATCTTCCGGAATATCCCCTTGGATTCACTTCTCTGCACATCTTACCTTCCACAGAGTGGTTGTTTTTCTGTTCAGAGAGTTGTTGCTATTCTTTTCTTCGATCTCCTGTTGAGTTCATAGGTGTTGAGAATGGTTTGATCCTTATCTAGCTAAATTCCTGGGACCAGACAAAATTTAGGTCTCCTACTCCTCCACCATCTTGCTCCTCCCCCCAGTACAATTATTTATTAGTACTTCAGCTGATGACTGAATTGAATGAATCAGAGCAAATACCATAAAATTCACTTTGATGTTTTAAGCCTGGAAGATAAAAAAATTCCCATGGAAAGTTTAAAACTTTTATTTTCTTGTGTCTTAACTAAGACTCTATTCCTTGACTATACTCATGAAGAAGGAAAACTGAACATTTAGTAAACATTATATAGCCAATTTTATGAACATTTTCCTCTCTCTCCTTCCTTGAGGGCATTCCACCGTTTAATGGTATTTGTGCCAAATAATTACTTTTAAATTTAAGAGACCCAAATGTAATATGTCTGAAATCAGTTAATTGATTATTTCCCCCCCAAAAAATCGTGCTAAATGCTAAAATAAGAAAATATATCAAGGTTATAAAAAAATAAGGTTCATAGGTAAAGAACTGGCAAAATTTATTTTGGTTATCCATTTTCATTAACTTGGAGTTGTACTCGTTCTTGAAAATAACTTACAAATTATTCCTTTCATGCAGCCTTCCTAAGTTACAATATATACAGAGTGAATGCCTATCTTTTTTTCACTCACAGAACATTACTAGTTATTATTGCATAGGGTAAATTATTATATTTATTTACTCATTTTGTGATCCAATTCTTATTTAACATAACCAGAACTATTCCGAAACAAGATTTTGATATGACTCATAGAGAGCTGTAAATTAAAGATAAAAATATAGCCTGAGAGGGGAAAAAAATCCTAAAATTAAAAGGAAAGAGAAAATCATTATTAAAGGCAGATGAAATCAAAGTAGGTAAGTGTGCAAAATGTGTGCTCCAAAATAATATTTAATACATGGATTATAGTTAATTACTTTTGCATCTGTGTCTTCTACTAGATATGAATATTGTTGAAGATGGAGACTGTATCTCATAGATCTTCATGTCTGGCTCCGAAGAGGTCCCAATAAATGTTTGTTGAATGCATGTACATATGAATGAAAAAATGAGTAATGGTCCCCTAGTCCCAAGACACTTTAGTTGAAAAGGGTGAGCTACCATAATTAGGTATTGTGAAATTAGATTAGAATAAGGACATTTAACAGCTCTGTCTATAACTCAAAGCTTTGCAATGGGAAATATAAAAGCAGCCATGTAACATCTAAATGAATATTATCCATCAGATTTGACATTTATTAAGCAATAGCATCACACCAGGCACTGTTGTAAACACAAATTCTTTCCCAGTGAACTTAGATTTATATGTGCAGGCTTTTTTCCTGAAAAAGACTAATGCCATTTCATAGCAGATGGTAAAAGAATACAGAAAGATGACTTTAGTTTTCAACTTTTGTAGGCATTAGCCTACATCAACTCCTTATGCTGGGAATCCATCATGTTACCTGGACTAAAGATTCCAATTACATTCCCCTGCTTCTTTTGAACAGGAAATAGATTTCTTTGATTAAGAATTATTCACCTGTATTGTTATTGTCAGTGTTTCTATTCTATTATTGTTATTGAAACCATGGTTTCTTCTACTTTTTAAGTAGCATATAACAGTAGTTCTCAACTTTTTTTTTAGCACCACGATCTTAGTTTACTTTCCAAAATACTCTAGTAGGTAAGATGAAACTCCTGTTCTCTAAGTATTGTATGGAAGTAAAGCAAATCTTGGTGAAGTCTTTCTTCTGGGGCATAGTGTTCATAAAAAAATTTTCAATGATGGGAATAAGAATAATAGTAGTGGTTTAAATATTTTAATATATTAATTTTATGAAGTATCACATGAAAAATCCACATTGTCTACCCTACAGATACTTTTTATACTGCATGTAGATATTACTGTAAACTAAACTTTAATAAAGGTTCATTGTATTGGTAAAATTACTATTATAAAATTTCTAATTATAGCATGCTATAATTTAAAATACAGATATAAATATTGCTGAATTTTCTGTTAAAATTATGATTTTTAACATTTTACAATGATAATATTTAAATTTTAATAATTAAAACTCTTTGGTTCAAGTAAATGAATCAGGTTCTGGTTTGTTTAGGGAAAAACAAAAGGAAAATTATTGGTGTAATTCTTGCCTACCTTGTGGGAAACAAGATCATGAATTTTCTCTGGAGACGGAACCAAAATGATATGGGAGACCCTTTATTCTTTCTCGTTTCCAGCTACATTCTTCTCTTTTTTAAGAGATAAATTTTAAGTTTAATTACCCAGAAGACTTAATTGTTTTCCCTATATCCATATGGCATAATACGACTGCCAAAAGCTCTGAGAGAAAAGCCTTTAACTACTGTCAAAAATAAACAAAGCCTGTCCCTAGTTAAAGTGGCAAGGACAGATTTTAATCATTTATATACTGTTGCACTAAGGAACAGAGTCTAGTGTCAACTAAACTCAGATTTGTACAGGGGTAATTGGGTGGCTAAAAAGAAGAATAAAGAAGTAGGGAAGGGAGGGAGGGGGAGCTCAGTAGAAACAGAAAAGTGCAAATTTACAAAAAGTGGGAAGGGAGAGTTTTCCATGTAAAATCCATCTGTGTTTATTAACCGGTGCTTATCAAAGTTAGTCTCCTACCCTCCTTCCCACCAGCCAGAGACTGGCAGACAGGAGCCTCTTTTCAGGTGTTGGCTGGACAAACATTAAATTCTTTTAGCAGACTTGAGTTTCTCAGGCAGGCACTTCAGAGAGACTAGGGTCACTTGAGGGATGTAGCTTTAGCTGTTAGAAACAGTGTTTGTTCATGTCTTTGTGGGCCAGATTTGAGACCTACTTTAGAAGAGGTCTCAGACAAACCTGGCTAGTTTGGTCAAGGAGAGAATTTTTGTCATTCATTTTCTAGAGGCCTTAATTGTGTTTTGTTTTTTTCACCCCCTTAATCTATATGGCAGAAAATCATTGCCAGCATCTCCAAAGTTAACATAACCTCCATTTTGTTGACAAAGAAATAGATTTCTCCTTTTCTTTTGTTTATAAAATCATAGATGTTCCTTAGAATAAGGCCAGGTGCCCACTTCTGTACAAGTCAACCAAGGAAGTAGGGTCACAGTGTATCGACTTGGTGCTTTTTTGGTAGCTTTATAATGTGTGAAATAATACTTTTTCTCCAAATAGCAGAGGAACTGGAAGGAAAAACAGTATGTGGTCAAACCCAGTGTTCAGAGAGTAGAAATAGTCAGTTACATTTGTTGATCAGCTGAGGGGGCTACTCCCTGAACTGTGTTCACTGGACTAATAAAGACAGATCTCAGTAACCCCTCATTCTTTTTAGCCTAATAATCATGAGGAGGGAAGGGATAAACATGATGAGAAAGGAAGGGAATCGTTTTTACATAGACTCTAATTCTCCCACAGGTAGGATTAGATAACCAAATTTTGGTTGAACATTATGGTCCCATTTATAAGTGCTCAAAAAAATATGCTGTGTTTCATTGGTTCTTCTATGCCTGATTCATTTCCTTGTCACTACTCTTTCATATTGTAGAGGGCTTGGGCACTCTGTCAATTTATTACTTTAAAAATCTCCTTGAAATAGTTATTGTCCTAGTTTTAGAATGAGTTGAATATATGGTATATTTTAAAAGATAAATGATACACATATCCTTTCTGAATCTGAATTTTTTAAATGAGATGGTAATAATCCCTTAGAGGGTTAATGTGAAGATAAAATTTTATAGCACAAACAAAATCACTGAACATCTTGTAGACCATCAATATGTGTGGATTTCTACATCATCTCCCCATTACAAATACAATTTCTAATCAGACAAATAAACTAGATTACTCATATTAATCATAACTAATTTAAAGTCTGAGTCTGAAAAATCTCATACCTGGATTACCTGTATATCTCTTGTTATTGCCTATTTCTTCTCTTTGTCTTCGTTGATTAAATTTTATTTCCCATCACACTGGCACACATTGTAGTATTTGATAAGCATAGTGCATGAAAAACTGTAGTGGTTCCAGGGGCGCCTGGGTGGCTCAATTGGTTAAGCAATTGCCTTCCGCTCAGGTCATGATCCCAGGGTCGTGGGATTGAGCCCTGCATGGGGCTCCCTGCTCAGCGGGAAGCCTGCTTCTCCCTCTCCCACCCCCCCGCTTGTGTTCCCTCTCTCGCTGTCTCTCTTTCTCTCTCTCTGTCAATTAAATAAATAAACAAAATCTTAAAAAAAAAAAAACTGTAGTGGTTCCAAATGATACCGTTTATCTACAGATACTACTCTAACTGGGCTAGAGTAAGGCCCTATCTCTTCTAGCATCAGTATCTTTCCAGTTAACATTTGCTGAAATTATAGGAGACTCAGCTGAAAGTCTGGGTCTAAACCAGGGTCACTGAGTCTGACCAGGCCTGAATTTCAAATTTTAATATCCAACACCATGAGACTGCTAAAATTTTCTGCCTAGCTCTTTAGCAAATAGCAGCTTCTTTCTGCTTGATTTCTCTGCTTCTTACCTCTGGGAATTTTAGGTTTAACAAACATTCCAAGAACAAAATCCTGTAGAATTTTATGTTTGCATTCCTGTTGTACCCTTTTCTTGAGGGTCTTGGCACCTGAGTTCCAATTTTGGTCTCTCCAGTCCCATGACATTAATAAATATCCTAGGTTGCTACTTTTTGCTGAGACTAAATGTCAATCTCTGTGAATCATCAAGTGTCTTCAAGAAAAAAGCTATAGAGAAGGTCAGGGTCACCTCATTGAGCCTCTCTCCATTTTTCAAGAATCTTAGCTCCTCAAATTCAGGCAGCCTCAGGAACCAGGTATCAAAGCCTGGTTCTTTGATGCCTTCAAAAATCTGGGTTTTGTTTGTTTGTTTGTTTGTTTGTAGTGTATTTTTTGGTGGTTCCCAGAGGAGATTGAGAGCCAGAAGCAGAAGTACTCAGTAGTCTGCACCCTAGAATATCTAGAGATTTCACCCCTGTAAGAAATGTCCCCACACGAAAGGATATACATACACTTCTCAATAGAATTAGCCATTAAAACATATATACATTATCTTATATTGTCAGTAGAAATAGTAGGGGATTTGTGGCCTAATTTACCACTGGTTAGAGTTGTCTTTGAGCTGTCAGCATTGGAAAGAAATAGTATAGGTTAAAGCAAAGATGTTGGGGATGGTAAAATATAATAAAAAATAAAATTATTCGTGGCAAAACAGATACACAAGTCAACAAAAGGGGGTGCCTGGATGGCCCAGTCAGAAGAGCGACCTCTTGGTTTCCACTGGGGTAGTGATCTCAGGTTCCTGAGATTAGCCCACCCTTGGGCTCCATACTTCGTGTAGAGTCTGCTTGGGATTCTCTCTCCCTCTCCTTTTGTCCCATTGGCTCATGCTCTCTCTCTCTAAAAATAAATAAATAAATCTTTTTTTTTTAAAGTCAACAAAGTTAATAATCCTATTAACAGATGATGACACTGTTTTGAAACAATCTCAAATGTATTGAAAAGTTGCAATAGGGGATTCCTCTCTCTTTATTATTATTAATAGAGCTCAGAGAAAATAGACAAATATAAAACTAAATATACCATACTACATGCAGTCTAATAAACATTATTTTAAGTGGAAAGGTATGTGAAAACAAAGAATATTTCATCTCTGTGATGATCTGCTCATGGTAACTTATTAATTTAAATTTCCAATTAAATACTTCTGGAAAGTGGAATAGTGACTTCATGTAAAAATTAGAGTGACAAGTTAGCCTAAAATGTGTTACAGTGGAAAGAAATCTTTTACTGTTTAGCCAGGCTCTTGGGCAGAGAGCAGCATGATACACTAAGAAGGTGGAAGACTATTTAAAAGCAAATGGACAAATCATGTAGTGGGTACCCAAGCCAACAGGTTCACCCTGGGAATTTTTCTATTACAACCTGAGGAAATTTAATTATCTATTGTTCCCTTTTATTGCTATCCCTACAGGTAGATTCTTTGTAGAAAGAGAAAGAGGTGGGTTTTTTATTTTGGTTTTTGTTTTCATCTGAGAGCAATGACTTTACGAGAAGAACTCATGGACTCTCTCCCAGATGACTGAAAAGTGAGTTTCTGAGATCCACAGGTACAGTGAGGTGATGGAGAAGTGTAAATTGAAAACAAACAACATGAAGGAAATACCCTCTTTTTGCTTTAAATATTGAGCATTGAAAAGATTGTGTCCTCTTGTAGCGGAGGGGAAATAAATAGGGAAATGTTACAATGTGGATTCGAAATGGAGTAGTTTGGATGACATAAATGTGAAGAGGTCTCAAAATTCAATTTGGCAATTCATACATAAAGGATTTGGAGAAAAAGCTCTTGAGGAGAAGTGAGGCTGGATGTCAGAATTTCATAGGTGCTGTTGATATCATATTATATTCAACAAACTCTATTGATTAGAGTATTAATAGACACTGGCAGAGGAATTTATCTATCTTTTTTTTTTTCCCCTGTCTCCATGTATTCATTTCCCCTCACCCCAGGAGGATATGATTTTACTAGATTAGGATCAAGTCAGTTAGCTTAATGGCTAACAAAGAAAGACTCCAATAGGGGTTAAAGTATTGTGTAGGCAATCGATTATATTCTGCTACATTTTGGCATTACCAATAATCTTAGCTTAATGGGTTTTACTCCTCTTGAACCCACTGTGTTTCCTTTTCACTAAAATGACACTGATTACATGCAAGTGATTACTGAGGTAGGAATATAATTTGTAGCTTCTCCCAGTCATGATACTGATAAAGCTTTGTCATAATACTATGTCTTCAATAGATTATTTCAAATCTTCCTGGAAATTTAAATCTTGAACATTGATTAACATCATTTGGGTGACTATTTAACATAACAATTATAATTATCATCATGATATTATTGACATCACAATTATTAACATTTAACATAATTTTTATGTAGGTATAAAATACTAGAGAAAATTATACAAAACGTTAGTGTATGGCCAATGAAATTTGGGCATAACCATCACTTCATCAAGAAATAAAATACTAATAAGACCTGAAGGCACTGTTTTGCCACGGGTGCTTGTCACTATCCTGCTCACTTAAGGTAATCACTATTCTGATTCATATTTTTTAGCATATAGTTCTCTGATTTTAGACAAATGCACAAAATCATGTAATAACTGTCACAATCAGAACCAGGTCCCCCCACCCCCAAATTCTCTAACGGATGTCTGCTCTCAAGACGTTTCCAGCCAGTCCCAGAGAGGTGAGGGATTTTGTTCTTTCCCCTTTCCCCAGCAGCATTAGGCTTTCCTCTGTGCCCCGCAAGAGGCCTAACACTTTTGTCCCATTCCAGGAAAAGCTTTCTGCCTTTCCCAGTGCTGTGTTCCCTCCTCTCCTGCAGACCCTTACCACCTAGGGATAATTCTTTTGTTCTTCAGACCCCTGCCTCTTTCAACATCCTCATGAGCACCTATAAAAGTTTATGGAGTAAAGCCTGCTAGGAGGCGTGAACGATCCTTGTACCTGCAGTTCCAGGGAGTCTCTACTTTCATCCTCCCTACACTTGACCCATTCATTTAAAATAGCTGAATTCAGGGGCGCCCGGCTGGCTCAGTTGGCTAAGTGGCTGCCTTCAGCTCAGGTTATGCTCCCAGGGTCCTGGGATCAAGCCTGGCGTTGGGCTCCCTGGTCAGCGGGGAGCCTGCTTCTCCCTCTCCCTCTGCTACCCCCCCTACTTGTGCCCTCTCTGTCTCTGTCAAATAAAAAACAAAATCTTAAAAAAAAAAAAAGAGAGAGAGAGAAACATTTGGGTTGTTCCTGAGGTTTTGAATAATCCTTCTATGACCATTTTTACAAGGACTTTGGTGTCCATAAGTATGTATTTCTCTAAACTCCTAAACCTAGAAGTTAAATTGTTAAATAATAGAGTATTCATAACTTCATCTGTACTAGATACTGTCAGTTTTCCAAAGTAGTTGGTAATTTGTATCTTGAGTCTGCTCCACAAGTATAAACTGACTCCATTGTTCTCCAGGGCTTTTAAAGAGCCACTTTACAATTTTACCCAAGTTAATATAATTGGTCCTGGTCGGATAGTTGATCTGACTCAAGCTACTCCTTTTTAGGGAGAAGCAGATATTTCATAATGTTGCTTTTAAATTTACAAATATAATACGAATTATAATTTTAAACAGACTTGACTTTTATAGAAATAATGCAAAAATTTTAAAGTTTGCAACCATTCACAATCTGTATCAGTAAAAATTAACTTAATATTTTATATTGAAATGTATTAATGCCATTACCTTTATTTTAAAACTATAATTTATACAGTTCTATAACCTAACAAATCATCTCAATCTCTGTTTCTCACTATCTTTGTCTCTCTCTGTCTCTCCGTAACACTTCCACTCCCTGTCTGCCTCTCTCTCATCCTGTTGTTTGAAATAGTTCCATTGTTATCCATTTCAGTTATGTACCAGATCCTAGCTACCCAATATTCTACCACTGGTCAACTAGGTGATTTCAAATGTTTCCCTGTTATAAACTATGTTCTAATCAACATTATTGTGTGTGTGCCTACATGTGTGTATATATGATTTTTAAATGTTAGTACAAGTGTTTCTTTGGGTAAAAATTATTTGCTATGAAATTACTAAGTTGAAGGATATAAATACTCATTTTTAAAAATTTTGAAACAATCTCAATCTTACAGAGAAGTTGCAAGAACATGTCAAAAAATTGTCTCCCTAAACCATTTGAGAACAACTTACCTGATGCCCACCACTCCCCAATATTTTAGTGTACCTTTCCTACACACAAGGATTCTCTCCAACATAACCATAGTACAACCATAAAAACAGAGATAGTAGCATTGATACATGACTACCATTTAATTGTCAGACACTCGATAAGTTTGGCCAATTATTCATTTAATATCCTTTATACAACAAAAGCATCCAGGTCAGAATTACGTTTTACATTTACTTCTTATTTCTCTTTCATTTCTTCCAATCTAAAATAGTTCCTTTGTCTTCCCTTGATTTTCATGACCTTGATACTTTTGAAAATAGCCAGCTGGTATGTTGTAGAAGGTCCTTCAACTTGGTTTTCCTCATGATTACATTCAGGTCCTATTCCTGTTATAGGGGTCATGCTGTTTGTTTGTTTGTTTGTTTGTTTTTCACTGCATCCCCTCAGTTGGTAAACATTTTAATTTATCCAATTATTGATGATGTTCACTTTAAATATTTGATAAGTGTTCTTTCAGGTTTCTCCACCAAGGTGATTTCTTTTTCTTTTGTACTTTGCATTCTGTAAGGAGTTTCTTTGAAACAATTAAAACATTCTTTTCCTTATGAAATTCATTTATTTATTTACTATTTTATTTTGGGTTCAAGGTTTCTTATTTTATTCAGTAAGGTATCATCTGTAACTATTATTTTAATGTTCAGTTATCCTGTACTTGGCTGGTGGGAGACTTTCAAGCTTCCTTGTCTGAACTTATGACTAACCTCATCATTTTTTTGGCCTTTTTCCACTTCCTGGTACAAGAAGTCCTAAGCTCTTGTATTTTCCCTTTACCTCCCTGATATTAGCCATTTCTCCAGAGAATCCTGATTTTGTTTAGTGAAAATTAGTACATTAAAGCCAAAACTGGGGGCTCAGCAGCATCAACGCTGTTAAGATATCACTACTTCCCAGCCCTCTCAAAGGCAGAGCTAGGTTATACATGATTGTTTATATTTATTTATCTCTTTTATCTAAGTCTTTTATGCTATATTTATTTCTATATTTATCCACCTGTATTTATTTCTCTGTATGCATTGAAAACTGTGAATTCATATTGATACAAGCAATTCTAACCCAACTCAACTAATTTCTTCTTATTATTCTCCCTTTTTATATTTGTAACTGTTTTTTCTGGCTTCATCTTTCTTAATACATTTACTACCCCCTTTTCCTCCATGCAGATGCTTTCCTCATCCCCACTTAGGCTTTAACACCAAGTAAATGTCTGCCATCCCTGGCCCTTCTGTAGAGGTATCCTCCCCACCCTATATGGGTTGTAACCTCTCTCTGGGCCAAAGCAACCTCTTATTTCCTATTTGGACATGTGTCTTACTCTGTTTCATCTCAAAACTTTAAGACTAAATATTTCATAAAGGGTTGGGATTGAGGGAAGGGACAGGAGAAGGAGAAAAAGAGGTGAATGGACATTTTCAAATTTAATGCAATACAAAATTATTCTCCTTCTCCTCATGAGTGGGTAATATCAGTCTTTTTAACACTTGTTAAACGATAGGAAATAAATAACAATTATTTTTGAAATATTTTGGTTTCTTTAATTATGACTGAGGTTGATAAGTTTTTAATACTGGTTGTGTGTGCTTTTGTCTATAAAGAGTTATTTTTTATCATTTTTTTCTACTTTGCTCTTTGTTCTTTCTTGTTGAGTGAATGTTTCATTATTTATTCAACAAATATTTACTGCACATGTATTACTGACCCTTAAGATTGCTCTCTAGTTAGCTATTTTTCATTTGTATAAACCTTTTATGTAGAATTTTAGTAATGAGATCCTCAAAGGCAGGAATCAAATTTCATATTTATCTTGGAATCATTTCACCACATGGCACAATGCCAGGTATATATTCACTAGCAACTTTCTTTTAATTATTTATTTGAAGATAATTATTTAACGTGAGGTCCATGGATAAATTTCAAACACTTACAAACCTGAAAATGTATAGGTAGGTACATGTCTGTGTGTATATTTTTCTTGAGAGTGGCTAAGTTTCCATAGGAACATTGAAACAGCTCATCTGTCCCCATTATTTTAGTATAAAATTAGAGATATGCTAAACATTAAGTGAAGATTTATTTATACTAAAGACTATGACTAACCTTATAAACTTATTTTACATAAACCATCCTGTGATCAGGATAATGACCTTTGACCTCAAATCCTCACTGCATGTAGTCTAAAAAAACTTTCAACACTCACTGGTAAGAAATGCACCCCTGTGATGATGTATCACCCAAAAGAAGATCATCCTTTTCTTTAAAGATATGATTGTTTTGGTTCTACAAGAATATTTTATTTAAAGTAAATTAATGACAAACAAAAAGTTTTTTTTCCAGTGTTTAATATAAACACTCTTCAAATTGGACATATTTTTATCAAAACAAACTTCTCTAAAGAGTTTAAATTGCAAATATGAATTAAAATACCTACTCCATAGTTTAAGCTACAAATTTGTTTTTATTCTGACTAGTATTTTACAACAAAACTAGCGGGGTTTAATCACTTCTGAATTATTCTGATAAAGGATATAATTTATTTAAGTTTCTTAAACATGAAATGAGTATCTCTAAAAGATAGTGAGGTAATATTCTTGGGAGATTCTGAAAGCATGCCAACTGGTAATTGACTTTGTGAACTGTGATTTACCTGGAGTATATCATCCTACAAAGCAATTAGTAGCTATTAAGTGTATGTTCAATATATAAATGTCAAATATAATAGAAATTTGCATCAATATTTGGTCATTTTTGTTTTGTGGTGGGGAGCACACAGATACTTAACAACATGCTGTTAATAATTTAATCATAGCGCCAATACCATCTCAATGAATGTTAGAATCTTAAAGCTTTACAATGATTTAAAATTATTTGTCATAATCAAAAGTCTTATATTCAATCCCCTCTTCATCTATTGATTTAATGAACGTTTATTCAGTGTCTATAATGTTAGAAATTAGGTGTGTGAGATTCAATAAAGTAGCACATATTTAGGCAACATTACATTGTATGTGAGGGAAATATGAACATGAAAACAGTGGGGAAAAGGACGCCAAAAGGAGGTGGGGAGGGGCAGAATTCAGAATCCAAACCTCATACCCACGCCAACACTTCTTTTGGCTTTGTTGATACAGCAGAAAATTCTTCCTGTTAATATCTTTGTGATATTCTTGGAACATATAAGTCATATTCAAACATCACTAATCTGTCCTTGTGAAAAAATAAAAAAGTCAAGAAAATAGCATAGGTTTGGGTGAACGGTAGGGTGCACAAGAAGAACATCATCATAACGGTATTACTTTGTTTGGTTTTATCCCCAGCCCCAGTTGATTCCTATCAAAACTCAAGTTCGAATTCCAGCCATGACACCTACTAGCTGCAAGACAGAGAGTTATTCTATCTCTTAAACCTGAATGCTGTCATATATAAAATGGGTATGATAATATCTTCCCTGAGTTATCAAGATAATTAAAGTATAATGTACACAAAACATCTCGCATAGTGTCTGGCTTATAGTACACATCCATGGACATTTTAATACCCAAAATATAGTTTTAACTTTCCAAGATCAAAATGTTTGGATGTTGTGTTTTCTGTGCTTCAGCCTTACCTTATATATTCTCACAATAAATTCCCATCACCAAATGCGACATAAGACTTCCATGTAGCTCACTGAAATCTGAAACAGGTTCTATGTTCTTACAGTATGTTTCATAGCATGCTGAGCTTTCCAATGAGCATATTATAGTACTGTAATTGAACTTGTAGCAAGACCAGAAAAATCAATATATACTTAATAAAATTTCTGTTGATTTTGGCCAAAAATAGCAGTTAGCACAAGATCATTCTTGTACTAATTGCTGCAATCACTAGTTATTCTATCTGGGAACAGGGGAGGTTCACTTGTCTCTTACTGATCTGGCTTGACTGCATAGACGTGGTTTAAGGCTTTTTAATAAATAGCAAATTTATGCAACAACAAACCCAAAAATATTTCAAAAAGAAGTAACTCAAGAAGACTATAACTACAGCATTGTTTAAAAAAAAATAGTCAGGGAATTGACTTGAACTGGGCATCTAGATAACATCATAACTGAAAACAGATGCACTAAGCACAAAGCAGCTTTTGGGTTTCTGGTTCCTGAACACTAATGCAATCGCCCAGTTGTGGAGTCATGCTAATGACTCAACATGAAGTTTTAGTACCTCTCTCAGACATTTAGCTAATGATAGATTGTAAATCACTTTGCTACCTGAAATGTAGGACCAGATCTATATTATGTTAATGAATCTGACGCTGCATTGCTGATGATTACTAAGAATCATCAGGGGCCATTAAAACTGTACTGGTAATGAGCTGCAGTTTGTTTTGGTGGAGAAATCCGGATTTAGAACTTGGCTTACTAGTATTTTCTAGCTAGAATAAGATAGCTTTACTTCTTTGAAATTCAGGTGCTTTTCCTATTAAATGGGGAACTATTACTTGTCAGAGAACAAATTATGATCATGTATATGAAAGCACTTTGTATATGGCATATATTTTTTACGATTATGGTACCCTTTTAAAAAATCATTAGATTTTAAATATGCATTTAGCATTTAATCATACAAAATAATTTAAAATAAATCTATTGAGATGTTTAATAGGTAAGAGATAAGCTGGTTAAGGAAACATGATTCTTCTTTTTATTTAATTCAAATCCTCTGTGATAGTTTATTCAGTAATGTTACATTACTTTCTGTTATAACATTGTTTTAGTTCTAATTTAATAATGCTTAAGATGTTGAAATTAATCACTGATTTTATCTAATCACTAATTTTAAAATGAACAACCAGGATAGATTAATTCACAAAAAATGTTTAGGGACTTATATTCTACAATTCAAAAATCAAGAGGCTTCCTAATTTCATATTCAGTGAACAGTTGTTAAGAATATTATATAGGCCAAATTATGCCAACCTTTAATATAGGCGTGCTGTAAGTCATTATTATAAACCTTAGAAACAAGTAGTGTCATGTCATCTTTAGACAAAGAGACTGAGGTTCAGAGAAGTTTTATAAAGCCTAAAGTCACATGACTAATGCATTAAAGTGCTGGCGTCTTGTCCATTGTTTTTATTCCAAAGTCAGTGCTTCTCTCCTTTAAACTATATTTTGCCAAATAGCTTTTACAATTATTTGTAAAAACTTCAAAATTATAACATTATCTTTTTCAAAAACTAAATCCTTCAGTTCTGGACTAAGGTTAAGATAATAGGCAAGAGAATATACATTTAATTTTAAGTCAGTTTGCCTATTTAAATATCAAAGGACAAAATATGTGGACATAAGATAGGAATATAACAATATATAATCAATTATTGTTTGCATTATTATTTTTTTAAGATTTTATTTATTTATTTCAGGGAGCAAGAAAAAGAGAGTAGTAGTGGGGGAGGAGCAGAGGGGGACAAACAAACAGACTCCACACTGAGCCCAGAGCCAAGGCAGGGCTTAATCCCAGGACCCTGAGATCATGACCTGAGCCAAAGTCAGAAATCAAGAGTCCTCCGTTCAACAGACTGAGCCACCCAGGTGCTCCTATTTTTTGCTTTAAATTATAGATTCTATGGCCACATAGCCAGTATTCAATGTTGAGAGAACTATTTAACTTATATGCACATCAATTTCCTCAACTATTAGAAGGTGATAATCATTACACCCGTCTCATAGGATTTCTGTGAGTATTAAAAGATCTTACATATAAAAAGCGCTTAGAATAGCACCTGGCACTGAAAAAGCACTTGGTAAATGTTAGCTATTGTTATTGGCCCCTTATTTTCTGCTGTCTAGATCACTTTCTTTTTTTTTCTTTTTTTATTGTTATGTTAATCACCATACATTACATCATTAGTTTTTGATGTAGTGTTCCATGATTCACTGTTTGTGTATAACACCCAGTGCTCCACACAGAACGTGCCCTCTTTAATACCCATCACCAGGCTAACTCATTCCCCCACCCCCCTCCCCTCTAGAACTCTCAGTTTGTTTCTCAGAGTCCATCGTCTCTCTCATGGTTCGTCAACCTCCTCCGATTTCCCCCGCTTCATTCTTCTCCTCCTGTTATCTTCTTCTTCTTTTTTTTTTTTAACATATATTGCATTATTTGTTTCAGAGGTACAGATCTATAACTCAACAGTCTTGCACAATTCACAGGGCTCACCATAGCACACACCCTCCCCAATGTCTATCACCCAGCCTCCCCATCCCTCCCACCCCACCCCCACTCCAGCAACCCTCAGTTTGTTTCCTGAGATTAGCCCTATTTAAAGATCAAGGACAGGTAGGTTTTTTGTTTTTTTCTTTTTTCTTTTTTTTTTTAGAGAGGGAGGGCTCCATGCCCAGTGTGGAGCCTGACATAGGGCTCGATCTCATGACCCTGAAGTCATGACCTGAGTGGAAATCAAGAGTCTGATGCTTAATCGACTGAGGTACTCAGGCGCCCAGAGAACACGTAAGTTTTGGATGAAAAAATTTACAATTGGCACATAATTTATTTAAAATATACACCCTTTGTCAAATTTAATAGTTAATCTGTTATTCTAAGAATTTTATCGTTTTCACATGGTTCATTATCTAACTTAGTTATAATATTTTTCTGCAATGAAGCCTTAAGGAAAAAAACCTCAACCACTTGTCTTTGCTTGCAGAGGGAGAGAACAAGGCAGGCTATTACTACCTCTCTAAAGGATGGCATATCCAGTTTGAAGGAGAATAATTTGTCAATTTAACTACAACAAAATCATAATAATCATATTTGTTAATTACTTTAAAGGAAATATCCTTTCCAAAACTATTGAAGTAATGGCAGTTACAATTTGTTTTTAACAGATCGTTATGTACCAGAATCTATGCAAAGGTTGTTATATGTACCCTTTCTACTCTTCACATGAACCTTGCATGAGGAAATGGTGTTCACATTTATGGGCAAAGAGGTAAACACAGAGATTCTACATGATTTGGAAGAACGTAGACCACTGAGGATGTGAAGCACATACTTTATAGTTGGACAGAACTGGGTTTAAATTTTATTTGATTTTTTCCTCACTAACATATAACTTTCTCCAACCTATTTTTATGATCTGTAAAACATCTCCTCATGTTGCTATGAGGATTGTGTGTGATAATTTCATAATATGTTTAATGTATTACTGGGCACATGGCAAGAATTCATACATGGTTACTCATATTATGATTAAGCTAATGCATCAATATTATGTAATCCTATGCTAAAATTTGTCCAACTCCAAGGATCACCATCGCTTACAACCATGTTTATCAACTCTTAAAAAAGATACTGACATTAGATATTTTGATAAACCATTTTGTAATTAAGATCTAATTCTCTAGATATGAAAGTCGTATGTGTGTGTATACATTTTAACATCAGGCTCCATTGAGAACTCTATTAAACAAATACTCTTACTCCTTTACTGTGTCCCATTGCGAACTATGAGCTTAAATCTGAGCCAACGTGATGGCCTTGACCTGTTCTCACATGGAGAACAGGTGCCCACAGACCACTTTAGTTTTATGTTTTTCCTTTTGGAGAAAGAGCTTTGATTGCAATTTTTGATGTACTGTGGAGCAGTCTTTTAGACAGTGGGCAGCCTATTATCCACAGGAGATTAATACATTATAACACCAAATCAAGAATGACATAATCATTTTCACACCAAAAGCATACCAGCAGTATTTATCATAAAGAAATGATTGATTTACACCAAGCAGAAGTAATTTACATTTTTATACACACATGCACATTCATATATAAACTTCCAAAGCTTTAATGTAATTATCTTCTAATACACCTTTTAGATGAAAAATATTCTTAAAGAGCAAAAACAGCAACTGTAACTTTAAAATGTTTTATTTTGTTCTCTTAATTAAGGAGTTATGAAAATATTCTGCAAGTGAATTTAAGTCAAAAATGATGTTTCGAAGAAGTCACTCCGCATCATCTGGAGCACTGCACCCTACTATGACTTAGCAGGTGACATGCCAATTCCATTTTATTTATAGTGGCATGGGTCCATGATTCCACCCCTCAGTGACCTGAATTCAAAATGCTCAAAGAAGGATTTACGACTCATAATTTAGTTTTGGAGAATCTGTACATCATAAACGATAATGCACTTCTGTAAAAAAAATTAATCTGTTTCAGTCACAGATGCGCCATCCCTTTCAATAACATATTACCTCTTGAACAAGTCAAAGATTCTCCTTCCACTCATCCTTTGCTAAATTCCATACTTTCTTGGGTAAATATTGAGCATTGAAATGCTACTTAGGAATGAGTGATATTTGACTATCTTTTCCTATTTTTTAGCATTTTTAATTTTTTTTTACATGAGGCAGGACAGAGTTATAACCAGGAATATATATTTTTTAATTTAACTAAGGCTTCTATATTCTAAGAGCTGTATTATATGCTCAAAATTTAAAATAAATAATCTAATTAAAATAATCTATGGTTTCTACCCTAACTTTTCTATTTAAATCAGTTATGACATCAAAAAGGGGAACAGAAAAATCAATAAGTTCAAAATATTCATTTATTCTTAGAATAAAAATTTACACCAAAATTTAAATCTGTGAATGCATGGTGTTCCATTTAAGTTAATCATATTATTCAGTGGAATGAGAGCTGGCACAAAGAGTAAGAGGACTAAGGACAGAATACTCAAATTCTTTTGCATTCTTGCAAGTGATCTCAAGATGCCAAATGAGGGTCTAGCTGCAAAAGATAAGTGTACCCGTCATCGACCAAACAGACCAACTATCTTCTACAAATCACGTCAAGGTAGTTATTGTAATCAAATTTGCAAAATACTTTGAAATAATATGACATATTGACTTATGAATTATCTCAAATTGTTGCGTATAATTGTGCAGCTTCCTTGACTCCCTTCCCTCATTTCCTTAACGTTGTAATTTGCATTCCAGTTTCTCTTCTGATATTGAAAGGCTCAAACTACACTGAAAAGCATAGTGGGTATACATATTCCTCCTTTAAGAACATTAAGAATGTGAGAATGGCCTCAAAGTAAACATTGGAAAGGAAAATAAGCAAGACAACATGCACTTGAGATTTGGAGGATCAGATCACTAGGAAATACCTAAAGGATTCCACAGCCACATCCAGGAAATTAAGCCTGATCTTTATTCTTAGATAACTCATTTGCAGTTAAACTGTCAAAGAGATTTTTCTATTAAAAGACACAATGTTAACAGAAAAAATAAATAAGTAAAGGCAAAAAAAAAAAAAAAAAAACTGCCTAATCCTAGCCCAAGACTGAAAGCATCTAATTTTTGAAAAAATAACTTTATAACTTTGAAGTTTTTATAAATATTATTTCAAATCAAATTGGAGAATAGTGTGCACATACAAAGTTTTTGATAGAACTTTAATATTTCCAGGAACCAATGAGATTTGGCCAGAGAGGAGATGTCTTCCATGATGAAAGAGACAAACTAAAAAAAAGTTAAGTATTTTAAATAAGACAGCTGTGGTAGATGAATCTTTCAAGATAGTCAACACTGAATCAGTATGAAAATAATAATTCAAAGATTTATTCAAGTGACTTTTTTTCCCTGAATTGGCAAATATTAAACCATAGCAACAGCTTCACAAGCTCCAAAATAGCCTTCCATCTTAAACTCTAAAAGGGAGTTTAATATTCAGATACATTTAAGAACATTGCATGTTCTGTGCCCACTTGGAGGAGTACATTGCACATTAGCATATTAAAGATCTGAATGGCTCAGCTGTATGGACGTATTTTTAATTGCATTTGATATATCATACTTGACTACTTGAATATTCCTCAAATGAAATAATTAGCATGCTATAGAACTAGCATTCTATGAAACATTTCTAAGATAGGGTGCTCCAAACACAATCATTGACTGATAAACAGAGGTGTGCTGTGCTTGATTTTCTCCATTCTCCCTTTCAGATTGGTTCCACTTTTTTCACACTGCTGGACCACCACGTGGCCGACCAGCTCTTCACAAAAGAGCTTTTTGCGCTCTGACTTCAAGTTACTCAAGGGTTGGCACCAACAGGAATTCAGAGAATGGACAAGAGGTCTAGTACATTTTTTTTAAGAGCGTGCACACACATGAGCACAGTGGGAGAGGGCAGGGGAAAAGGGAGAGAGAAAATCTTAAGCAGGCTTCATGCCCAGCACAGAGCTCTACACAGAGTTGGATCTCATGACCCTGAGACCACAACGAGAGCCAGAGTCAGATGCTTAACCAACTGAGACACCCATGTACTTTAAAAGGTCTAGTACATATTACCCTGACTGTATCCCTGCAAGATCACTACAAATTGGCTGTGTCCCTATGCCAAAGACCAAAATTCCTATCAGGTGGCATTTCCCTATTAAGTACTCTTCCTGTGTTCTAATCACACCTTTCCTTCCCCTTTAAGAACTCTCAGTGGCGATTTCTTTTTTTTTTTTTAAGAGATGGAGAGAGATTATATGTGTGAGGGGAACAGAATGCAGAGAGAGAGGGAGAAAGAGAATCTCAAGAGGCTCCATGTTCAATCTCACAATCCCGAGATCATGACCTGTGCCAGAATCAAGAGTCAGACACTTAACTGGCTGAGACACCCAGGCCCCCAGTGAATACTAACTTTTGTCCACTGTTATTAGACCTACAGTGCTTCATTACTATTTCTATTAAACCTACCCATGCCCATATAATGATTTCCTTTGATTGAGCCATCTCTTTCTTGCTTGAGTAGCCCCAAAATAAGTCAAAATAAGATTCTAGGATTACCTTGCTCACATATTTTAAGAGTTCACAGATAATCCTTTGCAGACAAGAAATAGTTCACTGGGATAATCTGCCAGGTAGTCGCATCACAAGTATTTGAAATTGTCACTAATTTTACAGTACTTTAAATATAATCTATTTTACAATACATTAAATGCATCAGACGAAGTGCAGACAGACGCTGGGAGTTTAGTTGGCTGTGATCCTCAGGCACTGTGGAAGGTAAATCTGATTATTTACGCTCAGCTTGAACTTTCTGTTTTTTCCAATCCCTCACACTCTGGCCCAAGATTAAATATAAGATCCTCAGTTAATGTACAAAGACTCTGATCTATGTGTGCAGTCTCGTTCCCTATCACTTCCCTGAAAATATACTTTCTTAGTTCACTCTGAGATGAGCAACTTGCTCTTAAAAAGTTGCCGGCAATATTGTTCTCCATTCCATGCTTCACACACACTCTTCTCTGTCTAGACTGTCCTTCCATTTTGTATTCAACCTATCACGTCTATCCCATGATGCACAGCAACCTAGCTGATGTCACTGCCTCTTCCTTGAATCCCCAACCTGCTGTGTATCCTCTTCCTCTGTGCTTCCTAAACACTTACGAATACCTCTAATAATGCAATTCTGACACACCTATGAGTCAAATTTTACTCATCAGTGTTTCCTACCAGACTGAAAGATCACTGATTAAGACTGTCCTGTGCCAATTATTGAACCATATATTTTTGGTACCAGTCACATTCACTAGCATGTAGGAGGAAATCTAGAAAAAAAAAAAAATTTGATTTAAATAATTAATTAGAATTTCTTTTTCTAGTATGTTAAAATCAATATATGTACTCTTTCATTTTGCAATGCTTATATATGAATAAGTTTGAATTTTTAAATTAAAAAAATTCAAAGATATGCTATTTATTTATTTATTTTTTTTAAGATTTTATTCATTTTCTTTGACAGAGAGAGAGAGAGAGAGCACAAGCAGGGGGAGCAGCAGAAGGAAAGGGAGAAGCAGACTCCCTGCTGACCAGAGAGCCCAACGTAGGGCTCGATCCCAGGACCTGGGTTCATGACTGAAGGCAGACACTTAACCAATTGAGCCATCCAGATGCCCCAAAGGTATGCTATTTAACAATTCAAAAATATACAAAGAAATGTATGAAAATGACCCTTTGCCTCTCTCTATTCTTCTAATCTTCTCATCAAAGTTAACTTACATTGGGAGCCTGGGTGGCTCAGTTGGTTAAGCGACTGCTTTCGGCCCAGGTCATGATCCTGGAGTCCCGGGATTGAGTCCCACATCGGGCTCCCTGCTCGGCGGGGAGTCTGCTTCTCCCTCTGACCCTCTTCCCTCTCGTGCTCTCTATCTCTCATTCTCTTTCTCTCAAATAAATAAATAAAATCTTTAAAAAAAAGTTAACTTACATTAACAATACAGTGATATTGTCTAATATACTTTTCAAGAAATTTTTTACAAAACAAAACAGAATGCACTATTAAAAAGAAGATATTTTCAGTATTTTTTACTTGTCTGAAGAAAATCATGGGCATATTAACACCAATTGTGCTTTAGTGTTTAACATTGCCACAGAACAGAGTTTTCTTTACCACAACAGACCGAAAATATGTATGAAGTAAATGATTCTCATTAAGCTTTTGCTACCTGGTTGGATGCTTTATTTGTCTTACTGATAATTCTAAATACATGTGGTTCTTTGTACACCACTGCATTTGGTGGATGTCTAGCTGCCTAAGAATGTAACTGAAAACATTAGCAGACTGTTCTAGAAGCCAGTGTTCCACATTTTCCCTGGTTTTCCAAAAGTCACCATTAAATTTAGAAACTACAACATGTAAGTATGTTTTCATGTATTTGTGAGTAGTTAAATGTGTTATAAAAGCCAAACAAGTTTTTAAAGTCCCTAAAAGTACAGTGGATAATAACATACATACCACAAGTCATGGTTTTTGCTTTGCTCACCACACCACACAGTAATATGAAAGCAATAAAGGATGAAGCGAGATAACAAAGAGATTTTGAATTTATTTTTAGTAGGGCACTTTAATGCATGTTTTGCTGCAGAATATCTAACTGCTGAAAATCCTACCTTTACCCAATGCAAAATAAAAGAATACTTTTGAGAAGATTTCCCAAGAACAAGCTGGATTTGGCATATTTATGTTTGAATATTGTGATTGGCACTGTTAGTCTAATAGAAAGCAAGGGGACAGCTCTATTAACCACTGTGTCTTGAAATCCTGATTTATGTTTCATACTCTAATTAAAATCCAAGAACCCTAAAGCTGAGATATATTATGTACAAATTTACTTTAGCAATGAGATGTCTATTAGATGATGTAAATGTCACAATGAAATTGGAGGACCTTTTCTTCAACATGAAAAACGGAAATAATTTTTAGCAGAGAGAGATCCAAACCACTTCCCAAGGACAAACAGGAAGGTCTACAAAACCAGAGTACCTTAGAAAGCAGATCATGACTGGATTTCAAGTCTTGTTACTATGTAGGGAGCCAGCAAAAATATATACATTTCCTCTCTCAGGCTCTAGGTAGGAGAATCAGTCAAGCTAATGTTCTGGCAGTACCGCATGGGCTACACTAACATCTTCAGAATAGAGCCCACTTTAATTCAACATATTCACCAAGTCCACTGTTGTGTTTCATAATATATTAGTACTATATAGTTCTTGATTTGTTTAAATAAAGGTATTCAGCTAAATCTTTAAATAGGAAAAGAAAGAAGTATGAGTCACAGAGAAAGTACTTTTAGAATCAAATTCTAAGCTCCAATCTCTTATTTATTTCTGACTCAGGATCAGGACAATAGAACTTATTACTTTAAAATAGGAAACCAGTTTTCTTTACTTAAAAGGATTCCCAAAAGGAGCTTAGCTGCGATTTTATATGGAAATACAAAGGGAGAAGGGAGTTCAAAGGGGGAACTCAAGAGCAGAGAGAAATGCCTCAAAACCAAAATAGGAGGTTTGTCTCCACACCTGCACCTCCTTTGTACAAACTGCATGCCACTCTCCATATTCCACTTTCTTTGCTGAGTGCAAGACTAATGAGAGCCTGAGAGATTACTGGTATGTTCACTAATTAGATGGATTGCTTTTCCATTATCTTAAAAAGTAATATTTATTAGTATATAAATAATGAATAATAAATGAGTTAATATATCAATGGCAAACATAATATAGAAATACATGTAATGATAGTTTGTTTATTCTATTTTCTTAAAAGAAGCAGAAAAGGAAAGCGTAGGGTTCTAAAGAGCAAAAAGGAAAAGACATCACAAATGCTATATTCTAAAGCTTGTAGATATCTCATAGGAGAATTGCTTAGATCCTTAGAGACCATTTAGTGTAGATGCAAGAATCTAACATATACTAGAAGTTTAATAAATATTTATAGACTCCCAAGTTCATTCAAATCTTGATTGTAAGCTCTTTGTTGCAATGAACTTTATCTTGACTATTTTATGTTTACCACACTACATAGCATACTGTGCCATATAAAGACACCATGACTAGCATTTGTTAGCAATTTACTATTTCAAAAACAATTTTATCTACATTATCTTATGTGACTTTTCCTATTTCGTGAGTTAGCCCACGTTATTGCCATTTTGTAGAATAAGTCGCTTAGAGTTGAAAAGATGGACTTACCTGGCTGTAGTTATTAAATTCCAAAGCCTTGCATCAAATAGTGTTTCAGACTATGAATGTCATGCTCTTCCTCATACAATAGCCATTAGAAATGATTATTTAATGAACAAAAATCATTTTTCATTTGATGTTATTTTCTGAAAGTTTACCAAATGCACAGTGTATACAGGTCATGGAACCAGAGGTCAGAGGTATAAAAATAGTAAAGCTGCCATGAGAAGGTGCGATCAGAGGTTCACAGGATCCACATTATTGATCTACTACCCCTCCCCCACCTCCAACAGCTACGAGATGATCATATTGAGGCCATGTATCACGGCATGATTTTCTTACAAAACAGATCTTATGTTATGAATATAAATGGCAAAAATAATAAAGGGCCAATCTTTGTGTAAGTAAACAGAAACAAATGCACAGGACAAACAAGAGCTGGGCTTTTTTTCCATAAATATTTCTGAGTATGTGAAAGATGATTTGGTAATTGTATGATGACCTCAGAGAAAAGACTTCACACTTTATGTCTTTTAATAGTTGTATTTTGACTAGAAATTCAGAAATAAGAAGTTGGGGCACCTGGGTGGTTCAGTCAGTTAAGCATCTGCCTTTGACTCAGGTCATGATCCCAGTGTCCTGGTATCAATTCTGCATAGGGCTCCCTGATCAGCAGGGAGCTTGCTTCTCCCTCTGCCTCTGCCTGCCTGCCTGTCTGCCTACTTGCGATCTCTCTCTCTGTCAAATAAATAAATAAAATCTTTAAAAAAAATTTAAAAAATAAAAAAACAAATTAGAAGTTAATATCACAATAGAAAATAAAGTCTTATTTGATCTGAGGTAGCATCTGAAAGTCCTCACACCTAATTCAATAGCAATTGGCGATTCTAATAGGTTTTATGTCTATATCTCCCATCCAAGTTTTGTTTTCCTTGTTGCTGAACCTTATGACAATATACAAAATAGATATCTGGGTTCTACTTTTGTTATATTCGAAGCATGTCTATAGACTCTAAACCAAGAAACAAAAATCAGACACAAAACAAACCAAAAAACCACCTATAGGTTCTGAGGTAAAAACAGAAACAAGGAAGTTTTCTTTTCTTTCTTTCTTTCTTTCTTTCTTTCTTTCTTTCTTTCTTTCTTTCTTTCTTTCTTTCTTTCTTTCTTTCTTTCTTTCTTTCTTTCTTCTTTCTCTTTTCTCTTTTTTTTTTTTTTTCCAGAGAAGTTTCCTGATGGAGAATTGAACCACAGGATCAAAAAGTAGCTTAGAATGAGTTACTCATTCTTACGGGTTTAGGCTGGAAGACAGAACACAGTCAGCTCCCCAGATGGTGGGTAAAACTCAGAAAGAAAACAGAGTCTTCTGGCCTAAAGTAAAGAAGTCAGAGTTCAAGGCAACCACAATCCCTGGAAAGTGAGGGGCTAATCCTGAAGGGTCCAAGGCCAGAGAAGTAGAACTCCAAATTTTATGTACACACTTTTCGCAGATCTCTGACTGAAGCTAGAAACATACAAACATAAGGCAGACTGCCAGTAACCCCACTAAAGACGAAAGAAGTAAATGGAGAAGCTACTGCCCAAGAGATGGGATTTGTGAATTGGGTCAAACATTGTTCATTGCCTGCCATAAGAAAATACCAAAGATCTGAAGGAATAATACCAAATTTGGAGTCTCCACAATATCAAATTTACAATTCCAAAATGCAATTCGAAACTATTAAGCACATGAAAAATTTGGAAAATGTGACCTATTCTCAATGGGGGAAAAATCAACAGAAACCAACACTGAGATGACCCAGATGTTAGAATGTTTAGTCTAGGATGTTAAACTAAATATTATAACTATACTTGATTAGAAAAGAGGAAAATACACTTCTAATTAATGCAAAGAGGGAAGATGTTGAAAGTGGAATGAAAACAATAAAGAGATCCAAATGGAAATTTTGTGACTGAAAAAAGTACAATAATTGATGTCCCAAAGGCCCAGGATGGTCCTAGTAGAAGGCTCTTTAAAAAGAGTCACTAAAAAAATAGTTTAATAGAAGTTATCTAATCTGAAGAAAAGAAAAAAATAATGGGGAAAGAAATGAACAGAGCTTCAGGGATGAGTGGGTTAACAAAGATGAAAAACTCTCACATATGTGTGATTAGAATCCCAGAGAGATGATAGATAATTGAGCAGGAAAAACACTTGAAGAAATATTGGCCTGAACACCTCCCAATTTAGTGAAATTAGGCTCAAATTCAAGCAAGATAAATGTGAGATTCATTAGGCTCAAATTCAAGCAAGATAAATGTGAGGAAAACCACAACTAGGTATTTCATAGTTAATTGTTGAAAACCAGAGATAAAGAGAAAATTCTTAAAGCAGTCATAGAAAAATGGCAACTTACATACAAGGAGGAAACAATTAGAATGGCCAAAGACTTCTCATCAGATATTATAAAATTCAGAAGACAGCAGAACATCTTTAATGTTCTGAAAGGAAAACACTCCCACCTAGAATTTTACATCTTTATAAATATCTTTCCAGCATGATAGTGTGATATTTTCAGAGAAAGGAAAAAGAGGTGAGTATTCTACAGATCCCAACCATAAGGAATGTTTGAAGCTCTTTTTCAGACTGAAGGGATATGACATGGTCTAGAAAAGTATCCTCAGGAATAAATAAAGAACATTAGAAATAGTAAATATTGGAATAAATATAAAATGCTACTTTTCTCCGTCAGTTTTAAAATACATATGACTATTTAACAAAAAAGTTGTAACATTGAATTCTCAGTTTTATAACATGTGTATATGTAAAACATAGGCCACAATGGCATAATTTTTTTTTAATTTTATTTATTTATTTCAGAGAGAGAGAGAATGAGAGATAGAAAGCACAAGAGGGAAGAGGGTCAGAGGGAGAAGCAGACTCCCCGCCAAGCAGGGAGACCGATGTGGGACTCAATCCCGGGACTCCAGGATCATGACCTGAGCCGAAGGCAGTCGCTTAACCAACTGAGCCACCCAGGCACCCGACAATGGCATAAAATTTAAGGGATATAAATAATTACAAGATTCCTGTATTTTAAATGAGCTGATAAGATATTAACTCTAAGTAGACTGAAAAATTTAGGATGTGTTATCTACCCCTCAAGGAACCACTTAAAAATGCAAAAATTAACAATCCAATACATAAATTAAAATATAATACTAAAAAATGTTTAAATAACACAAAAGAAGGCAGGAAATGAGAAACAGAGGAATAAAATTAAAAGGGACAAACAGAAAACAGATGTTAGACCTAACTCTAATTACATTAATAATTAAATGAAATTTTAAGAAGCTAAACATTCAAATTAAAAGATCAAAAATGTCACAATTGATTAGAAATTGACTCTGTGCTATATATGAGATGCATTTTGTATATAAATACACAGGTTGAAACTAAGTGGATGAAAATATGTGTATCATGCAAATAGTATGTATTAGAAAGCAAATCAAGTATGTTGATATCAGTTATGTCAATATCAAATGAAATAGACTCAGTACAAAGGAATGATCAGATATAACATGGACATTGATTACTGATAAAAGAGTCAGGAACACAAAACTTTGAGGAATCTATATTCATCTGATAACAGAACTTTAAAATCATGCAGCAAAGATTGACAGAAGAGACAATTCCACAAAATTATTAAAAAATTATTGTTTATTTATTTATAATATAAATAAATATATTTTATTTATAAAATTATTTTATTATTTTTATTTATTTATTATTATTAAAAAATGAACATACCTCTTTCAGCAATTGATAGACACACGCACACACACACACAAATCAGTAAAGACAAATATGATCTAAGCAATATTATCTCACTACCATGACCTAATTGGTATTTATAGAACAATACATGCAACAATTGAAGATTACATATTTTTTTCTTTTGTTTAAGATTTTTTATTTATTTATTTGGGAGAGAGAGAGAGAGAGAGAGAGGAAGAGGGAGAGAGAAAGAGCACAAGCAGGGGGAGCAGCAGAGGGAGAAGGTGAAGTAGGCTTCCCACTGAGCAGGGAACCCTATGCGGGCTCCATCCCAGGACCCTGGGATTATGACCTGAGCCAAAGGCAGACGCTTTAATGACTGAGCCACCCAGGTAACCCTCCAATAGAGTTTTAATAGTTTCACGTGTACAGTATAGTGATTCAACAATTCTGTATCAAGAGAAACATACTAAAATATTTTCAATAAATTTCAAAGAATTGAAATCACATAAAGTATGTTTATTAATATGAATAGAATTAATTTAGAAATCAACAATGATAAAATATCTAGAAAAACAAATATTTGGAAATTATGCAAAGTAGTTATAGATAATCTATAGAAATCACAAGAAAATTAGAAACTAGTTTTAAACAAATGATAAAATTCTGCATATCCAGTTTTGTGGAATGTAGTAAAACTGGTGCTTGAAAGGAAATGCATAACTTTAAATGCTTATATTAAAAAAGAAGAAAGGTCTAAAATCAATAACCCAAGTTTCCAGAGAGCAGGCTTTATGTAAAGACTGGAAGGTATGAGGCCAGAAAGCACGTGCACTACAGATTAGAAACGGTACCATATGCACAGGTAAGGAGTTTGAATTTTGCACTGAATGCACTGGGGAGCCATTGCAGTGTTCCAAATAGGGAAGAAGTAGGATCAGATTTTTCATTTTAAAAAAGATTATTCTGAGAGCAATATGAATTATGGATTTATTTTAGATCAACTTCGAGCAAGGGGAATAGATAGGAAGTCATTGTAATAATCTATGTTAAAGGGACCAGATTCCACTACAATGCTATCTATGGAAACTGAGAGAAGAACTGGCGTCAGAATTATTAAGGAGGTAGTAGCAATAGGATTTTCTGACTGGTTTCTGTTGATGTTGAGCCAAAGGCTGGCCTTTGGTTGGCTTTGGTGACACAGAATGTGGGAATATCAACAACAGTCATGGAAATTAAAAAATGAAGGTGAAACAGGAGGTTCAAAGTAAAAATAGACTTTCATTTTGAGGGGCATTCTTATATCCAGTTATGTAGATATTCAGCTTGTTAATTTTCTCAATTTCAATTTTCTACTTTATATTTTCTTCTTTATTTGTGTTGGGTTTATTTTGTTTTATTTCAAAGCAATTCCGACTCTTTATTTTTTTAATATTGGGATGAGATTTATAGGAGAATATTATTTGCTTTGAGTAGACAATGCAAGGGGAAAGATGGCGGAGCTACAAGAGGTTCCAGGCTAGTTGTAAACGGTGACATTGAGAATCATTTTACTATTGGAAATACCTTTGTCTTGTAGAGATGGTCAAACAAATGAAATCTCTGTGTACAATGCAATATTGCACATTCTGGAAGAAAACATCAGCATCATATTGGAGTGCTATTGGGTTATGCTGTTTGGAAGATACAAATATTCACAGCCTCAGTTTATCATTCCTTATTCCCCAAGCAGAAAATTTCTATATCTGACAGATTCTACCTCAGAATAACTAAATGCTTATGCTAAGTTTCCATACCTGTTATAGGAAATGAAAAAGCATAGAAGCATTTTTCCCCCCAAGTGTCTGGGAAAACAGTGTTCTATAAAATGCCTCACGTTAATTGTTCATAATGAATTATTAATTCTATAGCCACTGGAAATAACATAATTTCACCTTCTAGTATTTCTTTTATCACACTTGACTTTTAGTACATTTGATACGGTCAATCAAGTCTTCTTTCTTGAAACTATACTCACATAGTTTTCCTTAATATCTCTGTTAACTTTCCTTTTCTATTTCCTTTGAGAATTCCTTTTTGTTCCTTATACTTCCATGATTTCAACCAATTACTCCCAAATACAGATCTTCTCATAAGGCAGTTTTCCTGAACTTCAAACCATTGTATCCAATGGTCTGAGGGCCATCACTAGTAGAAGTTCTATAGGACTTCACCAACTTGTCAAACACTAAACTCATTCATGCCTTCTTCCTAACAACCACTCAAATCCATTTAATCAATTTAAGCACTGTCATTAACCCAGTCATTCAAAACCTAAGAGCCACCTATAAAGCCTCCTTTAACCCCTCAGTCAAACAATTAATAATCCTGTTAGCTTTATCTCTAAATTATATCTGAGATCTGTACACTGTGTCTTTACATTTAATCATTCATCATCTATCACAAACTACCACAATGATTGGACTTTACTCTTTCAAATTCATCTTCTTTCAGAAATTAGGATTATCTGCTAAGAAAAAACACACACACGCATATACATACACATACATGTACATATATGTGTATGTATATAAACATTCGTTACTGTTCAATTTCTTTATTTAAATCTTTCTGTGGGTCTCATGGCATAGAGAATATAATCAGAGTTAAATATAAACTAAAGTTAGTTTATAAACTAATATATAAACAAATATAAACTAAGTTAGTTCTAGGTAAACAGATTTAGAATGAATGGTGATTAAATAAATAGATGAACAATTAATGCTAACCGTGTCAAAAATCTGCCCAATATCTTCTAATCATAGTGTCACGGATCTAAATACAACCATTATTCATTATCAAACATTTATTAAGTCCAATATAATAATTAATATCAGTCTGTCATGCTTCTAGATACTAGAAATACACTAGCAGGCAAGGCAAAGTTTATGTTGTTAGGGTGCCTGGGTGGCTCAGTCTGTTAAGCGTCTGTCTTTGGCTCAGGTAGTAATCCCGGGGTCCTGGGATCGAGTCCCACATCGGGCTCCCTGCTCTGTGGGGAGCCTACTTCTCCCTCTGCCTCTCTCTCTCTCTCATGAATAAATAAATAAAATCTTTTTTTAAAAAGTTTATGTTGTTAAATTAATTAAACAAAGAGGCCACTGGACTGTGTTGGCTTTAATGCCCTCGTAGCCTTTGTAAGTAAAACCAAAATCTAACCCTAAAATGCCTCAAGGTTAAGAAATCAAGACCCAGGGACAACCAGTTACAAACAAGTGACTAGACTTTCCCAAATAAAGCAACCATTTAAGCTACAGCTGCTCATATAACACCACTGCTTTGCTTCCTTCCACCTCTTCTCTATGAAAGTCTTTCCCCAGGTTCCTATGGATGGAGTACTCCCAACCACTCCCCATTTGGCATTGCCCCATTTGTGTCCATTTTTGCTCAAATAAACTCATCAATTTAATATGCCTCTGTTTATCTTTTAACAATTCTCTCATCATGCTTACATTCTTTCTATAAACAAGTGATTCATTTCAAAGCAGTAGTAGAAATTCTAAAAAGTAAAAGAAGTCAATTGGACATAGGAAATCAAGATT
Source organism: Zalophus californianus (assembly GCF_009762305.2). Taxonomy (NCBI): domain Eukaryota; kingdom Metazoa; phylum Chordata; class Mammalia; order Carnivora; family Otariidae; genus Zalophus; species Zalophus californianus. Next base: position 19,284,809 of record NC_045600.1, read on the forward strand.
GTTTTTGAACTAGAGTAGTCCAAAAGAGATGTCTCCCAGAAGACGACACTGATCTGATATATAAATGCTAAAAAATGGTGGGATTAACGCCCTAAGGATAGAGTTAATAGTTTTTTAAGCAGACAGCCAAGCAACTGTAAAGGCCTATAAATAAGAATGATTCTTGAGCATTTGAAGAACAGAAAGAGGGAAATTGGAAGTAGAAACTAGATGAGGAAAGAGTGTTGGGAGATGGACTTTGTGACGAAAGGAAATATCCAGGGTCTTTCAGGACAGGGCTAGTGGATTATAAAAGATTATGTTTCCAGCTTCTCATCTTTAGGAAAGTAACATATTATTATGCTTCCCTTTTCAAAAGAGGTGTCCTGTTACATTTGTTTTCACCATTATACACCTATCAATTTTTTAAAGATTTATTTATTTCTGAGAGAGACAGAGAGAGAGAGAGAGAAAGCAGGGGGAGGAGCAGAGGGAGAGAGAGAGAGAGAGACAATCCTAAGTAGACTCCCTGGGAAACTCAGAGCCCAGTCCCAGGACCCTAAGATCATGGCCTGAGCCAAAGTCAAGAGTTGGACACTTAACCAACTGATCCACCCAGGCACACCCGTTTTTTAAAGATATAGTTATTTATTTATTTATTTTTAAATAGAGAGAATACATCTATTATTTTAAATTAAATAGGAATATGGGGCGTCTGGGTGGCTCAGTCGTTAAGCGTCTGCCTTCGGCTCAGGTCATGATCCCAGGGTCCTCGGATCGAGCCCCGCATTGGGCTCCCTGCTCAGCGGGAAGCCTGCTTCTCCCTCTCCCACTCCCTCTGCTTGTGTTCCCTCTCTCGCTGTCTCTCTTTCTCTGTCAAATAAATAAATAAATAAATAAATAAATAAATAAATAAATAAAATCTTTTTAAAAATTGATTAATTAATCAATTAATTAGGAATAAAAGCAAACCCAATAGATTTATAAGCACTTACATGTATGGAGTTTCCATAAGAAACAATTAGGATTTAGGACATTTCCAAATCCTCTTTATATCATTTCCTTGGCCTTTTTCTTTTCATTAAATTTTCTTTTATTCCATTTTGTCTCTCATCAAGACCTCTCCGTGCTTTTCCAATATAAACATTTATTTTTAGAAAAAGATCTGACATTCACTTTACCAATAGGATAAATAAAAGATCAATAGCTTCTTAAAGTACTTCCAATCTTAGTAAATATGTCATAATAAAACCCCAAAGCTAAAGAAAAAATATTCTAATTGGTAGGAAATCATACATGTTTTTGAAGCAATGGTGGCTTCTCAAAACTTTTCTAAGTGCCCTTCTGGGGCTGGAGAACTGAGCTGGTTATGAGTGTTAATAAAGGTTCTAGCTGATATGAGCAGGAAGGTAAATGCAGTGTTCTTGTATACCATTTTACATCAGGCTTCATTTACATTCTACTATAAAACCAATAAATCCAGGGGTGCCTGGGTGGCTCAGTCGTTAAGTGTCTGCCTTCGGCTCAGGTCATGATCTCAGGGTCCTGGGATCCAGCCCTGCATCAGGATCCCTGCTCCGTGGGAGGCCTGCTTCTCCCTCTCCCACTCCCCCTGCTTGTGTTCCCTCTCTCGCTGTGTCTCTCTCTGTCAAATAAATAAATAAAATCTTTAAAAAAAAAACAATAAAATCCAAAAGCATAGATTTTTATACTATTTTTAAAACACATTCTAGGACTGCATTAAAAAGGCACCAAGAGCTGTTTCAAGGCATTAAGCTTTTAGTTTTTCAGACAATGATGGAAATGTAGGAGATTTGGTTGAGTACCTAAATTTGACCATAATCTCTGAATCTTTTTACATAGCAAACTTAACACTTTGGACCCTGGAGTATCCTATTTGATACAACCTGGCATCTCACCAAAAGTCACCTTATACTGAGTTATTTGAGTAAATTACTGGGAGACCTTGAGATTTGTGAGTAAGAAATTGTGTGTGTGCTTAATTCAAGCCACAGTCATTAAGATTATATATCACACAATCCAATGTTATTGAGATGTGTATGCTGCTGGGTCCAGATGTCCTTAGTGATTTGCTGAAATGTCTCTAACTCAGCAGTTTGGAAATTTCTTGCTAAGAATACTGTTCTCCTTCATATAACAGCTCCTCTCTCATTTCTACCTTTTATTTGAAATTTTATGAATAAAGTACATGAAGAGAGAAAGACATTTACCAATATCCATATAAGACAATTAGGACTTAATTGATTCACACATCTCTCATTCAGTATATAGCTTCTAAAAGACATCTGTGACCACACCCAAAGGTCTGCCTAGAATGTAATATGATAAGAAATTCTACTGTAAAATGCCCAATAAATTGAAAAGAATGAAAAATAAATACTACCTAAAATAGTTATATTTCACAAAGACATTTGTATGGAACCCATTCAAAAGTAAAGCAGTCCTATTTTAGACTTCATTACTCCTTCTGGGTGGGGTATAGTAATCATCTGAATAGAAGCTATTGCTTCTTAGTAATGACCGCTGCAGGTCTCCTGTTCAGTTCTTCTATTCTCAACACAATGTTCAGAATGTCAAGTTTGACTGCTCTATGAATAATTCAAAATGATCAGTTTCTGAATTGCCATTTGTGGTCTGGGGGTGGGTTACCATTCAGACTAGTGCACTGAGTAGCTCACCAGAATATGTCTGAAAATGAGCCCAGATTTGGGGTTTGTTGCCTTTTTTTTTTACTTTTTTATTCTTTTCCTAACAGCTACATTGTAAAAAAGAAAGAAAAGATAGTGGGCTCAGACTGGATGGATTTTCTTACAGAGAAAAGCTTTTAACCATTGACAACGTAAAGCAGTGCGTGTGAATTTTTATATAAACAATCCCACTGCTTGATACTCATGCTTTCCTCCCCGGATTCATTCCTATGAAAAATGCCCTGGCAGTGTCTCTGTATGACCATTTTCTCAACCAAAGGTCTGTAGCTGCAGGTCCAGGCTCAGCAACTGAAAAACCGCACTTACTGAGAAAGAAACCATTTCCAATAAAAGCAAGAGAATTTGAGAGGACCGGCCAAGCCAATTTCTGCTTTGTATAACTGCTCAGGTTCCAATAGCTCTTTTTTTTTATATTTATTTTTTTTTCCTAATAGATTGAAAGGCTCCTTTTTACTGCTGAGCTATAGCAATGCAATCCAGTAAAAATAGTTGAGTGTCTTTCTGTACAAGCTTGTAATTTCCTTTTCTGTTAAGGTTATTTTGGAAATAAAAGAAAAGTTATAAATCAAAGAAAACTATGAGGTCTTATCCCTCCTCGGTCCTTTTGACCCCAGTTAGTCTCATAGTCTTAAATCCAATCAATTTCATAAAACTCGACTTAAACTTTTATTAAGCTTTTGATATCTGGGTTTGAATAGCATAAAATATAGTCCTTTATTTAAGCATTTAAAAAATCAAGACTATTTCAGGCAATTACAAATCAATTGAATTAGACTAAAACAAAAATAAAGTTAAATATGAGAAGAAAAGAATGCTATAGAATTGGGATACTTGGAAGTATCACAGAATATGAGGTAAAGTTCTCATAAGGAAAGCCCATAAAGGACAAAATGTCACTTCAACCCAAATGAATAGTGTCCTGAAGAACTTAAATGCCCACAGAATTCTCTTTCTCCTCTCTGCTTCCCTACACGTGATTTTCTGCACGCCAGCCTCTTTTCCATGAGAGGAAACATTGCTTTGACCCCTATCTGCATTTACTTCTGCAGTCTCAGTGCCCCCAGGGAAGGAATTGATTGGCTTTGGTTTATTTATAACCAGGTGTCCATAAAATTTAAGTCAAGGGAATCCCCAGGAAAACACCACCAATTTCATGGGGAAGATGGCTCCTCTCTGAAAGAGGCATTATTGGTTACCAAGATAGCTGCTGAGCAAACAAAGTGATAGGTGTGCATAATGAGTTAAAAGATTAGCAGTTAAAAAAAAAATTCAAAATATGATCTAAACTTAGGTGCAATTAAAAAATTTGCAGAATCAATCAAATCAACAATCAGGGACGGTTTTCTCTTAAAGAGCCTCATTTTACTATCACAATATGCTTCACAGCCCAGATGGTAATGATCAATAATATGAAATTTCAAGGCATTGGGTCTCATTCTTTGCATCATATCCACACCTGTGGCCGATGTGTTCATGAGATAGGTAAACAGAGTGAGTCTGGCCTCTTAAAGTGATGCCTCTGGGATTTCAATAATTAGAATTTTAATAATAACAACAATAAACATAATAATCAAAATTGCTACCATTTACAACTGCTTTTTAGTTTAAATCCACATGTATCACTTAGTGGCTGTGTGACCCTGAGCAAAAAGCTGAACTTTTCTCATTTTTATGTTCCTTATTATAAAATGAGTATGGTAGTATTGTCTGCCTCGAAGGCAAAATAGGAAATCAAATAAGATAGAATATTAGTAAGGCAACAAAGACTCCAGCATGTAGTAAGCACACAATAGATACTAGTTTTGATGATTATCATGATGATGATAAAGAAGATGATGATGATGCAGTTATGTATCTACACGAAAGTTTGATTTTCCATTACTTCAAATGGAAAAAAAAACCTAAAAAAAATCTTTTGTGTTTCTTTCCTCTTAATTTGTGAATGTATATGTATGTGTGTCTATGAATCAGTGTATGTGTGTTTGTAAAGGTTTCATTAGCTGAATCTATTAAAAAGGAAGCCTACATGAAAAAAATTAATTGTATGAGAAAAATCACAAGGCTCAGGGGAATTTGGAATGATGAAAATGTATTTTTGAACAGAAATTTCTGTTCAGTGTTTTCCATTAATTTGGCTGAACTAGTGACTAGACTTCTACATTTCTTTCTTTCCTTCTTCATAAAATAGAGACTTTAGTCTTAATAAACACTAGTGCTACTCTTTTTTCATTTCCAGTCAATTACAAATAATAATAGAGATTGATTCTTTGATGGGGTTATTATGAATTCTGCTAATTGTCACTCATTAGAAAGTATGTCATGAGTATCTAGAAAAAAATAAGACAGACACAAAAAATTGTAAGGCAAGTTTCATGTCTTCAGGAATTTTTCCTAACAAATTGAGAAATATTAAGTGTCAACCATCTGGTTCTGAATGTACTAGCACAGAAGGAAGAATTGAACTGATTTAGATAGAGAGATAATTTAAATGAAGAATGGAAGTTGAATAGGCTATTACTGGCTAAGTGAGAGTTCAGTATATGTGAAGGAGAAAAGAGAATATTTAAAATAAGGAAATAAATAGGGTAAGTCAAGTCTTGAGGGCAGATTCAAGCAAGATACTGTAATTAAGCTAATACAAATGTAAGCAAATGGTGTGCACTAGTGAATGGTGGGAAACCAAGGTGGGTTTACAGAAAAGCATTAGGTACAAAAGGTGTTAAAAATCAGCAGAAGAGTTTTGAATCAATCTTTTAAGGAATGGGAGAAACGGAGATTTCTTAGAAGCTAACTGATGATATTGGTCGAATATTGATATTGAGCATCAGTGTGGGGAGAATTTTGGAGGCAGATAGGTGAAGAGTACTATTTCGTTCTGAGAGTATAATGAAATAGACCAAGGTATTTTTCTGCCATTCTGTATCTTCCTCTCAAAAATTTAGTAATAATAGTAATTTAAATATGAGATTGATTTGATCCCCATGTTACGTTCTGTTTCCAAAGAATGTAAGACAAAGGTTTCTCCAGCCAAATGTGATCTTTATTTCTAGAAAGATTTCTCCCCTAAATTACTGTATCCTTTTTAAATTGTCAACCCTGATAAGCAACAGGGAAAAAACCTGAAAATTTGTTATGAATCTTTCCATTAAAACACTAGAAATTCCTAATTTGCCTAATAATTTCCTCAAAGATCCTACCCAAGGACAAGCTCTTCCAATTGTGAATATCCACATACCATCTTTTTTAAGTATGTGAAATAATACAAGGACTCTCAAAATGCAAGGGCATTAGAAATACAAATAAATAAAATGGAGAAATGTCTAATTTGAAGTTAGAAATTTCACAAAGTTATGTGACTTGATTAAAAAATCTTACTCTAGATACATTAAGCTAAACTTTGCTGATTTAACTACTTTTTTAATAGATGCTAAAACTGAGACACAACTACTTTAAATTATTTGCTACTTTATTTCCAAATGAGAACACATGTTTCGTTCAAGGATTCATTTAATGAACATTCATTTTGTACCTGCTAAAACTCCAAGGATGCATTTTAAATGATTAAAAGTATATATGTAAATAAGACATGGTTCGTGACCTTACACGTTAGGTATTATAAACAAGTAATAATTCAGTCATAATGATCATTTCTAATACATCGCTAAATCAAGATACTAGGAGAGTACAAATAGGGGCACATAGTAGCCTGACCTGATAGCTTTCAATTGTACTGATGGTTCTCTTTCAATTACGCAGTTTCCTGCACCTTATAATCATCCTCTGGAGCCTTTCAAGAATTAAACTACTGTAGTAATACCACCTTTAAAACGTAGCACCTAAGATTTAAAAGTCTTTGGTTCATAGACGGCTAGATCTGCAAGTACTTTCCTGTTGAGCTCCACCTGGCACTTAATTAAATTGACAATGAATGCTGGGTACTTCAGGCCGTGTTCCTGGAGGCAAAAAACGTTAGCACTCAATTTCATGATAAAGTTAAAGGCCACAAGGGGGAGTAGATAGTAACAAGTCTATGTATCACTTACTGGATCAATACAAACCAAGGTGAAGAAATCATCAAATTTTGCCTTCCAAATAATTATGTTCAAAGATTAACTTTGCTAATATTTTTACCACTTAAGTTTATGGATGAACTTTTAAGGATGAGTAAATACTCAAAGACTAAATCTCTGGATCACATGTTTCTATTTAGCATATCTTTTAAGAGCTATTGTTGTGAATAAGCTTAGTTCTTGTATTCAATTCAAATGTGGCAATCACAAGTGAATGTGTCCCATTTTATGATGAATTCAATGAGAAAAATCTAAGTATATAAATAACAGCTGGGAAGTTGAGCACAGCAATTTTTGTTTCTTATTTTTATTAGTTTGACCTTATAATATAGGCTTACTAAACTGATTATTGTTAATTATGCACAAGTGAATTATTATGGATCTATTTATTTAAGAAGTGAATAGCTTGTTTTATAATTGCTTAGTCTTAAAACATATGTTTTAAATAATGAGTATCTAACATAGCGTGTCTTAATAGTGTCTTATTTAACTAGAGTCATTAACTAAATAGCAATTACGAGAAACATATTTAATGAATTAGAATCATTTTCCAATGACTACAATGGTAGCTTAAGCTCATGTAACATTTTTCTTTTTGGAAAACAGTAGGGTATATTCATACTAGCTTGCTTATACTCTTACATCTCTAATAAATCTCATTTCAGACAATCTCTTCCACCACAAATCAAAATTAAATAAATGGCCACATATAAGAAGATGCCTTTTGGAGACAGGCATACCCATTGCCTGAAACTAGACCGTGGTTCTGTTTACAGCAGAGATGTCAATTCTATTTCATAACATCTCTAATTGCTTTCATTACCACTAGAGTCCAACCTCGTAAAGGGCACAGTTTAACATTTGTGTTGTCTTTGTGATTTTCACAGGGCTTAGAACAGTGCTTCAGAGAATAATCATTTTCTCTATGTTTACTGAAAGAATATCTGCTTTTCCCAATATCACACCTACTATTTAGACAGCTCATTCTAGATGGCCATTTGGACAAACACAGAGAGGATAAAGAGTCATCATTGTCAGACAGGTCTCAGGTAGATAAGTAAAGTTGGGAAGAAGATAGGATGACATTTTTTTAATTTTGAAAGATTTTGTTTGTTTATTCATTTATTTAAGATTTATTTATTTATTTGAGAGAGAGAGAATGTATGTGCATGTGGGGCGGGGGCAGAAGGAGAGAATCTCAAGCAGACTCTATGCCAACTGCAGAGCCCAACTCAGGGCTCAATCCCATGACCTGTGAGATCATGACCTAAGTTGAAATCAAGAGTCAGACACTTAACCAACTGAGCCACCCAGGTGCCCCAGATATATACAAAACTTTTAATGAATGGGTGGAGTAAGTCAGACTTTTTGCTAATTGCTATATATGTGTTACACATCATCTCTTGTATGTCCTAAAATAACCATCTAGCATAAAATTGTATTGATGACCAAAGCTAAATTCAGAAAGGTTGTCCTCTGTCAAGGTACACAAGCATATAAGCTACAAATCTATGTGTATCTGATTAAGATTTTATTCACTAGAGAAAAAGAAAAAGAAAAAAAGGAGGGCTGGTTTTAGAGGACCTATGGGTTTAAAGTAGGAGAATGATACATATGTTTTATGCTCTAAAATTATGATTCTGGCTGCTCTGTAAACAATAAATAGTGTAGTTGAGAGGCAAGAGTAAGAGAAGTATGGTAAGCAAAATTCTAGAGGATCCCATAACCTTCGCCCCTGAACATTGTTATTGTAATTATCCTGGTAGATAGCAAAAGACACTTTCCACTTGTAACTAAAGTTACTTATAAATTCTTTTTAAAATAAGGACATTACATAGGTGAGCCTAATCTATTCACATGAGCCTTTTAAAAACAGAGTTTTCTCTGTTTTGCCACAAAGGGGAAGTCACAGATATACAAAGTATGAGAAGGATTCAGCTTGTCTTTGTTGGATTAGGGATGAAGGGGACCATGCATAAAGTAATGGGTCTCTAGAAGTTGAAAGCAGTTCATAGCTGACAGACAGCAAGAAAAAAGGGACTTCATTCCTACAACTACAAGGAATTGAATTCTGGCAACAATTTGAATGAGCTTGGAAGTGGATTCTTCCCTGGAGTCTTCAAATAAGAGCCCAGTTTGAACAACGCCTTAGTTTCCACCTTTGGTGACTATAAGTAGAAAAACCTGTTAGCCCTGCCTGTACATCTGACTTATAAAACTGTGAGCTAATAAGTGGGTGTTGTTTCAAACCATAAATTTATGTCTATTTGTTACAGCAGCAATAGAAAACAAAGCAGAAAACAGACAGAAAGACCAATTATTGTCAATTACTGTAACCATGGTAGTTTGAACAAGAAATGTGGCAGTAGCACTGACGATAATGTGGAAATGGTTGGGACAGTTCTGGAAATACAAATTAAAAGTATTTGTTGATGAATTGGATATATGGGATGAGGAGGAGAGAGGAACCAAGTAAGACTCTTAAGTTTGGACTTTGTACAACTGGATAGATGGCTATATATTTTATTTTTATAGAAACCACCAGGCAGAGATAGATTTTGTATTGTTTTGAAGTATGTGCATTATATGGTATTTATTATATTTAAGTAACAGTGTTAAGCAATCTTCGTCTTCTAGACTGGATCCCAAACATGATGTCTGACTAGAGGTGTAAATTTGTAGTGATCAGTTTATAAAGAGTATTTAAAATTCTAGAACTGGATATGTTCACGCAGAGTAATAAGTGGAAAAAAAGTAGCCACATCCAAGGTTTGTAGCATCTAATATCTACAGGTTTGGTGGAGAAAGCAGAATCATTAGTTTTCATGAGAATAAAAAGGAGCTACTGAAGATTAGTAAAGGAAAATGTGGTATCATATAATTGGACAGCAGAAAATATTTCAAGACGTAAGAAGTTATAAATGATGACCGAGAATTATCCATCATATTTGAACACAAAAAGACGTTCAAGAGCAGTTTCAATACAGTGATAAGTACTGAAGGCAATTTCAAGTAGGTTAAAGAGTGAATAAAAGATTAAGTATTAAAAAAGATACATAAGTATAGATCACCTGGTAGCTGAATACTTAAGTAATTTTAGAAAGGATACATATATATGGCAGTAAATAAGACTCAAAGTAGAACATTTTGCAATGCTATTTTTTGTTGGCCAGACCTGCCAGTATTTTTTGAGCCATTATCAAAAAGATTTAGCACAGAGGGACAAGCACTGGAATAAAATGTTTGAATTTCTGTATTGCCATTTATCCTATACTATTTAGCAAATCACTGGACTTATCTGTTTCAATTTTCTCAAGTATAGAATAAAAATAATAACACCTGCCTCAAAACGTTGTTGTGTGATTAAAGGAGATTGATTAATAGCACAGCATGTAGTAGATACTCAATGAAATGCCAATTTCATTTAGGTATACAGCACATCATGTTTTATTGAAGAAAAATAAAATAAAAAAACAAATCATTTGAGTTCTTACTGTGACTTAAACACTTTTTTCCTGCATAAAATGTTGGGGGAATCTAACCTCAATTTTAAACAATTGTTTCTAAAATAAATAAATAAATAAATAAACAAACAAACACACAAACAATTGTTTCTAACATTGAAATTATATGCTCTCTTTGGACCCACACATATACATTCAAGAGGAAACTAAAGCCACATAATTTCTCTCAGTCATTTCAAAATTATGAGAAAGTACCTTGAATTATATAAAAAATATTATACAGGCAATTTAGGAAGGACAAATCCGGGACGGATGATCAAAAAAAATTTTTCTTTAGCAATTGAAAAGTTGTTTTGGCCTCATACTTCCCTCTGGGTCTATTGTTTCTGAAAAAATTGGCAAATGAAAATGTTCCAAAGTCCTTAGAATGACTAGGAAATAGTTAACAGAATATGGCAGAAGTAAGTCTTCTGTGAGAGCAGAAATCATGGTAAGGCAGATAAATATGCACCATTAAAACTCAAAAATAAGAAAGCTCCTAATATCCTAGACATTGTTTTTCAAGATTCTTGGATTAAAGCATTTATGCGGAGTATGAAAATTTCAGTTTATCATCTACGTAGGACCTCTGAATATCCCTTTATTCCAGAAATAAGTTGGTGCCACAAGTTGTGGAATCAAGAAAGTGGAAAATTGATGACATCAACTTTGAGTTAATAGAGGGATGGAAACATGATTTTCTCCCTTTTCTCTATATTCCACCATTACCTTTATCTGCATTTGTTTGGCTAACTCTGATTTGCAGATGGACAAATCCTAGGTGAAATGGTCCTGATTTCACAATCCTGGGCAGGAGCTTTTGTTGAATAATACCACTGTGTTGACGCCTGAATAGGAAAGCTTATTCTACATGTGTAAAGTGAGATTTGAAACTGAATATAATATTTATCTCCAAGGTAAGAGAAAACTCAAAAACACTCCTTGAAAAAAAAAAAAAAAAGTCTTAATATGCTTATTTATAAACATAGAACATTTGTCCGTAAAGACTGGATAATATGCCATGCTTCATGGATAATATAAATAAACATTTAAAATTTAGCAGATTCCTCAGAGCTCTAGATTCCAGTATCAAGTCCGTGGCTACAAGCAACTTTCAGATGCAGCCAGCCAGCTTGAGGTTTCTATCAAGACCTGCCCCTCCTCATGGGTGTAACACTGATTAAACAACTTGATATCTGCATGTGAAAAGAATTGAAAGTTTCTAAATCAAAATGTCTGGGTGCCTGGGTGGCTCAGTCCTTAAGCATCTGCCTTTGGCTCAGGTCCTGATCCCAGGGTCCTGGGATCAAGCCCCGCATCGGGCTCCCTGCTCCGCAGGAAGCCTGCTTCTCCCTCTCCCACTCCCCCTGCTTGTGTTCCTGCTCTCGCTCTCTCTCTCTCTGTGTCAAATAAATAAATAAAATCTTTAAAAAAATAAAAAATCAAAATCAAATCAAATCAAAATGTCTATGTGACATTACACTGGTGTAAATAGAACTACCACTGTGGGTTTTGCTTGTTTGTTTGTTTGTTTTCATTTTAGAATTTTATTGCTGTATTCTTGTAATTCCAAGCTGCTGACAGAGAAGGAAGGCTTAAAGAGGTAGAGAGTGCTAGGTCAAAATCTTTGACAGATCAAAATCGACCTTTAGGTAATATTTTGGGAAATCTGTAAAAAGGAAAGAAAAACTGCATGAATATTCCAGGGCTTCAATTTTGCTGTAACATTTATGAAGTTGGGAATTTTACAATCATCAAACCCTCGCATTACAGACCACTCAAGTTTCTGAAGTTCAACCTGCCCACACTCTTAGCACCTGTCCATCAGAGCAGTGCCATCCCAAGCTCTATCAACAGATCATCACTCTCAAACCAGGATGGCTTACCTGAAAATGAGTGGGGATCTAGAAGTAAATTCAGGTACTAAACTCCAGTACAGCAATGTGGAGAAACTTTTTATCTGGTTTCTGTCATGAGATACAATAACTTTACTAATGAATCAGTTTAAATCTCATTATCCTATAAAAATATCCAAGGACCCAAAGGGAAGTATTAGATCTATTAATTCAAACAGCATGAAATATTAATGAGCTCTGAGCTCCTTGTTGAAAGACACAGATGAGGAAAGGGGCTCTTGTACCAATCACCTATCCTATCAGCTTATAAGTACATTGATTTCAGGGACTCTGTCTCGCTAGCCCTCAGCATGTGGAGTGGTAGTTGTTGAATGACTTTTCCTTGTTTGACATAATTCTCTGTTCTTCCTTTCTGTACAGACGACTTTCACCAACTTCCCACCCTCAAAATTAACCAATCCTTCCTATGTCCTAACTTGTCATCATGTCCATATTTGCCATTGCTTACATACTGCTATACTATTTTTACATGATTTTTTTTATTAATATAAGTTATCTTTTACAGCGTCTACATTTTAGGGCCCCTGGGTGACTCAGTCTGTTAAATGTCTGCCTTCGGTTCAGGTCATGATCCTGGGGTCCTGGGAAAGAGTCGTGAGTGCATCAGGCTCCCTGCTCAGCGAGGAGTCTGCTTCTCCCTCTCCCCCTGCCCCTCATCCGGCTGGTGCACTCACTCTCTCTCGCTTTCTCTCTCTCGAATACATAAATAAAATATTTAAAAACAAATAAATAAAACATCTACATTTTAGGGGTCTGCTCTATATTGACTGTACACATTAAAGCACTAGGTGGTCGATTATTGTCTATTGAATAAATACATGAGCCACAAGCCACATCTTCTCAGGTCATTTTCCCCCTGAAGTTAATCTCAATTCCATCATACATACTACTGAAAAAATATAAAACAATATATAGAAAATTATTTTCTCATAATTTATAAGTTCATAGGATATTTAAAGACCAAGAGGTATTTGTATATGGAAACGAGTTATAAATTTAGAATCATTTTCTCATTTTGTGTTTAAATATTTAACATAATGCAGAAAAAGTGAGAACTAGTAACTGGCTTCATCACATATGAACGGATTCTATCTATAGTAGTACTTATATTACCTCTTTGAGACTATGGACTACTAAAATAATTATAGTATTTCTAATAAAATAATTATAGTATTTCTAATAAAATAATTATAGTATTTCTAAAAAATACTATTTCTTCTCGGGTGCCTGGGTAGCTCAGTTGGTTAAGCGACTGCCTTCGGCTCAGGTCATGATCCTGGAGTCCCAAGATCGAGTCCCACATCGGGCTCCCTGCTCAGCGGGGAGTCTGCTTCTCCCTCTGACCCTCTTCACTCTCATGCTTTCTATCTCTCATTCTTTCTCGCTCAAATAAATAAATAAAATCTTAAAAAAAATACTATTTCTTTCACATCTTAGGAGAACTGAGATAAACAATTCACTTAGAAATCATATCTAAAAGATATTCATTGCTATTATTTTTAAATTTTAAGTAAATGGAAACTCAAAGCTATTAGCATGTATGTTTATTAACGATCCTATTAACTGTTCCCTGAGTAGAGTGTACCTAACACCAGGCTTACATTTTGTGAATTAAAACAATTCATGAGAGGGGCACCTGGATGGCTCAGTCAGTTAAACATCCAACTTTTGATTTCAGCTCAAGTCGTGATCTCAGGGTGGTGAGATGGAGCCCGCCTTATGTTGGGCTCACAGGCTGGGCATGGAGCCTGCTTAAGATTTTCTCTCTCCCTCTCCTTCTGCCTCTCTCCATCCCCTCTCTGTCTCTCTCTCTCAAAAAAAAAAAAAAAATTCACAAGAAATTTTTTTAATCAAATTTTCAAAATAATCCCGGTTAACATTTACTACCTACCTACTCCTTACTATGTGGACACTTTTTATATACACTATCCTATTTATATTCTATTCTCAAAATGAATGTGCTTTAGGAAATTTCATAGGCAAAAGTTGGACAAGGTTTTTTGGAGAGATTTCTTTCCTTTATTTTCCCACCGCATGGTTTATTTAATTGAGGTATAATTTACATACAACAGAAAGCAGATTTTAAGTGTTATGGATCATAGAGTAGTTTATGTTTAACTGTATAAGAAACTGCCAAACACTTTTCCAAACTTTTGATTTTATTCTTTCTAGTCAGTGTATCGTGGGAACACATGAGCATGTTTGTCCCTGGCAAACAATGATGCTGAGATATTTTAATAATTTTACTGGCCAGTCACATGCTTTCTTTTGTGAAGCATATATTCAATTTCTCTATTTTTTACATTTTATTTTTCATTGTATTATTAAACTGCATGAATTTTTACATATATTCTGAAACATAAGTTGTTTCTCAGAGGAAGAAAATGTGAGTATTTTTCCAACAATAGTTTATAGAATTATCATTAATCTTCTTTGCTTTCTAACACTCATACTATAGAATAATTTGCACAACTATTGCCCATTTGGGGAATCCTAATAATGACCAAAAAAGTAATTCAAAATAATAAAAATATTTTTTCCCAGATAACTAGGAGATTAAAGCAGAACACCATATGTACTCATAGGTGCCTTATCTACAATCAGTCTAGATAATTGGAAATTGAAGGCTGAGTGAGCTCAACCAGTGACTGGGAATGATAGTTTTCTTCCAGGTCCCCAAGTGTGCCATGTTTTAACTTGGGAGTCTCCCCAAAGTTTTCCAATTCAGGAACATAGACTATCTCTCCCTTTATTGAGATAGTCTTTGATTTCATTCTTTAGGGTTTTATAGTTTTCTGTAAACAGATCTATTTATATCTATCTGCTTACTCCTTACCATGTTAGATTTATATCTAAGTAGTTCTTTCTTTCTTTTTATTGCTCTTGTAAGTGGTATTCTAAAATTTTAAAACTCTGAATAAAAAGTTTTGTTTACTATTGGTATATAGCAATGTTGTGTATTAATCACACATAGTGTTGTAATTGCTTATTAGTACCCGAGATTATTTTCTAGTCTGGGGAGGAGAGGTCATGTTTTTTGTTGGTTTGTTTTTCATAGATAAGTCATGGGTGAGTAAGGTGGATGGTTTTATTTCTTTCTTTCCAGCATGAATATTTTTAATTTATGTTTTTTGTTCTATGGCACTTATAAAGACTTCCATTGATTCAACCATGTTGAATCATGGTAGTGAGAGAAAATACATAGTAGTGAGAGGGAATATTTGTGGCATACATGAGGTCCCTGGACGATTTTGTAGCACTATAATGAGGAAGGAAGGGCAAAGTCATGTACACACACATGATGATGATGGGGGTGTATCACAAGGACACAAGAGCCAAGTGAAAGAGCCCCTGATGACCAAAGCTGGAGCCATTTGAAAAAATAAGTAAAATATTATAACCCAAGTTAGAAAATAAGTATTCATGAGTACATGCTGATACATATATAAGGGATTGAATAAATAAATAAGTGGGGAGCACAGACATAACTGTTATGCAGAAGAATTGCGAAGAATTGCTGTAGATACTCTACCCTTAGGGAGGTGGAGCATAATTCCATACTTCTTAGGTGTGGGCTGCATAGAGTAACTTCCAAAGGGATGGGTAAAAAAAGAATAAATTTACAGTGTTGAAACCTGACAAACACTAGCTCAGCTAGGGATCAGGTTACCATGAATAGTGATAAGTCATTTTAATAACATGTACCCTTGCAATGATGTGGTAAGAATAGTGTTTTACCTCCATGATTTTCCTCCCCAAAACCTATAACCTATTCTCATCAAAAGAAAACTTGGCCAATATAGATTAATTGTACTATAATTCCTATCAGTACCTCTCACAACTGTCAAGGTCAACAGAAACAAGGAAAGTCTGAGAAATCAACACACCAAGAAGAGCCTCAGGAGACATAACAACTAAATGCAATGTGGTATCCTAGATTTGATTTGGGAAAATTCATAAAATTTAGAAAAGTTGAATAAAATTGATTTTAAATATAATGAATCAATATTGGTTAATTGATTATGAAAATTTGCCATACTAGTGTAAGTTATTAGTAATAAAAGGAACAGGGTATGAGATATTCAGGAATTCTCTGTACTATGTGATTTTCTTTTCTAAATTTAAATCTATTCTAAAATAAAAAGAAATTTATATATAAAAATATATAGATTATCCATATTGCCATATAAAATTCCACCAAATTTTAATATTTTGCTAAAATCAGTTCATATTTTTAATGACAGAATATTACAGATGCTAGGTAAGTATACTGAATACTGCTATCTAATACCCACAGGGTTTCACCTATATAAGTTTGAAGTTTACCAAGTTTGTGCATGTTCATATATTATCACATCATATATGTATACATTAGAGACATGATGCTCGGGGCACCTGGGTGGTTTAGTTGGTTAAGCATCTGACTCTTGATTTTGGCTCAGGTCACAATCTCAGAATCCTGAGATTGAGCCCTGAGTCAGGCTCTGTGCTGAGCGTGGAGCCTGCTTAAGATTCTCTCTCTCCATCTCTTTCTACTCCTCCTGCTTGCTCTCTCTCTCTAAAAAAAATTTAAAAAGTAAGAATGATGCTATTTTGTATTTGTGAAAATTTGTAGGAATGTTAGTATATTGAACAAATCATAAGGTGGCTTGCTTTTTATGTAAAATGTGTGCTCAGTTTGAGTTATTTATAATGTCACATATAACTAGTTTAAATAATTTCATTGCTGGATGGTGTTCCTTTGTATGGATATAGTATAATATATAGTAACTACTTCTCCAGTTAATGGGTATTTTTAGGATTTTTCCAGCTTCTAACCATTACAAAAAGTTGTAAGAACATATTTATTCTCCTCCTGCATGTTTATGTGACATCTCTATTTAAAAGTATAATTTTGATGTAAAGGATATTCTTTTTAAAATGCATTAGATATTTCCAAATTGTGCTCCAGATGATGA
The DNA here is from genome assembly GCF_009762305.2 of Zalophus californianus. NCBI lineage: Eukaryota > Metazoa > Chordata > Mammalia > Carnivora > Otariidae > Zalophus > Zalophus californianus. Next base: position 19,301,964 of record NC_045600.1, read on the forward strand.
AAAGAGTAGGAAACTTTTTTCCACATTTTCATTAATATTTGGAGGTACACAGGTTTTACTCCAGTAGATATAAAGTATTATTTTATGTGTTTTCTAATTATTTTCTAATTATTTAATTCTCTTATTTCTAATTATTTAAGTTAAGCATCTATTAATATATTTTGCTACTTTTTAAATTTTCTATTTAATTATTAACAAATTCATATACTTTTGTTTACTTTCAAATATATCGATCTCTTTGACTTTTGAATGTTAATTATAAAATCTGAATATTAATCCTTTTTTGGTTAAAGATGGCAAGTATATTCTTGTAGTGTGTTTACAGTATATTTAAATGTTGTTTGTGCTATCTACAGAGGTATGGTTGTTTCTGCTTTATTTTATTTATTTATTTTTTGGTAGTGAATGATTTATTTACTTTTTTGACTTTAAAATTTGTTCTTCATATCTGCATTTCTTATTTATTTTTTTTCTTTTTTTTTCATTTTTTATTTAAATTCAACTAATTAACACATAACGTATTATTAGTTTCAGAGGTAGAGGTCAGCGATTCATCAGTCTTATATAATACCCAGTGCTCATTACATTATGTGCCCTCCTTAAAGTCCATCACCCAGTTACCATCCCCACATCCCCCACCCCTCTAGGAACCCTCAGTTTGTTTCCTATGATTAAGCGTCTCTGATGGTTTGTCTCCCTCTCTGATTTCATCTTGTTTTACTTTTTCCCCCTTTTTCCCTATGATCCTCTGTTTTGTTTCTTTAATTCCACATTTGAGTGAGATCATATGATAGTTGTCTTCTCTGATCGACTTATTTCACTTAGCCTAATGCCCTCTAGTTCCTTCCACGTCATTGCAAATGGCAAGATTTCATTTTATTGACAGTTGAATAGTATTGTGTATATATATATATATATATATATATATATACCACATTGTTATCCATTCATCTGTCCATGAACATCTTGGCTCTTTCCATAGTTTGGCTATTGTGGACATGCTGCTATAAACATTGGGGTCCAAGTACCACTTCGGATCACTACATTTGTGTCTTTGGGGTAAATCCCTAGTAGTGCAATTGCTGGGTCATAGGGTAGCTCTATTTCAATTTTTTGATGAAACTCCATACTGTTTTCCCAAGTGGCTGCACCAGTTTGCACTTCCATGTTTCTACTTTAATGTAGTCAGATTTATCTACCTTATAGTTTATATTTCTTAAATCTTGTTTAGAGAATTTCCAAACTCAATGTTACCAAATATTTTACTATATATTTTATTTAAAATTTCAAATTTTCAAAATTTATATCTCAATGTGAAATCTATAATTATTTTTGTTTATGCTATAAAATAGAGATCTAACTCTCCCACAGTGAATGTGCCAGCATTTTTATTTGAACATAGCAACCCTTCTTCATCAACTGACAGTGTTACCTCTGATGTATATAAACATTATATGGAGTTATAATCAATTCTAATTATCGATCTTCTTGTCTTTAGTTCTGCCAAAGCCACGCTTTGATAAAACTGTGGCTTTTCATATGGTCTATAAAATGATGAAAATAGGGTTTTCCTCTTCAGACACTTCCCATATTTTCTTCAAAATTTATTAGCTATCGCCCCTACTTGTCCATATGCACAGTAATATCTACATATCAAATTCATTAAAATGCTATTATTTCTGATTTACAGATCAATCAGGGAACATTGATAACTTAATTTTGGCTCTTTCCATCCATGGATATAGTATAGCTAATTATTTGTGTAAAACTTTTTTTATGTTTTACAATACTTATGGGTAATTTACCCATTAAGTAATATTTTTAAGCTTTATCCCTGGGCATCTTATAGGTTTGTTATTTTTATAAATACAGTCTTTTTTTTTCTCTTATACTTTCTATTTGTTACTATTGGAATACTATTAGTTTTCATGTGGATCTTGATTCCAGAATAGTCAATAATTTTTTTAACTCAATAATTTTTTAAAATAATTTTGATAGTTTAATTTGTTGATCCTCCTGGATGTTTTGCTAAGATATTTATAACATCATAAATGGGACAATTTATATTTTTTACATCATTTCTGTCTTCTAATCTCTACAATGCAATGTCCGACACTTCCCGTTAGAAGGATGAATAAAATCTAGTTTTTACCTGGGCCATCAAATATGTCATTCACTGTAGGTTCCTGGTAAATACTCTTCAGATGGTTAAAAATTTCCCTTCCAGGGGTACCTGGGTGGCTCAATCAGTTAAGTGTCTGCCTTCTGCTTAGGTCATGATCTGGGGGTCCTCTGATCCAGAGGGCTTGGGCTCCCTGCTCAGCTGGGGGTCTGCTTCTGCCCCTCCGCCTGCTCCTCCTCTCTCTCTCTCTCTCAAGTAAATAAAATCTTAAAAAAAAAAAAGGAAATATTCCTTCTAGTTGAAAGTCACTTCTGTTTCTATCATGAGTTGAGTATTGAAATTTACTGAAAGCTTCATCTGCTTCCTTGTGAGCTCATATATACTTTTAAAACTCTATGCAGCAAGATATAGCAAGAGTTTTATCTGAAATTGACATTGCTTTGCATTGCTGGGACTAAGCACTGATTTGTTAGAATATAGTTTACATGTGTGCCTATGGGTATGCCTGCACATATGCATATATATGTTTATAATATTGAACGTGATTTGCTAATATTTTATTTTGGATTTTTGCATGAGTTCTTCAGGGAAACTGATATCAAGTGTTCTTTGCAGTCCTTGTCTGGTTTTGTTATTGAGCTTATACTAGCCTCATCAACTGAACAGCTTTCTTTTTTTTTAAATTTATTGTCTGAAATTATGTAAAATTAGGAACATATGTTCCTTGACAGTAAAGTCATCTGTGCTGAGTGTGTCTTTTGTAAGTAAAAAGGCTTATGATTACAGAGTCAATTTTTGTTCACTTTTTTTGGAATATTGAGGTTTTCTGTTATTTTCAGTACATTTTTATAGTTTCTATATTTTCTCAATATTCCATTAACCCATTGTATTTGCACTGTTAAACTCAACAGAAAAATTGTCAAATTAATGTATTATGACTTTTAGAACTCTACTGTTTCTAAATTCATATCCCCCTTTTGTTCTAAATCTTTCTGTGGCCTTTCTTCCTTGATTAGTAATGTTAAAGTAATAAATATATTGATCTTTTCTTTCCTAATGTTTTTCTATTCATCAGGTTTTACTCTTGCTACCATAATTTCTAGGTTTCTACCGTAAGTGTAGTCTTTTGTTCTTTTACCTCTCTTACTTTGTTTTTCAAATTTTGTGCATTTAAAGTTCTAAATTTGCCACTAATTACTAGATTAGCTGTTTTTCACAAGCTTTGATGTATTTCACTTTAGTTTTGTTCTACTTTGTATATATTTTGCAATTGTCATTGCAGTTTCCTTTAGCACCCTTGAGGTATTTAGTATACATTTATGTCTTCAAACATATTTTTTGCTATGGTCGCTTCTTTTTAATGTCACTGCACTGATGTGGGACTTGATCTCAGGAACTTGAGATCACGACCTGAACTGAAATCAAGAGTCAGTTGCTTAACCCACGGAGCCACCCAGGTGTCCCTCTATAGTGTTTCTTCTACCATTTTCTCTCTCTCTCTCTCTCTCTCTGTTTTCAATCTTCTCATTTATCAGTTCTTTTAGTTTGGGTCAGAGGGTATTAACTCTCTTATTTTTGTGTCTCAGTATTTTGCTAAGTGCTGAGTGGCAGTTTGGATGGTATGTAATTGTGGAACTATGTTCTCTTAGGTTTTTCGGTGGGAAATCTGTGGTTACCCTGATTTAATTCTTTGCATATAATCTCTCCTTTCTTTCAAACGGTTTTAATAGCTTCTCTCTATCAGTCATGACATCCAAATTTACTATAAAATGTGTGGTTGTAAGTTTATATTTACCCTGCTTATTTCTCAGCTATTCAATCTATGGATTGCTGTCTTTCTTAAATTTTGCATATATTCTTTCAAGTATTGTTCTATTTTATTTCCTCTACAAATTATATTGTTGATACAAATATTGCTGCTTTATATACAAATATTGTTTGTGACTTTTTTTAGTTGTAAATGGAATATGAAGTCTGTCCCTTGTTTTCTTAAAAAAAAAATGTCTTTATCAGAATGCCTGGGTGGCGATCGTCATGTAGGATAATCCTTACCTGTTCCTCCTTCGGGAGGGCAGATCGGAACATGATGATTGGAGCTTGCATGATGCGTGATTACTGTCTCTGCGTGGGCAGGACTTGCAGAATGCCTGGGTGGCTCCATTAGTTAAGTGTCTGCCTTCCATTCAGGTCGTGATGCCAGGGTCCTGGGATCGAGTCCGACATCGGGCTCCTTGCTGAGCAAAGAGCCTGCTTCTGCTGCTCCCCCCTGCTTGTGCTCTTTCTCTCTCTCTGACAAATAAATAAATAAAATCTTTAAAAATATATATCTTCATCACTCTTGATTTTTTGAGGGGGAAGGGATACATCAAGTACTTTTTGAAATTCACCACTTCTTTCAGACTGTGTTCAAGCCAGAGTTTATTCCACCTACAATGTGTCTCTCTCTACTGAGTTTATTAGATTAAGTTTTTTAAGTTCTATGTAGTTTTTTTTAGAGCAAATTTATGTTCTAATCCTTGATTGTATAGGGTGTTTTTGTTAACATTGGATCCACTTATAAAATGTGGAATTTGGATTTCAAGTTCAGTTTGAGTGAGATTTTTTTGGTTTGTTTATGTGGGGGTTTTTGTTTGTTTTTCTCTCATTTCTTTGTCCAAATTTTGCAGCTTCCTAGGCTGGGTAACTGATCTCCCTGTCCAGAAATAAATCACATAGTAGCATTTGAAGTTTACCCTCTACAGCAACCTTGGATTCTTGTTTGAGTCTCCTTCATGCCAAATAATTCCAATCTTCTGGGGATAATGGTAAATGCAGGAGAGCCAAGGTTGTGATAGGATTCTAGTGGTTTTCTTCTAAAACATGATGCCAGAATAGACTAGATATCACATGATTCAGCTCCTACCATTGATTCCAACCATTTTGTCAGAGAATAAATGGGGCAGCAGTGTGAAATAATTCCGTATGTCTAACACGTAAGTTCAAATTAACCCTTTGTGACTACTTTTTTTTTCTTCTTCTTGGTCCAAAACACAAATTCTTATAGTCTCCTTAGATTTTCCCCCAAGATAGAACTGGATAGAGAAGTGCTAATTGCTGTTCATTTAAATGAATGGTCTGTTTCTTCCTTCTTCTTCTTATAATTTTATTAACAAAAGGTAGGTTCATCAAGTCAGGACAAAATATAGTATTGATTTGTGTAGTTTTGATTAAAACTCAAAGTCTACTCTTCAAACTGTCATTACACTTTCGATTTCCTCAATATTTAGATTAAAAAAATGTAAGCTATTTCATAATTTTACCTGGTGTCTCTTTCAAAAGTAGTGGTTGGTTGTGTTGTTGTTTGTTTTTGTTTTCTCTTTCTTGTGATGAGGCATTGCTGACCAGAAGAGCCTCTCCTGAATATACTACCTTAAATTCTTTCACTGGAAGCAATTAAATACTACACTTTACCTCCTGTTTAGTGTAAATACCACATATGACCAATATGTCCTACTCAAAAGATGAGATTGAGGATATCCCAGGTCTAGTTAAATAACTAGCAGAATATTTGGATCAAATTTTGTCATCAGGATGTGTATTTGTTTCCTCTTCTCTCTATGCTCTCAGTTGTCAGTTTACTGAAAACTAAAACCCAACTAAGAACCAATTTTTTTTCAAGCTCAGTCTACGTGCTTAGAAGTCCCATCCAAGCCCTTGGCTTCAAGTTTTGTGTTTTGTGGTAACTCCTCATCTTTCTACAGAATTACTAATTCTCTACTACCCACACTCTCTTTACCCCACAAACATGGCCCTTCTAGGCACCTCCTCCAGAGATCCTTGGTTTTATTCCAGCACCACCGATTGAGTTTCTAATCCACAGACCTGTGAATCTAATTGCTGAGATTTTCTCTTTTGATCCTTGTTAATGTGTTTGAAGCTGAATGACTATACTGAAGTTTGAGCCAACTTCTGAAAACTGCTCAGTAAAGTGGACTATTCAAGTCTGTTATTTTGCTTTTCTGTCATTTTTTTTTTTTTAGTCATCTATCCAGTTTGCTATCTGGATATTTCTTTTAGTCTATCTTTACAACAGGGCATTCTTTCTCTGACTGTAGATACTATATAAAATACACCCCTTGTATTTCCGACTTTTGCCTATAATTCTGACTTTCCTTCTTCCTTAGCTCTTTTGTGATTGACTATTTCATTTTGTCACAACACAATATATTTACACACTTCTATAATTTGTATCACATAATATACATGTACTATCCAAGGTCTTATGTAATTTAACTGTATAAAACACTCTTAGAATGCAGTTGCATGACATATCTTATATACAACGAAGTTATCTTGTTTTGTAAAAAGCCCAGGCCTTTTTTTTTTCTCTGAATAATGGTTCTCACTATGAACTTTTGCTCATCTGGGCTCATAAATACTTGCACACATAAAAATTATTTCTCTTAAAAAAAAAACTTGTTTCTCTTTATCTTCTAAAATAAACCTGCATTTGTCTATAAAACTTTTAGCCAAGGGAGAATTGTATGTATCTTCCAAGGTATTTGTCTTTGCTGATATTGATTTAGGGGAGCAATCTTTTCTTTTTCAAGAAGATCATTTTTACATTTTTTGATAGGAGAGGAAGACTTCAGAAAGTGAACCAATATCTTTGCAGAACAACATGAGTAAAGTCTGGAATACTCATCAACATTTAAAAATTGTGAAAAACCTAACTCTATGCTCGGGACTTTTACCATTATCTTCTAAAACCTTTTATAAATGCCACCTCCCACTGATGTCATCTCTTGCTATCTCTTTATTAATGATCTTTAAAAAATGTCCAGATGTGTATAAGTTCATAACCATATACACTGACTATCTAAAGGAGCAAATGCAGGTTTTTCTCTTGGAGAATTTGCATTATTAATATGCATTTTATCTTTCTGTTTTCCAGAGAAGCACCTATATGCTACTGCCATCTGGTATAATGTTATGTTTTCTACAGCATAAGATTTTCCATTTTATTTAAAATTTAAAGACCAAAATATAAAGTACAAGCTTATTTAGCTTACCCTTTGTCCATCTATATTTCAAAATAGTTACTTAAAAAATAAACATCCAGGGTAGTTAATCATTATATACATATAAAGATATATATATAGAGAGAGAGAGAGAGCCTATATTCAACCAATAAAACCTAATTTTAATAGGCATTTTCTAAACTAATGCTACTTCATTAAAAAAAAAACAATGACTGTTACATATGTTATAAATTCATGTGTTTTACTTGTCTTCTAAAATACTCATTATTCATCCATTTCCCAGTGAATAAAGTGGATTCCAGGACACTGCATGACATATAAAAATGCAGTCAAAATTTGAATGTAGAGCTCATTCTAAAGACCATACTTTTCCTTCATAAAAGACAGTTTTAAATTAGTTTTGATTTTATAAAATGATATGAAAATCGGGATGCCTTGGTGGCTCAGTCAGTTAAGTGTCCAACTTGATTTTGGCTCAGGTCACAATCTCAGGCTCATGAGATCAAGCCCCGTGCTTAAGACTCTCTCTCCCTCTCCCTCTGCCCTCCCCCACCCCTGATCACACTCTCTCTCTCTCTCAAAAAAAAAAAAAAAAATCCCTCCCTGCTAAAACAATGCAATGACTTCCCAAACACACCTGATAATAAAATCCAAGGACCTTACCTGAATCACCTGTCTGCTGACTTCCTGGCCTCCTCTTTTCCACTCTCCACAATCTCAGTAATCCAATATATTGTCCAATATACCTCAGATGCTTTCCACCCCATGTATGAATGCTGTTCTCTTTGCCTAAAATGTTGTTCCTGCAGATTCTTCGATTGCTTTTTCATTCCCCTCATTTAGGTTTTTATGTTATTATCATCAGACAGTCTGTCCCTGATTATTCTATCACCTCTGCTATTGTGCATTCACCCCACTACTGTACTTTAATTTTTATAACATTTATTATTATAGGAAATTTTAGTATGTATTCTATTATTAATGTGTTTATTGTCTACCTTCCTCCTTAGAATATAGAGCTATAAAAGAACAGACAGTCTGTTTGAGTCACTGTGGTATCCCTAAAATAATGTTTGGCCCATAGTAGAATTGGGAAAATATTTGAAGGGAATAGCGGCTATTCCCAAGGAGATTATGATTTTCTACTAGTTAGTCCTCTTGCTAACCTTGTGACTTTGGTTAAGTCTTGCAGACTCTCTATTCCCAAAGTTACACTTCGGTGAAAAGAAAGAAGATTAAAAAATAATGCCTGTACTACTTGATTCCTAGAGTTATCATAAGGATATGATAAGATAATTTGGGGAAAGTGTTTTGAGAATTGTAAAAATTATAGGCATATAAAATGCCATTGTTGTCCAGATTTGCCATCAACTTACTACATATCCTGCAATCATTCCCAGGATCCACATTTACACAATTCAGGGAATATGAATGCCATAGAGCTTCCTGGCTCTTGAAGGGCTTATAAATCCAACAATTATTATTAAATCTTACTTGGCTGTATCTGGCTGGTTTTATATTAAAAGCTAATGTGCAAACAATTAGACTTAGCAATGACAGGAAAAATATGAGAAAGCTGGGGGCTATGGAGGAGCAGCTGTGAATTTTTACATTTGATCAGTAGAACATTTATTCACCACAGAGGTATTAGTAATATATCTAACATGCAAGTTTATAAAACCAAGTGTAGGATATATTTAACAAGCACTCTCCCCTAGGAGGTAGGTAAAGAGTCAAAAAATTATCATCATTTGGATGTAATATATCTACCAATATTTAACAGAGGAATCCAAGAAAAGACTACACAAATATGCTAAGTTTTATTAAACAGGTATTTACAATATATAATCACTCTCTTAAATTTAATTTAGTAGGAACTGACCAACTATATTCTATGCAAATCTAAGTACCCATGCTTTTGTAAACCTCACATGATTATCATTACTAAACTGATTTTTTTTTTCAAAATAACTGTTGGTCACAACAGCAGGGGACATACCATATGTAGTGCTTATTATTTTTATTTGAATAGTTTATTAGACCAGTTCAATCTTAAGATAATCTAAAAGTACACTTTTTTTGAAGAATAAAATCATCAATGACAGATTAACAAAGCAAGGGTTAACTGGTTGTTCTTTCCCTCAAGTAAGAACTACCCTCTTGAACTCAGCATCTTGTATTAATATGACTCTTTAACTGTATATAATTTTTTAACTTATTTTTACCTCATATAGTACCAAGAATTCGTCCCCATGTCCAACCAAAACAGTCTGTAGTATGTACTATCAATAACTAAAAAGGAGAGATTTTTGCTTATACTAAGTTTGGATAAGCTAAGGCTGGGCTTTCCTGCTTCAGGAAAATACAGTCACATGGTCTTGTTCTCCACTCCAATGTCTCCATAATCCCAAACAGGTCAACATCATGTAATTGTTTTTCTAACTGGACGTGCTAATTTCTGTAACCACCTGTCCCAACTAAAATGTCAGTAGTATTTTTATTCACTGATGTTATGAATTCCTGTCTCACAAACTATCACTGTTATTTGGAAAGTCCTTATCTTCAGTATTGAATATCATTGTTTGTTTTTGTTTTGTTTTACCTACAAAAGGTATTATGAAGCAAATTTCAAATTTCCTGATTATGATGGTTAATTTTATGTGTTAACTTGACTAGGTTAAGGGACGTCCAGATAGAGGATGGAACATTATTTCTGGGTGCATCTGTGTGTTTCTGTGAGAGTTTAGCATTTGAATTGGTAGACTGAGTAAAGAAGATCACCCTCACCAGTGCCAGTTGGCATCATCCAATCTGTAGTGGCCCTGAATAGATCAAAAAGACAAGGAAGGATTTGCTCCGTGCTTGAGCTGGGACATCCATCTTCGTGGGCCTCTAGTGGCAGAGAGCAGAACATGGAATGTCTCAGCCTCCATAACTGCATAAGCCAAACCTTCATTATAAATCTCTTTCTATATATCTATATGTATATCCTATTGGCTTTTTTCTTTGAAAGCACTCCATAATTTACTGTCTTTTGTGAACCTCATTTATTTTTTATTTTATTTTTAAGATTTTATTTATTTATTTGACAGAAAGAGAGAGTACAAGCAGGGGGAGCAGAAGTGGGAGAGGGAGAAGCAGGCTTCCCGCTGAACAGGGAGCCCAATGCAGGGCTTGATCCCAGGACCACGAAGGCAGACACTTAACCGACTGATCCAGCCAGATGCCCCAGAACCTCATTTATTTTTAAATCAATATCTGACTTGGTTTGTTTTACAAATGGAAGATGTTGATAGTTTTCTATTTACCAAATTAAATGGCCTTAGTCCCTTCTTATTAACAAGGTTCGGATAAAAGTGCAACTTTCAAAAGCAGTAGTATCTGCTAAGACAATGTTCACAATGAACACAATGGAAATTTAAACTCTTAACAAGTTCTAACTTTTCACAGAAGTAAGATTTTCTGTGGAATGAGTGGTGTTTCAGCAATTATGTAATTAAAACTTCTAAGACAAGTCTCCCTTTTAATAATACTGGCCTAAGTCTAGAAGAGATTGTGGAAAGTTTATCCTTCAAGCATTAGATCAGAACTAATGGAATCTAAAAAAAAGTAGTTGAGGTTTCACTGATGTATCAAACTATAGGCACAACCATCAGTGTGGAGGAGGGGAAAATAATACATAACCTGATCACTTGGATGGGCTCTAAGCACCAATCTGGCTGCATTCCGCGTTAGATCCTACATTTACTTAGAAGTTACCTACTAAGTTATAGCTGAATGATTTTTTTTTTATTTTTTTAAAAGATTTTATTTATTTACTTGACAGAGAGAGAGAACAAGCCGGGGGAGCCGTGGGCAGAGGGAAAAGGAGAAGAAGCTCCCCACTGAGCAGGGAGCCCGATGTGGGTCTCCATCCCAGGACCCCAGGATCATGACCTGAGCCGAAGGCAGATGTTTAACCAACTGAACCACCCAGGTGCCCCAGTTACAGCTAAATAGATCACTCCTGGAGGGAGGCAAGGTGGAAAATATAAGAGGCAAGACTGACCTTTATAAGGAGTTAAGATATTAAAGGTTTTAAGTGTCTTGGGACAAGAGAAGTGTTTGAGAAGCAAAGATGAAATAAATATCCCACCAAGATGCAACTAGGAGAAATTCCACAAAGATGGAATGTACTGTATATCTCATGCAATACGCCTCCCTCCAGCATTGCCACTTTGACAGTGATATAGTTTTAGAATATCTCTTCTTTATGCTAATTCTTGTACTATGTTAATGTTTCCTCTCATTTATTTATGTTTTATAACCTGAAACATTAAGGGTGAGTTTCAAATTAATCTGACTCTAAGAAAAGAATGGCAGATGAACAGGTAAATATTGGCTCTATTCCATATTTTGAAACCAATAATCTCTAATTATATTCAAGTCTTGATAAATATTGTCCACCATTACTTGTTTTAAGTTGTCATTTTTAAGCATATCTTTACAAATTAATTGATAGGATTACTTTTCATTTCTATGATTGAAAAACACAAAGTTAAACATAAAATGCATAAAGAAGAAAAAAGCAGTTAAACACTGACAAGCATTCCACGTATTGTTTTGAACTCAGAAGTTTGGAAAATCCACCCAGTTATAGGAACAAACCATCATAGCTGACCAAGAAAACAGTGTTGCACTATTTAATGACAGCCCTGTGACTGTAATTTAGCTTTCCTAAGAACACTAAAGAATATGTTGGTTTTCAAAGTTATAGAAACAAAGTTCTATCATCTGCTAAAATATAAAAAGTATTTTTAAGGTCTGTGAAAAACGTTCTAATTCATTGCGAGCCTGAACTCAAAACAGAAGTAGAGTATACTAAAGAACTAGCATCCACCATTTAAACAATAGATTTTAAATCTATATTTTCCAATATCTTCTAGCTTCCATTGTTTCTGTTGAAGGCTGAACTATCAGTTTTGTTGCCGCTTCTTCAAAAATAATATAACTCTCGTCATTTTTTTTTCATGTTGCTTAACTTTATTTTACAGATAATGAAAATGAGTCCTAAAGAGATTAAGTGAAAGAGGGGTAGATGGAAATGTTCTCTAGGAACTTAGAAATAAGGATAATCAGGGGTGCCTGGGTGGCTCAGTTGTTAAGCCGTCTGCCTTCAGCTCAAGTCATGATCCCAGGGTCCTGGGATCGAGCCTGCTTGGCAGGAAGCCTGCTTCTCCCTCTCCCACTCCCCCTGCTTGTGTTCCCTCTCTTGCTCTCTCTCTCTCTCTCTATCAAATAAATAAATAAAATCTTTTAAAAAATAAGGATAATCAGATTTCTTGCTGAATATTAAAATTCAAAATTACTACATAAATGATCTGTGCAGATATATACAAACATACCTTAGATGTAATGACTATTAGCTCATGACAGCATTAAGATGATCTCTCTATCCTTGGTTTTTCAGTAGCTTGTGTTGTGTCTTGGTGTCATTTACTTTGGATTTGTCTTGCTCGGGATACATAATGTATGTTGAATCTGTGGGTTGAGGTATTTCATCAGTAAAAAAATAAAAGGCGACTGTTATTTAAATATGAGTTTCAGGGTGCCTGGGTGGCTCAGTTGGTTAAGCGACTGCCTTCGGCTCAGGTCATGATCCTGGAGTCCCGGGATCGAGTCCCACATCGGGCTCCCTGCTCGGCGGGGAGTCTGCTTCTCCCTCTGACCCTCTTCCCTCTTGTGCTCTCTATCTCTCATTCTCTCTCTCTAATAAATAAATAAAATCTTTAAAAAAAAAAAAAATAAAAAATAAAAAAAATAAATATGAGTTTCATTTAATTTTCTCGCTTGTGCCCTTCTAGAACACTCAATTTAAATATCTCACACACTTCTAAATACCTCACACATTTCCACTATGTCTCATGCATTTTACATTCTTGTATGTGTGCATGTGTGTGTGTGCATGTGTGTATGTATGTGTGTTTGGGTTCTTTTGGTGTATTTTTTATTATTTTTGATTCAGTAGGATATTGACTACTCTCCTACACTACCATGAACTACTCCACCCTTCTTCACTGTTAATCTATCTACTTACTGAATTACTTTGTCATTAAATCCGTCTACTTAGTTCTTAATTTCATTTACTACATTTTACAATTCTCAAAATTTTAATTACTTGTTTTCTGTAATTTCCAAACATCTACATATTTGAAATAAATGCATTTGTTGGAATTAATTCAGCCTACTATAGTTAAATTTAGGAACCAAGGTAGAAAGATTACGTGGAAGCTCTTTTCAGACTACTTTGTTTGGAATTCTTCATCTTGCCATCTATATTTTGCATGAATCACAGAAATGAAAAGAATGTGTTTTATAATTGCAAATCTGTGTAATAAATAAGTTGCATTTTATCTTCTTTTTTTCTATTTTTGCTCCCCTTTTTTATTTATTTTTTTAAAGATTTTATTTACTTATTTGAGAGAGAGAGAATGAGAGACAGAGAACATGAGAGGGAAGAGGGTCAGAGAGAGAAGCAGACTCCCCACTGAGCAGGGAGCCCGACGTGGGACTCGATCCCAGGACTCCAGGATCATGACCTGAGCTGAAGGCAGTCGCTTAACCAACTGAGCCACCCAGGCACCCACCTTGCCCCCCTTTTTTAAATTCCTGGTTATTTTTGATGGAATTCCAGATTCTATGTACAAAAAAGTGTAGAATCTCTGAAAGATTCTAACTCTATGTTTCTTTGTAAGTTTGCTTCTACAAAATTGGAATAGGAAAAATTATCCTAATTCAGACAAGTACTGAATGTATTTGAGTCTGGGAGCATTCCTCATAATGCTTTCTCTGCCTATGTATCACTGGTCAGGTATAGCCCCACAAGACCCTTTACTTCTTGGAAGGTTCTGAATTCTAAATTTGTCTCATCTATACCATGAGGCCCCAGAAAAATTGATCATCCTTTTTTTGGGGTTTGTGGTTGACATTTTTAGCCTCTTACCTTGTGAAGCTTAAGATTCACCAAGTGCCTCAGAAGAAAAAAAGTTGAATACTTGCATGCTTCCTTACAGCCCTCTTCTCCCTAGAAAAATGGATGCTCATGTAATGTATACCCTGACATTTCAAAATTTACATTTTGTGTAAGCCAGACCCACAATATAGGAGAAAATTGTTGGATTCTTATACACTTCCTGGATTGTCAAATGTTGGTCCCACACCAAGAATCAACAAATGCCCCATGGTAAAGAAAAGTTAAAAAAAAAAAAAAAGGACTCATGTTTTTATGGTTCTTCTCTCCATCTCAGCCTCAAAAGCTCTGGCTGCCTCAGCAACCCTCACATACTTCAAACAGATTATTCTGACATATCAAGCTTTCCTAGTTGTTCCTAAAGAGAGTTTTGGCCTTACTATTCTATCATAGAAACCAAAGTTTCTAAATCAATTTAAACTGCTATACACTTTTTACATCTGTTTAAACTTTTTACATCTCAGGAGATACCTGAAAAGGATAAGAAGAAATTTTATGGTTTATGAGAATCTGAAATAGGCCCTGTTGCATATCTCATTTAATCTCATCTAATATCTTTAATCAAGCCCTTTTCAGGAATTACTGATTTTACAGTTAAAACAAGTGGCACATATTCAATACTTATCTTTCAAGATTTATTCGGGTAGTAAGTAGTAGGAGCTATATTGCAACCAAATCTGACTTGGTCCTACATGCCATCCACTACATCATGATTTTAAATTAACTACACTGGGCAACACTGATTCCAACAAATATGCTTCGTCCATCCATGCGATAGAGAGTGACCTTAGAATGACTTTTATTCTCATGGAGGGCGAAAGGACATTCAATATGTATTTGTGACCCAGGGACATTTGTTATATTAATCCTGTTTAAAAATGATTTATTTTAGTTTAAAATTTGTTCTCTCTCAGCCACTTGTGAATGAAGAAAAAGTATAAAATATTCCCCTTTTAGTGTTTCCTATTACTTTTCTAATCATCTTTTTATTCTAGAAAATGAGATTCTCTAAATACTGCTTTTCTCACTGAGATAATTTTCTACCCATTACCATTATTGTTGCTTTGTTTCTCCATCAATATATTTTTTTAATTAAACTACAGAAAGGACATGAACCTCACTGAATATATTGGAAAGATCAATATCAGCTCCTATATAAAGCATTCCAACTTATACACAAGGTCAGACTTTAAAAATAAAGAGCATTTTTGTAGTCTATTCATTATGGACCCTAGATTTTGCTTAAAAATTCCATTAAAATTTATCAAAATGACAGAGCTAAAAATTATAACAGTCTTTAATTTCTTGGGTTTCTGAATATTTATATTTATGTCCCTATGCCCAAGTTACAAGATGGACACAAGAATATCTGTCAGATTGTTTTGCAATCACGCCAAAGAAATATGATCTAAGCAAAATTATAGGTCATTTTATAGAAGCTACATGATTTTATTTTTATATTAAATTTTTAAAAACTCAGTCCACTTGATAAATTTCCCCACTCCCTTCTGTTAAGGACCAGTTTATTGATAATAACAATTTTTAACAAATAAATACATCCTTAATTGACTTAAAATAATTTGAAGATCAGTAAGTGCCTCATAAATTATCTTTCACCTATATATCACAAAGTTTCCCCTTCAATTGAGTTGAAATTATAAGTTCCAAATATAGGTTGAAATTGCTTGCTTATTTGTTTTCTTTACCTGCTCATTCTCATAGGATGAATGCCTTCTACCCAGATAATGGAGTTGTTCATTCAACCTGGGTCACGGTATGGCAGAGCTAGGCTGCTGGAAACAAAGCAACACAAATCTGTCCTTTAAACATTCTTTTCCCAAAAGGGAACTCTCATTTTTCTGCCAAAATAGTTATGTGACCTCTTAATCTTTTACATTATCAGTCTTTCCACCCAACTAGATATAGTTATAGAAGAAAAATTTTAAAAAAAGTTATCAAATAGGAAACTGACTTGCATATTATTTGTACTATTTCTTGAAATCACATGTAAAGGCCTTTTGGAATATGTGGAGGCTATGATCCAAACTTTGAATGCTCCATTTCCTCTGCTCTACTACACACGAAATGGCATTTAAAAGCAATCATCTGACATTGCTGCATTTTTATTACAGAGACATAAATAAACAGTGGTTGGTAAAGGAAATATCTGTGACACTTGAAATAGAGGACTAGCAAGCAGTCACTTGCTGCTTTCTTGCTGCAAGATTCCACTGATTTAAAAGAAAAAAAAAGAGAGGACTAAGAGACTATCTGTTCCATTGGGTACCCATGGATTGAGGACATAGCTGAGAACTCATTTCATTTAACAGAATCTCAACAGAAATCATCCTTATTATACAATTTCTGTAGTAGTTCACGGAAGCTAGAAAAATAGTAGAAATAAGTGTAGTATCCTGGTTAATATCAAGCCTGCTTTCGAATATCAGGCTATTGGAAAAACAAAATCCATCAAGACCATTTTCTGGACACTCTCATGTTTCAAAGGCTAGAGAATCAAGATCCCATCTAGAGGTCGAGAGAACAGACTTGAAGAAGCAAGAAAATAAACAACTTTCATAGCTAATAGAATATCTTAGCTTGTTGCTCTCATATTTTCAACTGGTATTTATAATCTTAATGAAAGGATGAAGAGTGACATGCAAGTTATTACTAGCAAAATCTAGGACACGAATCTCACTAGTGATGACCTCTTCATTGTCTCTTTGTCTATGAAGTGCTCAACACATTTTTGATTAATCAAGAGTAGAGAACTCTCTCAATCCATTATAATAGAGCTCTCAGATTCCAATTTGGAGGTATACCACATATATAAACAGAAAGCTATTAAATGGATGTTAGTGAGCTTATACACAATCATGGTGTTTCTCTGTGAGTACTGTCATAAATGTTTAGCCATGTATTTAAAACATCAATTTCAGGTCACTTTTAGAAAGAAAGGCAATAAGCTGAAGCATTTCCAAATAAAAAAAGTGTGTATTTTATAGCAGGTTAGCAGATTTCACAGCATGCTAGGTGATTAACAGCATGTGACATAATGATGTAAGTGTCATGAATGTGTTTACATTCTGTAATGTCAATATTCTATATTGCTTGTGCCTAAACAAAGAAACCAAGTTTGCAGAGGACTTTTGGACTGTGTCCATCCAAGTATTTAATCAGTTTAGCTATTTGTCATGTTTTTCAGTAAGTTCATATTTTTCAATCCAATCCACTTAAGCAGTTTCATTTTAAACACACATACATGCATATAAGTATTTGTATATTTAATATATCTGTTGATATAGGTACTTGTGATATACTATTCATGGAAAGAGGTGTGATCTCCACAGTCAGTATTTCCAACTTAGGAAAATAAGGGGAACTGACTATCTTTGTGTCTCTTTTTTCTTCCTTTTCTTTTCTTTTACTTGATGACTTCTGAGAAATTTCGAGCTCACTACACTGCTTTCTCTTTTTTTTCCTTTTACTATTTAAAGAATATTTTCTTCTTTGTTATCTTTGACTCTATATTTCGATCTTAAAATCTTCAGTAATAGAGGACCACAGGAACATACCCAGAAACTAAGTGTTTGTTGGATGTGGGGAGTACTGGAAAGGATATAGGTCAACCAAATTTATTTCATTGACCGTAAACTCTCCATAAGGGCCATGGTCTTTAATGTGCCTATTTTATCTTGCTGTGTGCAATCACTAAGAAAGCGACCATACAACTTTTACTATGTTTAGCAGACTACAGATAGTGATGACAATGTGCTTATATTTCTTCCTAATATTTCATTTTTCTGAATCTCTTGGGAAGATCTATCAGAGTAAGTGTAGTCTGGGTAGCAACTCTTCCAAGTTATTATCACCACTCTTTTTTTCAAATGGGGACTAGAAAGGCTCTCTGTGCCAAGAGTCTCATCTTTGTGCTTGAATAATCTTTGAATTCCAGGAAGAGGCATTCCCAAAGATCCAGCCAGTAATAACAGTGGGGATTGTGTTGCTGATGTCAAGTTAACCTAGAATGTGCCTGATTTTTTTACATTCAGTCTAGAAATGATTCAGACTAGTAGCGTAACTATGAAAACTTCATCTCTTCTTAATCTTCTCAACAGCTTAGTTTCTGGGAAAGAAATAAGTCTGACCATGGCAATGTAGGCCTAAGGCATTTCTTGTATGGTTTGCAGAGGAAAGGTCTCACATATTCCAATAAATACAAAAATATATCAGGAACTCAGAAAGTAGAAAATAAATTGAAGTTAGAAAGTGCTATCAATTGGGTAGCAAAAATTCTTTGCCAACATTACTTTGGAA
Source organism: Zalophus californianus (assembly GCF_009762305.2). Classification (NCBI taxonomy): domain Eukaryota; kingdom Metazoa; phylum Chordata; class Mammalia; order Carnivora; family Otariidae; genus Zalophus; species Zalophus californianus. The sequence continues at coordinate 19,320,433 of NC_045600.1, forward strand.
TTATTTTCACATGGAGCAGTGCAAGAAACTCTAAAAGGTGAACACTGGAAGCACCAGAATCCTTCAGATATCATTTTAAAAATTGTACAGTATGTGTCATTCACAATAAAATGAAACTATGGTGATATACTTGTATGCATATGTATCAGTAATTTTATAAATGTATATTTCCTGTGTTTGCAATTTCTTATGAAATTGTCCATTTATATAATATTAGTCTGCATTTTCCATATGGAAAATGATTCACTTTCCACATATAATAAACTGCTCATTTGGTTTTAAGAAGTAAATTATAACCTCTCAGAGAACATTGTATTTTAAAATATTGTGATAAGACTAGATATTTTACAGTAACATGGGTTTTTCTCCCATAATAATTCATACTTGAGGTTGACAGAATTATTGAGTAATTTTCTTTTATATGTTTTCTTTTATACAAAACTTATTTTGTTTTTATTTTTATGCCTTAAATATTTGCTAAAATGCATTACATAGTTCACAGATTTCACACAGCCTCTGCCGAGGGATAATTTGCTCACATTTGTATCATTAACTGCTGTGGAAAGTCTCGCTCTTTGGCTGCCTTTAGGAGAGTTTATGAGTGTTTTATGATGTTTCCTGGTTATACTGTATTTTTACAACTGTTGCAAATAGACACAAATGTCATAAATTACTGAAAAAAGTTATCCTCGATCCCTCTGAGTTTAATGAGGAACAGTTACAGAAAAGGGAAGTTTGCAAGTGCCACTAAAGTCAGCTTGATGGATTCCACATGTAGAATAAGTTTAGATTTCTGAGTCAGATTTGTTAAACTTCTAATGCACTTTTTTTTCTAATGCACTTTTTATTTGTTTCTTCTCTCTGACACTTTTTTTAATATACCCTTAATTCTGGATAAGTTGACTATTTGCTAAGGAATACAGCTATTTGTTTCACATCAATGGTAAAAAGTAGCTGTCTTTCCAGATACAACAAACAGGTGCATATGTCTTCCTCCAAATCAAATCATTTACATTATACATGTCTAGAAATTCCCCATAACTAAAATCTCTAAAATTTATTAGCATTTTGAGCGCTGAAGTTGAGACTCTGTGTGAACTTAATGTTCCATCTAAAAAATAACTTAGTTATCAACATACCATCTATTCTTTAACATAGCTATCATTGGTAACAAACATTTACTTAATGTCAAATATATGCCTGGAATGGTGCTAAGTAATATGGATTCAAAAAAATTAAAAGGTAGAAATTAAAATATAGCAGAAGGCATATTTATAACTAGCAATAAAAGATAAATCTAAGTACTTAATTTATGCTACTGATAATAAAGGTAACAGTGTTATGGAGAAAAACAGCTTCACAAGGAAAATATTCTTGAGGAGGAAGGGAATTGAACTTTAAATTTTATAAAAATTGGATTTAAAAAATTGAAAATGGGTTCAAAGAACTACATCCAAGAAGAATACCATTAGGTGTCTGCAGGTTTAGCAAATAAGGCTGCATGGGATGTTGAAGAATAATTCATAGATACCCTATACTAGAATATACAAAACAATGGATATCCTAGAGGTAATATGAGAAACTCAAAGGAACAAGAAATCACCAAACTTTCCAGGATTCAATTTAACATTACTTAATTCCTTACTAAATCTGGTACTAAGTGGGGAAACCACCTGGTTATAACTGCATTTCTTTTCTTTCTTTTCAAAATGTTTCTGAATATGCTCAAATTAGAAAAATAATTTAAAATGAAGGCTGCAGTAGAGTAGGTAGGCCAGCTCGCACAAAATGCATAGCTATTTGCTTTTAAGTAATTGAGCATTAACTGACATAGACATGAAAGCAAATACTCTGGAATGCTTTAGATGAATTCTCTCTTATCAACCTCATGCAACCCAATAATACAGATCATATTATTAGCCCAGGTTTTTTTTTTAATTAAAAAAGTGAGCCTTGGTAATACAAACACTTGCAGAAAGTCAAAGAGTTAGTAAAGTGATGGAGAACCACCTTGAGCCAGTGAGGTCTGACCCCAGGTCCCAGGTTTTTAACAAATAGTCTATAATGGAATATAAATATAGGGCATATTTGAATTCAAGTTTACCAACTTTGAGTCTTTCTGTATAGTCACACATACTCAAAAAAAGATATATGTATATTTAAGAAGTTGTTTTTGAGCTCTTTTTGATTATTGTACTTCATTCAAAAGGAACCTAATCCTATGTTGTTTATGATGCTAATTCTTAGTCAAAAATCACACATTATAGTTAGTTTAGGATTAAGAGTACTATTAATAATAAAATCTAATATCAAGAGTTTAACAGAACAACTTTTAAAAAGGGACCATTTTTTTTCATACAATAAATACTTCCAATATTTTAATGAAGTTACCTCCACTGAACTTTTGGGCTAAGTTTGTTGATTTGCTCATCTAACACTACATATAACTAGAGATAAAAGATTTTATATATTGTAGATTTAGGGACATAACCACTTTGAAAACAAATTCTTCAAGTTTTGGATGGAATAGAGCTTTGAAGAGTTAATTCATCTGAAAAATAATGTATGAAATTTAATTTACAATATGTCTAGAAATTTAAAAAGATATTCTCCTGAACCTCCTCTCTTTCTACTCACTGAGCATTTTTAGTTTCAAATACATACCATTGTCTTCTCCCACAATTAACAATAATTGTGGATATAGCTCATAAACAAACATTTCTTTTTCCAAGCTTGATAAATAAATAAAAATAATATTTAATTTTAGAAAAGTTAGAACTTTTTAAGAAATGCAAATGAGACAAACACACATCACTGAAATTAGTCTGCCTTTTAATTTGTTCAAGGGAAACCAAAAAGATGCCTAAGGTAAATGCAGTTGATGTCTTCTTATGTCTTTTATCTTAATTGTGTTTTTGTTCTATTGCTGGATGTATTATCATTATCAAACTACTGTATATTTGATTTTTGCCTATGGCAATGCAGTGGCCCCAACTAATAGAAGACCGAGTAGCATCAGGACTACATTAGGAAAGGAATGTTTTATTTAAGGACTCGGCTGGTAACTCACTACCATATTTCCCTTTACAATTTGCTCACTCTAATTGTTAAAACATTTCCTGCTATTTCAGAAGAGTGGAGACCACAAAAGCCTACAGATGAAGTACTACCAGGTTTACACTGAAGGAACAAATTTGTTTTCTGACCTACATTTGAAAGATGTTTAAGATGTCTTAGATGACTCCTATCTTTCCTGTCCCTATTAGTTGTTTAAAATTGAACATCAGAACTTCTTTAGGCTCTGAAATGAGTAATTAATGAAGCATCAGTGTTTAAAAACTTTCTGAATGGAAAGCAGTGAAACAGAACACAGACAAATGAACCTAGAGGCACACATGCACAAAGAAAGGCAGTCTGGAAAACTTCGGATCCAAAAATGGATTTGAGGTGATTGAGCTGTTTTCTCCTGATTTATAGTTTTAGTCTAAATAGTAAATGCTATATCACTATATAGAGAGATTATCTGTGAGGTATATCACTGTTAAATAGTATGAGAGTTTTTTTTTTTTAATTAGACAGTTTTCTTTAAAGAAGACTTAGGAAAAAATTGAAAATGTACTGATCATATATATAAAAATGAATAACAATTTCCCACTACATTATGAAAAGTCTAAAATAACTAAATCATATTCCTAATATTAATAGGTTTCTAGTGGATATGTCTAGAGACATATTTCTGGCAATTATTACAGGTGTCATGAGCTCTCTTTGTTCAGACACTTTATGCTTTTCTCAACTCCCAACATGATAGTCAATAAATGCAAATAAATCAATACACAGACAAATCAAATATATTTTAATCAATAAAGTGCAAGTCTTAATTTCTAAACTCCTTGTAACTATTTTCCATGTATTCAATATTATCAAAGCATCAAAAATTTCTTAAAGCTTACAGTTTCATGTGGGCCATAATCTTAACTATAGCAAAGGTTTATTTTTTCAGACTTTATTTGACAGAGACACACAGCAAGAGAGGGAACACAAGCAGGGGGGAGTGGGAGAGGGAGAAACAGGCTTCCCGCAGAGCAGGGAGCCCATTGCAGGACTCGATCTCATGACCCTGGGACCATGACCTGAGCCGAAGGCAGATGCTTAAAGATTGAGCCACCCAGGTGCCCCAATATAATAAAGGTTTAAATCAATATCTTTTCAATAACATAATCACTGGGATGCCTAGGAGAAAGGTGGCTTCTTTAGGCATCCTCATGCTTACTAAGGCAGGATCATAGAGGTGGAAAGTAGGAATATGCCCTTTTAACATTTTTTTCCAGATAATGGAAGTATTACTGGTTTTAGCACTTTCTGCCTCAATAAATGAGCTTGACCAAATAGCCCCACAATTAGTAATTGTGTCATTTGCTTTGTTTTCTTGTTTGTGTGCTGCCAAGTCACCAGCTTAACCAAGGTATTCTCTCCATAACTGGGATTTTCAAATCTGATCGATCATGCATTAAAATCTCCTGGAGACCCAGTCACAATTTTTTTTTTTCGTATATAGGAAATGTCCATCATCCCAGAACTTTCCTTTATCCCCCTTTCCAATCAACCCTTCTCTACCAGTGATATCCACTACTAGTTTTGCCTGTTCCTGAACTTTATATAGATGGAATTCTATTCCATTTATTGGAACATTACTATGCATAGCACATTACTCAAAGAAAATAGTTCTTTAGCCCCCACCTAGATTTTGTAGTGTTTCAAAATCAGGTCAGTGTTTGTCAGGGAAACTTTTAAAATAAAAGTTGTCTAACATAATCTCAACTAATTGGCATCATTTCCTGTGTATTGAAGGATTAATATCCCTTTTGTTAAGTTGATCATAAACCTGAATCCTCCCCACTTAGAAACATTTTGTGGAGAAGGAAAAGAACCCTTGTGAAAAATATTTGCCAATTCAAACCTCTATGCAAATGTCAAGTACTATTAGAATGATCTTCTGCCTAATATACATTCCTAAAGAAACAGTTGTTCTGTGACTACTGAGGAGAAAATTATTCAGACTTCAAAGTCTTCGGAATCCCTTGGTAACATGCAAAGTTCAATGGACCCTTTGTTTCTTGTATCCCCTATGTTACAAATTCTAACTACTGGTGATAAAGAAAAGAAAATCTATCCCTTGCCTACCTGTCCAGGCTCACTTCATGCCACTTTCTCTTTTACTCACTAGGCTCTAGTTCCAATATTTTTCAATTACTCAAACCAACACTGGCTTTTCCTGCCCCAGGGACTTCACACATGTTGATCTGCCCCGAGATTTCCTGTCTCTGCTTTTTGAAAAACTAGCATTTCTTTCTTCCATTATCTGTATAAGTCTCACCTCTTGAGAGAGGTCTTTCCTGGCCATTCTCACCTCTGTTTTTACTCTCTCAGAGTACCGTGGTAATTTAACTCATTAAACACATCCTGTTCCTTGCTCACTGGTACCTTCACTAGATTGTAAACTCAATGAGGTTGATGACACCAGACATCATGTTTATTTTTATATATCTGGAACCTAACATTCTGACTGAAATATTAGAAATCCTCAAAGAAATGTAGATTTTGCCTTTACAAATTAAAAGAAGAAACAGTGGATTTATTCATTAGAAGTGGATTGCTCTGGATTCAGGGTTCCCGGGTTCCTCTGTCATGTGTCATTTCCTCTTGATTCAGTCTTTATATCTCCATGGAAGAAAGACACTGCTTCTTGAAGCATTCCATATATATTAACTCTATAGCATGGTAATGATAATCTCTTGAGTAGTATTTACTCTTGACATGTTATCAGGAGGCTGAGAGAACACTCTAATTTCTCTCTTCAAATACAAGAACCTCTTCGTTCAGCAAGAGCGAGTAATCCAAGCATGCAGGGGCCTCTCTCTATTTAATTTTGTTCTGAAGATGTCGGCTATTTCTGTATTCCTCAGGTGCTTTATCTCATCCAACTTAATTGATCTGAACAATAGAGAAAAGGGGTCTTTTATTGATTTAAGAAAACTGATGCAAGAAACTATGCAGCCTTAAATACTGCCTTAAAGTCAATTTCATAATACACTGACTGCCTTCATCATGGTGAAGCAGAAAAATCCGTAGTTTGGCCATCTATCAATTTCGCTGGTTTGCCCATGTGTTGTGGGACTACATCATGGACTACATCATGCCATGCCACAGCAAGGCAGGAAGAATCAGGGACGAACTAAAGGAGGAGGCTCCTTGTAAGTATTGCTCATTTCTCTTTGCCTGCATCACAGGAGACAATCAAGAACTATGATGTACTAAATTAGAAACAGAAGGTGGAGCCAATGTCCATAAATGGCAGTTTTGCATAATTCCTCATAAATTAGAAGAGAAATATACTTGAGCCTTTTTAATCAATGAGGAGACTATTCTTTCAATGTCTATGTTGTCATTCTTAGCCTAGGAATACTCTAGCCAATGGTGGTGTGACTTCTGCTATTTTAGTCATAAAATACCTATGTGAACTCCAGATGTTGCTTATGAGGCCAGTTGTTAATGGGGCAAAAGAGGATTCATTCCATGCCCATTTTCTACTTTGGTGCTGAAATGTGAGCTCGTCCATGGTCTAGATCCCACCCACATGCCAACATGCACCTGCAAAAGTCTTCAATTGGGGGACTTTTAAATCACAAACACACACTCGGATTCAGGCTTACATATTAAAAATTCCATAGCAAGGAAAAAAAATACTCCAAAAACTCAGAGCTCTAATTCCTTAATGAATTATGTACGTGGTGTGAGATATACAGGCAGACGTAACTTGATTTCCTGTTGCAATGCGAACTAAGTCCATTTCAGGGTAGTGTTTCAGTCATACTTGTGAGTAAAGCAAAATGTTATCAAGATTTGCTTTAATTGAGGAAACTGGGAATTCCAAACTATTCATAAAATATTGTTGACAACATCTAAGCTCAAGATGAAAATATAGTCTACTTTCTACAAGTTAGCTATATGGTCTTTGGAGACATCGTGTATGTGAATAGACAGCCACAGACTGAAGTTCATTTTGCACAGATTCTGCAAGGACTTTCTTCTTATTTAAAGAGGCATGCCCCCTGCAATTGCCAAGTTTCATTTTAGACTCCCAGTGAACCAGAAACCCAAAGCTAAAGTCATCTACAGTCACCAGCTTTCTTATGTTTTTCACCTGGAGTCATAAATCTTCTCTTTATATCCTTTGGGAAGGAATGAGTTCTCCTGAAAACTTGGGCCAAGTTCACCTGACACGACTCATGAGCCCCATTTAGGGTTTACATAGGGAAAAAAAAAGTCAAATCAAAATAATTTTTACCAGTTTTAGATTTCACTTAAAAAACACGCAGACACATGTGCAATGTCCCAAGTCACTTATTTTAATAGTAATCTGGAAGACAGAAATGGCATCAGCTTAGACTGACAGGACTAACCGGAGAAACACAAGAATCAAATCAATAACCCTGGTCCTCAGTTATCTCTGAAAATGAAGCCAAAGGAAGTTTTATGGTGGAAGTTAAAAGCACGTTTGAGCACTTAATAGTCAGTTATATCATTATTATTCACACTGATGTAAATGTTCTTAAACCTGATATATTCAATCCATATAAGCACAAAAACAGTTAACATTATACTTACTGGCTCCTATTATTAAAGTTTGGTTCCAGGGTCCTAGGTCTTTTAGACAAGTGAGAGCACATAGGCATGAAGGCTGGGACTTGGTCATGAACCTCCCAGTAGAGGGCCTTAAAGACAAGCATTGTCTAAGAAATGTTCATTTGGATCTACTTCCTCGAGAGGTATCATCATTGTTCTCACTTTAAGATCCCTCCCACCTCTGCTACAAAGTCATAGCATTGATAGATAAAATATAAAAAGATAGAATTGAAAAGTCATAGTCTTTTATCACCTAAATCAGAGGAAGTTCAGGAGAGCTTTGAGATGGTAGGTGTGGTTAGTACCTAGGCAGGGAAATGAGGGGAGCTTCTAGGATGTTAATAACATACTATTCTTGATCTGATTAGCAGTTATGTGGGAGTATTCTCTTTGGGATGATTTATCAATATGTAAATTGGTTATCTGTGCTCTTATATTTCTGTCATTCTTAAAAAAAATGTTCACTAAAAAAAGCATATGGCTGTGCTATGTTCCAAGAAAAATCTACTTGGAAAAGTAACTCAAAACCAGGAGCAGGGTCAAGTTTGTGGACCTGCTAGAGCCTCAGTGTAGAATCCTGGGTGGTGAGACATAAATTGGACTGGGTGGAGTTAGAAATGAGACGTGCTCTGTGAAAAGAAAGAAACTGAATAGAGCTATGATTGCTGCATAAAATCTGGGAATGGGAAAAGGCTTAAAATGGATTACTTCTTTCTGGATTGAGAGCCTGCTTTAAATTCCATACCCAGAGAGCCAAAGAAAGAAATTAGAGCCTGGTATCCAGCTCCTACACTGTACTGAATCTGCCATATTCCAAACAACACCCATGTACTGGAGCCCTGACCCATCAGTATAAGACCTGGGTATGATTTAGAACTCTAGCCAGAAGCAATGAGAAGTTTTAGGGCAGTCTGGTAACAGACCAAGGAAAACAAAATCAACTTTTACCACAAGCAAATGACCAACAACTCACTTAAAACAGATATGGATTAAAAGCAAATAAACAAATAAATCTATACCTATTCTTCTCTTAATGAAACATTAGACAGAGGCAAAAGATGGAATGCCTCAAATTGAGCGATAATTAGACAAACATTTCATCAGAAATAACACATGGCAGAAGATAAAGAACATTCTTTCAAAGTGTTTATAGAAAATTACCGCCACAAAAGAGTATACTATAAAAGTGTAGGTAAACTTTTTAAAAATTGTAAATGCATATTAATAGATTATATATATATATATATATTTGGGGCGTCTGGACAGATGCTGCTGACGAGTAAATACATGACTACATAAGTAAGAACTAAATGAATCTTAAGAAAAGAAATGGAGGGTAGAAAACCAAACGGGTATTCAGGAACTGGTAAAATGTATGATCATTTTTAGTTAAATATCAAATATAAACTAGAAACTAGAACCATAACTTTATAATTAAGTTTCCAAAAGCCATTAATAAGAACAGTGGTAGACACAATTTTCATAAATAGTTAAATTTGATAAGAATCTTTTTTCTGTCTGCATGGACAGGTAGATTGATTAAGTTTAACATTGTTAGAACAAAAAATTGTGTTCCTTCACTCAACAAATTTTTACCAAGCATTATTCTAGGTGGCAGGAGATTGCTTGGTTTGTTGGAGAAAGAGGAAGTCACTGTGAGTGAAGCAGAATGGGTGATAGAGAAGGGTGGTGAATGTAGTTCAGGGATGTAGCAGGGGGCCAGCCCCTGTAGGGTATGCGAGGCCATGGTAAAGAGTTTTGGTAAGATGGTGTAATGAAGTGTCTGACTCCATTTTTTTTTTAAAGATTTTATTTATTTATTTGAGAGAGAGAGAATGAGAGATAGAGAGCACAAGAGGGAAGAGGGTCAGAGGGAGAAGCAGACTCCCTGCCGAGCAGGGAGGCCGATGTGGGACTCGATCGCGGGACTCCAGGATCATAACCTGAGCCGAAGGCAGTCGCTTAACCAACTGAGCCACCCAGGCGCCCTTTTTTTTTTTTTTTTTTGATGTTTGATTGCTCTTTAGCCTTCCTCCCTTTTTTCCTCTTCTGCTTCACATCTGGGTGTCCTCTTTTGGTGCCAACAGAGGTTCAATCTACATAAACAGCTATTTGCAAGCAGAAATCCTCACCCTGGCCTTATTGCTTAACTGCAATAAAAACTCCAAGCCACTCTCCTTTTCCTGTTCTTTCAAGACATTTTCAGACTCCCTTGCGAGTGGCCCTGCTTTTCCCAGAAAGCCACCTCACGTGACTAATAAACCTTTTTCAACTCTCTTGGTGTGTGTGGTACCATCAGTGTTTATATCTGAGCCAAATTTTGAAAAGCTATAACAGATGGTAAGTCTTTGGAGTGTTTGAGCAGGTGTACACATTTTTTACTTTTATTTTTTAAAAATCGCTTATTTTTCTCTGTGCAAAATACACTGAAGGAAAGCAGTGGATACAACAGGAAAACTGTTACAAGTTATTATATACACTAAACCCAATTATCCCCAATTTTTCAATTCTAGGAAACCCACATAGAAATTAAGAATGTTTGTGTGTCACATGGGAAAACAAGAGGCTGTTCAAGGCCAGAAACTATCCTGTTACTCCAATTCCTTTAGGTGTCATTGAACATGAGAGGAGTTGTTACCTTGGTACACTTGGGATATATTAGGTACTGATGTAGGGAGAATTGATGTGAGATGGTTAGGACTCAAGTGGTAGGAGAAGTGATGAAAAGAGGTGGTTTTAAAGGTAAAGCTACTGGATGTGTTTTTTGTTGTTGAAAATGAGAGAAAAGGAGAAATCAAGGTAATTCCAAGATTTTTGCTTGAAATGGAACACGTTAGAAATGGAATTGCCATTCACTGAGATGAAAAGAATGTAGGAGGAACTGGTTCAATAGACAGAAAGGAAATGTGTGTTTAGCATAATTACTATACTGCCCAAAATGTATTAACCACCACTAACAGCAAGGATTTAAAACCATTGTCTTCATTTTGCCAGGACTATTCCTTTAAAAGTTAAAAACAAACAATGAAATGTACTATAATCTTGTGTGTGTCTGTGCAGTGGAAAAATAACCTCAACACAGTCTGTATGAAATGACCATTTAAAAAAGAAAGCACGTATAAATCATTGTCTTTTGAAGATTATGGGAATTACGTGATATACTTTATGTGTGGAAGAAGCACATTTTCTTGAGAAAATAACAATAATATTGTCATGAAAAACTCTATTTCTCTTGATCAATGTATCATAAGTATAATGCCTAGTACATAATAATCACTACATTTATTCAAGTAACCGTTGAAGAAATTTTAGGTATATTAAGACTTTAACATTCTGTATTTTAAGAGATAGTTTTTCTTTTCTTAATTTTACCTACTTGTATTATTTATCAAATTTTCATTTTCAGATAATTATAGCTTCACATGCAATTTTAAGTAATAACACAGACAGAAACTTCACCCAGTTTTACCAAATCTTAATATCTTGCATTTGTATGGTACAATATCACAAGCAGGAAATTAACATTGATACAATCTGTTGAGCTTGCTCAAATTTTACCAGATTTAATGCCCTCATGTACATGGGTGTTTGGGGAGGGAGGTCTGAGTCCTATTTTATCACATCTGTAGATTCATGGGACCATCACCACTGTCCAACACAGAGTAACTCCATCATAAGGAACTTTTGTGCTACCTGTTGATAGACACAGCCTTCACCACCACCACCACGCCCTGCACATACAACTACTGGCAACCAATCTCTTCATGTCTATAATTTTGCCATTTCAAGAATATTAGATAAATAGGATCACATTTTAGGTAACAGTTAAATATTAGCTTTTTCAATCATATGTATATTTCTAAGTAGTATTCGATAGTATCAATCTATTATAATTCATTTAAGCAATCATAAAACTTGTTGGCAGTTTTTGCCACTACAAAAAGCTGCTCTGAACCTTCTTACACTGTGTGTGTGTGTGTGTGTGTGTGTGTGTGTATGAAAATAAATTCTTATTTCTTCAGAATAATTTTTTTCTTTGTTTTGTTTTTGTTTTTGTTTTTGTTTTCTGTTTCTCTCCTTTTTTGAATCTTCCAGTGGGTTACCTGAGCACATTTTAAGATTCCATCTTGATTTAATTATTACATTTTGGTGTATATTGCTTTCTAGTTTTCCTAGTAGTGGCTATAGGCATTACCATATATAGTTCTATACCTACTTTTGAGATGTTTTTCTGCATTCAGTTTCAGAAATTTAATTTGATATTTCTCGGCACAGATTTCTTTGGCTTTACTGTATTTGAAGTTTGCTCAATTAATCTATTATGGTGTGCTTGTAAGGACTTTTTGCCACTTGGTATGAGATGTAGAAAACATTTCCATTTAGATCCTTTTGTCATTCCCACTTTTTAAATATAATTGTCTTAAGTATTTTCTTTACATATAATTGAGCAAACTATATTACATTTCATGTAATTTTGGTTTCAACCATCAAATATTATTTAAGAAATTCAGTAGAAGTAGGATAGTCTATTTGTTTACTCCTAGTTTTGTCCATTTGATGTTCTTTTTTCCTTTCTGAAATTTCAAGGTTTTTTTTCTATTCAGAGAACTACTTTTATCCATTCTCTAAAGGTAGGTCTGCTAGCTACAAATTATCTGTTTTTTCTTCATCTGAAAATGTCTGTATTTTCCCTTCATTCCTGAAGGACGTGATCTCCAAGATATAGAAATTAGAGTTCATTCTTTTCTTTCAGTGCTTCAAAAATATTGTGCCATTTCTTTCTGGCTTCCAGCATTTTAGATGCAAAATCTATCCTTTGAACTGGTGTTTCTTCATTCTTAATTATTAGTGATGTGTTGGCTATCTAGAGCTACTTTTTAAGGTTCTTCTTTTGTCTTTAGTTTCAGATGTTTAATTATATTTTGTGGCTTGAGGGTCTGTGGCTTTGCTCTTTGGCATTCATTCAGCTTCGTAAATCAGCAGATTTTGTGTCTTGCCAGTTTGGGAAGTTTTCAACCACTATTTCTTTGAATACCTTTTCAGTTCTACTCTCTCCATCCTTTCCTTCTGGGACTCTGATGATAAAAATGTGACTTCTGTTATTGTCTCAGAACAGAAGTTCCTGTGACTCCTGTGATTCTATTCAGACTATTTTTCTCTCAAATATTCAGACTGAACAAATTCTATTGATATATCATCATGTTCATTAATTTTATCCTCTATAATCTGAAGTGACATTTACTTGTCTATTTGTGATTTATTTTTCATACATTATATATATGATTTATTTTTAGTTTTATATATAACATATATAGTTTATATATAATGTATATAGTTTCATATATATTATATATTAATATATATATCAGTTCCTTTTTTAAACTTTTACTTCTTTTTGAGATTTTCTATTTTTTGTTTGTTCCAAGAGAATTTAAGTTGCTCACTGAAGCATTTTATGGTGATTGTTTAAAAGACATATCAGATAATTCTGATATCTGATTTTTCTCACTATTGGTATCTGTTGATCTTTTTTCATTCATGTTGTGATTTTCCTGGCTTTTGGTATACTGAATGCTTCTTCAATTATATCCTAAACATTTTGGATATTATATGATGAGACTCTGGGTCAGATTTAACTTTTTTTTTTTTTTTAAGCAGGATGTTTCCCTTTGGAAGTGAGGTGCAAGGACCAGATGGGTTCATATGTTTAACTTGCCACTGTGCCCACACACACCTCGACAAAATTAGAGCTACTGACTCACAGTGTCTCATTGCAGACAGATGTGGTGATATTTCACCTCCCCCTCAGCCCTACTGATACCTTCCCAGAGAGAGTGGAAACCCAATTTGCAACTCTTCAGCACACCAGGCCCTCCAACACCAGGGAGAGAGTAAGTGAAGAGCAAATTCTCATTGTTTTGTTGTTGGATTGACGTGGAAACTCAATACTTTACTGGGTCCCGTTGACACCAGATGTAGAGTAAGAAAGAGTGGAATGGAAGGAAAATGTGGAATGCCAACTATATTTACCCTCATTCCACCTTGTTGTTACTGGGTTGAGTGAAAGAGCAGCTTCCCACTGGGCTAAGCTAACATCAGGAAAGGGGACAGCAGTGTTGATGTGTCCACCTTGTACCACCTAATACTGCCTCATGAAGGCTGGGTGGCTCTGGAGGCTTAGTTCCCTGCTGGACCAATTTATTTATTTTTACACCAGTTTTACAAACAACAACCAGAACATGATTTAACAATAAAAATACTTAAGACTTAAAAACTGATATTTCAACCTTTGTATTCCATTTGTGTTTATGTCATTTCCCAGAACTTTTCTACATACATTCATATTTTATAGATGTGCAGTAAAAATACATGCTGCTTTGTATTCTTTTTATGCTTATATTTATAGTTTCCATGTTTCTAAAGTCTTCATGATTTTCATTCTACACATACACAATATTTTATAATGAGATTTGTATTATAATTTTTAAAATATTCTGACACTATCAAACATTTAAAAATCACTAATAATTAAGTGTACAACCTATTGTCTACCAAAGTAGCTGCTTAGCAGTGACTGTATCAGTTTCCTGTTAATGACTATTAGTTTCCAATGTCTGCTGTAACAAATTATCACAAACTTATTGGCTTAAAACAGCACAAATTTATTGGCATCTTATCATTTGGGAGGTAAAGTCTATGGATCTCACTAGTCTAACATCAAGTTGTCAGGGTTATGCTTTGATCTGGAGGCTCTAGGGGATTATCTTCCCCACCCCCCTTTTTCCAGTTCCTAGAGGCTGCCCACCTTCCTTGGCTCCTGGTTCCCTTTCATCTTCAAAGCCAGCAATTGCTTTCAAATCTCTCTCACATTATATCACTTTTAGACTGACTCTTCTGCCTCTTTCTTGCACATTTAAGAACCCTGTGTCCACATAGTGCACACCCAAATAATTCAGGATAATCTCCCTATTTCAATATCATCTGCTTAGCAACCTTAATTCCATCTGCCACCTTAGTTCCCTTTTGTCATGTAATATAATATTCACAGGTTCTGGAAATTAGTGATGGGCATCTTTGACAGGTCATTAATATGTCTACAACCATGACAATTTGATTCATTTAATTTAACTGAGTAATGATATTCACTATTCACGAGAAGTAACTTGAGGTTTATAAGTCTATTACATATAATTTATCCTTTCAACACTAATTATGAGCAGAGGTTGTAAAATTAAGATTGATTCTAAATAAATGTGGCTTTTAGAGTATGGATATTCAATCATTCCTAAAGCTTGCAGAGAGTGAGAACATTCATTTCTTAAGTCTTTGATCCTTTAGCATATTCCTAAAATAAAAGTTTGTCAGGAATGGAGCAATCAGATTTTCCCCATTCTCTAACACAAAGAAATGGAGGAGAGAATTTAAATTTTAAAATTAGAAAGGTCAGTATTAGGACTCTAGAATAACTTCATCTACTTGAGCTGATGCAGCTGATGAAAAAGGTCATGAAATTGAACCCCAGAGTCTTAAAGAACTTGTCTGTAGTAACACATCCAATAAGTAGCAATGGGAGAATAAGAAATAGTAATCAATTTTTCTGAACTCCAGTCCATGCCCATTTTATTAAAATATGTATTGGGGAAAGAAATGTACATGGTGATTTTTTTAATTAAATTTATTCACAGTGAGGGCGCCTGGGTGGCTCAGTTGGTTAAGCAACTGCCTTTGGCTCAGGTCATGATCCTGGAGTCCCGGGATGAAGTCCCACATCGGGCTCCCTGCTCGGCAGGGAGTCTGCTTCTCCCTCTGACCCTCTTCCCTCTCGTGCTCTCTATCTCTCATTCTCTCTCTCTCGAATAAATAAATAAAATCTTTAAAAGAAATTTATTCACAGTGAAAGACATATAATCAAAGTATTATCAAATCACCAGGGAAATTTGTTGAAATAAGAAACTATGTATTAAAACAAAAGAACAACTAAAGTTAATAACAATATGTTGATGGGGAATAATTCTAGACATTTTTATATAAGATGAAATTACCCTCTACTATCCTCCATTTTACACTCTGATAGAAATGACCACCTTATGAGTAAGTCTACATAGAAAATATTTCTTTCAATTAAAAAATGCCAATATAATGGAAACCAATGAAAATGAAAACACAACTGTCCAAAATCTTTGGGATACAGCAAAGGCGGTCCTGAGAGGAAAGTATATAGCAATACAAGCCTTTCTCAAGAAACAAGAAAGGTCTCAAATACACAACCTAACCCTACACCTAAAGGAGCTGGAGAAAGAACAGCAAATAAAGCCTAAACCCAGCAGGAGAAGAGAAATCATAAAGATCAGAGCAGAAATCAATGAACTAGAAACCAAAAGAACAGTAGAACAGATCAACGAAACTAGGAGCTGGTTCTTTGAAAGAATTAACAAGATTGATAAACCCCTGGCCAGACTGATCAAAAAGAAAAGAGAAATGACCCAAATCAACAAAATCATGAATGAAAGAGGAGAGATCACAACCAACACCAAAGAAATACAAACAATTATAAGAACATATTATGAGCAACTCTATGCCAGCAAATTAGATAACCTGGAAGAAATGGGTGCATTCCTAGAGATGTATCAACTACCAAAATTGAACCAGGAAGAAATAGAAAACCTGAACAGACCTATAACCACTAAGGAAATTGAAACAGTCATCAAAAATCTCCCAAGAAACAAAAGCCCAGGGCCAGATGGCTTCCCAGGGGAATTCTACCAGACATTTCAAGAAGAATTAATACCTATTCTCCTGAAACTGTTCCAAAAAATAGAAATGGAAGGGAAACTTCCAAACTCATTTTATGAGGCCAGCATTACCTTGATCCCAAAACCAGACAAAGACCCCATCAAAAAAGAGAATTACAGACCAATATCCTTGATGAACATGGATGCAAAAATTCTCACCAAAATCCTAGCCAATAGGATCCAACAGTACATTAAAAGGATTATTCACCATGACCAAGTGGGATTTATTCCTGGGCTGCAAGGCTGGTTCAACATCCGCAAATCAATCAACGTGATACAATACATTAACAAAAGAAAGAGCAAGAATCATATGATCCTCTCAATAGATGCAGAAAAAGCATTTGACAAAGTACAACATCCTTTCTTGATCAAAACTCTTCAGAGTATAGGGATAGAGGGTACATACCTCAATATCATAAAAGCCATCTACGAAAAACCTACAGCGATATCATTCTCAATGGGGAAAGGCTGAGTGCTTTTCCCCTAAGGTCAGGAACGCGGCAGGGATGTCCACTCTCACCACTGCTATTCAACATAGTATTAGAAGTCCTAGCCACAGCAATCAGACAACAAAAAGAAATCAAAGGCATCCAAATCGGCAAAGAGGAAGTCAAACTCTCACTCTTTGCAGTGAGTATGGTTTTCCACTGTATGTGGAAAACCCAAAAGACTCCACCCCAAAACTGCTGGAACTCATACAGGAATTCAGTAAAGTAGCAGGATATAAAATCAATGCACAGAAATCAGTGGCATTCCTATACACCAACAACAAGACAGAAGAGAGACAAATCAAGGAGTCGATCCTATTTACAATTGCACCCAAAACCATTAGATACCTAGGAATAAATCTAACCAAAGAGGCAAAGGATCTGTACTCAGAAAACTATAAAATACTCATGAAAGAAATTGAAGAAGACACAAAGAAATGGAAAAACGTTCCATGCTCATGGATTGGGAGAATCAACATTGTGAAGATGTCAATGCTACCTAGAGCAATCTACACATTCAATGCAATCCCCATCAAAATACCATCCACTTTTTTCAAAGAAATGGAACAAATAATCCTAAAATTTGTATGTAACCAGAAGAGACCCAGAATAGCCAGAGGAATACTGAAAAAGAAAAGCAAAGCTGGCGGCATCACAATTCCAGACTTCCAGCTCTATTACAAAGCTGTCATCATCAAGACAGTATGGTACTGGCACAAAAACAGACACATAGATCAATGGAACAGAATCGAGAGCCCAGAAATGGACCCTCAACTCTATGGTCAACTTATTTTTGACAAAGCAGGAAAGAATGTCCAATGGCAAAAAGACAGTCTCTTCAACAAATGGTGTTGGGAAAATTGGACAGCCACATGCAGAAGAATGAAACTGGACCATTTCCTTACACCACACACAAAAATAGACTCCAAATGGTTGAAAGACCTAAACGTGAGACAGGAGTCCATCCAAATCCTAAAGGAGAACACAGGTAGCAACCTTTTCGACCTTAGCCGCAGCAACTCCTTCCTAGAAACATCGCCAAAGGCACGGGAAGCCAGGGCAAAAATGAACTATTGGGATTTCATCAAGATAAAAAGCTTTTGCACAGCAAAAGAAACAGTCCACAAAACCAAAAGACGACCGACAGAATGGGAGAAAATATTTGCAAATGACATATCAGATAAAGGGCTGGTATCCAAAATCTATAAAGAACTTATCAAACTCAACACCCAAAGAACAAATAATCCAATCAAGAAATGGGCAGAAGACGTGAACAGACATTTCTCCAAAGAAGACATCCAAATGGCCAACAGGCACATGAAAAAGTGCTCAACATCGCTCGGCATCAGGGAAATCCAAATCAAAACCTCAATGAGATACCACCTCACACCCGTCAGAATGGCTAAAATTAACAAGTCAGGGAACGACAGATGTTGGCGGAGATGTGGAGAAAGGGGAACCCTCCTACACTGTTGGTGGGAATGCAAGCTGGTGCAACCCCTCTGGAAAACAGTATGGAGGTTCCTCAAACAGTTGAAATTAGAGCTACCGTTCGATCCAGCAATTGCACTACTGGGTATTTACCACAAAGATACAAAGGTAGGGACCCGAAGGGGTATGTGTACCCCAATGTTTATAGCAGCAATGTCCACAATAGCCAAACTGTGGAAAGAGCCAAGATGCCCATCGACAGATGAATGGATAAAGAAGAGGTGGTATATATACACAATGGAATATTATGCAGCCATCAAAAAGAATGAGATCTTGCCATTTGCAACGACGTGGATGGAACTGGAGGGTGTTATGCTGAGTGAAATAAGTCAATCAGAGAAAGACATGTATCACATGACCTCACTGATATGAGGAATTCTTAATCTCAGGAAACAAACTGAGTGTTACTGGAGTGGTTGGGGGTGGGAGGGATGGGGTGGCTGGGTGATAGACATTGGGGAGGCTATGTGCTACGGTGAGCGCTGTGAATTGTGCAAGACTGTTGAATCACAGATCTGTACTTCTGAAACAAATAACGCAACATATTTTAAGAAAAAAGAAAAAGAAGAAGATAACAGGAGAGGAAGAAAAGGGGAGTATGTCAGAGGGGGAGATGAACCATGAGAGATGATGGACTCTGAAAAACAAACTGAGGGTTCTAGAGGGGAGGGGGCTAGGGGGATGGGTTAGCCTGGTGATGGGTATTGAGGAGGGCACGTTCTTCATGGAGCACTGGGTGTTATGAACAAACAATGAATCATGGAACACTGCACCAAAAACTAATGATGTAATATATGGTGATTAACATAACAATAAAAAATTAAAAAAAATGCCAATATATATTACACCAAGCTACAATGGCACAGATATATATTAGGTGAATATTGTATTTAATTATAAAATCAACCTACTTCATAGGGATTCTTTTTAACTAAATATTTTAAATACATTTATCACTGAGCATGTAAGAAATCTGTACTCTTAATCATCCAAGTAAAAATGTTGTCAATGTTTGTACCATTGGAACTTAAATACCAATAAAATTTGTTAATTTTCTAGTAAGGTCTTTTCTTCAATTTAATTCAGGTCAAAATGACCAACTAACACAATATAATAATTTAGAGTTCTTGATTGGAGTCTTCAGCTATCCAGCTATAACTTGTGATATTACATGTCTTTGGAATCAGTAGTTGTAAACTAGAATTTACTAGACATAATCTGTTTATTGATGACAAAGAAGAAAAAGAATAGTTTGTTAATAGTTTTCCTCCTATGAGGACAGTCATCAAAATGATTCAGAAACCCCAAAATGATCCTTGGGGTTTGGCTACACAACTTAGCCATTACTAAAAAGTTCGTTCTGAATGTGTTGTGCAAACCTTTGAATTCTTCTCAAGACCTTGAATTCAAATATAGGATCATCCATAGTGCTTACTGAACTCTTTGGTATATAGTTAAAAGATTTTTCTTAACAAATCTGTATCAGAAATATTTAGCTTTGAAAACCCTTTGAGTTATAATAACTGCATGTTTGCACAAACTTATAAAGAAATGTTGGAGAAATATAAGAAATATATGTAAGTACTAGAAATATGAGATATATTAATGTTTTGGTTTTGGTTTTGTCTGTCTTAGTTTTTGTTGTTGTTGTTTCAATACCAAACCTGGGCTGGTTATTTTAGAATATTGTTTCCATCAATTACTTCATGCCAAGCATTTTTGTGGCATGATGCATGCATGAGTGAGCTTAAGAAGCCAAGTAGCTGTTCACTTGCAGCATAGTGTTTAAGATTTAGAGAATGACTGTTATTATTTTAAAACACACAGACACAAATTGAAAAATATGAAACATTTGATCTACTTGTAAACTTTATTTAAAGATATGACAAAAAAGTTTGAACAATAGGATAACCAAATAATTATCAGGAAAATTAGGATTAAAACAAAGAAAGGAAGAAATTTAAGATAATTTAGGGAGTGAAAGGGACTATTAATAATTAGACAGACATAAACTGGGTTTATCCAAGACGGTTCAAGAGGTATAATCAAACCAGAATAAAGAACTTAGAAGATTTCTCATTCAAACCTGTCTCCAAGCTCTGGCTGTGCCTCTTACTAACTTTGTTTTTACTAGAACATAATTTAAGACTTAAAGACTAGTTATTATAATTAAAATGGAACCATAATAATACCTATTTCTCAGGCTTATTGTGAGGAGTACATAAAATAAGATCTTTAAAGCAGGTACTAAGGTTACTGGCAGCAGGTGAGTACTCAGAGAAAGGTAGTTATATGTCTGTACTAATACTCAAAAGTCACTAAAAAACAAAAGAACAAGTGGCAGAAGATCCCACTGGAATGTTAGAAATCCCAACTTTAAGCATTTATTCATTTCAGTTATACTTTTCTCCTTTTAAATGCAAATAATTCTGGGAGGAATATATATTTTAAGCATTCTGTAGCCTTTTCTCCTCATTATGTATTATGAATTAGTTATTGCATCAAAACAAGAGATTATATTTTGTTTGGGGCTCTATTGTTTTCAGAACAGTTTTGCACATGGCACAGTGGAATTTCTGAACATTAGCAAGTACTATCATTACCCTTGCTTTCCAGATGAGAACACAGAATAATAGGTTGAAACCTAGAGAGTGAGAGGTAAAACTTGACTGGAATACAGGTTTGCAGGGTTTGGGATCCAGAACTCTAATTCAGCTGGATTACTTAAGAACTTGTTTTCTCAGTGCAAAGACTGGAAGAGACAGGCCCATTGTTAGAAAAAGCAAGATTTAAGAGACTATATCTGATTATCAACTGGCTGTTGTTGGCAGATGGCACTGGGCAATGAGTAGAAAAAAGAATGGGGAAGGAAGAACACAAACAGGGAGGTGGGGTCAAGAAGACAGATGGAAGATATATTGGACAACTCTTTTGTGCCATTTCAAGTAATTTGGCTTCACTTCTTGTGTTACCCAGTACTGCAGTGACTATTTTTGTGACAGCTTTGTGCAACATGACAGCTCTTTACCTCTTATCTCAACCAAAGGCTTCTCTAAAGCCATAGCATGGGATGAAACCCTTTTAGCCTTTATACATGTACACCTCAGAAGTTCAGCAAAGTTCAAACAAATCAAGCCATCATGCACATATTTAAAAAGAAATTACTTATTTCTTTGAGTGCAAAGGTCTGAGAAGCATTACATAAAGCTCCTCCAATGATCACAGCGGACTGAGCACTGGTAGGCTTTTCTCTTTCTCTGTTTGACTTTCTTTGTCCTTCATTCCTATTTCAAGGGATCTGGACTCAGCACAGTTTAGCAGGAAAATATGGTCTCTGCTCTGCCAGGGAATTGTTCACATGCTGAAAAAATTACAGGACCACCAACGGGTACTAGAAAGAAATGAAAGAAAAAATATGAAATAGGTTTTGTAGGTATTGGTCCAGGGGATCCAAAGAGATTTATTGTCCTAGAAGCCCTTAGAACCTATCTTAAATGAGATGGTTTTTGCAGTTTGGATGTAACAGCTGCCCACCTATTGTTATTCAATTGTCATCTATAGACCAGTAGCATCTGTATTAGTCAGGAACATATTAGAAATACAAAATTTGGGTGGCTCAGTTGGTTGAGTGTCCAACTTTTGATTTTGGCTCAGGTCATGATCTCAGGGTCCTGAGATCAAGGCTGTGTCAGACTCCCCACTCAGCAGGGAGTCTGCTTGTCTCCCTCTCCCTCTGCCCATGACCCTGCACTCTCTCTCTCAAATAAATAAATAAATAAATCTTTATAAAAAAGAATATAAAATTTTAAGTCCCATCAGATCTAGTCAGTCAAAATCTGTGTTTTATGAAGATTCCAGATAATTTGTATCATATTTAAGTTTAAGAAACACTAGCTTACAGCAAATAAAGTGGAGATGGATTACTACAGTATTGAGAAAGGAGTCAGAAGGCTCAAGAAAATAAAAATGACTTCCTTGAAAGGAACTAGAGAATGGTCCCTTTGCTAAAGCAGTGAGAAATGTATAGGTAAGGGGGTACTGGCATCTTTAAAAACATTGGTGAAAGCACTCTTCTCCAGGGCAAGGTTAAATGTAGGGGATATACCTATCGACTGGGATGCTTATTTTGAATGGGAGGTGGTAGACTCTGGAATGGCCAAGGCCAGATGGCAACACTCCATGGGCAAGGACAAGCTGGATTAATGACCATAATGGATCACAAGGGCCAAATGGTAATTTGGTTGCTATAACCTGCAAGGATCTGTGAAGATGATTAATGAATCCTGGTGTTTTGAGGAGTGAGAAAGATAGACAGTTAGATATGTGCTACTTGACTTGAATACTAGGGAAAAAGAAATGAAAGCTAGTGAGTAGAAAGTTGACATCAGTGATCATGATGAAAATTATCAACCCTCCAACCAGTTTTTAAATGTCAGTTTCCCTGCTTCAGAGCCATTGGCCACCTATGGGGAAGCTGAGCTGCTAGAGGAAAATCCTTGCAATGTATCGGGTGAAAGCAAAATTTCCAAACTTTTTGAACACTGTTGGGCATAGTATCTAAATTGGCACTGATACCACAGGACTGAAAATGCCACCATGGTTTTCCAGATAGAATGATTATTTAAGGAGTAGAGGTGATAAATGAAGGAGTCTGACTCAAAACCATCACATAGTGGGTCTAATACATTCATGAACTAACCCCTTGGCTATTTTCTAGTATCTAAGTATATAACTGACATAGGTATAGTTAGTAGTTTGAAAAAAATATCATATTGTTTTCCTGAACTGTGAAGTGAAACATTTTTGGCAGAAAGGGTTAAGTAGAGGACCCTAAAATTGATTCCTCCAGTTCCTTAGCAAGATAGTATATCAGAAACAATCCTGTCTCCCAGGGGGAATTGTGAGATTAACACCACCATCTAAGTTTTATAAAATATAGAAGTGTAGGCCCTCATCATATTCCCATTCAAATCCCAAAAGTGTGGGGGAGGGGAGAGGCTGGTGGTGAGGTGAATTCCCAACCTTCTCCAATGTGTAACTGGGAAATGTGAAGGAGTTAACATCCACAAGGCGACCGTTAACCAATGGAAGATGAAACTCATCAATAAATGCTCCCTTTGCCTTTATCTCACTAGAGGAGAGTTTTCAGAAGAATATCATATGACTTTTCAGAAAGTCTCACAAGATAGAACATTAGCATCCCACATATATGGTGTCAGAGAAATAGCCCTCTGAGAACAAGCTAGAAGAACCAGATGTCAGGGAGTAGGCTGAACCAGTGGTATCATCAAAGAGTTTATCAGAGAGTGTTTTCCCTTGAGGTCAGCCGGTTTTCAGAAGGCTATTAACAAGAGGTTGTTTCCACTGGTAAGCCAAAGTTTGGGGGTCTGAAACAGGTGGGGAGAAAGTTAACTACAGTTGGATCAATTTAGTGTGCTTTTTGTTCAGATTAGTGCGTGGAGACAAACAGTTCACCTAATTATTTATGATAAAGAATGGGAATTTGGAGTGTCTCTGATTGCCTTGTCATAGGTAAACACTGGAGCCATCTAGGTGTCTTATCTACGTTGTGTGGAGAAGGATTGTTCTTTGTAGTAAGTCCTTTCCCAAACACAAGTTGGAGGAGATGTCTTGACCATTGCTGTTCTTGACTCAGAGAAAGTTCAATACTGCCAATGGGCAACTCAGAAACACATCTTCCAATTGCCTTTCTGTCTTGCTCTCTTTCATGACTTTGTTCCTCACTCTCGCTCTGTGGAATCACTTCCCAAGTAAACTGCCTACACGCAAGCCATTTTCAGGCTCTACTTTTGGGAAAACCAGACTAAGATAAAACAGCAAAGGCAACCTTTATATTTAACCTAAATTAAGGGTCCGTGGTACAACAGGACTGGTAATGCTAGATTAGTCTTCAAGAGAATTGGCTTGCTCTAAACCCTGCTTGATATTGAGGAAGACTTGTCAATATAGAAATATCAGTGCCCTGGGAATCCGAAGCTCTGTATTTAAACTACTTATCAGTTATCTGAGTTCAGAGAAAGAATACTTAAATTCTCTGTATTCAGGGGTTCAGTTAGTGAAATAGAGGCAGTAATAGCTGAACTCGCAGATTATCACGAGGATCAAATGTTGTCAAATACAGAAAATTGCCTTGAATTCCTTAGTATAAGTCATGAACAGGTTTCTCTCTTTAAGTTGTTTAATATGGGTCTTTGGCAGCCAAAGAGGTGGTAAACTAAGTGAGGACTAAGAGAGAAAGGGAGGGAGGGAAGGAGTAAAGGAATACAGCTGCTATGGATCTCTTGGAAACACACTTCCACCTAAATTACTCAATGACTTAAATGCTCTCAGTCATCAAGGCCATGACAATACCTTCTTCTTTTTTTTTTTAAGATTTACTTATTTATTTGAGAGAAAGAGAAAGAGAAAGAGAAAGAAAGAGAAAGAGAAAAGAGTGGTGAGAGGGGCAGAGGAAGAGAATCCTCAAGACAACTCCCTGCTGAGCGCAGAGCCAGATGCAGGGTTTGATCTCAGGACCCTGAAATCATGACTTGAGCTGAAACCAAGATCTGGATGCTCAATTGACTGAACCATCCAGGTGCCCCAATGCCTTCTTTTTATGTACAAATTTACTCTAACCTAAGCTCAGCAATTGCTTTTTCTGTGAAAGGCTACGTAGTAAATATTTGATGCTTTGAGGACCATATGCTCTTGTCTCAACTACCTTACACTGCCTTTGTAACACAAAGTAACCATAAGCAATAGTAAATTAATGGCCATGGTTACATTCCAGAAAATATCAAAACTGCTGGCAGGTTGAATTTGGCCAATACGGAACAGTTTTCTGACCCCTATTCTGACAGAAGTTAAAAAAAAAAAAAAATTCAGTTCCTTTAAGATGCTATCCCACTTCATGCTTCTGTTTTCCGTCATATATCTTGTCCTCTAATAAAATATCTTTTTGGTTTGTTTGGCTGGTGACTTCTAGCCATTCTTTAAAACAACATCAGAGACCCAGTTAAAATACTACCTCTGAAGTGAAGCATTTGTTAGCATACATCCAAGGGAGGTCTTCATCAAAATGTCCTTTATTCTTCTCCTTTACCTAGTAATGAGCGTTCTTTTGATGTGTACAACTGGCCATCTGTATATCACTTTTCTCTATAGGAATTCCTTTATGAAAGGGATATTTCATCTTTTAAATTCATCTCTTATCATGTGTTTTTGAAACTGGTTTGTTTGTTGAAAACTTGAATATATGTTGATTAAATGAAATATTTGTCTTTCTTTTCTGGTAGTTTGGTCTTCCTGGTTTGCAATTTTAGAAGAAAAGTTGCTTCCACTTAAGACTCAGACAACAAAAGGCAAATAATAATTAAAATATTTGCCTCTGGTTACCTTTTTTTGTTTTTGCTGGAAATCTTTACTAAAATTTGAAGCTGCAAGGTGGTTCATTAAGAGAGACAACCAGATTTATAGCTGAGATTTCGAAAGAAGAAATAATGGAAAAAATCTGAAACCATTTCCTTATTTTATACAGACTTCCTCTTTCAAAATAAATAGCTGATTTAAGAAAAAGGGACTCGGGACACCTGGGTGGCTCATCAGTTAAGCGTCTGCCTTTGGCTCAGGTCATGATCCCAAGATCCTGGGATCAGTCCAGCAACGGGCTCCTTGCTCAGCAGTGAGCCTGCTTCTCCCTCTGCTTGCCGTTCCCCCTGCTTGTGCTCTTTCTCTAACAAATAATAAATAAAATCTTTAAAAAAAAAAAAAGGACTCTTAAGACCAAATCAGACCATATGGTAACATATTATCTTCAACACATTAAGACCCCAACTTTAAGGCAATCTTCTTTAAAAGAAAATGCTGCTAATAGGATTTTTACCATTTTTTATAGCTTCTTCTGCCTCCATCTATAATACACCTGACATAAAACTCTCTACTTCATACCCCTATTACAAAAAAGTTCTGTGAATATGTTCACTAATTGACTTTGGGACAGCGAATAGCATCATCACTAACAAAGTAAAAAAAAAAATTTAAACTAAACTAAAACTAAAAACCTTGTACCATTAGCACAATTTATAATTCCAGATCTTGCATTTTTTTCAGTGGTGATATATCTCATATTTTCTTTTGGCCTTTTCTCTAACAGTTGTATTCGTTTCAAAAATCATGCTGGTGCTTTTCTCTGCAGTTAGGTCATAGTTGTCATTAGCTAAGAAATCCCGAGGAAAAAGAAAAACTTATCAAGGGAAAACTAAGAAAGTAACCAAAAACTCTGTCAAAATATTCGGGTTCTGTAGCAGGTAGTAGTTACTATGAAAACAGATTCCAGGACTGAAAAAAACAAGTGTCAAACACTGAATGACTAGTCTGAACATTGCATAGTGAACCAAAAAGCCACAGATGTTTCCAGGTTTATGTCTGAAAATCTGGAAAGATGAATGATTTATATATTTTCATTTTTATGATGGGGGTGAGTGAAGTGAATTGTTCTGTAAGTAACAAGTCATGAGATGTTGGAACATATGCTGAAAAGCTCAGTGACTTGGATCCTGATTTTGGCTACTCTGCTCAGTCTTCACAGCCGACCATATTTTATTTCTAGTTCATAGATTTCTTCTATTTTAATATAATTTTTATTATTTTATGGAGAAAATGGAGAGGTGACAAATAACTTTAAATATTGCAAAGAAATTTAGGAATTGTTCTCAGTTGAAGAGATTGGTTATAAAGAGAAAATTAAGTTAGTAATACATGATTTTGAAAATATGCTTTCTGGAAAATCCTTATAAACTATTTCTAAGGAAAGGTAAATACAATAGAGTGAAAAAGTCTTTGTATTTTCCCATTTTCTACATCTATATTCTATAGGCATATATATATATATATATATATATATATATACACATATGCTTTGAGTTAATTAGTTAAGAGCTATATAACTAGTTAGCAAATTCTTTTTTAAGGTTTTGTTAAGGTTTGATTATTCTTCAGCAAAGGTCACAGAATACAATGGGTTTTATACTTATTTCTAATATTTCATCATTTTATAGTTATAAAAAGTGTTGTTTGGTATTAAAAGGTAATGTTTGGAACCTAGTTCACAGCACACTAGTCTGTGTGGGAAGAGTTTAAAATACATATACTTATTTTACTATAATAAAATTGTTAGTTAACACATAAATATATAATAGAGATCTTTCTTTGTATCTATGTGCCTAGTTAAGAACTATATAAACTAGGCACATAGCAACTTAACATAGCAAACTCTCTCTCTCTCTCTCTCTCTCTATATATATATATATATATATATATATCCTTAAGCTCACACTCAGGGACATCTGCTATATCAGGATATTGTTTTTAACATATTCATTGTGGATCACATTATTGACCAATAAATAGTTTAGCAATTTATAATAATTAAAATAGTTATAATAGGCCTTTGAATATGATTCAAAGGTATTTATGTTAATGAATACATCGACTTAAATGCTAGAATTTCTTTTTTCTACTTTCTTTCCATATAAGTTTTCCTTCTTGTCTCTTTCACACCCACAATACCACAAAATGGGTCAGATGCTTATATCAGCACTGTACAGTTCTTTCAAATACACCTGAACCATTCATCACTTCTAAAATGGCCTTTGATATGATTAATAATCTTAACATTCACCTAAATATTTACAGGAGAAAATTTGTAAAAAATATGCACGAATTACCCATTATGACTAATTCTACAGAAGTCTAATGTTCTTGGTAAAGGGCATGCACAACTGCAGAAATCCACCAGAATTCTATCTTCAGTCTCCCTGACGATATATTATTTCTAATTTTAGAAACAACATATTAAATTCCCACTTGTGTTAGTAAGAGTCTAGTTAGGAGATATAAATCATAGCAGTTATTTGAACAGAGAGAAGTTAATATAAAGAATTTGCTAACTAGTTATATAGCTCTTAACTAATTAACTCAAAGCATAATGTGAAAGCATAAAAGTATCATGGAAGTAGAAATTTCAGGAAGCAGCTTCCTACCTGTACCTAAAATCCCAAATGCCTCATAGGTGGGAAAATTGTCAGTGATCTGCAGCTCACCTTATAATGGCTTTATCATTTCTGGAAGGTAATTCATCCAGAGAACTCTGACAGCTTTAAATAAATGAACAAACAAATAAATACATATTCAGCTTTTTTTAGTAGATGCAGCAGAACCATTAGCCTACAATGATCTATTACATTCTAGAAATGGAAGCCTCTTACAATATCTTTTACTAAGTATACAAAGTTACTTAATATACTTATGGCAAATCAGTTGCAATTATTTAACATTGCTGGTAGCACTTACCAAGTGAAAGCACAATTTTTGGCAGTTTGAATACTCAAACCTAGCTCTCTCTATATGGAACTGAGTTTCTTAAAAAAAGGGGGGGCATAATTTTCAAAGCTAGTATTTACTAGAATGGATATTTCCCTGTACAAAATCCTAGATATAGATAAGTGATAGATGATTGATAAGTTGGTAGGCACATAGATACAAAGAAAGATCTCTATTATATATTTATGTGTTAACTAACAATTTTATTATAGTAAAATAAGTATATGTATTTTAAACTCTTCCCACACAGACTAGTGTGCTGTGAACTAGGTTCCAAACATTACCTTTTAATACCAAACAACACTTTTTATAACTATAAAATGATGAAATATTAGAAATAAGTATAAAACCCATTGTATTCTGTGACCTTTGCTGAAGAATAATCAAACCTTAACAGTTATATAAAGTTGTTGACCCATCTGTCATGATAGGATTATACTGTAAAAACATTTTTGGCTTTGAAATTCTTCTAATGTCTCTTAGCACACCACAGGTATACTCACCAAAACAATTTGAAATCTGTGTATTAAATACATGTCTAGTGAGCTATATTTATACTAATTCTCTTGTAACTATTTCATTCCACACTTGTTTTCCAATATCCAGAACAACGTATTTAACTGACAAATCTAACTGACATCTATTCGGGTATCTCAAAGGCATCTAAATTGCAGCAATTTCAAAATCAAACTCTCTCTTCCAGCATGATCCACTTAAAGTACCTGACTTTTCATAGGATAAAAACAAAAATCCTTAGTATGTCATATAATGCAGTCGTTATTTTTAACGACATTGCTGCTCAACCCCCATCTCATCAGTCATGACCCATTCCTTTGTGACAACTACATGGACCCTCAGTTTTTCAAGTGTGCCTTGCTATGGCTGCTTCAAGGTCTCTGCATTTTCTAGCTCATCTGCCCAGATTGTCACCATGCACACACACACAATTCCCAAGTTCACCACGTTTCTATAGAGATGTTTTTATGTCTTCAAAGGACAAGGCACAACTTTTTGTTATATGCTTATTTGATATAGCCAGGTACATACTGCACTTTGTAATGATAGATTACTTTTTTTAATTTGAGAGACATGGGGGAGGGGCATAAAGAGAGGGTGAGGACCTCAAGCAGACTCCCCACTGAGCCTGAGATCCTGACCTGAGCCAAAAGCTAGAGTTGGGTGCTTAACCAACTGAACTACCCAGTATCTCCTGTAATGATAGATTTTTTTATTTTAAAAATCACCATGTGTCTCCTCCATTAGCTTGAACTTTTTTGTGAAAGCGGGTACATCTTTTTTTGGGGGGCGTTTCTTGTTATTATTATTACCTGACACATCATAGACACTCAACAGACATTTGTTGAAGAAAGAAACAAAAGGAGGAGAAAGAATTGGATTCATGAATTATCAAGGAATTTTACATGAAGATGTCCCAAATCTGGTGTCTGATTAAAATAATTTCAAACTCTGCCTCCAACATGAGAAAACTGTAACTTTAAACTTTGCACTATATTTTATTGGCTATAATGAGTAAGAGCTATGTTCTAATGAACATTCAGTGAAATAGCATATGTAAATCATGGATGACTTTATCATTTCTGGAAGGTAATTTATCCAGAGAACTCTGACATCTTTAAATAAATGAACAAACAAATAAATACATATTCAGTTTTTTTTTAGTAGATGCAGCAGAACCATTAACCTTCAATGATCTATTACATTCTAAAAGAAGTAAATTCTAAAGAAGTAAATTCTCTTCTAATATGTAGACATTCTAAAGGAAGTAAATTCTCTTCCTCCTTAAATGAAATAACTAAATTTGTGGTGGTTTTCTGAATGTTTCACTATATCCAAATGTAAAAATTTTGACATATAATCATAGCTTTACCATCAGATTTCCTATCATGTTGGTAAATCCTTAGAAATTTTAGATATATGATTAGTTTTCTACAAATTTAAATATTTTTAAAACCCCAACAAAGCAATGAACTGTTTCAAGGTAAATTACATTAATCTAACTTACTTGAAACTTCTTAAAATATGTGCCATTAAAAGAGCAAAAATAAAGCCCTAATACTTATAACATGTTTGTATATTGTTATAGACTGAATGTCTGTGTCTTCCCAAAATTCGTATGTTGAAACCTAATCCCCAATGCAATGGCTTTGGAGGTGGCGCTTTGAGAATGTTAGGTCATGAGAGTAGAGTCCTCAAGAATGGGATTAGCACCCCATTGAAAGAGACCCCAAAGAGTGCCCTTGCCCCTTCAACATAGGAGTAAACAGCAGGAGGATGGCTTTCTATAAAGGAAGAAGCCAGTCCTCACCAGACACTGAATCTGCCAGAATGTTGATCTTGGACTTCACAGTCTCTAGAACTGTGAAAAATAAATTTCTGTTGTTTATAAGCCACTCAGTCTATGGAATTCAGTTATGGTAGCCCAAACACACTAAGACATATATTTCTCCAAGGTATATAAATAAATTTTGGCTATTCACTTTCACATGCTGTTTTGTTTTGGGGGACAAAATTACGCACAGAGACTGAGTTTGTCTTTGCCAGCAGTTTATTTAACACAGGTGCACTGTGTGAATTTCACAAGCCTAGATCATGCAGGATAATGTCTCTCAGTAAGCCAATAAAGAAAGAGCATGCTCCAAACCAATGATAGATTAATCACACTATTGTTCCAGGCAAGGGGAGAGGAAAGGAATAGTGTCCAAATTTAGTTGAGGTGTACCTTTATAAAAGCTGGAACTCAGGAGAGATGGCTTAGTCAACCAAGAGCTGACATCCAGCTACTGGTGCAAAAGGAAAAGTCCCCTGTAGCTAGAGTAAGTCACTAGAGAACATGAACAAGAACAAGG
The DNA here is from genome assembly GCF_009762305.2 of Zalophus californianus. NCBI lineage: Eukaryota > Metazoa > Chordata > Mammalia > Carnivora > Otariidae > Zalophus > Zalophus californianus. The sequence goes on from NC_045600.1 coordinate 19,352,140, forward strand.
CCACTGGTGTTGATGGGAAAGATGATTTTTAAGGGGCCCCTGCAAGGGTATTTCCACTGCCAGTAAAATAGTTGCCTTCACTCAACAGGAGCTAATTGTCCAAGGTCTTCAGAGAGAATTTTCGATCAGCAAAATGTCTCCTTGGCCAGACCAAACACTCTAGGATAGTCATCACAAACTCTTGGTATTTATAGCCTACATGCCCCCTTGTCATAGTTGCTTCTTCGTATGTTTTTTATTGGTAAGCACCCAGAAGCCCCCTTCAGCGGCTGACGACTGATTTCTTATTAGTGAGAACAGATGAGATGATGACATCCTGACACGACCTGCTTAGTTCTTACAAATTTTTTTTTTGTCTTTGTCGTAAACAAGTAGATTACAACAACTTCACTTAACAGGTGGATTTGAAATCTTATCAAACTGATACAGAACATAGGCACATACATACCTCTGCTTCTACGGAGGTCAAAACTAACTTTTCCCATGAAAACCTCCTATCAGTAGCAAGTCACTTAGATATTGATCAGAGATCCCATTTGTCCGATGAGTAAAATGTTGCCTTTTGTAGATTTCTTCTTATATATACGTTTTAAAAATATTTACCAATGAAATGTTTTTAATGAGATAAGGAATTTCATTGTGTAGTGTGTGTGTGTGTGTGTGTGTGTGTGTGTGTGTGTGTGTGTGTGTGTATTTGTATATCCTCTTCTAGGGCAGTCCCACTTATCTCAAAAGTTGCTTACATTATAGCAGTTTCTCTGCTTAAGGTAGAATATCTATACTGTCATGAAAACCATGGTCCATCATGCTGTAAAAATCCTTTTGACTGTATCACAGAAATTTTACATTTTTTTAGAAATTTGATATCACAAGTTACATATATGAGATAGCAATTATAAAAATCAAACCTCAAAAAGTTCAAATATGCTTCATAAAAGTACCAATTTCACTTTCACGTTTAATCTGATTAGTATGATTAGATTTTTGTCTGTTTTTCAATGCAATGTCCTAGACCAATAGAATGTTATCTCCTAAAATAATCATGGTCAATCAACAAGATAGCTCTGCTCAAATGGGACTGTCAAGGATCTCACTTAAACATTTTTTTTTCTTTTTCCCTCCAAGACCTGTGATAACTGATCAAATAATTGGAGTACCAGATCAAATTATGTGAAGAAGTGTGTATATTCAGGTGCTACGAGACACATCGATAGCCACTGTTCTGTTATCGTAAATGAAGCTCTAACAGTGTAAGTAGACTGAGTATTGTGCAGCTGGTGTAGCGTATTTCCTGACTTGGACTCCTGAAGTCTGTTTGATAACATCTGCAAAAAAATTTGCACCATCTCACCTGGGTCTCCATTCTTTTGTCTATATGTATGTATATATATTTTTTCTATAAGTCTATATATATTTTTCTATATGTATATATATAGAGAGAGTTATGTTAAAAATATTTTAGACATTTTAAAAATCTTAATTTTTAACATAAAATAATACTTCTCCCTTCTTTTTTTGTTTCTGCCTCCTATTTGTCCTTATGTAAGTATACTTCATATTTTTTGTATTTATGTAGTTGTAGATGTATTTCTTAGGATTAGAGTCACTTGTATAGAAGATGCTCTGTCCATCCTCTCATAAATCCCTTTGCCATTTTTATGCACCCTGCTTTCCTCTATGTTTTAAGTATCAATAGCAACATCTGTGTCTCTCTTTATTAGAGGACTACTTCAAACTTTCCATGCATTTTTTCCTGAATTTATGTAAATGTAGAAAATCTTGTATATTACCTCCCTTACGCAAGCATCCCTCAACAAAATCTGATTGAGGTAGAGATGTAAAAACCCCATTCCTTTGCCCCTAATCGGGATTGGAGATATGACGTACACTTTCTTCAGAGCTCACCTCCAGGTGCCAATGTTGTCCACTATGGAATTTAGTGTGATATCGCATACCTTCTTGACCTCCTTCTCTTCTTCATTCTATTTTAATACTTTCTTATCAGGTTTTCCTGTGAACACTTTTTTTTTATTTTAAGATTTTATTTACTTATTTATTTGAGGGAAAGAGACAGAGAGAACACTAGCAGTGGGAGGAGCAGAAGGAAAGGGACAAGCACTGAGTGCAGAGACTGATGCAGGGCTCGATCCCATAACCTGAGATCATGGCCTGAGCTGAAATCAAGAGTCAGATACTTAACACACTGAGACACCCAGGCGCCCCTCCTGTAACACTTCTGTAGGCTCACAGAAGTGGCAGCTACAGAAGATCAATAGCTTCCCATAGACTTCCCCATGAGGTTCCCCTCTTCCACTCTGGTAGCTGAAAGAGCCTGGATTCTCTGATTGACTTGAAAAAGATCCATCAGTTATTTTTCCAGATCTTCACTTACACAGATCTTTCACAATTGTGCAAGATCTAATTTGTACACTAAGTTCTTTATCAATAACATTCATTGTGACTTACATATACAGTGACTCACACATCACGGACGTTACATAATTCTTGGATGAATACGTAGATGGTGATTTCACTGGGAGAGGTAATTTACTAAGTGGCTGGGAAGTTATATCCCCCAAATATTAAGTACTTTCCTTTTCACTTATAGAATTAAGTTCAGTCATAAGCAATGAAGATATTCCACTAAACTTATACATCCTTATGATGTTTAGAATTCAGAGAAATTATTTTTTTTAATTTAGAAATGAAACAAAAGAAAGACACAGGAATACAACATTCACATCCCCAGTTGATAATTCAAATTGATCAAGTGCTCAATGTACAAATCATTGCCTGTCTAATTGGAACATAAATAAATGTGTCCAAAGAAAACATGATCCAGTGTCTCTGCAAATGAATTGGACCATATTGAACTTTCTTTATCCTACTAAACAAAAGAAGGACATTTATTGCTAAGCATCCAGGAAGCATGAAGTAATTTGTAGTTAAATATATGAAATTTTATAAAAAGCAACTCAAAATTAAGCCTTGAAAAACAGCAGTGTTTAGGTGCTGCATTTATGCAAAAGGACTCAAAATATCACTTGTTTTATTCAACTTTACAGTGAAGCAATCCAATAGGAGTCACTATGAATTATGTCTTGCCTCATGTAGCCATGATGTTTACCCATGGAAAAGGGAAAATAAAGAATGAGAGATGGGTCCCAAGATTTATTGTATATGTGAGAAACCTTTAAATACAATAAAAACTCATGAAAATTAATGTTTTTCCAAGCTAAATTATTACAGAAATTACTTATATGTCAATTATTAACACTGCCTTCATTCATTTTCAAGGTGCTTAATAAATCCTAGTGGAAGCGGGGTGCCTGGGTGGCTTGGTTGTTTAGGCATCTGCCTTCGGTCATGATCCCAAGGTCCTGAGATTCAGCCCCATGTTGGGCTTCCTGCTCAGTGGGGAGTCTGCTTCTCGCTCTCCCTCTGCCTTTCCCCTTGCTCATGCTCTCTCTCTCAAATAAATAAATAAAACCTTTAAAACAAACAAATAAATAAATAAATTCCAGTGGAAACATTAATATGCTATTTTCAATTCAAGATAGGCATTATTTTGCTGTTTCAATTGGATTGCCAACTTTACCTCCTACTCCACTTTCCCTCCCAACAATGTTATTTCTAATTATTTTTTTCAGAAAGGAAAATTAACTATGAGGTGGTCATATAGTAAGATGTTGCCTTTAACTCTTATTGTGTTAAAACAGCTTAGAACTCCTGACTGTATATGGGAAAGCTTTCAATGTGTTTATATGTTAAAGATCTACAGGTGATTCTGATATGAAGCTAGCATTTCAAACCTCTCTTTCTTTTTCTTTTTATTAAAGATTTTATTTATTTATTTGACAGAGAGATAGAGAGAGAGCACAAGTAGGCAGAGCGGCAGGCAGAAGGAGAGGGAGAAGCAGGCTCTCCCCTGAGCAGGGAGCCAGATGCAGCAATTGATCCCAAGACCCTGAGATCATGACCTGAGCTAAAGGCAGCCGCTTAACTGACTGAGCCACCCAGGCGCCCTCAAACCTCTCTTTCTTTACCATATAGAGCTCTAAAGATACAGATAAGCATAGATAACTATTTGCCTCACAAGTACCCTATAGGACATAGGCATTATTTAAAAGTTAAGTAATACTTAAAAACATTTTTTGCACTAAGTAAATTGTGCAAAATACCCACTCTAGTATCTGTTAGCTATGTGACCTAACTTCCTTTCTCCTCTCTGAGATGTGTTTCCATATTTTTATAAATGAGGGAAGTTATCTACAAGGCCTACCTTAGAGAGTACTCCTGAAATTCAATGGAATTAATGAATGTACTAACATGCTTTGTAAACCCTAAGAGAGTACGTGTCTAAAAAAAAGAAACACCAAAACCCCAAACACTGAATCACTCCAAGTATGTATTTTAATTAACCTTCTTTCAATCACATCTTAAAAATCCTTTCACAGCAACATCAAGACTGGTGTTTGACCAAGTAATTGGTTACAATAGCCTGGTTGACATATAAGATTAGGCCTTCAATAAATAGAAGGTATTTGCCACAAGCATGAAAATGTATGGATATCATTAACATAAAAAATTCATTTTAAACATAAAAGCATTCACAAACAAAAAAAGAAAAATTAAAATGGACTTTACCAGCAGGGCCTGGGTGGCTCAGTCAGTTGGGCATCTGTCTTCAGCTCAGGTCATGATCCCAGGGTCCTGGGATCAAGCCCTGGTCAGGCTCCCTGCTCAACAGGGGAGTTTGCTTCTCCCTGTTCCTCTGCCTACCACTCCTCCTGTTCGTGCTCTCTCTCTCTCTGTCAAATAAATAAATAAAATCTTTAAAAATTAAATAAAAATTAAAATGGACTTCACCATTAAGAAACATTATTCATGTTGCTAATGTTGTAGGGGAATAAAAGCAAAAGCACAAAATCTTCATTTAAAATTAATAGATATATTTGGAAGACAATTTGGTGATTTCTTGTAAAACTAAACGTATTCTTGCCATATGATCCAACAATTGTGCTCCCTAACATTCACTCAAAGGAGTTGAAAATTTATGTCTGCACAAAAACCTAATATTGATGTTTATAGCAAGTTTATGTTAAATGTCCAAATTTAGAAGCAATCAAGATATCTTTTAGTAGGTGAATGGATAAACTGGTGTACATGCAGATAATGGGATATTCAGCACTATAAAGAACTGAGTTGTCAAGCCATGAAAAGATATGGTAGAATCTTAAATGTGCATTGTTAAGTGAAAAAAAAGCCCATCTGAAAAAGCAACATAATGTAAGATTCCAAATATACGATATTCTGGAAAAGGAAAACTGTGGAGACAGTAAAAAGAACAGTATGGAGGTTCCTCAAACAGTTGAAAATAGAGCTACCATACGATCCAGCAATTGCACTACTGGGTATTTACCCCAAAGATACAAATGTAGGGATCCGAAGGGGTACGGGCACCCCGATGTTTATAGCAGCAATGTCCACAATAACCAAACTGTGGAAAGAGCCAAGATGTCCATTGACAGATGAATGGATAAAGAAGATGTGGTATATATACACAATGGACTATTACGCAGCCATCAAAAGGAATGAGATCTTGCCATTTGCAACGACGTGGATGGAACTGGAGGGTGTTATGCTGAGTGAAATAAGTCAATCAGAGAAAGACATGTATCATATGACCTCACTGATATGAGGAATTCTTAATCTCAGGAAACAAACTGAGGGTTGCTGGAGTGGTGGGGGGTGGGAGGGATGGGGTGGCTGGGTGATAGACATTGGGGAGAGTATGTGCTATGGTGAGCGCTGTGAATTGTACAAGACTGATGAATCACGGATCTGTACTTCTGAAACAAATAATGCAATATATGTTAAGAAAAAAAAAGAAGATAGCAGGAGGGGAAGAATTAAGGGGAGTAAGTCAGAGGGGGAGACGAACCATGAGAGACGATGGACTCTGAAAAACAAACTGAGGGTTCTAGAGGGGAGGGGGGGTGGGGGGATGGGCTAGTGCAGTGATGGGTATTAAAGAGGGCACATTCTGCGTGGAGCACTGGGTGTTATGCACAAACAATGAATCATGGAACCCTACATCAAAAACTAATGATGTAATGTATGGTGATTAACATAACAATAAAAAATTATTAAAAAAAAAGATCAGTGGTTGTCAGGGGTTTATGGAGGGAAGAAATGAATGGCAGAACACCAAGAGTTTTTAAGACAAGGTAAATACCCTGTATGATACTATAATGCGATATACATGTCATTACGTATTTGCATAAACTCATAGAATGTGCAAGACTGAAAGGAACTCTGACATAAACTTTGGACTGTGGGTGCATGTAATGTGTCAATGCAGGTTCATCAATGGTAACAAATGTTCCACTCCGGTTGGGGAGGTTGATCACGGGGAGGCCATGCGTGTGGGGGCAGGGGGTTAAGCGTCCGACTTCAGCTCAGGTGATGATCTCAGGGTCCTGTGATTGAGCCCCGCATTGAACTCCATGCTCAGTGGGGAGTCTGCTTCTTCCTCTCCTTTTGTCCCTCTCCCCACTTGTGCTCTCTTTCTCTTTCTCCCTTTCTCAAATAAATAAATAAAATATTTTTTAAATAAAAATAAATGGCAATTTGGAAATATTACTAACATATAGTTGAAAAGTTCATAGTATCTGTTGAGTGAAACACAGAATCTATAAATGGCTCAGGCTGATTGTTCAGAAGAGAAAAAGAGTAAGAAGCTATTTGTTATTTTAGGACATGTCCCAAACCATGTAATATTGTCTTCTATAGAAAGACGTCCATATTTTCTGATAATTAGCACCCAAGTAAATATAAATATAAATTACCTTTTCCTAGGAAATTAGAAAAGAACAATTTTCTAAACTACATTACTTGTATTAATCTTCATATTTTGCATTTTAAACTCAAAATGCTAAGATGTGAGAGGAAATCTCTTACAGTGCTTCTGGGACTCTCTCAAGGAAGAAAGAGAGGAAAGGAGAAAGGGAGGTTGAGGTCAAACTTGAGACCTTTCTTATTTTTCAAGGTGAAGAATATATTTGTGAAATTTGCACAATTATTCCCAAGCTCTTATATATATATATATATATATATATACATACATACATATATATATATATATATATATAATGATACTAGTATATATACTAGTGTCATTTCTTCATCAGCGTATTTGGAACATACTATTTCTACTCTTAAAGGTACAGTTTAAATGAAGATTGATGTCTTAAAGCTGTGGGTACTGTTTTGGGTGTCTGTGTGCCAGTATCAGAAAGGTTAAAATGAGTGGAAAATGTGTTTCTAGCCAGGAAACTAAAACAAAGGGAGAAGAAGAAGAAAAGTCTCAGGCTCCTAGACCCTTAAATCAGCCCTGTCGGGAATGTGGCAGACCACTCTTTTTCTGCTCATGGCTTTGGTTTACAGAGGAACTGAGTTGCATTTGTGTCATAAGGTTTCACTTATATAAGGAAATAAATGAAGTTGGAGTGCAAATCAAAACATGGGGTTTGGTTAAACAACTAGAGCATGAATGAATGAGAAGGGTTCTGGCCTATGTTTCACTAGATTCATCACTTAGTTATAATTTCTCTTTATTTGAGAATTCATGTTTAACCCTCTGAAAGTTTTCAAACTATATTCTTTAAAACATAACTAGAAAAAATCCTGTTCCGATCAAGATGAAAAAATGGACTTTTCCAGAATCTGTTTAATATGAATGAATACAATCTCTTGATAAAAGTTTCAAAATCAGTGGAATTGACACATTCTAGTGCTATCTTCCAAATTAGCTGTCCTTATCCTATCAGACATACACAAAAACGTGTGTGTGTGTGTGTGTGTGTGTGTTTGGGGGAGATTCAAAATTCTTAGAACTAAGACAGCCACAAGACCTTGCCAGAAACTCAAAAAAATTCCTCTGTTTTATGACAACAGTGAAAAAAGACCACTGTTCACATAAAATGGAAGGAATTCCAGTGTCCTTCCACAGAGGGAATAGAATTCAATGCACACAAAACCACACCCAAATTATCTCACATTTAATAACTAGAAGTCAGTTTTCAAATGTTTCTCATGTAGCAGTTTAGATCTCTTGACCACAGGTTTCTCCACTCATTTATTCCAGACTTACTTCTCCTTCACTATTGCTTTTTTTTTTTTTTTAAGATTTTATTTATTTATTTGACAGAGAGAGACACAGCGAGAGAGGGAACACAAGCAGGGGGAGTGGGAGAGGGAGAAGCAGGCTTCCCGCGGAGCAGGGAGCCCGATGCAGGGCTCGATCCCAGGACCCTGGGACCATGACCTGAGCCGAAGGCAGACGCTTAATGACTGAGCCAGCCAGGCGCCCTCCTTCACTATTTCTAAGCCAGTTGTCCTTTTTGTTCAATTGCATTCACCGTGACATTTTTCCCTATACTCCTGACATATGTCTTGTTTTGAAGGTCTTAATTTGGTTTCTTATTTATTTTCTCCTGGGCTACACATTCTGTATTTGAAAAAAAATCAAAATGCAGTGAAATAAGCAGCAAATGCTGTTTTCTTAATCCTATTTATACAGGAATCTTTTGATTTTCCTATTTTGTCATTTTTTTTAATTTTACTGGGTCACACATTAAAGTGACATAAAGTGAAACCAAGATACTTGTTGGCTATATTTACATTAAAAATATTTATTTTTTATTTATTTGTTTGTTTGTTTCCACAAACCCCTTGAGAGGGAAAAGAACTTGAGAGGGGAAATTTAAGCAGACATAGTAAATCTTTCTCTTTGAGTTTCCCACCTAATTTAAAAAATTATCTACTTCTGGATTAGACTGTCATAAATCCTATGCTCAATTTTTTAGAAATGCAAAGCTTCATATATTTAAAAACTGCCAGCAATTTTAGCCTATGAAAATAATAAAAGATTCTATCTCTTTAGCTAGAGAAGTACTTATTCAACACTCCCCCATTTGAGAAGACCTCTGGGAAAGCTTTGTGTAAAACACAGAGGAAATATCTACATGTGTGGTGAGTGTTTCAAAAAATCAGTCTTTGCCTAGTGGCAAATTGTGTTGTGCGTTCGGGCTGCTGTAATAAATACCATAGACTGAGTGACGTACAAACAGCAGAAATCTATTGCTCACAGTTCTGGGGCTGGAAGTCCAAAACCAAGGCGTTGGTATGGCCAAGTTCTGGTGGAAGACCCTCTTCCCAGTTGCCAAGTGCCAACCTCCCTGAGACTTCTTGCTGTGTCCTCCACGGAAGAAGGATCTATGGGACACTGTGGGGCTTCTTTTATCAGAGCACTAATCCCATTCATGAAGGCTCCACCCTCACAACTCAAGCACCTGACAAAGTCCCCATCTTCTAATACTGTCACCCTGGGCATTAGGAATTTAACATGAATTTTGGGAAGACATTAATACCATAGCATTCTGCCTCTGGTCTCCCAAAATTCATGTCCTTCTCACATGTCATTCAAAAGTCTACATCCAAAATCTCATCTGAATATCATCTGAACCAGATATGGGTGAGAATCTCACTGTGAACCTGAGAAATCAAATATCTAATGTGCTTCTAAAATACAACTGTAGGGCAGGTATGGGATAGGCACCCCATTCCAAAAGGGTGGAATAACAGGCCCCGAACAATTCCAAAACCTTAAGGCCCACTAAAGTGGGGAGTCCTGTCGCCTGGACATACCAGAGTTATAATTTTACTTTCTGGATACACTGAGGAGAGGATCCTTCCTCAGAACACACGAGGGTAGCTCCTGGCTTCAAGGTTTTTCTGAACACAACCTGCTTGTGGTTCTCATGGTTTGGAGTCCATGCCTGTGGCTCTCCTGGGCTGTAATCTAACAACTGGTTGCTCTCTAAGATTGAACTTTTGAGGGCAACCTGCCCTTTTGGTTCCACCAGGCATTGCCCTAGTGAGACCTCTCTGTGTTCCCCCACTTAGATCCAGTACCCTAGAGCTCCAGTCAGCTGTCAGCTCCATCCTTGAAACTCTAAGTAGAGATGTAGAAGAAATATCTACACCTGTGATGAATATCTGTTTGAGCAAATCACAGTCTTCCCCTAATGGGAAATATACAAGGAATAGTCCCTCACTTCAAGACCTTTAAAATACAGTTTGAGAAACAAGATGTCAAAGTAAAAAAATTTAAATTATAACTTATATGTCACATCACTGTAACGATGGAGTAATTGTTTTAATGTCACACATAGTCAATTCAAAAGAACTGCCCAGAAAATTATTGTTGTAGAAATACAAAAGAGAGCAAGCACCTTGGTCTGAGAACATTAGAGAAGTTTTGGAGAGCAGGTAGGATCTGAGCAGAGTGACAAAGATTAGGTCAGATTAGAACAGGGTTTAAATATTCAGAGAGAACAAAGATTAGCCATAAATTTTTTCACCAGCAACTCAATTGCCTGAGATAGAATTAATAGATTTGATTTGAGGACAAAGAAGATTATCATTTTAAAAATAAATACAAACTAAAGTTAAATATTGCTTGTAGCATACTCATAGCATGTAAAATCTTTTGCATTTTTCTGTGACTTCTGTACATCCATTTGGGTAGGATTAATTAATGGTTAATGTTTTTCTTTTATTAAGACTTAATGAAGAAAGGTTGAAAAATAATTAAAAAGAACATGTGGATAGAAGAGAATAACTTTATTTAGTGGCAGATATCGTGACCATATAAAAATGCTAGACAGTCTAATGTCAAGTTTTAATAATTCAAATAAAATTTTTTCAAACATTCTTATCTCATGATTCACATGGAAATAGTGGGTATTACTAACTAGAAAAAGTAAATTTAAAAAAAATCTTATTTCCAATAGGGCATAATGTTACTAGAAAAACACATAACAAAACTGTGCAAATTCTTTATAAAAAATTTTATAAAACGTTACTGAAGGACACAAAAAGAGATGTGAAAAAATGAAAATATATACCATGTTGATGAGTTATAAAGCTGTCATTTCTATCCAAATTAACCTATAAATTTCATACAATTACAATAAAAATAACACATTATTTTTCTTAGAACTCGCCAAGACATTCCTCAAATTCATATGAAAGAACAAAGTGCCAAAAATACTCAAGATAATGCTGAGAAAGGATAAGCAAAGATATGGGGTGTGTACTCAAAGATCTCAAGGCAGACTATATCAACAATCTAATGAAGGCAGTGTAGTTTGGCATTTAGGAGACAAGTGGAGTAATGGTGTCTGGATGAGAGTTGGAACCAGATTCTTACAGACATGCAACTTGATAAATGATAGAGGTACCATTACAAATGCATGTGAAGTTAATAAATTATTCAATACAAAGATGTTTCCCTTTCATAACAAAAATAAGTTCCAGAGTAAGACTTTTCCAGGTGGAAGATTCCAATGTGAAGCAGTTATTTTCTTTAATGCTCTAGAAAAGCATTCCATGCAAGGAGAAAAAGAAGAGAAATGCATGCACACGCACACACACACACACACACACACACACACACACACCTTGCATCTTTGAGAAATTTAAAAGATTAAAAAAATGTAGAAAGAGTGCCAGAAGCAATGGCTATCAGGCAAGGTCATGGAACAAAGTTAGTAGAGAACACACACAACTACAGAATTTAGAAAGGGCTAGCAAAGCATACTTCTCTAATGGTCCAGAAGAAGAGGTATAGCCTGATGGACAAAAGCAAAATCCCTGTGTTTGACCTTTATAATAAAAGCATGATGCATGGGCTGGCATCTGGAGTTTTTCCAATGACTGCGGTCTCCAGAAGCAACTGGAACAGTGGATTGTAGAGAGTTGCTCCAAGATATCATGCTCTATCTCAGCAATTTTTGCCCAGGTGTCACATCCCACAGATATGTCAAGCAATGGTGGAGTAAGTGACATGTCATTTATTACTAAGAATGAAAACATAAAGAATTGCAAATTATTTATCTTTTCTTAAACAAGGATGGATTTGAGATTATTTCTAGTCCTATTAATCTCTCACTGGATATCGAGTATGATTTTGCCTGATATACTGCCTATGAGTCTTGACAGTCTGGTGTATCAGAGCAGAACCAGTGGATTCAAAAACACTGCCCCGGGTTAGTGCTCCTTTTACGTTAAACTTCTTAAGGTCGGATGCCTTTCTAGTCAGCGACGTGGATTTTGACAAAATTCTATATCTGTATATACCAGAATATATAAGTGAACTTTAATCATTTTTCCTCTACAACCCCACCGTGGAGGAGGGAACTTCTGAGAAGCTTCCCTCACAACAGTGCCTTTTAGCTCGGATGTCTGCTAGGCAGAGGCTCAGCAAGGAAGCTGGTTCTCTATGTCCCTAGTTACATTTCAACAACACCCACAAATCAAAAATTAAAGTTACTAAGGAAAGATTTTTTTTCTCCTCACCTTCTATTTCCACATTCATGGCCTCATGGCATTTCTCCTTGGGAGGAAAGAGGCAGCTGAAGAAAATCTACAAGCCAAAGAATCAGTTCTACAAAATATCTCTCTGTCATCACCTTAATTCCAGCAGAGACTGTTCCTGCCCCTCAAATCAGAACCAGAGTTTGTAAGACAAACTGAATAGTGGGACACCCAGGACTACACACCTGAAAGGAAATCTTTGTCTTCCCCTAAAAAAAAAAAAAAAAAAAAAAATCAGGAATTCAAGAATGTTTTTATTACATCTCACACAGTCCCTTTGATTGGTTTATTGCTCACTCTTTTTCCATTGCTCCATAAAGGATGGGAGAAAATACTGAATGGTGAAGGATGGTAGAAGCATTAATCTTTCTTTTTCTTTAAAGATTTTTTTTTTTTATTTATTCATTTGACAGAGAGACACAGTGAGAGAGGGAACACAAGCAGGGGGAGTGGGAAAGGGAGAAGCAGACTTCCTGCCATGCAGGGAGCCCGATGCGGGGCTCGATCCCAGGACCCTGGGATCATGACCTGAGCTGAAGGCAGACACTTAACGACTGAGCCACCCAGGTGCCCAAGCATTAATCTTTCATATCCATTCTAAGTGGTTGCTTTATTTGACAAAAATGTTTCCTTCTCGGGGAGAGGATGTTTGTATTATTCCCAATCTCTTTTTTGTCCTTAATCAGGAAGGTACTACTGGATTGCAAGACGTTCTTTATCCACATGTAACTTTGTTTGCTTTTTTTCTTTCTCAGCATTTGATCTTGTTTTATGATTTGATACTGGATGGAGAGCTTTTGATTTTATGAAGTGATACCATTAGGATTCAACAGTGATGCCATACTCTTTTCTAAAAAATAGAATATATACATCTTTTTTTAAAAAAGAGGATTTCTATTAAGATTATAGATAAAGCATACTTTTTTCTAGTGCTTTCCATTTATTTATTGATCCCATTCATTATATTGATCCCTTACTATGTAATAGGTCATAAACTGCATATGTGAGAAGATATTTTTGCTACTTAAAGTGATTAATATTTGGGAATTGAGAGAAATGTAAAAATGTATATCCTTGTAATGTCAAGATGGTATGCAGAGAGTAGGTGGCAAAAATAATCAGCCCAAACAGTGGTGGAGATTTTGATTTCAGAGATTTAGATTTAGATTTCATCCGGGTGAATGTGATCAGCGGATATCATCCGGATGAGGATATACACAGACATAAGAATGATTTTTCATAAAAGAAAGGGATTAAAATCAAAATAAAGTTGATAAAAATTGGGAAACCAACTCCAAATAAAATCATAACAGAATAAGAACATTGTAAATTAAAAATACATTGTATTCGTATCTCATCTCAAAGCTTATAAAGGCACAACTGCCCTGTGCCTCACTTCCTTTTTTTCTCAGATGCGGACACGATGCCTGATGCTAAGGTAGTCATCCTAATGAGTGAGAGAAAACGCAGAAGAGTCTTAGAGCCCGACAGAAGGAAGCTGCTGAACCAATGTGAGCAGCAGGTTCCTCTTAGGTGAGCAAAATAAATCCTAATCATTTCAACGACTGTATGTTATGTTTTACTATGTTAGAGCGGTGATTCTCAACTGGTGTGTGCGTGAGAGAGGAGGATTTTGCCTGCAAAAGGGCATTTGGCCATGTCTGGAGACATTTTGGATTGTCGTGATGGAGTACAACTGGCATCTGGTGAGTAGAGCCCAGCAATGCTGCTAAACATCCTACAGCAATGAACAGGTCAACCCCCCAAAACGAAGGAATATCTGACTGCAAATTTCAATAGTGGCAAGGTTGAGAAATTTTGACTTAAAAAGTTATCCTGAAACCAGTGATGTGGTCTGTATGTTCGTGTCCCCTGCAAAAGTCACGTGGTAAAATCCTAATCTCCAAACATGATGGCATTAGGAGATGAGGCCTATGGGAAGTTTTGAAGCCCTTGGAATGGGGTTAGTGCCTCATAAGAGACCCCGCAGAGATCCCTTGCCTCTGCCACTACATGAGAACACAGCAAGAAATCCTTATCTACTAAAGAGGCAGAAGACCCTCACCTACCCCTACATGGAATCTTCCAATGCCTTCATCTTGGATGTACCAGCCTCCAGAACTGTGAGAAATGTGTTATTATTTTTTATAACCTGCCCAGTCTGTGGTATTTTGTTACAGCAGCCTGAATGGACTAAGACAACTAGTTAGCAAAACATCCCTAATTGATAATCATACCAATTCTCCATTTTACCCACAGAGAATGACCAGTGTGTTTTCATGTTGCACTGTACTTACCACACCATGATACAATCAGTTCTTTCTATTACACTTGTTCATTGCTGTACTATTTCTAACATCTGCTGCTTGTACCACTTCAGTTTTAAGGTTTGTAATCCTGTGTTTGTGTTGGCTCACTGGAAGGCATGAACACCAGCAAGCTGCCCTGGGCTGTGAGCATCCTGTGTTGTGTCCAACTTGCACTGAGCAGTACGCAAAAGAAACTTACTGAATGAGGCCTTGATTCTGAATTCTTAGGAAATGAAAAATATACATATTCTGAATGTGCCTTAATCATAAACATATATTTATTAGACTTTAATAAGAGAAATAATTGCCCTCGGTTGCATAGTTCATGGAGTGATGAGTGAATTTTTTGTTCCTTCCAAGCTTACACAAAACTGAACTTTTTCCATGGGGCACCTGGGTGGCTCAGTCAGTTAAGCATCTGCCTTCAGCTCAGGTCATGATCCCAGGATCCTGGGACTGAGTCCCATATCTGGCTCCCTGCTCAGCAGTGATCTGCTTCTCCCTCTGATTGCAGCTCCCCCTGCTTGTGCTTTCTCTCCTTCTCTCTCTCAAATAAATAAATAAGTAAAATCTTAAAAAAAAAAAAGAAACTAAACTTTCCCTAATTTCCCTTATTCTTCTATTGTTGAAAGTAAATAAATTGAATAAAAGAACTAGTTCTGGCCAGACTTGATACTGTTTTAAAGTGGCATAATAACTCTAAAAAAATTAATATTTTATATATGCACCACCTTTAATGCACTAGGTATTTTCTTAGAATATTTTTACAAAACTGAGCGATCAGGAAATGGGTAAAGGTAGGAATTTTACATTTTAATTAATCAGGATGAAAATTAGTTAAGGGCGCCTAGGTGGCTCAGTTGGTTAAGCGACTGCCTTCAGCTCAGGTCATGATCCTGGAGTCCCGGGATCAAGTCCCACATCAGGCTCCCTGCTCAGTGGCGGTCTGCTTCTCCCTCTGACCCTCTTCCCTCTCGTACTCTCTGTCTCTCATTCTCTCTCTCTCAAATAAAATAAATAAAATCTTTTAAAAAAAAGAAAATTAGTTGAAACATGAAGATTGATATTTCACCATTTTATAATAAAAGTATAAATATATTATCTAAATACAATTCTATAAATTTAGTGACTATTTTGCTGGAGTGTAATGTAATAGTAAATATAAACAATAATAATATATATTATAATTATAAAAATTATTTGCTTTTTGGAGCACTTTGTGGCAGGCACTTTCTAAACATTCTGCATGTGTTATATTAATTATAGTATTTAATCTTCACAACACCCTTAAGATCAACATTATCAACGTCACACTTATGCCCAATTTTCAGATAAAGAAATATACATGCAACGCACCTGACATAATACAAATAGTGATAAAGCCATTATGCATACCTTTTTTTACAACTGAAATATTATATGACATCAAAATAGATGAAACTGATAAAGCAGAAATAACTTGCTGGTGATCAGATGAAAAGAGGGGCCCCCAGAAGCATGTGGCTCCCAGCTCACTGCCTCAAGCCAAAACCATCTGCAATCTGGGTGCCATTTTTCCTGATAAAATGTGTCATTATTGTATTTCTATGTATAATAGACAACTGTTATAGTTTATGTATTACTATGTATGCAATAAATACAAGCACTTTTGCATTTACTCATGTTAGTAATCTGATGTTTTATCTTTGTCTGAAAAAAATATCAAAATGCTAAGAATTTTGAATTTGGATTCGCCATTTCTGGATGACAATTTTGACTCCATCTTTCACTGGCCAAGTGAGGCTATGACAATACTTCACCCTCCTGAGACAGCTAATCTGTAAAATATGAAATTGACTTCTTCCTCAATTATTTGTAGTAGTTGTAGGTGAAGATTCTAGTTCATTTCCAGGGATATATTTGCTGATCAATAAATTGCAGCTAATTTTTATTGTCCTTTCAGTATGTTAACAAAAATTAATAAATATTATTGTTCAGTTTCAAGATGCCATTAATGCTACCATTACCATATTCTACTTATTTCACATTTTTAATATGTAATAGCTCCCACTCATCAAATTATGTGTTTAATCACATGACCCATCATTTAACCCAGTACACATGTCAGAAATATCAGTGCACTTACAAAGTATTTACCAAATTCATAGCTCATCTGCAGCTGAACATATTGACTTTAAAAGAGAAAAGGTAATCTTCTTGGGATGTTCATATTGTTAATATTTGCTATTATAGTTCTTAGGTTCACTAAGATTTTTCTTTCTCAAAAGAAATTTAGATATTTCAAGTTGTATTCTATGTAATGCAGGTTTTCTATATGTTTTGGATGAGAAAATTGCATAAAAACAAAATGCATAATAATCTTAAAAATTAATTATTTTGAGGTAGGAATATATTGCATGAAATAATCTTATAAAGTTGATAGTACCTTATTTACCCTAAAATGTAGACTACAGGGTAATTATGTTAAATATACTAGCTTATCTAATTTAAATATGTGACTAATGAGGCAAACTCAGGTTTAATTTCCTTTAAAGGTCAATGAGCTTTGCTCTGCTCCATGGGAACAGGCTACACTCCAACCACTAGCTAGCCTCCTCGCAAATGAATGAAAATAATCATAAGGATTTGTAAGACACTGAAGCATTTAGTCAAAGTTCATTATTCAATGAATTTCATTATTCAATTATTCACTCTAATTCAAGTTCAATTAGATAGTCTTCTGAATTGTAAACTGATAATGTCATCAAAATAATACACAAAACATTTTTAAGCAAATAAATATAAATAAAAAATGTTTCAATTGGTTTTTATGAGAGTGCCCATAAAAGATTTACTTGAAACTAATGATGTTGACCTATTGAATTTAAATAAAAGAAAAAATTTATTTTTATGAATGATTCCATTAATATAGAGCTCCTTATTACACATGTTATGAAATGTGAACAACTCTACTTAGCATTCAAAGTCCACTCTGAACTGATGTTCTACATTTCAAAATCTTCTCTCTCATTATTTCTATTGTGTTTCATTCATGACCAGTCCTGAACGTGTCATATTGTTTGTGCTTTTATTCTTTGACCTTGTCTTATTACTCTCCTTACCCATTGCAGCTCATGGCCTTTATTTTTTTTAATGCATATCCAATAAAAACCATTGTCAGTAAAAAATATATATATAAATGCAATGGCACTATACTTTAAAAAATACTGTTATGTAAATAAATGTAACTAGCTCCTCAGAATAACCCAATGCATTTAGCATGATTAGAGCAAACCAATTTTAAGGATGAAGAAATTTAAATGCAATGATACTAATTGATTTTGTCACATTCAAAGTTGATAATAGGAGGCCCAAGGTCACCATGATTCTATTTCTACGCTTTCAAAATATCACACTTGACTACTAAATGGTCTTTACAACAGCTGGGGCTTGTTAAGTCTTTTACATGGTATAAAAACTCTGCATCTTGTCTGTCATGTTATCTGGGACCTATGTGTGATTGCTCTTGGAAATAGGAGTGAAGAGCATCCTCTTGAGGACCTTCTATTAGATTCTCTTAAATGGTACAGAACATCCAGCCAAGAAAAGATTCTTGACTTATCACTGGCTGGTTTTCTGTACTTTCAAAAATTTCCTTGTATGTCAAGTAGTTGTTCTTTCACCCATAGACCAACTCTTCTCATGCAATTGAATCTTTTTAAGTTCAGTAAGATTTTATCCTGCTATAGACACTTCACTGAATTGTGAACCTTCTCAACCAAATTATTCATGTGACAGGAGACAGCGCATCATACTTAGAGGGTGTTTTCACTGATCCTTTTCTATGAACCCTTTATTGTATGTTTCAATATAGCCTTAGAAAGAGAAACTAAGTTAGATAAATCTGGAAAATAGCAATTCTTCCTAAGCAAGCAAAAAAATGAAGGACAGAAATGTAAAAATTAAAGTTATAACAAAATTTAAGAATGTGATGATTTTTATACTTGTTCTAAATTTAGCATGTAAGCAAAATGTTATAAAATTAAAGATGAGAACCTGAGGTTCACAAACATCAATTTTAAGAAAGAAAATCTACTCCAGTTTCAGGGGAAAATATAAATACTGTTTTTGAATAGAGGATATGTGTGTGTGTATGTGTAGAGAGAGAGAGAGATAATGACTGAAGAGCCATATTACAAAACAAATAGGCATAATGTATTCTTGGGAAATAAACATTTAGAGAAAAATAAAGGAATTTTTTCTGAGTATGGTATTCAATTACTTTCATATTAAAAAAAATTACTTTGAGGTGCCTGGGTGGCTCAGTCGTTAAGTGTCTGCCTTCAGCTAAGGTCATGATCCAGGGGTCCTGGGATCAAGCCCCCCCATCACATCGGGCTCCCTGCTCTGCAGGAAGCCTGCTTCTCCCTGTCCCACTCCCCCTGCTTGTGTTCCCTTTCTCACTGTCTCTCTCTCTGTCAAAAAAAAAATTTAAAAAATTTTTAAAAATTACTTCTATTAGTAGTCACAGTGCTTTTCCTTGAAACAAAAGTCAAGGGTGTTAAGTTCCCAAGTGGGGAGTGGAAAGTACGCACAAATATCACCTTTCCTACCAGAAATTGAAGGAAATGCTCAAGACAGATAAGAGCAAAAAATTCAAGTTTAAAATCAATTCTACTGTATCAAAAATACACTTTCATTAAAAATTATATATTAATTCTAATAAATGTAAACTTTAATCTTTTTATTTAATTGTAAATCATTTGAAAAGTCATCATCAGGCTTTGATCAATCTATAGGTATGGACAAAACAAGGCGGTGTTTCCCAGATTACAAACAGATGTGCTACAGGATAAATTAAAACATGTGTATGTGCTATGATTTTGTCTATTAGTCAACAGCACAAAAAACGACATAGATGTGAAAACTCAATACACTTAAATTGATGGTTGTTTCAATAGGATTAGGTTTTTAAATCCTAAATCATTTCACTCTACTCTCACTTTAATTAAAACTTCAAATAGCTTCTTTGAAGGTAAAGTCCAGAAAGAAGTTGCTATAGCCAATGTCAAAGAGGTTACTGCCTATGTTCTCTAGGATTTTGATAGATTCCTGTCTCACATTGAGGTCTTTCATCCGTTTTGAGTTTATCTTTGTGCATGGTGTAAGAGAATGTGGTTGTCCAGTTTTCCCAGCACTATTTTTTGAAGAGACTGTCTTTTTTCCACTGGATGTTCTTTCTTGCTCTGTTGAAGAGTAGTTGATCATAGAGTTGACCCCATTTCTGGTGTCTCTATTCTGTTCCATTGATCTATGTGTCTGTTTTTGTTCTGATACCACACTCTCTTGATGACTATGGCTTTGTAATATAGTTTGCAGTCAGGCATTATGATGTCCCCAGCTTTGGTTTTCTTTTTCAACATTCCCCTGGCAATTCAGGGTCTTTTCTGGTCCCATACAAATTTTAGGATTGTTTGTTTCAGCTCTGTGAGAAATGTCAGTGGTATTTGGATAAAGATTGCATTGAAAGTGTAAATTGCTCTGGGCAGCATAGACATTTTAACAATATTTTTTCTTCCAATCCATGAGCATAGAATGTTTTTCCAACTCTTTCCTTATATGGCCAACAGGATCCATCTCCACTCTTCACAATAATTTTTCTGACTTCATCTTCTATTACATACTGTCTGCTTTATTACCCCCCAGACCCACATATACAAGATTCTTTATCATTATTATTATTATTTCAATGTACCAAGTCCTTTCCCATTTATAAACTTCACACATCTTTTTTCATACATGTGAAGTTCTCTTATTCCAGCTCCACAAAATGCTAGTTCAATCATACAGGACTTTGTTACATTATGCTAGGTGGGCTCATTTTGGAAATTATATGAATGGAAAGAAAATTGTGTTTGATTGGGCAGCCAAAAATCTATGCTGTAGGCATTTATAAAATTGTTCCCATAATTAAACATTGGGTAGTCAGTTATGCAAATAGAAATATGCCCCTGTGGTTAAGGAATTTTCAATTAGACGGATATTAATGTTAGCTAAGTGATGGTCTATATCATAAACTTCTCATGAGCATACAGAACCAATATTCATATATATATCCCAATGTTGGGTACACATATATATTAGACACCGCTGGAGTAGTATTAAACTCCAGTCTGGTTTATGTTTCTACAAAGTGCCAGAGAGTTTGGTAGTACTTATTTGTTTGACATATTAACCATGGAATAATTATCTGATCGAATTTTCTGAGAAAGTATTCAGTGTCTTCCCACATCAGTCTCTGTGCTGAAGGGCATTTTTTTCGTTATCATGGCTCATGAAATTAACTTTACCTTAAGATGACACTAAATGGTTTGAGATATATATATATATAATCTTTTCTAAATGTGCCTAATAACTTTTGTTTATTTGACTTCTACCATAAGACAACTGCTACATGCCCTTGTAATTTAAATCTTGACAACAAGTACAGAATTACTTGAACTATCACTCACTGCATAGAATGGATAAATAAAACAGTAATTTACATGATTATGTAAAACATAGCATAGTTGATTTGCAAAATAACTCTGTTGATGAACCTCTTAGTTCAGGTTAGATAATATAAACAACACAATTTTCCTCAGTGAACTCATTACAACAGATTGAATTTATAAACTACCCAGTGATGCTTATTAAGAAATCAGAAAATCTGACTGTTCAAGCCTGATCATATTCAAGCACAAGAGTGTGTTTGCTTCCTAACTGGTGAAACATAATGCGATTGCATGAGCTCAGAAGGGAATTAGAAATAAATGTTGGTTCTTTAAAAGAAAGGCAGTATTTTATCATTCATGAAAACCAAAGAAGGAAACAATGTTACGTTTAACTCTCTGAAAATGGATTCCAAGAAGTTAAAATATTTACTATCATTCTTACTTTATTTTATATATCACTCTGTGCATCTTACATTTATTTTTTGGAGAGCAAATTAATTTAGAAAGAAAGAAAGAAAGAAAGAAAGAAAGAAAGAAAGAAAGAAAGAAAGAAAGAAAGAAAGAAAGAAAGAAAGAAAGAAAGAAAGAAAGAAAGAAAGAAAGAAAGAAAGAAAGAAAGAAATAAAGAAAAAGAAACAAAGAAAGAAAGAAAGAAAGAAAGAAAGAAAGAAAGAAAGAAAGAAAGAAAGAAAGAAAGAAAGAAAGAAAGAAAGAAAGAAAAAGAAAGAAAGAAAGAAAGAAAGAAAGAAAGAAAGAAAGAAAGAAAGAAAGAAAGAAAGAAAGAAAGAAAGAAAGAAAGAAAGAAAAAGCAAAAGAAAAGAAAAAAGAAAATTTACAGAAAACTTTTGAACAGAAGAAAGGTGCCAAGACGCAGAGGAAGAGAAACACTGGACGTGAGGAACAAAGGCCTGGTGGGAGGGGCCGGGAAGAACCAGTGGAGAGCCTGGAGTCCGGGCTGCCTTCACGTCAAGGATGAAGAAGGGAAAGGTGGTAGGGGAGGCAGTGGAATCCAGGAACAGAGCCGAGCTGCAAGCTGGGGGTAGGCACTACCCTGGGTCTGGCACCCCTCCTCCACTGTCCCCAAATCCCAGGGAACCCCCAGCTACCAGTCAAGGTTCTGATGGTCAGTAGAAGAGGTTAGAGGGGTGACCCACCAAGTCATAAGAAGGAGGTGCTTAAGTGCTTTTTGAAAAATTCAGGTTTTTACAACTCCCCCTCCTCTCTAGCTCCCCTCTCCATGTCTTCTAGGAGCCCAGGGACAGGGAGGAGGGAGAGGGCCCTTTTTTCCTCTATTACCTACCACAGGAATCCCCAAAATACGTTTCCCCACCAAATACACATACGCTGACATCAACTACGCAGGTGACTTTTAAAAACACAAAACTGACATTCAGGGGGAAAGGGGTCATTGGCTGAGCTGGGGTGGCCTAAAACAGCAACACTGAGGAGGCAGCAGGAGAGATTAGTAGGAATAAACGGGTTGGGGTGACTGAGGGTGTTTGGGAGTTGATTCAGTCACTAACGAGGGACTGGAGGAGACAGATTTTGCACCCTATTCTATCCCCAGAGCTCTCCCAGAACCTTAATTCCCCTCTCCTGTCACCTCTCCTCCAAAAAATGTAAAAGTTGGATTTATTTTATTTTTTTTTTTAGTGGATGGAGGGAGCTCCAATGTGGCCTTCTTATATCTCTCTGCTTCCTTTAAAGGGCTTTGTTGTTTTTATTCCATCCATAAAAAATGCAGTAGTTTTGAGGGGGTGCATCTTTAAAAGTGGTTAATTAGAACCTTGTATAAACACCTTTCCCCAGCCCTTTCTTTGAGGGCAGCATCCCCATCCTATCCTCTCTCCCAGACATTAGAAACATCTTTCAAACAGAAGTCCTTGAATAATCCGATATAAAAATGCATGCCTCTGACAGGCATGGTGGGGACTTTGGAGGGGCAGGAGGAGCTTTCTTTACGTAGTAATGAACTCTCCAGGCTGGAGAAGGGTCCCAGTGGTGGGGAAAGGGCTGTTCCTTGAACCTTGATCTCCATAGGGGGTGAGGGAGAGAGATGTCTGGCTGGTTCCTCATTGTGGAGGTGGCACAGGGGTGACTGTGCCTGGGCTAGGGGCCGTGGGGTCTGGAGGCAGGGGGGTACCTGGGTCTGGCAATGCGCTGGCACTGGGCAGGAAGTTGTCCTGAACAGCTGCCACAATGGCAGGGCTCTGGGCTGTGGCGGATCCGAGCCCTGGCCCGAGAGGCAAGGAAGATGGCATGGTGGTGGTCACCGGCAGATTAAGATGTAGAGGGTTCGCCATGGACACAGGCAGGTTAGGTGGGGGGAGAGTGCCCGGGGCAAAAGGGAGATGGTGCTGATGCCCATGCAGGTTAGGAAGAGGAGGCAGGTTAATACTGATGGAGTCGGCTAGACTACCAAATGGGATGATGGATGGAGTGGAGGAGGAGGAGGCGGCATGCGAAAAGGCAAACCCAAAGGAGCATTACCCGCCACGCCTGGGTGGCCGCTGCCTGGCACTGTCCCTGGCATCATTGCGGGAGGTGTTGGTTGGTTGGGGAACAGCGAGGGGCCATGGGGTCCGGGGGGTACCCCTGGTGGGATAAAAATTTTAGACAGGCTATGGGCATAGACTTTGTAGAAACACTATATAGGGCTTAAAACCATGGCACTGCTATATGATTTCACAAATTCTCTGGACCTCAGATTTCCTGACTCTAATATGTAGAAAACAATAATACAAATGTTGATTTTGCATTAAGTAATATATGCAAGAGCAATATTAGATCCAAAAAACACTCAACAATGTTAGATGTTCTAGTTTACTACCCTAGTCTTAGCTAATATAATCTCATGCTGCCACTAAGATTTTGGTAGAATTTTTTACTTCATTTTATAAATGAATTAACTAAGCTGTAAACGGTTTAACTTGCCCATGATCCTTTGACTAGTAATTTTCAGATTCAATAATTCAAACGTAGGAATTTCAGTTGTAGAATGTCCTCTTCCAATTTAGTGTGATAGTGAATAGTCTAATGGCGTAGTGTAGTAGTCCAAACAAATAATAGAACTAAATTTTAAAAAAGGTTAAAATGAGGTTAGTAGTGAAGATGACACTTAAATTTGAACTCAAAGGACAGTTAAGAATTTTCAAGGAAGACCAGGTAACAACCGTTTCCTAGAAGAAAGAACTTAAGAAGATACCTATCATTCATTGAGGTAATATTGAATAATTCACAAGGACAGTGACAGAGGAAAGTCAGTGGAGTCTATGCACTGAGGATGTTGGTCCAGATAGAGGCCAAGTTATAGAAAGTCTTATAAACCATATATATTTAAATGTAGGGACTCCCCACACACACTGTTATTCATAATTAATTTTCAATTTTGGCTTGTAGATTTATTTCAGATTTCTTAGATCTCATGGCTCAACTAGAATGGAAGCTCTTTGAAGGTTAGACCATACGCCTTTCTATAGCTTTCATAGCACTTAGCACTGTGTCAAACTGTGATATTTTTTTTTTCACTTACTGATTTTTGATTGTTTACTCTGTCAAAAAAACAAGCCAACAGGCTCAAAATGTAATTACTTACCCTAAACCTTATGTCACCAAATTGAGACTTACTTAGAGTTTCGGCTGTCCCAAAAATGGAATCTTAAATCAATCAAGAATCACCTGATCAGCACTAGTTATGTAATCTGCCTGATAGATGCCTGCCATCCCCCTAAATGAAAGTAACCTTGTAATAACCAACCTGTTTTTTGTCTAGTGTAACTTCCTTGTTTCTGATCTCTTCTGTCCATAAAAGTCTTTCATTTCATATAGCTCTTTGGAGCTCCTTTCTATCTCCTAGATTAGGTGCTACCGAATTTAAATCAATTCTTGTTCAAACTCTTAAAATCTGTAATATCTCTCAGTTTATCTTTAAACAATTCTGGTGTCAGAAAGGGAGACCAAAGAAGACCCAAATAGCCACCAGCCAGGAGCAATAAACAACCAGCCCGCTTGAGCTCATTGCTATCCCCCTGCCTCTGGAGGTGGTAGGTAAGTACCCTCTCAGATCCTAGCTCCATAATTTTTGAATTAGGAGTTTTCAGACTTTATTTGAGCATTTCTTTTTCAAGATGAGATTTGGAAACACTGGAGTTAGACTGGGTCCTACTTAAAAACCAGACTTGGTCTAGGTCAGGTTTGGACCAACTTGGAAACCAGACTGATCCAACTTAAACTGGACTGGGTCTAGTGCAAGGCAACAGGTTAATAAAATTTTGTTTTGAGCCTAAACAAGCAAGTTAATTTTATTAGAGATAAGCTTGAATTACAATGGCCATAGTGGAGAATTAACCTAGATAAGTTTATTCATTTATGAGATGCCCTAGAGAAAAAGGGATCTCAGCCAAGCCCTCACCATAAACCATAAAGGGAAAATTATTTTTCCACCTCTACAATTTCTGGTGACCAGAATGAGACCCAATAGCACAAACCCACTCACTTCAGAGCCTACAGATGGACTCCTAGGAAAGTGACAGAAGCTGGCAGTGGGTAAAAATTCTTAACAAAATCAGTGCCCCTAGATCTCTATCTGTGGTACCTGGTTGAGAAAGGAAGGTAAAATATTACATTGTCCCTTCTTTTCCTTTCCTGTCCCTGTTCCAAATTCAGATTGGCAGACAAAAAACATTTGTAACAATTAGATCTTTTAACTGTCTCATGAATTTGTGTTTTCATACCCAATGGTTGTTGAGACTTCTTCTCTCAGGGACAGCTATTGCCTTCATATTTGTCTCATTTTGTGTCCTGAGAACTTGGCTTGACAAATGTAGATTGGAAGCCCCCAAATTTGGCCAGAAAAAATGTGGGTTTCACACCATTTGCAGCTAGATATGGCTGGACAGAAATGTGGGTTGCATTCCATTTGTAGTTAGGGTCTTTCTGACTATTCTTGCAGGGGACTTGTCTTAAGTCATTCTTTCTTTTGGTTATCTTTGGGAATGGCTCTGGATCTTGGGAAAGTAGTATCTTTTTGCACTCTCTTTGGGGATGCTCCTTACATCCATGGAGTTATTCTATATTGCCAGGAATATTCTACTGTTTGTCTCAGTTGAAACCTGAAAAGATATTAACAAAAATAATAAGTATCTGTATGGTCAGAATTTAGCCAAATTGGAAGCTGATATTCAGAGCCTTATAGGAAGTTTTTTTAAGGCCTTCTCCCTAAGCTAAAATGAAACTAGAGGCAAAGGCAAAGAAAAATATTCTAAAGATGTTATGGAAGAATTTATTAAATTATTCCAAAGATACACAGCTTTAACTCTAGAACATAGAAATCTTTTGATTTCTATCTTAGTTGAAGATCTTCTTCCCAATATAAAATAAATTTAAGTTAATGTAGTTAGACGGGTTGGTCAGTCTCCAGAGATTTGTAAAACCAAAATCTTTGACGAATTAAAAACAACTTTACTTGTCTTACGAACTGAATTTTTACAAGAACAGAAATACAGGTCTAGAAATAGTTCAAAGTCTACCTAACCTTTTTACCAATCCCAAAAACTCCCCTGTCCAAAAGGCTTGTAGATACTATGAAAGATCTGGACTTGGGGGGTTTGGGGAGGGGAGTCCTTCTTGAGAGAATTTGCATTCTTTCTCTGTGCCTTTTGAGATGTCAGTATTCTCCCTGGTCTTCTCTAGGAACCAAGGTAATTCTTATCAGAAGGAGAGGGGGGTGGAAAGGAAAGATTAGTTTGAAAACTAGGCCCATGAATAATCTTAAAAGTACCTTTCACAATTATTAGTAAAAAGTTATCTGAGCAGGTAATCTTAACTCACTCCATCTGCCAGAAATATAATTTGAATCTAATTATTCTTTTACAAACTAGTGAATTTTGCATTTTCGGATATGTCTCGTGGCTAAAATTTTTTAAACAAAAGCCATAAAATCTCTTTACAACTATCTATATGTTTATACCTATGTAGGTATGTCACAGATGAGTGATTTTTTTTCCACTTCTGGGTGGTATTGCCAAAATTAATTAGTAAAGAGCTCTATCTAATTAGCTTAAAGACAAACAAGTCTACTCCCAGAAATATAGAAAAAAAAGGTTTTTCAATTTACATGATCTAGGAGAATCTTCAGTAAATAAAGGTAACTAAAGCTTGTTGGCTTAATTAAATCAAGCATGTCTTCAGAGTTATCAGCATTAAATATAAGACTTATATTTTACTTTGGTTTACTAAAATTCAAATACTGTTACAGTATTTGTCAGCAAGAAAAAAAACCTTATGATGATGCTTAGCTCTTTGATGGCTCATGAAATTGTCATAATTATTAAGAACAAGTAAAAAAAATAGATGTAGGTAAGATAAGTTCTCTGCAGAAGACCTAAAGATACTTGGGTCTATTAATAAACATGTTTTGCTTTTGGAAAATTGACTTTGAGGAAGTATATGCTTCTAAAAATTATGAACCAGGGGCGCCTGGGTGGCTCAGTTGGTTAAGTGACTGCCTTTGGCTCAGGTCATGATCCTGGAGTCCCGGGATCGAGTCCCGTATCGGCCTCCCTGCTCAGCGGGGAGTCTGCTTCTCCCTCTAACCCTCCCCCCTCTCATGTGCTCTCTCTCTCTCTCTCATTCTCACTCTTTCAAAATAAATAAATAAATCTTTAAAAAAATAAATAAAAATAAAAATAAAAATTATGAACCATATTTGTAAATTTGCCAATCCACAGAAGACTAGTGTAACAGAGTCCACAGTTGCTTCCTTCTTAGCTTTCACAAGGAATTAGGATTCTAAGAGTAAGGATTCTAACCAATGTCTGTAATTAACACTACTTAGAAATAATAAGGGTGAAAGGAAATAAATAACTGTGCATGAAAAGGAAGTAATGAAAGTAAAATAAATGGTTTCAGAATGCGAAAGAGGAGAAACTTAAAAGTTTTTCATCTGGTACAGCTCCTCCGAGCTCTTCTCTGTCTGCTAGATTGGATGCTCCCCAATTCAAATTCATTCTTGCTCAAATAAACTTAAAATGTTTAATAGGCTTCAGTGTATCTTCTAACAACTCTCTCCCTTTGATTTTTTTTCTCTTTCAAGCACGGTATGAAGACTTTTATGTGTTTTATCTGTGTTATCTTTCAATACTTCCCTCCAGAACAGGGATTATGATATTAACTCTACACATGGGGAAACCAGAGTTAACAGAATGTTGTGTAACTTGCAAGATCTCATATGACCGGGAAGTCAATGAACAGATATTTGAATGCAGGCCTCCCTCAGGTCCAGGACCCATGGAGGTTAGTGTAAGCCTTGACAGGAATGCATGAATGCTTGTTCTGATCTTCCCTAAAGTGGCACACAGAAGGCCCCACTTTAGATAACTAGTAAAGCAGACCCATGCACAGCAGGGTCCACTTTAGGTAACTAGTAGAGATGACCAGCACACAGAATGTACCACCTCAAACATTTCAAAGAAAGTTGCATACAATGCACTTCCACCCTAAATATATTTATATATATTTTTCTAAAATTTAATACGTTGCATTGCCTTTATATTTTTTATCTATTAATTTGTAAAAAAATATTTCTAAGATTACTTCTTGTGATATGTATTGGATGTGTATATATATAAATATAGATGTAGATATAAGAATAAAAGATCTTGGGGCGCCTGGGTGGCTCAGTCATTAAGCGTCTGCCTTCGGCTCAGGTCATGATCCCAGGGCCCTGGGATCTAGCCCCACGTCGGACTCCCTGCTCCACGGGAAGCCTGCTTCTCCCTCTCCCACTCACCTTGCTTGTGTTCCCTCTCTTGCTGTGTCTCTCTCTGTCAAGTAAATAAATAAAATCTTTAAAAAAAAAAAGAATAAAAGATCTTATTTCTTTTGAGTTATTATTTTCTTTTAATTTACCCCCCACATTTTATCATTAATATTTTAAACATAGATAAAATTTGAAATAACTGCACCGTACATAGACATATTCCAACAACTTAAATTCCATAATTATTAGAATTTTTTCATATTTGTTTTATTTCACTCAAACCCTTCTAAGTAGCCACTATTAATATGACTTATTATGTTTCAGAAAACTGGATGCCTCACTTCAAAATGCCTCAGCATTCATATTATTAACTAGAATTTAATATTTGTTTACAGTTTTTTAGGTAACATACAGTGAAATGCATAAATTTAAAATATACAAAATTAATTTTTATACCACAATTTATTTATCCATATTTGTGTTGGTGGATACTTGGGCTATTTCTAGGTTAGAGTTATTCTAAGTAAACTATTATAAAGATTACTGTATGTATCACTTTGTGGATATCTTTATTAATTTCTCTTGCATAAGTTCCTACAAACTCATATATTTAGATCTATCTCTCTCTTTCTCCTGCAGAAGCACATGCATAAACATATACCACACATGCACAAACAAACATACAGATACAGATTTTAAAATGAACAGCTATTAGCAGGACTCTCAAATAGAATGCTGTAATCCATCACAATTTTCCTTCTTTCCTGGAACTCGGCACCATTTCCACTCTCTGCAAAGCACTAAATTTTAGTTTAGGTCCCTTATTGCCATGTTTTATACCCTAATCCTATGTCTTCCCCCACAGTAGAATAACACTGCTTTTTGAAAATAAAACTTCTTGGGCGCCTGGGTGGCTCAGTTGGTTAAGCGACTGCCTTCGGTTCAGGTCATGATCCTGGAGTCCTGGGATCGAGTCCCGCATTGGGCTCCCTGCTCAGCGGGGAGTCTGCTTCTCCCTCTGACCCTCTTCCCTCTCGTGCTCTCTATCTCTCATTCTCTCTCTCTCAAATAAATAAAATAAAATCTTTAAAAAAAAGAAAAGAAAACTTCTCTATTTGATATTTGTATATTTCTTAGAAATATGATGCTTTGATCTTTCATCACTTAAACATTGATTTTTCTAATGATCTCCTGTCATCTCCCATCTTGGTTTCTAAACTACTCCTTCCTCCCCTATGACTTTCATTCTTATAGTGATTAATCTATCCATTTTCAAAGATACGGAGAAAAGAGCTCTTCTCAGTAGGTTTATTCTCCTTCAACATTGAGTGTATTATTACTGCACATTGATTGTTTCAGAGAGAGTACCACACGTGCATATGTGTGTGTGTATATATATAAATATATATAAATCTACTCCCAAAAGATTTGAGAGAGCTTAGATAAATAAAGACAAAAACAGAACTGAAACAATAAAAAAAGTACATAAGTATTAAGTGTTATCAGCAGTCTGGCTCTTATTTTGCTAATAAGGGTCTGCTGGAAATTAAAGCAGAACTGGGAAATAAACAGAGAAACATAACTAGCTAACAACAACAAAGAAAGTTACTATTCATTTACCTACAAAGAGAGCCATTTGTGGTACAAATGTTTACTGTGCAGATATTTATTATTGTTGGATGGAGTGCCAGAGATCCCACTTGAGATCCTGAAGATAAGAGGATGATATTCTTATTCAGTTATCAACGCTTTCAATCAGACTTGACTTTGCTCTAAGGAGAGTTAACTCATGTGTGGGCAACAGAGAAGTTTATATGTAGAGTTGATAGTTTTCTTATAAAATACGTCAGAATCTTGTCAATTACCTGGATAAGCCCTAAATTCTCTGATATTCACCAAAGAAGAAGAATTTTAACATGAAAATATCCATGAGACATAAGCAACTGAAACCCTCCTTACCTTACAGATGTCAGTATATGTCCTCTTTTTAGTCTTAGGGCACCTTGATGGACCTGATGGGAAGTTTTAGCAGTCACAATGTCTCCCACACAAGTGACTGTTTTGACATTGGGAGGGAGTACGTGAGAATGTTAAAGTAATAATAATTCTTGAAGATAAAGTTTGACATGCTCATATGTTATGAAGTGCTGATGCTGAGAAAAACAATCAATGGATTCATCTGTGTCTTAAGATTACTCCAGGTCATAGGTAGTACATATGTTCATAAAAATAGAAAACATTTCAAATATTTCAAAATTTGAAAACTTCCACGGCCAAGAATATTGCAAATAAAACATACTAAATGCTCTCTGAATTTCAGGCACAATTATTACCAGTAGAACAAGCAAAATTTTAGCTACTTTTGTTAACAGAACTTCTATGGGGGCAAAGGTGCTTCTGTAATCCTTTAGTAACATATATGTAGCTAAAGAACTTTAAATAAATCAATATTTGAAAGAAAAAAATCCACAATTCTAATGAAAACCCACGAAAGAAAAAGGGACACAATGTAGCACCTTCTTTTTCCCATTATTGGGTTCATGGAAGAATCTAATATTAGCTCCTTCTCTTCCCTCATTTATTTTCAATTCATCACAGAAAGTTTGGGTATAGACTATCTTTTTTCCCAAAATGTTACAAATATAAAATTCCTCTACATATTCTCTATATGTAGCATCTTTAATAGACCTATTCCAAATCTATACTGTTAAATGAGGCCTACTCTTCACTGCCCATTTCCTGCATCCCTTTAGGTAATAAATTCAGTAAATGTCTAAACAAAGACAGCATCCAGTATACGTTCAGTATTCTGCCTTAAGGTGATCTGATTTAAAACTCAGTTTGTAGGAAACCCTATCACTGCTAAAAGGGAGCACATATAGAATAAAGAAAACAATTCTTCTATTCATGTCTAGTTTTATACTAATGGGATACTTCAACAGAAAAATAAGAGAAGTGGGGGTAATTTAGATGAGAACAGATCTTCTAAATAGTCTAAACTGATTTTCTGATGGCAATGTAATATGAATTTCTAAAATCAAGACATTTCAAAGTTATGTTCCTAAAGGTTGAATCCGAGTTCTGGTAAAATTCTAAAATAACCTAATTATTCCTTGAGAAAGTTCTGAATTGTAAATGTCAGTTTTGTAGAAGTGGGTGGAAAAATGCGCATCTAGGTTTACATGCTTGAATATTAATTTTAATGTATTCTCAAATTAATAGTATGTCTCAGAAGAGTTTATTTAAAGCTAATCTTCTTAAAAATATTCATTCATAATTGTATAAATATCAACTTAAAAATGTATTTTGATAAAATCAGAAGTAAGAAATAACAGGGGATTAATAACTAAAATGGTTGCTGTTACATATCTTTTAACAAGATAGTTTAAAATTGGAAACACCACTGTAATTGCAGGAATAAAATATCAGCTTTCTCAGCCTATCTTTGTACATAAACTTCATTGCCTATGGCTGCTAATTATTGAGTCATGAAAAAAAGAAATCAAACTGGGAAGTCAGTGATTCTGAACACATCAATTTTCCTATGTCTCTCTCTTCCTTAATTAGGTAAGAACTTTTCATGTTATTGCTTGAATTATCTAAGTATTTTCTTAAGGTTCCACTTTACTTTGTTTGAGGATATCATACTGACAACTCAACTATATAGCAGTTTAGGAGAGGAAAAAAATGCAAGAAAAAATACAATACAATAGAGCTAGGTGATAGATACAGAGATAGATATCATTATATACATCTTTGAAAAATACAGTTTAATTTTATCATTGCAAAATACAGTATATATTGAAGGAATCTTATAATTTACTATGTTCTTTCATTTGATATTGTCATTTCTATCTAATCAACCAAAACTGATTTTACTGAATCTGTAATCACTCTGAGAGCTGAAAAGTAATTTTCAGAAACTAAATGGACCTTGGATATACGTCTTCATTATTTGTGACTAAAAAGCATATTGATATTCCCGCATCTTCTATAGATTTGTTCTTGTTAGCAATTGTTGCAGACACCTTGTAATCAATGAAAATAAAACCATCATTATTTCAAATAAAACTTTGGTTTTATTTGAATCTGTGTTATTTCTACAATGTCACACACACATACAAATATACATGTATACATGTATTTACATTAAAATGTGAATAAAGGAACAATTATATATACATATACATATATTAACTTACATTTTTAATATACATGTGTACTGAAAAAAATAACTGATTAAACATAAGGTACATGTATCTTTTCAAATTAATATTTTCTTTTTCTTTGATCATATGAAATTTCTATTTTTACTTTTTTTAATTTCCTTCTAATGTCTCTTGTACATAAAGTGACTAACAGTCACCTTACAGGCAATACAATGGCATCAAATTTATATCTTTCAATAGTTACCCTGAACATAAATGGGCTAAATGCCCCAATCAAAAGGCACAGGGTATCAGATTGGATAAAAAAACAAGACCCATCTATATGCTTCCTGCAAGAGACTCATTTTAGACACAAAGACATCTCCAGATTTAAAGTGAGGGGGTAGAAAAGACTATTTTTTGTTGTTGTTGTGTTCATTAGCCACTGTATAGTATTTTTCATTTTTAAGGAACCTCCACACTGTTTTCCACTGTGCCATTAAAAAGAACAGGATCTTGCCATTGTGACACGGTTGGACCCAGAAGGTATCATGTTATGTGAACTGTCAGACAGAGAAAGACAAATACCATATAATTTCATTAGTAGTATGTGAAATCTAAAAAACAAAAAAAACGAACGAACATAAAACAGAAACAGACTCATAAATACAGAGAACAAATTGGTGGTTGCCAAAGGGAAGGTGGTTGGGAGGATAGATAAAATAGATGAAGGGAATTAAGAGGTACAAACTTCCAGTTATAACATAAATGTTATATGATGAAAAATAGAGAATAGGGAACACAGTCAATAATATTGTAATTACATTGCGTGGTGACAGATGGTTACTACGGTTAGGGTGAGAATTGTGTAGTGTATAGAATTGTTGATTCATTATGTCATACACCTGAAATGAATATAACACAGTATGTCAACTATAAATCATCAAAAATAAATAAATAAATAAATAACTAGACAATAACTGGCTATACAAACACTTATATGACCTTATATACAAGAGTTAAACATTTTAAACCAAGTCAAATGAGGCGGCAAGAAAAAAAAGTGAGAACTACTGCTATATATAGTGATAAAGCATTTTCAACTAATGATAATTTATCAAGAAAATATTTAATCAATAAATAGTATCAACACAATATATAATGTATTTTCAATGACCTCATTATGTGGTTAGTCATGCATTCCATCAGTTTTCTAAGAATCAATCCTTTATATGTTAAAAATGTATCTATTTAGCTGAAAAATAATTGGCCATATTGAGACATATTTAATACACTCAAATATTCTCTTTGCATACAGGAATAAATGAACAGATTAGTGGACAAAGAACTGCCTTCCATAAAGATGACAAACTTCTTTTTTTTTTTTTTTTTAAAGGACCTTGGGAGATTTTAAGCTCAATGGTACAGGAAATATTTCTCTTGTTCACTCACTGAATAAACACAATGTCAGCACTTGGTAGGATTTGGGGAATAAATAAATTAATGAATGAATTACGTTTAATGTTTTTAATCTCCCTATTATTGAATATGTTTGCAAATTAATAAGACTATTAAAAAAACAAGTAAGAAGTTATGCACCTAAATATACAAGTATCAAAATCTTCAATATGTATATAATTTCTTGAAAGAAATACTGACATAAAAATGGATGCTCAATAAATGTTGATTCTAATCACTCCCTTTACAGGTTATGCATTTGTCCCACTGGTAAAGCTAATTTTTCTTTCAAAATATTCTGTCTCTTCCCTTTGGAATTATTTTTGGATTTGGTTTCTTTAATATGCAACTATTTACAAAATACAAGAATAGTTTACTACCACTAGACATCTATCTGTCAGTCTGTATCTATCCATCATCTATCTATCTCTCTATCTCTATAATGTCATTGTAAATGCTTATCTGGAAAATACTTTATTGCATCTTCATTGTGTATATTACAATATGGCAAAATCATTAAGTTGAGTAGACTAGAGTTGATATAATCCATTAAAATTTGCCATAATTTTTTAAAAAATGTTGTCTCATGAAATATTAGAATTCTAATATCCATATAGTTCAAAAAGTAGAATTGCCTATAATTCACATTGGAATAATAACATCAATTGAGATAAAACTTAGGGCAGGATAAATATAAACACAGAAAAGAGAAATATGAACAGCAACCTTTTAAAAATAGGTACACATGCATGTACACATATTGTGCCCATTACTCTGTATTTCAGAAAATTGTTTCTAAGGTCTTACATAGATAATTAAGCCAATTACATATGCCTTGTTTTATATATAGGCAGATTTAACATTTAAAATGAAATCTCGTTATACAATTAAAAAATAAATGTAATATGATACATGTCTTTCTCTGATTGACTTATTTTGGTCAGCATAACACCCTCCAGTTCCATCCACGTCGTTGCAAATGGCAGATTTGTATCTCTGAAACAAATAATACATTATATGTTAAAAAAAAAAGAAGAAGTAGAAGATAGCAGGAGGGGAAGAATGAAGGGGGGGAAGTCAGAGGGAGAGACAAACCATGAGATACAATGGACTCTGGAAAACAAACTGAGGGTTCTAGAGGGGAAGGGGGTGGGAGGATGGGTTAGCCTGGTGATGGGTATTAAAGAGGGCACATACTGCATGGAGCACTGGGTGTTATACGTAAACAATGAATCATGGAACACTACATCACAAACTAATGATGTAATGTATGGTGATTAACATAACAATAAAATTTTTAAAAAAATGTAATGTTATAACATTTGGAAGGATTTAACTGGTAGCATATAAAATTATTGGAAAGTGTTTGTTATTCAAGGGGAAAAACCACTGGGACTCTAAATACTGACTAGTTGATTCAACATTTGAACAATATTTATACTTTATCTTTCCAAATTAGAGAGGAGTGACAGAGAAAAATAGAGTGATATTTGCAAATCCTTAAAAAAGGTCATCCTACTGAGATTTGTTAGTTCTATTTTTATGATTTATTATAACAGTATAAAGTAAGTTTAAAAATTTCAAAATTTGAAGCTTCTTTAAAATTAGGGTAAATACCCCCTTCCTGCTCATCATCTTAGTACCTTGGTAATAATGTCAAATAGATTGAAGTTTGCCTTATTTTTCACCAGATGTATACTTCTGAAGTTGATTTTTTTATAACTGTTTAGTTGTCATATTAAAACATTAGGGCTATCTCCTCACTCAAAAGAAAAAGAAAATTTGACTCAGAGGATCCTGATTTTTCAATCAATTTGTCTACTGAATATAATCATTTAACACGTAATTAAATCAAATGTAGTCATTGAAAAAGTGGCTAATCATAATATCTACTTAAATCAAGGACACCGCCAAATTCATAGCCTCATTTGGGGGGCAAGGACCTTGAGTAAAATGTTCATGCCTGAAAGAGAAATCTAAGGAAAATTAACCATAGACTAATCCATTGAACAACATGATTTCAGGGATAAATTGCCTTAGTTGACTGAGAAACCAATAAAATATATTTGCCAGAATCAGATTATATATGGGACAGATGTATTTACAGACTATTTATACAAAGTGTATGTAAAAACTAGAAATGCAAAATGTCAGTAAATTTAGTTTGTACCATTGATATGACATCATAAAGAAATAGATAGTAATTCTCCAGCTAGGAACAGGTGAGGATGGTCTCTTGTCCTACTTTTGGGACATATGTGCCTAGATGAGCTACTCTTTGTCATTCTTCCCTTAATGCGTTTTTTTTACTTTAGCTTTAAAGAACCCCCTTTAAAGTTTACTATTGGCATAATTACTCCTTTCCTAATCTTTGTCCTGTTTGCATATCCTTATCATGTAAAGTTTCCTTCTTTTACAGCTTTTTTTTTTTTGACCAAAACTTTTACCTACAGGTAACGAATTTTCTCTAAAAGTGAAGTCTGTATGATATCTTTCTCTGACTTCTGATATCTGCAGCAAATTATCTGTCATGAATCTGCGATAAGCTTCAACGCTCTTTTTCCTTTTTCACTGAATTTGCTTTCTTTCAATGGTGAACATCTACAAATTTTCATTATTCCACAGCTTTTTCTATTCCTGACATTAATTCTAGGTATAATGGGTACAGTTATTTATTTCCCTTTAGAATATCAATTATTTTGGCAGAAATAACACGCTTTACAGGAAAATTGTGCTAGAAACACCAAAATCTTTATTTGAGTACTTTAACAAATACAAAGGACATGATTTTTGCTCATTCTATGTTCATAGTGAGCCTGTGACATGTATACAATTATCCAGTTTTCAGATGAGACAACTGAGGCTCAGAGAGTTTGCATGGATTGCTTACAATAACACAGCTAGAAAGTACAAGAGGTGGGATTTTTTTTTTTTAAGATTTTATTTATTTGTTTTTGAGAGAGAGAGAGCATGAGAGTGGTGGGGGGAGGGGCAGGGGGAGAGGGAGAAGCAAGGTCCCCACTGGGCAAGCCCCATGCAGGACTTAATCCCGGGACTCTGGGATCATGACCTGGGACCCCCAGATCATGACCTGAGATGAAGGTTGATGCTTAGCTGACTGAGCCACCCAGGTGTCCACGAGGTGGGATTTGATCCCAGGAAGGCAGAGCTCATGTTCTTAAGCACTGTGCAATGCCTGCCCTCTCAGTTAAAAAAGTAACTCATTTCATTTTTTTTTAAAGTAACTTATTTCAAAAGGAACTTTCATAAAGCAAATTTACCATTTATAAATACTTGCTTGTAATGCTGAAACATTATTTTATAAGAAATATTTGCTATCAACCATATATGTGGAAATTATTCCTTTAAATCATATAAATTTTCAGGCCATGTAAAAAAAATTGCCACAATCTTAGAGATTTAAACCAACACACAGTTATTTTTCACATTTTTCCATAGGTCAGGAGTTCAGGCACAATTTACCTGAAAATCTTGTACTCAGGGTCTCACAAAGCTTCCGTCAAGGTGTTAACTGGGCTACATACTCACCTAGATGCTCAAATTGGGAAGCCCTGCTTCCCAGTTCCCTCAAGTTGTTAGCAAAATTTATCCTCTTGCAATTATGGGATTGGGGTCTCCTCATTTTTGTTAACTGCCAGCTCTTCTGCACTAACCGTGTTCCTTGCCGTGGGGCCCTCTCTGCCTCTCTATAGGCAATTCACAACATGGATGCTTGCTCTCTTGAGATCAGCAAAAGAGAGTATGTATGCTAAGAGAGTCTTATAAAATACAAAATAATCATGGGGGTGACATTCCATCACCTTTGTTGTATTCTATTGGTTAGAAGCAACTCACTGGTCATGTCCCCAATTATAGAGATTAAACAAGTTCCTGGATACCAGGAAGTGAAAAGTCATTGTGAGAGTCTTGTTAGGGTCTGTATACCACATCATTATAGTCATTTTAAATATTAATACTAAATAATTCTATACCTTGGTTTAAATTAAGGTGAAGAATTTTAGGGATAGTAATCTCATGTCATGAAACCTTTTGAATTTGAGCGACTAGCTGCAAATTTTGTGGCCTTTTTCAGAGAAGTTAACATTAACACTTTTGAATATTGGTGTATATCAAGTACAGAATTGATCATATTTCCTAAATCTTGTTCCTCTAAGTCTCAAGCACCCACCCCCGAAATCATCCAATGAGGAGGACATTTCCTCCCAAAGCTCTGTTCCTTTGACAGTCTTCCAAGTGGCAGAGCCGAAGGGAATAACAACTACAATTACTTCTTAGAGTGTTGGAAACAAAAAGCTGTAAGTGGAATCTATTTCAGCTTTGATTACTTTATTGATGGTTACTCAGTGATAGACCTACACATAATTGATCTGGAGAGCCCCACAGTACTCAGCTTTTGCATCTCATTTAGATTTTAGTGAACAACATCTAGTGTATTGATCATGACCTGAAGGAAAAAAGAAAAGATCCTTCTTGAAATTACCCCTATTAAATTTGAACCAGTTCATGATGCTACTTAAGTTACTTCTCATGCCATCCACTTTTAACTATGTCACTATCCACAGGGCTATGACTGCCTCAGATTTAACTTCCAGATATACATTTTTTTTTCTATTTATAAAAGTTTAAGAAGCTCCTACAAATTGAGGATGAAGAGAGTATAAAAGTATTAGCTATTGAGATACTACCAATTAAAAATAAGGTAACAAAACAGATTTCATGTGGAAGTGTACACACAACAAATAGAATAAGAAATTCTGCATTTAAATTATATTTCTGGGGCGCCTGGGTGGCTCAGTCGGTTAAGCATCTGCCTTCGGCCTAGGTCATGATCCCAGGGTCCTGGGATCGAGCCCCGCATCGGGCTCCCTGCCCAGTGGGAAGCCTGCTTCTCCCTCGCCCACTCCCCCTGCTTGTGTTCCCTCTCTCGCTGTTTCTCTCTCTGTGTCAAATAAATAAAATCTTAAAAAAAAAAAAATTAAAAAAAAATTATATTTCTTTGACAAGGAAAAGAGTGCAGGTACATAAGAATATGGAACTCAGGGCAGTTGAAAAAATACTAATGTGCTTGTGCTATGTTCATACATTTAATGCTTAATTTATTATTAAAGACAGCTCCAGGCAAATGTTCTGCTCCAAAAGATTGGAAAGGCTATTTTGTGGACCAAACTACCCAGTGAATGAGCTGGCTTGTGCACGCATATGCTCAATCACAAGTTGGCATAACATTTTTAAAAATATGATACTGCTTCAGGTGTGTGATAAAGACTACTTGATAATAATTCATGTAGAGATAGACTTTATTTTACAGCATGTTTAGGACCTAAAATTAGCCTTCAGTGTGGTTGGTCTTCAGTCTGTGGCCTCAGTGGTATTTTTGATGGTAAAGGAGAAAAAAAAAAGATATATGTACTTTATGTTTCACAAAGGTTCACTTATCTCATTAGATCTGCAAAATAAGTCTAGAGAGCCATTTGTTTACTTTCTATTTCAAAAATAGGGAAAAAATGGAGGCACTCAAAAGTTGAGAATACAACCCGGGTTCCATGATTCCTGACACAGTATATATTTTTAGAGAAAATACAAATTACAATGGTTATCACCCAATATCATCTCTCAATAGTATGTCAGAATGTGTGGCACAATAAGGTTACTCGACGTTTTAGAAAACTACATAGTTGAGTTAAAATCATGGTTTCACAATTTATTAGATTTGGCAAATCAGTATTGTTACTTGACATCTCTGTATCTTAAATGCCTCCTCTGCCAAATGAATAACAGAATATCTATAACACAACATTGATGCATTTAATGAGATAGACTATTTATATAATTCATATGGTTGGCTCAACTGTAATTGAAAGATACATTTCTATAATGTTGTGCTTGTATTATAGCATCATTAAAGTCAGATTTATATCAGTTCAATATCTAGAAGGTTTCCCTTACAAACTGTGTTGCCCTTATCTGGAGGGCAATACTTATACTTTTTGATTGATTTATTCCCACTAAGATCTATCATGATGTTTCACTCATGGTGATTTAGAGAATGACACCTGTTTATGTGGTGCATGTCTTCTTTATTCTGAAAACAGCAGTCCCTTATTTGAGGAGCAAGTGGCCCAAGTTTTAGTAAATTGAGTCCTTCCTTTAGATGGAACTAAAGAAAAAACATCTTTTCTATGATATAAAGAAAAGGAATTTTTGAGTATTGGTAACTTGGTAACTACTGGCTTAGCCTCTTGAAGAAAATGGCTATATAAGTGGGTAGTGCAGAAGGGAATAATAGCTCCTCACAATGTCCTGTGAATGTCCCACACCTGTGAATATATTACCTTGTATAGCAAAGAATTGTATAGCAAATATAACTACTAAGGACCTTGATATAGTGAGATGATCCTGGATTGTTCTGTAGACCCATCACAAAGGTCCTTATAAGAAAGAAGTAGGAGAATCAGAGTCAGAAAGAGAGAGAGACTTAAATATGCTACCTGGCTGGCTTTGAATATGGAGAAAGAGTGCCTAAATCAAGGAATAGAGATGGCTCATATAACCTATAAAAGGCAAGGAATGGATTCTCCTTTAAAGCCTCCAGAAAATTCTCTTGTCCTCTTGAAGTTTAGTTATGTGGGACCTCAGATAGTCTCTATTCAAGAAAGTAGTTCTGTCACCTCAATCAAAAAGTAGAACCATGAGAGACTATGGACTCTGAGAAAGAAACTGAGGGTTCTAGAGGGGAGGGGGCTGGGAGGATGGGTTAGCCTGGTGATGGGTATTAAAGAGGGCACGTTCTGCATGGAGCACTGGGTGTTATACGCAAACAATGAATCATGGAACACTACATCAAAAACTAATGATGTAATGTATGGTGATTAACATAACATAATAAAGATAAATAAAAAAGTAGACATTCAGTAAATATTTATGAAAATTAAGAGTAGACATTATAAAAATATAGTTTAAACACTGAATGTTCTTAGAAGTATCAAGAAACAATTATCATCACTTATCCTGAGGCTGATGAAGGGGAGGCCTATAAATCTCCCAACACTTACTGCTGTCCACAATTACTGCCCTGGACTTGAGAGGTAAGAGAAATTATCAAAAGAAACAAAAGATGAAAAAAGAATCCTGTTCTTGTCTCTCAGGACCACATTGCATATTAATTGGATGGTACAAAAGAAAATTCACTATTTTATCCTACTTCCAGATCTAAAGTATGTAATCTAACTTGAGTCACATAAAACAAAGAGCATATATGTAAATATATAAACTTACAAGAACACAACCCATGCATGTGTGTGCTCCTATGTGTATATATATATTTTTACAGATATGTATAAACATATATATTCTGATATTTTATTAAAATAGCAACCTACTATTATTTTGAGTAGTGTTTAACCTTATACATCTATATAAATGTTAGACAAATCATTGAAATGTAATAAACACTATATTTTAATATAGTAAAATATAGAAGATTTGAATCAATCTCAATTTTACATACTAACCTTGTGACTTTGGGCAAAAATAAACTCTCATAAAATATTTTAAAAAATGTATTCAAAGGTGCCTGGGTGGCTCAGTCGGTTAAACATTTGCCTTTGGCTCAGGTCATGATCCCATTAGGCTTCTTGCTTAGCAGGGAACCTGCTTCTCCCTGTACCTCTGCTCTCTCCCCTGCTTGTGGTTGCTCTCTCTCTCTCAAATAAATAAATAAAATATTTTTAAAAAAAGAGCAAGAGGGAGAAAGATTTCTATATGTCTCTCTGCTTTGTGAAGACACAATAAGAAGGTAGCCATCTATAAGCAGGAAGAGAGTTCTCACCAGAGACCAACCATGCCAGCACCCAGATTTCAGTCTTCAAGTCTCTTGAACTGTAAGAAATAATTTCTGTTGTTTAAGGCACCCAGTCTTATGGCAACATCCTATTCTTCAGCTCTTCCTTTTATGTTTTTGAGCAGTTGGGCCAACTTCTTTCCTTCATCTACAGCATTTGCAACATTAAAACACTTGCCTGTGAATATTTTCAACAAATGCAGCCCAGGAGAAGATTTTAGTACTGAATGTGTTTGAGTCAAATCTAATAAAAACGAGCTTTTCAAGTGGGGCATTTCCAGGGAATTACCACACAGGTCAAATAATATAATTTTTTTTCTAGAACTAGAATTTTTGAAAAATTCGGAGCTCCATTCTGTTCTTTTTGGTACCAGGAATGTTGATTACTACTTTGCAAGTCCATTCTTGGGCTGGAGAGCAGGGAACCAAACTAGAGCAAGTTAAAAATACCATAAAACTCAGTTAATATAAATATCCAGAATTTTTTAAAATAAATACTGCTGCAATCCTTTGGTTAATTTTCATAGTTCTGAAAAAGTTAATTCTGAGAATTTTGGACAACTTTTTCATTATTTTTATAT
The DNA here is from genome assembly GCF_009762305.2 of Zalophus californianus. Lineage (NCBI taxonomy): Eukaryota > Metazoa > Chordata > Mammalia > Carnivora > Otariidae > Zalophus > Zalophus californianus. The sequence continues at coordinate 19,395,173 of NC_045600.1, forward strand.
GGGGTCAAATTCTTAGAGGTCCTTACACCATCATTTTGCTTATAAAATTCTATTATTTAATTTTTAATGTGCTCTCAATATTTTAAAATCTAGAGTTCTAACTTCTTCATACTATTTAGAAATCTAACAATACTATGCCTATAAAATCAAAAGTTCAAGGAAAACATGGCGATAGCTGGATCGTGACTTTTCCGACTATTTTATTGCCTCTGTTTTCTGCTAAACATGTCTCTCCAGGCTTCCTTTTTATTCAGATGGTCCCTGTAGGATTTGAACAATGGTAAATAACATGGTAAATTATTACTGAAATATATGATATTACAATAAATTCAATTTTCTAGGAAAAAATTAAATTTCTCAATGCATGACTATTTTGAGGGACCCATAGCTGGTGTTGTAAATTTAAAACATGCAGATTATGGCCTACTGAATAAGGAGGCACAAGTCGCCTAAGTGGATTCAGCAGGCAGCTCCTTCATCATACAAGAGCCCACTCTGGGGAAGTGAAAGCCCTGGGGTCATTTTGATTGAAAGTTCAGTCTCAATACACTCACATAAAAGAAGTAAAGCCACAAGATGTATTACTTACAGATCCTAGAAATAGGCTGGTATGGAGAGGGGGTACAATGAGATGGAGGAAGGACGATCCTCTGTCCCAAATCACAGGGAGCAGGAGAGAGACCCGGTTAACAAGTACCTATTACTTACAAGGTGGGTGAGGCGGAGGTCACTAACTTTTTGCAGGCTCAACCCTAAGTAGTTATTTTAAAAGGTGCCATGGGAAAAGCAAAGTGGGAATTTATGGCAGGAATCCTAAACTCCGGGCCTTATCTAAATGTCCAGACTCTGGGTGTGAGCAGGATTCTCAGGCTATAAAATGCCTAAGCAGCAGCTCAAACTAGTGATTTTCTTATCAGAATGGAATTCTCCCTTTCAAATATTTTTAGGGAATGTGAAAACATTTAGCTGTGTATGTAAATTTTCCTAAAGGTAAAGGATAGTCTCCTAAAATCTCTTTTCTCTTTTCTAACAATCTGGCTCTCATGCAGGTTATAACCTGAACTTGAACAATCCATGTCATTTGAAAAATTTTAACCAAATAATTTAATTTAAAATGATTCTAGATTTGTAGTGGCTTTAAATAGTCAAATGATAGCAAAAAATCTTGTCTAGAGTAACTCAGCTTTAACATATGTGCACCATCTCTCCATTCTGTAAAAAATATGACCTCATAGTCAAAGATCACAAATAAGCTAAGGAAATAAGGCAACATGATTTACAGCTAACAAAAAAAAAATTGGTATCAGAATTTGTTTAAAATGTTTATGATATTTTAATTATGAGAAAGAGATATAAAGTAATAAGGTGAATATATTTACAGAAATGAGAAAGCTGTGAATATCTAAGAAATAAAAATATGTAGATTTTAAAATAGAAAATAAATTTGATTATAAATTCTTAAATAAAATAGAAATAGAAATATATGTACACACATGCACTCTCACATACATATACATGTCTGTGTAATCATTTAAATTATTAAAAAATAAAAAATACACAGCAGATAGGAAACAGAAGAAGCATTGATTATATTAAAAGGGTTAATGAAATGGGATTTAAATTTTAAAAATGTAACAGATTTCAGTAAGAAAGAAAATAAGATGGAAAATATGATAAGAGCTTAAAAGGTATGAAAGTTCAAGAGCATTAAGATAAATGTACATTAGGTCAGAGTTTCAAAAAATACAAGCAATGAAGAAGTAATACTTAAAGAACTATGAACTGAGAAATTTCCAGAATTGTTGAGAAACACTAATTCCCAGACCTAGCAACCTAAGCAAATCAATAAATAATATCCCTAATTGTAACTCCAGGAAGGATAAATAAAATAAATCCACATCTAGGCATAATATAATTAAACCACAGAACACTAGTGACAAAAAAATTACCTATGAAGCTCTAGAAAACTCTCTCTCACACACACACACACACACATAAATTGTATACAAACCTGACTGACAGCTGTCTTCTTAATAGCAACAACCCAGCCAAAAGTCAATAGAGAGAAATTACTTGTCTAGTTACTCCTATGAATTTGTTTATGTAAAGAACAAAAGCAGAAACAAAAGGTGGTGAAACAAAATTTTGCAAGATTATCACATAATATTTTTTATCCATATACACCAATATACAATTGGTGACAGTTGTTTAGGATGATAAATTTGGAGGGACATCATATATATAAATAAAAATAACCAAATCAATTTCTTTGGACAAAAGACTACAACCCATGGGAATTTATTTTAAGGGAAGTGAGGGCATTTACTATTTTCTAAAAAATGAAAACAGCGTAAACCCTAACAACACATAAATTAGAGCAAAGCAGAATGGAATATTACTGCCAGTAAAAATAAAGGCAATGAAGATAATACGGTAAAATATAAAATGCTTAAGTAAAAGATGAAAATAGAAACTGTATAATGGCTACATTAGGATTATTTAATAGTAGGCATACATCTAAATAAGGCCACAGAGGAAATTGATTGCAATTAATTTTACATTATTCCATTTTTATTTCTAGTAAAATATCCATAAGACATGTTCCTCGTGAATTATCTTTTTTGTAAATTTGTTTCAATGAATTCAGTTAATCATGATCATCATACATTGACTGGATAACAAAGAATTCATAAGATTGTACTAGTTTCTATTTACATATGGACTAGATCAAGATGTCTTATGTGAAGAATTTATAGTTTAATAAGGATAAAAGACCAAAACACATGAATAAACCTCTTAAATTATGTTTGTTTACAAAACTTCAGAAAAGAACTCTACAGAAATCTAACAAATACAGAATTAAAATGTTTAGGAGGAATTATGCAAAGTAAGGGAAGGTTGAAGAACCATTTAGGAATGGACAGACACATGTTAATTTCAGAGATCAAATTGGAAATCACCCTGTTGGCAGTACAAGAAAAATATGAAAATTAATATTGCACATTTAAAGGAAAACATCCACTTCAAGATATTTCAATTGATGTAAGTACCGTGTCATGGAGGGCTAGAATAGCTTCACTGAAGATATGGCCTATAAACAAAAAAGATTATGTTATTTTATTGAGTATTGTTTTTAAAGGTTTTTGCTTTTGTTTTGTTTTGTTTTTCCATAACTACATAAGAGTAACTGTTATTCTACTTCATTGATGTTGAACATGTCTTCTACAAGCATTTCCTTAGTTTTGAATGCTCAGTGGTATATGCATAAGGGTCATCAAGGTTCCCTTATCTTCATCCTAGACATAAAATGTATATATTTTAACTGTGAAATATAGTTGTACTGTGGTCCTTTGAACTAACGCTTTCCTTAACATTGATTCAATTTGCATTTGTTGAATGTGTGATTTATTTAGCCTCTGGAAATAAATGCACAATGGGAGGGAGTCAGAGAGCAAATCCAAGTGGCATGGAATGGTAATTTCAGTTCATTTCATTAATCTATATTGCTTCCTAATGTTTAGTAATATGAAGACAATATGAGGTTTTCATTTCTTCCTTTGACATTGGTTTAGCAAGTATGTATGATGTACAGGTTATATATAAGATATTATGTATGTTACAGATACAATAATTAATAAGATTAGGCAATGAAGTAGTCTAGAGCCTTGAGAGACAGAAGAGTGAACAGACAATTTTAAAACAAAATGTAAAAGAGATGAAAAGTGTTACAAAGTTTCAATAGCAAAAGGATTTTTTTGTTGGGTTGCATGGTTTTAAATAACAGTTTTTTGAATAAAGTAATGTTGAATGAGTTGGATTTTGACCAGTAAAGAAGCTGAGGATGTAAGAAAATTAAAAAAAGAAAAAAGTTTGGATTATTGGTGGATAAAGAGCAAAAAGCAAAGGAAAATAATATTGATATTCTTGAGGGAAAGGGTTGTAGTCCAGATAACAAAAATATGTGATGTATGAGAGGAAAGTTTGAAAGAAAAGGTTCTAAATGCTGAATGAGTCCATGGAAAGTTGGCCCTTAAATGCTCAACTGACAAGTTGTTAAAGAATAGGAAAGTATTGAAGATCATTGAGGAGAGAGGTAAAAATAATCACTAGTAATCTTTTGGATGACTACTCCAGGACTTTGGTGGGAGGGCAGTTGAATAATGGGGTAAGATCTAATAGCAGAAAGTCAAGCTAGAACTTACCTAGTCAAGAGATCCCATAACCTAGAATGTTATGATGATGGGGAAACAAAAAGTAATGGGAGTTGAGAGAGGTACAGTTGAAAATATTTGAATAAATAGAATAAACAAGAGACTGGATCTGATAAAGCATGATAGGAAAGATAATGGGGATGCCTAGGAGTGACTTCAAAGTTTTGAGACAAAAAAAATTGGGAAATTGCCATTTATTTCATTAAAAATAGGGAAGTTTGAAAATTTGGATGGTTTGTTTATTGAGGAAGCAGATGACATTGTTTTTGATATGTTTTAGTATTGATAGATGGGCATTTATCAAGAGAATATTGTTAATTCCCACCATGTTTCAAATACTATGCTAGCTAATAGAGGTTAATAAATGAACACTATACTAAGGCTGTGCCCTCATAAATGTTAGTCCAGTGGATAAGAAACATAAATATATGTGGTTGATTTCACAAATGGTCACAGATTTATCCCTTCCCATCTAAAGGTAGATTATAGTTTGACATCATTTGGGTTGGCTGTGTGACTCACCTTGGCCAATGGATCATTAGCAAACATAACACAAGTAGAAACTTATAAAATGTCTGCGTGTTGTGCACTCTTTGAAACCCTAATACTGACGTATGAAAAAGTCTGGACTAGTCTGCTACAGAATGAGAGACATGTAGCCGAGTCACTCTTAATCCTGACAACCTGCTAATTGCCAGAACAGTAAGCGAGGTCATCCTAGATCACCTACTTGCTAGCTGATGCTTCAGCTGACCGGAGACACATCAGAAAGCCCAGAAGGGTTCAGCCAAGTAAGCCCACAGCAGAAGATTCATCCAGCCAACCCACAGAATCAGGAGCTAAGTACATTTTTGCTTTTTAATCTACTAAGTTTTGAGATACTTACACGGTAAAAGTTAAATGATACAATGGATACATACATACAAACATACATACAAATATTACTGATATTGTTCTTCAATGATCCAGTTTTGTACTCTTTAAATTACCTACCCCCTTGATGCTGTAATCTCAGTCTCTTGCAAACCACCCTCTGACAAACCACTTCTTATTTTTCTATCTCAAGCCCTCTAATGTCTTGTCTCCAAAAGTCCTATAACTCACCATGATCTATTATCCAATGATGTAATCTTTTTACTGTACCTCACCACATTAATGTTCACTTTTGCATTCTTATCTAACTGAAATTCTATGACTGCTGGTTAAAATCTGTCTTATATTCTTGTCTCCTTTGTCCCCTCATATTTTGCCACTTTCCATTAACAAAACTGCAACTAGTGAAATCTTGTTGCCCAAACCTTGTACTACCCATATAACTGAACATGGTTGAAAAAAATACACAAGCATGATTACTGGTCTCTATATTCATTACCACCGACCTCAACTTCCAGTGCTTTCAAACACCACCAGTCACTCAAAGTATATCCTTAGAGGCATTTTGCTCTCCTAACTGTCCTAGAAAAGTTTTTTCTCAGACTGCAGTAAGCATACAAATCACCTGGATTTCTTAGTACTAAGTCCAGATTTTGATCCAGTAAGCTGGAGGAAGGACTTGAAATTCTGCATTTCTAACAAACTCCCAATGATGTTGACACTGCTTTTTCTTAGATCATACCCTCAGGAAGAGGTTCTAGATGGTTATTCCATGTTCTTCACTCTCCTAACCCCCATATCTCCTCCCCATCCTTGCTTCCATTTAATGATCCTGCTCCTGACTTAACTGAAGCAGTCAAAAGAGAAAGTTGATGGTCTCAGCGTCATACTTTCCTATGTAACAAGCTCTGTACCTTTACAATCTGACTCACCATCAGTCAGCTCTGTGTGATCCTAATGAAAGCCAATGCTTTCTTCTGTACAGATCCCATCACCTTTTATCTACTTTGGGATATTTTCCCTAAAACTTTCCTCCTCTTTGTCTTATATTGCAGTTTTCATATTCTTCTGCTTTGCTAAGTGTGGGTACAGATAAGAAGTACATAGCAATTCTCATTTAAGCTCACTCCAAACTTTTGCTACCATTGCACCCCTGAAACCTCTCCTGTCAAATCACCAATAAACTCCATGTAGTAAAATCCAACGATCAATTATTAGTCAATACATTACTTGAACTGCTTTGCATTTGACACATTTTATCAGTCTCTTCACAGTTCCCAGCATCTCTCTGGGGTTTTTTCTTGTGTTATAAGGCACTCAATCTCTTTTCCAAGTCCTTCGACCACGTAATATTACCTCGTAGACTCAAACCTTACTTCTCCCCTATTTCCCTCCCCTGCTTTTTCCTCCTCTCTTTCTTCTCCTCTCCCTTTACCTTTATTTTCCATGTATGCTGTGTTCAGAACTATTTCATCGTGTCTTGTGTCATGACTTCAAATTCCATCTTTATTTCTAATTGTGTTTGTTCCGCCCCACAACTTGCTCCTGGAATGCAGATATTTATGAGTACCGATAGTCTCCAAACAAAGAACTAATAGATATCTCAACACAACATTTCCAAAAGAAAACTCCCAAATACCCCATCCTGGCAAATTTGCTTGGTCTTCAGTTATATTCATCTTAGTCAATGGCAATCCCATCCTCATGGATACCTCTGGTCAATGTTAGTTGCTCACAGTTGAATCCAATCAGTCAAGAATTCTGTTGCATTGACTTCCAAGATTTGTCCAGAAGCTGAGCACTTTTTACCACCTCCACTGCTACCCTTTGGTCTAAATCACCATCTTTTCTCAAATGAACTACTGAAAAAGCCTCCTACATGCTCTATCTCCTCCTCCAACAGCAGCCGGAATTACCTTTTAAACATGCAAGTCAGATTCTCTGCTCCAACCCTGTAATAGCTTTCAACTTCATTCAGAGCGAAAGCCAGAGATTTTACATGACCTCTCTACCCCTATATATCACCCCTCTGATCTCATCTCCTACAGTTCACTTAGCTACCCTTAACCCTCCACCCCCAGCCAGGGATTCAGCAACACTTCCTTGCTGTTGCTCCAAACGCATCAGACACATTCCTGGGTGCATTCAGAAGAATACATTTGTATTCATTTTCCTTTACCCGGTAAACACTTCCCCAGATTAAACCATTATTTAATCCCATCACATTCTTTAAGTCTTTTCAGAGAAACCTGATCTCCTTATTCAAAAATGAACAAGTTTCCTCCCATCCCTCCACCCACCACTCCCTTTCTCCTCATATTGCTAGGTTTCTTTGGGCCATGCCAATTATCATCTTCTGTACTTCTGTATTGTAAAATATGCTTCTTTATTATTTATTGTCAAACTAAAACTTAATTTCAATATTTCTAAGAGCCTTTGTATATTTCCCCTGATATAGCCCAAGTGCCTATAACAGTGTCTAGAAGATAACAGAACTCAACAAATTGATGGAAAGGGAATAATAAGATACTATGTTAGATACTAAGAGGGAGAGAGTTACTAGACACTTGACCTGTCAATGCTCATTGTGTTACCTGAAATGTCAGGGCACTTTTTCCTGAGCTACACATGGAAAACATTTTGAAAATTGGCATCTGTATTGTTTGCATAAGAACTGTAGTTCCAGCATTCCACAAATCTTTCTGAATCTTGTTTTAGAGCTCCAACTGGCATAGCTGTTAATTCCTTAGTATTTACTTGTTCATTTACAAATCAAAGTATTAATTTAACTTGAAACACTGGAAAGTAATCTCTTCAGGCACTTTATAATGCCATTGGCAGGTTAGTCTTTCTAATACCATCATCACATACACTAGGAATGGAATTACAGGAACTCACTTACCGTTCAATTACCAGTGCACCTATTGCTTGGTTTTTGAAGCCTCACTGTGCATTTTAAAAGATCTATTTAGTTTAGCAACATAATTTATTTAAGAAGGTTTTAAAAATACACATGACATCTATATTTTCAGTAGGTAGCATATTGCATCTAAGAGCAAGTATAAACAAAACAAAAAATTAAATCCCTGCAACTGAAACAGAAGCATCTTGCTTGTAAGAGTTCATCAGCAAATCTATTTACATAGGCTTCACTGAAGAGAGAGAAGCATCTTACTCAAAATAAAGTGCATTATCTGCTTTCAAGCCTTGAACACACTAATATGTCCAACAAATGTACAAATTTGTGTTCCAAGTTTCAAGCAGACATGCAAGCAGTTCACAATTGAGGGTGTCCAGGCATATAGGTGTTTTGAGACTGTTTCTGAGGCAGCATGTCATGTTTGGGAAGATCACATTGGCCTTTGTAGCACACTGTGTGTGCAAATGGGTTTCTTGTTCAAGCTTCTGCAACAAATGGTGGCAAAGCCGTTTGCAAAGTTGTCTCTAATAAGACAGCTTAAATGTATTGCCACATGGGTATTTCTGATCTAGCTTTACGAGCTCTCTGAAGGAGGCTGCATAAAGAATCAAAGAATCTGCCAGCAGTTGAGATGCAACCCCAGGAAACGTCAAAGGCAGAGTTCAGCCAAATGTTCTGGTGAAACGGAAATAACCAGAGAAGTAAAATCCATGTGTGTTGTTTCAAAGGACCCTCTGATACACTTGTTATGTGCTTAGGAGAGAGACAAGTCGCCAGGATCCCCAGGGCTTCCTTTGAGTGTGAACGGCTGCCTCTGCAGTATTCTCCCAGGCATGCTGACTGCTTCGTGAGCAGAGCTTGCATCATAAAATTCACCCAGGGCTCTTAACCACAGGAAATCCCCTGAGGAAAACAGAGCCAGCGGCAAATACTCATCTAGTCCCTCACTGTCTAACAACACTCACATTTTTTCCAGGGGATACAAAATTCATACATTAAGTAGGGGAAAAAAAAAATGACAGAATTGCCTTCCCCTTAGGCCATGTTCCAAAATAGGGCAGGAGAGAACCATTTAGGTTTTTTTAGTAATAGTGGAAATTGGAGAGTAGGGATGGGTGAGAAGCTATGGGCTGATGATATGTTGGCCGTCTTCCGATATTTTTTCCATGTCATCGTGCAAGCTCTTCCGCCACATGATTGGGAAGCTCGTGAAGACACTCCAGTAAGTCATGGCGGATAAGATCTAGAGTGATGCTAAATTCAACAAGTCCCGCCCAAAGAAGTGCCTGTGGCTCTGGTCTTAGCGATTACCTAATACTCCTGGCAGTAAGAGTATGGAGGAAGGCTTGGAGTAACCTGCAAGATGTTATTTTCTTAAAATTTAATTAAATAAGGTAAGATGAAGTTACCCTTAACTGACAGAAGTGATACATATATTCCTACCTTCAGCAAGCAGCTATTAAATGCAAAGTGAAGGAGAGAATTTCATAAGGAAAAAAAGCAATTTTCTAATGAACTTAAAGGAAAACACATCACCTTTGAAACAACTTTCAAACATGAATTCTCGTGCGAAATTGCATCTCTGTTTTACTACTGTAATGGCCTACTTGGAAATGTTAAACACCCTCACTTCATGGATGATCATTTCTTCTCTGGCTTGAGACTCATTCTGTCTTTCTGCCAAGTTCATCTTGACATTATCTGACTTTAGACTATGTGTTTATCATTATATATAATATGATACATATCCATATACTAGATATAATATGTAGATACCTAGTATCTATATATTATCAATTAGTATCAATTTTTTCCCTAAATATTGACCAGAGCTTGCCAGGGATGCAGATGGACATCCCAGATAAGGAGTTTGACAGTTCATTTGCTTTAGGAAAGTCATTTAAATTCCCAGAACATCAGACTTTGCCTGTATAATAAAGGGGCTGCGAAAGATGAGCTCTCACATTGGTTCCTAACAGATTATCTTATTATTTTGTGACCATGCCTAGTCCAAATACCCTTATGAGCATAGGGTGGGTATCTAAAGATGAACATTTGAAGATCTACACATATCTGAGTCATCACGTCATTGTTTTACACTTAGCACTAAACTTTTTAAACTATTTCCACATATGCTTTCTTATAACAACCCTGAATGGGACATAAGAGAGACATTACTGTTTTTTTTTTTTTTTTTTGAATGAGGAAAAGGAAATGCAGAGTTAAGAATTTTCTATCTCCCATCCAGTATTCTGTGCATACCTGATTTACACCCACTTTGTTTCAGATATGAAAGCAACAACTCATTGTCCTCAGAAATAAATACAAATAGCCTCTAGGTTCCTCATTTATCATTTTTAAGGATGTACAGGATATTTCAGTATCCTGGATAAACCATCAAGTGCAATTCACTGACGATATAGAGGCAATGTCGTTGTTGTTGTTGTTGTTGTTAATGGACAACAAAACCTCTATGAGCCATAACAGAGGATATACGGTCTGGTTATAAGACAAATGCCAGGAATTTGTTTAACATATGTATGTATTATGTCAGGCTACTATATCAGTTTGAGTAAGTTATATTATGCAGCAGTAGCAAACCTCAAAATCTCAATGGCTTATTCTATGAGTCCATCAATGGGAAGCTATGCATTGTTCCCTAACATCTTTACTCAGAGACCCACCATGTTGATGTAGCTTCCATATAGATTATACCTAGGATCATGGCAGAGGGGGTAATATGGGGGCATGGAAAAGTATACATTGGCCCTTAACATATCTTCCCACGTGTGATAAGCATTTCTCAGCTCCTATCTCACTCATCTAAACAAGCCATATGACCATGCTTGAGTTCAAACTGCAGGGAAGGATAAAAAAATGTGGTAAAGATTAAAACGGACTACCATACCTATTTTCAAAATAAGTTTATATACTTAAAAAATGGTACAGATTACTAAGGTAACTAGTTATTTATATGTGACTTAAACAGTAGCAGTAGAAGTGTCAAAATACAACAACCAGATGTCAAAAAATAGGTTAAAGACCTCCAAAAATCTGCTCCTCCATAAAAGTATTGAGAACATTGGCCCAAGATAGTTCAAAATCAACATTGTTTAAACTCTGGAAATCAAGCAAAAGCTTGTAACAATCCAAGAATAATTTATTCAAGAAAAATGGCTAAATCTCAGTGAAAACAAAGTTTTAACTTGTCACAATTCTCTCCATTTCCCTCCTGACAAATTTTTGGTATCTTTGAAAACCAACAGCCTTGCAAATCCAGTAGCTATAAAAACCAGCAGACTGGCTGGCAGTTTAGCACCCACTGCAGGGGACAGATCAAGGTTGGAGCTCCCCAAAAGTTGCATGCCCAGGGACGAATCATTATTTGACATGTGTGGAAGGTCCCTGAAAAATTGCTATTCTTAGGACTTGTCTGTACTGACATGACTCAGTGTATGCTCTCAGCAAAAAGATTCATACCAAGGGCATTTGTCAAAAATAATCACTGGCAATTGTTTAACATCACAGAAGCTTGAAGCAGCAACACCAGTTGTGAATAATAAAAGACTCACCAAAAATCGTTAAGATGACAAATTGGGGAAAGAATGCCCATAGTGGACTTTGAAAAATTAATGTATTTATGGAAGTTTAGAAGGGCATGCAAGTATAAAGGACTGTGTACATGCCCAGAAAATATATATGAAGGTCCTAATCTCTCATCTCTACCTGACCTTGAGGGTCTGCATGAACAGAAAGTGAAGTCTAGGGCAGTCGCCTGGTCTGCTCTCAGCAAGGTTCAAAACTTTTAAGGAAATCTCCATCCAACCAAAAGCTAACCACTAAGATAACTGGGAAAAGATTTCAGTGGTTCCACCAGACAAATTATACAGACTTTATAAAAAATAGTACAGGGCGCCTGGGTGGCTCAGTTGGTTAAGCGACTGCCTTCGGCTCAGGTCATGATCCTGGAGTCCCGGGATCGAGTCCCATATCGGGCTCCCTGCTCAGCGGGGAGTCTGCTTCTCCCTCTGACCCTCTTCCCTCTCGTGCTCTCTGTCTCTCATTCTCTCTCTCTCTCAAATAAATAAATAAAAATCTTTAAAAAAAAATAGTACAAACAAAAAACAATACATACCCACCAAAATAATCCATGAGGATTGTTCACTTTTTTGATAAACTAGTATCAGAAATAATGAATTTTATATAAATAATTTAAATACAATTCACCCTGGGTGGAAAAAAATTTCTGTCTTTATGATTTAATTTTCCTGATGCAAAAATATTCATTGAGCAACCACGATGAACCAGAGCCTTGTTCAGGAGACACTACATTACTGAAACAGAATGCCCAGTGTCCTGGAGCAGATTGCTGAACCTCCCAGGTATTTATGATCCCCAAGTTCCTTCAGAGCCTCTCATGGTCTCTCCACATCCCTGCCACTTTGGTTTCACTTGGGCATATGGTGACCTAATTTAGAGAATGCAATCCTTGGCCTCCATTGAAACTGTGTGTAGCAGCACGACAGTGGGCTCCAAGCACTGAAAGGTGAGCAGAAGCGAGTTGTGTCTGTTCCAGGTCAAATCTTTCTAAAGGAAGTTTTTTTTTTTTACTGTAAGGGATTTGAAGGAACTGATTCTGTTTCCCTTCTCGCTAACTGTAAAGAGACATCGTGGAGGCAAGAGGGCATTGATCCCTTGTTCCATACAACACTTTAGCAAAGCCACGTTCCCCAAGAAAGGAACCCAGGTGGTTATGTAGTTGGTTCAGCTGATTAATCTATATTGCACCCACCTACCTCTGGTTTCATGTGAGAGAAAAAGATCAGATTGAGTTGATCCACTTTATTTTTTACTCATCTTTATTACCTATACCCCTAAGTAGTAAAATTATTCCTCCTTATGCTCTAATAACGACTTTGAACAGTTTGTTCAAAATTAAATCAATAAAAAAGTTGGCTTATTTTCCTCACCAAGGAATCTCATGCTTTATTTCCCCAGGGATCTCCTTTTTAATTCTCTTAAAATCTTTTAAAAATTAAGTATTTAATTTTACTGTGAAATAGGGTCTCTAAACATAACCTATTTCTTGCAAATGTACCTTGATAACTATTGTTTTATATTTTCAAGTTTAGTTAGTTTTGTTTGGGAAATTCTGATTAGCATTTCTTTCTAGTGAGTTTTCTCTCAGATTTAAATACATTTTCAAGTCATCATGGTATTAATTCTTCAGGGAAATCCAGTGAACTTTCCCTACCGACATTTCTGGCCTATTTTCAAAATTTAATTTTCTCTGCTTCAAGATCTAGCTTAACTAAAAAAGATATAGATATTTTCAGAAAGATCAGAGAATAAATGTATATCATGTGTCTACAATGTAGGAAATATCACTTTAGTGCAATCTCAAATCCCTTTATTATATCCAAAGTCATGTAAATATGCTATGCATAGCATATACAAGTGTTTCTATAATATTGTGTTATATAATATGATACATGAATATTATAAGTACAAATATGTTATATATTAATGTATATTTTTATTTTAATATTCAACAAGCTAATTTTATTTTAAGTACATTTTCAGCCAATAGAAGGGGCAAATAAAACTGCAGATTACAGGGGATGGCCTGATAGAAGTTAAACATAGCCATTGAAGACCCATAGAATAATCAATCCTATTGCAAATATAAAAGCATTCGCAAAATTTTACCTATGTGCATTTTGTTCACGCTTCTTTTCATTTTTCTAATCCAAGTACTCTTGCAATAATTTCATGGCATCAATTTTATAAACACTAACTTGAATCTATGCATAGAAACTACCTAAATTACTTCAAAATGTTAACGGTTTTTATACCTCTGTCCATGGTGCCACTTCTGAGTTCTCATTCACACTACTGGGGTTATTGTATAAGAAAGACTTTTTAAGACATTGCAGTCTTCACACAACTTGCTATTTAGGTAATATATTAGGAAACCTTGTCAATGCTAAATGTCTTTCTAGACTGTGAAATGTAAGTTGTCTACTGTTAATATAAAAATATGAAGTTCAAATTAAAATTTCACATTATAAACAAAAGTGTACCGTTTCACTCAAAACCAATTTCATGAGTAATTTTGTCTCAAACCACATTTCTAAGATTAAAGTGATCCACAATGTGATTAGAAGTTGGTCATTAGCATGGACATTTAATGATAGCTTTATGATTGACTGCAGCATGATTCTGCCAACTCTTCCCCTGAGCAAAGTCATAGGAATAACATGAATCAAGGACAAAGAAAGAATTCCACTCTGCGGTTACCTTATGGAACTTTTTAAAAATGCTGGTTAATTAAAAATAAACCTTATTAAATGATCCATTCTTTATTTTCCAGGCATCCAATATTGTCAGAAGATGATTGTGTATTGTGGAAAGTCATGAACTTTCCTTACCCTTCATGTTAAAAAGAGAATGTAGCTTTTAAACACAGGGAAATAAGAAATGTAGGAGAAAAATTACACCAGATTTTTCAGCCTATGGACACATTACCTCCTTTGTTCTTGGAGATGGTACCCAGGGAGAAAAAAAATAGGAAGAATTATAGAGAGAAATAATTTAACAGAATTATTCGTGCTATTTTTTTATTTTCCTTTCTTATCAAATCAAAATAAATATTGGAATATTATATTCTCTCAGAATTTTTTAATTAAATGTTGTTTAAACCTTGTTTTACACTGCATTTCATAAACACAACTGAGTGTGGAATCCCCGTCCTCTTTTACCCCTAAGATCATTATTAATATTCTCGAAACAGTTTTCTCATCTGTCATTTAGAAAAACATTTGTTCCTAGCTATATGGATTTATAGAATACTGAGAGTGCAATAGATGCCATTTTGTGTTACTCATTGTCTCTGTATACATAGAACATACTTTCCTCTTACCTAGATTTTTGTGGTGATCATTTCACAGTATATACAAATTATCTAATCATGATGATGCACATCTGAAACTAGTATATTATATGTCAAGCATACCTCAATTTAAAAAAATCAGTTTCAAGACAGAAAAAGAAAAGTCAAAATGGTCAAAATATTTGCTTCACTGTTGAGCACTATGCAGAAGTATACTTAAAAAAAAGATTTTATTTATTTAAGAGAGAGATGGAGCAGGGAGCCAGACACGGGGCTTCATCCCAGGACCTGAGATCATGACCTGAGCTGAAGGCAGATGCCCAAATGAGTGAGCCACCCAGGGTTATATACTTTTATCAGCTTGGTTACACTAGGAACTAAATTTCCCAGGACCCCCTTTCCTGTGTGGTTCCAGGTAAGAGTTTGTCAAAGTGCAACTGAACTAGATTTGGAAGGCAAAAATGAAGGAGTTGCCAGGACCCTCTGAACGATAGTGATTGTTTAGAGGTGATGAGAAATACCGCCACCTGGAATCTGGCAGGTTGCAATTTGTCCTCTTTCATCCCCGCTTTCATCTCCATTCTTTAAAGTAGCAAACCGATGATCAGTAGCAACACCAGGGCCACCAGAGAGCACAGAAGTTTTGCTCAAAACTCAGAGAGACCATACCAGTAAGAACTGACATCCTTCCACAGATCCCTCCAGTCACCAACAATCTGCCGTACAGTGACAGTGGTTGGACGTCCCTAGATTCCAGGTGTCCTGGCAAGTTTCCTTTCACTTGTGCCAGGTATGATGATTGATTTTTCTTTGCTTATTTAACTCCCCCTCTGGGACCTTTTCTTCTCCAGCTACTCACACAGTTTTTTTTTTTTTTTTTTTTTTTTAAAGATCTAATTCAGGTAACAAATTTCTTACTCCAAAATAGTCCGCATGGTTTTGTTTCACTCATTAAACCACCATTGAGGTAAGCATATTTGTGTCCTCATCATGTGGTCTTTTGAACCAGATTTACACTCTGGTGTTCATTTTCCCCTAAAAAATATTTACACAATAGGAAATACAGGAGAGTAGACTTGTCATAATGTGTGTTGACCTGAACATGGGGCAAATTCTGTGCAAAGATACCTGATTATATCATAACCAATGCAATTTTGAACTTTCCAAATTTTAGAATTTTATCTTGACAAGTTATATACTTTGCCTTTATTAGCTTGCATTTTTTCAGTTCGGAAGAGTAAATGAACTTAAAGTCCCCTACAACTGCAATACAACATATTTTAAATATGTCTTTAAAAGTAGGTATATAACTTTTTTCTTTTTCCATAGAAATATTATATCTCATTATATTACAGATGACATTTTGTTCAGAACAAAAAGTCCCACCGTATCTCATGCTCTGATAGAAGGAATCCAGACTTACTTACTCACTGTTAAAATGAATTATCACATTAAAAATGGAGATTTACAGTCTTCATAGACTTTATGAAACTAGCAAGATATTTTTAACTAAGTTTTCCTATAACAGTATGCAGTGCAGAGAACACAATCTCAAATGAAATTGGAAATTTCAAAGTAATGTTTAGAGCAAAATTGTCTTCGCCTGTGACACACTAGAGTTTGATTTTATATCAATTTGTTTAAGCACCAAGTGCCATTGTAATAATTTCTCATATAATACCTCCAAAATATATTTTTCTTATCTAATTTATATAGAAAAATTTCTATAGGTAAATGAAAAAAAATCTAAATATGGGAAGACAAGAATAATTTGATCCAGTTTTCTTGATTAAAATAAGCTAAAAATTATTTACTTTTTTTTTAGAGGGTGGGGAGATGCAGAGGGAGAGGAAGAGAGAAAATCTTAAGCAATTTCCATGCCCCGCGCCAGCCCCACACAGGGCTCCATCTTAGGATACTAAGATCATGACCTGAGCCAAAATCAAGAGTCAGATGCTTAACTGACTGAGCCACCCAGGTGCCCCCAATATTATTTTACTTTTTAAGAAATTCTTTTACTCTGTTGGATATAAATTTAGGAGGGGATTCAATGAAAAGAGATTAATTCAGAGTTAGATTGAATGTCCTCGTAAAGAAATTGCATGTTTGTGTTCACAGTGTTTGTCTTTATAAATAATAATGTTTTAAGTCAAATATAACTTAAAAATTCATTTATCAAAGGATGAATATTCAGCAAGTGGGGAAGCAATGGCATATTAGAATGTATAATCTTCTTTGGTCAGAAGACATAGATTTTTGTCAAAGTCTGCCACTCATTAATTAGCTGGGGCATCCGAATAAAAAATCATTCGACCTCTCCAGGGACTTTGTTTCCATCTGAAAAAATCAGAGGATTGGAATTTCTTGCAGTTAAAGGAACATCAATGTTTAAAGACTCATAGGAGCTCTAAAATCCAATATTTTATAAAAATTTGAAGCTTACTCCTTTGATAAGAAAATCTTATATACCAACTAAGATTCTTGATGGAAAAAAATGTAACCTGATTACGCATTTTCTGTCTCATTAGAAGATCATAATGAATATAATATAAAATCCTCTTCATGAACAAGGGACACCGTTTCAGACTTTGATCATTGTATCAGATTATACACAGTAACCAACTTAAGGAAGACTGATATGTTAAAGGAATATTTGCTTCTACAATTAATGATCCAGAGCAGATGCAATTTTTCTGTCTTCTTTCCCAGTCTTTGTTGCCTCTCTTTTCGCTTCTTTGTGCAACTGTCTGTGGCAGCATCTTTCCTACCCCATTTTAATAGATTCCACTCTCAAACTATATGAGCTAAGATGGAAAGAAAGTGATTTATAAAAGGAAAACCAATGAACCATTACTGGAGGGGAGAAAGAGTATGCTGAGAAGAAAAACAAACAAGTAAATTACAGCAAAAACAACAAAATCAAAGATCCACTACACTCTAAAATGAACTGCATCTTACAAAAAAAATGTCACCTCTTATTTAATTCTAACAGTGTTGTAGAAATATCGAAATAATGTTTTCCTTGGGACTTGTTTGTCCTTGCACAAAATTTTTTTTCTTAGTGTATGGTACTTGGGCTCTTATTATAATTTCTTTTTTCCTCTGTACATTTATGAAATACTATAGAACATTAGGAGGAGTAAGTTTATTGTAAGGATAATCATATTGGATCTAAATTAATGTTCTGGACTTGCATTTACATAGTGGTGTGACATCAGTCATGAACATATGTAAGTATTAGTCTCTGTCAAGCTGAAAATGGCATTAATAAAGCCTCATTCTCCTCAATTTTTGCTAGCAATAAATAACCTAATTTATATTTCTAAATTGCTAGTAGCGTGATTTTAAATACCTAAGTGCATTCTAATTACATGAGATAAAGGTAATTTCTCCAATCATAATTTGTTCCTAAGAGAAGAATGGAATGTGAAAGGCCAACAACGCTAATCTTCACCTTCCATGATTATATGCTTATTTCTGGGGGAAGAAAAAAAAAAACAAGCCTCATTTCTAAGTTATCCAGCTCAAAGTAGAGCCTCTAAATAGATAGATTAACCTCAGCATTAAATTATTTCAATCTTCATTTGCTTAGTTTCCAGTTTTCAACACCAACCATGTTTAATTTTCATTTTCCTGTTAATGAAAATTGAAAGATTGTATCTTAATATATATTAATATGTAATGTATTTATATGTAATACAAATATAATTATATTAATATATAATTTATATAATATATAATCACATAAAATTCAAGTAATTTTTAAAATAAATTATTGCTTTTATAATCTTTTATATGGTCTAGAAAACTTACCAGAATTGTTTCAGTTCATGGGCAATAGCTTATTTTGGTATAGATGGTTGGTTACATATGTCATTTTTTATTAAGTTTAGGATTAGATGAAATCAGGCAATCCCTGATTGTTTCATGAAAAGATTTTAGACAACAAAATGGAGTCTATTAACCTTGATATCATTTGTTTAATGTAAGATTCTGGAAAATATGAAAAAGAAGAGGAACACATCTATGTCATTTACCTCCTAATGATGCAAAGGACTATTTCTACAGATAATTAATAAAGTCATCATGATTTATCTTTTTTCAGTTGGAATAGAAATAATCTTCTAGAGTAACAAACTTTCTGATAGAAATCCTAGAATCACATTCCTTTTTCCAGAAGTATTTTAACCAGTTGAAATGTTTAAACATTCTAAACACAGATAATTTATATCTTCCTAATTTTGTAATGAGAATATTAGATGTTTTTTAGGGACACTTTTGGTTTCAATTATCATAAATCTACTCAAGACATTAAGAATAAAAGTTGGAGTTGTTAAAAAACAAAAACAAACAAGCAAACAAACAAAACCCATACAGGGTGTCTCCTAAAACAGAAGACTATGAATTAAACCTGACCTTCATAAGGAGACAAAACCAGAATTTATAAAGTCTTCATGGACCAAAGCCATTATATTCAATCTCCCTCTTAAAGACATTTTAAGAATAACATAATGCCATAAGCAACAAAGTCATATTTTAGAAATGGAGGTAAAAGGAAAAAATAATTACTTGAATGGAAGGAAAGGGGGTAAATGAAAGTCAATGAAGAGAAGACATTCTAAAAGAACTTTAATATTTTCATCTCAGGATCTGATGTTTTATTTCCATCCAAGACTGGAAATGGTGCCTTGAGTTTGTATGACTTGTTTATAGTACTTAAAATATTTATAGGTGCATGTAATGATTCTGATTAAAAAATGAAAGAACATACTTTGAGTAGAGAAAAATTTAACTATTGCTAGAGTAGAGGAAATATTCTGACCTAAGAGAGATTTCCACCAAGTCTTACTGCTTCAACCTGAGTTACTCATCTTCTTGTCAGAGATGATACTAACATATAAAAAGATCTGTGCAAATTTTTGAAACTGCATCTAAATTTATTTCAAAATATGTGATAGAGGAGTATATTCCTTAGCTTGATTATAATTAGAGCAGCCACATGAAATTTTATTTATCCTTTCTGAAATCCATGTTTGAGGATTTGATGGAACTCTCCACACTTCAATTTTTTTATCATGACTGATAGAGGTTATATAACATAATATGATCCTGTATCCCCCTTAAAAAAAAAAAAGACCCTTGATCAAACCTAGAGCAGTTCCATTCAAATAAGTGAAAATTAGTAGGGCCTCATCTGTCTCTGGGAAATACTGACACCACACATTTTATAGGCCAATTCATTCCTACCCTCAGACTTTTTTAAAGAGCTCCTATCATTGGGCCTTTAAAATCAAATCACTTGTTATATATGATTTCTTTCCCACCCATTTACAAATGTCATTTTTAATTCATTTCTATATTGTACTTAATTGAGAATGAAATCCAGACCATGACTATCACAGGGGGCACATTAATTTTAAAGTTCCCTTATAGAAGATTTGTTTTCAATCACAGTGATTCTTCTTTTTTAACTCCATTTTCATTAGGGCTGGGCAAAAGGGTAAGAAGAAATATTGAGTCCATCTAACATTTATTAAGATGATGTGAACAACTAACTGGCTTTCATTAATTTCTAAACAGTCTACTCAGTACCCAGAAATATAGACATTTAAGTATGGTATTTCATTGCATAAAACATCATAATCATCTCTGGTGCTTACGTTATTACAGATACATAATGGGGTGATATCCTAAAATTATCATGACCCATGTCATGTATTTCTTGTAGATGCTTTTAATGTTGGGGTGAAGAAAATCATTGAAATAAATATTTGAATGGATGGGAGTGGGGGAAATGCCATAAAATGGAATAGTTTAATTGAAACACAAGTACAAGCTGTCCCAACCCTGGGCAGTAAAACCCATTGAGGTCTTCCAAATGTTCCCAAAATAAAGGCAGCGATTCTTGATTGCCCAAATGAATTTTGAAGATTCCAGCCATATAAGAGGTCTTTCAGTTCTCAATTTCTCTAAGCTCTTAACTAAAATAATTGTTCACAAATACTTTTTCCTTTGCTGGAAGTATTTTCCTCCTGCTCATTCCTCCACAACATCCTTTAATATGGGTAACTCTTATGTCTTCTGCCATATCAATTATCTTAACTCTCAGTCATACTGCCTCAGAATAGACTAGAGGGCTTCCTTAAATGCTTCTCTGTCATCAGCAAATGATACTATGGCAGACTTACTATTTCATAGTTCTGGAAGTCATAAGTGTGAAATTAGTCTTACAAGGCTAAAGTCAAGGTGTCAGTAAAACTGCTTTCTTATTGGAGACTCTAAGGGAGAATCTATTCCTTGTCTTTTCCAGCATCTAGAGGCTGCCTGAATCATTTGGTTTGTGGCTGTAGCACTCCAACCTCTGCTTCTGTAGTTACATCCCTTTCCCTGACTCTGGCCCTCTCTGCTAAGGATCTTTGTGATTACATTGGGCTCACCTGATAATACAAGATAGATAATCTTCCAATCACGAGATCCTTAACTTCATCACATCTGCAAAGCCCATTTTGCCATGTAAGAGGACATATTCACATGTCACAGGGATTAGAACCTCATGGACATCTTTGGAGAAGATGATGCATTCTCCTACTTAATACAATGAGGATATTTTAAAATTTTAAAAGTAGTGATCACTTTTCACTGAAGCCTACATGCAAGTGCAGACTACATGCAAGGAATTCATAGTAAAAACAAAGATGTATCAACAACGAAGCAACAATAGGATCTCAAGACAACTACATAGTAACTTGATAGCTTTCTAATGGGTACAGTATTCCTGAGAATTATATGTGCAAATAATATAGAGCTTAATTTTCACATCAATGCAATTTAATTGTATATCTTAGCCTTCTAAATAATGGGAGAAGTAATAAGCGCAGTCAATTATGAGTCAGCTGAACTCAATCAATTCCATATTATTCTCTTTACTCTGTGGAGGATTTAATATCAGGGAACATACTTAACATCATAGATTTGTATCTTTCCACTTTACCTTGCTGGTTTCTAAAACACCATCATCTGTTTATGTCAATGACTGAAATTTCCTCATCTTGTCCTAGTTCTTGGGTTTTGTGGCCCAGGATACTTTGCGTCTAACGGACTTTGAGTGTTACATTCATACCTACTTGGGAAACACATGGAAACAGAATAAGTAAACAAACAATTGAAACTACTAAAAATAGGAAAGCTATGGCTGAGGCAAAAGTAAGAAAAATGACAGCTTCTCTACAGCTGTGTATTCTTTTAAATATTTATATGTGTGTTATAGTGAAGGCTTTCTCATTTATTTTTACCAAATATTTTCTTAAGACCCAATCCTACATGAAAGCCAAAGGCATGAAATAGATAGAAATGAAACTATTTTGCTGCTACCCCCCTAGAATTTCTAGGCTTAAGAGAAGCACAAGTACCCACCAAATCCCACTGCTTCCCCATAATACATGCACTGGATAAACTAATTTCAGAATGAAACAAACACCTATTTGGACTCCAGCTTTATAATATGATAGCCATTGACTCTGAGCAATATTACTTAATTCCACCCAGCTTCAAGTTTATCATCTAAAAATGGTGTGATCCATCTAAGTTTATAGATTATTTTTAGGATCAAGTGAGATGATGTAGGTAGTGCACCAAGCATGTGCTTGGCATGCAAGAGTTCAAAAGAAAGAAAGGAAGGAAGGAAGGAAGGAAGGAAGGAAGGAAAGAAGGAAGGAAGGAAGGAAGGAAGGAAGGGAGAGAGAGAGAGAGAAGGAAAGAAAGAAAGAAAGAAAGAAAGAAAGAAAGAAAGAAAGAAAGAAAGAAAGAAAGAAAGAAAGAAAGAAAGAAAGAAAGAAAGAAAGAAGAAAGGGAGGGAGGGAGGGAGGGAGGGAGAGAGAAAGAAAGAAAGAAGAAAGAAAGAAAGAAAGAAAGAAAAAGAGAAGAAAGAAAGATGAAAGAAAGAAAGAAAGAAAGAGAAAGAAAGAAAGGAAGGAAGGAGAAACAGAAACAAGAAAGAAAGAAGAAAGAAGAAAGAAGAAGAGAGAGAAAGAAAGAGAAGAAAGAAGAAAGAAAGAAGAAAGAAGAAAGAAAGAAAGAAAGAAAGAAAGAAAGAAAGAAAGAAGAAAGAAAAAGAAAGAAAGAAAGAAAGAAAGAAAGAAAGAAAAGAAAAAAGAAAAGGAAGGAAGGAAAGAAAAAAGAAAAATATACCTTCTCACCAAATTCCTCTGAAGAATATGTTTTGGTCTTTTGATAATTTTGATAATTTTTGGAGTGATAACAACTAAATCATATTTTGGTATCCCATGTCTCATAGGGAAGCAAAGTAAAGATGAGGATTCCTGGTGAACATGCTATCTTATAAATGTGAGTGCCAAACCAGAAGTACATTTATATGGTTTAATATAGCACATTTTAGAAAACAAAAATATTCCACAATGAATATTCCCTAAATTGCTTTCAGTAGGATTTTCCTATATGTTAAGATGCACAAGAAGTTATATGGCCACTGAAGCACAGAGAACCCATCTCTGTCTGCAGCCTGGTTCCCTTGCCAACAATCAGCAAAAGCCTCTCCAAAATAAAAATTAAAAAAAAAAAAAGCATGGATATCCATTGTGGGTGGTGGCACAGAATAGGGAGTTCTCTTTTTTTTTTTTTTTTTTTTTTTAATTTTTTTATTGTTATGTTAATCACCATATATTACATCATTAGTTTTTGGTGCAGTGTTCCATGATTCATTGTTTGTTCATAACACCCAGTGCTCCATGCAGAACGTGCCCTCCTCAATACCCATCACCAGGCTAACCCATCCCCCTACCCCCCCTCCCCTCTAGAACCCTCAGTTTGTTTTTCAGAGTCCATCATCTCTCATGGTTCGTCTCCCCCTCTGACATACTCCCCTTTTCTTCCTCTCCTGTTATCTTCTTCTTTTTCTTTTTTCTTAAAATATGTTGCATTATTTGTTTCAGAAGTACAGATCTGTGATTCAACAGTCTTGCACAATTCACAGCGCTCACCGTAGCACATACCCTCCCCAATATCTATCACCCAGCCACCCCATCCCTCCCACCCCCAACCACTCCAGTAACACTCAGTTTCTTTCCTGAGATTAAGAATTCCTCATATCAGTGAGGTCATGTGATACATGTCTTTCTCTGATTGACTTATTTCACTCAGCATAACACCCTCCAGTTCCATCCACGTCGTTGCAAATGGCAAGATCTCATTCCTTTTGATGGCTGCATAATATTCCATTGTGTATATATACCACATCTTCTTTATCCATTCATCTGTCGATGGGCATCTTGGCTCTTTCCACAGTTTGGCTATGGTGGACATTGCTGCTATAAACATTGGGGTACACGTACCCCTTCGGGTCCCTACATTTGTATCTTTGGGGTAAATACCCAGTAGTGCAATTGCTGGATCGAACGGTAGCTCTAATTTCAACTGTTTGAGGAACCTCCATACTGTTTTCCAGAGGGGTTGCACCAGCTTGCATTCCCACCAACAGTGTAGGAGGGTTCCCCTTTCTCCACATCCCCGCCAACATCTGTCATTCCCTGACTTGTTAATTTTAGCCATTCTGACGGGTGTGAGGTGGTATCTCATTGAGGTTTTGATTTGGATTTCCCTGATGCCAAGCGATGTTGAGCACTTTTTCATGTGCCTGTTGGCCATTTGGTTGTCTTCTTTGGAGAAATGTCTATTCATGTCTTCTGCCCATTTCTTGATTGGATTATTTGTTCTTTGGGTGTTGAGTTTGATAAGTTCTTTATAGATTTTGGATACTAGCCCTTTATCTGATATGTCATTTGCAAATATTTTCTCCCATTCTGTCGGTTGTCTTTTGGTTTTGTGGACTGTTTCTTTTGCTGTGCAGAAGCTTTTTATCTTGATGAAATCCCAATAGTTCATTTTTGCCCTGGCTTCCCGTGCCTTTGGCGATGTTTCTAGGAAGAAGTTGCTGCGGCTAAGGTCGAAAAGGTTGCTACCTGTGTTCTCCTTTAGGATTTGGATGGACTCCTGTCTCACGTTTAGGTCTTTCAACTATTTGGAGTCTATTTTTGTGTGTGGTGTAAGGAAATGGTCCAGTTTCATTCTTCTGCATGTGGCTGTCCAATTTTCCCAACACCATTTGTTGAAGAGACTGTCTTTTTGCCATTGGACATTCTTTCCTGCTTTGTCAAAAATAAGTTGACCATAGAGTTGAGGGTCCATTTCTGGGCTCTCAATTCTGTTCCATTGATCTATGTGTCTGTTTTTGTGCCAGTACCATACTGTCTTGATGATGACAGCTTTGTAATAGAGCTGGAAGTCCGGAATTGTGATGCCGCCAGCTTTGCTTTTCTTTTTCAGTATTCCTCTGGCTATTCTGGGTCTCTTCTGGTTCCATACAAATTTTAGGATTATTTGTTCCATTTCTTTGAAAAAAGTGGATGGTATTTTGATGGGGATTGCATTGAATGTGTAGATTGCTCTAGGTAGCATTGACATCTTCACAATGTTGATTCTCCCAATCCATGAGCATGGAACGTTTTTCCATTTCTTTGTGTCTTCTTCAATTTCTTTCCTGAGTATTTATAGTTTTCTGAGTACAGATCCTTTGCCTCTTTGGTTAGATTTATTCCTAGGTATCTAATGGTTTTGGATGCAATTGTAAATGGGATCGACTCCTTGATTTGTCTCTCTTCTGTCTTGTTGTTGGTGTATAGGAATGCCACTGATTTCTGTGCATTGATTTTATATCCTGCTACTTTACTGAATTCCTGTATGAGTTCTAGCAGTTTTGGGGTGGAGTCTTTTGGGTTTTCCACATACAGTATCATATCATCTGCAAAGAGTGAGAGTTTGACTTCCTCTTTGCCGATTTGGATGCCTTTGATTTCTTTTTGTTGTCTGATTGCTGTGGCTAGGACTTCTAATACTATGTTGAATAGCAGTGGTGAGAGTGGACATCCCTGCCGTGTTCCTGACCTTAGGGGAAAAGCTCTCAGCCTTTCCCCATTGAGAATGATATTTGCTGTAGGTTTTTCATAGATGGCTTTTATGATATTGAGGTATGTACACTCTATCCCTATACTCTGAAGAGTTTTGATCAAGAAAGGATGTTGTACTTTGTCAAATGCTTTTTCTGCATCTATTGAGAGGATCATATGATTCTTCTTCTTTCTTTTGTTAATGTATTGTATCACGTTGATTGATTTGCGGATGTTGAACCAGCCTTGCAGCCCAGGAATAAATCCCACTTGGTCGTGGTGAATAATCCTTTTAATGTACTGTTGGATCCTATTGGCTAGTATTTTGGTGAGAATTTTTGCATCCATGTTCATCAAGGATATTGGTCTGTAATTCTCTTTTTTGATGGGGTCTTTGTCTGGTTTTGGGATCAAGGTAATGCTGGCCTCATAAAATGAGTTTGGAAGTTTCCCTTCCATTTCTATTTTTTGGAACAGTTTCAGGAGAATAGGTATTAATTCTTCTTGAAATGTCTGATAGAATTCCCCTGGAAAGCCATCTGGCCCTGGGCTTTTGTTTCTTGGGAGATTTTTGATGACTGCTTCAATTTCCTTAGTGGTTATAGGTCTGTTCAGGTTTTCTATTTCTTCCTGGTTCAATTTTGGTAGTTGATACATCTCTAGGAATGCATCCATTTCTTCCAGGTTATCTAATTTGCTGGCATAGAGTTGCTCATAATATGTTCTTATAATTGTTTGTATTTCTTTGGTGTTGGTTGTGATCTCTCCTCTTTCATTCATGATTTTGTTGATTTGGGTCATTTCTCTTTTCTTTTTGATCAGTCTGGCCAGGGGTTTATCAATCTTGTTAATTCTTTCAAAGAACCAGCTCCTAGTTTCGTTGATCTGTTCTACTGTTCTTTTGGTTTCTAGTTCATTGATTTCTGCTCTGATCTTTATGATTTCTCTTCTCCTGCTGGGTTTAGGCTTTCTTTGCTGTTCTTTCTCCAGCTCCTTTAGGTGTAGGGTTAGGTTGTGTATTTGAGACCTTTCTTGTTTCTTGAGAAAGGCTTGTATTGCTATATACTTTCCTCTCAGGACTGCCTTTGCTGTATCCCAAAGATTTTGAACAGTTGTGTTTTCATTTTCATTGGTTTCCATGAATTTTTTTAATTCTTCTTTAATTTCTTGGTTGACCCATTCATTCTTTAGTAGGATGCTCTTTAGCCTCCATGTATTTGAGTTCTTTCCGACTTTCCTCTTGTGGTTGAGTTCTAGTTTCAAAGCATTGTGGTCTGAAAATATGCAGGGAATGATCCCAATCTTTTGGTACCGATTGAGACCTGATTTGTGACCTAGGATGTGATCAATTCTGGAGAATGTTCCATGGGCACTAGAGAAGAATGTGTATTCCGTTGCTTTGGGATGGAATGTTCTGAATATGTCTGTGAAGTCCCATTTGGTCCAGTGTGTCATTTTAAAGTCTTTATTTCCTTGTTGATCTTTTGCTTAGATGATCTGTCCATTTCAGTCAGGGGGGTGTTAAAGTCCCCCACTATTATTGTATTGTTGTCAATGTGTTTCTTTGCTTTTGTTATTAATTGCCTTATATAATTGGCTGCTCCCATGTTCGGGGCATAGATATTTACAATTGTTAGATCTTCTTGTTGGATAGACCCTTTAAGTAGGATATAGTGTCCTTCCTCATCTCTTATTACAGTCTTTGTTTTAAAATCTAGTTTGTCTGATATAAGGATTGCCACCCCAGCTTTCTTTTGGTGTCCATTAGCATGGTAAATGCTTTTCCACCCCCTCACTTTCAATCTGGGGGTGTCTTTGGGTGTAAAATGAGTCTCTTGCAGACAGCATATGGATGGGTCTTGTTTTTTAATCCAATCTGATAGCCTGTGTCTTTTGATTGGGGCATTTAGCCCATTTACATTCAGGGTAACTATTGAAAGGTATGAATTTAGTGCCATTGTATTACCTGTAAGGTGACTGTTAACTGTCTGTTGTCTGTGTTCGTTTCTGCTCTTTGCTGCTTTTAGGTTCTCTCTTTGCTTAGAGGACCCCTCTCAATATTTCTTGGAGAGCTGGTTTCGTGTTTGCAAATTCCTTTAGTTTTTGTTTGTTCTGGAAGCTTTTTATCTCTCCTTCTATTTTCAATGATAGCCTAGCTGGACATAGTATTCTTGGCTGCATATTTTTCTCGTTTAGTGCTCTGAAGATATCTTGCCAGTCCTTTCTGGCCTGCCAGGTCTCTGTGGATAGGTCTGTTGCCAATCTAATGTTTCTACCATTGTAGGTTACATATCTCTTCTCCCGAGCTGCTTTCAGGATTTTCTCTTTGTCTCTGAGACTCGTAAGTTTTACTATTAGATGTCGGGGTGTTGACCTATTTTTATTGATTTTGAGAGGGGTTCTCTGTGCCTCCTGGATTTTAATGCCTGTTTCCTTCCTCACATTAGGGAAGTTCTCTGCTATAATTTGCTCCAATATACCTTCTGCCCCTCTCTCTCTCTCTTCTTCTTCTGGGATCCCAATTATTCTAATTGTTGTTTCGTCTTATCGTATCACTTATCTCTCGAATTCTGCCCTCGTGATCCTGTAGTTGTTTCTCTCTCTTTTTCTCAGCCTCTTTATTTTCCATCATTTGGTCTTCTATATCGCTGATTCTCTCTTCTGCCTCATTTATCCTAGCATTTAGTGCCCCCATTTTGATTGCACCTCATCAATAGCCTTTTTGATTTCGGTTTGGTTAGATTTTAGTTCTTTTATTTCTCCAGAAAGGGTTTCTCTAATAACTTCCACGCTTTTTTCAAGCCCAGCTAGTATCTTTAAAGTCATGATTCTGAACTCTAGGTCCGACATCGTACTAATGTCCGTATTGAGTAGGTCCCTGGCTGACGGTACTACCTCTTGTTCTTTTTGCTGAGGTGATTTCTTTCGTCTTGTCATTTTGTCCAGAGGAGAATAGATGAATGAGAGAACAAAAGGCTAACAGGTTTACAACGTCCCCAGGAAATATACTGTATACAAATCAGAAAAGACCTGAAACCAGGGGAAAAGAAAGGGAAAGAAAGAAAAAAGAAAGAGAAAAAGAAAAAAAAAAGAAAAAAAAAGATAAAAACAAAAACAAAACAATTCAAAAAAGGCAGAATATGATCAAATATGATCAGGCTAGTGCATAGATCAGTGCCACACACTAGATTTTGGGCGTATTTTGGTCTGTTAGAAAAAAGTGCCTCCTAAAATTTTAAAGGAAGAAAGACATATATGTACAAAATAAGGGTTGATACAATGAAGGGATGGAAGATGACTGTAAAGATGAAAATTATAAAAGATTTTATAAAAGGACTTGGTAAGATAAGTTGTTTGAAAAAAGAAAGAAGATTTAAGGAAAAAAAAAAAAAAGGAAAAAGGGAGAGAATGTGATCAGGCAGGAGACTAGAACAAAGCCATACACTAGTGGTTTAGGGTATATTTTGATCTGTTAGAAGAAACTGTACCTCAAAATTTTAAAGAGAGAACAACTTATATATATATGCCAAAAACAAGGATAACTACTATGAAGGGATAAAATATGACTCTAAAAATGAAAAAAAAATAAAAAATGTTTTTTTTTTAAAAAAAGGGATTTATAAGATGTTGGTTGAAAAAGGGAAAAAGAAAAATAAAAAAAAGTCAACAAAAATTAACTTTGATGAAATAATGAATCATGGTAAAAAAAAAAAAAAAAAAAAGCCATGAATCTATGTGCAGTATTCCCCTAGCGCTGGAGTTCTCCTATTCTCCTTGATCGATCAACTTGGTCTTGGCTTGCTGGCTGTTTGTGTTGATCTTCTGGGGGAGGGGCCTGTTGCTGTGGTTTCCAAATGTCTTTGCCGGAGGCGGAATTGCCCCGCCCTTGTCGGTCCGGGCTAAGGAAGCTGCTCCAGTTTGCTCTCAGGAGCTTTTGTTCCCTGCAAGCTCTCGGTACAGCTTTGGAGGACCAGGGCGAAAATGGCGGCCTCCCAGTCTCCGCCCGGAGGAGCCGAGAACTCGGGGCCCCACTCCTCAGTGCGCCCCCAGAGAAAAGCAGTCACTCCCGTGTCCCCGGTCTCTGGCCGCACTCCGTGCTCACCCGGCCTGTGATCGAGCGTTGCTATCTCTGGCACCCGGCCCCGCTCGGAGTCTCCAAACCCAGCAGATCCCTGCAGTGCGTTCCCGCACCGCTCCTCCCCGGGAAGGAAGGGGAGTCTCCCCGGATCTGCTGCTTGTTGGGTCCTTGCTGGGGGAGCCGTGCCCCGACTGGGCCACAGATCACAGTTTATGGCAACCCCGAGCTGAGAGCCCGCGACTCTGCTCCGTATATGCAACCGGCTTCCCCGCCCCGACACCTGGGAGCTCTGCCGCACTCAGGCACCCCCGGTCTCTCTGTGACCCCAAGGGTCCTGAGACCACACTGTCCCGGGAGGATTCCACCCCCCGCTTAGCCACTGCAGCGACGTCCCTCCGCCGAGCCAACTTTTAAAAGGTCCGATTTTGTGCTCCGCGGCTCTAGCACTTGCCAGAAGCGGCCGGCGGAGGCCCCTCCCCCGCCGTCTATCCTCCCGAATATCGCCTCGGATTCACTTCTCCGCACGTCCTACCTTCCAGTAAGTGGTCGCTTCTCTGTTCAGAGAGTTGTTGCTACTCTCCTGTTCGATCTCCTGTTGAGTTCGTAGGTGTTCAGAATGGTTTGATCCCTACTCAGCTGAATTCCTGAGACGAGACAAAATCTAGGTCTCCTACTCCTCCGCCATCTTGCTCCGCCCCCCGGAGTTCTCTTTTGAGGACAGGAATAAAGAATAAATTCCTTCTCTAATTGAATGAGTCAGGCCACTTTGATTCAAAACCCTCTTGTCAACGGACAAAACAATTACATTATACTTTACTCTCAAAGACTGAAAAAGTGGAAAATAAATAAATAATAAATAAATAAATAAGCCCAAGACACAAGGAAGCAAAGCAAATGTGTTTTCCATTTGAAAGTTCTGACAGTATCCAAATAAAATTCTTTTTTTTTTAAAGATTTTATTTTATTATTTATTTGAGAGAGAGAGAATGAGAGATAGAGAGCACGAGAGGGAAGAGGGTCAGAGGGAGAAGCAGACTCCCCGCAGAGCAGGGAGCCTGATGTGGGACTCGATCCCGAGACTCCAGGATCATGACCTGAGCTGAAGGCAGTTGCTTAACCAACTGAGCCACCCAGGCGCCCAATAAAATTCTTTATTTAAGGTTATAGAGGATTAAGAGATCTCTTCAAAATTGAGTCTGTAAATAGTGTGGTATAGCTGTCAATAACTTGCTCATTTACATAACATAGCATGACACCACTTCTAGGTTTTAAAACCCTGAGTTTTATTTCGTCTGTACCCAAGTCTTTGCAATTAAAAGAAAACACAGAATTAAATAATTTTATTTCACTATCTCTACCATTTGTTGCGAAGTTATACACTAATAAGCATATCTGAAATGTAACATTAAATTGCCTTTGACCACAAAAAGCAGTCCAGTAAGGACCAGTCCTAAAGGGTTTAGCAGAGTTGCTATAAATAACTTTGCTTATGTTATTAAAAATGTCTAATTGTATAAAATAACAAACATTTGAAATAGTTCCTAATCACTTCATTTTTATTTCACTGCGGTGTTATAAACTGAGGTTCACCCTCTACACCTTCCTTCTCCCGCCACAGACATGATTGTAGCTTGCAAACAGTAGCTTGCTTTTGGTAGGATGGGATAAAGAGCTGCGTGGCATTGGCATTTAAGGTAATTTTGAGAGGCTGTGCCTCTGAAGAAAATGAGGGATGAATGAGTGGAGAAGATAGAACTTTGAGTTGTTTAATGAAGAATTTGATGAGATTTCAGTAGAAATCATGAGTTTGTAAAACGTCTGTCTCATCTACTTCCTAAAATGCCCATGATTTACTGATGCATTGGGAAACCTGATCGATTGCTGTGATGTGTAGAACAGTGGGATTCTGCTGAATGAATATTACAACAGTAATCCTGAGAAGTCCTGCTACTCTTAATTCTGCTGTTCAAGTAACAAGCTACTATCTTTCAAAATCTAACCACACAGTATGAAGATTTTCTAATTTTCATTAGTTTGTTTTTGTTTTTTTCCTCCTGTACTACCAGTCAGTACAGTGATTGGGAGAAGATTAAAATATATAAAGAATAACTTATGTTAACAGAATCTCTAGACCCTTTACACATAAAAACAAGGAATGTTTCCCACAAGCCAAAAAGTAAAAAATAACTAAAAACTAACAGTGTCTTAAATGAGCAAATGTTTTATTCCTCCATACAACAATTCTAGAGGTGATAATCCAGGGTTAGTTTAAATGTTGAATGATGTTAATTAGGAAAGATGTTTTGTTTTGTTTTGTTTTGTTTTTTGTTATCTTCGAGCCCTACCATTCCTAGAACATGACTCCTGACTGCAAGATGATTCTTTTACCTGCAGGCATCGTTTGTACATCCTGGGCAGGAAGAAGGATGAAAGGCCCAACGGACACACCAACTAAGGCTTTTTCAAAAATAAAATATTCCCAGAAGGCTTCCCCAGAGACTTAACAATCTTAATAGCCAGAACTTGTAGTATGTCCACATCTGGATGCAAAATATTCTGGGAAGCTGAGGCATTTGACTTGTTAGCCTCTATAAAAGAGAAAAGCAGAAAAAAAAAAAGTAAAAAGGCAGAAAAGAGAGAATAAACTGACGGTTACCAGAGGGGGTGGGTGAAATAGGTGATGGGGATTAAGGAGTACACTTGTGATGAGCACTGGGTGATGTATGGAAGTGTTGAATCACTGAATTTTGTACACCTGAAACTGATATTACACTGTATGTTAACTATACTGGCCCTTAAAATAAAATAAAATATAAATTACTAAAAAAAACCCATAAGTAATGGTTTATATGTAACTAATCCTTAGGGTATGCCATATATATTATTAATTAATTAATCTTAATAACAGACCCATATAGTAATGGTAGTATACTAAATTAAAGATGGTAAAACTGAAACTCAGAGTGCAAGAAAATTCCTCAAATTTTGAATACAGAGCTGAGAATCAAACCTAAGTCTGTTCTATATCAAAAAGGAAGCCTGTGGATACTTAGATAA
Source organism: Zalophus californianus (assembly GCF_009762305.2). Lineage (NCBI taxonomy): Eukaryota > Metazoa > Chordata > Mammalia > Carnivora > Otariidae > Zalophus > Zalophus californianus. The sequence continues at coordinate 19,428,162 of NC_045600.1, forward strand.
TGCATGAATAATATTTTATTAGAATATAAATAAGGACAGGTGGGCTCAATCAAAGCTGTGCTGTAAACACTCTATTAAAGGGGTATACTAAAATTTTTCTTGCATTTCTCATATACAAAAGCAAAGAAAAAGAAAGAAGAAAATCTATATATTAGTTTTGTGTCAAAGGAGGGGCAATTTTTTGAACACATATTCCAGAATATACATGGTGATTTTGAAACAAGGGAGTAATGTTCTATTTTCAAATTCACCAGGTGGTCAGTCTCTCATATTTGCCTTCCATTAAGTCTAGAATACAGAGGATTACCACAGAAATGACAATGGTTTGATTGAAAATTCATGTCTGAATCTTAAAATAGAAAATTTCTTATTAAGTTTGGTCAACTGGACAAAGTGACATTTCTGCATTATTATCTTTCTCTGTGAAGCTTATCAAACCACTTAGACTCACGTCACCAATTGAAAACTTTTCCCCTTCAGTTTCAAAGATGATGATGAGCTACAAACCCAGAAATTTTTAAAGTATCCAAAATCGTGTATAATTTACCTATAGCATGTATTTGAGGAAAGCAAATTTTTAAAAATGGTATAATAAGTTAAAAAGTTATGATTGTTTTACTTCCTTGTAATTTTAGAAAATTCATGTATCAAAAAATCATTTCATTTTATATATATTATAAATTCATCTCAGAAGCCTATGTAGAAAGTATTACCTCCCAAAATATTTAACAGATATAGGCAAAAATCATTGAAAAAGAAATATATTTCTTATAACCATATAAAATACCTTCAAAATACATTGTTTATAGCAATGATAAGGGAATTACTACCAAGAATTAAGCAAGATGTTTTTCATTCTATTTTCCACATTGCTTCCAGAATGATATTCTGGAGATATAAACTTGGTGATATCAAAGTTTAAAATCACTAGGACAAAATTTTAAAGTTTTCTCTTGGCATATACATAGCTTCTGATCTTACCTTTTTCAAATTCACTTGTTTCTCAATTTTGTTTTATGTAAATTAATAGATGAGTGGACTCTCACCTTCATATTTTTATGTATTTCCATGTCCTCAACCAATTTTACCACATTTATCATGATTTAGCCCTGAAGGGGTATCCCATATTTTACTGTCAGTTCAAGAGTTTATGGGTGTGGGAGGAGAAATATGGCAGAGGAGTAGGAGACCTAAATTTCATCTGGTCCCAGGAATTCAGCTAGATAGCTATCAGACCATTCTGAAGCCTACGAACTCACAGGAGATTGAAGAAAAGAATAGCAGAAAGCAACCACTTTCTGGAAGGCAGGACGCATGGAGAAGTGAATCCAAGGCAATATTTGGGAAGATAGACAACAAGGTGAAGAAGCCTGCATCAGCCTCTACTGGCAAGTGATAGAGCCAGCTGAGCACAAAATTGGGACTTTCAGAAGTCTGCTCCGCTGAGGGACGTCCAGTGGCTAAGCAGGCAGGCAGTGGAATCCTTGCTGGGACAGAGTGGTCTCAGGATTCTCGGGATCACAGAAAGACTGGGGGTGCCTGAGTGCAACAGAGTTCCCAGGTATTGGAGCAGGAAAGCTGGCTGCAGAGACAGAGCCAAGGAGTGGGCTCTCAGCTCGGTGTTGACATAAACTGATCCGAGGCATAGCCGGGCCACTGCTCTTTGAGCAGGGACCCAATAGGTGGCAGATCTGTGGAGACTCCCCTTCCTCCCGAGGGAGGAGCAGCACGGGAGCGCACCACAGGGATCTGCTGGGTTTGAAGACTCTGAACAGGGTCATGTGCCAGAGATAGAAACACTTGGTCACAGGCCAGGTGAGCATGGAGTGTGACCAGAGAACAGGGAGACAGGAGTGATTGGGCTTTTTTATGAGGGCTCACTGAGGAGTGGGGCCCCAGGCTCTCGGCTCCTCTGGGACCAGAGACTGGGAGGCTGCCATTTTCACTCTCGTCCTCCAAAGCTGAACAGAAAGCTTTCAGGGAACAAAAGCTACCGAGAGCAAATCCAAGCAGATTATTTAGCCTGGCCCTTGGCAAGGGCCGTGCAATTCCGCCTCCGGCAAAGACATTTGAGAATCACTGCAACAGTCCCCTCCGCCCAGAAGATCAGCAAGAACATCCAGCCTAGACCAAGTTTACTGATCAATGAGAACTGCAAAACTCCAGCACTAGGGGAATACAGCACACAGAATTCATGGCATTTTTCCCATGATTCTATAGTCTTTCAAAGTTAATTTTGAAAATTTTCTTTATTTTTTACTTTTTCTATTTTTTTTAAAGATCTTATTTATTTATTTGAGAGAGAGAGAATGAGAGACAGAGAGCACGAGAGGGAAGAGGGTCAGAGGGAGAAGCAGACTCCCTGCCGAGCAGGGAGCCCGATGCGGGACTCGATCCCGGGACTCCAGGATCATGACCTGAGCTGAAGGCAGTCACTCAACCAACTGAGCCACCCAGGCGCCCAACTTTTTCTATTTTTTTAGTTGAATTTTTCTTCTTTCCTTTTTCAGTCAACATCCTATCTTACCAATTCCTTTTTTAAAATATTTTTTAATTTTCATTTTTACAGTCATATTCTATCTATTTATTGTTTTTAACATTATTAAATATACATATATATCAATATATGTATATAGATATATATACACACATTTTTTTTTTCTTTAAAATTTTAGGAGGCAATTAATTCTAACAGACCAAAATATACCCAAAATCTAGTGTGTGGCTCTGACCTATTCACCAACCTGATCATATTCTTTTTTTTATTCCCTTTCCTTCCACACACTGGTTTCAGGTCTCTTTTGATTTGTTTAGTGTATAGTTTCCTGGAGTCATTGCTACCCTTTTAGCATTTTTTTAGCATTTTGTTCTCTCATTAATCTATTCTCCTCTTGACAAAATGACAAGATGGAAAAACTCACCTCAAAAAAAAAAGAACAAGAGGTAGTACCAGCTGCCAGGTACCTAATCAATACAGCCATCAATAAGTTGTTGGAACTAGAGTTCAGAATGATGATTATAAAGATACTACCTGGGCTTGAAAAAAGTATAGAAGATAATAGAGAATCCCTTTCTGGAGAAATAAAAGAACTAAAACCTAACAAGTTGAAATAAAAAAGGCTATTAATGAGATGCAATAAAAAATGGAGGCTCTAACTGCTAGGATAAATGAGGCAGAAGAGAGAACTAGTGATATAGAAAACCAAATGATGGAGAATAAAGAAGCGGAGAAAAAGAGATAAACAACTACTGGATCACGAGGGTAAAATTTGAGAGATAAGTGATACCATAAGATGAAACAATATTAGAATAATTGGGATCCCAGAAGAAGAAAGAGAGAGGGGGCAGAAGATATATTGGAGCAAATTATAGTGGAGAAGTTCCCTAATTTAGGGCAAGAAACAAGCATCAAAATCAAGGAGGCACAAAGAACTCCCCTCAAAATCAATAAAATAGGTCAACACCCTGACATCTAATAGTAAAACTTACAGGTCTCAGAAAGAGAAAATCCTGAAAGCAGCTCTGGACAAGAGGTCAGTAACCTACAATGGTAGAAACATTAGATTGGCAGCAGACCTATCCACAGAGACCTGGCAGGCCAGAAAGGACTGGCATGATATATTCAGAACACTAAATGAGAAAAATATGCAGCCAAGAATACTATATCCAGCTAGACTGTCATTGAAAATAGAGAGATAAAAAACTTCCAGGACAAACAAAAACTGAAAGAATTTGTGAACACCAAACCAGCACTACGAGAAATATTGAAAGCGGTCCTCTAAGCAAAGAGTCTAAAAGTAACATAGACCAGAAAGGAACAGAGACAATATACAGTAACAAACACATTACAGGAATACAATGGCACTAAATTCATATCTTTTAGTAGTTACCCTGAATGTAGATGGGCTAAATGTCCCAATCAAAAGACACAGGATATCAGATTAAATAAAAAACAAGACCTGTCAATATGCTGTCTGCAAGAGATTCATTTTAGACCCAAAGATACCTCCAGGTTTAAAGTGAGGGGGGTGGAAATAAATTTACCATGCTAAATGATATCAAAAGAAAGCTGGGGTGGAAGTCTTTATATCAGACAAATTAGATTTAAACCAAGACTTTAAGAGATGAGGAAGGACACTACATTATACTTAAAGGGTCAATCCAACAAGAAGATCTAATACTTTCAATATCTATGCCCCTAACATGGGAGCAGCCAATTATATAAGCCAATGAATAACAAAATCAAAGAAAAACATTGACAATAATACAATAATAGTAGGGACTTTAACAACCCCCTCACTGAAATGGACAGATCATTTAAGCAAAAGATCAACAGGGAAAAAAAGGCTTTAAATGACACACTGGACCAGATGGATTTCACAGATATATCAGAACTATCCATCCCAAAGCAATAGAATACACATTCTTCTCTGGTGCACATAGAACCTTCTCCAGAATAGATCACATCCTGGGTCACAAATCAGGTCTCAAAAAGTACCAAAAGATTGGGATCATTCCCTGCATATTTTCGGAACACAATGCTTTGAAACTAGAGGAAGAGGAAAAGGAAATTTGGAAAGGACTCATGTACATGGAGACTAAAGAGCATCCTACTAAGGAATGAATGGGTCAACTGGGAAATTAAAGAAGAATTAAAATATTCATGGCAACAAATGAAAATGAAAACACAACTGTTCAAAATCTTTGGGATGCAGCAAAGGCGGTCCTAAGAGGAAAATATATAGCAATACAAGCCTTTCTCAAGAAACAAGAAAGGTCTCAAATACACAACCTAACCCTACACCTAAAGGAACTGGAGAAAAAACAGCAAATAAAGCTTAAGCCCAACAGGAGAAAAGAAATAATGAAGATAACAGCAGAAATCAATGAATCAGAAACCAAAAGAACAGTAGTACAGATCAACAAAACTAGGAGCTGGTTCTTTGAAAGAATTAATAAGATTGATAAACCCCTGGCCAGACTTATCAAAAAGAGAAGTGAAAGGACCCAAATAAATAAAATTATGAATGAAAGAGGAGAGATCACAACCAACACAAAAGAAATACAAAATATTATAAGAACATATTATAAGCAACTATATGCCAGCAAATTAGACAATCTGGAAGAAATGGATACATTCCTAGAAAACTATAAACTACCAAAACTGAACCAGGAAGAAATAGAAAACCTGAACATCCCCATAACCAGTAAGGAAATTTGAAGCAATAATCAAAAATCTCCCAACAAACAAGAGCCCAGGAACAGATGACTTCCCAGGGGAATTCTACCAAACATTTAAAGAATTAATACCTATTCTTCTGAAACTATTCTAAAAAATATAAATGGAAGGAAAACTTCCAAACTCATTTTATGAGGCCAGCATTACCTTGATCCAAAACCAGACAAAGACCCCATCAAAAAGGAGATTTACAGACCAATATCCCTGATGAACATGGATCAAAAATTCTCACCGAAATACTAGCCAGTGGGATCCAACAGTACATTAAAAGGATTATTCACCACTACCAAGTGGGATTTATTCCTGGGCTGCAAGGGTGGTTCAACATCCACAAATCAATCAATGTGATAGAATACATTAATAAAGGAAAGAACAAGAACCATATGATCCTCTCAATAGATTCAGAAAAATTATTTGACAATGTACATCATCCTTTCTTGATTAAAACTCTTCAGAGTGTACAGATAGAGGGTATATACCTCAATATCATAAAAGCCATCTGTGAAAAACACACAGCAAATATCATACTCTATGGGGAAAAACTGATAGCTTTTCTCCTATGGTCAGAAACATGGCAGGGATGTCTACTATCAGCACTGCTATTCAACATAATACTAGAAATCCTAACCTCAGCAATCAGACAACAAAAAGAAATAAAAGGTATCCGAATAGGCAAAGAAGAAGTCAAACTCTCACTTTTTGCAAATGATATGATACTTTATGTGGCAAAACCCAAAAGACGCCACCCCCCAAAACTCTAGAACTCATACAGGAATTCAGTAAAGTGGCAGGATATAAAATTTATTCACAGAAAACAGTGCCATTTTCTATACACCAACAAGACAGAAGCAAGAGAAATTAGGGAGTCAATCCCATTTACCAATTGTACCCCCAAACCATAAGATAACCTAGCAATAAATCTAATCAATGAGGGAAAGGATCTGTACTCAGAAAACTATAGAATACTCATGAAAGAAACTGAGGAAGACACAAAGAAATGGAAAAACGTTTCATGCTCATGGATTGGAAGAACAAATATTGTGAAAATGTCTATGCTACCTAGAGCAATCTACACATTTAATGCAATCCCTATCAAAATACCATCCACTTTTTCCAAAGAAATGGAACAAATAATCCTAAAATATGTATGGAACCAGAAAAGACCCCAAATAGCCAGAGGAATGTTGAAAAAGAAAAGCAAAGCTGGTGGCATCACAATTCTGGACTTCAAGCTCTATTACAAAGCTGTAATCATCAAGACAGTATGGTACAGGCACAAAAACAGACACATAGATCAATGGAACAGAATAGAGAGCCAGAAATGACCCTCATCTCTATGGTCAACTAATCTTTGACAAAACAGGAAAGAATGTCCAATGGAAAAAAGACAGTCTCTTCAACAAATGGTGTTGGGAAAATTAGACAGCCACATACAGAAGAATGAAACTGGACCATTTTCTTACACCCCACACAAAAACAGACTCAAAATGGTTGAAAGACGTAAATGTGAGACAGGTGTCCATCAAAATCCGTGAGGAGAACACAGATAGCAACGTCTTCAAGCTCTGCTGCAGCAACTTCTTCTAGAAACATCACCAAAGGCAAGGGAAACAAGGGCAAAAATGAACATTGGGACTTTGTCAAGATAAAAAGCTTTTGCACAGCAAAGGAAACAGTCAACAAAACCAAAAGACAACCAACACAATGGGAGAAGATATTTGCAAATGACATATCAGATAAAGGGCTAGTATCCAAAATCTATAAAGAAAGTATCAAATTCAACATCCAGAGAACAAATAATCCGACCAAGAAATGGGCAGAAAACATAAACAGACATTTCTGCAAAGAAGACATCCAAATGGCCAAAAGACACCTGAAAAAGTGTTCAACATCACTCGGCATCAGGGAAATACAAATCAAAATCACAAAGAGATACCACCTCACACCAGTCAGAATGGCTAAAATTAACAAGTTAGGAAATGACAGATTTTGGCGAGGATGTGGAGAAAGGGGAACCCTCCTACACTGTTGGTGGGAATGGAACCTGGTGCAGCCACTCTGGAAAACAGTATGGAGGTTCCTCAGAAAGTTGAAATTAGAACTACCCTATGGCCCAGTAATTGCACTACTGGTTATTTACCCCAAAGATACAACTGTAGTGATATAAAGGAGCATGTACACCCCAATGTTTATAGCAGCAATGTCTACAATAACCAAACTATGGAAAGAGCCAAGATGTCCATCAACAGATGAATGGATAATGAAGATGTGGTATATATATACAATGGAATATTATCCAGCCATCAAATAAAAATAAAAAATAAAATCTTGCCATTTGCAACAACATGGATGGAACTAGAGGGTATTATGCTAAGTGAAATAAGTCAATCAGAGAAAGACAAGTATCATATAATCTCACTGATATGAAGAATTTGAAAAACAAGACAGAGGATCATAGAGGAAGGGAGTGAAAAATGAAACAAGACAAAACCAGAGAGGGAGACAAACCATAAGAGACTCTTAATCTCAGGAAAAAAAACTGAGGGTTGCTGGAGTAAAGGGAGGTGGGAGGGATGGGGTGGCTGGTTGATGGACATTGGGTATGCACTATGGTGAGCGCTGTGAATTGTGTGAGACTGATGAGTCACAGACCTGTACCCCTAAAACAAACAATACATTATATGTTAATTAAAAAAAAAAGTTTATGGATGCTCACTTTCATGAGAGTCACATGTTCCAGGAGAAATAATTGGGGGAAATCCTAATCATACTCTTTCTTGGAAGTAATGAAAACTGAATTGAAATCATTAGTTCTTTTATAGTATCTATAAACAGAGTCATATAATATCTATTAGGATACTCGTCAATACACACACATACACACACACACACACACACACATGAACACATATACATACTGTTCAAAAAGTACAGTCTTGGGTACTGAGCCACCTGGGTGGCTCAGTCATTAAGCATCTGCCTTTGGCTCAGGTCATGATCCCAGGGTCCTGGGATCGAGCCCCGCATCGGGCTCCCTACTCCACGGGAAGCCTGCTTCTCCCTCTCCCACTCCCCCTGCTTGTGTTCCTGCTCTCACTCTCTCTCTCTCTCCATCAAATAAATAAATAAAATCTTTAAAAAAAATACAGTCTTTATCTTTTTTTCTTCTACCAAATTTTGATGATTAATATTTACCATTCAATAAAATTATTAAATTTACCATTTTTAAACATTTCAATTTCATTTGGTGTTTCACTCACATTCTTTAAAGTAGAACTCTAGGGGCACCTGAGTGGCTCAGTTGGTTAAGCCCTCTGACTTGGTTTCAGCTTAGGTCATGATCTTGCAGTCATGGGATCAAGCCTCACGTCGGGCTCTGCACTCAGCTCGGAGTCTGCTTCAGATCCTCTCTCCCTTTCCCTCGTGTTCTCTCTCTCAAATAAGTAAATTAAATCTTAAAAAATTAGAATAAATTAGGACTCCGAGGACACATGTACTATTTTTAATCCCATCTTATTTCTTTCTTTTGAAATATCATCCACTATTGATTTTCTTCTAGGTAATAACAACTCTTTTTCTTTTTTAGATATTATTTATGTGTCTTTCTCTTACAAAGCCAAATTTCTCTTAAAAAAAAAAGAAATCCCTATTAGGTCATTGATTCTCTTTCCAAATACAATCATATTATTTTACTTGATCTACTGATAAGTTATAAATCATAAACATCTTTCCTGTTCCTTATTAACACCTACTTATCTTTTAACTTTTTTTCTGCTCCAAAATCTAATCAGATGAAAGAATATGATGAGTATGTGTTCTTTGAACATTATTAGAACAATTCCAAATATATATTTCAGATTTTTTCAAGGCTAACAATCTAGTATTCCTAAGTGAAATAAACCTGCTGGTTGTATGACTTTTAGTAAAACCTTCATAGTATTTCAAATATATAATCTAGGAGAGCATTGTCTCAGCTTAATAGGTCATGCTTTCAATAAATTTTGTACATATTTGCATGAGGTATGTCACCTAATACCACTATGTGTAAATCCTTTTAAATATATTGTTTTGTTACTTTTAAAAAGTTCTATAAATGGAAGACACAATGTTGAATTTGAAAGACTTTTCATGCTTTAATATGCAGTTTTTCACATAGTATTTTCTCAAAATTTTTACATTAGAATAACTAGCCTATAGCAAAGTTCATTCTATTGATGACTAATAAAGTAATAATTAGAAATGCAGAGATCCCAGTCACAAAGTTTCTTAAAATCTGAGGGAAAACTACACTGAGTATCAAAGGAATGAATAAAGATGTTATCATTTAAAATATCCTTTAAGGAGGCAATAAAATGTAGTTTCTGCCTACAACCTCAGAAACTATCACTTCCAAGAGGTACTTCCCTCCACATCAGAGAACCATGTCCATCTGAGGCCCACCCAAGTTAACATTTTTTTTAGTTGGATTTGTCATTCCATTCAGATAGATCTCATCATGGTCACATGAACAATTAGGAGGAATACTTGAGAGACAGGAGTGGACCACAGTTAAAACATTACTACTGGGGCACCTGGGTGACTCAGTTGGTTAAATGTCTGCCTTCAGCTCAGGTCCTAATGTCAGTGTCCTGGGATCAAGGCCCGAGTCAGGCTCCCCTGCTCAAGCAGGGAGTCTGCTTCTCCCTCTCCCTCTGCCCCTCCCTCCCCTCTCCTGTGCTCATGAGTTCTCTCTCTCTCTCTCTTCCTCTCTCTCTCTCATGCACTATCTCTCTCAAATAAATACAATCTTTAAAAAAAAAAAAACAAGACACTACTACTGACTTGGCTTAAAGAAAAGAGAAAATGCTTTTTATTGTGCATAAGCAGCCTGTTAATTTTGTCCACTTTTGTTGCCAAAATAAAAGTAAAGTTCATCCTTAGCACCACCAAGTTTTATTCTTTATCTTATTTTTCTCAAATTAATTATCTCTCAGTGACCTGGAAATCAAATTTCAAATAAGCTGACCATTTAAAAAAATGGCTAATATTTGTATTAATCTATATAATACAAATGTTGATTAATTTTTTTAAAAAATTTATACTCTACATCAACCATAAGCAGACGCTAAAACAAGCAAGATAGGTACAGTGCAAAATTCAAATATGCTTACCATTAATACAGAATAGTTTTTCTTTTCTGTATTCTCTTTAAGAGAATTATTGTAATTGAGACAATAATAATAATTGTCTCAATAATTCACTATTGAGACAATTCTTCTATTTATTGCCTGGATGTTAAGGAATTAATCACCAGCCTGGAACTATATCCTCTTTTACTGATTGATATCTTTGTGAGTTTGCTTAATGTAAAAGTAATATCTCAACTTATTCAAGAGGACATTTACAGGACTTCATCAATTCAAAAACTTAATTTGCCCTACATCTTAACATCTCTGTAATTGGTATATGTTGATGGTATGGCCATAATTTCATTGGCTATAATTTTGGGTTTAACTTGCTTCTTTTTCTTTTTCTTTCGCTCTTAGTGATTTATAGAATAATTGTACATCCTATGATTGATAGCAACTTAGATTTGATGAAACATGGTGTTGTCTTTAATCCAAACAATATAATGTTGGAATAAGAATATTTTGTGTATCAGAGAAAGAACATTTTATGTGGGCTGGAAAGATGGTCAAGATCTTTCTGATCACGCACTCTTTTACCACAGCTCTACTGCCAGAATATACTGGGTCCAGCATTCAGCTGCCGATGCAGCCAAATAGAGAAAATATGATACTGCTCTAGAAGTGATTTGCAGAAGTCTCCACCCCACTACCATGCAGAAATGGCTGTTCTCAAGGTTAACTGTGACAAACATCTTGCCAGATCCAATAGTCAATTCTATTGGCCTGTGACTCACTCAGCCTCACAACACAATTGATCAGACCTCACAACACAATTGATCAGACCTGACAAGAACACACTTCTTGAAATATTTTCTACACATGAAAAATTGAAATATTTTCTACATATGGCTTATATGATACAACATCCTCCTGGTTTTCTACCTATGTTACTACTCTCTCTCTCAGTCTCTCTCTCTCTCTCTTTTTTATTAGTTTCAGGGCTAGAATTTAGTGATTCATCAGTTGCATATAACACCCAGTGCCTATTATATCAAGTGCCCTCCTTAATGCCTATCATCCAATTATCACTTTCCCCTCCCCTGCAACAAACTTCAGCTTATTTCCTAGAGTTCAGGGTCTCTTATGGTTTGCCTCCCTCTCAATTTTCATCTTATTTTATTTTTCCTTCCCTTCCCATTAGTTCATCTATTTTGTTTCTTAAATTCCACCTATGAGTGAAATCATAGGGTATTTGTCTTTCTCTGACTGACTTATTTCACTTAGCATAATACCCTCTAGTTCCATCCATGTCATCACAAGTGGCAAGATTTCATTCTTTTCGATGGCTGAGTAGTATTTCTATGTGTGTGTGTGTGTGTGTGTGTGTGTGTGTGTGTGTGCCACATCTTCTTGATCCATTCCTCTGTTGATGGACATCTGGGCTCTTTCCATTGTTTGGCTACTGTGGACATTGCTGCTATAAACACTGGGGTACATGTGCCCCTCAAATCACTATGTTTCAGTCTCTTTTAAAGGATAGAATTGAGATTCGCAATCCCTAATTAATTGAACACTATTGACTTTCTTCTCTGTAATTTCTATATTCCCTGTGATTCTTAAAAACAACTACATATATATAATATAGATATAGAAAGGGATATTGTTGTAGTTTTAGATTATATATCAGGGTTATACTGGATGCAAGTAATGAGTTAGGAATCGCTTGTATAAAAGATTTGTACAGTTGTTATAAACTCCTTATAAAAAGGTATAGGAAAATATTGTAGGATTGTTAAGCTACAAAGAAAATATTAGTATATTTTTAAAAATATTCATATGTTTACACAAAAATATCCCTATTAACTAAACATTTAAGAAAATTAGTATTTGGGTTTGGATGTAATAGAGAGCAGAAGCATCATCTTTTCCTTCCTTTTCCTTCTCTATTTAGATGACAGAAAATGTTGAAAGAAGAGGTAAAACAATAACAGTATTTAGAAAATAAGGAAGCAGTGTGTCAGAAAAATTGAGGGCAAACCAGAAATGGACAGCTGATAAAAGAACCAGTGAATCCACTGCAAAAATCTCCAGGGAAGAGAATGATTATTTCCAAGGTGGTTCAGGAGAAGATGTAAGCTTAACATGAAAATATATATTAAAATTTAAGTAGGGGGCACCTGGGTGGCTCAGTCGGTTAAGCGGCTGCCTTCGGCTCAGGTCATGATCCTGGGGTCCTGGGATCGAGGCCCATGTCCGGCTCCCTGCTCAGCAGAGAGCCTCCTTCTCCCTCCCCCTCTGCCTGCCACTCTGCCTACTTGTGCTCTCTATCTCTCTGTCAATAAATAATAAAATCTTTAAAAAAAATAAAAAAAAATAAAATTTAAGTAGGCAGTAGGTCTCAGGTAATTAATTATTGTGCTACAATTAGATCAGTGAGAGTGGTTGGCTCCTTATATAAATGGCAATGCCAATTGTTGGCAAGGATGTGGAGCAACGGGATCTCATTCACTGCTGTTGGAAATGCAAAATAATACAGCCACTTTGGCAGATAGTTTGGCAGTTTCTTTAGAAAGTAAATACAGTTTTGCCACACAATCCAGCAACCACACTCCTCTCTACTTACCCAACTGACTTTAAAACCTATGTCTGTACAAAAACCCCATACTTAAATGTTTATAGCAGTTGTATTTATAATCATCAAGAGCAAGAAGCAATCAAAATATCCTTCAAATACTATTTTGATTTTAAAAAGATGAGCTATCAATTTATTTTTTTAAGATTTTATTTATTTAAGAGAGAGAGAATGAGAGAGAGAGAAAGCACATGGGGGGAGGGTCAGAGGGAGATGCGGACTCCCTGCCGAGCAGGGAGCCGGATGCAGAACTCAATCCAGGGACTCCAGGATCATGAGCTGAGCCGAAGGCAGTCGCTTAACCAACTGAGCCACCCAGGCGCCCTGAGCTATCAATTTATGAAGAGACATGAAGAAACTTTAAATACATATTACTATGTGAAAAAAGTCAGTTTGGAAAAGCTATACAGGGGCGCCTGGGTGGCTCAGTAGATTAAGCATCTGCCTTTGGCTCAGGTCATGATCCCTGGGACCTGGGATAGAGCCCTGCATTGGGGGTGGGGGGAGGTCCCTGCTCAGCAGGGAGTCTGCTTCTCCCTCTCTCTCTGCCTCTCTCCGCTGGCTTATGCACACTCGAGTTCCGCATCGGGCTCCCTACTCGGCAGGGAGTCTGCTTCTCCCTCTGACCCTCCCCCCCCATGTGCTTTCTTTCTCTCTCATTCTCTCTCTCTCAAATAAATAAATAAAATGTCTTTAAAAAAAGCTATACATTGTATGCTTTCCATTATATGACCATCTGGAAAAAAACAAAACTGGAGAGAGAATAAATTGATCAGTAATTGACAGAGTGGGGATGGTTGAACAGATGAAGCACAGGAGAAAATGGTGTGATACTGTAATTGATGCATTTGTCAAAGCCCATTGATCTTTAAAACACAAACAGGGAACTATAATGTATGCAATTTTTTTATAAATCACTTAGGAGGTTGAGGGAATCCCTAGATGGGATGCAGAATATGGCAAAACAATCTAACCACATACAGAAGTATAAAAGAACCTCAGTAAACTGAGTGGGAGAAAATTTTGCTAATTTTGGAAGTGAGTGGGTTCTGTAAAGTTAAAGGCAAAACAATCTGTATTAAGAACTATACTCTAGCTGATAAGATTTTTTCCCACAGGAGTCCATGGTAACAATTCTTTTTCAGCTATATATGTATATAAGAATTGAACACTCAAATCAATGAATGGTAGAAGGTGAGAATCTGAAGTCTAGCATATCTGGGTATGGTAAACTAATAACTTTGCTCCTAATTATCAAGATCTATTGGTGGTATTCAGATATCCTCCTTTGGTCAGCTCAAATGATTCATTCCCAGCTTATATTGCAGGATACAGGATTCCAAATCTTCTTCCTCATCCTTTGGAAACTTTATCACTGAAGAAACAAGAGAGGGCAAGGACTGAATGAAAACACACAGAATTCAAAATACAAAGGCACGATTGCAAATCACTAACACAATATATTAGTTTGATACGGGGTATTTTCATACTGTATTAAATTTTCAGCTTTAAATTTTCTCAGTCTCCTCCTTCCTTCCATTCCTGCATATGTGCACACAAATGTTTACCTCTTTCACTCCTATCTGAGAGGAGGAAATGAATCTCATTGTCAAGAATATATTTAACCTGCCAGTGCTTTGATCATCTGCCACTACTTACTTTGAAACAATTTTTTTTTTATATTTGACTCCCCTTTATGAGATCCTCCACCTTTCTTTCCACTTCATCTTAAACCATGATCAAACAAAGCTAACACCTTTTTCTTTTAAGACATAGAAAACAACATAAGTTTCCGACATTCCACTCTCTCTTCTTCTGAATCTAGTGTTTGTATGCTCATTATCATAATTTTTTTGGATGATAGCCATCCTAATGGGTGTGATGTATTTTATTGGGGTTTGATTTTCATTTGCCTAATGGTTAGTAAATTAGAGCATTTTGTCATATGCTTATTGGCCATTGTATATCTTCTTTGGAGAAATGTCTAGTCCTCTACTCATTTTTTGATCGGGTTGTTTATTTTTTGTTGTTGTATTGTAGAAGTCCTTTACATATTCTGGATATTAGCATCTTTTCAGATATATGCTTTGCAAATATTTTCTTTCATTCCATGCTTCACCTTTTCACTCTTTTGATTCTTCCTATCCAAGAACATGGTGTATTCCTCAAAGCTTTGTTGTTTTGCAGGTGCCTAGGTGGCTCAGTTGTTTAAGAATCAACTCTTGGTTTTGGCTCTGGTCATGATCTCGTGGTCATGATCTCATGAGGTTCTGAGATCTAGCCCCCCACCTTCCCTTCGGTTCTGCGTTCAGCAGGGAGTCTGCTTGAGATTCTCTTCCTCTGCCCCTCCCCTCCCTCCTGTGCAATAGATAAATAAATTTTAAACAGATAAATAAATCTTTTAAAAAAGCTTTGTTATTTTTAGTTTTACTCACAGGTTTTTAGGATATTTTGTTTAATTTATAGATTTATAGGTTTATATTTTAGTTATTTTTTAGTTAATTTGCTATTATAAAAGTGATCCTCTTTTCTTCTTTCTAGTGTTGGTTAATACATGTAAATACCGTTGATTTTTGTATATTGATTTTATTACCTGCTACAAATGTATGCTGATTTGAGGATTTTGATAATTTCTATAGAATAAATAATTCTGCCATGACCAATTTCAAACTTTCAATGGTTCATCCATTGGCTTGAAAATTCCTAAACTTTTAACAATCTGCACTAAAAGCCTGTCCAAGCTGGCTCCAGCATTACACTGCTTGATACTTTAATAAATTATTTGTATGTTTATAATAGTTTTTTCATTGATTCTTTTGGAATTTCTAAATGTATAATTATATCATCTGCACATAGAAACAGTTTTAGCCTTTCTACTTCATATGATTTTAATAGTTTCCTATTGTCCAATTGTATTAGCTAATATTTCCTATAAACTATTAAATGGTCTTGGAGATGGTGACTAGCCCTACCTTGTTGATGACTTTGGCAGAGAAGTTTCTAGTATGTTCAATTAAATAAAGTTCCCCTCTTTAGTTTATGTAGATGCTTTTGTGTTTTTTATATGTGTATGTCTGTGTGCCTGTGTGTCAAAGATATATCCAACAATTGCTGTTTTACTGAGTGTTTTTAACATAAATTAATGTTCATGTTGCTTTTTGTATAATGCTTTTTCTGCTCCTATACTGACTCTATGGAAATAATCAGATGACTTTTTCCTAATTTCTATTAATAGGCTAGATGCATTAATAAATTTCTTAGAAATGAAATACCACTTTTTTCCTGGAATAAAAATCTCTTTGGCCAGGACGTACTCCTTGATATTCTATTTTATTATGCTGTTATACTTTATTACCTACTACATAATTTTAAATGTTTACAAAAATCTATATATTTCTTCCCCACACACTCTCTAACTCTGAAGTACTTTTTACCAGGATTTGAAGTATTACAGAATTTTGAAAGAGTTATCAGTATAGATCTTAAAATTGTCCAGCAAAATGCTGAATCTAACCTAACTTCATTATTCTCTTAAAAGAAAATTGATTGTTGAAATACATATTTTACTAGTAAAAATCCTTTACATAGAAATAATGTATTACAAGGGATATGAACTATATGTGATTATATTCTACATTTGCCTCTTGATTTTAGTTGAAGGGGTTATGTTATTTTTATCCTACACTTGAGAAAAGTGGATGAATGACTTGATGCACTCAGTTGAATAAGTAGCAGCAATAAATTCTAACCTAATTCTTTTGACGTTAAGATAAAAATTCCCATAAGTTCTTGTTGCCACCCCCTCTAGTAAAGATGAGGGTACATTAAGCCATCCACTCTCATGCTTTAGTCCTTCCTTTAGCCAATGGTTTAGGAATAATACCGATAATCATAGGATAAAATTGCTGTATCTGAATAACTAACTGAACAGCAATGTCACAAAAATCTTTGCCCCATGATCTTGATGCCATATGATCAATAACTCTTAATGAATGAACTGGTGATTTTTGTCCTTCAAGAGTTATTTTGCACTCTTTACCTACCATTCTAGTTTATAACTTGGCTTTATTACTTTAATTTAGGAGAAAAGAAAACTGTGAAGAACAATAATATCTTGGATAATATAGAAATAAATATTTCTCATTTGATGAAAGTAAGCCCTTTAAGGGAAAAGCAGACAATTAAATTCATTAATTACAAATGTATCCTTTTTTTAATCCTCATAATGCAATAAAAGCCAGCTAATTTTAAATGCCTATAGATTAGCATGACTTAAAGAAAATGGCAATAAGCTGTAAATAATAAGTTTTTAATTATAATTGCTAATCATGACAATTAATACTACACCCTCTCAAGTTTTATTTTTAAAATAATGGCCCTACATTGCCTTAACAAGATTTAATATAATTCGAAAATTCCTGTGAATATACTAAATAGCTATAATAAGCCCCATCATTAATTTAATAAAAGAAATGTTTTAAAAGGTGAATTGGAAAGAAAAAGAAAAAAAGCAATAGCTGTAGACAAAGGCTTCTTCTTTCTCCCCATGCATTTATTACTTGAGGGCAAAATGGGAACACAGAATAACGATTACTTCTGCTTTAGATTTTGTGTAAGGAAGAGAAAGAAAAATTTACTCCTCCCACTCTAGTTGGAAGGCAGAATGTATTCTAAGCATCCAAACAGTAACGAATGTCATCATAGAAAGTGGCAAAGGTTAATTTGGTGAGTGCCGGTAATCCCACCTCTTTTGGGATTATTTAGTAACCTCCAGTGCTCCGTTTTTCTTCTCAATTGTCTCCTGATTTACTGCTTCTATTTACTTTCCCTGACATAGTTTCTTTCTCACAAGTGGAGGCTGATTAGTTTTTGTTATGATTATATGACTTGATCTCTGGAGATTTTTGGGGGAGTGGTGAAAGGTACATAATGAAAAGATATGTTGCTTCTACTGAGATTACAGAATTAAATGTAATGCAAAGTTTATGCAAAAAGAAATGCAATCAATGAACGAGTTGAAGGAAAGATGAGGAATAACAGCACTGTGGATGGTTATGACGTTAATCTAAATTAAAATACAGACTGGAATTAATTTTGTCTTCTTGGATAGCAGAACACTCTTCCGATTTCCTCTCCTTGTGTTGACTTAGATAAATAACGTCCTCACTTTCAAATGCATGTGTCACCAACCAAAACAATCTAAGGAGGAAATCTGTTAGGCAAATGAGTTTTCCCAGATTATCATGGTTGCCTATTGAGACAAATGAGTTAGTAAGTTTCAGAGGATTCACCGCTCATGAGTATTAAAGTGCATGTTTGGTAAGAATTATAAAGTGCGTTCAATCTTCACTCCATGTACGTGAAGTAATATGAAGTAATATGACTGAATTCTAGAAGTTCAGGTCAAATGGAGTATTACAGGAAAGCTATAAAAATTGGTATTAAAAATATTTATTGTTAGCTTTATAGCACTGCTTTAAGTAAAGAATACAAAGACACCATTGAAATCTTGACCTTTTTTTGAAGGCTTGTTTAACCAAGGCAATCTAGAAGATATCTTATTTCATTTTCGTCCTTGTAAGATAATTAATATCATTGCACCCAACTTGAAAAGTTATGCCCTTCTATTATTTACCCTATGTAGTTTTATATATTATTTTATTTTTTTAAATTTTCATATTTATGTGCCTCATATTTCCAATTCCTCTCCAAGTTATATATTATAACTTTCTGAGAACTTCCCTACTTTTCATAAACCTCATAATATCTATCAAGCCTCCTTGAAAATACTAGGCATTTAATATATATTTTATAAAAAATCAATTGAACTGATGAGTTTTCTACATGATAGCTAACCTACCTTTAGTATGCGTAAAAATAGCCTTAAAAAAAAGTGCAAATTATCAAAAATTTTCATTGGCAGAAACCAATTCTAGCACCAATCTGAATTTCTATGTCACTAGATTTGGGTTCAAATTTATGGTTTTGACATTGATGTTTGTAGGTGGCCTAGGGAGTACACATGGAGAAACGCTGCATAAAGAAACTCAATTTATTCTTCACAACAAACATGAGATAGGTGCTATCATCTCATTCACAAAATTTTTGTTAATAATAAATTATGAGACAGGTATTTGAACTTGGCACCAAGTATACAAAAATAAATATTCTTGAGAAGTTCAGATCCTAGTGCATTTGTTCCAGCTAGCCCAGGAAAAATAAGGAAAATATGATTTCTCCCCCTTTCAACCCCTTTGTCAGCCAGGGCAGATTGCTTCTCTCTGAAGTTCCTATTTTCATCCTTACACTATTTGTATCATATCTATGATCCTCTATAGAGAATGTAGCTAGTTCCACACTATAATTTGGATAGAGAAATTATTTGTTACTAGGTTTCCTTAGGATATATTCTGTTTCTAGCTTTTCTGCTCTTTATATTTTGTGATCCTTCGAGTAGTAGTTATAGAGGTTGGAAAAGCTTAAAAAAAAAACCTTACAAACCAAATATATGCCAATATATTTGTAATCCTAGTTTCCTTCTCTCCATGCTTAATAATTCCATCAGTAGCAGCTATTTTGTTGGAAATGCCTTCCACAGCAATCCTCATAGGGGAGTTTAGAGTGCCTTGTCAAAAGTCATACTAAATAACATATTCCCATAACTATTACAGATCACTCTTTCGGTAGGAAATAAAAAACAGGAACAAAAATAGGATTATAATTTCAAATTCACTTCTGGGGATTCCAGCTGTCTTTTTAAATCACCTCTCTTTTGCTGCCTGGTTCTTCACTTGCAGCCCTGTCCAGCCTTAATACAAGAGGCCAAAGCCCAAAAACAAAGGTGTCAATGGTTAACAAAATACTCACTATCATAAAGAATAAGAACCAGTTCAAACCCTTCAGAAGCTTGTTGATTCACACCAGAGCACATAGTAATAAGACAAATTGCTCATTATACAGACACAGCTATTGACACAATTCTGACTGTGTTTCAGAGTGAAGAACGTTTTGTTTTTTAAAGCATGGAATAATGGTCTCCCACATTTTAACTCTCTAATTTAAATCTATATACTCTTTTATCTAGAATGAAATGATATTTTCTTCTGAAATTCTTTTACTGTCTGCCTTTGTGCATTCAGGCTGCTATAACAGAATACCAGAGACTGGGTGGCTTATAAAGAACAGAAATTTATTTCTCACAGTTCTGGAGGCTGGGAAGTCCAAGATCAAGGCATCAGCCGATACCGTGTCTGATGAGAGCCTACATCCTGATTAATCTTCTTGTGTTCTTACCTGGAAGAAGGGGACAAAGGAAATCTCTGGGCTCTCTTTTATAAGGGCACTAATTTCATTCATGAAGGCTACACCCTCATGACCTAACCATATTCCAAAGGCCCACCTCCAAATATCATCACATTGGGAGTTAAAATTTCAACATACGAATTTGGGGAGGATACAAACATTTAGTCCATAGCTATGTTTAATAGCTTGTATTCAAGTATTCTATTCTGAGACAAATAAAGTCAAATTATTTTTAAAGTCAATTTATTTTTAACTGTTAAACTTTCTAAATGAAAATAAATATTTGAAACACAATTGTACCTTAATAATAATAATCTTCAAATCCCACAATCAAAACACTGCAAAAAAAAAAACAAATTGGCTTTATTAAACCTTTTTTTGTTTCTGCCATTTACCATTTACAAGAGCTCTGTTGAAAATACCACAATAATCATTCTTGAAAATATAAATATAAAAAATAATTGTTCAGCATAATTGAATTATATGAAGTAATACAAAGTTTGCCATCCTCACTGAAGCATATGATTCATTTCCCATGCCTACTGACAAAAATCTCATAAATCTTACACTGTCTTATCTGGTAGATGCTATTTTTAACCCAACTGCATCAGATTCAACAGTGGTTAAACAATGGTTAGCCTAATTTAATGCTGCATTTTAATGTCTTGTGTTAAAATTAAATACAAAATGGAGACCAGATTTGAAAGTTTCCTGGGCAGACAAAACCATTTAAGCAACATAAACAAAACAAAATCTAACTTATTTCATGGACATAAGCAAAACTTAAGTGATTTCTTATAAATGCCTCTGAATATCATAAAGGAAAATTAAGTCATCTTCCTAAAATGGTGTGGGATAATCACTTTTAATCAATTCCCTGCCATTTGGAAATCCCCTTGTAAAGGTTAAATGACTTCCTCAATTTTCACCTTTGAGCCATCCTATAACATCATGCCCTTGAGCTTCATATCAGTTTTGAATTGAAAGCTCTCAGTTCATGAACTGTTCTCATATCCTCGATAAAATTTTGCTAAATACTATTTTATTGATCTAACAGTTTTAATCTTGCTACTTCCAGACTTTTGACATTTGCAAGTCATGGTTGCAGAATTCAGTGGCTATGACAAATTCTTGGCAAATCACGGAATTACATATTGCTCTAATGTAACCATCATTACCTACTCTGTCCTCTTTCTTTCTTACAATGTTAAAAAAAAACAGGACTTAGAGTCAATTTGGTTTTGAATAATATTCTTTCAATAAAAACAATCAGATATGTTTTATTTTCCCTTTGAAATATGAAAAATATACTAAAGTAAATCATTGATATTCAAAGTCTATTTGAGCACAAAGATAATTAACAAGCCTAGTTCTCTGTGCCAGAGGATAAAGGTTAGTTTGGGCCACATAAAAGAGCAAAACTTTCTACAAATTAGGAGTAGGAGAATGTAAGAAATTCGTAGATCATAAAATGCATGAAGTGGCAAAAATCATCCTACAGGAAGCTCAAACCAGAGAAATAGACGAAGGCCTCTTTGTTATTGAAACATGGAAACTTAACCCCCTAAATACAACATATTGATGGGCTTATCAATTTAAAATCCAATTAAAGAAATAAAAACAAATGAACCCTAGCTTCTGACTTTTGGTAAATGGCAGAGTAGCTTGGTGAGGCTAATGTTCCGTGGAAAACAATCTCAAAATTAGGGCAAAATATTTTCTTTTAAATAAGGTGTTTAAAGGCATTGAACTATAATCAAAAGGATATTATGCAGAACCTGGAGGAAAGTTGACAATTAAAAGATGAGAACTGTTCTGGAGAAATTGAGTCATTTTGCAGAGAGCACTCTTAAACCCAACTAGCCAGAACAACAGAAAGTTGCGGTTCACTCCCTAGTGGAGGAAAAAGAATGGTACTAAAGAAACAGGAAAATTAGGAGAGAAACCTAGAAGGAAGGCAGACACAGAAAGGAGGGTCCACAAAATATTCATATGAACTCTGTTGAAATCCTTGACTTATTTACCGTTAAACTCTGAACGTATGGGGATACATTTATGGTGTGGGGCATAAAAGACAGAGCTAGAAGCTGAAAGAAC
This sequence comes from Zalophus californianus, assembly GCF_009762305.2. Taxonomy (NCBI): domain Eukaryota; kingdom Metazoa; phylum Chordata; class Mammalia; order Carnivora; family Otariidae; genus Zalophus; species Zalophus californianus. Next base: position 19,450,540 of record NC_045600.1, read on the forward strand.
TGAGAAAGCTTAGTGCTGCCCCCAAGATTTCTCTTTTAATACATGGATTATTTGCAAGTAATTTACTAATTATCTCCTATATTGTTGATTTCTTTATTAATTGCACTGTGGTTAAAAAACATATTGTTGACTGTTGATAAATTCATTTCTTTAAAAGTTGAAGAGACTGGCTGAGTAATATTCCATTGTATACATATACTACATCTTCTTTATCCATTCATCAGTCGATGGATATTTGAACTCTTCCCATACAATGAAATATTACTCAGCCATCAAGAGGAATGAAATCTTGCCATTTGCAATGATGTGAATGGGGCTAGAGTGTATTATGCTAAGCAAAATAAGTCAGTCAGAGAAAGACAAATACCATATGATTTCACTCATATGTGGAATTTAAGAAACAAAACAGATGAACATAGGAGAAGAAAAAAAAAGAGAGAGGAAAACAAACCATAAGACACTTAACTCTAGAGAGGGTTGATGGAGAGGAGGTGGGTGGGGGGATGGGCCAGATGGGTGATGGAGATTAAGAAGGGTGCTTGTTGTGATGAGCACTGTGTGTTGTATGTAAGTGATAAATCACTACATTCAATACCTGAGACCAATTATACCACATATGTTAATTAACTAGTATTTAAATAAAAACTTGAAAAGAAAAAAAGAAATTGTTGAGACTTTGAAAGAAAGTTGAGACTGTTCTATGGCCTAACATTTGGCTAGTTTTTGATAAACATTTCATAATTATTTAAAAGTAATATGTATTTTTACAGTTTTTTGGTATATTACTCAGTATAAATTAGGCCACACTTGTTTATCTTGTTCTTTTAATATTCTATATCACTATTAATCATTTTTGTTTGTTTTGTTTGCTGAAAGATGATATAGCTGTGATGAAAGATGTGCAGAGCTTTTATTTCTGTTAAAATTTGCTTCATATATTTTAAGCTGTATTAATAGGTATGTATATTTAGAGTAGTTTTATCTTACTGTTCAATTAAATATTTAATCATTTTGAACTTTCCTTTATTTCTGGTAATACTATTTGCATTAAAAGATAGATTTTTAATATTAAAGTAGCCATATTTTGACATTTTTTTAATTTAGTGTTTACATATTACATGTTTTTAAATCCTTTTCTTCCAATTTTCTCCTAACCTTCTATTTCAGATGTATTTTTAGGAAAGGCAGATACTTTAGTTTGTTCCCTAGTTCTACCATATTGTTTTTTAATTTTATTACTTGTTTTTTGAGGTTGATTAAATTGCTGCTATATAAATGAATCTTCCTTCTTGCTATTTGCTTTCTATTTTTCATATTTCTTCTATGTTTCTTTCTTTAGATATGTATTTTCATTGATTATTTTTTTACTTTAAAATTTTTCTTCTCCTGTATTAATTTACTGGCATTACTGTACTCTCTTTTAGGGCTTATTCTTGAGATTGCAAGATGAATTCTTGACCTGTCAAGTCTAACATAATTTAGAACATTCGTCTCTCTCTGGAAAATACAAAACTGTAGAACATTTTTTAAAGATTTATTTATTTATTTATTTGACAGAGAGAGAGAGCACAAGCAGGTGGAGTAGCAGGTAGAGGGAGAAGGAGAAGCAGGCTCTCTGCTGAGCAAGGAGCCTGATGCGGGGTTCAATCTCAGGACCCTGAGATCATGACCTGAGCCAAAAGCAGTTGCTTAACCAACTGAGCCACCCAGGAGCCCCAAAACTATAGAACATTTTAAATCCATTTGTTTTCTCCTGATTCTTACTCCTGAGTTGTGGTTATATATGTACCACTGGGATTTGCCAGGATGCCTTGTCTGACATGGCAAGCCCTGGACTCCACTTTTTTTTTTCTTTTTCTTTTTCTTTTTTCCTCTTTTTTTTTTTTTTTTTACCATGCCATCCCCACCTTAACCTGCACAAACTTTCAAAAGTTCTGCTTAATTACTCAGTTTTCCAGCCACATCTCCAAGTACCACCGGGCACCTCGAGGAGAAAGCAACACCCAATAGTAGGATCACCTCCCAGGGCTTCCTGCTTTCTTAGACATTTGCACTGCAATTTTTCATCCTTTTGGCAGTTCTTGCTCTCGTCTACATCAGGAGCTCTTCCCCTAACATCCGTATACCCACAAAAATTCCATGGGTGGGCTTTAGAGATTGGATCACCTGGGTATAAAGAGGTTTAACAGTCTTTATCTTCAATCCTTCGATTCCTCATGCCAAACTGGCTTGATTAGAAATAGATAAGGAAGCCCAGTATTTTTCTGTTTCAATTTTATCACCAAATACATTTTCATGAGCTGTAGCGGATGCAGTGATTTCTGAGTTGCAGGGGTCTTGACAGCAAAAGCATGAAGTTGACAGAGCTGAAGAAGAAACAGCTTCCCTCCCTCTTTTGGTCATGAGACTGTACCCCGGAGTGTCAGCTTGCTTTCTTTCTCCTTTTTTTTTTTTTTTAATAGGAAAGCTATGTTGAAGTAAATTGATCCTCCTCAGACTTTGCCTTTGCTTGGCTAAGAACCATTTTTCCTCTTTGTTAAAAAAAAACCTGCCAGACCTAAGGTCACTGCTGTGTTTGAGCAAAGTGGACGGTGCAATAGTCCACTTAACTCATCTGTTAGGTGGCATTTGCATTTTGATTCCTGTGCACCGAAATGCATTAGGGAAGTGTGTTTATGCATGAATAAGATATAAAAGGGAACTCCTCATGGAGTAAGAGTCATAGAAAGTATGTTTCTCCTTTCTGGCTCTGAAAAGCAGCAGCAGAAATATGCTCTGCAAAAGATAATCAGGAAGAATATTCCTTGCTAAGTAATAAGGCTTATAAATAGTTGAAACATTTAATATAATAAATTTCATACAATTGAAAATCATAGGCTCTTTTCATTAAGCAAAACATACTGACTCTTATTATAAAGCACATTTCAGGAAAGAGATTATCTAGAGCACTCATCTGCATGTTTTGGAAAAAAGGAGGGGGGAGGAGAAGGGAGAAGCTAGTTTTATATGCCAGTCTCTGTTCCTCTCAGCATAACCCAAAGTTTCAGAATTTAAGATTCTACTTGTCAACTTTATCCCAAGGAGAGCAAAGGAAAGCATGATATTATACAGTCAGAACTTTGTCCCTTCTGTTGCATTCTATCCTCCTGGAATGGAATCTATGTCTCTATCCCAGTAATAACACACAAGGTGTCACTCTCTTCTCACCAAAATAAATATTCTGCACCTACTGTTTTGAATATAATATGCGCCGGTTTTCCTTTTGGCATTACAACCATGCTCTGTCTATCCCTGCTTATCCTGATATCCCTAGAAATATTTTAACACCATTAAAAAAGCAGTTGCCCCCAGTTCGACTTCCCTTTGCTTGAAGAGTGAATTTTAAGAGCTGAGATATTTCTTTTACAGGCATGGAACTTTACCTGAAATTCCTTCCCTTACTTAGCAAAGTATACTTGTTGATGGTGGCCGAAAGGAAAAATAATTCAGTGCCTGGAGACAAGGCCTGTGGTGGGAAAGTCTGAGCCCTAGACTCTTAGTTCAATAGTATTAGCAACAGTGGAAAAATATAAATTATATTCTTCATGTTCTATATGCTATTAAAAAATTCCAGTATACTGAGGTGATGAACATGGCATGTGTTAAAAGACAAAACATGTAGGAAGAGAAAGAAAAGAAGGCAAGAGAGGAAGAGATAAAAGAGGAAGAACAATGACAAGAAACCCTATTTAAAGTGCTTTGTACAAGGTGCTTAACTAAGTTCCCTGTGCTAAGATATACATAATTACATTGGAAACTCATAGCTTGATTCAGATACACTTAGAATTGTAAGGATTACTGCGGATTATCGTGAGGACTAATTTTATCAGATGAGAAGCCTATGGTTTAGACAGGATCGATGTCTTGTCCAATGCTGTAGTTATAAGAGGATCCAAACCCAGCTCTGACTGCAGAGGGTAATGAGTAACTACTATTATGTCCTCCCTCCCCTTTTAGAAATGCTAAACCAAGAGGTTGACCTAATTGGGGTTCTGGTGAAAATCTACACTTATTTTATAAAATTCATTTTGTAGTAGATATAATAAGAAACTCAATGCTAATCCCTCCAGGTCAGAAATCAGGAGGGACATATCACAGGGGGACCCAAAAATAAATTTATTTGGAAAACAAACTGCTTATTTCCACCAGGTAGAAGTCTCTTAGGTGGTCTCTCTTTCTGTATCTCAGGTCTGCAGAGCAAACCAGAGCCAATCAGGAAGCAGATTAACTAGGTACACATTTAAATTAATAATTTTCTTCCAAACGTATTGCAGTCACTTTAACAAGCAAAGCTAAACAGAACGCTTCAGTAAAAGGAAGGAACAAAGAGAACTGATATATATGGAACAATCATCAATTTTTTTGTTGTTGTTAGAGAAATGCCGTCATCAATTTTAAACAAAAACAAACCTCAAAACCAATGAAACTGCTTCCTTTCTTCGCAAAGAGCCCCACCCAGAGTATGGAACTAGCATTACCCCCGAAAGCTATTCTGACCCACAAAACACAACTAGAAAAAAAACATTTCTACTTTTTTCTTCCCCCCTGGTCTTAAGCGGGTCTTAGAGACGTTATTACATATGGCTTCTTCACCACTCTTTTGTCATAACATCTGGATTTGGGAATCAGTCAATACACTAAATTTAAGTAGGGAATGGAAGATTAGAAGAACAACTTTCTCCCTAAGAATAAATAATTCTTGCTTGTCAGATGAGAATAAAGATCCTTCAGCCAGGAAAGAGAGAAATAATGCTCCAAAGCTCAAAAAAATTACTTTTTTTCTTTCTCTTTAGGAACGATATTTTTTTCACCTACTTCTGCCAGACCCTACCTTTCCCAAGAGTCTCTTTTGTCTAGATTTTTCTCTCTCCGGGCAATCTTTATCAGCTCCAGCTGTCCAAGGTAAGCTTTTTTCTTTACCTCACAAAGAGTTTTCGGAAGAAAGAAACGTTAATTACAACCCTTTAGAGAGTCAGCTGAGTTATTTAGAATTGTTGTCTGGGTCCTCCAATTTTATCCAACCTTGTCTTTGGGGCTAGTGAATGGTAGTGGAAAACTCAGGTGCTTTTAAACAAATCAATCTTTATAAAAATCTCTTCTGTACCAGTAAAAAGCTGGTGGTCATGAGCAAGTCATATCAGCTACCCTCACTTAAAAAAAAAAAAAAATTGAGAACATCATTCCTGTGAGAGAAGGCTATTAGGAGAGATAACATATAAGATACACAGAGTATGGGATGCCTGGGTGTGGCTCAGTAGGTTAACCATCTGCCTTCAGCTCAGGTCATGATCCCAGGGTCCTGGGATTGAGCCCCGCATCGGGCTCCCTGCTCAGCGGGGAGTCTGCTTCTCCCTCTGCCTCTGCCTGCCACTCCCCCTGCTTGTGCTTTCTCTCTCTCTCTCTCTCTAATAAATAAATGAAATCTTAAAAAAAAGATGCATAGAGTATGATCTTGGCATATTTGGGAAGAAAATATTGAAAATTTGGAAAGAAAAAAACTTTGAAACTTTGGGTATTAGACAGGAGTTTAGGTGCTGTGGAAAAGAAGAGGAGGGAGGGGTAAGGAAGATACGCTGTGCCTTCACAAGAAGAAAATACAGCAAGAGTAATGAGTGAGATCAATTGAAGGGTCAGAGAATGTTGATGACTCAGAGAAGCTTCTTAGGCCTTCTCCCCTCCCACACAAAAAGCCCCATTACCAGATTCCTCAAACTACATATCATCCTTCACTACCTCTCTTGTTACTTCAACCCCTCAAAAAATTCTTGAGGCAGAAGATAAACAGGAAGTCCTGAGGGACAGGTAAGGGACCGCATTTACTTCAGTTCCCAGGACTCTGCTTTCCCAACAGTTTCAAGGAAGCCTCATCATATTTCATTTTAGAATACTCATGGCATAGTATCCAGGGAAGGAGGACCTTAGCATGTGTTTCCTGCAGTTTACTTGGAAATGAAGGGTGGAGTTAGAAGGATTGAGTATCCTAGTATCACTCAACCACATGGTGGTGGATTCTGGGCCAGTTCAATGACAGGTGGACCTCCTTTGACAGGTAGCCTGCATCCCTTGACTAAATACCCTTTGTGAAAGGAAGATACATCATCCCATTACCTTTTATTCATGTATATATATGAATTATATATATATATATATATATATATATTTTTTTTTTTTTTTTTTTGTAGGCCCCACACACATCATGGAGCCCAGCAGGGAGCTTGAACTCTTGACCCTGAGATCAAGACCAGAGCTGAGGGGCTCCTGGGTGGCACGGTGGCTTAAGTGCTGGACTCTTGCTTTCCACTCAGATCCTGATCTCAGAGTGGTGATCTCAGAGTTGTGAGATCAAGCCCCATGAGGGGCTTGACACTCAGTGCGGAGTTTGCTTAAGACTCTCTCTCCCTCTGCTTCTGCCCCTCCCCAACACACACTCTCTCTCTCTCTCTCTCTCTTTCTAAAAATAAATAAATAAATCTTAAAAAAAAAAAAGACCCAAGCTGACATCAAGAGTTGGATGCTAACCGACTGAGCCACTCAGGGGCCCCTATTCATATTTTTTCAGAGAAGTATGCACTTAAGACATAACATCACAAATTGATGATAATAAAAGTGGTAAGAGTAGCAAAAATGAGAATATCAATAATTTTAATAATAAAACAAATTAATCACTGCTAAGTAACAACTAGGTGACATCCTCTGGGATGATGATGTTAAAAGCATTTTTTAATTTAATTTTTATTAAAAAATGTAAGTTTTGTTATTCTTATTTTTTTTAAAGATTTATTTATTTATTTGAAGGAGAGAGAGAATGAGAGAGAGAGAGCACATGAGACGGGGAAGGGTCAGAGGGAGAAGCAGACCCCCCGCTGAGCAGGGAGCCCGATGCGGGACTCGATCCAGGAACTCCAGGATCATGACCTGAGCTGAAGGCAGTCGCTTAACCAACTGAGCCACCCAGGCGCCCTGTTATTCTTATTTTACACATGAGATAACCAAGGCTTATAGGAATTAAGTGTAATGCCCAGAGTCACACAATTATTTAAACTATTTAGTGGCATAACTGAGATTCCAGAAGTAGGGCAGTTCCTTCAATACTGTCCCAACAGGTTGGGCAGAGACAGGATTTATGGAACTAACACACTACACACTGCAACAGTGCAAAGGTACGAGGATTATGCTAAGAGAGAGGTGGGGACCTAATGGATTCAGGCATTTTCTTTGATATGTGTGTACTCATGTATGTGTATTTCCTATAATTTGGACACCATGCAACCACAATAGTCCTAAAATGTAGGTATCATCAGTGCCAAGGTCACTGATGATCTACCTAAAGCTCAGAGAAATGAAATAATCTCTTCAAGATCACTTCCATTATAAGCATAAGAAATGAAATTCAAATTAAATCCAGGTATCCTGGAATTTCTCCGTATTTCATTCTTCCTATGGCTGATGGTAAGTTTACTTTGTAAAAGAAGAATTTAAAAATTCTTTTTTTAAGTGTTTATTTACTTATTTAAGTAATCTCTACACCCAATGTGAGGCTTGAACTCATGACCCTGAGATCAAGAGTCTCATGCTATCAACTGAGCCAGCCAGGTGCCCCAAAGATGAATTAATTTAAAAATATTTTGATTTTGGGTGCCTGGGTGGCTCAGTCGGTTAAGCGTCTGCCTTCAGCTCAGGTCATGATCCCAGGGTCCTGGGATCTAGTCCCATGTTGGGCTCCTTGCTCTGCAAGGAATCTGCTTCTCCCTCTGCTGCACCCCGCCCCCGCCGCACTCATTCTCTCAATCTCTCTCTCTCTCTCACATAAACAAATAAAATCTTTAAAAAATACTTTGAATTACCTGAAAACATGTATATATCAATTACTCTTCTTTGTGTATTTTATTCCATTTGGTTGTTAGTTGGTAATAGCCAACCAAAGTTGTGAACATGAAAGCACTTGTTTGTTTATTAAATGAACAGAGTATTAGATTGATAAAGTTGTCATAGACACTTTGGTGAAAAATGGAGAGGCGTCTGAAATTCACACTTGTGAAGGTGGCCGTGTAGTGGTGTACTGAGAAATGCTCAACAAGTGGATCTCTGGAAAAGTGGAAGCCCTGCTTGGTAGGTATATCAATTTTCAGGGTGTAAATACTCTCACCATGGCCAATTTCAAACTGTTAACATAATGGCATCAACATGGAGTCAGGAAGAAATGTATACAGTGCACTGAGAAGCTATAGCAAACTAGTACAGAAAACCACTGAAGCCACACTTTAACACAACAGAAGTAATGAAGTGAAATATTACCACCCAATAGTCAGCACCAAGCAAATATTGCTACAAAAGGAAAAAGCCAAAATTTATCCTGTGGGTGTCTGGACATTGGACAGTATTGACTTTATGTTGTATCCAATGTAGTTCAGATTTTGAGTTTTCAACCTCCATTTGTTCCTCCCATGGCTACGTTTCTAAGATGTTTCACAATTTCCTTCTCTATAAAATTCAAGAAATGGTACCAGTGCTAAATTGGACTCCTTACAAAAAGGAGAGTCACATTCATCAAAAATGACGGGCTATATAGAGCAGGCAAACTTATTCCTTTCTTTCATTGCCCAAATAAATCATTCATTTATGGAAAAGGACTTTAAGGACACCCTAATAATTTCACTTCCACAACTCCACTAATATCAAATCCTCAACATTGCAGGTGCTAAAAGGAAACTCTATGATAAATAACATCTGCAAAGCAAGGAATGGTTTCTAAACCACCCACAAGAACACTTGATCAAGCCAGGTATTACTGGGCTTCAGACAAATTGTTTTGACTCCACTGAAAAGCCTAATAATTTTGGATTGTTGAACCATCACAGGAGAAAAATGTAATTGCTGTGGAAATTAGTTTTAGCGACATCATTTTGAGTTTATGTTCAACATACTTTTTAGGTTGTTTTATGCAAGGCCCTATAGGTGACATAAGGGAAATAAAAGGAAAATAACATTTACTTTGATTTGACAAAATTTATACACAAAAAATAATAACAGAACATACCTATTAGAATGTGACCATGAGTTATACCAGGAAAAATATACCCTAGGAGCTGGAAGAATACACAGAAATACAGGATTTTATGATCTAATGTGTAATCTGAGAAAGAGTCATAAAGATGCCAGATGTAAGTCTGAGTTTGAAATTGTACCAGACATAGAGATGAAAAATCATCCCCAAGAAATGTGGGAAAAGAAGAGAGGTTTGATGGTTGCATCAGGAGAATAAATAAATACAGGGTATTTGTTGAATTCATTCACATATTATAAATTTACCATGGATTATTCCAATTATGGTTTGTATTTTATATAGTATAAAGACTCTAGAAAGTGATAGGCAAGAAAAGCTGTCTACTCAGATCTACTCAAGAAAATGCTCCACGCCCTCACCAACAAAGAGTATTTTAAATCTATTTATAGCCTGTGTAGTCATATGTAATAGTAGTTTTAATTTGAAATTCCTAGATGACTAATAAGATTGAATATATTTTCAAGTATTTATGTCCATTTGGATATCCTCTTTTGTGAAGTTCCTGTTTAATTCTTTTAGTTATTTTTTTTAACCAGATTTTCTCTTCTTTACTAATGGATAGGAATTTGTCAATTCTTTCTTTATAATTAGGGGGATTTCTGTGTAATCATTGTCATCTTTGTATACCCACACTGTAATGAACATATTCTTTATATTGCCATCTGAAAGATTTACTTTTTAACTTTTACATTAACATCTAAAATCTACCTGAAATTAGTTAGTGTTAATACTGTGAATCTCTCTCTTTTGTTTACATCCAATTGATAAAGTGCAATTTATTGAAATTACTATCTTTTTTTCCATTCTTCTGTTGTGCTACCTTAACTATAAATCAAGTATCTATCTATCTATATCTGAGTCTGCTTCTAAACCCTATTCTACTCTCTAGGATGATTTGACTAATCTTGCACCAATAACACACTGTCTTAATTACAGTGGCTTTGAAATGAGTCTTGATATCTGAGACTTGTAGTCCTCTTACTTTAGTCTTTTTCTTCAAGATTGCATTGGCTGTTCTTGGCCCTTTGAATGTTTGTATGGATTTTACTGTCAGCTTATAAATTTCAACAAAAGAATTCCATGAGAATTAGGATTTTTCTCTTCCTTGGGATTTCAGTAAACTTATGGATGAATTTGGAGATCATTGGTTTCTTTGCATCCTAAGTCTTCCATTCCATGAATATTCCTTCATTGTTTTAGATCATATCAATTCTCCCTCAATAATGTCTTATGATTCACTCAGGTTTATCTCTTCATTTATTATAGTTTTTTCTAGGTATTTTGATGATTTGATCAGTTCAGAATATTGAAGATTTAAATATTAAAGGCATTTAAAATCCTTGAAGGAGATTTAGGCAAATATCTTTATGATTAAAGGTCTAGAATGTTTCTTGTATGTGAAAAAAATCACAAACTATAAATTAAACAGGGAAAACATTACAATATTAAAAGAAATACTATTCATAAAAAACACCAGAAATTGAGAAAAAAAAATTGAACCTCAAACAGAAGTTATTGACAGTATACACAACCAAAACTGGAGAAAAAAAAAACATCTATCATTTAGGAAAGAACAAATATCTAAATTTTAAATGACCTAAATTCATGGAAGGAGCACTTAGCCAAAGAAGAAACACATATGACCTACACATATATGACAAAGCTTAGTAATGATTAATCATTATTATTTCTCATTAATAATAATTCAAATACAAATTATAGCCAAATTAGATAGAATCTAATCACTTGTTTATCAAAAAAATAAAATGTCTGACAAAACTGAGTGGTGGTGAAGATATATAACAGGGGAACATTCATGCACTGAATATACATTCACGCACTGAAGAGAGTGAGTGATAAAAAACTGTCAAGATTACTTTACAAAACAATTCACATTATATTTTAAGGTTAAATATAATCCAACAAGTACACTCTCAGACATGTGACTTAATAGAATGATTTATGTCCATTTGTTTATTTTTTTAAATTGAGCGTTGCTGCATATTAGGTTGTGCAATTATTTTGGTGGGTCATACAAAGCATTTTTGAAAATGAAATAGAATAGAGAAGAAAAGATCAATATTCTCCTAACATGTTAAGGGTAAGGGCTTCAGTCACGCACATATTTGTTGGAAGAGGCAATCCACCCTGGGCCTTGGTGGCCCTGCACATTGCTGCTACATGGGCCAAGAATGTAAAGCTCCACCCACTCTTTGTCCAGGCCACTACTCAGGGTGGTATTTGCAGTGAACAGCCTTGAGGGATGAGGTAATGTCTCCCCCCAGACAAAGTGCAGGCTTACTATGTAAGCGGATGATCACCCAAGCTCAGTGTTTCTCTCCCATAACACAGCCCACTGCATGTTCAGGCATCCATCATGAACGCTTTGTGTCACACCTGTGGGACTTTGAGGTATGGGAAATTGATGCCAGAAAGCATGAGGCTCTGGCTACTGCTTTTGCCATGAGTAATGAGGTCCTTTGTCTCTGACTTGAGAGTTTTGTGTCTCCTGCCAGCATCCATGAAATAATAACAGGCTAGTTTATTAGCTTGCAAGTAAGATGATATCCCGCACTCTGCACAATTTTCCCCAATGTTTTCCTGGCCACATTGTGAAACTTTTCTAACTGTGGATCACTATCAGAAAAGTTTGAAAGCCTTTTCATGAATCAAGAAACATGTAGAATACGATTTATAGTAGTAGAATTTGTAATACCCAAAATAAAACAAAACAAAAGCTGAAAGAAACACAAATGTTAATCATCACGATGATGATAAATAAATTCTAGAATGGCCATTCAAAGCAATATACATAGCAGTGAAAATAGACAACCCACAGGAACATGCTACAAAATGGATCATAGAAACAATGTGGGGCAAATCAAGTCAATTATGGATGACTATCTGCAATATAACAGCATTTTTAAGAATTTTTAAAATAGGGGCGCCTGGGTGGCTCAGTTGGTTAAGCGACTGCCTTCGGCTCAGGTCATGATCCTGGAGTCCCAGGATCGAGTCCTGCATCAGGCTCCCTGCTCAGCAGGGAGTCTGCTTCTCCCTCTGACCTTCCTTTCTCTCATGCTCTCTACCATTCTCTCTCTCTCTCTCAATAAATAAATAAAAATCTTTAATAAAAAAAGAATTTTTAAAATAAAGATAATTAAGCAGTATTCTAAGACTACATACATGTGTGGTAAAAATCGTTATTTATAAAATAGAATAAAAATATAAACATAATATTCAGGATAGTGCTTAGTCCTGGAAAAAAGTCAGGCTTATGTGATTAGAATAAGCACATGAGTAGCTTAAATGAAGAATGTATACACAGGAGTTCATTAATGGTTCATAATGCAAAAATATAAAACATATATTAATTTAATGTGCAAAATATTACTTGGTAACTTTTTTAAATGACCCAAATTCCAAAACTGGAAGAGGAGAATGGGCAAACTATGTACACTAATGATACCAAAAACTATTTGTTTCAATCTTTAATATAATTGCCACCAATGGAGAGTAAAACAATTTAATTTCAAACTGCATTAGTTTTTACTGCTTGGAGCACAGGCTATGAAATTTTAAAAGATGTTCTTTAAGTAACCAATTTTATATTAAATTCCATTTTATTTTATAGAAATGGAAATTTGAAAATGGCAATAAATTCAGATTTAAAGCTTAACATTTTGTTTGTAATTTGGAGATTCACATAGAACACCCCCACCACCACTTTTCTGCGTTGAAAAGAAGCTCAGATGGTATTATACCCAGAGCTTAAGAAATCCAAAAACAAGAATATAGAGAAAATGTTTGAGAAGCTGGAAGTTAAATGGATCACTCTCTATATGCACCATGCTGAGTGAAACATAAAATTAAATTAAATTCACAAACAGAAACATTCCAGCTTTCAAATGTTGCTAGTTCTCCACTACTCCAATGCTACAAGTAGAGATTTAAAAAGTTACATTGAGCTATGAAGGCATGAGTTCTCCCGATGATAAAGCAAAATTTCCAAATATAGACTCATATGACCAGTGAAGTTTTAAAAGGGGGAGGGGGGAAAGGAAAAAAAAACCTTAAAAATCATTTCTCAAGCAGTATACTCATTTTTACAGCATGCATTGGTTTATAATTTAAGTGCATAGAGTACCATTTATTCTTCCTTTTGTAAAAAAAATGAAAAAATAAATAAAAGTAATATAAGGTAAATGTTCTTGTGCTAGTTTGCCCATGCCAACGTATACGGTTTATTTCTAATTCTGTTTGTATGTATGGTGCAAATGGAGTCTTATTAAATCTGTGGCTTCTAGTCTCATGATTACTTTTTCACAATTTATTCCATATGCCATCCGGCATTTGTAATTCTTACTCCATTAAAAGCCTTTATTTTTCTAGCTTCTCAATGATCCCATTACTTTCCAGGCAACCCGAGCCCAGTTGGTTTTGCAGGAATGTCATCTCAGCAAAAACCTCTCTGAACAAAGATGTTTGCCTGGTCCAGAAAGCTGTAGGGTCGTGGCTGGCTTCCTGTATCTTTGGGGTCAGCAGCAACCCACCTTCTCACTGCCCAAGCGCTCCCTTGGCCCTCCACATTATATATTTGGCCATTCCTGCTGTGGAGGAAGAAGCAAACCATAGTTACTTTATAGCCAGCAATTAGACTCAAGGTTTTGGGAATTTACGTCCCCCTTAAAAAAGAAAAGCAATAGTACCCTCAGAAAGGTATGGAAAAAAAATTGTTTTAAAGAAAATAACATGGAGTCAGTGTGAATATGCTACAGTCCTAAATTGATGCTGGGTTTGGCTCCAATCTGCTGAGGAAATTTAAGGCTTCTCAAGGCCTGGACATACTGTGGCAGAAATATAACAAAAGCCACAAGAATGGAATTCCAGATGGTCATGTTAACATTGCTCTGCATAGAGAAATCCACCATCTCTAAACTTGTTCAAATCATCTTACTAATATGAGCATCATTCAAATGATTAAGCACATGATTCCTACAGAAGGAAGCAGTATATGGCATTAAGTATTACCACAGCAGATAGAAACACATTTTCCTACCTATAATGGGTTAATAATATTTAAAACACAAAATGCTTTCAGTTCAGGTACAGGGTTTGTGATGAGACAATAGATTCAGGACAGCCTGTGTTCTTCGAATTCTGCCTCACCCTCCTGCCAATGAAGAGTATCACTTGGATTTCTCAACCTAAATTTCTCTACCTCCCTCTGGGAGGTAGTATCTGAGGTAGGTCATACTAAACACTCTTTTAATTCACTGTGATACTCTATGTGGCCTCACCTTTCTATCATCTGAGCATGCATCTAAAGGATGGTAGAATATGCCACCCCAAAATACATTGCTTCTGCATATAATTTTGAGATGTAGGCACTTGAGAAACAGCCTATGTAAGGAGAGGCTTTCTCTGAATTGCCCTTCTCTGCTTAAGGACAAATCCTCCAACAGGAACTCAGTTGGCTAAATCTTCCCCCCAGGAGCTTCATCTGCCAGGGAAGACTGACTCATCACAGGAGAAAAGACTGGAAGTCGACACCACACTAGACACACTTTGTCACAAACCGTCATACCTCTCAATCTGTTTTCCTAAGGGCATCAAAGACCACCTGTTCTTCCTCTTTCCTAAAAATCACTTCAGCCCCCTTAAAAAGTCAACCCCCCCACTTCTCCTTCCCCATTATGATAGTATTTAATCCTGAATTCTATACCTACTCCAGAAGTTACTCATTTTCCCTGAGTATCTTCCACATATATATGAAATATTTATGTTAATAAACTCTATTTGTTTTTCTCTTGTTAATCTGTCTTTTATTTCAGAGGTCTCAGCTAAGAACTCAGAAGAGTAGAAGAAAATTATCCCCCCCATCCCTATAACCACTTTCCCAAAGCAGAATGCCTGTCAGCCTCTGTGACATCTTCCTGTGCAGCCTCATCGCTGCTCCTCAATGTTGATTTGCCTCTTTGTCCTCTTCATTGAAAGAGTAGATGTTGAAAAAGAGAGTTTTGGACTGAACTAGGCTGAAACCCCAATACAAGCATTTATCGGTTATAATATGACCTACGGTCAGAGAGTTAATGTCTCCAAGACTTAATTTCCTCCTCAGTAAAACACTCACCTCATCCTCTGTTTGAAAAGACCAACTGAGCTGATACAGGGAAAGCATCAGCCAGTGACCAGCACAGAGTACTAACTTAATTCACGGTACTAATGATGGTGAAAATGAGGAGGAGGCAACAGGATGGTAAGATCAACAATTATAAGCATTATTGTATAATCCAATGAATTTAAATATCTCTCAATATCAGACTGTTTTCTATCCAAAATATGATCTAGGAAAATGTTAAGATATACAAACACAAGACTAGAAGATAGGAGGTTTGAAACTTAGAATCATGAAATAAGTTCAAAGGACTTTTTCTAACCACAATGGTTCCTTTAAAGAAAACAACATTTTTAAGGTATTATTTATTTATTTGAGAGAGAGAGAGAGAGAGAGAGTGAGAGAGTACAAGCAGGGGGAGGGGCAGAAGGACGACCAGACTCCCTGCTGAGTGGGGAGCCCAATGCAGGGCTTGATCCCAGGACCCTGAGATCATGACCTGATCTGAAGTTAGACACTTAACCGAATGAGCACCCAGGGACCCCATCAAGGTCTTTTTCTTGGTTCTTTTAAAGAAAACAATCCTGAGAGATGAAAACTACGCATGTGCTAATGTGAAGCTATAGCAACACTGCCTTTATGATTTGTACTTGAAACATTTTAATTACCATTATACATGCTTTTGATGAAATGTGCCAGTACAGCTCAGAGACTGGTTAATTCATGTTTTCATGTTGCTTGTATTTTAATAGAAGTCAAAACATGCTCATAATTTTATTTTATCACCTCTCTGGATTGCAAAATATTTTCTTTCTTATATTTTGAAGAGTTAGTATTCAAAGCTTCTCATCTTTACATAGAGCATTTAAATGATTTAAGTGTTTGTTTTATCCCTTTTCTGACAAAAATGTGTGTTTTGGGAATTTGGAGGATACAGAATGGACCTTTTCCTTAGTTTTAAATTGTCCTAAAAAAATCAGGGAAATCATGAAGAATAAGTAAAATTGAAAAGTGTGGAAGTCAGTAGGGGAGCATTTTATGGAACAAATTGGTCAAGCAAATGTACATAGACCAAAAGCTTAGAATACTGCGTTAGCAAAAGGACATTTGACTGAGTGCAGTGGAAGCCAACTGAGTGGCTTATACAAAAAGGGAAAACTTAGTGGAAGAATACCTGGTACTACATCAAAGCCACTGCCAACAGTGTGTCTGGATTTCACCAGAACCTAGAACAAGAACATGAACATTGATGAGAAGGCAAGCAGTTACTGTTTCCTCTGCTTCTGTTTTAAGGAAAACAAGTGCTCCTCTCTGTTTCTCCTTGTGTCATCTTTTAATTTTCACCTCTGCATATTCATATTCATTTCCTCTGTTCTTCTTCTACATGGTCCATTGGGATTGTCTCAAAATGGTGCCTCTGGTCATCTTTCAACTTGAGTTCCTGTCACTAACCAATGATCCTCTGTCCCAGTTTAGGAGAAAGAATAGAATTGACTCAGTTTCAATCATGATTTACTCAGTCATCTCTGACTTCAGGGAGGGATGATGTGGTGTATAGGTCTACAAGGTCCGATATCTGTGAGATGTGCAATATACAGTACAGGGTATGTCTTTTACACATGGAAAGATAAAGAGGTATAAATTCACTCTGACTAGAGGGAAATATTTCTAAAGGAGAATATTCATATAAGTCAGGTTATATTCATTAAATAATACCAGATGACATAATCGGTAAGCCTTAAAATCTCAATGACTTAACCAAATAGAAATCTACTTCCAACTTATGTAAAGTTTAATTGATAGATGTGTCGGAATTGTAGACAGTTTGTCTGCTACAACACTTTCAACCATATTGTCTCTTGGAGGTTCTGCCTTATTTAACATAAGGCTTCCAAGATTGTCCTGGGTTTTGACATCCAGCCAACAAAGAGGAGAAGATCATGGATAATCATGTGTTGGACTTTGTCATGGACCGGTCCAGAGTGGGAGGCACATTACTATGGTTCAATTTCCATTTATTAGTATTCAGTTATATGTATACATCTTACTTTAAAGATGGCTGGAAAATGCAGTTTAAAAAAAATCCAAGAAAAAAATATTTGGGGCTTTGATTACCAGTCTCAAGAGGCTGGATATCATTCTTTTGTCAATGTGGAATTATTGAACATTTTTGAGTTAATAAGGTAAATCTGAGCAGTGGTTCAAGTGATGTAATTTGACACCTCTGTATCAAATAGAAGTGGAGGATGAGTGATTTAAATTTCTAAAAGTCAGGACACAATGATGAAATGCAAGGTTTTTATAAAAGTAATTTTGACAAATCATGGAAAATAATAAGAAGTAGAGAGCAAGGTCTTCTTTTTCCTTTCAAGAACTTTTGGGGGCACCTGGCTGGCTCAGTCAGTAGAGCAAATGACACTTGATCTTAGGGTCGTGAGTTTAAGGCCCACATTGGGCATAGAGCTTACTTAAAACATAAAAACAACGACAACAACAAAAAAACAATAAAACCTATTTATTGAATATTTACCCTGTGCCAGAGACTGGGTGATACACTCGTAGTACAGTGGTTTACTCTTCATGCATCTATGGACAGTTGTAGTCTAGTGAGATGGGGGGTGGTGATTAAGTGTAAATTATTCAATTACTAATGTAGCACCTAATTAAATTGTGATCAATATTGTAAAAGGATAGAAACCTATGAACGAGTGTAACAGACTAGGCAAGGGCTCTCAGAGTAAGTGAATTTTCAACTGTGTGCGTGTGCACGTGTGTGTCTGCATGCAAGTTTACATGACTCAGAAGAAGCATGTGATGTTACCGATTAGGAATTCCAAAAAAAAAAAAAAAAAAAGGAAAGAGTTTACCCAAGAAGAGCATGTCTGGTGGATATGATGAGGTCAGATCTGGAGCTACCAATTTGGGGGATGTCAGCTAACATCCAAGGACAACGATCTATTAGTTAATTATAAATGAGGGGCAGGAAATGATGGTAGGGATTCAAAGAAAGCCAGATTTACATACGCAGACAACTTTGATATGATGTTAGCTGTTTTGGTGCCACTTCTGACAGGATCCAGGCCTAACTTGGATCCTGCGCAAGGATATTTCTTACAAAGTATTGGAACGCATATTTGCTCTTTGCTTTCAAAAATGTATGTTTCTTTTTCTTAATTTAGGTCTGATGCTGCATTGCAATTAAATGTGTATGTAGTTGAAGTTCCCTCTGGATTATTAGTTCCTTGAGATTGTGCATATTTATTTATTCCTTTCCTCCCATGCTTTGCACAGAACCCAAAACAGAGCAGGTGCTCAATAAATATTTGATGAATGGGAGATCATAAAGAAATGAATGATGAATGGGTACTGCGTATGCAGAAACACACAAGATTTGTGGAGCACAGAAAACAGAAAAAGGTGCAAAATCTTGGGGGCATGAGAAAGCCTCCGTGACATACGGCAAGAGCAAAGTGTGGGTGCAGAAAGGTGGTGGGGACAAATCAAGACAGATGGATTAGGGCCACACAAGGCAAAGCCCCCAATGCCTAATAAAGCAATGTAGGCTTTATTCTGAAGGAAGTAAAAGTCATTATAATGCTCCAAAGATGTGTATAGCTAAAGAAAATGATGGAATGTAAGAGTAGAAGATAGTGACTGAGGCAACAAAAAGCTATTTTCACATTTCAGTTTAAGAATAGTGACGATGAGGGGCTCCTGGGTGACTCAGTAGGTTATGCGTCCAGCTCTTGATTTTGGCTCAGGTCATGATCTCAGGATCTTGAGATTGAGCTCCATGTCAGTCTCCGCACACAGCAGGGAGTCTGCTTGAGATTCTCTCTCCTTCTCCCTCTCCCTCTGCCCCTACTCTCACTCACAAGCTCTCTCTTTCTCTCAAATAAGTAAATAAATCCCCCAAAAATAGGAATAGTGATGATGAACTAGAACATGTTCTGTATCTCTGTGTGAACAAAATTTCAGTTTCTAGAAGATTCTTTAAAAAAATCAGAATCTAATAAGGCTGACAAAATTACTCCAGAAGGCAAAAATGACTAATGCTATGCCTGTGGTCTTTCTTCAAATACCTGTGAAACTTTTCAGGTAAGTTTAGAAAGTGTAATTTAAAAAATACACATATGGTTATGAAATGCAGGAACAGGCATCACGAAGTTTTGAAAGGAAATCTTGCAGAAAATTTTCCAGGGAACTGTAAGCAAACTCCCCCATCAGCTGTGGTGATACAGAATACGGAGTCCCACTGTGGAAATTTTATCTGGGAACTCTGGTGACAGCAAATTCAACATCACAAAACCAGCCAAAGACCATACAACAAAGAATGGGTGTGCTATGTTCCAATAAAACATTATTTTCAAAAAATGCTGGTAGGTCAAATTTGGTTTCCAGGTCATAGTTGGCCAAACCCTGATCCGATACCTGATTATTGTAAGAAACAGTGTGTGAACAAGGAAGGTCAAAGCCACAAAGAATAATAAAATCTCCACTAAAGTTATCTCAGAATCCAATTGCCTATCATGCCATGATATTACTAATAGATTATTATCTGGGAATGTGGGGGGGGGGGGGAATGTCAAAGTGGCACAACAGTTTCCTTGCAACCGAGGCTCATGTTGAAAATTATTTTTTTAATGTTCAGAAAGTCAGTAGCTTTAGGGACCCGATGGTAGGAATCTTAGGGACCCAATACTAGGAAAATGAGTCCCTTCAGATTACACTAATCTGAAATATCTGCTTCAATGATCAGTCACTTATTTTATTAGACTAGCATGCTGTCTTCATCAGATCAGGCTGCCAAAAGAAAATACCATTGAATGGATGGTTTCAACAATAGAAATTTATCTCTCACAGCTCTGGAGACTGGGAAGTCCTAGACCAAGGCTGACATTGCTCCTAGTGAAGACCGTGTTCCTGGTCTGCAGATGGTTACCTTCTCCCGTAGCTTCGCATGGTGAGGAGAAAGTCAACAGAAGCAAGCCGTCTCTTATCTCCTCTTATAAAGACACCGATCTTATCATTAAGGCCCTCTGCTCACATCCTAATTACTAAATACCATCACATCGGTGATTAGGAGTTCAACATATGAAATTTGGGCTACACAAACTCAATAGCATAGATCAAAGCCAACTTGGCAACTGAAGTCAAGTCATTGCAAAGTCTTCATAGTTCTTTTCTCAGTCACCATGTCACTCTTAACAGCTCCCTCCCCGTCCCTAACTAAGATAGTATATTGACCATTTAACCTGTTGATGACTAAAGAAATGTTTTCAGCCTTTACCTCCAGGCTTTATTTTCCTCTCATTGCTCCTTGTCACCGGCATGCCACCTCTCTACCAAGACCCTTAATTCTGAAACCTCGTATGGCATTCAAGTTTCACTCCATAATGAAAATTTTTCAATAAACTTCTTTCTATTCTATCATTTGAAGTCCTGTCCTTGCTCATTATGGAGCCCAATCCAAGGTCCCAGAGTTTCAGCCTGAGCCAGACACCCTTGTCCTCAAAGGGAATTCAGATGTTTATATATATATATATATATATATATATATATATATATATATATATATGTATATATATATATAGGATTCATACAAAGAATAGTTTATAATAATCATAAGTAAATTATTACAATAAAATTATAGCAAGAATAATTAAATATTTATTAAATATTTCCTTTGTGTGTACACGAACCTTTTTGCCATTCTTTTAAAAACAGCCTTGGTTTGTTTTTCTTATTTTATCCCTTATATTATTTATTTCTGCATATGCTCTTGTACATAAACACATATTTATACATATTAGGGTTCCCAAGCACTCTCTATTTAAAGAGGAAAGTTTACTTTATTCGTGGATATTTTTAAGAGGACTCTCTTCAACTACTCACTACATTTTGACTTCTTTCTTTATGAAATCTGAAGTTTTCTGAGAGTTTAGTCAAGGTCACATAATATTTAATTTTTAATCAGTTATTTAGACCCAAGATTGATAGTTTTCAAAGTCAACGCCTAACACTCCTGGAAGGTGTACCTGTGTTTTCTGAATCTCTTCCCCATCACTCTCTTTTATTATCCTGAAGAGAAAGTATTATTTTTGATTTCATGACAGCTCAGCTGCTTCTATCAAAGAACAATCTTTGTCATTCCTCACTACCTATCTTCTTTGCTGATCTCTTGCTCCCTCTGAACCAGAAACATTCCTTAGATTTATGGACATTTCTTGTACAATGTTCTTTTCATTTTGTTGCTTAGATCTTTACTCATTTTGGTTCTAGTTTCTTGAGCTCCATTTTGGATTTTTTCCAATCTCCCAGTCTTTGAAGTTTCAATCTGTCTATTAGTCTTTTTTTTCTGTATGTGCTTTCTATTCACCCATAGACTAGTCTAACCATTTATTTCTCTTCCTGAGCAGAGAAAATTTTCCCTTTGAATAAATGATGTTTTTCTTCAGTGTATTTTTTCCCATATAGTCTTCCAATACCAAGTGATTAATTGTTTTATTTACTGAGGGCCTACTGAGTGCCGGACTGTATATACAAACAAGGTTAATGGATTATCACAACAACTATAAAATTGACATAATTCTATAGATGAGTGAAGAGAAGCTCAGATGAATTAAAGGGTCAACATTTATACAAGTCCTGGATCTATTCTCCAAATATTTACTGAGCTATTTCCAAACACCAGGCACTGGATCAGATGTTAGGAGTGTAGCTGAGTAGAAGACTACTGATATCCACGTCTTCATGGAGCATTATACAGGACATTGTCAGTATATAAGTAAATGTGCAGCCCGACATAAAATAATATAAAATTTTAAACATAAAATAGGCATATAAGTTGTAATACACACAATGAAGGAAATGAATATATGTTTTGATAAACATAACTGGGTGTGAAGTGGTTGGAATAGGCCTCACTGAAGAGACAACATGGTAGCAGAAATCTGAAAGGGTAGAAGGACTTAGTTATTAGAAGTGAGATAAGAAGAGTATTCCAAGCCCAAGAATGTGAATACGGAAAGGATACATGCCAGGAAAAGTTGTAGGTGTGTTCAAAAACACAATATATCCAATAATGTTAGGGGTTAAGCATCATGAGATGAGATTCGGAGGTGGGATTGTCATGCTCCAAAGCGCTTATTCTCCCAACTTTCTCTGAGAAGTTGGTGTCATTTTCTTGACACAGCAATAAAATAGCACTGACTCCATGGCATTTATTGGCATTTGTTGTTATATCAACATTGAAGTGTCTCAGGTCTCAGTCCTGGTTACTCTGACCTAATTATATTCACTCTCTTGGTAGACTCATTAAGTCTCAAGGCTTTAAATACACATGTATCCCAATGACTTTCCAATGTTACCTATAGCCTGGACCTCTCCTCTGAACCCCAAAACTGTATATCCCCATATGTACTAGACACCTCCACTTAGATGTTTTGTTAACATAACAAAACACAACTTCTCTAGAAGTGAATTCCATCAGCAGATTTCTTATGGGATTTGATTGTATCCCCATTTACAAGCTAAGAAGTTAACTTGTACCATTTCACGGATGCTGTCAGAAGGCACAAAACATCTGGTTTGTGTTGTTTCCTTTGCCCCTAAGTCCCATGACGTGGAGGGGGCCAAGGAGATGCTACGCATGCCGTGGATTTTCACTGTTGCCAAGGGACTCTGATTTAGCATAATCCATTGCTTTTATAACAAGCAGTAGGCAAGCTTGCTCTCAGTCCCTGCAGCAGACATTACCTCATTTTTCAAGATTGGTCTCTATAAAACAACCCTCTGAGAAATGGCCCAGGTTAAGGGCATTCAAGGCCTGGCATTCTTGTCATACTTAGAGAGACAAGTAAGAATTCAAGAAACCCATGGAGGACTGTCTCAGCCAATACTTCCATAAAATGGATATGAGGTGATTGGCATCATGGAGGCATGTGGGAAAGGCCCTAGGTCTACAAGCTGCTACTGTATCCCTTGGCAGTGAGGGTAGTTTAGTGGCACTGGTACTCAGGTCAAAAATGTCAACAGTGAACTCGGTTACACTTACCTTCTCATCATCAACCCTGGTGGGCTGATGGGTGCCTGAGAAAGGCCTAGGTACCTGGATCAAAGTCTGGGTAGCTCCCACTAGACTATCTCTAATGAACGTGTTTCTTTCATGTCCACTTCAGAAGGAGAAGGAGAATGATAGATACCATTACCTGGGCCACCATTCCAAAACCTCCCCACGCATAATTTGTTTGCTCTTCAGGTAACCTCTCATCATGGCTCATCACTCATCTGGGGACAAATTGTTGCCCCAAACCACCCAGTTGTAATATCAGCGTCTGCATTCTCTTCTTCTGAGAAATGAAACTCTATAGGTCTCCTTATATTTTGCCCCTCTCAAGATCATCTTGTGAATATGGTATTCTTTCTGTTATCACCTCCAGTTGAGGATTTGAGAAACCATTTCTACTGTCAAGTCATGTAAAGATGCTCAAGATATGGGACCAGCGTGGCATCCTCCCATCTGGCTGTGGGCTGAGTTGTGGAGATTCCCTAGCTGTGCCACTGCCCATGGATCCCCTGGTCATAGCCTGACTCACATCTAGCATTTTGTAGCTCCCCCACACTGAGAGACTCCACCACCATTATTGTCCCTGACCTCACCTTGTGAAATGGGCCTGCTGGGTTCCCCTTACCGCAGGATTCCCACCACACTACAGACGGCTTCCTAATATATTTGTATTTTATTTAGTCTGTTTATAGTTCCTTTCCGCCACTAGAATCGAAGGTCTCTGAAGGAAAATAGTTTTGTATCTTATATTCACTTATATCTCTAGCACTTAGGACAGTGCCTTAAACATAATCAATCCTCTTATCATTTATAGAATGAATGGATACATGTCACTCTTCATTTGTTCATCCGCTGCCTTCACCCCTCGAAAGTGTTCTCTGTTGGAGCAGAGAACGGGATGATCTTTTTCACTGCTGTATTCCTTATGTCTTAAAATAGGAGCCAATCATAGACTTTTCATAAATGTACCCTGAATAAGTGTATTGAATGGTCAAATGAAGTGAGTCTTAACTAAATAATCTCTCTGTATAATGAAATGTAATGTTTAACTTCCACTTAGGCATTTTACTAATCACTTAAAAATTAAGTTTATTTTGGATGATGCAACTCATTTATTGATTCAGCAAGGATTTATTATTTGCAACCCTGTATTAAGAGTTCATCCCTCACCAGGCTCAGTGGAATTTGTTAAAAAAACGAATTCAAAGAATGCCCATTGAGTGTTTCAGAGACTGCTGGCTCTTTGCCAAATCCTGTTTTCTCTTCTTCTCAGGCTCACACATGCCATCCTCCAGCTCTCCAGCAGGCAACGCGCCAGGAGGGTTTTCTCACCGGGGGAGGCAAGCTGAAGGGACATGTGACACTTCCAGGCCTAGCCTATAGAATCCTCCCATGTGCCACCTCATTCCATTGTTTCCCTCTGGCTATCAGGAAGGGGGCAACCTCCAGGGCCGTTTTGGAAGCTGCACACGGAAGACATCAGAACCTCGTTCAAATTTGGGCCCAGAATGATTTGCCTGGCCAAACTACTACATCCCTCTCAGAACTGCTCTTAGAATTTAATTTTGGTTCAGGCCATTAGATATTTCAGGGGTCATTTTTAAAAAAAAAACATTTAGCATACCTTAATTCATGGAAGGAATAGTTTTGTTTGCTTTTAAAAAGCAAATACTTTCAGGAATTTTTTTTTTCTTTCTAAATAAAATGGTAGCAACTCAATATTCAGTATCTCTTGTTTTCCAGGGTCACAGTAAGGGTGAATGCATTAAGTGTAATAAAACGTATTCTGTTGGATATTCCCCCACAAGTTATTTGAAGGATTCTCGCAGAAATTCTTCATACAATTTCACTCAAGTTTTTTTCGGAAGAATCCCCAGAGGTAGCGTCTCCCGTGCACGGGAAGTTGCATTACCTCTCTCACATGTTGACCCTCCCATGTTGACTCTCCCTTCCTCTTCCTCTGGTAACCACAGGCAGTATTTCTTGGAGGGGCCTCTACAGTCCCCAGTCTAGTGAGGATTCTACCTAGCAGCCTCTGGCACTTGCACTGAAGACCTCCCACCAGGCACAGCCAAGTGCTTCCAAAACTCTAGAGACAAAGATGTCAACATGCAGAGCTTGCTCCAAGCCTCAGGGGAACAAGCAATTGCGGGGACGACTCATTCCCTTTTCTGTTATTCTGCACTTACAGAGTGAAAACAATTTGTTTTCAATCTTTCCCTAACATTGTTTCCTACCTTTAATCCTTCGAGACCTGGTCCCAAATGTGATTCCTCTTCCTTTGGGGGCGCCACTAGGGAAAATCAAACCCAATACTCTACTCTGAATCCCCTTTTACACTGATAACTGAGGCTGTGATACTAGGCTAAGCTTTTCTGTCTGGTCCTCTTTGTCCTTCAGAGAATTCTGTCTTTATTTCTTCATGCAAATAAATTCCTGGCCAAACAGGCACACAAGTGCACCAGCAAAAAAGCAGAAGTTTGACCATCAAAACTGAATTGAGCTCAAGGCTCAGGTTTAGTCTCCTTACATAAATTAGCCATTGATTTACGGCTAGCACTCTGCTTGTCACTAGAACATACACCAAATAATAGATGGAAAGAAACTTACAGAGAAATGAGGAGTGAACTTTGGGAGTTTTAACCTTTGTTTAGTTGTCTTAGATCAGTTGTGTGGATGTGAATGTGTATAAGTATGTATGTGTGCCTGTGTGTGTGTGCATGTGTGTTTCGTCAACCTTATTGGAATAATACTATTTATTTCCATTTACTTTACAGAATTAAAAAAAACATATTATTCATTTAATCATGACTACACAGACATCTCTTGTTTATGCTTTCATTTTAATAAAAATGACATGGCAAAATAAAATTTCTCTTAACCGCTTTTGGATGTAGATTCAAGGTGATAAATAAAGGGGAGAATAGAGATTTTTAATCAACCATGTGGCCTCAGATAAAGGTAGTAGTGAAGCTTATAGAGAACAGAAGCAGAACCACAAATATGCTCATTTAGGCTCCCTGTTATTAATATGTAGCCTCTCTGAATTTAGTTTCCTAATTCTTAAATAAGGGCATTATTTTTTGCAGTGGCATTATGAGGCTTAGAGGTAATGTATGCAAAGTGACAATCTTATTAAGTATTCAGTAAATAAAAATTTCTTTTCTGCAATAGAGAACAAATTTGGACTCTGGTTTGAGCAAATGATTTAACCCTCTAGTTGCTAATTGACCCCTCTTAAAATGGGGAGAACATTACCACTTATCTTGTGATGTTGATATTTTTTTTTAAAGATTTTATTTATTTTTTTGACAGAGAGAGAGAGACACACCCCGAGAGAGGGAACACAAGCAGGGGGAGTGGCAGAGGGAGAAGCAGGCCTCCCGCCGAGCAGGGATCCAGATGCGGGGCTCGATCCCAGGACCCTGGGACCATGACCTGAAGCCCAAGGCAGACACTCAACTAAGCCACCCAGGCGCCCCTATCTTGTGATGTTGAGCTAAGGCATGCATCCCACTACACTGGGCTCATAATTAACTAGATTAGGTAATCATTATTATTGCCAAAAATTAGATTATTTTTTCAAACGTAAATTAAAAATCTGTAGCTTATAACTTGAAGATTTTTCCTAAATGTTTTTCCTTTTTAAAATTTTTAAACTAAGCTCTAAATATTGAAGTGCCTGTATCCTCAGAATATTATTTTTTTAACATTTTGTTTTGAAATAATCTAAGATTTATAGAAAAGTTACAAAATAATACAATTTCAATATTTTATTTACTTAGCTTCCCCTGAAGTCAACATTTTACATAATCATGATACATTAGGAAAACTGGAAAATTAAGGGGCACCTGGGTGGCTTAGTCATTAAGCGTCTGCCTTCGGTTCAGATCATGGACCCAGCATCCTGGGATCGAGCCCCACATAGGGGGTCCCTGCTCAGCGGGGTGTCTGCTTCTCCCTCTCCCTCTGTGATCTCTCTCGCTCTCACTCTCTCTCAAATAGATAAATTTTAAAAAATTTAAAAAATGGAAAATTAACATTGATATACTACCATTAACTAAGCTACAGACCTGATTTGAATTTCATGAGTTGTCACAGGAATGTTTTCTTTTTTTTTCTCTATCCAATCCAAGACCACACATTGCATTTAATTGACATGTCTCCTTAACCTCTTTCAATCTGCAAGAGTCTCTCTCTTTTCTCTCTCTCTCTTTCTCTCTCTTTTATAGCCTTATTACTTATGAAGACTTCCTTCTTTAGGGAGTTACAGTGCAGCCATGCAATATCCTATTCATCATAATTTTGCTTACTAATTTTAGTTATCATTGATGATCTTTGCTTTTGGTTATTATACTGTGGTGTTTGCCCAAAGACGATTTTCTATTTCCCTCATTTCTTGTACATTACTTTATTATAATTCTACTGTAAAGAACATAAGACCTGACACCACAAAACTAGAAGAAAACACAGGGAAGTAGCTACTTGACATTGGTCTTGGCAAGGATTTTTAGACATGACAACAAAGCACAAGCAACAGAAACAAAAATCAACAAGCCTGACTACATTAAACTAAAAGTTTCTGTGCAGTAAAAGAAACAATTAACAAAATGAAAAGGAAACTTAGTTTCAAAATTTTGTCTATATCTGGAGTATGTGAAACATTATTTTCAGAACTTTTTTTTTAAGATTTTATTTATTTGTGAGAGAGAGAGAGCTCAAGCGGCGGGGGGGGCGGGTAGTGGCAGGCTGAGGGAGAAGCAGGCGCCCCCCTTCCCCGCTAAAAAGGGAGCCCGATGCAGGACTCAATCTCAGGACCCTGGGATCATGACCTGAGCTGAAGGCAGACACTTAACTGACCGAGCCACCCAGGCACCCCTGTTTTCAGAACTTTCTTGAAAGTACATCCCACATCTGTACTATTCCATTTCTCTTCCCTCATATCTCCATTCTGCCTTCACCCTCTCCCTGTCAGTAACTGATCTTAACAGTTTCTGGTTATCATTTCCATATTACTTTTCTATAAATAAGAATATGCATATATAGCATATTATATTTCTATCATTTTTAAAGGAAGTATATTCTAGATAATTTGTTGCATTTTGCTTTATTTGTTTAACAATATATTCCTGAAATTACTCCATATTTGATCACAGAAATCTACCTCCTTTTTACAATTCCATTGTACTCAATTATGTGTCACATATACTTCATTTCTGTACTGTCCTAAGTATAGGTATTTAAGTTGTATCCAATATTTTACGATTATTAGCAATGCAGAAATGAATAACCTTGTGCATATATATTTTCATACAGTCGTAAATGGAATAAAAGACAATTAGACCATTTTTTTCTATTTTTTATACCATTTTTTCTGAACCATCAATATAAATACTTTAAATATGATTCAAGGTCATTGTGACTAAGTATGAAGACTCACAACTTACTTTTTAAATTTTTAATCAAAATTTGTTTAAGAAACATAACCAACACCTATTCACATAACTCTCTGTTAAAGCATTCAGTATATTCATTGTTTTAGTCTTTTCAGGCTGCTATAACAAAGTACCACAGAATGAGGGGCTTATAAACGACAGGAATTTCTTTTCTCACAGTTCTGGAAGTTAAAAGTCTGAGATTAGGATGCCAGCACGGTTGGGTAAAGGCCTTTTTTCAGGTCACAGACTTTTCACTGTGTTCTCAATACGGTGAAAGAGGAAAGGATTTCTCTGGGGTCTCTTTTATAAAAGCATTAATCCTATTCCTGAGGGCTGCACCCTCATACTCTAAGCACCCCTCTCCCAAAAGCCCCACCTCTTAATACTGTCCTGGGGCGTTAGGATTTCAACATACGAATTTGGAGGACACACACTCAACCAATGGTAGGCACGATGCCAACTAGTTCAAGAAGACAGCAAGATTATCTTAAGCTTCTCTCATCCCTGTGGGCACATGGGACTTTATTCATCTAATGCAAATTTATTTACATCACTATGTTTTCCAACCCTTATGCTTCAACAGAATATCACATTCCTTTGTTCTTACAATATATGAACTAGTAAATAGATTTGTATGCTTTTGATGAGCAGTTTACCTTCCCAAAGGCTGTAATAAATACACTATTCTACCTTAGGGGGGAAAAAAAGGCCAACAGTGGTACAGAGAGTTTAATCCATGCCAAAGTTACATAGCTAGTAAGTGCAGTCAGATTTGAAATTTGACAGTCTCCTTTCTAAATCGACAGTATATTGAGCAAAAGTCATGAATACTGACGGATTTTAAATGACAGGGATAAGCATTTTTGTGTCTGTATTTCATGAGAGCTTACTACACACCAACTACTGGGCCAAAATGAAACCCACCCACTCCCATAACCCTCACGATGTCTCTCTGAGAAGGGCACATGAGCATTGCCACCGTTTGAAACCACCCAATTCATAAGTGTGAGAAAAGTGGCAGTCCCAAGGACGTCGTATTCCACGACTCTATTCTGAGCCCCTATCTGGCTATGGTGATTTCTAAGGCATTACATTGATTAAAATCTATGGTCATTTTCCTTTACTTTTTTATTTCAGCAGTTGGTAGTAGACACAGCATTTACATGTTCTTTTAAGTCTGAGAGAAAGGCTGTCCTGTCCAGGTAACTTGTTTTTACTCAAAGGAACACTGAATTTCAGAGAGGTGTAGTGAAATCCTCAGAATCACAGGGCAATGATACAAGGGTTGAAACCCTGGGTGAAGGATTCCAAATATTTCAGAATCGGGGGTTCGCATTCCAAAATTCAAATGTATCACATTATAGATATGTAAGGAGTCTTACACCATCTTTTAAAAGAAGAATATTCTTACGTGTGCTTTTGTTATTGGAAATGAAGACACCTGCAGGACACTAGTAGTTCTTTAAACACCTCAAGTAAGAGTCAAGAGATCCATTCCTAGTCTTGGTTTCACTAATTACCTGCTATACAACATTTGGAAATCCATTTACACTCTAGTAACTGTTAATTGGAGGCTTGTCTAGCGCACACACTTTTTCAGAGACCTACACTGAACTGACAGGCCCCATGAAGAGCAGTTGTTCAGACTGCAGCCCATTACCTTTCAAGAAACTCCTGGCGGGGGGAGAAATCCATATAAGGATTAACTCTCTCATCCAAAAGATACCTAAGGATATGGACCTCAAAAGCACTTTGATTTGCATATTTTTTCTCATAGCATTTGGCCTTATCTTTGGCTGATTCTGAAACTCGACTTGGAGGGGGGGAAAAAGTGCTAAAATTCAGCTCTTAATTTATTCAGCTAGGCACATATGCTGTCTTTCATCTTGCTAACTTGTAATAAGTGGATGTCCTAATCTCATTGTTCATACCCTTTCCTTGCTGGCAGGATTAAAAAAAAGAAGAAGAAGAAAAGCAGAATGAGCAATTTGTAGAGAAGAATATGATAAAGTTCTCTGGTCCCCCATAAGGAACTTTTTTTTTGTTAACAAGACCTTACATTGTCCCACTGAGTAATGCAAAATTTGTTTGGTTGTATCCTGCAGGGCTCCCAGGCCCGGAAGCCAGGGGCAGCAGACGTACTGGGTTGGCACAAAGTAGCAGAAATGTCATTTTTTAATTATGTGGTTCTGAGGGGAATCTATTATCCACTGCTGAGATGCTGAAATCAGACAATTTATCTCCAAGGCAGCTCTGTCTACAATCTAGAATATATATCTCTTGTCACTGCAGGAAATAGAACGAGGGGATGTTTTTATTTCTGGTGCCTTATGTTTATAAATTTATTCTTTTAAGTTTCGCCAGTGAAAGGGAATAACGTCCTAAAGTATTGCTCTGCCCGCTTCTCCTTCCGGAAGGGTGTTCAAGTCACCCCAGCTCTTTTTCCGCCCCCAGAGCTGGTATCCAAACTTGCAGGCCTCACATTCAGTAAGTCTTTGCGTGGCCTCCAACTCATGTTCCACATGTCCATTGCCAAGGTAAATAGAAACACATCTTTAAGAAGGACCCAGCGAATCGGAGGCCTCCACCTAAATTAGTATAAATACAGATTGCTCTTCTGCGTTTCAAAAGAGATGCTGGAAACTATTTGAAACATATCCTTTCATTTAAATGTAAACTAATACTTATACCTACCAGCTTGTTCATAAGGATTCTTCATTATTTCGGATTTTTTTCCCCTTAAGGTATCGAAGCAAATGAAAGAATTCTGTCCATATTTGTCTACCCCTCCCCCTTTCTTTAAAAAAATCGGCCAAATTCATTATGCTTACTGCTCTGTGTGCATCAGGGCTCCAAGCAATTCACATCTATTAACCATTAGGTACAAGCTAAGTGCTTTTAAAACAAATGCGTGCAATTTATTTTAAACGAATATATGCTTTCTATATTCTATAACAGCATCGGGAAATGTGATCCAAACCTGGCATGGCAGAATGATAATAGCTGGACTGCCCTCTAGTGCACTCTATTGGTATAGCAGCATAGGTCTAGGAAGATAAAAGCAGAGGATTTTTTTGTTTGCTGCGGGAGGGCACCAGTGTGCGTGTGCGCGTGTGTGTGTGTGTGTGTTGTGTGGAAATTTTCCGAATCAAAAGAAAGTGCAATGTCACCTTCTAGGCTACAGAAGGGGTTTTATTCTGAAATACAAAGTTTTCAAAGACTGTCGGTTGGTCTCATAATGCCAGAAGCATACATCACTAAGGTATTTTCGGCTAGCCTTCTTTGGCAGCATGAGCAAGGGGAAGATGTGATGATCTTTACTAAAGACTTCCTTGCTGTAAATATTAGAATATAAAGATTTCCAATCAAAATGTTCATCCACCCTGGTTATTGTTTTATAAACATATGCAACTCAGTTGAAAGAAGAAACATGTTTCCACAGTGTCATTCATATTCACGTGTTTAATAAAATAAGTCAAACAGAAAGAAAATCATACTTAAAAGGATTTGCCCACAGATAATAGATAGTTATTCATCATTTACAAATAACCATTACTACTAAGCAATATTAGATTCATTTGGGGATTTTAATCTGAATCTATCAAAGCAAGGCGTCTTTGAAAGCTCTTCCAGACTATGACCAAGAATACTTGGGAATTTTGACATACAGGATAAACACACACACATACACACACACACACACACACAGAGGAGCCTTTGGGGTACTGGAATTTATTTTTTCCAGCTTCTGTGGGACTTGAATCATAATATAAATACATGAATATCACAGAATCTCATTCCAGACCTGCCTTTAATTTATGGAAATCACCCTAACTTGGTAGCTTCTTATACATACCACACTCCTCAGCTGGATCTGTGATATTTTCATCTTATCAGTTCCCAGTTCCTGGACTCTAAGACACATCACTAAACAATACATATTTTTTCTAATTAATTGAGCAGCATAATAGCCAATTCCAGAGCCTGACTTCATGTGTTTAAATCCTGTATCAGACAAAAGCTCTGCTACTTCGGGTTAAGTTACATAACATTCTGAGCTTCAGTTTCCCATCTCTGAAAGGCAGAATGTGAGAGCATCTACCTCACAGAGTTGCATGAAGATTAAGTGAGCTAGGACATATATGTCAATCAGCATAATACCTATCAGTTGTGAATATATCCATTCAAAAACTGTTAGCCATATAAACTGTTTACACTTCAAAGCACGAAGCGAGATGACCAGTTATCATTTCCAGTTGAGATCGAGTCCCCAGAGCTGACAGCCAGAGAGAGAGCTTGCAGAAATTGGAGTCACATGTGTGAAGAGGCACACTATTAACATTCCTTGAAATGCTCACCATTGCATTTACTAAAGACAGCAAAGCAGGGCGGCTGCTGAATGCCCTATTGAAGGCACACGAGTGGCTGGAGGTCCTCTGGGAAAACCCTCTGTAATATATTAATGGATAGAAAAAAAGCCCTTGGGGGCGCCTCCATGGCTCAGCTGGTTAAGCGTCTGCCTTCAGCTCAGATCATGATCCCTGAGTCCTGGGATGGAGGCCCCCCGTCCCAGTCTGGCTCCCTGCTCAGTGGGGACTCTGCTTGTCCCTCTCCTTCTGCCCCTCCCCCTACTTGTGCATTCTCTCTCTCTCTCTCTCTCTCTCTCTCTCTCTCTCAAATAAATAGATAAAATCTTTAAAAAGAAGGAGTGAGAAAGTCCTCAAAGCAATTGACTGGCTCTGTCTGAATCCCCACAAGGGTTCTCTCCTTGAACTCAGAACTGTCATGTGGAGAAGAAAGGGTCTTCTCTGTTTCTTCCAGTATATCCAAAGGGAATCAAACACCCCAACTTAATAGGGTGTTAATGTTAAAAGACCATTTTATAGTCTAGGAAAAGAAAGAGGTGTTATTGCTCATATTATTGTCAGCTACTTTCATTTTATGTAGTTAGCTACTAAATCTTAGGAGAAAACCTCAATTCTCAGGCTTTTGGGGTCCTGATTTGAGAATAAAAGATTTAAATCTCTCCCATTTAGAGATTTCACATTTGATTCTATTACTTGATCATGTCTTAACTGGTGACATAAAACCTGGTTCAGAAACCTGACTCCATCTACCAATCCAAATACACATAGTAAATTTTATATATATATATATGTATGTATTTTTATATATTTTATATATATGTATGTGTAAAAATACATATATAAATACATATATACTCATATTTATAAAATACATGTATATTTTATAAATATATTTATATAAAAATACATATATAATAAATATTTATTTATGTAAAATACATATATATGATATCTATTATATGTATCATAACCTTCAGGGGAAAAATAGACGAACTTATTTCAAAAGTTAATTGAAAAATGATACAAAAATATCCATGGCATTAATAAATTTAATTAAAAAGATAAAATAATAAAATTTTGAGAGAGAGTTTTGGTGATGAAATCGCTACACTGAAATAAGTTGTATATGAGAGATTCTATCAAATTCGATACTAATAATAAAATTATTTTTCCTCACCAAAATTCATAGCAAGGCAATTTTCTTAGCTTTCATCTACTTAAGTAGGATATCATCTACTTATTTCCGAGGTACTCAACTATTTACAACAATTTATCAATACCTCCACAATTAGATTATTTCTTTCAAATTCTAATTTAAATTTATCCACCTATATAATAATTGAATGTGTAAATGTGAAGAGGCACTCACACATGCACGCACGCGCGCACACACACACAGACACACACACACAAACAGCTGAATGATTGTCTAGGCTTGATTTTTTAGGCTAGAGTGCAGTGTACTAAATCTTGCCAGATATTTTGTTCTATTTTTGCTCTGCGTGACCAGCAGGTATTTTTGCCATTTTCATGAATATTCTCACAGTCTGATTTTCTATATTCCATCCTATCAAAAGACTTTAAAAAAGGATCAAAGAAAATGTAACCTTTCTTAAAGACTCTTTGGTATTTTGTCCTTTTTTTATCCCTTAAGACAAAATTGTGACTTTCTACAAATCTGTTTCTAGTATAAAATTTTCGTATTGGATAGAAAAATAGAAGAGGCATTCTTATAGCGCTTTACTATTATGTAACAAAACTTTTTCCCCATACGGCATAAAGTACCTTTTGTTTTCTTATTTAAAAAAAAAAAAGGCTAGAATGAAAATATTCTCCTTCTTCTGTTTTTCAGCAAAAGCATTTCCCACCTCTTCCCTGCAAAACCATTCAACTTAGTTTTTTGTTCATTCTGTTTACTTTTAATTTATTAAGAAAAAATATCTTTTTCAGTACAATGATATCATCATTTAGCAGGAGCAAAATTTTGCCTAAACTATTCCAGGTTTTCATAAGCCCGAACAGATTCATCCAAGATTAGGATGAGAATAGCAAAGCAGCAGGTAGTCGATCTTGGTTTTAGAAAATAGAATTACAAAATAAAATTAAATCTGTCCATTAGCATTATATATATATATCTAGTCAGGGAA
The DNA here is from genome assembly GCF_009762305.2 of Zalophus californianus. Taxonomy (NCBI): domain Eukaryota; kingdom Metazoa; phylum Chordata; class Mammalia; order Carnivora; family Otariidae; genus Zalophus; species Zalophus californianus. The sequence goes on from NC_045600.1 coordinate 19,485,781, forward strand.
TATTTGATGAACATCTTTTTAAATGCCATATAAAAATCAAAACACAAACAATGAAGATCCAGCAATGTTTTGCATTTATGTCTTTTGGTTAATATTTTGTCTCGTAAAAAGGAGACAGCAGGCCCAAAATGGAGTTACTTATGCTAAAATCCACATCGGCAAACCAAGACTTAATACCTTACCTAATTGCAGTTTCAACCTTTTCCAGGAATGCAAACTTATTTTGTCAGTCTGGAATTTTCTCAGCACTAATGATGTCATCTGTCTGAGAGCCCCCTTTACCTCCCAAAGGAAGGTGACTTTTCCCTAAATAATCCTTTTTCTTGTTATTGACTTCCTTGCTCTACCACTTTAAAAGCCTCTCCTTTTCTGTGGCTGTTTGGAGTTCCTTTCTCTTGCCAGATGGGATGCTGCCTGATTTATAAATCACTGAATAAAGCCAATTTGATCTTTAAATTTACTCAGTTGAATTTTGTTGTTTAACAAGTCTGAAATATATATAGAGACTTTAAATAAATGATTGTGAACATGGAAACTGGTAAGCTGGTGTGGGGATATAGGCATATTATAAAACCTTCTCTTCCCCAAGATGGTTACCTCCTCCACTTCTAATAAAAATGATAGAGAGAAGTTTACTGAAAACAGGAATATTGCCTACCTACATTGTTATTTTAAAAGAACTAGCAAAACAAGATTTCATATTTTCTGCTGCCATGATTATTTCAAACAAGTATATAATTTTATAGCATTACAGTAAAACAAAAATGCTTATGTTTAATTAAAATCTTAATTAAAACGTGTATCAACACCATTCTTTCTATCTTTATTTAGAAATATGTTTATTTAATCACAAGCTCTATAATTCTTTGAACTATGATTTTGATCCTAATTTGTATTTTTCTTTTGTAGTTTTTGAATGGAAATTCCATATGTATGTCCCATTAAAATTTAGTCACATCAGGCTATCTACAACATATATGCATAAGGAACAATGAGAAGAGTACACTTATCACGATAAACACTGAGTAATGTATAGAATTGTTGAATCATTATATTGTACACCTGAAACTAATATAACATTATATGTTAACTATACTAGAATTAAAATTAAAAACTTAATTTAAAAAAAAGAACAATGGGTGGAAAGCAGGAAAAGATAAAATAAATAGTTGGTTGCAGGCAATCCATACATTTTCTTTTAAAGAAATATCACTTTGGCTCCTTCAGGACAATTCTTCTGAGGGTGAGTGGTTTGTTAAGCTGAAGATAAAAAGTAGGAAAAATAAAATTTGGGCCATTGTAACATGAAAAAACTGTAGAGGAGCAAAATGAAACTGAGTTTAAGGTCTACCAGCTCCCCTGTATCACCTGCCACTCAGCCACATGTTCAGCCATTTAGTAATGGCCAGAGAGGCAATGAGAAAAGAAGTCTATTCTGAAGGTTTTACTGCAACGATTGATTATAGCTTTCCTTACCTAAACCTAGTTTGGTAAGGGGTAGACCTGAGGCAAATATTTCCTTTTTATCCTGCTGAATAAATACTAATTTTGGAATGCATTGAAGATTTTTGAAATGTTCAGCTCAAAATATGTAGCAAAATACATTTTGCATGAGATCATCCCTGACAAAGCTGGGGCAAGTCCAGAAGAGGTTAGGATATGAAATACAGAATATTGTATTTTGAATCTCCAAAACCTTATTGGGTCATGTGTGGAAAACTGCCCTCTTTCTCATTTCTGTTCATTCTCTAAGTAAGAAAGAAAAAAAAAAGTAAGTTGGAAATTTCTCCATGCTGCATTATAATGTTATAGTATGTTGTTTTAGAGAAATGAAAGTAAATTAAAATGTGAACCTATATATGTCAGGCAATAAAAGGATGATGATTAGAAAGCAGACAAGCCTCCCACGTCAGTGAACACTACTGAAGACTAAAGTAGATTGACATCAGACATGATTCAGTAGTCAACTTTTTACATCTTCTGGCACTTTGAATAAGTGGATTCATCACATTCATCCAATCTTTTATTCAACAAATGATTACTGAAGATCCACTATGTTAGCCCTCTCCTAGGTGCAACAAATACAGTAATTAAAAAAAAAGACAACGTGTTTGCCTTCATAGATTTATATTCTAGTGAGAAATTTAAAATATGCATAAATAAATAAATTTTAGTTCTAATACCAACTACAAGGAAATAAAGCACAATAATGAAATAATGACTAGTACTTTGTGTGTAGAGAACTACTGTAATGTGGTTAGAGAAAATTTTCCTAAAAGGGAAAACTTGAACAGAGATCTAATTGATGAAAAGAATGTATTCTTACCAAGATCCAAGGGAAGTGGCTTTTTGAAAGTGGAAGAAGAACCAGCAAGTTCAAAAGCCCTTACATGGCAATAAATCAGTCATGTTCAAAGAATGGAAAAAAAAAAAAAAAAGTCAGAGTGTCAGGAACTAGGAAGAGGTGAATGGATTGTATGGGATCAGGTCAAAGAGGTAGGGAGGGGCCAGATTGCATAGGCTTTGTGGGTCATTGCAAGGGTTTGGGATTTTGTTCAAAGTGTAATTGGAAGCCATTAGAAATCTCATTTGCATGTTATTTAAAGAATGACTAGAATATGCATGGTGAATGGGGTGAGAGTGAAGAAAAGCTACCATCTGGGAGGTTGTGAAATGATGTAGCCAAGATATGGTGGTGTGGTCCAGTGTCTTATCTTTGAAAATGATGAGCAGATCTCTGATATGGGATTTACACTGGAGGTAGAAATGGCACAGTTTTCTAATAGCTTACATGTGACATGTAATGGAAAAAGAAAAAAATTCTATCCTTTCTAGTGTCCTGATTTGAGCAGATGGGTAAGTGGTGTCATTTACCAAGATGGGCAAGATGGGTGGAGATAATGTTAAAGGAAGAAAAATAGGAGTTTTGCTTTATGTATATTAATTTTGAGGTGCCTGTTGGTCATCAAAGCCTGCTGTTGAATAGGGAGTTGGACAAATGAGTCAGTCTGGAGGTAAGGAGAGAGTTTGGGACAGAGACTAATATATAGGAATATTTTGTAGGGAGAGGACATTTAAAGCCATTTGATTTAATTAGATCAGCTGAAGAAAGCTTGTAGTTAGAGATAAAAAAAGACCTAAGCTATGGAGTGCTCTCCTGTACAGATTAGGGCAAAAGAAAAGAAGTCAACAAAAAAGACTAGAAAAGAGTAGTCCACAAAGAAGGAGAAATACCATGAGAATGTGGTAACAATAAATCTAGAGAATGAAGTATTTCAAAGAGGATGATGCTTCCTTCTTCCAAATTCTCCCAGAAGTAAAACAAGGAAAGATAGCCAACCACTGAATACGGCAAGATAAACCTTCATTTCAACTCTTTCAGTGAAGTTTAGTGGAAAAAAAAATCCAAATTGGAGTAAGCTGAGAATAGAACAAGGGAGACTTATAAGAAGATATTGACAATAGTTTGGAAGAGTTTTGCTGTGAAGGAAAACAGAGAAATGGGGCAGCACCTGGAAGGTGGCAGTGTCAAAAGTTTTGTTTTCTCCCTATACTTTTCTTTGATACATTCTTAACAAACTATAACCAGTATGCAAGCTCACTATTATACCACTCTTTACATTTATGCTATTATATTTACATAAGTATATTTACCAATGTAAGTGTATATTATTATTAACTCATTCCTTTCACATTTATGACATTTATTATGATTAGCCCTGATTTCTTTTTGATTCCTATTAAGATTCATGTTTCTCAGGTGAATAGAATTTTATTAATCCCTCTGCTCCAGTGTCTAGATAGTTGTTGGTATGGAATAGGCACTAAAAAGTTCTTGTCAAATCAGTAAATAAATAATTAGTAGAGTTCCAGAATAATGCACCCACTAAAATTTAGAAACACCTTGTTATGACTAGCTAGCATGTACCCATGGTACCATGGTAACACCATAGCAACTCCAATCCATATTAGTCAAAATACTCCTGAAGTGAAAAAGAATGACACCACTAAGGATCAACAGTGAATTCACTTGACAAGGAAGGATCAAGAAGGATCATGATTACAACCTTATCCAAAGAACAACACTGGAATATCGCCAACATTGCCATATCTTCTGTCTGATGGTAGCATTAGAGTTGGAATCATAATCACAATGGTTCCATTCACATAATGACCTGTATGAAAATGTCTGGAAAAGAAAGAACTTCAGTTCATTTTCCTCTGATACTGCATTTCCCAAACCCCAAACTTTCAACAGTTGTCTTCACCAAGATGTAACAACATTGATGCCTCTAAGTCAACATATTAAACAGGCGTTGTCTTTTTTACCTTCTCTGGGTATCCAGGCTTATTTGATAGATGATAGATAGATAGATAGATGATAGTAGATAGATTATAGGTAGATAGATAGATAGATAGATAGATAGATAGATAGATAGATAGATAGATAGATAGACATAGAGATACAGAGATATAGAAATATATGGCTCCCAATCTAATGATTTGTTCATTTCAGTCAGGCTTTTCCGTTTAATATTGTATCTCTAACCTCTTTTTCATTCCTATGTCTACGTATTAATCAAGACTCTTATTCTCACTCAAGTGGTATGTGATCTCAATGATAGCCAAAGTCAATGTATCTCTAAGTCATTTATATCTCTCTAGAGGTAGTTCTTTTCACAAAATACCTTTTGTTATTTCCAGTTACCTAGTTAATAAAGTTCAAAACCCTTGGTTTGTCACTTAAAGTCCATTGAGATCCACTTTTAGTCTTTACCAATTTGAAGAATCAATATTTATTCAAATAAGGAAGAAAACTGGAGAATTTCTTCCCAAGACTTCCCCTACCCTTCTATTCAATGGAGCTCATGAATAAAAATAATTTAATGGAATCCTGGGCACTGTTTTCTTGGGAGTAGAAGTAGAGTTATGAGAATTATGTTTCAGGATCTTTCATGCGCACAACCTTCTAAGACTCTGCAAGAGAAGGAGTTTTGTATTTATCACTTTGTATTCCTTTGTATTTAAAAGGACTTACCAAATCATACAAGCTTCAGGCTCATTGATTTGGATCAGCCTTAATGTTTGGCCTGGTACCCAAACCAAAGTTATTTTTGTCCTACAGAGTCTCATAGGCTTCCTTACAGTATATATGATATCCAATCTTATGTCACGGCTGTTTATCTCTATTTTATCTTCCAAAGATAATACTCCTTGAAGTAATATATTCCATGTCTATTGCCTAATTTGTTGACTCACACAGAGGTGCATCTATCTGTTCAAATAAATCAAAGATTATCATCTGAGCTCTGTTCCTAAAACTTTATTTCTTTAGGATATAATGCAGATACTTCCAAGAGGAATAACCACCTTGACACCTTTTATATAAGGATAGAAATGTATTTAAATGCAAAAGTCTAGGTTGAATAAAATCTAATTTACTTTTTAAAAGGTCCCTGAATTGTGTTATGAAAATTAATATCCCGTGAAAATTAAAAGTTCCAAGCATCTGAATGTTCTTCACTTGTTTGCATTAATCTCTATTTTAATGGGAGGACTGGTTTGCAGTTTTACTTCTTCTTCTTCTTCTTAGTATCAATACTCATTTTTCATGTACTGTGTAATGTAAGATTTTAAAACATGTCACCCAGGCTCATATTGAATCTGGGATCGCAACAAGGATCATATAGTTTTCCCCTATAATGTCCAGTCATCACTGATATTTTGTCATATCTCATCCTCTTTCAAATGTAATGAATCATCCTTCAAATTTTTATCTTATTAGAAAAACTGCTGCAAGGCATAGTGCATGCTCTAGCTAGCACTTGAGATTGTTATTTTAGCACCTGATGTAAAACAAGAAAACACTACGTAAATCCAAATTGTTTCACCTGTCTTATTTTGCCAAGAGCTTCACCTATCTCAACCATCAAAAGATAGATGCTTTCTATTGAAATTGCATTGAAAAAACTAATTTGCATAAAATATAATTTCTACTATTTAAACTAAAATTTAATTTGAACTCCTTTTAAAATGTCAATGATTTCTATATCTGCAGGCTACTTTTTATTGCTGTATTATTTTTATCTATATTCTGAGTTCATTTTGCAAGGACATAATTCTAGAATATCCAATTGGTTAAAAAATAGATAAAACTCCTTGGTCTCACTAAGGATGACTGGAAAAATCGTAACTTGAAAAATTCCTAGATCTCATCTCTATCCATTAAAAAGTGTCTTATTCCTCCAGGATTGCCAGCTTTGTTTAACTCTAAAGTGATTGCCAGAATGAAATCAGATTCATTTTATTTGACAAAGTAAGAACATAAAGTGACAACTAAATTTAAAGGCAGCACAACTTCACTCATATAAAAAATACTTGTATTAGCTTTACTATTAAGGATATCTCATTGGGGCTTTAGAGATGAAGAGATGTTAGAATCTATGCAAACCTGTCAGAGACAAATGTGCATTTTGTATATTTTCACTTGGACATCTGTAGGAATGTTTCTAATTTTTCAACTTCATTACATAGGGCAATGTATTATCGATGGTGGAGATCCTCAACTACATTTAAGCAGTTCCACTGAAACAATTTAACTTTGTAAATTAAGTTTGTTATTCATATTCCATGGTCCATCATTTTCAAGTTCATACCTGGCAATGCAGATATTTAAGAAGAATGACTCTCAAGAATTATTTCCTTCTGAGTTTCCTGGGCAGAGCTCTTCTTTGAACACTTAACCTCACATATTGTTAGCCATTTATTTCTTACCCAAGGTGTCTACACCTTCTTATCCATCTTCCCCTTAATACATTCTCTTTCTTGGTCTCTGCCTCTGCCTTTCTTTTCATGCGCATGCGCGCGCGCTCACACACAAGTGCTCACGCACACAGATGATAAAGAAGCTTCAAGTAAATAAAAAAGTTCCTCACCCTGGACTCGTTTTGAATCTATCAGTGACAGGATTATATATACAAATGGCTTGACATTACCAATAATATAATAAGGACATTTAAAAAAGCAAAATTGGGCAAACTCAGAACCAGTCTCTCTGAGGAATGAAACAAAAACACCCTGTTACTTTGGTTTCTATTTTCCTTATTCCTTCTCAACTTCCCACTGGCAAAGCTTACACTTTACACCACTCAAAGTACACTTCTGTAGTTCTATTGTATAATGAAATTGGTCAACATTAGTTACTGGCTTGTTCATCCTAAATATTTAAATGATTAAAAAGCTAATATTATATTAGTCATCACCAGAATCAACTTATATGTGAATTTGTGGGGAAACATGAAAATGACTGGTTCCATTTGAAAGTCTTCCCTGCTACCCTGAAAAAACCCTTTTGTATTATCCTCAGAGTCACCACCATCATCTGCATCATCCTTTACATAAGGATGAGAATTTGCATTTTGTAGTCTTTTTTAGCAGTAAAAAAATAATTTGTTTCTGAACAAACATAGAGGTAGTATCTCTTTCAGTCACTGATGTCTATTTTTGGAAAACTAGTAACTAAATCTTTAACAAATTAGCATGTAAAGTCTAACTGTAAAATTATTAAAGACTTTACCCAACTGACTAAGTAGTTACTATCTTCTGTTACTGGGGTAACCAATGGTACCTTTTGAACCAGAGGAAATAGATTATAATAGCAATTAATGCTTGAAACTAGTTATTCTTAGAATGGCTAATCCTTGGCTATTGCAACCTAGTGGGTCCCTGGGACTGTTAATTAAGTTAGTCATTAACTGCACTGCATTTCCCCGGCAAAAAGTTTCTTGCTTCTTTTCTTGAATTTGCTTTATTTGTGAATATCATTTGCCCAGTAACAAACACTACTTAAAAACAGTGTTGCATGGCATTTATTTCTTCGTATAAAAATTCAGAAAATCTAATACAAAACCTTATACATTTAAACCACTGGCATAAATGGAAGTAAACACAAATTTCCAAAATCAAGATAAAAGAAAAACCCCTGAAGTGCTCCAGTTGTTTTGCTAATGTATATATCATGATGCTACCAGGCCACGCTGACCTTTCCTGCTCTGATCTGCAGTTGTTTTTATGAAAAGGTCAAACCTGCCCCTGCTATAGACCACTTATACATTGTGAGAAACACATGATAGGCATTGACAATTGTGATGGTTAATTTTATGTGTCAACTTGTCTGGCCTAAAGGATGCCCAGGTAGCTGGCAAAATATTATTTTGGGGTATGTCCATGAGGGTGTTTCTAGAAGAGATCAGCATTTGATTAGGTAGACTGAATAAAGAGATTCACCCTAATCAATGTGGGTGGGCATCATCTAATCCATTAAGGGCCCAAAGGCAACAAAAAGGCCAAGGGAAGATGAATTTCCTCTTTCTCTTCTTGAGCTGAGATGTCCATCTTTTCCTACTCTTGGAGAACTCCTAGTACTCATACTTTCAGACTCTGTGACTAACAGCTGCAGCCCCCTTGTTCTCAGGACTTTGACCTTGGACCGTGAGTTACACCACCATCAACCCTGGGTCTCCAGCCTTCAGACTCCTACAGGAACTACGCTACTGGCTTTCCTGGTTCTCCGGAGTGCAGACAACAGTTATGTAACTTCACAGCCTCCAAAACTCCAGGAGCTAATTCCTATAATAAATATCTTGCTTTGAGTATCATCTCTCTATATATCTATATTTACATCCTGTTGGTTCTGTTTCTCTAGAGAACAGTGACTAATATAATCATTTAAGAAGTATTTCCAATGTGGTTTAGATCAATGAGGGTAGAAGGTCCCCACTACTTACTAAAGTTGAAACCTTCTTCCTTTGAATATTGTTCTTCCTAGGAAATATAGCATTGATTGGAAGAAGTGTAATTTTATTGCAGTATACCTAATATTGGGGATTAAATAGATAGACAAACTCCCCAGGCATTTATAGAAGGCTGGGCTGTGTGCTCACTGATGTTTCACAATTTCCTATTGACTTTTCTAAAAAAAAAAAAAAGTTTGGCCATCTGATTTTCAGGTTAAACTCCAAGCAAGAGATTGTTCTAAACAGCACACAATTCTTACCCTTACTAAAAAATGAAAAAAAAAAAAAAATAATAATAAAGTCAGGAAAAACAGGGAGGGCAGGGAGTGTTAAGCTATTTATTTTGTTGTATTCAGGAGAGAACACAGATGAACAACAAAAATATAAAACAGTTCTCAGCACTGATTATGCATATAAATTTTCCGGGGAGGATTTTATTTAAAAATATGTATTCCTAGGCATCAGTTCCAAAGTTTCAATTTTAGGGGTCTAAGGTAAGGGTCTGAAACACTATGATTTTTCGCAGTTTTACAAATGATTCTGAAGTACACCCATGGGTAACAACCACGGGATTAGAAAGTGAGAAGTGAGGAGTTGAAGCCCTGTATTGATAAGTACAGTTGCCATGACTTTATGGAATTTATTGCAGGATCCCATATAACTGTCATAATGAGAGTTCTTAACAAGTTTACAACTTGTTTAACAAGAGGCTGACAATAAAGTTCCCAGTAAAATAAAAATTTAATTCCAAAAATGCAGCATTGAATACTAGGGCCTCAGAAGGGGAAACAGAGGTGGGAAGAGAGAAAGAGAAAGGGGGAGTCTGGAAGATCAGTCTATACTCATGATAGTTTCATCTTTTTACTTGGTTAAGCCACAGTCACCGGTAAATCAACCAAACACTAATGTAGATTGTGCTGTGGAAGTATTTTCTAGCTGTGATTAATGTTCATAATCAGTTGACTTTAAGTAAAGATGATTATTCTAGATAATCTAGGTGGGCATGATTCCATCAGTTGAAAGGCTTTAATAAGAGAAATGAGACTTCCCAGGAGAAGAAGAAATTCTACTTGTGAAACACAGCTTCAACCTGACCTTCCATGGAGCCTGCCCTGAAGTTTTCAGACTTGTCTACCCAGACCCCACAGTCACACGTCCAATACCTTGCAGGACAGCTCTTAATATATATCTCCTACTGGGTCTCTGGATGAACCCTGACTGATACACTACTCTAAGACTTCACTCAACTGTACCCACAAAGAGCTGTTTGTCACTCATTCTAAAGGAACCCATTTCCATCAGGACCTCACTCAGGAGGAGGTCCCTCAGGGACCCCATTCACACTGTATATGTGGTTGTTCTCCAAGGGGTGACATTTTTCATGGAATATCATCTGAACCAAGATACCTGTAGTTGTGCAAATCTATGGTATTGATCAGTCCTTCTTGCAGTTTTTCTTACATAACTGTCTATAGACAATAAAGTAAAAATATTCCTCACGTGGAAGGAGGAATATATTCATTTTCAACTGATCACTTCCTTGTCTTAATGATGTTACAAATAAAAGATTTCTATATCTTGTCATATCCTAGGTGTCAAGCCTATAGCCCTGTGTATTGGTTTTAAAGAAATATTTGTTAGGGAAATGGTATTTACACTAGAAGATTTGATGACATCAATAAACAGATCATATAGAACATATAAAATCATCTCTTTAAATTTATCAGAGGATATCCAGAAGGGTCTTTAATTATTTGTAATATGTAAGAACTCAGGCTTTTATAATTCTTTTTTCTCTTCATTTCCAGCAATAGAGGTTTGGGCAGATCTTTTTCTTCCTAGCCAAACTTTTTTTTTTCAAACTGTTTTAATTAAACATTTCTTTTCAGGAAAATTTTTACTTAAACCCAAAAGCAATCCTCTAATATGAAAGAAAAAAGGGCTATAAATCAGATTATGTCCCTAAAGGCATGATGAACTTAATACGAACATTTCAATTCACTCATTTCTTTAAGAAATAGTATTGAGCACCTATGATTGACAGGATATTGTTCTAGGTATTATACACAGACCAAAATCCCTACCCTCATTCGGGAAACATTGCCGTGAGTTAATAAGACAAATAAGTCAGTCTTATAGTTAATGGAGGGCCCAAAGTGTTGTGGAGAAAAATTTAGCAGGGAAGGAGCATGAGAAGGGCAAGGGCAAGAGTAGGGTAGGAAGAGAGAGGTAGTGTACAATTTTGTTTAAGATTTATTTATTTATTTGAGAGTGAGAGAGAGCACCTGAGCATGGGGAAGGGCAGAGGGAGAGGGAAAGAGAGAATCTCAAGCAGACTCCACGTTGAGCAGGGGAACAAGACACGGAGTTGGATCCCAGGACACTAAAACCACAACCTGAGCCAAATCAAGAGTCAGACATTTAACCAACTGAGCCACCCAGGTGCCCCAGTAGTATAAAATTTTAAAGAAAACAAATAAAAGACGTGACTGAGCAGGTGACTTGAAAAAGACATAAAGGAAATGAAGATGTGCACCATGTGGAAAGGTGCAAGGAAAGAGCTTCGAGAAAGAGGAAATCGCCTAAGGCAGAGAGTGTCAGGAGCGCTAGAGGGAAGAGTGGCTGGGGAGGTGATTGCAAGAGCAAACATTAGGAGATGAAGGTGGAGGACAGAAGGCATATCTGCCGTGCAGTGCACTATTGTATGTCACCTTTAGGTCTTCACCATGTCTTCAACCCTGAATGTGATGCAGAACCATCAGAGGGATTTGAGATAAGGGGTATCAAGATCAGGTTTAGACGTTAGAAGCAGCCTGTTGGTGACTTTCCTTAGAAGAGAGGACAGGAGGGCAAGAGTGCAAGAATGGTGGCAGATGGGAGGTAGTGCAATACCCCAGGAGGTGACTTGTGTCAAGGTAAAGGTAGACGTGACCGTGGTGAGACATGGTGAGGTGTACGTTGAATAAAACCGTTAGGATTTCCTGAAGGACAGAAAATGAGCTTTAAAGGAAAGTGGGTCAAGGAACCCTTCCAAAAGGAATGTTCTCTTTATAAACGTATCGTTGTGTGAAGAGATATGTTTTGAAGACTGAAGACACCTGTATTGTTGATGTACTAAACTCGTTATCAGCAAATTTCCCTCTTGTAAATAACACAAACCTGCTAATGAGTTTCAAGTCTGTTAAAGAGTTCCAGGGAAATAAACTTACTTTAACACCTGACAAATTTGCTATTAACAAAAAAAAAGCTGTGGAAGAAAATAGACTTAACAAATATCAGCCCCCCTGTGTTTACTAAATAGGCTAAAAACATGGCCCCATTGGAGCTGGCTTGCACCAACTGGAGAGAACGATCATGTGCATTTCTTCCCCATTCGGTGTTCGGTTTTGTTTTGTTTTTTTTAAAGGTTTTATTTAATTTTTGAGAGAGAGAGAATGAGAGAGAGAGCACGCGAGGGAAGAGGGTCAGAGGGAGAAGCAGACTCCCTGCCTAGCAGGGAGCCCGATGTGGGACTCGATCCCGGGACTCCAGGATCATAACCTGAGCCGAAGGCAGTCGCTTAACCAACTGAGCCACCCAGGCGCCCTCCCCATTTGGTGTTCGTATAATGCCTTGAAATTGGCCATGCTGGGGATATTCACACCATGGAAGCTATCCAGTGCTACAAATTCGGGTTTTTCCTTTTCCCTTCCTACCAAACTGGTTGTTAAGCATTTACCAGCACAAGGCTGCTAGCAACAACAGATTTTAACATTGAGTTAAAATAAATAAATAAAGGGCAGTGTTTGCCTTTTGCTTTCTAAAGTTAAAGTTATGTATCATCCATTTGTGTTCCACTGGGCCTTTAACTAATACAAATAAAGTTTTTTAAAGCCTTTTTTCATTAATTCTTCCACAAACTGTTCAGGAGAGCACCAGGCAGAACTCTCGGAAGATGCAACAAAGAGTATCATCTTTCAAATCTGAGTGACCCGGACATGGACTCTTCTGTCAGATCTTATAACAATTTTTATTGAACAGTTTTCTCCTCTCTCAGATGGGGAGAGCACTGATGTCACAGCGGGATTGTGGAAATCGAAGAAATTGGTAAAATCCCAACGGGACCACTGGCACTCCTTCCGTGATGGTTCCATTCATTCCTCTTTGCCTTAAACACCTTCCATGTGAACAACACACATTTCACTAGGAGTGACTTGACTCTAGAATAAATTAACCAGTCTTCTCATGATGAATGGTTTCATCTTCTTATTTTCTTTGTCTTCCATTTATTTTTTAAACAAACTGTAATGAGGTCTAAGGGTCGTGTAATAAACTGTACCTTTTAAAGGGTAGAATTCAGTGAGTTTGTCGGACACACACTTCTACAATCGCTGTGTTTTAAAACATATTTTCCTGATTTATCGACACTTCTGTCACTATTACATGTGCCTGTTTGTTTTTAGTAACTCTTCTTGTCTTGCGATTTAATCTTCCCTGGGATAAATATGACCCCTCCGACTTTCTTCGGCTTACTGCCTACATAGCATATCTTTTCTCATGCTGTTCCTTTCTATTTTTTGGATTTTATATTCAAAAACATACAGTTGCTCTTGATTTTGTGAACAGTCTAAAAATTACTGCGTTCTGATGGGGTGCTGTCAAGAGCTTAGCTCCACTACTCCATGGTATTGCTGGCTCTGGCCCATTTTGTTTGCCCAGGCAGCCATCAGGACCTTAGCCTGACACCAGCCCCTGAGGCAAGTGCGCCTCCTAGAGAGAAGTCACGGAGTCACAAGCCTATGTTTGTAGGGTCTTGATATGATTTCTCCAAAAGCTCCTGCGATCAACAATATCCCCTGCCTCCCAGTGCCTGAATGCCGTATGTGCCCCTTAGATAAGACCCTATGGGGATGACCAAAACTCCGCTCTTTTGGATTAAGTTGACCAATCCAGCCCTAGCCTGGGAGCCACAAGCATTCCACCTACAGACTCTAATAAAGGCATGTGCCCCACATCCTGCCTCCCTCCATTCAGCCTTCACCTTCCCTTATGGCTCCTGGAGGCATGGCATGTACTTTGTCCAGGACCCCTCAGTAACAACTTTTCAACTTCAGTCTCTCTTGTGGTCCATTTTTAACTGTGGCTCACCGTCTGGGACCCAGTGCTCCACTTAACAAATATTATTTTAACAGTCATAACAGACAGGTGTTAGTCTATTTATATTTAATAGAAAAATTGTTTGATAGGCTATTTTGCTCATTGTTTTCTCTCTTTTCTTTTGTTTCTCTCTTCTTACCTGCTTTATTTTCTGTTAATCAAATAGTTCTTTCATATTCCATGTATTTCCTATTTTTTGCATTCCAGCAATATTTCTTTGCATCATCTTTTTGGATTGTAAATAAAATATATATATTTTAAAAGTCAAGGAATTAAAGTATGTAACTTATTCCAATCTAGGTAGGGATATAAATTTCACTTCTACCTACTACCTACTTTGTACCTTGTGTCACTAATGCCACATATATGTTATTAATTCTCAATAGTATCTTACATTTTGCTTTCAACAGATAATGATCTTTAAGAGAAATTAAGAAAATATTATGTTATCCACATATTTACCATTTGCTCATCATTGCTTTCTGAAATTCAAGGTCTCGTCTGGTGTCACACTCCACTGTCAACATTTCCTGTAGAGTCTATCTGCCGGCTCCAGACTCTCTCCATTTTTGTTAATCTGAAATTTACCTGTTATAGAATTCTCAGTTCACAGTTGTTTTGTTTTTTCTTTAATTTCATGATTTGAATATATTATTTTAATATTCGACCTTCATAGTTTTCCTTCTATTTGTAACTCTTCAAGAGTAAACTCTCTTCTGGCTTCTGTCATCTTTTGGATACTTTCCAGCTCCTTTAAATACTTGGCTTTCAAAATTAATCCCGTTCTTATTATTTGTGGGAGGGTTTGAACAACCACTTCACTCTGCCACATTACCAAAATATCAGGTAGTCTCATCTTGAATAATTTCATATTTAGTGCTAACCTCCAGATGATACTTTAGATGTAAGAAAAAGTATAAAACCTGAGAAACCTGTAAGAAAATGTATAAAACCAAGAAAAAACTTGGTTCGCATTTTAGTTGTAAAAATAATCTGCTTCATAGCACATATTTTTAAGCCTAGACAGAGCCTTAAGACTATGATACCATGCTCTGCTGCTTTTAATTTCTTTTTAAAGCCAAAAGGTATTTATTTTATATGTGCTTTTCAAGCTAAGTATGTATTTCATTGCAGAAGTAAGGAAGTAGGGAAGGTGGATGAAGCTTTAGGCAGAGAGAAAAGTCTATATTTGAGGATATTTGCTAAAGATATTTTAAACCGTTCCTTACTATAGAATCAGAACATTCTTCTTATTATGTGTGAAGTTCAAAGGTCAACACTGGATTGGTACCTTGGTAAACCTCTCATTTGGAAATTGAAGTGCACACCTATTGGTAAAATGGCATTTTATAAGTTTGGGGAGGGATGAGTAAAATAACGTTTGAATGAAGATGACAGAGGAAAGAAGCAAAGGTGATCTGTTCCGGAAAGGCTCTGAAATGCTCAGATAAAAGACCTTCCTCTAAGTACATCAAAACAAAACCTGATAGTGGTAAGAGGTAGTACCTTGAAGTTACTGTAATTTTGGTTGGGAAATGACAGTGTTATCTCAGAAAACCAAATGGGAAGGGAAACCAAAGTTTAAAGATGAAGAGTTAAAGACAAAAAAAGGACAGGCATCTTTACTCTTGATAAAATGAGTCAGGTTGCATTCTTATCTTTGACTTCTACCTTATAACATCTTAATCCCCCTCTTACTTTTAACCAGTTTCTCTTTTTTTGCATTCTTTGTTTTCATCACTTTCTTTAATATTGGTTCTCTCCCCAAATGTCTAGTGATTGTCACTCTTTATTCATATTTCAAAGCAAAGCATTTAAAAGCTTTTTGTGAGCTCAGATTGCTGTGGGCTGGATTTGGGTTCTGATGAATTTCCTGCAATGTGAAGAGGCAATGAGCCAGCCTTTTGGAGGCCTAACAATGTGTGCCGGGGAGCTCATCTGACTTGGTTAATAAGCATCACGGCTAATCCTCTTCAGTGGGTTGTAATACCATTCTGATGACCCTGGGCCTCCCTCCACTAGCCCGATATTCCCGGGTGCAGACCAAATTTCTCTAAGAAAAGCTCAGGTGTCCTATGGTGTTGGAGAATGGATTGTTGTAAACTGGTACTGGGTCCGTGAGGAGACCAGAAGTAAAACTGTTCCACAGGGTTTAAAGATTTTATTTATTTATTTATTTGACAGAGGGAGAGGGAGAGAGCACAAGCAGAGGGAGTGGCAGAGGAAGAGGGAGAAGCAGGGCTCCATCCCAGGACCTTGGAATCATGATCTGAGCCAAAGGGAGACACTTGGCCGAAGGCAGATGTTTAACCGACTGAACCACCTAGGTGCCCCTGTTGCATAAGGTTTAAACCAAGCTGCATCATCTAAGATTATCTCTGACTTCAGTGGGTTGTTCAACCTGAGTTTCTTTGCCCCACAAGGCGATTCAACTTTTTTTTTTTTTAATTATCCCCATTAAAAGCATTTAGGTTCCAGCTCACTGTTCTACTGAACCCGTTGCTTTTTGACTTCCAAGATGTCATGAAGACACTCTCTGCTGCTGTCTTTTCCCTTTTTCTATGTCCTTGCTCATTTATTTGGAATAATCTCTTATGCTCACCTTGGTGGGTATAGACTTAATGTATATATTGTCTGATGAATTGGAAGTATCAAATAATAAACAAAGCACAAGTTTCAAGATTGTTTTCATTATTCTTTTACAGATTGTGATGCTTTAAGTGAAAATAATATGTGGAAGTTTTGTGTTATTGTTTAACTTTCCTAATTGCGTGTGGTACTGATTTTGAAAAAGGTTCTTTCTTACTATAGAGAAATGCCATCACAAGTGCTTTGCAGAGTAAATTTGTAGTTACTATCATCAACCTTTCCTGTTCTAATCTAACTTGAAGGAAAATTACAAATGATCACTTTTTCTCATTACCTGAAGCAGTAGGTGAAAAGGAGTCTAGGATCTGGCTTCTTTCAGCCTTTATCACCATTCCCTCAATGATTGTTGAATAATCCCCTCAATAATTATTGAATTCATATCATGATATAGTATTATGCCAGGCACTAAAGAGATGTAAAATGTCTACCAATGAGCTCCTGACTCTCCAGAAACTTACCATGACATTATGTAGAAATACACACACATATACATACATAAAACTAAACATATACACCACAAAATAACTGTATAAAATATGTCATAATATAGTCTATAATGTCTTACATTGATAGAACCAAACATAAACATTGTAATTCCATAAAATATATCACTTTGGGCTAAAATTGCCCAAAAAATTCTAAAAAGGAAGTGAAAATTTTAGGAGGAATCTTGTATCATTTCTAAAAGATTCAAAAAGGACGGTTTAAAAGGTGAAAATAGGAACAAAGATGTAAGTAACAAAGGAATAGAAAGACCCGTTTTTAGGTTCCTTTCATTCTTTAACTCTACAAGCATTTGTTGACTTCTTACCATATGCTGGTCATTACTCTAAGTGGGGACACACGTCATCTGAATGTGAGGCAATTGATCTGATTTAATCAGAGGCTTTAGGGAGATTATAGGGAACTGAGGTTGACAAGGCAGTCATCTTCCTCATGCTTCAATATTCCTTTTCTTGTTTATTCTACAAACATTCTGTGTATGAAAGACCCGTATCTTTACCTTCACTACTCTTTTTTTTAATTTATTTTTTATTTAAATTCAAGTTAACATATAGTGTAGTATTGGTTTCGGGAGTGTACCTTCATTGCTTTTTTTTTTTTTTTTTTTGAGAGAGAGAGGAAGAGAGAGAACACATGCACACGTGAGGGGGCAGAGGGGCAGAGGGAGACAGAGAGAGAGAGAATCTTACGCAGGCTCCACTCTCAGCACAGAGCCCGATATGGGGCTCAATCTCACAACCCTGAGATCATAACCTGAGCCAAAATCAAGAGTCTGACGCTTAATTAACTGAGCCAACCAGGCGCCCCCCTTCACTACTCTTAATGAATGCCCCTTCGTTCCTTCTGTACTCCACCCTCTTGTATTTATTCAATCCTTACTTTTCTGCCTTACACGTCTCCTCTCTTATTTTATTCAAATAAAGGAGCTACATATCTAGCTGTGCAAAGTAAGTGCAGTTATTCTAACGCTAAACATCACTATAAGCTATGCCTTCATAACACTGTATCCTTAGTCTCTGCCCAGCTTCCTCGAATATGGTTAGTAATTTAGGTTGTGGCTGTTAGGTTGTGAATAACTGAGATGGTCATTTCCTTTTTGCTTCTAAAATGCCTGGCCTCGGGTAGATATTCACTGGCTGCTACAACTACATAGACATCTGAAGACGTTTCTCTGCCTGGAGTGTGATTTGTATTAGTTACGGCGTCATTACTGAGTGGCGATGCTCTAGCTGCGCTGGAAGATTCTTCACTCCACTGGAGGTGATGGAGAAGGTCACAGTTAAATACACTTCATGCTTTCAGGCACACTATTACATACCGTTTTTGCATTCTTTGAGATAGGGATCTTTTGTGTTAATAGGTTAAACTGGTTGAAGCACTGAGAGAAAGTTCTACAATTCACAGATTAACAATTCCTACTTCAGCACTCATCCATGAGAAATTCCTGTAGCCTCATCAACCTTCCTTAGCAAAGAAACACAGATGCGCCAAGGGGACAGAGACAGGCACCCTGTATAAGCAGACCTGTAGATAAATGAAAGTGGGCAGAAGAAATAAAAAATGAACACTGAGCATTTTGGCTGTTTTTGTTCACTCTGTTCTTCACTCAGTAAAGGTATTTTCAGAGAAACTTCTGCCTCTCATAATCCATGAGATTTCCTTTGGAAGAGACCACTTGCTTTGACTTTGTTCAATTACTGGGGCTAATGAATATGTTTAAGTGTTTGCTATTTTGCCTTGTTGCCCCCCGTCCCCCCCGGGGCTAAAAGCGAACATGATGGATTGTGAGGAATCAGAGAACTCCCTCCCCCATCCAGTGCTCTGCTCTTCTCCAAGATGACCCCTGTGTCTGTCAATCTCGACCACGTGGGTCTGCCTATCTCCTCAGCTGTGCCCTTGTCAGCACTTCCTCCCACTTTTCATTTGAATCACATTTAACATCTGCCCTTTGATGATCGGACCTGGCTATTAGCCTCTCGTGGGTGCTTCCTTCACCAGACTCCCTGGCACTGAGCTCACATTGTGACCAGCATTAATACTGATGGTATTCGTGCTTCTGTCCTCTGCTCCCCTCACACAGCAGTCTGTCCCCCTTCCGATCCTCTCCCCACATAGCAGTGATCGTCACCATGGCTGCTTGTCACAACCCCCCTTGATCATTAAGCCGCAGATGAGCAGGCATGGCACCTGCAGCTACGTCTGTATCTATTACCTAAAACCCTGACACAAGCCAGAACCAAATCACTTGGTGGATGGCAGCCTTACCTGCTGTCCGTGCTTTCAGCTTCAGGATGGAATTCACCGTAGCAGCATGCGGAGAATTCCAAATACATGAATTAGGAGAAGGAGCATATGTCATAGAGATTAAGACCATAGTCCTTGAAGTCAGATGTGGTTTTCATTCCACTATCTGCTAGGGAGCCTTGGAAAGTCACACACCTCAATATATCTCCGTTTTCTCGTCATTATAAAAGGAATAAGGGCCCCTACTCACAGGTTTTGGGGTCAAAACTAAAGAAGGCAAAGTCTACAGAATTAATCACACAGTTGCTTGGTGGTTGTAGACCAATGAATGCTAGTTTTGCTTTTTCATAGTAATAGGTTTTGGCAAAAGTGCTATTCCATCCTTGAACTGAAGAGAATGCATCTTTATAAATGCATGTATTATTGATCTGAAGCTTCTGTGCTATATCTATTCGATATTCAGTTTATTATCTATAAATTATTCAATATGTTAAATTTATTAAGCATGGTTGGGAAGCTAAATTATACCAGATAGAAAAGTTCTACCGCTATTGACATTTTTTACTTTTTTTTAACTGGGATGCTTATTTGTTGCCACAAGTAATGTAACATTTGTCACACCCCACCAATATATTCTTGATATTGTTGCCAGAGTGAGTCACATCACAAGTCAGAACATGTCCTTTTCCTATATTAAAGCCTTTCTTTGTTAGCTCCCTGGAGCTTTTAGAATAAATCTGATCTCTTTAATATGGTCCGTGATGCGCTCCATGACAGGCCTTCAGCTGTCTTCTCTTCCGCATGTCCACATTCAAACCAGGCAGAAGTATTTGAAGCTCCCAGAGTCCACAGGTTCTCTCCCAGCCCGGAGCCTTTGTAGTTATGACTCTCTGTAACACCATAGGAATAACTTCTATTCAACCAGTTTAGACATTGACTGCCCTGGGAAGTCTTCTCTGACCCCACTCCACCCCATTCTCCATATCCTCCTGAGTACTCCCACCTTACCTGGAGCGCTTCTTACAGGAGGGGTACTGTCTGATTCCTTTGAAGACTGCCTTTGAGATCTACAATATTGAATTATTTCTCTTTATAGTTATAGAAATTAGCCCAATAGCTAGCACTTGGTATTATTTTTAATAGTTTCTTAATTAATGAAATGTAGCTTTTTACAATGAAATTTTAAAATAAAATGTTATTTTATATAATTAATTTTCATGTAGAAGTCTTAGGCCTTAAGCCTATTGCAAAACAACTGATGTGGAAAAAAAAATCTCCCTCTCTTTTTTGACTTTGATTCTAAAGAGAGTTGATGATTTATGTTATGGTAAAGACTGAAAAATCCTTTAAGCTTTGAGTTGCTGATTTTGCGGTTGTATAAAGATGTTTTTGGTTTGGACCTTGTTAGTGAGTTTTGCAAATATGCCTCACTCATTAAACTAATATTGATTTCTGAAAAATTAAGATATTAGCATTTTAGTTCCCCAAGGAGAAACAACAGGGATAGCTTTACTCAAATCACAATAGAAGGCATAAAATTCAATGCATTCTGCCCAAAGCAGGTGTTGAAATATCTGCTTCTTGCAGCCAAGAATCTGCTTTTATCTATTGCTAAAAATGTGTTTTATGCTAGTAGCAATTTATATAACATAGTCTTAGGAAAGTCGTTAAGGAAAAAAAAAAGGCAGCAAGAAATAATGTGTCATAACAGTCTACAATAACTTTTTTATGTGTCAATAAAGGTAAACTTCAATGCTTGCCACGGTGAATGCAGGAAAAATACCTTTAACGTGAAGTGTGTTTAGTTTTTCTCGTGTATTATAATACTTATAATCCCCAATGAGGCACTATCTTGTTTTTACCCACTTGACTACTTTCCTTCTGACTTACTTATCCTTTTATAATCGGCAATTCTGATACCTATATATCATGTCAATCAAGATGTCAATAACCTTGGGGTGCCTGGGTGGCTCAGTCATTAAGCATCTGCCTTCGGCTCAGGTCATGATCCCAGGGTCCTGGGATCAAGCCCCGCATCAGGCTCCCTGTTCCGCGGGAAACCTGCTTCTTCCTCTCCCACTCCCTCTTCTTGTGTTCCCTCTCTCACTGTGTCTCCGTCAAATAAATAAGTAAAATCTTAAAAAAAAAAAAGATGTCAATATCCTATTTATTTTTTGCTTCCTCATCATTTGTTTAGAAAGTGGTTGAGTTCTACATTAAATTTAAAGCTCCTTTTAGCAAGTTATAGTTGGAATAGGGAAGAAAGCAAAGAAAGAGTATGGGGTCGCTTCCACCAGCTGGCCTAGATTTCAGACTAATGGTAGACTGCACGCAAGACAACGAAGGTGCCTGTGTAGTGACCCAGCTGAAGGTTAGGTGTGGTGCTCAGGGGTGCAGTCACTCTGAGTCAGTCCTCTGGACTGCCAGATAGTAAAATAACTCTTGATATGGGTGAATCACAAGGCGAAGCCTCTTTGTTTGGAGCACCCAGTGTTTTCTTTTAGATGTTGCAAATTCCCTTCCCTTATACAGCATGTGCTTCAGGGAAGTTTAAATTATAGTCATTTTAATGTTACTTTAAGTATAATTTGGAGCATATCTATGGCAGGGAACAGAAGTTTACTTGAGCGCATTCAAGAAAATAAAATAAAATAAAATAAAGTAAAATAAAATAGGACAAGATCTGTTGTCCTCAGAATCGGAAGGGAGGGATTGGTCTAAGGAACTCAGAAACACCCCCTATGTCTCCATTGCTTTGGTACCTCCTAAGTTATTCTCTCTAATATAAAAGGATCAATAAAGAGTAAGTCAATTAACAGCCACAAAAGTAGCTGAGATGTACCGGTTACTTATAATGTGTCATTTAATATGCCAAGTAACTTAAATACACCATCTTGTTAATTTATTTTATAGCATTATGAGGTTGATTGTTACACTGGTTATATATTTGAGTAAACTGAAGTTTAGATTAGTTAGTAACACACTTGAGACAAAAGTTCATTTAGTTTACAAGTTAGAAAATGCCTATCACCACTTCCCAAATGTACCTTTCCATGCTCTAGGAAACATGAGATCAAAACTGGAAAACTTTTTCAATTCCAGATTTCTGGGGGGTACTTGATGCGTTCCACTTTGGTCAGGAACCATCTCTGAGTCCACTTGCCTGTGTCTCATGGCCCTCTCCATCTGTATTATCTCTTTCTGGTATTCTAAATATAAGTGTTTTTAAATTTGACTCTATCTCAGTGATTTGAGATCTTGACCAAATTTCCCTTCTCTTTGCATCTTTATACTGTATCTGAGAGGTGTTTTGTTATGCCAATTCTAATCTACTCATTCTTTAGTTTTTTTTTCAAATTAGTTATTAAATCTCTCCATTGAATTTTTAATTTTAATAACTACAGTTTCATTTCTAAATGTTCTACTTTTACAGCCACTTCTACAAGTGGATCTTTTTCTAGTCTGCTTATCCACTTTACACAATATTTTGATTCTTAGTGATTTTTTTCATGAGCTTACTAATTTTTGATTCCCTTTTTATAATATACTAGACATACGTAATTTATATTCTGTATTTGATCATTCCAACATATCAGACTGGGCAGGAGTATAATTATTCATTATTAATATTCTTTCTATAGTGCCTTATTTTCTCTGATGTAATATTATTTAATTTTGAGCTCATGATCTATGAAAATTTTTCTTCAGGGATTCCTTTGAGCTTTGCTATAAGGGACTTCCTGCAGAGAGATTGTGATCTGCCACTCCATTGCATTCCTTGGAGCACTGACAATCCTAAACCAATTTTAAATATCAACTTGGTTATTTGGGCCATACAAGCAAAGTGAATAGTGCCCTAAAAACCCTTAAGAGGGTCATCTTCTAGTTAGAAATTCTCAGCAAAGACACTATCCTCTCTGAATAATACAGAAGCACGAAAATTGTGTACAGACTCTCTAACAGGGTGAGGCAGGGGGATATCACTCTGTGGTCTGATGTTTAAACAGAGATGTTTGTCACAACTTCCCGCCTTATAAGAGGCCTCAACTTTTTCCTTTGTTCTGTGTTCACAGTCCATAAAACCTACCCCATTGGCCACCGGGGATTGGCAGTCACTAAAATAAGTTCCCATTAATCTCCCTGGTTTCATGATTCAGGGTCAATTTAGCTTCTGGTTATTCTCTTACTTTCCAAATTGGTTATTTTCATCATTGTATGTATTTCCTGTTGGGTGTAGGAGGGCAGTTTAGTATCATCCATAATCGTCCATTTTATAGTAAACATTATTTTGTTGTGTTTTGGGGGGCCAGTTGATCCAATCATCTACTTAAAGTGAGAGAATTGAATAAAAGTTAAGGGGCAAAGAAGTTCACCACAGTACTGTTTATAAGAGAGAAAAAAAATGAAGCTACAACCAATAATAAAGATGTGGGCAAATAAATGATGGCTCAGACGACCAGGGATTTTCAAATTCGTTTTAAAAATAAAAACTATGAAGATATTTATTTATAGAGGTGAGCAGTATATATTATATATAAATGTGTATTATCTATTTATTTTATTATTTATTTTTGAGAAAGAGTACATGCATGTGTGGGTAAGGGGGTGGTGGGAGGAGCAGAGGGAGAGGAAGAAAGAGAATCTTAAGTAGGCTTCATGCCCAGCGTGGAGTCCGACATGGGGCTCAATGTCACGACCCTGAGATCATGACCTGAGCCGAAATCAAGAGTCAGACATTTAACTGACCGAGACATCCAGATACCCCTATATATTCTTATCTCAGTTTAGAACACACACACACACACACACACACACACACACACACACACACACACAGAAGGAAGAGCATCCAGATGTAAACAACAATTTTGTTTGGCTGTTGGGAATATGATTGATTTGACCCTGGCTGTGACCAGGGTCACATGTCACAGGTCTTCAACATGTCTGAAATTATGAAAGTTATTAAACTTCTCTGAGGCTCAGGATTTTGCTAGCAAATTCAGGATCCTTATACTAACATCAGAGGACTTATTTGTAAGGAGAAACTAAGATCACACATGTAAATACCTTAGTAAACACTCAGTAGAATTACGATAACAATTTTTACACGCCTGTCTTTTAAAACTTCTAATAATGTAAAGATATGTTAATTATAATTACAATAATAAAAAGTAATATTACTATTATTCAGAAAAAGAAACAAAGAAAATACTGCCTTTCAATATACTAACATGTCTTGAAAGTATAAAATTAATTTTGGCATCAAAAAGCTTTTTGATTTCAGTCCCATTACCTGTGGCCATGAGGAGAAAATTGTTTGTGTGTGATCCTAAAATAAAGTCCATGAATGTGAGATAAGAACATACCTGTTTTGAGATTTCATTGTGAACGTGAATTCTAGCCCTGTATTTTAAATGCTGCTTACATCTGAAAGTATGTTTTGTACTTGTAATCTCTGGAAAGTAATGATCACAGAGGAAAACAACTAAACAGCAAATTGCTATGGATTATTTTTGATTTGTATGGACTTAAGTAACAGAGGTCATCAGATTCTTTTGTTTCTTCAATTATCTCCCTCATTTTTATCAGCTATGCTAAGGCTTCATTGACAATTTCAACTTTATTATAGAGGAAATAAATTAAAAAATAATATAAAGAATCCAACTAATTCACTTTCAATGCATTTTTTATGAGATAATATTGCTGATACCCTGCTTTCTTCTCGCCCCTTTTGTGTAATACATTTCAGTCTATTTTTCACTTTGATTTGTATGTCTGAAAAGATCAGCAGAACAATGTGAGTTAGAAGTTAGGCTTTCGTACTGATTCTTCCAAACACTGCAACACAAACATGGCCACCATAAAACCTAAAGGGTACAGTTCAGCATTGCTCCTACTGTAATTAACTACAGCAATTTTGTCTGCTTCTAAGACCCAACACCATGGATAGCATACTTTTAACTTTGTCCAGCTCCACTGCAATCAAAAACAAGCATTCTTAGTATGTGGGAAAAAAATCACTAGTTGCTCATTGGAATTTCTGAACTTGAGAATAAGATAATGGAATCAACAGATAGAGAAAATGATGCTTGTATTAGCAGAAAGCTAGTGGGAGATGTGGCTTATTTGAAAGCAAAAATGGGCTTCCAGTTTCTCCACATCTTTCTCTTCCTTTTAGATTCTGTAAAAGGCCACTTCTGAGAGTTTGACTTCATAGAGCAAATACAGTTCAGAATTACATGCGGTTGCTGCCTCTCATGATACGGGCAAGAGAGAAGAGAGAGAGAAATAATTTCTCATGCTCTGCAACTTTATTAGATGGATCCAACCAATTCCATCAATAGTTGCCCCCAACAACCAAGTAAGCCTCTTCCCCTCAACTCAGGAGGGGCACCAGAAGTATTAGGGAAAACTCCTCCTCATGAACAGCAGAGCAGTAAGGAGTGTGCATCCAAACACAGAAAGAGCATCTGGGAAGGAGTTGTGTTACCAGTGACAACTTGTTTGTTCTCATTTGCCTGATCCAAGGAAATTGCCAGTAAGGATTCCAGAAGAAATGTCAACATGGAAATGAAAGATCAACCACTTTCCTTACTAAGGGGAAGGGTAAAAAAATCTCACTACAATCTATTCTCAAAGATTTGTTCACAAATTAACAAAATGCTTAAGATAGTGTCTAGCCAAATACAATAATAAAAATAATAATAATTAAAAATTAATACATACTTGGATAAATTAATGAATGTTCAAGAAAGCTTAACACCTTTCCTGAGTACATTTATGCTGAAGTTTTATGGCATATCATTGAGAAAAAAGATCCACAGAATTTTCTTTCATACATTTTTAGAAAAATGGATTTCTAAACAGTAGATAAATTAAAATGAAAATAACTGAGTTTGATTTTTAGAGCCATGAGATATATATGCGGAACAAATCAGCTTGTCATTACCACTAAGAAGCCTAACTCAGACACCTTTAAGAAGTGTGATCAGGTATGTGCAAGAATGCTTAGAAGCAAGAGCTCAGAACAGAGATTGTGTGTGAAGCCTATCTCTTTTGTCATCTAGTTTTGTTACTTTTGACAAATGTCTTCAAATATTTCTAACTTAATCCTGGTCTGCAAAATTATTCCCAGAAAGGACATTGTTGGTTTTGCTGCTTGAAACAGTTTATACAGATAAACTACCCCAAGTTTTCTTTGAAGAACTTCCTGCCCACCCTCTTGTTCCCAGAACTGCTCAGAGTTCTAGAGGGATTGTTTGGGTTGTATTTCCCACATTACTATATGTGTACCAGAGTCGGTCAGTGATGTAGAAACATATTTTCTTCCATTTTATTCCATCCCAACACCACCATTATGTTTGGGGTGACAAGCAACAGAAACTGACTCTAGGTAATGGAAGAAAAAAAATGGGGAAATTTTTTTAGCAGTATTAGAAATTTACAGGATACCTCACAGCTTGAAACAAAAACAAAACTGAACAACCAGAGATTGGTCATTCCTGAGTCTGAGATTCCAAAAAATCTGAGTATTAAAATTAAAAGAAAGTTTCATCAAGGGAAGTTTGTGGGGAAAAAAGCCAAGTCCTTTTTTATCATATGAAACTCCACTTGAGATTCAAAATCCAGGAACAAAAATAATTTACAAATCATCAAATTCTTATACAGAGTTCCCACACCAACCAAACCAAAGGAATCCTGGGGGTATAGGTTATGTCAAGAGGAAGATTCTTTGACTACCTTCTAGATGCTTGTGGTGGAGCTGCAGCATTTATATGTCTCTTTTTGTTTAGACCCATCTTGATTTGCACCTGTCATCCCATTTTAAATACTAACAGTATCTCTTTAACCATCAAAATTTTACCCATTTTGGTGACATAGTATGTGTTCACCCAGTTGTCTGACGAACTAGCTCCTCCCATCTGGCACAAATTCATTATGTGCAGTTCTTTCCAATGCCACGTTCAGTGACAGCATGTGGATAGTTTGAAATTAGTAATAGCAGGTGGTTTGCAGCATGAAAATTGGCAAACACTCAAAATCAGATCTTCTAAAACCCCAAAAACATGGCCCCCAATGGATGAAATAGCAGGATACCACTGCATTCATCCAAAGTATGTTGGGCCGATTAAGATTAAGATTATATATATATATATATATATATAACATATTCCTCATCCATTTGACTATGGAGATATGCATATCTCCATAGACTTATATAATATATATATATAATGGAATATTACTCAGCCATAAAAAGAACAAGATCTTTCCCCTTGTGACAACATGGATGGATCTAGAGAGTATAACATTAACTGAAATAAGTCAGTCAGAGAAAGACAAATACCATATGATTCCCCTCACATGTGGAATTTAAGAAACAAAACAAACAAAGTAAAAAGAAACAAACAAAAAACCTGACTCTTCACTACAGAGAACAAAACTCTGGTGGTGCCAGAGGGGAGGTGGGCAGGGGATGGGTGACATAAATAAAAGGGGCAAGACTACACTTACCATGATGAGCACTGAGCAATGTATAAAAATGTTGAATCATTATATTGCACACCTGAAACTAATATAACAGTGTATGTTAATTATTCTTCAAGTTTAAAAAAAAAATATTATGAGCTTTGTTCTGTCTCCCTAGCAAACACTTTCCTTTTAACAACATGAACAATGTGAAATGAAATTGCCCTAGAAGTTAACCATTGGTGGAGAGACAGATAAAGATGTCTCCAGAGGCTCATCTCTTTTGTTTTCTGGAACCTAGCAAAGAAGAGACTTCATGGATCTGAGATAGCTCAGGGAGGACCAGGAAGATGGACTGGGCTCTGGGGGGGGCTTCCTTTCCTACCTGCCCCGTTCTTGGACCAGGAAGCACCAGAGGCCACAGCTCTCCCCTGCCTTCACATTGTTATACACGGTAAGAATGTTAGGGACATGGTAACTCTCTCCGCTGCAATGCTTCTGTGCTGCCTTCTGTCCCGCTATGACTGGACTAAACCTATTCTCTGTGGGCTTAGGATTGCTCTAGAGCCATGTGCGCTCTGGGAATTCTCTGCTTGGTATTTCTTTCCCAAGCTGCACACTTCAGAGGGCTAACAGTGTGTTGCATCTGTGTTCCTTTGCCTGTCATCATTTCGTGAAAAATAATGTCTAATAAAGCAAATTTTGGATTGACTCTCGTATTCTAACAGGAAAGTTAAATGTCTCCGTGTCACAGACTTGGAGACAGTACTTCAGCTATTCAAGTGAATTACATTTGACTGTAGCAAATCAGAAAGCACAGTACATTCACTGTTCTGTGGAAGGGAAAGTAGTTACAATTGTAATTGCTCTCAAACAGTAAGTGCCTAATATGTGCCTTGCATCCACCAAGCAATTTATATACATCATCTCATTTCAGTTTCATATGTGTGTGTGTGTCCACACACATATAACCTCTTAATAAATGAAAGCAAAAAATTCCAGAGTCTTCCATGCAAAAACATTTTAAGAAGTGCACTCAGGGCTGGGGTTCCAGAACCATAGTAAGGAACCTCAGCCAAAGTCACGTATCTACTAATTTGTATCATGAAACACATTGAGCAAAATTGTCAAAAACCTTGACAAGATTTTGCTTTTCTCTGATTTCCTTTTGAGAATGACAGTGTGCAATATATTAGATCTAGTGTGCTCCAACAAGAACAGTCTGAGCCTGAGATTCAGAAAATCTGTATTTGAGTTCCAGATCTGTCACAACTCATCATGTGATATCAAAAGATCTTGACCAATTTATTTAAGCTGTTTTCCCATCTGCAAAATGATAATCATTAAAATCTCCACAATTCCAGAGGATGTTTGTAAAGATAAAAATAGATAATTATTCTGAAACACTTTTGCACATGGTGTTTTCTCTACATCTGGACAGTAATATTAATTTAGATCATAAGAAGCAAACATTAATTAAAAACACAGGTATTTTTTAGCTACCTGTATACTTTAGCTCAGCCTTGAAGTCTGAATTCAGTTTACGTTTTCCTTTATTGTAAAATATATTCCAAATAATTCTCCTTACTTCCTGTTGTTAAATGGTGACTTTTCTTCTTTTTTTTAACCATTCTATATTCTCTTTATCCCCTAAAGCCCTGCAAAGCTGAGAATTTTGCAGCAAAGCTATACTGAAGTATTTTTCTTGCATCTCACATTTTCTAAATTCCTTCAACTGACTTGATTATTACTGATAGCATCATCCTGACCTGAATTCTCATATTTTCATTTTATGTATTATTTCCCCAAACCAATGGTAAAGGGAGAAGATCCTGAGGCAGAAGCTTTCTCTTTACCCACTCATGCTGGCTGCTCAGCCTACTTAGTCTGCTTAGACTGGGGAGGCCTGTGACCTTATTATACACTTATTTTTCTTGGACTATGAATTCCCTGAGCTCTCTTGAGCTAGGGGAAGAACAGAATAATATTATAACAGCATCCAGAGAGAAAAGAGTTTGTGCCAGAAAAAGGCCCTATTTTTATATCAACAAAGTGAGCAAAGAGGTAAAACTTTCAACAAGGAAATCAAAGCTACAGTGAATTCAAATGTTGGCTACATTTTTGTTTCCATTTCTATGTTAATGGTATGAACATAATAGATATAGATAGATAGATAGATACATAGATACATAGATAGATGATAGATAGACATTACTCTGAAATTCTTAATGGCAGAGATACACATTGAATCCTAAGTGTTTTAGTAAGCAAGTAACATTATTTAGAAGTATCTTATGAGGAGATTGTCAAATCGAATCCTTTTCATACAATTCAGTTTCAAAATTTGGGGTATTTAAAATTAGTTTTTCTAATTGCAGGTGTTTCTTTTTTTATTATTTTATTTTATTTTTGTGTACTTTAACTGTATAGCTAAGAATTTCTGAAGCATGCAGAAATTTCTTCCAGCATTTTAAATTGATCCAATGGATTCTGAGGATAAAAAATGAATTATGCAGGGAGCATTTTATAAGAAGGTATTGAAACATTTACACTTGTCTACTGTCTTCCTCTAGCAAAATGATGGATGGATGGAAGACTAGAAAAAGAAATCCCTGAGATGTATAGACTGTAAGGGATTGTTAACATATATTTAAGTCAAAAGTAATTTTTCCAAATACCTTTAAATACCTAATTAATGAAAATGTTTCATATTTTACTATTGCCATTTTTTAACTTCCAAAAGCCTAATATTAAGTTTAGTTTTTTAAATGCTTGATGATAAGTTATATTTCAGATTATTTAATAGTTATTTGCAATTTAATTTTCTGAAATTTCTTTTAAATTATGACTTGCTATTTCCAGTCTTAATCTAATGATTTGATCTGTCAAAATTTCCAACCATACTCATGAAATAGTTTTTAGAAAACATCACATAAGTGTTAACACGTCTTTTTGAAAATATAATTCAAAAAAGAAATAAACTGTATATATTTCTACTCAAATCTCATATTTTAGGAGTTAACACAGAAGAAATATGGTGCATGACTATAGATTTATATTTTGTTGGGATTGCCTCTATTTTGCTGTAGATTTTAAACTTTTTGTAATCATATGTAATCTAGGATTATTCTGTGTAATAAAAGTTAAAAGTGTATCTTGGCAAAGTTTCAAATTCTAAGACTATTACATATCAGGCTCTAGTGGGTAGTTCCTCACTGCCTTCAGAGAGAGTACTGGGAAGCTACAATATATTCCTGCCCACTATATAATTTTTTTCAATTGAGATTTTATTTCATTTGTTATTTTTTATTTAAATTCAATTAATTAACATACAGTGTATTATTAGTTTCAGAGGTAGAGTTCAGTAATTCATCAGTCTTATATAATACTCAGTGCTCATTACGTCATGTGCCCTCCTTAATGTCCATCACCCCCAGTTACTCCAACCCCCCAACCCCGCTCCCCTCCAGCAACCCTCAGTTTGTTTCCTATGATTAAAAGTCTCTTATGGTTTTTCTCCCTCTCTGATTTCATCCTGTTTTGTTTTGCCCCCCCCTTCCTCTATGAGCCTGTGTTTTAAATTCTCCTTCATTTCTGTAGTATACTAAAAATAAAGGTCTTTATCCCCACCCCTGGCACAGACTCCTAAAACTCATGGAATTTACTGACCTTTGCATGTTAATGAGATAACTGTGGAGACAGGGTGAGGGGATAGAGGGGGGAGTCAGAAAACTTCAGGCTGAGGGCAGGTCCCCAGAAAAACCAAGTCTTAATTAGAGAACTGGGACTTTCTGCCCCACATTCTCACCTCCAGGGAGGGAAGAGGGGCTGGAGATTGAGTTCAGTTACCAGTGGCCAGTAAGGTAATTGATCATTCCGATGTAACAAAACCCCTATAAAACCCCTACCTGTTGGGGCTTGAGGAGCTTCCAGGTTGATGAACACACTAATGTGCTAGGAAGGTGGCATGCCTAGAACAAGACATGGAAGCTCTGGGCAATTCCCACACCATACCTTGTCCTATGCACCTCTTCCATTTGACTGTTTCTGAGTTGTATCCTTTAAAATTAACTGGTTAACTTGAGTAAAGTGATTTCCTGAGTAGAGTGATTTTCTATGAGTCATTCTAGCAAATTATCAAAAACGAGGAGGAGTTATGGGAACCCCAGAAGTTATAACTGATTGATATTTGAAAAGTATGGGTGGGTCCTGGGACTTACAACTCATGTCTCAAGTGGGGGCAGTCTTGTGGGATTAAACCTTTAATCTGTGAGGTCTGGGATGACTCCAGATAGTTAGTGTCAGATTTGAATTCACTGAAATTTTGGATACCTTGTTGGTGTTGGAAAATTGGAGAATTGGTTGTTGGTGTGGGAGGAAACACAGACACCCTCTGATGTTACCTTTAGAGGACAGTGTATACATCTTATATTCCACCTCCTGGGTTTTACAGCTTGAAGATGCAACCAAGGCAGAAAAATGTGTACATTGTGAGCATTTTGCATCTTTCAGGGCTTCCAGAAGTGCACAAGAACAACATCAGTAGACCACATCCTGACACGCTGGGCATTTTGTCAAGTAGGTCACAGATTAAGTGCTACTTTTATCCTGATGTTCATATTTATTATGTACCAGAAGACAAAACTACAAGTCCTAACCACATGCCTACATGACACAAACATCAGCTTGATCCAATACATGCTGCATCTGAACCAACCATTTCCTTGAGAGTATGTGAAGAGGATCTTCACTGAACTATAGTGTAACATTCGTGAGTAACACGATATTGTCACTTGAAGGACATAAGGAGGAAAGACCTGTAGTTATTTGATAACCCAAATGTCACTTGTCCATGTGTCAAAATAAGGACTCATTAATATGAGAGTCATCATTTTGCTGGCTTGCAATGATCATCTGCTGACCAGGGAGAGATTCCAGACCCAGAAAATTTCTCCCTTCTTCCAAGCATTACTTTGATTTCCCCAGATGTGTTTTTGAGGGGCTTTGCATTGTTTTGCCAGCCACTACCGTTATTCCCCAGTGTTCCTTTCCTGGACGCCAGGGTATCTCTTGATGCTCCATATATCCAGCATTCCCGGGTGGGCGCCAACTTTGATGGTCACAGCAGGTACATCTATTGCTCCAGTATTGGCTATTCTGTGTAATATCTTCTCCAGATTTTCCTCTGGACTCACTGAGCACCCAAGTCATCAAAGGTTTATGATATTCCATAGAAGAGACAAGAAGAGTCTATCTTTCCTTTCATGTTGTAGTATGACTTCATGAGTCACAAAAGTGGAACGCTTGGATTGCAGTGTATTCCCCAACTTAATCAGTGTTCAGCATGCTTACTTACAATCATCTCTTCTCAAGGACCTGTCTGTACAGCCTCAAGGATAGAAAAAGAACATATTTCAATCATAGTCATTGAACTATGCTCAGAAACACTCTGTGTACCCTTTCAGCATCAAGACGGTTATCTATGTTACATTCATGACAGCTGGCTCTTACTTACTTCAGGATTAATTCTCTTACAAAAATAGGTCAGGCACCCTGCAAACAGACACTCAGTGGCTCACCACAGTGGTTTCTAAACACACTAAGGTGAATATAAACCTCTAATATTAGACAGAATTGGAACTCTGTTACAAGATTGCTTTAGCTTTCAAAATAATGGAAATCTATGGACTCTTACTTCACTAGTTCACCAGATAGCACCTGTCTACTCTAAACTCAACCTAGACTTAAGCTAGGTAGGAGGCTGAAAGTATATACAGGGCACTTTTGTATGTAATGAAGTTTGTATTAAGTCATTTATATTTATTATTTTTCAAAAATCCAAATAAACAAACAAAAACAGAAAACTTTTTTTTCTGAATGTATCTCATTTAAAGAACATACCGAATTGAATTTACTAATAATAAATAAGGAATTACATATATTCCAGGTCTTTTGCCAAGACAGCTAGTGAGACCTGCTTCACCAAATGTATGTCCCAGCTCACCATTCCTTCAGTCCTTAGGTTTTAGGGAACAAACGTTCCAAGGTCAGTGTGATCATTATTCTCTCTTATGTACAACCAATGTTTATTTTTAATTTGAGACTGGTAAATAAAGCTTTAATGGGATTTTAATGGCATGTTGGACACACTTCGGTGTCCAGAGATGTGGCATCATATTCAGGAATGTCATTATCCAGATTAATTAGCAATAGCGGACAGATATCATTAGAGCAATGTGAAAATGAGAGAGGTTGTAAATGAAATCTGCTAGGCAGAAAGGCCAGAGGGAAACAACCTCTGATTAGTGACTATTTACTTTTTGCATAATCTTTTTTTGTAATTTGTGTAGTTTTTGTTGTTGTTGCTGAGAATCTTCCTATATAATACCAGAGAAGAATAGTAACTAGTTAGTTTAATTTTTAACATCAAATTATTTTTAAAAAGCTGGACACGTGTCTGGGTAGACCCTGGTCACGAGAAGAAGAAAGAATACACTCTGCTCAGTATATATATCTTCTTTTCTTCTGAATTTTGTTATGCTCACACAAAAAAAAATTTGAAGTATATTATGTCCCGGTCTTTGCATATTGCCAAAATCCACTAACTGGTTGATTCAGTTTCAATATATTTAAAAGATAATCAAAATGGTCAAGGAAAAAAACATCTTGAATAAGAAAATATTTTATTCACCTATCAGGGTCTCCATACTGGACAACACCAAATAATTTAGGCAGTATTTTTGTGTTTAATTATTCATCTTTGTTTTAAATAATATAGTTACACATACATTTCTATGGCATTTAAACAGTTAAATATAATATAGCTTGAAGGAAAAAATCTTAGACTAACATAATTATGCCATTTTAGAGGTTTGAATACAAACTTACCTACACAATTTTGTCAAATCCAAATGCCTTGATTATAAAATGCATCATTATTTTATGTACCATATTGAAAAAAAAATGCCTAAACCACAACTCTTTGTTTCAGTGTTACACTGTAGAATCATGCAATGTCTTTGAAGACATTTTAGATGGAAATTACTCTCAACATCTGTAGTTTTTATAATGCACATAAACATAACACTGTTGAAGAGATGATATTGAGAATTGCTATGACCAAGTTTAATCACTGGCAGGCAATGATAAAGTACGTCTCCCTTTATGTCTGACAAAAAGTGATCATAAAATGATTCCTGATTTCAGAGATATAAAAAAAGCAAAACAAACAAACAAACAAAACAAACCCTGCACCTTAGAATTGGTGAAACATGGTATTTCAAATCTCAGATTATTCCCTTTGTGTGAGCAAACAACTTTAATGTTTCTAAATCTTAGATTTCACATTCTTGAATTGGACGTAACAAGGGCACCCCCCCACCACATATTTTTATGAAGATGGATTAAAATAATCTTCATAAGCAATGGCAAAGTTTGTTTGTTTGTTTGTTTTGACAAAAATGGTGATGTAAGAGGCTCTTGAATTTCCCCCTTCCCATGCATACACCGACTACACAGCTACATATGTAGCAATTCTCTTTGAGGAAAATTCAGAATCCAGCTGCATAATTCCAAAACAGTGAATGACAGAGAAAATACCCACATCCAAAATGGGTAGGAAAGACCTACAAACAGTTGCCATAAGCCTAACCTCTAGCACTGCATTGTACAATCAGGAAAGAACCTCCAATTCCCAGCTTCTCACTGAAGAGCAAAGGACTTAGAGAGCACATCCACAGTCCAACTTTAACACCTCATCCAAAGGATGCATCCCCAAGACGCTTAACTCTGAAAACCAATGGGTCTTGCAGTGGGTCCTGCAGTACTATAGAAAACATGGGCAGTTCTTAACAGGTGCACAAGACTTGCTGTGGCTATTGCCCCAGGATTCAGTACACAAGGAGTAGGAAAAGACCCCATCTCCCAGTCTTTCCCTGGAAAATGTTTGACTACATAATTTATTAGTGGGTGCTGAGGGTCCACCTTCTAATTAGCATACATCTAGATGCTGGCTGCTATTCTCCTTGGAGCCCAGAACTGGTGGATACTTACACCACCTTCTCCCACTGGCTTGCTCCAAAAATAAAACCAAATTGTCACTATCTCCCTGGAGGAGCTTGTTGACACATCCAGTGTCCCAGTTTTACAGCTGCCATTTGAGTCCCCCAATCACCTCACTCTGATAGCCAATGAGGCTATATAACTCATTTATGAATTATACTAAGCAGTTTTTAAGTAGCACAGAAGCACCTCCATGGCTCTATTGAAGAAGTAGCAGGCTCACTGCAGAGGGAACAGGCAAAAATGCCTATAACCCAGTTTCTCCCTGGAGTGGGTTTGAATGTGTACTTTCCCAGCTGCCACCTGCCAGTCTTGCTTCTGATCAGTCTGCACCTAGCTACTGACTGCAATACTCCTCTTTGGGATACCAGTCGGTCTCCACACACCCTCAACTAACAGGAGCTATTAAGGATAAAGATGGCAACAAGGAGAGTCACAAAGTTTTGTGGGTTTTTTTTTTTTTTTCTTAAAGAGAGAGAGCACATGAGAGGGGGGAGCAGAGGGAGAAGCAGACTCCCTGCTGAGCAGGGAGTCCGATGTGGGACTCGATCCCGGGACTCCAGGATCATGACCCGAGCCGAAGGCAGTCGCTTAACCAACTGAGCCACCCAGGCGCCCCAGTCACAAAGGTTTGAGAGGCAACAAGGCGCTTGGGAAGAGGAAACTTCCTGGGAATCCCTTGAAATGATTGAAACTACATTAAAAGGGATGTACACCATGATCAAGTGGGATTTATTCCCAGGATGCAAGGATGGTTCAACATATGCAAATCTATCAATGGGATACACTACATTAACAGAATGAAGAATAAAAATCATATGGTTACCCCAATAGATGCAGAAAAGACATTCAACAAAATTTTACATCCTTTCATGATAAAAACTCTCAACAAACTGTAAATAAAGAAACATATTTCAATATAACAAAAGTCAAATATGATAAGCCCACAGCTAACATCAAACTCAATGGTGAAAGCCCAAAATCTTTTCCCCTGAGATCAGAAACAAGAAAAAGATGCCCACTCTCACCACTTTTATGCAACATAATACTGGAAGTCCTATCAGAGCAATTAGTCAAGAGGGAGAGATAAAAATCATCCAAGTTGAAAAGATAGAAGTAAAATTGTCTTTTTGCAAGTGCCATGGTATTATATATAGATAACCCTAAAGA
This sequence comes from Zalophus californianus, assembly GCF_009762305.2. Classification (NCBI taxonomy): domain Eukaryota; kingdom Metazoa; phylum Chordata; class Mammalia; order Carnivora; family Otariidae; genus Zalophus; species Zalophus californianus. The sequence goes on from NC_045600.1 coordinate 19,522,809, forward strand.
CTCTACCCAAAAACTTTAGAGCTAATAAATGAGTTCAGTAAAGTTGCAGGATACAAAATCAATATACAAAAAATCAGTTGCATTTCTATGCAATATTAACAAACTATTGGAAAGATAAATTAGGAGAACAATCCTATTTATAACAGCATGAAAAATAAAATACTTAAAAATATATTTAACCAACGGGTGAAAGATCTACACACAGAAAGCTTTAAGAGGACACAAATAAGTGGAAAGATATTCCATGTTCATGTATTAGAAGAATTAATATTACTAAAATGTCAATACAATCCAAAGTGATCTACAGATTCAATGAAATCCCAATAAAAATTCCAATGTCATTTTCACAAAAAAAAATCCTAAGTTGTGTATGAATAGCCAAAGCAATACTAAAAATTAATAAGCTAGGAACATCACATTTCCTGATTTTGAAGTATATTACAAAGCTATATAGTAATTAAAATAGATGATATAAAGACACATGCATATATTCATGGAACATAATAGACCTAACCCAAAATAACCTATGCATATATAGTCAATTAATTCTTGACAATGGAGCCAAGAATATACAATGGGAAAGGACAGTCTCTTCAATAAAAGGTGCTGGGAAAACTGGAGAGCTACATGCAAAAGAATGAAACTCGACCACTATCTTACACCATACACAAAAATCAACTCCATGGATTAAAAACTGTAAAACTCCTAAGAGGGAATTTTCTTGACACTGATCTTGGCAAAAATTTTTTTTTTATTTGACACCCAAAGCAAAGGCAACAAAAGCAACAACAAATAATTGGGACTACTTCAAACTAAAAAAGTTTCTGCACAGCAAGAGAAACCACCTTTAAAATGAAAAGTCAGCCTATACCATGGGAGAGCATATTTGCAAACATATATCCAGTAAGGGTTAAAAGCCAAAATACACAAGGAACTCATACAACTCAATGTCAAAAAAGAAAACAAATAACCCAATTAAAAAATGGACAAAGGACCTCTATAGAAATTTTTCCAAAGAAGGCATACAAATAGCAAACAGGTACTTGAAAAGGTGGTGAACATCACTAATCATCAGGGAAATGCAAAGCAAAACCATAGTGAGATACCATCTCACATCTGTTAGGATGTCTATTATCAAAAAGACAAGCAATAATGAATCCTGGCCAGGATGCAGAGAAAAGGGAACCCTTGTATACTGTTGGTGAGCATGTAAAGTGCTATAGCCATAGTGGAAAACAGTATGGAGGTTTCAAAAAATTAAAAATAGAGCTACCATATGATCCAGCAATCTCGCTTCTGGGTATATACCCAAAAGAAACAAAACAAGTATCTTGAAGAAACACTGGCACTCCCATGTTCATCCCAGCATTTTTCACAATAGCCAAGGTATGGAAACAACTTAAATATCCATTGGTGGACGAATGGAATAAGAATATGCGTGTGTGAGTGTGTGTGTATATTCAGCCTTAATAAAGAAGGAAATTATACCACTTGTGACAACACAGACGAAACTGGAGGGCATTATCCTAAGTAAAATAATCCAGGCAGAAAAAGACATTACCAATTATATATGAAATTTTTTCAAAAAGTAGAACTCATAGAAAGAGTAAAATGTTGTCACCATGGGCTGGGGGCCAGGGGAATGAGAGGCTGGGGAAAGAATACGAAATTTCATTTATAAGATGAATAAGGTCTGAGGAGCTAATATATAACATGGTGACTATAGCTGATAACACTGTATTATATACTTGAAATTTATTGAGAGTAGAACTTATGTATTCTCACCAAAAAAGAAAACAAAAAAGGTAACTATGTGAAGTGATAGATCGGTTAATAATTTAAAGGTAGCAATCCTTTCACAATGGATACATTGTGAATATCAACTCATTGCATTGTGCACTTTAAATATATTATGATGTTGTCAATTATACCTCAATAGCTGGAGGGAAAAAAAAAAAAAGCAGATGGCAAAACTGCTAGCTCAATTTGAATATGTGCTCAGTAAATACCAGCTTTGGGCAGCATCAGCAAGTACTCTGCTCCAGAGCTTGTCTGCCTGTGTTCCAGTTCTGCTCAGCAACTTACCAGCTTGTGACCTTAGACAAATTGCTTAACCTCACTGTGCTCAATAATGTTATCTCATAATAGTATTTGAGGATGAAAGCCCTCTCCTATGATTTAAGTAAAACCTGTGCCTGGATAAAGCAGTTGTATTCCTTAGCTGTTTTACTGCTAACTGGAGAAAGTTTCTCTTATGTAGGATATCTATCTGGAAGGCCCTCCATCATAGAATATTGCTAGACTTCACAATCCTTACAGAACAAATCTAGCCTTTGGTTAATGACTCTGACTATCTTAAGGACAAAGACTGTATTTTAATTTGTGCAATTTAGTGGGGAATTCGCGTATGTAGCATTGGTTGCAAATACATGTACAATTTATATTTGCTCCTCTACCCTTCATTTTCTTTTATACCCAGTGGTAGTGGTAGGATGGATAGAATGATAAACTATTATGAATTGTTTTTAATTTAGAGAATAAATGACAATTATTTGATAAAGCAAAGTACATTTGGATAATATAAATTATAATGTCATACTGGATTGTGCAATTAAATTCTAAGAGCACTTTCTGAAGAGTTTCCCTTTTGTAGTTTGTGTTCTGCTGTGTAAAGCACATGACGAAGTGCCCGAAAAATTCACTATTTAAGTTCAAGGCTACAGATCATTGAATATAGTGCTAAGAAAATTAAATGTGTGCCCAACTAGCAAAATGCTGTAAGTGAATCTGAAGCCCCCTAGAGAAGACATCAGTCAGCAATATGCCATCAACTCAGCTCAACTTTACCACCTCAGCCCTTTATAAGAAAGAATTATTGAAGATCCCAAGGTTAAGAAATGATAGTTCTAGTTTGGTAAAAGAGCAGATCTACTGGGTTTATGAAGCTAACTAATTTAACAAAGTATCTTTTGAGTATCAAGGGTTCCAAAATGCATGTAAAACTGATCCCAGATACATTCCATCTTCATGGAACTTGGGCTTCAGAGAGTCCATAACCTTATGAAATTGTTAAGAAAATGATTTGTGAATATGTAATTTTCTTTCGAGGGCACTTAAGATTTCATCAGACCCTCTGAAGGGACCCGGAACACAAAAAAATAAGTGCTCGCTTATAATTTCCTTTTCAGGGAAATAATAATTATTGCCAACTTAAGTACTTTGTCTTGCATAACTTTATAATGTTATTTTAATCCCCATTAGATGGATGAGAAAATTAAAGAACAGAAAAGTGAATTGTCCAAAATCCAACAGCGAGTAGGTAGTAGATCCAACAGCTGAGCCAGGCAGTTTTTTCCCCCAGGGCTAATGCAGTGAACCTCTATAAACTGTCATGACAAACAGGTCTGATATGGAAAAAAAGATCTTCAGGCAGAGAATTAGAAAACTCTGGGTCAAATTTCAGCTCTAGATCTTCTATCAATGGCAAGAAGAGTTAGGTTTTGAGTCCGTCAAGTGTTTTGTTTTTGTTTTTGTTTTTTTTTTTAGAGCCTACTCTATAGGGTTGTTGGATTTAGCAAGTAAAAATGCAGAAAATCCAGTTAAATTTGAATTTCAAATGAACAATGAAGTATGTTTTAGTAAAAAATATGTCCCGAATATTTTGTGGAACACACTTATGCAAAAAATATATACTCACTATCTTTCTGAAATTTAAATTTAACTGGGAGTCCTCTATTTTATCTGGCAACCCTACTATTATGTAGAATAAGGGGACACAAAGCATCAGAAAACAGATTTTCTGTTTCTTCCAAGAATTTATAATAATAGTTTAAAAGAGACAAGAAATACAAACACATGGAACATTTTAAGGAAATACTGACCATTGAAGTGGGTTGGTGTGACTTGAAGTCTTTCTCCCTTACTTACAATCTTCTTCTCATTATAGATGCATTTTACAATCTGGTACATATGCTTTCTTAGTGAAAAGTAGGACAATGCCTATCTCCCATTGTCTAACTGGTTGACTGAAAAATATGAAGAGACTCAAAAGCCTATTTAAAGTGGATCTGTCAGAATTCCTCTGTAAGTTTAAAAGGATCAAAGATCACTCTGAAAAAAAAAAATGGTCATGAAATTCAGAAAGGCACAGAGGGATGATCTCCAAAGCCAGATTCAGTGGCTATCATGCAGCAGGTGCTGCATGAGGAATTTAAGGTCTAGCGTGCATATATGTACATATATCTAGAACAATTAAAAGTTGTCTGGAGAAGAATAGCGCATTAATCAGAACTCGAATTCGATAGTACTATCATTTCTCATAGAAACTCCCTTGTTCATCTTTTAAAATTAGTGGCTGGTAGAGGCACCTGGGTGGCACAGTCGGTTAAGTGACTGACTTTTGGTTTTGGCTCAGGTCATGATCTCAGAGCTGTGAGATTGAGCTCCATGTTGAGCTCCATGCTCAACAATGAACCTACTTAAATTACTCTCTGCCTCTGCCTCTGCCCCTCACCCCCCCAAGTGTTATCTCTTCTCTCTCTCTCTCAAATAAATCTTTTTTAAAAAAAATTAATGGTTGGTACACTCATGTTTATCTGCATGAATATGATGAAATTATATGTCTATAAAGATTCATATGAGCATTAGTTGGTAGATTTGCGGTTAGCTGGAAGAGATGGTGCATCATCCTCAAAGCAGAGATGCAGCACTAACTCCAATAATAGAGGCTGACACCCAATGAAGTACAAACATACTTCAGGGTGAAGGAAATCTGAAACAGTTTTGAAAGGGTTTTAGTTTTAACAAGTGTATATTTGTCTTCTGAAAAGTGTGTAAACAGCTATAAATGGGTAGAGAAAAAAGTAGGATTTGAGGCAAGATTTCAAATTGCCATTACAAAAGCACAGATAATAAAAATTGGCATTCTGTAAAGTTTCAAATCATTCTTTTTAAAATTTTAACACTTCAGTACATTATCTGCATCAGTTAGGATATGGGAAGATATGCTGCTGTAACAATCTCTAAAACTCAGTGACTTAATACAGCAAAGGATTATTTCTCACTTGTATGTATTGCTGGTCTGTCAGGTTCTCTTCTGATTATAGTTATTCAGGATTTTAGACAGATAATGCAGGCACCATCCTGATTGTGACCAGTAGCCATTCAAGAAGGAAAAAGATAATTCTGCATTGAGCATTATAGGCTTTGTTGTGAAATTACAACTATCATATCTTCCAAAATTCATTGACCAGAACTACTATGAAAGCTTCATGAAATCACAAGGAAGCCAGATAGGAGTATAATCCCATCATGAGCTAGAAGTTGAAAAGTGGAAAATGTTTGGCTAACAGTATTAAGAAAACCATGGTATCCATTATTACTCCCACATTTTGGATATTGTCACAGATACTAAACAGTTCAGAATTGAAATTTGCCACGGGTGGAGCTAGTTCACGGAAGGAACATGAATCAAAAATGTCTGTATTTGCTTTAAGATCACAGCTATGTTTTAGGTGAGATGTGTAGGAAAGAACATTAAGGTGACTTAAAGTTGAAAAAACTGGATTCTGTTTTCCAAAAACACATATCATAATCTATTTTGTTCCAGGAACCATTCTAGGCTTAGGGATACAGCATGAACACAAAGGCACAATCTCTGTCTCATGGAATTTAATCCAGCAATGCTAAAACATTTTTTCTCAGTCACAAAATCTAGATATTCTAAATAACATATATGTATGAGAAACCTCCAATGTGGAAAGAAAGGTATATGAAATATGTCAAATTTTGGCAACATTTGAGGAATAAGGGAAACTGAATCTAAAAATAGAAAAGAGAGCGTGAAGAAAAAAATAATCCCTTGAGTATTTTTTCACTCAAACATTAGCACTAGACAATGATATTCATTTAAATATGTTCAAGGGATTTACTGTATCTCAGTTAAAAAAAGAAAAAAAAAAGCAATGCTTACTGGATCAGCGAAATTCAATACAGAACATCCCTCCTGAACAGTGGCTTGTTTTGTGTAAATTGCATACACTCCCCAGTCAGCTGTTAAAAAATGCAACATGATTAGGGTGCCTGGGTGGCTCAGTTGTTAAGCATCTGCTGTCGGCTCAGGTCATTATCTCAGGGTCCTGGGATCGAGCCCCGCATCGGGCTCCCTGATTGGCGGGAAGCCTGCTTCTCCCTCTCCCACTCCCCCTGCTTGTGTTCCCTCTCTTGCTGTGTCTCTCTCTGTCAAATAAATATATAAATCTTTAAAAAAAAAATTGCAACATGATTATGTGGAAGTGAATAAATTTTGGATACATGTTTGAATTCTATCTTATTTCCACTATCTAGCATCTAATTACCATAAGATGTTCTAGATCCCCATCTTCATTGGTAAAATCACTATGATTAACAGTTCTCTTACTCCTGGAAGTCAATTTTGGTTCAGCAGTAGAAATGGTCCCATATATGATCCTATCTGGTAGATGCCAAAATATTTCCCAACTAAAGTTTCCCTACATGGATAATAGCAACATTTTTGTTGTTAATCATTGCTACATCTTCATAGTAATTATCTTGTAAATTGTAAAAATTTATGAAAAAAGTACCAAAAAGAATAACAAACTAATCTTATCTCCTTTCTGTGACTTTTTCATAATTGTTGACTAAAAAGAGACCAGTAAATACCAAAGAGGAGTCTTAAAAATAGGGGGAAAGTAGCTTCAAAAATGGGGATCTGAATAAAAAGGCCCTTTAATCTACAGTTCTGCTTATTGCCCTGGCCTGATTCTAAGTATAGCTAATGCATTCAGGCCACAATACCACAGTAAAAAGAGTCCAGCTTAAAAAACGGGAAGCAGTTTTTGGGGAGAAGAGTCCTTGGCGATGCTCCAAGAATGACAACAATCTACTTGTCTATACTATGTAAATCAGATTGCTGATAGCAAAGATCATTATTCACTCTCCAGGCAGGTTGGAAGTTATCACAAAATGAAAATCTTACATTGATCAAACTATAAAGAGGGAAAGAAAATCTTGTTGGAGGTTTCTGGCCACTAAAATAAATAAATAAAGTAAAGCTGTAAAGAAGTAAGTAGTCAAATCTTCCTGAGGACGGGAGAAAGCCATCTGTTTTAAAAACCAGCTTTATACAACGAAGGCATTCATCATTTGCAGAAACAGAGACAAAAAGAGAAACATCAGTGGGAAAAAAAATAAAGGGAGGAGTCCTGTGGAGGAAAGAAGTTAGTTACACAGGAAGGAAGAGAAAGCATGAGAGCAGAGTAAAAAGTCTGCGGGTTAGGCACTGGGGTCCCAGATATATTTTACTCTCAGCTCAAGAACGGTTGGTCTTCAAAAAATTGATGTGGGAGCTATACGGTATATTTAGGAGAGTAAGGGAATCCCTTGTAAGGCTGTGCACTGTCATTTTATTCAATTGAGCTTAACGTTTTCAAGTCAAATACAATCTGTGAGATGTCAAGATTCAGGGTCAGGTCATTAAGAACTCTAGGCATATGGCAGGACAATTTATTAATATATAAATTCATGTTTCGTGTTCAGTGTTATAAAAGAATCAGAAAGACTGAAACCTTAAAGCTATCCATATGTTTTGGGAGGAAAAAAAGTTGTCACCCTTTCTTCTCAAAACACCCTAATTTTTTGCCTCCTCACAGATATCCATTATGTAGGGCCAGGGCCAATAGATTTCTAGGGTCTACACAAATTTCCAGAACTCATGCAGGATTAGACAATGAGCATCTCAACAGTAATTATGTGGACTGAAAATCCAAGGACCCCCCCGCTAATGTCTTCTTCTGCATCAATTGCTTAGCATATTTGCAGAGTCCATGAAGGGAAGGGAAACCTAATAATGCCTAAGATTAAAAAGTATTGCCATCCAGTCAGAATAGAGACTAAGAATCAAATTTAATTTTAATTAAATGAAATAATATGATATTTTCCTTATCCACCTGAGCTTCTGGAATTCATAGCTACTACTATCAAAGGATTCCACAAAAGCTCTCATTCCTTTTTCAATAGGTAAAGTTAAAAGGCTATCTCAGCTCTCTCAAGATCTAGGCTTCAGTCTGGGAGAAAGGGGGTCATTTTGTTTATCAAGAGAGTCTATAATCTATGATGCTGATGACAATACTAGAAAATGCCTATTGAGCATGTAGAGATGACAAAGCTAATGAAAATGGCCAGCAATTCACTCCTCTCCTGATTCCTAGAGGAATGCTTCCCAGTAACCTAGTATCATCTCTTTGTGGACATGATAACTAGAACTCTAGGAAATATACACTAATGGCATTTTCTAGAAGGAAAGCAGAGGAATGGCTACATAAATGTTGGTGTTTTTACACAACAGAATCATATTTAATAGTAAAAGTTAATTTTATACAGCTACAGGTAAAAATATAGGTCAACCTCAGAAATGTTAAAGAAAGCAAGTTTCAGAAGAATATATAAATGCACACAATATATACTATGGGTATGCTTATGATATATATGTAAGTGGGTATATGTTTATGGTATCATTTTCAAGGAAGACTAAAAATATTTAGAATATATGCATGTGTGATTAAATCATTTTAAAAATAATGCAATAAATGTAAAACAAAATTTAAGTTAGTGAGTATCTTCAAGAAAATGTGATAGGTAAAACATATAACTAAATGCAATATTTCGATAATTTTTTTGTTTCTTGGCTTGGTTGGTTCTTTTAAAAAATTGTGTTTATAAAGTATATATCTACTCCTTTGAAAGCCTCAATCATTAAATTGAAGAATGCCATAAAAATCATTTGCAACAGATTGAACTAAGTTTAATGAGAGAGGAAAACTCAAAGTACTATGGTAACAACTCCAAGCAGAGACCCAAAGAAATCATAAAATGTTTACTAGAAGGGCAGATACTTGGGCCAATTCTCCACCACGGGGAGAGTAGTTGTTTGATGGAAGAAGGGTTGATGAGCTGCGGTGATATTCCAGAAAGAAGCAGCAACATTTGCAAAGAAGTGGAGGGAAAGGAAACAACCATTGTGCCAGGGGTTGTGAACAGATCATGTGTGGTAGAGAGTATGAGGTGAGCGTTGGGAGAAAGAAGGGTGGAGGGGTAGCAGGGGCCATATCATAAAGGGATTCCTTTATCACACTTTCAGTTCTCATCTAGAGAGATTCACTTAACAAATATAAGCAAGGGAATGGCAACAATAAATTTACACATGAATCCAGACAAAATTCAAGATTGAAATATATAATACTGAAATAAAGCTCTTTAAACATCAAGAACGGAAGAAAGAAGCAGACTGAAATGTCCCATAATTGAAGTGACATGACTAAAAACGGTGCATGGATGTGAAACGATCGCATTCTGATCATATAAAATTCCTGTTTGTGAGCTGAACAAGCTGCTACTGACCTCAGCTTAATATGAAGGATCCAGTGAAAGAGTAGGTTCGAGGTCAATGGGTGGCGACCCAATTTCTTAAGCACAGCGGCCATAGGATCAGTTAGGCTATCACTCCCTCTCAAAAGGTAAGCTCAGCATTTTGGAAGGCAAGGGTCTTCCCATGTGACCTGGTACATGAAAGATTAATGGGAAAAGGGGAAGCAAGGCATTGACTCAAACAGAGCTCCAACTTCTTACAGTTTTAAAGTACATCTAAGGACTCAGACTTCAGTGAATAATTGAAATAACCTAGTTCGCCAGCCAGAATACTCTGTGTTGGTACTCCTTAAAAATAAAAAGTAATGAAACAAACCAAATGCAAATGTGGGTATACAGAACATGTGCTTTCACACAAAGAGTATATTCTAGCCATAAAATAATCTATTAAATCAGCCTTGAAGTTCTTCCTAAATGTAAGAAGTTAACTTTTCACAATTGATTGCAGAGAAACCTTTCATTTAGTATTTTATTTTATTATGTTATGTTAATCACCATATATTACATCATTAGTTTTTGATGTAGTGTTCCATGATTCATTGTTTGCGTATAACACCCAGTGCTCCATTCAATACGTGCCCTCTTTAATACCCATTGCCAGGCTAACCCATCCCCCCACACCCCTCCCCTCTAGAACCCTCAGTTTGTTTCTCAGAGTCCACAGTCTCTCATGGTTTGTCTCCCCCTCCGATTCCCCCCCTTCATTTTTCCCTTCCTAATATCTTTTTTTTTTTTTTACATATAATGCATTATTTGTTTCAGAGGTACAGGTCTGAGATTCATCAGTCTTACACAATTCACAAGGCTCACCATAGCACATAGCTTCCCCAATGTCCATCACCCAGCCACCCCATCCCTCCCACCCCCACCACTCCAGCGACCCTCAGTTTGTTTCCTGAGATTAAGAATTCCTCATCAGTGAGATCATATGATACATGTTTTTCTCTGATTGACATTTCTCTTAGCATAATACTCTCTAGTTCCATCCACGTCGTTGCAAATGGCAAGATTTCAGGGTTTTTTTGATGGCTGCATAATATTTCATATTTTTAATCAAAATTATTTGTTTCTTTTCTAATTTATGAGTCAAAACTAATACTATAAATATCAGAATTGTCAAATGTTTACCAACAATTTACCAATTAGATTTCTGTCTAATAAACATGAGTTCAATTCCTAGGTACCATTCTCACATTTCATATCAGGATTCGGACAAAGTACTCCATGCTAAAGAAACAACTTATTAACAACATCAGTTACAACGCTAGGGAGGCATCAGGCAGTGAAACAGCAAACACACCGGTTATTTCAACAGACAAACCCCATATAGCAAATTGATTTAACAGACATTGAAAAGCAAAGAGAACTTGGGAAAGACAGTAATGATAGCAAACTCTCTAGCACTGAGGTTAAAAGGGGAGCATCTGGAGTTCTTAGAACTTGAAAGGCAGGAAGGATTCCATGAAGCTGGGCTTAGCGCTCTGAGGAAGGGGGACACAATTGGTGCTGGTTCCTCTGAAGGGGGCTCCATGCAACTGGTTCTGGGATGGATGGAAAAAACTGGAAACTGGACCAATTTCTACTGCTGGGTAGAAAACTCTTCAGTGACTCTAAGAGCATCAGAAAATAAACCAGGAGGGTCCACATTACTTCATTGTACTGCTTTCCAATCCCATCTAGTGGCCCTACTGGTAAAAACTAACAAGGAGCCAGTCTATAAGAAAGAAATGTAACTTGCAGATTCCCAGCCCCAGCACCACAGAGCTGAGTATAGAAAGGAGGGTTTGTAGCTGAGAGAAAACAGTTTCATAAACACTATGGAGGAGTGAGTCGATGCATTATTAGGGCTTCCCTCACCGGAACTCATAGAAAAAGCAACTAGGTCCCATTTCTCCTGCTTGTTGAGACGTGGGGCTTCCTTCCTTGTTTGAGTGAAAACAGGAGTATTAAGCATGTAGAGTCTGGTAATACAAGGAGGAGAAATTAAATTCTAAAGCCCACTGGCATTTTGCAATTTGGAACCATTCATGTAAAGAATGGTAAACGAATAGGCAAAGTCTGGCTTTAAAATTGTGAATCATTAAATGAAACAATGCCAAGAAGATTTAAAATTCTAAAATAATCAAAGTGTATTTTACAAATTAGCTGCTGGTGGGCTTCCTCTTTGTCAATCAACCAACAACTAATATTTACTTGAGTTGGCAAATTATTGCTCAAAGATTGCTAGAGGGACCATGGGTTAAGGTAAATTATGAAATTGCTGTTTTGATGGGTCAGAAATGATCATGTATCAGCAATTTCACTTGGGTCAACCTAATATCTCAGTTTAACTATGGGCCATCAATGTTGGATCAAATGTAAACATATTCATAGAAAGTGAGGTGGTTTCCCTGGTATCTGAAGAAAGGCTTGAGTTGTTATTCATGCTATAAAATATTCTCCCTAAACACTTTATCTTCTCCCATAGCCACACGTTGAATTACTTTACCAATATTAAAAAGGTATAACCTTGGAAAGTCCCAGGTATAGTGGTGAAGAACTCTGATGATGTAGTCAAACAGATTTTGTGCATACAACTTCTTTTCTTATTATCTAGCCATTGTACTTGGGCAAGTTATTTAAGTTATTCAAGTTTCAATTTCCTCATCTGTAAAGTAGAAAAAAAGCATTATCTACCAATCAGGATTGTGTCAAGATTGAAAAAAAACATGGACTATTTAACATGTTGTAACAAGGCCTATCATATTGTAAATTTCAATAAATGGTGTTTTGTCCACTTTTTTTTACATTTTGTGTGATTCTTTTTAAAAAGGATATAACTAAATAACAATGTCCATAACATAGAATTATTATGAGTATCAAAATGAGTTTACAAATGTAAAGTGTATAGAATAGTGCCAGCACATAGTAAACAGTATGTGAGGATTTTTTCTTATAAAAATAATGTAGTGTCAGTGGCAATGCTTAATGTCAATGCTATTACTGTGATTCACAATAATTATTATTATTGCCATTATTGTTATTTGGGAGGCTTTTTTCTCAGCCTCAACTCATAGTTTTTACCTGGGTGGCAAAATATGTTACAGAGCTGTTTATTATCTTTATCCAAACTAGGCGTGCGTGTGTGTGTGTGTGTGTGTGTGTGTGTACAGAATATTTTATGCACCTATTTCTTGGTGGTAGTTATGACATCCTACCTTATCTTTAACTTCGGAAAACTCTTGACTACACATACCATATCTGAAAAGGAAAATCTATACCATATGCCATAAAATACTACTCACAATTTGAATCCATAGTACTTACTGTCAGTCTTATATTGATGAGTCAACAACTCTTCATTTATTTGGAGAAATAAAGGCAACAGAGAATGACAAATTACATTACAATCACATAACTCTGGAGCGAGAAAGGGTCTTAGAGATCTGGTGAGGACTGGATTCAATTTTTACAAATCAGAAAACTGAACCTCACAGAGATGAAAACTAGGATTGGCTCTGTTTCTGAAAGAACCCTAGAGATAAAACACTTTACGTCCAAATTTCTCAGACACTACAGAATCTCCAAAGAAAGGCCATTTTGCTTGTTTGGGATTGCTTTTGGGAGAAGTTCACTATAAAAATGAAACATGTTTCATTTTTATATAATGGCATTAAAAGAAATTCGCTTACACAATCCTGGATGTCCTTTAAACATTCTTTAGATGTCTTCTTGCTGATCTTTATTACATTCTAGAACCGAGTTTCATTCTTTTTTATTCACAAGAACTCCTCTAGGCTTATCTACATTTAGAGAAGTAACTAGTAAGAGACACTGTCCTAAAAACTGTTTTCCTCAAAAACAGTCTAGAGGATGCCCTATTACATGATGCTCCCTCAGACAAAGATTTCACTGTAAATCAGGCTTCTCCAGTGAGTCAGTGCCACTACATTCCTGCTCGACCTTCAGTATTGCAGTAAGAGCAGAATTTTACAGTATTCACGGATTGTCAAAATCTGTGGGTAATTCATTACCAGCTTCACTTCACTCATTAGAGACCCCCAATCCACCTAATTATCTTAACCTCATTTTTTTTAGGTCAAAGTAATTTCAGTTAAATTTTCTTTCTCTTGTTCCCTCCCCATCCTAACACCCTTGACTGGATTTATGTATCTTCTCAAACCTATAGTTATATTAATGCCATCAGATTTAATAAAAAAACTATTTTCAAGGCTATAAACTTATTATGGTATAATTATCAGTGCTTTTAATATTTTCCATGCTTAATGTCACTGAATTTATTGTTACAAACTTAGTTTGCAGAGCGCTGGGGTGGCTCAATCAGTTGAGCATCTGCCTTCAGCTCAGGTCATGATCTTGGGGTCCTGGGATCGAGCCCTGCGTTGGGCTCCCTGCTTAGTGAGGAGCCTGCTTCTCCTTCTCCCTCTGTCTGCCACTCTGCCTACTTGTGCCCATTCTGTCAGATAAATAAATAAAATCTCAAAAAAAACTTAGTTTGCAATGAAAAGAATAATGCTGACAGAGATCTCAGTGTGTGTGCCTGTTCATGTATGAATGTGTGTGTGTAATATTTTGCCTCTATATCAATATATCACCATATGTGGCAAGTTCTGATGAAATGAAAATAAGAAATATAGAAGGACTTCTACATTACAAATGATACAATTTGTCTTCATCGGTGAATACACTGTTGATGAAAGTGTACAATGACAACCCTGGAAAATGTCATATGCATTTTCCAGTATAGAGAAAAGGCTGTGAGTTACGAAATGGACGTTTAACTTCACAAATGCTCAAAGATTCATTCTTGTTTCTTTTGGTTGTGGAATATAAGTCTATAAAGTATGGACTGATTTAGAACTTTCTTAGGTTTTTTTGTCAAAAAATTTAAAGTTCACTTAAAGAGTGAGAAGTACAAATGCGCTTTTGTGTCTCAAGTTTAGACCCACATCATTAAAGGCAATGGGAGTTCATACTGGAGAAATAGCTATGGAAAACAACCCCCCTTTAACTGGAAATTCACTATTTGATCCCTAAGTACCCTAATGGGTAGGAAAATAGTTCAACAGAGTGAAAAGAAATTGGTAAATTTCCTATCACGCAGAAATAGACCTAGTTAAAAGAGTTTGTCAGTAAAGCAATAAAAAGTTTAAAAATAGATTTGAAAAAAAATGTTAAGGAATATGCAATTCAATTTACTCTATTTTTTTTTTTTTTAAACAGAATAAAGAGGCACCTTTCATTGTGGGTCTTATGTGAGCTTTCTTTCTCCTGGTTCTAATGTGCAAGATCAGAGGGTTATTTACAGACAATGATGGAGGCTTGGAAGAACAGCAGAGACTAAAACCATGGGGACATTTCTAGAAGCAAACTCCCTGGGGGTTAAAGATGAAAAACAGATTCACTAATCTTGAAGTAGGAAGGACTTTTATAGATAATGTTCCAATCATTTGTAAACTTTTTTTAGCTTTGAAGTACATTTTCCCCTGTAAAGGAACCCATATGGGAAAATACAATGTTTCAAGTGAAAGATGGAATTTTTCTTGTTGAAATGGAAATGAAGAGCTAGTAATCTACCTGTTCAGCTTCCCCATCCATCTCCAAGGTGACCTTAGACTCTTTCCTGGGGAACTTAGCAGGGAAGCTTGAAAACTACAAATCTAGACCAACTTCCTCGTTTTACAGTTGGAGAAACTAAAGTCCAATAAAGATTAAGTGACTTGGTCAAGGTTGCATGTATAGAGGCTAAACCAGGACCAGAACCCTTACCTTCTAAAGTAGACAACCAGAGGCATATGTATAATCATGTCCCTCTGTAGCTTTGTGCAAACTATTTAGCCAGTATAATTAATTCACACTTCGTAAGGGCCAGGTGGAAACTTTGAGCCGTCTTCACATCATCAAAACTTCCTAAAGCCTCTTAGCTATTTTAGTCTTATATACTGATTTAATAGCAATATCTAATCATTGTATAATCCCAACATATGGATAATGAAGGCAGCCTGGCTACTAGGCATAGCAGAAGATAAAAAATCCCTTTCCCCAAAGAATTTACACTATTTATAGGACACAAAAATGGTATAGTGAAAGAGAGAGAGAAATAAATTCTGTTGTTAAACTGAATTTTACTCAGTGCTAGTATGATAGGATTTCATTGAAGAGAATGTTGAATTAGACAAGGAAGGTTACATATTAAATGCAATTCTTGATATAGGCCTTGAAGATAGAGTGGATCTACAGAAAAGAAAATCACATGAATTATTCTGAGCTTAAAGAACAGCATCTTAAACTATGAGACGGTAAGTGCAGAAATGTTCCGTATCATCAGATACAGAGCATTGTCTTGGCTCTTTTCAACAACCGTTGAAACACCGTTGATTGGAGATTCTACAGGACTGGATTACGCTACCTGTCTGAAAATCCTTGTATATTTCCTCACGACCAACACCAGGGTTTTCAGGCTGAAAAAAATATTTTACCAACTTTAAAACTGACTTAAAAATTATTTTTAGTTAAATTCTTCCAACTAAATGTGGAATTTTTTATGTTCAAGTTTATTTGTGTTTACCAAAAACAAATACTCTGTTCTTAGAGAACTGACTTAAAAAACAACAAAAAAGATTCTTCATAGAATCTCAAAATAGAATCCTTAAAAGGATTCTTAAAGTTCAAATAGATTTTTACAAAATAACATCTTAATGATTTCAGTGTAAATAAATGAGGAATTAGAAGATTAAATTTCCTTCACAAATAAGCTTTAATAAATTAAAAGCAAAAGTGTTCAGGGGATAAATATGTTTTGAGTTTTAAAAGACACAAGTGTTTTGTTTTGTTTGTTTGTTTGTTTGTTTTTATAACTCCAACAATTCTGAACCTCAATTCAGCAGGATTTGACCAATTTTAATCTATTTGGAATTAGATTTGAAAATATCACCACTCTACCTTATTCGAACCTCAACTTACATATGGAGACATGGAAAACCAAACACACAACCTTCTTTTTTTTATTTTTTATTTTTAAGTTAATGTAATCAATGCAGACAGGTAAAATGGATAATTTAGGGCCACTTATCCTATAACAAAGAATGTATTATTTTTATCACCTATTCTAAATTATTTAGCTAGTGTGTTTATATATAGAATATATAATTTTTCTATATTATGTAACTATGTATATATTTTTTAAGTGTAGCAACTCTTGATTTTTTCTTCTTTTTCTGGAATGACTTCTTTAACAAAAATGCATTTGTCCTATTAGTATTTCCACTACAGAAAGTTTATCTGAAAACCTATATCCAAAAATCATAAAGCAAAGTTATCCTAACATATGTTTTCTCCATGTAGCATTCCAATGTATGTGTTGTTTGCTCAGCACCACAAAGGAGCCTTGTTGCTATGGTCCTTTTCTACAAAGAATTTGATAGTGCTGGTGGCATTATGACCTCAGAAGTTTTTCACTCCACAGAAAGATGAATTCCCCATTTTTTTGAAAAGTAAAATAAACACTGTTAAGGGAAGGCTTTTGTACTAATTGTTTATCCACATTTGTTTAGGCATATATTAATTACCAAAAAGCCTTTTTAAAATTTACTTTTTTAGACATTTATTAATGAGCTAGAATATAATTATTTTAGGTTTACCTTATAAAGAACATAATGTCTTTTACAGTCTTATAGAGTTAAGTTTACAAAATAGGATCTCCATGTTTCTGCTTTTCTCAATATATTTCCTTGCAACATAAAGTACAATAATTATATGTTTTGAATATTAAGTAGTTTTCCAGAAGGTGAAGGTAAACAAATTTGAGTCCTTTACACTGGTGCTAAAATATTAATGTGAAAATTTCACCAGGCCAAATACTCAAAATCATATAATAAATACAGAAATTGGGTATGGCAATTAGGTGGAAAGAAATCAATAAACTTATTAATAGATAACTATTATGATAAAATTTGTAAATATCTTAATTCAGCATACTCCCAGACATTTTTATCATATATCTTCAGTGAGAACACACAAGAAAACCTCTTTACATCAATCAAAAGCTCACCTTTGAAGGGTTCATTATATATCTGGCACTTTTGACTAAGCTATTATTCAGCAATAGAAAACAAGTATTATCATTTTTAAAACAACTATTTGTAAGACTGTAGAGCTTATAATGTGGATTTGCATATATTTTCAAGATTAGGACAGGTTTTGGTCACTTACATTTTCATTCCATGACAGTTACCCTTGATTTTTAGCAAGGCTACCACTATGAATGTTGAAGCACCTGCTACCACCGATTCTCATTCCTGGCAGAGTGCCTGTCTTTGAAGCTGCAAAGATCACATTATATTTAAGTTTCTGCAGTTGAAAAGGCCAATGCAAAGCCGTAAACTGAAAGGTCAGACCTGATGTGACTCAAAGAATGGAAATAGTTTGGTTGTTGCTAATTATCACCCATCCTGTCAAACCTACATGCACTTTGAAAATTATTTGGGAGTTACATTTCACAAAATAAAAAGGCCCTATTTGCTCTGAGCTTCTCTTTATTTAGCAGAGCATCTGACTTGAGCATAAGCTCTGCTCACCCTAGGATAGAGACACATGTGCACGTCTGGTAAACTAGAGGTGCAGACCCTTCACGGTTGTTTGGGCCTGAGAGTCAAAGGATTCTTCTCATGCCATAGAAGAGGATTCTGAAAATGGTTTTGTCATTCCGGATGTCTTCCGATCATCTTCACAAAGATTTATTGAATTCCATGAAGAAGAAAATTTTATCTCAGAAATATTAAAATAAATTAGCAAAGTGAGAAATACTAAAATAACTGCTTCACAAAAATCCCCATGGGCCATTGGGAGTAGTGAGCTCAGGAGACCCAAAAGTGGGAGCTCAGTCAACTAACAGAAATGTCACTGGTATCTTCTAGGTCAAACACATGATGGCCCTGGTATCTCAGCATGAACATCTGTAATTCCAAGAGCCAGAACAGGCAAGGCGGGAAATCACAGACTGCAAAGAAATAACCTTCAACGAACGACTTCTGAAAATATCTAAGGGGAACAGTCATTGTCGGTGTGGTTGGGACAAGCAACCTGTCCTGTCTATTTAAAGGGACACCTCCAGACACATAAAACTGTTTAGACATGTAGAGTGCAGACTCTTGGATCCCTATAATGGTTTAAAAAAAAAATCTTAAACTTCAGCTAATTCATATTGGAGCTTCTTCATATTGGAGACAAGAAAATGATGGTGCAAACGGGTTAACTTTTCTCAAGTTCCCTATCCATTTAGAACTGCAATTGAAAGCCAACTCTCTTCTTCTAACCCTGAGAATTGACTCTTGTAGAATATTCAACTCCACAAGTGTTTGTTGAGCACCTCTTGAATGAACAGCATTAAACCTTATACTTTAGCTATTTTTCTGCATTTAATGGTGCCATTTGGGAGAAATATAAATTTAAGAACCTCAAATGTCTTGGTGTACAGAATATCTTTCCTGTAGTACTCTATAATGCTAAAATTATGAAATAAGCTTCTATGGTATTGAATCTTTTCCAAAAAGTAATTAAAGCATAGTGAAAATCTGGAGATGAAGTGGACCACGGGAAGGGGAAAGCAACAAAATGTGCTTGTATTTCAGCCCTGGGGAGTATGAGTAACCGCAGGAAATGTCCATGTAAAACACATCGCCGGACTGCAGTAGACATTGCATTGGGATGTGATTTTTCTTTCCTCCTAAAATGTGCCCTTTCATTTCATGCACTTCCTAAATAAGAAATGCCCATAACGCTGTGATGTAACCTGTTCATTCTGTCTTGGAAAGCAGATACCATTTAAGTATTTATAGTAACACTAGTCTCCTATTTGCTTTGACTGGTTCATAGTTAAAGCTTCAGTCCAGATAAACACAACTCCATCAAGATGGCATATAAAAACTACTTCATCTAGTCATTTACATTTTTTCAGGGTTACATGTCATCTTTCTCTTTTTAAATGGACATATTTCAAAAGTTTTAGCTATTAAAGTTTCCATAATATTTATTTTTTAAAGAATTTATTTATTTATTTGACAGAGAGAGAGACAGTGAGAGAGGGAACACAAGCAGGGGGAGTGGGAGAGGGAGAAGCAGGCTTCCTGCCGAGCAGGGAGCCTGATGCGGGGCTCGATCCCAGGACTCTGGGATCATGACCTGAGCCCAAGGCAGACGCCTAATGACTGAGCCACCCAGGCACCCCAGTTTCTATAATATTTAAAAGCAATAATTTTAAAACCGATTTCTTGGACTAGGTTATTTATCATTGTTAATCCTTTTATTTATTTTTCCTGAACTTCTGCTTAAGTATTCTCAATCAGCCTTCTATATTTGCTCTCCTGAATGATCAGCCAGACTTCTATTTTTGGTTCATGAGCTCTTTGGCAATGTCATCATAGCTTTCAAGACATTTAGCAACCACTTTTCCTTGGCTAACCTAACTGCCATTCCTGGTCTACTTTTTGCTCCGTTGCCTTCACCACAGGAAAAAAAAAATGTCACATAGCTTTTGAAAGTAAGACATAAAATCAACTTGAGGTTTTGAGGATAACTAATACAGCTAATATTCTTAGGGCATGAGAGTTTCATAACTATTAAGCAAATCTGAGTCACTTCATTTAGAAAAAAGTGGTTAAAAGTACAATCAAAGATGATTTAGAGATTGATCCACAATTTGATGGATTTTTCAAAAGTATATTTAGTCCAAATTGTAAAAGTTCTTGATGAAGCCATAGGAGAAAATATTGGTTTTCTTAGAAAAATAAAAGTATAAGCCATAAACTTCGTTAAGGACAGACTGAAATTCGTGAAAATAAAGACTTTGGCACTTTAAAAGATGATGTTAAGAAAACAAACAGGAAGTCAGATGATAAAAAATAATTACAAAATATGGCTGATAAAAGACATTTTCTAGATAAAAAATTTTCTAGTTCTTATTTTTTAAAAGATTTATTTATCTATTTTAGAGAGACAGAGACCTACATGGGGCTTGATCTCTGGACCCTGAGATCATGATCTGAGCTGAAACCAGAATTGAATGCTTAACCAACTGAGGCACAGGTTCCCCTAAACATTTTCTAGTTCTTAAAAAATGAACAAAAAATATTCATTCCAGGAAACAAGATATATAAATTTCAAATATATAAATTTCAAATAAATTTCAAATAAACAAGATATATAAATTTCAAATAATCCATTGATATATAAATTTCAAATTCCCAAATGAGAAGAGCCTTGTTTCTCATTTGGGAAATTAAAATTAATTTCACACTGAGATATTATTACACATTCACTGGAACTTATAAAATTGAAAAGACTGACAACAGCATATGTAGCCAATGGTGGGGAGCCACTAGAATTCTCATACATTGTTGTTGGAAGGTGTACAATGGTACAGAAACATTGGAAAATTATTTGACTGTTTCTTAATCTTTCTGTATGACTTAGCTTCTTCATTCCTATGCATTCATTCAAACTAAACGAAGATGTATATCCAAAAGGACTTTTACTCATATGTCCATAGCAGCTTTGTTCACAATGGCCCCATCCCAAAGATCATTAATTTGTGAATGGATAAACAGATG
Source organism: Zalophus californianus (assembly GCF_009762305.2). Taxonomy (NCBI): domain Eukaryota; kingdom Metazoa; phylum Chordata; class Mammalia; order Carnivora; family Otariidae; genus Zalophus; species Zalophus californianus. The sequence goes on from NC_045600.1 coordinate 19,543,859, forward strand.
GAGGTGTATCTATACTACTAAGTACTACTAGGCAATAAAATTGAATACTAGCAAGGAGTACTACTCAGTATTAAAAAAGAATGAACTACTAATACAGCAATATGAACCTATCATTCAAGCATGCTGCAAAGTAAAAGGGTCAAACACAGACTACATAACATGCTTATATGGATCACATACACAGAGCTGCTTACATACACTTACAAGTCTACATACACACACACCTGCTTACATAAAATGCAGAAAACTCAAAACCAGAGACAGACATAGATTTGTGGTTGTCAGGGAGTGAGAATGGGGTAGGAGGATTCAATGAAGGGGGGATGGGGAACTTTTTATGTTGATGAAAATGTTCTGTATCTATCCTGTATTATGGAAATAAAATACAAGTCGCATAATTTTTAAAATTCCAAGAGCCATATTTAAAAAGTTAATAAGAAAAAAAGTGTAATTAAACTTAATTACAACATATATTTTATGTAACCTGACTCATCCAGAATGTTATTCTCTATGCTGCTCTCCTGTTTCCAGTGTTCAAACACCACATGTGTCTGGTTGCTACTGTATTGAACAGTGTAGCTCTATAACATGGTAAGTCATATTATGATTGACAAAACTTATAGAATTGTACATTGAACTTCATATATTTTATTGTATGTAAATTATACATTAAAAAGCTAACCAAAAATGAACAAAATAAAACAGCACAAATGAGGAATGATGAAAATGACTCCCTTTTATACTTTTAGAATATAAGCACTATATATGGATGTCTATCTCTATCATCTATTAATCTACTTATCTATGTTGCATTTTTCAACATTCAAAAACAAATTGTTTGAAAAACGATATTTTCTATACACAGAAAGCCAGAAGCAGAGCAAAAAAAAAAAAAAAAAGGATACATAGAGTTCTTTTTCCAAAAGTGAGAGCACGCTGTATACCTTGTTTTTTACTCTTCTTTCTTGACTTTCTCGATATAAAACACATAGTTTCTGAAACACTTGATTGACTCTCCAGTGTTGAGAAATGCAAGACATTAACATGATCTTAACATACTCTGGAGAGAAGATAGCCCAAGAGTAGCAGTGTTCCTTTAAGGTATACACAGCCCATTAATCAGTAACAATGGCAGCAAAGAAACAATTCCAAGGGAAAAGAAGTAAATCCCTTTATTATGGATTCATTCTTCAACAGAATCTTTTCAGCTGACTGTTAATTTGAAATTCAAGGCAGAAATAAAAAATAGCATCTTGTCGTGTAGCTTCAGATAAATGGATGTGAGCCTGGGCCTCACAGCCCTGGGACCTCACTCTCCTTTATTTCAGTGACCTTCTGGGATAATTATGGTCACCATTTACAGAACTTATTGATTAAGCAATTAATAAATGATGATAAATCCAGGAATTGCTAAGTGTAAGCATTGCGGCAGCAGCAGAGCAAGTGTTGAATACTAACCTCCACCTGGGTAATAGCAGAACCAGGAGAAAACTCAGGAAACACGAGCATTCCAAGGGTTGACGCTCTGCAAGGTGGGGATATTAAAGAATTCCAGCCTTTTACTTCCATCTGCCCTCTGTTCACAGCACTCTAAAGCACTGTCCAGACATTTCAAGCAGTGACTTATCATGAGGAGGAGACTGAAAATGCTTACTGTCCCACAAATTTTCACACAGAATATGTGCATCTAGTCTCCACTATCTTTATTGTCCTAAGTACCCAGTTGTATATTGTTGGAAATTATTTTTTCCTGACAGCCCACAAAGTGAAACAGTCCTAAGAGGGCTCTTTATTTAAACTCAAAGAGCAAATGTTAAGATTTTCTGCAAAAATACTTTTTTAAAACTAAAGTGTTCTGCTGTGTTTCTTTGCATATACAGTAAACATGAGTATATATTATCATGAGAGACAGTATATATGTTTAATTTCTTATGATTTCACTTAAATAGTTCTTTCTTTTACTTTCTTATGATGTATGAATTCACTTAAATATTACTTTTATTATGGAAATATATAAAAGAAACTGAGTTTCCAGTTGAAAGATGTAGGCTAAAACTATTTCAAAACACTTTTGATACTAAGAAATATTTTTATGTATTCAAATGTACATTTTTCACATGGTCAGAGATTCCCACTTACATTATTATTCTTTATAATGAATACATAAATGAGTTACAAAATTTAAGGTGAAGATTTAATCTTAGCAAACAGTAAGCATGATACACTATACCTTTGCACGGCATTTAAGTTCTTATCTGGCATGTTTATTGATAGTTTCCAGTATGTTTATTGATAGTTTACTGATAATTCTTATCTGGTATGTTTATTGACAGTTTCTGGTATAGTTTATTGATATATATATATTTTTTTTGTTAGAATAAGAGATTATCATGAAGAGATATGTTTTTATTTAAGATTATTAAAATGATGACCAGGGAATAGACACTACTCTGGCTTAAAAACAATAAACTATCAACAGAGTTACAATCTATACATATTTATTAGCTGTGGTAATCACAGCTAATATCTATGGGTTATCTATGGGTATCATAGATATTAAAATCTATACATTCTATTGCATTATTCTGTTCTTGGTGTGATTTTGGAAACCCAAACTACCAAGTAAGATGCCAGCTCCTCTGGTCAAGCCTGTCTAGGCCTTAATAATCAGAATCCACAAAAAGAAGTCACTGAATGGAGGTAATAGCATACTACCTTTGTCCAAGGTATTTTCCCTATACCTAACTCCAAACACAGCAGATATCACCAGTTGTTTAGGACCTTTTTTTCTTGCTAGTTGGCAGGATGGTAAAGATTACCCATTTATTCTGCCAAGTCATTACCTAGTGAAACAAATGAACATTTTCTGTCCAGATATTTAGCCAAGTGTTCTTTATACTCAAATGCGTCCTTATCTGAAGAACTGCTGAAATAGTCAACTCTCTCCTACTTATGCTTATGAAGAGTCATGAAGTCATAAAAAGACAAGCAAACTGAAACTTGCTTTTAATTAACATCTAATCAGATTCTTGAATTTATATGTTTAAGCCCTACAAGGTTTCCTTCCTCCTTTTCCGGAAGAGAAGCTATTTCTATATATAATGGCAGGGAGTGCAGTCAGAAGTTCCGTGTTTGCTAAATTATCAGTTGACAGATCATTTCTACCACCTAGCAGGCCACAGAGGAAGGAAGTGCCAGGCAACCTTCAACACCATTATGGTTGGATCTAGCAGGTGATCCACAATCAGCTTCTTTAGGCATTTTTTTTTCACCTTAATCATAAATTATTTCACTCCTACAGAAAATCCAAGAGACTAAGATGACAACTATATACTCTCCATCCAGGTTAATAATTTTTTTCAGGTTAATGTTGCTATATTTGCTTTAAATATTTTCATTTTATGTTATTTTCTTTTTGAGAAATAAGGTCTAAGAAATACAGTTCCAACCCTCTGGGTATAATTCCCTAAGCACATTCCCCAGCCTGGTCTTGAAAAATGTAACTGCTATTCTTAATTTGTGGTGTTCTAATCCATGAATGCATGTGTATAATCAACAAGACTTGCTTGCATGTCTTAAACATTTTTATAAATATTCCCATACTGTAGTGGTTATCATTCCACAACTTGCTTATTTTCATTGTACTTTGTTTCATAATTTCTACATTTGATTCATGCAGCTCTAGTTCATTAATTGCAACTACTGATTAGAGTTGTATTTCATGAGTATTTTATAATACCTATGAATCCCTTAGCAGACATCCTGGTTTTTGTGATTTTTTTTTTTTTTTTTTACCATTTCAAATAATACTGAAATGAACATTCTTTAAGACGTGTCCTGGGCACTTGTATAAAGAGCTTCTGAGGGCTATCTATCCAGATTGCCAGGTGTGTACATCTTCAGCTTTACTGGGTATGGTTCCATTTGTTCTCCAAAGTGGTGACACTGTATTACAGTCCCATTATCTATGTATGAGGGATCCCTTTCCCAACAGGTAATGACTCTCTCATATTTGGGCTCTTTGGAAAACTAAAACATCTGAGAGAAATCTCATTTTTTAAAACTTTGTCCTTTTTTATAAATTTTCTCTTTAGATATTTTGCCTTAAAGGATAACTACTCACCTTTCTTCTTCTGCTATGTAATTATTTCACTTAAATCACTCCTGCCTTTTCCTGCAGTGTTCCTCACCAAGGTACCCCTCCCTGCAAGATTATACTTTCTAGTTCTACTAATGTCACTTTTACCAAACGACTTGATTTGCTCAGTGAAATTTGAGTGAAAGTAACTCCTGTCAACTCTGAGCAAAGGCAGTGTGGGCCAGATTGTGATTTGCTCTGAGCTCATCTTTCCCTATCACAAGACTAGAGATTCCCAGATAGAAGTTCCTCCATCAGCCTGACTCACAGAGTGAAGATTGTATGGAGCCAAGCTAAGGTCAATCTACAGTAGACATTTAGTGGGAGCAAAAAAATGCACCTTCAATGTTTAAGCTACTGAGATTTGGGGATTATATTCTAGCACTGTACAACCTCTTGAAATTGATTGAAATAATGATCCTATCATTCACCATCTTCCCACCCTTTACTTGGTCAATGCTTAAATAGACAAGGTTTTCTCTTTTCCCTTTTCTTTACCTCTGCTATTTGGGAAGCTTCAGATTACTTTTCCAATGGTTGTCTTTAAGTTTTCAGCCCGTAAGAAACTTAGCAAGCATGAAATAGCTACTGATCACTCCTCTTCCACAATTGTGGTATTCCTGGCTCGATTTTTAAATTTACCTTTATTTTAAACCACACACAACAGTCTCTATATTCTTTTTTTTTTACTGTCAATAATTTATTAAGTTTACCAATATATTTTATTTATTTGTATAAAAGGTCTGTTGTTTTTACTTTTGATTACTTTCTCCCTCTGGTTTACTCTTCCTTGTCTAGTGGTTTTGTGGCTGTTTGGATGTTGCCTCTGGGTCTCCCGTGTAAAACTAAGTCTTATAATAACAGGCTGTGGTTCGTGCCTCCATGCTGATATTAGAAATATTGAAGTACTGGTCCAGAGGCAGCAGGTAGCTTTTCTCAGGTCCTGATGAACATGTTGTGTCTTTGTCTTCCCACCCATTAAGCCTGTGTTCCCACATGAACCTCAACCCCAAGATGAGTGCCATGTGCATTTCCCAGCCAGGGCCCCTGTGAGCACTCTGCATGGTCCTATATTTTGCGTTTGGAACAACTTGTAACTACTCAAAGAAAAGGACTCCTCAAGAGCTCAACTCCCAGCTGCCACTCTCTGCAGCTCCATTCATCTCTTTGGATTTCTTGTCCTTGGAAATATAAATCTTTTTAAGCCTGGCTTTGGTTGTAAAGTTTTCTCCTTGGGAATGCTACCTGCCATTCAGATGTGTTTAGAGCAGAGTAGCTCTTCAAAGCACATCCTTGCTATGATCATAATGAATGACATTTGAATTATCTCATAATTCCTCTTGAAAGCAATACTGCCACCTTCTCTGATTCAATGTCCTCACCCTCCTCCTTTGTGAAACATCAATTTACCCCACGTGAGAAAGGAGTCTTGACATTCTTGTACTTTTTATTTTGTACATTTAGCTGTCTTTGCTTTAGCCAGATTTTAATAGGGCTGTTTCTAAACCAATGCGACTACTAGTGTTGCCTGGGAAAGGGTTGGATTCTGGTCCTATGAAATAGGGAATGACAGCTCAAATTCCAGTTAATTTTATCCAGTCAGTTTTATCCACCAAGCATAACCCGGACTCCTTTCCTCCTAAGTTAACTAGACCAACACCTCTACACAGTATACGTATGTATTTTCTTCCAAAGAAAACACAAACTTTTTCTTTTTTTGTTTCTTTCTTTCTTTCTTTCTTTCTTCTTTCTTTCTTCTTTCTTTCTTTTACTTTCTTTAAGATTTTATTTATTTATTTGAGAGAGAGAGACACAGCAAGAGAGGGAACACAAGCAGGGGGAGCAGGAGAGGGAGAAGCAGGCTCCCCGCCAAGCAGGGAGCCCGACACGGGGCTCAATCCCAGGACCCCGGGATCATGACCTGAGCCGAAGGCAGATGCTTAATGACTAAGCCACCCAGGTGCCCTAATTTATTTATTTTTGAAAACACTAATTTCTTACATGAGGAAAGTCACTGACTCTAATTAGCATACCTAGTTTCTCTCTTTCATTCTTCCCCATGCCACCCTGCATAGCATGTGTGTGTGTGTGTGTGTGTGTGTGTGTGTGTGTGTGTGTGTGTGTGTGTGTAAAAACAATATTAGCATTATTGTGGCTGAGGGAGTATTTCCCTCCTTCAGGGTCTGCTTTCATGCCCAGGCACTATATCATCTAAGAGTGTCTTGGGCTGACCTCTCTGAGGCCAATGGCATGCTCCTCAAACAACCTTTCTAGTACTTAGGATATTTGATGGCTCAATGCCTACTGCCCTCTGTGCATGGTGGTCCATAGCTCTTCAAAATAGTTAAGAAAACCACTGTGAATATTCATCTCCCCCATCATTCTGCCCTGTAATATGTCCCATCTTTAAAATTCCTCTAATGTTTTCTTCTTCTCCATTCAGTTAGATACTGCTGTGACTCCTATATTCTCCAACTCCTAACAGATATTATTTCAGTTGCCTGTTCTAACTAGGCTTAATGCATCATTGAGCTTAATGCAAGCCCAATGCTTGCCTTTTGGGGATGTCTGGGAAAGACAGATCAAAGAGTTTTCTTAAAAACCTTACTTTTGGTGACCCACATCTGATCTGACTTCTGATGCCTGTTATGGAAGGCCCTTCTGACTTGTCCTGACTTGTCCCTTTAGCTTGGCACATGTCAGTGCTGAAAATTCCGTTCCCTGTTAGGAAAGAAGGCTCCCCTATTTCAGAAGGACAGAAATAGTCCAGCTTGAACCAGGATAAAATTGTTCTCTGCTAATACCACACTTGGAGCAAGAATATAACTAATGTGACATTTGACACTTTCCACAAATTAGAAATTAATTCCTACAGTCAAGGAAAACCCAACTCTTCATAGGCCAGATTAATAGCTGTCCTGTATGTTTATATCAAATTTATTAGTAGTAGACTCATAATATATTACTTATGACATTGTTATAAAAATAAAAGGAAAAGGTGATTGTGTGTATTAGTTTTCTATTGTTATATAACAAATTACCACAAATATGGCAGCTTTAAAAAGATACCCAGTCATTCTCGCAGAGTTTGACAGCTCAGAATGATGTGTGGGGTTGGGTGGCTTCTCTGCTGAGGTTCTTGCATGGCTGAAATTGAGACGTCCTCCAAGTTGGGCTCTGATATTAAGGCTGTGGAGAATAATTCATGTCCAAGCTCATTCAGGTTTTTGACAGAATCCACATCCTTGTAGTATACATCTGAGGTTCCCACTGTCTTGCTGGCTGCCAACTGTGGATCTCTCTCTTCTCACAGAGACCAGCCATAGTCCTTCTTATGTGCCTGCCTTCATCTTCAAACCAGAAACAGAGTATCCCAGTCCTTCTCACTCTTGGAATCTTCCTGACTTCCTTTCCTGCCATCAGCAGGAGGAGGTCCTGCCTTTAAATGGCTCAGGTGATTAGATTAGGTCCACCAAGATAATTCCCTTTGGTATAAAAAATAAAATTTTCATGGGAGTAACATGGGAGAGCAAAGGTTACAAAAGCCATCTTAAAATTCTACCTGACGCAGGATGCATTCATTCTCAAAGTGTAAATTCATTGAATATACCCTCTATGTATTATATTCCAGTTCTCATATTAAAGCCTCAGGATTGGAAGATGAATAAGATGATGAAAGGGTGTCACAAACCAAGGATTATGATTAACCAACTCCTGTGCATCTAAAGGTCAAATCAAAAAGATTAAAAATAGGGGCACTTGGGTAGCTCTGTCAGCTGGGCATCTGACTCTTGATTTCAGTTTAGGTCATGATCTCAGGGTTGTGAGATCAATCCCCACATGGGGCTTCATGCTGGATGTGGAGCCTGTTTGAGGTTCTCTCTCTCTCTCTTCCCCTCCCCGCTAAAAAAGGATTAAAAATATAAGAGTAGATCCTGTTTTCATTTTCTTTGGATATATACCCCAAAGTGGGATTGGTGGCTCATAAGGCAGATTTGTTTTTAATTTTTTGAGGAAACTCTGTACTGTTTTCCATAGTGGCTACACCAACTTATACTTCCTCCAACAATGATAAAGGGTTCTCTCTTTTCCACATCTATGCAAACACTCATTACCTCTTATTTTTTTGATGATAGTCATTGTAACAGGTATAAGGTGTGAGGTGATAGCTGCACCCTTATATTCATTGCAGCATTATTCACAATAGCCAAGATATGGAACAATGTAAATGTCCATCAATGGATGAATGGACATAGAAGATTTGGTATGTGTATAAAATGGAATATTATTTAGCCATATGAAAGGACATTCTGTCATTGGCAACAATGTGGATGGACATCTTGAGAGCCTTATGCTAAGTAAAATAGACAAACAGAAAGACAAGTATTGCATGATAGCACTTATAGGTAGAATATAAAAATGCCAAACTCATAGAAACAGAGACTAGAATGGTGGCTACCAGGAGCTGGGGTGCTGTGGAAATAGGAAGATGTTAATCAAAGAGAACAAACTTCCAGTTATAAGATAAATAAGTTCTAAGGGTCTAATGTACAGCATGGGGACTATAGTTAACAATATGTATTATATACTTGGAAGTTGTTAAGAAGGTAGATCTTAAATGTTCTCAACACAAAAAAGAAATGATGATTATGTAACATGATACAGCTGTTAGCTAATGCTATGGCGGTAATCATTTTGCAATATATATCAAATCAACTCAGTTTTATAATTAAACTTATATAACATTATATGTCAATTACATCTTAATAAAGCTGGAAAGAATTAAAAAATAATAGTAGATTAGTAAAATATGGATGTATTATCAAAAGTCTTTAGCCTAAAGAGAGAAAGAGAATGTAAACAGTGGCAATGTAATAGCATTTGCAGGTGCCATGAGAGTATTAAGTGCCGGATTCTCGGGAGCTTAAAAGAGGAGTGGTCCAACTGGGTATTTATCCCAAAGAAACAAATGCAGGGATCCGAAGGGGTACGTGCACCCCGATGTTTATAGCAGCAATGTCCACAATGGCCAAACTGTGGAAAGAGCCAAGATGTCCATTGACAGATGAATGGATAAAGAAGATGTGGTATATATATACAATGGACTATTATGCAGCAGCCATCAAAAGGAATGAAATCTTGCCATTTGCAACGACGTGGGTGGAACTGGAGGGTGTTATGCTGAGCAAAATAAGTCAATCAGAGTAAAACATGTATCATATGACCTCACTGATATGAGGAATTCTTAATCTCAGGAAACAAACTGAGGGTTGCTGGAGTGGTAGGGGGGTGGGAGGGATGGGGTGGCTGGGTGATAGACATTGGGGAGGGTATGTGCTATGGTGAGCGCTGTGAATTGTGCAAGACTGTTGAATCACAGACCTGTACCTCTGAAACAAATAATACATTATATGTTAAAAAAAAAAAAGAAGAAGATAGCAGGAGGGGAAGAATGAAGGAGGGGAAATTGGAGGGGGAGAGGAACCATGAGAGACTATGGACTCTGAGAAACAAACCAAGGGTTCTAAGAGGGGAGGGGGTTGGGGGGATGGGTTAGCCTGGTGATAGGTATTAAAGAGGGCACGTTCTGCATGGAGCACTGGGTGTTATACGCAAACAATGAATCATGGAACACTACATCAAAAACTAATGATATAATGTATGGTGACTAACATAATAATAAAAAAAAGAGGAGTGGTCCATTCTACCAAGGAACTGGTAAAGCATCAAAAGTTTCCCAAAGAAGACCACACACAGCTGATTTTGAATGACAAGTAAGTCATTATGAAGTTTGCAAAGTAGCAAGGACATTCTATGACAGGAAATCTGCATAAGCAAGTCAGAGGTAAGACATATATTGACCTGTTTGCAGAAACTAATGAGCCATACAAAGGAAGTGAAGATGATATAATAATTTACTCACATTGCTGTTGGAGCCTCCATGAATCATAACCCACACTCTGATAAAGAACAATGATGTAGATAGGAGGTCATTTACTGGCATGGCATTTCTTGTCTCAAAATCCATTAGTGGCCTAATGTTTCTTTTAATAGCAATTCTAAACCCTTTTTTGTTAAAAAAAAAAAAAATATTTAACAATAACCCTGTTGTATTTACCCAAATCAGAACATTTAGAATTTTTATCTGTTTAAAACAATATCTCATTTTCTAATTGGTGTAATTTTCTGTCCCATGAAGACCTGTTTCCCCACATCATCTTACAGCCTCTCAAGTTTTCTCTGTCTTAAAGTACCTGTCTGCTCACTTCTTCTTACTCAACTTCTGCTCCTTATGGGATAATTCAAATTTCTACTCTCTGAAGGCTTCCTAGTCTTCACTGATTTTGCCATTTTTCAAATTTTCTCTCCATGAAATTTCTATTGGACATAATTAGCACTTAAATAGATTCTGATCTTTCTTCTAAAGATTTTATTTTTAGAGCAATTTTAGATTCTCAGCAAAACTGAACAGCAGGTACAGATAGAGCCCACACACCACCTCCCCCCCACACACACACAACCTCCCTCACCATTAGAGTGCCCTGCCAGAGTGGTACATTTACAATCAATAAACCTACATAGACATATCATTATTACCCCAAGTCTATAGTTTACATTGGGATGAACTTTTACTGTTTCACAATCTGTGGGTCTCGACAAATGTATAAGCCATTTATCTACCATGTATCATACAGAATAATTTCACTGCCCTGAAAATCCTCTGTGCTCTACTTACCCATCCCATCCTCCCCCCAACTCCTGACAGTCACTGATCTTTTTACTGACTCTGGCCTTTTCTTTTCTTTCTTTGTTATTTTATTTGTATAATGTATGCCTCTGTGGGGCGCCTGGGTGGCTCAGTTAAGTGTCTGTCTTAAAGTACCTGTCAGGTCATGATCTCAGGGGACTGGGATTGAGCCCCCCCCCCCCGTGCTTCTCCCTCTCCTCCCCACCTGTGCGCTCTCTCTCTCTCTCTCTCTCTCTCAAATAAATAATTAAAATCTTTAAATATATATATACCTCTGTAACTTGATGACAGAATTGATTAATTTGATCTTCGCTCAAATTAATAAATATGTTACTTGAGTGTCAGATTTAGGGTTCCAGAAGACTTCAGGCTCCACAAAGCCATCTTGCCCTTAAAATGTACATAAAAGGATCTGAACTCCCAATCCACAATTGATGGTATAATCTGGGTGTTTGTATGTACCCTTATGGCATTTAGCTCCAATATCCAGTTTCAACAGAATAACTACTCCTGTCTCTATCTTTAGAATGCATTGTCTGCTTTCCATAAAACGTCACCCTCAAACTGGATACCATCCTAATCTATTTATTTTATGGAGTACCACAGCAAGTTTTTGTTGTTGTTGTTGTTGTTGTTGTTTTAAGATTTTTATTTATTTATTTGACAGAGAGAGAGCGCACAAGCAGGGGGAGCAGCAGAGTTAGAGGGAGAAGCAGGCTCTCCACGGAGCAGGGAGCCCCATGCAAGGGTTGATCCCAGGACCCTGGGATCACGACCTGAGTTGAAGGCAGACACTTAACTGACTGAGCCACCCAGGTGCCCTTGTGTTGATTTGTTTTAAATTCTGGATAAATGGAGAAGATATTACATTTATAAATTATCATCCCCAAATTAGATATTAGTAACACAAATTTTTCAAGTCATTGCTACTAAAGATTATCCCGCTTGGAGTTCCACATTCCCACTGTCTTTCTAAATCCCTTTTTGGCTCTCTACCAACAGGCCTTTTGAAATAGCATCTGGCATTGTCCCTTATTATCCAGAGTACACCAGTTCTTGCTGGCGTCACACCCTCCTCACCTTGTGGGCAGCCCAGAGACATATACCAAACAAACTCTGTTACCTGTGTTTATTTCAGCCAGCAGAGCCCTCTGCCCCCTGCGAGCTCACCAAATCCTCCCAACATAAAAATTACTGCTTTGCTGCACCTTTGGTCAGGTCACATTCTTAGACAGGGCCTCTCTCCCATTTATCCTGCGTGAGAAAAGGGAGGTAGTGTAAGCATTTATGATCCTCTAGGCAAAAGAATAATGGAGCGACTGCTCTTCCAATTGCATTTATTAATTAAATTAAAGGTGAGCTTTGCCCCTGCAGAAATGTGAGATTCTAAAACTCATGATGAGGACAGTTCCTTCAGTGTGGGCTGAATTCTTTTCTCTTGAATTCTTAATTTACTGGAGCTCCAACTCTCACTGTTGCCAATAGGAATTTTTGCCATACAAAGATAGGAATGTGGTCCTGGGAATTTAATTATTCCTAAAACAGAATTCCTGTTTTATTGAATATAAATAGGTATGCCTAGTTATATTAGAGATTTTATAGTACTTAAATACCAATAATTATTCAAACAGATTTATTGAAGTTTAATGGCAATGTAATAATAGTGTCGGTATGTTTTATATGCAATACTTGTTACACCTCATTAAACAGGTTGGTAAATGATCCATTGCTGTTTAATTAACATGCAATGACTGTGTTATTAAATCTTAAACTGTAAATTAAATCCTGATTTGAAACACTTAAATTGAAAGTGTGATTGAAAACTTCTTTGGGCATGAGCCCCCAGAGTCCCTTTTATTTCCATGGTTCCTTCCTGCCCTACCCTACTCCTATCCCACACCATACTTTGGAATTGGAAAGTGGACTGCACTTAATTTATGTGGCTGAATTTTTTTGAATGGAGAAAGGCATGCCTTTCTAGTAGCTGAGCAAATTGTGAATGGAAAATAAATTTTATAAATTCGATCCAATTTCTTACATATGGAAGACTACTTCTTTTTTTAATTTAATTTATTTTTATTGTTATGTTAATCACCATACATTACATCATTAGTTTTTGATGTAGTGTTCCATGATTCATTGTTTGCGTATAACACCCAGTGCTCCATGTAGAACGTGCCCTCTTTAATACCCATCACCAGGCTAACCCATCCCCCCATCCCCTCCCCTCTAGAACCCTCAGTTTGTTTCTCAGAGTCCATAGTCTCTCATGGTTCATCTCCCCCTCCGATTTCACCCCCCCTTGGAAGATTACTTCTTAAAAAATATATTTAGGAAAAGAAATAGGCTAAAGTTTTACAATTATTCCCTCATACTTTCATAGTAGGTTATACTGCAAGCTTGGCAAGCTTTATTTGGCTAATTCAGAACTGTTTACTAACTGCAAGATCCATGGTGCATGTAGGACTCTTCAATCTTTGCTCAACAAGCTGGCTATAAAAAGAGCAGGTTGAGGTTAAGTGGGCAAATGTAGTTTCTCGATTTTTAATAGTGAGAATCAAGTCCTGTTAGAGTTTATATGTATTTCAGAAATATACAGAGTGTATGTTGGAGTTTGCTTGATAGTGACCCAGAGAATATCAATAAAATATTCTCCAGATGTATAACTTTTTACATCTTCTTTTGTGTTTTTCCACCTTGTGGAACGCAAAAAAGATTCCTTGTGTTAGAATTTATATTCTGTGCATCTTTTCTCCAATGCTAACCTAGAATTTTCAGTAATATTTTATCATTGTACAACACAAAACATCCTGAGATTAAGGAAAACTGCAATTTCAAATAACTTCCAATATCTTGGCTAGATAGGGTTGAATTATTTTCCCATAATTCTTTGGATAATATGAATAATGCTAAAGGTGCATAAATTTTCACTTTGAGTTTTTTAAACATTTTAAAAGATATTCAGTAAAGCTTATTTGACATAACTACATATAAGATTATAGTCCCCTCTTCTGTATCTGTAGATTGAGAAAAAAATCCAGGTATTATAGAATAATAATGGCAACATTTTATAGAATAGCATAATAAAACATTCTCATGGAATTTCATAAACATAAAAGTGTTTCCCAAATTTTACCTTCATGAAAGTATTTGTACATATATGCTCCAAAGTGTGTACGCTTGAATTAAGAGTTTGTCTGGAAAACTTTCTGCACACTCCCTACCACCGTCACCACCCCACATCTCATGATATCGCTCAGATGAACATCTCCCCTTTCAAAAGTCAGCTCAACATTGAATCTATTTTTTTAAGTAGGCCCTACGCCCAACATGGGGCTTGAACTTATAGACCCTGAGATCACGAGTATTATGTTCTACAAACTGAGTCAGACAGGCACCACAATGTTGAATATTTTTTATAGCTTTTCCTGTACTCCTGTAAGGAGTTAGCTTCTTCTTTGGGATTGCTCCCTCTCAAGATACTATACTGCTCTACTGTTGAGTGGTAGCAAGGTAAGAAATACTTATGTGTTTCCATGGTTGCCTCTCCCTAATTGACTGTAGGCACCTTGCAGGCACAACCCATGCCCAATTGATCTTGCATCATGAGCCCAAGTAGAATGACGGACACACAGTCAGAGCTCAACATTTTTAGTAAATAAATATTTACCACTAGGATACTATGTATAAGCATCCACAGAGATTACCATTGCTGCATTTCACCTCCTTAATTGTATTTTCCCTTGGTTTTGCTGATGTAAATGTGCACCATTTTCGAGAATCCCTCCACTTTCTCTTTTATCAAAACCTTCTTGTAGGCCTGCCACCAGTCATTTTGCATGAATAGAATTCCATCAGAGTCTCTGCTCTGAGAGGTGCTTAATGTCTCATCAGTCATCGTGGGGCAGGGCTTCCTCCAGGCAAGCTGTTAAGTCAATTCACTCATGCCACACAGGCTCTTAGCATTGTTGTCACTTAATATTTGTGAATTATAGACCAGAAGTATGTACAAAAAAACACATTATTTCATCAGGAAAAAAATAAATAGAAGTGGTTCAATTAAACTGTGAACCTCAAAAATAGTGTAATATTCAGGTATACATTTCTAAGAAAGCACCCCTTTCTCTATGCATTTCTCCAAGATGAAGAATTTGTTATTATAGAACTTTGTTAATTTGAATTTTCACTCTCATTTTAACTTAAAACTTAAGATAGAATTAAAGTGTATATTTTCTTATGTAAATGAATAATTTTATTGCATTTATGTATTTACTTGTGTCTTTTCTCTCTCCACCAATGGAAGATGAAGTCCTCAAGATTGATTTTTCACTGCGGAAACCGGTCTGCCTAGAATAGTGGCTGCTCAATAAAGACATGTGGAATCCATGAAGATTCAATTTCTCTTTTTATGAATTCTACTTAAATACAAGGCCTGTGCGACAGTTTGCATTTATATGGTATGTTTACATTACTGCTTTTAGTCCTATAATGGCTCTGCATGGTATGTAATTCAGACATCATTCATGTAATTGTACACATAAGGTAGTAAATATTAAGAGGCCTGTCCAAATTAACAGGCCAGAGAGTAGCAGAGCTGGTAATAAAGCTAATGTGCTCTTATTTTCAATTTAGGGAAATCTCTATCACACCAAGATAAATAACTGCAAATTCACTTAGATTTGTGGAAATATGATTTGCTCATTTCTAGTGTCCAAATACACAGCTTCGTAAAGAGAACCAAAATTTGACAGACATCTTAAGAAATTCTTCTGCTCTCTCTCTTTGGTGACCCTCTCTCTTTCTCTCTATTTTTTTTTCAATTGATTCACATAGATTACATATATAAATACACATATGTACTTTCTTACATTTGGGTATGTTCAGTAGCACTCTTTCTTTATAACTACCTTTCTGTTGAAAGGATTTATAGTATCTGAGGAAAGATGAAATAATGATTATATTCTCTCAAAGAGGCATATTCCAATTTGCCAGTGTCCAGAGAGACTTCCACTAGACTCTCCAAGTGAGTACTGTATCTCATGCTAAAAACTCTAAGAGCAGCCACTTCATATAAAATTGAAAGCACCTAACAACCAAGGCTCCTGAATGCAAAGAAGAGAAGCACAAGAGGAGACTGATTAGCATGAGAGCATGAGAAGTTCTGCTGACCTGGTTCTGCACAAAACCAGTGAAAATTACTTAAGAAGTAACAACAACAAAACCTAAAGCTTCTGGAAATGATCCTAAGGGAAAACAATACATGAATAAATATCCATTCATGAAAATTTGGCTAGAAAACCAAGAGTCAAATGGGAAGATAAAATATTCAAAGTGATAAAAAATGATCTACCAAGAGTCCTGTATCTAGGAATTTGGGCTTTCAAAAATGAAGGCAAAGTTAAGATAAATATGATAGTCATCCGCTAAAACATATTTTCAAAAATATATAGTGAAAGGGCACCTGGGTGGCTCAGTCATTTAAGTAACCAACTCTCAGATCATGATCTCAAGGTCATGAGATTGAGTCCCACTTCAGTCTCTGCACTGGGGTGGAGCCTACTTAAGATTCTCTCTCTCTCGGGGCACCTGGTTGGCTCAGTTGGTTAAGCGACTGCCTTCGGCTCAGGTCATGATCCTGGAGTCCCGGGATCGAGTCCCACATCGGGCTCCCTGCTCAGCGGGGAGTCTGCTTCTCCCTCTGACCCTCTTCCCTCTCGTGCTCTCTATCTCTCATTCTCTCTCTCTCAAATAAATGAATAAAATCTTTAAAAAAAAAAAAAGATTCTCTCTCTCTCTCTCTCTCCTTCTCCCTCTGCCCCTCCCCCAGCTCCCAGCACACATGTACTCTCTCACCCTAAAAAAAGAAAAAAAATGAAAAAAATAATTAAAATGGATCACAGACCCAAATGTAAAAGTGCAAAGTTCTAAAACTCCTAGAAAATAACACAGGAGAATTTCTGTATGACCTTAGGTCTGGCACTGACTTTTTAAATACAACATCAAAGTCTTGCTCCCTGAAAGTAATAAGTGATAAGCTAGACTTTATTAGAATTAAAGATTTTGCTCTGTGCAAGACAATCTCAAGAGAACTAGAGGACATGTGACCACAGGGAAAAATATTTGCAAAAGTGTATCTCATAAAGTACTGTTATCCAAAATATGCAGAGAATACTTAAAACTCAACAATAAGAAAATTAACAACTTGATTTTAAAGTGGGCAAGGGGTGTCTGAAGGGCTCAGTCAGTTAAGCGTTTGACTCTTGGTTTTGGCTCAGGTCATGATCTCAGGGTTGTAGGGTCAAGCCCCGAGTTAGGCTCTGTGCTGGGTGTAGAGGCTGCTTAGGATTCTCTCTCTCTCTCTCTCTCTCTCTCTCTCTCCTCTGCCCCTCTCCCGCTCTCTAAAATAAAATAAAATAGGCCAAAATTCTGAACACCTCCCCAAAGATATATAGATAGCAAATAAGCATATGAAAAAATGTTCAACATCATATCTCACCAGGGAATTGCAAATTAAAACAACAATGAAATACCACTACACATCTATTAGAATGGCTGAAACCCAAAACAATGGTAATACCAAATGCTGGTGACGATGTGGGACAACAAGAACTGTCATTCATTGCTGGTGGGAATGCAACGTGGTACAGCCACTTTGGAAGACAGTATGGTAGTTCTTACAAAACTAAACATTCTCTTATGATTCAGCAATTATGCTCCTTAATATTTACACAGATGAACTGAAAAGATGTCTACACAAAAACCTTCACATGGAAGTTTATAGCAGCTTTTTTCATAATTGCCAAAACCTGTAAGCAAATAAGATTTCCTCTAGTAGGTGAGTGGATGCCTAAACTGTGGTACATCCAGACAGTGGAATATTATTCAGTGCTAAAATGAAATGAGACATCAAGCCATGAAAAGACACGGAGGAACCTTAAATGAATATTGTCAGATGAAAGAAGCAAATCTGAAAAGGCTAAAAAATTATATGACATTCTGGAAAAGAGCAATGGAAACAGTAAAAAGATCAGGAGTTGCCACAGGTTAGGAGGGAGGGAAGGATGAATTGGCAGAGAACAAATGAATTCCAGGGCAGTGAAACTATTCTGTGTCCTATCACAGTGGATTACTACAATATTGGATACTATAATACATTAATATATACTTGTCCAAACCCATAGAATGTACAACACTAAGAGTGAACCCTAATGTAAATTATGGACTTTGAATGTCCATGTACCTTCGTCAATTTTAACAAATGTATCACTCCAGTAGGAGATGTTGATAATGGGGGAGGCTGTGTATGTTGAAGGCAGGGGATATCTGGGGTATGTCTATAACTTATGCTCAATTTTGTAGTGAACCCAAAACTGCTCTAAGAAAAATTAAATCTATTAAAAATCATTAAAGAAATTAAAATGTTAGGAAGAGAGAGAAACTTTATACAAATAAATAAACTTCCTTCCAAATTTTTTAATAAAACATTTAGTGTTTGGACACCTGGGTGGCTCAATCAGTTAAACTTCTGACTTCGGCTCAGATCATGACCTCAGGTTCTGGGATTGAGCCTCACTTCTGGCTCCCCAGTCAGCGGGGAGTCCACTTCTCCTTCTGCCCCTTCCTCTGCTCGTGCTCTCTCTCTCAATAAATAAATAAAATCTTAACAACAACAACAACATATTTATTGTTAAATATATGCATGGCATTCTGCTTTTTGTGTTAGGGACTCAAAGTTGAAACACAGGTGAGTTGTATCTACAAGATGCTCACATTCTCTTTGGCCAGATGAAATACATACACGTAGAACAATTTTTGCAGGCCATGTAATGGTGACTATCATGAGGAAAATTTAAGTGAAGTTTAATGGGCCCTCAAAAGGAGTACTTACCTCTTTCAGGGAAAGTTCTTTGAGGCAGGTGGCATTATCACTAGTTTTCGAAAGAAGGAAGGACTCTGGAATATATATAAATGCTGAAGGTCTTTCCTGGTGGAAGGAACTGCAAAAGTAAAGGCATGTGGTTTAGACAGTGGAGGTTTAAGAACATATGTAAACCAAAATCAAGGATTTAATTCCCGAGAGAAAGCTTGAACACGCAAAATCAAGCGGGGGAGATGGGAGTAGCCAATCAGCCGTACAGGTGAGGCACTGATGAACAGGCTAATCCCAGATGGGAGGAGGGAGACTTCTTTACCTGAGACAAGAAGAGGGTGGATAAATATTTGAATAGAGGTTGAAGAAAGAGAACTCAGATATATTTAAATAATTTATTTCACTAAACTATGAAGCAACATCTTTGGCAAGGGATCAGAGTGCTCTGGATACAGTTTAAGGCTTGAGATCAAGAGGAGCTTCAAAGAATGTACAGGAAATAATGTGACAAATACCCTATTAGAGATCATTTGGAGAGGCAAGGCTATCACGTACAGTTGAGCATGTTGTGGCTGCAAAATGGTGCCCAGATGAGAAGGCAAAGTGGGGGCTGGCCACGCTGCCTCAGCCTGTGTCCACTCCAAGGAGTGCCTTTCTTTAACTCACAAAGAAGTTCCAAAGATCTAAAATGAAAATGATGTTTAGGTTTTATTAAACACCTATACTCTTAAGTGAACCTAGAGTACTTGGCTTAAGAGAAATAAGTGTCTTTGTGTTAAAAAGTAACCAAAAATTTAAAGTGGGCATCCCTTAAGTTCCATTAGCCTGGGGGACCCCTGAGGGACGCAGTTGGTTAAGGTACAGACTCCTGGTTTTGGCTCAGGTCTTGATCTCAGGATCATGAGACCAAGCCCTGGGTCTGGCTCTGTGCTCAGCATGGAGTCTGCTTGAGATTCTTTCTCTCTCTCTACCTCTGCCCCTCCCACTTGTGCACTTTCTCTGTGTCTCTCTCTAAAATAAATTAAAAAAATCTTAAAAAAAAGAAGTCCTTGTAGCCCTGGAACTAGAGCGCAGTAAGGCATTTCAGAATCATGATGTCTAAATTCTGTAGTGCAAGAAGCAGTCACTTTCAGAAAGTAGGATTTCCTTCCACCTTAGTTATGTTGGCAACATTGCCAAAGCTATTGGTCTAAATAATTTGCCAATATATTTACAGTGTGGATTTAATTAAATAAATTTTCACTTTAGCCAAATGGCTTTTCTCAATCACAGCTTGGTTTGGACTTCCTATCTTGAAAACATGGCTGGTGTTTTCTGGAAATTCTTAATGATCGGTCTGGTAGGAGAATTCTAAATAAAAGACATTCTTCAGATCTTATTTTAGGTAAATTGTCTCTTTCAGGAGTAATTCAAGTAGTTGAAAGTTAAAGACAGTATCATATTTAGATGGACGTAATTTCAATACTGAGGGCAACACTCAACCATCTAGTTTATAATACCTATGCCTCAATCAGAGACGAGCACACTCAATCTTAGCCTACTGCATTGGGGATATAGAGAGATTAGCAAATGTGAGAAAAGGAAGAGAATATTTTGCCCTTTTTACAATACTCTTTGTTACTATTAAATGTCAAACTATATACAATGTACTATTTCACTTCTGAATTTCAGAATTCCCAGACTAATAAAGAAGCTTAAGTAGTTTAAAATGATTATAGCCTCAAAGGCATTTAGGTAGGCTGCAGAAATCATGCCTCCCCACCTCTCCCTGGCCTGCCTTGGTGGGTGCTGCAGGGGATAAACCTAATAGAGACAAAGCAGAACAGCATGGAGTACCAAATGATCCCATCAAATTGATTTTCAGCTGGTGCCAATCAACTGAAATGAATGCACTTTTTAGTCTGGAATAGTTTGCCTTTTGCATATTGAGACAATTGATTTGATGCAATCGGTGATTATTCTCTCTGTGTCTGCCATCCAGTATAAATAGACTTATCATTTCTATTTGGTGATGAACAAATAGCCTTGGCCTGTGCGTGTAACCTACGTATCACCCATTACAGTTTCTGGGCTGTTACAGGTACGGAAGCAGGGGGCTTTGTCTATTTAAAGAAATCCTCAAAGTAAATGCTCAATATAAATCCCAAGTATTATTATCTTTAGAAAGAAGTGTCTCTTTAAAAAAGGTGGTTTTATAGAATTTGGCTTCCCTAATTTTCATAACAGTTCTAAGAATATAGTTCCTTTCTCTTCAGCTACACTGACTTCAGAACTTCTTTTCTAATTACTCAATGAAGAGGCAGTTTCCTTTATTTTTCCAATTTTTGTATCTCTAGGTTTTTCCATAATTACAAGCACAGATATCCAATTTGTTCTACCCTTTACTACTAAATTAATTCGTTATCTTTCCATAAAACTAATGTCACCTCAACTTTGTGGCTTTTTTTTTCCACCAAAAATCTCTGACAATAATTTCTATTGTATCACAAAATATTTCCTTAAAAATGTCAATGAAGTTATAAAGAAAAAATTAAATGCTGTTATGCTGCCCCATTCTCTCTTCCATTGTCCCAAATCACTCTTCTGGCTGCAAAACTGTCAGGCACAGCATGACACCTGCTAAAAATGAGTTCAACCCAGCGTCTTGTCAGATGTAGCCCATGTTTTGTGCTCTCTGATCTTCTAAAAAGAACAAACAAACCCTGAGCGTAGGCAGTTACTTAGATGGTTCTAGGGAAGCTGTCATTTCCACGGTAGCTTTTTTCTCTACTGCAGAGAGAGGCTGAGACTAAAAACTCCTGGAAGAAAAGAGAAAAATGAAATAGCATCACCAGCATGTGGATGAATATCAAGCAGAGGAAGATACTGGGCCACAAAGCAAAGATGACTGTAGGTGCAAATACAAAATGGGAAGAGAATATTTGAGTGTTTTAGTGAATATTCAGAGTGAAGATGTTGTGGGTAGTGTAATGTACAGAAATATTTCATTAGTGAAAATCATACTTAATGCTGTTTAGCTCTCTGGTTATAAAATGTTTAAATATTTGCCTAAACTACCCTCTCTGGTCTATAGAAATTATGGCTACACAACCAAAATATGTGTGCAAATGTGTGTTTGTGTGTGTATAAATGACTCTAACATTCATTATGTTGAAGGGAACAAAATGCTTAAAGTGTTGAACAATACATAGGAATCTATTTTCTACAAAATACTTGAGCACAGTGATACAAATATTACAAGTACACTCAGAGCAACATTGCTAGTGGTGGAGGAAAAAAAGAAAAATAATTGAGAGAGAAGAATTATACAATATCCACAAATGGAAAACTGTGCAGCCATTACAATAACTGAGTTAGATTCTGACTTAGAAAAATACCCACTGCATATTGTGAAATGAAATAGCAAGCCTCAGAACAAAATGAAGAATCTGATCCCAATTTGTTTAAAGACCCAAACAAAATTGTAGTCGAACATAAAAGATGCATATTTATATGCACAGAAAAATTCTCAAAGGATAATAAACACAGAACTATTAAGGGAAAGAAGGCAGAGGAGGGCATACCCTTTTACTATATACACTTACATATTATTCGAATTTGTTAAAGCCAACATGTTTTTCTTGTTTAACTAAAACAAAAAGATTAAAAGAAAAGTGTACATTGCGGAGTAAGTGCATTTTTAGATAGTTCAGAGGGGAAGGAAAAGTGTCAGACTTCCAAATAGACGCTTCCATTTATATTTCAGTACCTCTGGCTGTTTTTTAAAGGTCATAAATATCTATAGTTGATGACTCCGGAGTGACTTATTTATCCTTTCCCTTGGCTTTGAAGTCAAGAAATATGTGTGTGCCCCTCTCCACATGCCTCCTTTCTGCACCCGTTTTGCACGTGGTCTGTTGTTACATCTTGGAATCGGCAAAATAAAACCCCAACTGTTGTCTCTTGACTTGAAATTCTGTGATTAAAAGGGAATTCAATTACAGTGCAGAGGGGTACGCAAGGTGTATGGGTATGGAGCAGCGAGTTCAGATGTGGCACAGAGAGTTCTGGCAAAGTGTGGCTCCAAAGCAGACAAAAGCCGCAATGTTAAGGGAGTGAGTTTAACGCAAAGAGACATGGGAAAGACACTTACTCATTTAATTTCTATTGAAGAGGCAGTTGCATGTTAGGAGAGAAAAGGAAGGTTTAAAGTATAACTGTAGAAAAGTAGTTTCTGGACACCTTCAGAGACTCATAAATATTTGGGTTCTCCGCCATCACCACCCCAAATTTCCTAAATCACAAATAGTGCAGGCATCCCCAGTGACAAGAAAGCAGGGCAGTGACGGATGCTAGCTGTCATGTAGATACACAGAAAAGAAACGGTGAGGCACACCGTTTAATGCTTTTCATTAAAAAGCATGTGACACGAAAGGGAGTCCATAGTAAGGGGACCAAACTTTTAAACACATGTTGGTTTGACTTACATGCTAGAGCAGCTACTGTCTTTATAATCAACGTGTACAGAGTTGCAAAAGCATCCATGTGGCACTTTCAAATGTGTTTTGCAACTTTTTTCATGTGGTTGGCAGGTTCTGGCAAAGCATAAATTAACTACCCATGTGTTTGTCATCCCATTACATATTGCAGCCATATGATTATAGGAAACAAGTGAATGCTTTCCTCACTATTTTCAGAAGGATTATATCTACCCTTTGGATACAGAAAAACATTAAAATGCACATAATGATAGCAATGAGATAGCTATACTGTGGTATTAAAAAAAAAAAATTATGTCTCAGGGGAACTAATCCCTGTACAGCAAATATGTGTCCACTTCTTTCTATCATCACTGCCAATACTGCATTTGGGTATTCCTACTACTACCACTTAAAATGTTGGAATAACTATCTGATTCATCCCCCTATGTCCAGTTTCTACTTGACCCAGAATGTCTTATGTCTGCCACGGCCACACTAATCTTCCTTATGCCTAGTTTTTACAGAGTTCTGAAGTCTTCCATACCTTGCTCATGCCTAATGAATTTAAGAATAAACCCCACAGCCTTCCACTGGATGCTTTTTGTCACAAAGATTCAATTTACCGCTTGTGTCTTTGTTGTTTTATACCTTCTACCTGAAATTCGGATAGCCTTTCCCCACCATTGCCTTTTGAAGTTCAACCAATTCTTTTATTTTTTCTTTTTAAATTTTTATCTTTAATTGAAGTCTAGTTGACATACAGTATTAGTTTCAGATGTAAATCATAGTGATTCAACAATTCTATGCCACCATTTTAATTACCGTCTGTCACCACACAAAGTTTTTATATTATATTCTCTATATTTTCCATCCTCATGACTTATTTATCTTAGAACTGGAATTTTGTACCTTTTAATCCCCTTCACCTATTTTGCCCATCCCCTCACCCATGTCCCCCCTGGCAACCACCAGTTCTCTGTATTTATGAGTCTGTTTCTGTTTTTTCTATTTGCTTGCTTGTTCTGTTTTTAGATTCCACATATATGTGAAATCATATCTATTTTTCTTTGTCTGTCTGATTTATTTCACTCAGCATAATGCCCTCCAGGTCTGTCCATGTTGTCACAAATGGTAAGATTTCATTCTTTTTTTATGACTGATTTGCAGAAATCCCGGGATTTCATAGTGGAGTAAGATACAGAACTGAGTCTTAATCTTCTACTTTCAGTTGTCTGAAATGGAAATAAATATCTGCATTTTGAGAAAGAGCACCAGGAACATAATGGTTGATAAATAATTGACAACTATCTCATTTTTCCTCCAATGATCATTAAATGACAGATTCTACCTTTATATTTTAATTTCCATTTTCTTACTATTATGATTTTTCCAGATCTCCCACTTGCTCTCTAACATAGACTAAATGCTTTTCAGGAATAAGGAAATAGGAACAGCTTCTGTCTGTTAGTGCACCTGTTGTAGTTAAACAGTGTTAGGATTTGGAAGCAGATCATTCAGATTTCAGTCTTATCCCCTATGACCCTTATGAATCCTACTCAAAATCTCTGCCTTCAGTTTCCTCAGGCATAATATAGACAGTATCTGATGTAGCTTGCAGGGCTCTTAGTAACTCAACAGATGTAATATATGTAAAATGCCTGGCACAGTGTGAGTGGTCGATGGGTATTTGTTGAAAATAACTAACTGGCAGGTACAGGTGACTATCTGTGTTACTCTGCATTTCTATGTAAACTGCAATCAACACAGACCATAGTGAACAAAATGAGTGCAATTTAATGAAAAAATAACTAAACTTGTACCTGGAATGTTCTTACTTTTAAAGATCCTTCTGGTATTGTTGCCAATGATTCTTCCAGCAAAATCCTTAATTCCTATTTCTTAATTTGCTCATCTCTTAATCAAGGGGGTTCCATTAAATTGTCTCTAAGATCTCATAAGGCATTCTTCAGTCATACTTTTAAAAAATGTATACCCTAAAAACAAAACAACAACAAAATGTCTACCATGCCTAACTCCAGAAAGGCAAAGCATCCATCCCAATTTCTTGGTCATTCCTATTTGAATCAGTCAGAATATGCCAAGTTATGTTATGGAAATAGTCCCAAATCATAGTGGTCTATAACCACAAAGGTGAGTGTCCCCCACAGGACCTGACCAATACGTGTATGCCACAGTAGTCATTGTGGTTGCTGGGTTGGGAGGGTGGATACATTGCTACATATCAATTAAAGAAATAAAAAACCTCAGAATCTCTCTCCCTTTCTCACTCTTAGGTTTATTAATTACATTTCAAAGTATCCAAAGTATAATTAAAATTCAGCAGTGATTTATCATATACTATCTCTAAGCTGCAGCAGGTAAATTTCCACTGGAAAAAGCTAGGGTCGTGTAAGGTACCAAGGGGCCTTTTTTTTCCCGTTTTGATTATTCTGGAAAGGAAGATTAGAGTGGGAGGAGCATAAAGCCAAACCTGTTCAAATTAATCCAGAAACATACAAAATGCCAAACTTTTGATTATTCTGGGAAGGAAGATTAGTGTGGGAGGAGCATAAAGCCCAACCTGTTCAAATTAATCCAGAAACATACAAAATGCCAGATATAAAAGGTCAAAAGATTTCTATTTCTAGAATATATGTAACTGGTTAATTTATAAATTAGGTTTCTCTTAAAGCCTTGGTGATTTTATTAGGCTATATCCACTAAGGAAACTAAACATTTCAACTTTGCTTTGTGCATTCAACAATCAGGGTCCATTCAGTTGCATTTTTTTTTTAATTTAGGCCATTTTATCATTGGTAGTCAACAGACTCAAATATTTAGACCTCTATCTGTCATTATCCAAAGATAATAAAAAAAAAAAAACATGTAATTGTAGCCTCCTATTTAAGATCCTTTATCTATGATTGAGACACCATTCAAGCATAAGTCACTTCTTCAATTGTGGCTAAGCTTTAGAATCTCCTTTTAGTCTAAGTCAAGAATGCCAATTTATGAGTTTATTGAGGAAAAATCAATGCTTAGAACATACCTGAAATTTACAAAGGGTCAATCCTCATTAATGTAATTTGCAATAAGAGCTAAGCAGAATAAATAACACACATTTTAATTGGAAATTTCTATTAATAAAATAGTCTGTGCACAGCAGCCCCTAAATGGCAGTTTTCTTTATGTGTTCCATGTCTAAAAGGCCTATAGCAGAAAGAACAGGTGATAACAGGAATTATTTTAACAGCAGTAGAAAGAACTAAGGAAAAATCAGATCCATCTAAAGCGTGAACTATTCATATAAAATTAGGGCTTCCTTAGTTTTATGAGAGTAGTATATCTTCTTAAAGTTTCCCCACCCTTCAGGAATGATTAGAGGGCTTTTAACTTATTTTTAAAGCCTACACATACTATGATACCACATATTTTCTTAAATCCCTATCTCTTCTGCATCAGCTAATAAGCATGCCACAGAAAGGATACTTTCTTTGGCTTTAGATTGGAAGGAAGTTTGTTGGTAAAGAACAAAGGGAGTTGTTCTTTTTTAAGTTTTGATTAGTTGAAGTAAGTTTTAGTTTATAAATTAACAAAAATGGAAATAAAAGTGCATTAGATTGTCTACAACAAAATGATCAGGACATACTCCCCTGGATGAAGTCAAAGTAAATGTAAATAATAATATTTCACTTATTAAGCAGTTCAAGTATCCTACAGTTATTCTCTTAAGTATGTAATGAATATATTTATTACTGAAAATCAGAGAGAAAAAAAGAGAATCCTGCAATGCAGAGAGTTGTGATTTAGATAATCAAATATTCCTCTGGTTCTATTCAAGGACCAAAACCAAATTGTAGTGGTGTTATTGAAAGATATATTTTTTATCTCCCTTTTATTGGCTACCTGTGAGACATTCTAGACAAGTCAGAAAAAGTCTTGATGGACCAACTTGTCAATGGACATAATAGAGCCATTTTAATGTCAGTCACCTTGGCAAGAGGAACTTGGAATCAGAAAATGTACTGACAATTGTAATGTAGTTTCCAGTGTGTGCTTCCCAGACCCTTCACCGATGTTAAAATAACTTATTTTCTTAATAAGAAGAGAGCCAGAATATAAGAGAGGCAGACCAGAAGAGAGAAGAAGCGACAAAAAGAAACCACAGAGGCAAAGAAATGCGTATAGACTATGTATCAGCTCCACACCTGTGTAAATACACAAGGGTTCCATGAACTCAAAATGGTCTTCAGCCTTGACCCAAAGCAAAAGAATATTACTTTAGTGACTATCACCCAAGTGCACAATCCTTTTAAAAATAGATCCTTTGTGAATTGTATTAATCACCATGTATGGAACCTTTCAGTCTGAAAGGTAAATTTCAAGGTGTTGAAGCAACATCATTATGGAGGGTGTTGCTTTTGGAGGAAAGCTGTCAGGTCTTTCAAGGGTGCTGTCAAGTACAAGTTGTCAATATGAATAAGAGACTTTAGGGGCACTTATAAGAGGGAGTGTGAGGGTAAATGTTTGACGAGGAAACGTGGGGTTAAATTGCTGGGAGCCCTCTCTATTTTTTTTTAATTACGAATTCCATCTAGCAGTTTCTAGTCCACGGGGATTCTGTGGCCAAATCTAGAGGAATGTGTTTACAGAACGACTGAAATCTGTAGGGTCAGGACCATAGCAACATAAATAATTAAAAACCAGTTTGACTTAAAATTAGTGTCATTAATTGTGTTTTAAAAGTTAACATCTTCTGAGAATTTCTCACCCTCAGAGTTTCCCTCCACCCTCCTACTTTGCTAGTTAAAGAGTGGTTAACACATACCTGAAAAAGCCAACTGTGCTGGAAACCCAAATGATGGTACTTGTTAAGAGGGGAATAAGGTGTTTGGCCTGGGCATGGAGAATGCACCGGTCAGACCCACTCACACCACCCACATGAAGTCTGCAGAGCCACCTCAGTTCATAACTTTCACACCACTCTGTGTTTTGCTTTGGGTCCCCTTAATTCAAAGCCTGTGATCTTTGGAAATGGTTTTGTTTTCCCATGGTCTTAGTTGGGCTTCCTAGAGAGCAGTGCCTGGCAACAGCTCTCCTCCCCAGCCTCATTTGAACTCTAACAACAGACCTCTTGTAATGACTCCAGCGCAGGGGTAGGATTAGGATATTTGTCCAAGAGACCTGGCTTTTCTCAGTCTCACACCTTTTGATTTTGAAAAGAAGCAAATTTGTTCATGAGTTTAGAGAAGACATTAATTCTCCTGTTGACCCTTGGGCCCTGACTCTAGAGATAGCAGGGTCATTTTTTAAATATTCAAACCTTCATGTGCTACCAAGATTCCAGCACAGAGAGCTAGTTTCATTTTTCAACTCACATCTATTCAAATGGGTCTAAATTTCAGTCTTTGTTCTTTGGGGCTGCTATAGCAAAATACCACAGACTGGGTAGATTATAAATAACAGAAGTTATTTCTCAGAGTTCTGGAGGCTGGAAGTCCAAGATCAAGGTGCCAGCATGGTTGGGTGAGGGCCCTTTTCCAGGTCACAGACTTCTAGTTATGTCTTCACATGATGGAAGGAGTAGGGATTTCTCTGGGGTCTCTTTTATAAAGGCACTAATCCCATTCATGAGGGTTCTCTCCTCATGATTTAAACACTTTCAAAGGCCCCCAACTCCTAATACCTTCACTTTTGGGGGTCGGAATTCAGTATATGAATTTTACAGGGACACATTTGGACCACAGCAACAACATTCCAAATTCAAAGTTGTGTATCTGATAAGGGAACTCAGAAAGTAAAGATTCACCAACCAAATGACCAACCTGGAAACTCTATCAAGCAAGTCATCTTCATATCAACCAGTATTTTCTAAACAACAGGATATATAGGATAGAAGGAATTATTAGCTTCTACAGTGACCATAGATTTCCTTGATCAGATCAGGACTATACTATGACAAGCCACAGAAGAGGAGATCAGATATCCCAGTACCGTGTTATCTCTCCAGATAGGTTCGTGAACATCATGAAGGCACACGCACAGAGTGCACCTGCCACAATTACATGGTACTGGACACTCAAGAAATCTATGAGCTTGAACTGAAGAATCAATGATGGTTAGTGCCAATACATAATTTTTGTCATAGTGGAGGTAAGAAAGATTTGATTGGCCCTTTTCCATTGGGAACATTCTATTTTTCACCACTTCGGTGCCCATCAGTGAAATGACAAATGTTAATGCCTATGGCTCATGCTTGTAATTCTGTATAATCAGTAAAATATCAAATTCAATTCAGTGTAATCTTAGAGAAAAAGTATTTCATTTGTCCTTAAAGTGTCTGCTTCGAAATTTGAAAAATTATGATTGAAATTTTAGTTCATCCCATGAGTAGAATATGAAAATATTTAAATTAAAGAGCTAAACAATGCATATAACATATAAAGGATAGTCAAGAATTCGTTCACTGTACCCTTTTTGATAGTAAATACATAACCTAAACCATCTGTGTATGTGTATATGTGTTCTCTTTTATTTTTTATTTTTTATTTATTTTATGTGTTCTCTTTTAATCAGTATCTATTCTATGAATTTACCAAGGCCACTCAAATGAATATGTACTGGTTAATTCTTTGAGAAAATGACCTATGCACATGAATTAAAATTTGAAACAATCTCCATGAACATCTTCGTATGTATATGATATGCATATTAATTATCTGCTCCAGGAAATTGTTCTATATCAATAGAACAATTTACCTTTATTTCCAGACTTTAGCAAAGAGAGAAGAATCTCATGCACTTTTCTGAATATTTTACTCAGAAATCAATGTCACTAAGATACATCATGACCAAAGCAAGTAGTTGTTTTCCTCTTCCTTTTACAATTCATGAGAGAGGTTTGGTTTATGTGTTACTTATATAACATATGTATGTTAAGTAATTGAAATAAGCACTTGAATATGTGTGTGTTATCCGAATTTAAAGTATGTTTTTACTTTTAAAGATTCAGCTGGTTAAAATCACGTGTTTGCACAAGTGTGGTCTGGAGAAGACTCTGTGTGTAGACACATATGTTCTTGGCATGCAATATCATTACAGCCTCCCAATGTTATTTCTAATAGCCTTTATACCGTATAGACCTTATGAAAAGCAGCACTGCCAGATACCTGATTTAGGATGCTGACCTATAAAAATGAATGCTAATTTTTAAGAGCAAAATTTAATAATTAAAAACAAACCTTTTTTTACCAACTATTCTCATTATTTTTTTACTATTGTTTAGAGTTTACTTGCCTCAAAAGTATCATCATTAGCATAAAATATTAAGTCACACTTAAGACAAATATGGAATGTCAATAAAATTAGGCAATGTGAAAGGATTGTGTGCCATTAAATTAGCACTAAATAGTTATTAAAACTGAATACTAATATCTGTTTTTAACTTCATGGCAGCCAAGTTGAAAATAAAAAAAAAAAAACACCTGGGATAAAATGATAGTTATACCATTTAAAAACTATTAAAGGCACATATCTACATAGATGCTTGTAAATGGCAAAATATTCCCCATAAACATTATTTATTTCCTAAATTGAAATTAAACATATCTATTTTTCTGATCATCAAGTCTATTTCAGTACTAAATTCAAAGAGGAATTTGTTTTGTACCATGTTACATGAGTATTATTAAATAAATTCTACTGTGACCCAAAAAATTTGCACAAGATATGGAAATCATTCTTCATCAGATTATCTTTAAATTATTATGGCATAAACTTAAGTATAAAAGAAAACCTTTTCTGGATAGACCTCTATTAAAATTTGTACTTCTGTACATATCTAGCATTCAAGCCTAACTGATACACTTTCAATACAAAAGACATGATGACTAAGTAGAAAGACAGCTTTAGAGTGAAGACTTGTTTCAATCCTAGTTCTGCACTTTACTGCCCATTTTTCATTTCACTTACACTCTTTGTTAAAAATGGTATAACAAACATTGTAAGTGAACGTGATAATGTATGTAAATTACATGACACATGATGCTTATGTGAATGATATATTCTTCCTAAGGAGTCAATACTTTGATTATATAATAATAGCACCTTGAATTTATAAAATAATTTATAACTTAAGCACTTATACGTGCATTAATTTGTAAATTTCAGTATTGTAAGACATGATTATTTTTATCCACCTTTGTTGAGATATCATTCAGATATAATATTTACCCACTTTAAGTATAGAATTGGATGTAATTTGATAATTTTATGCAGTTGAGTAATACCACCATTATCAAAATACAAAATATTTTCATCACCCTAGAAACTTCCCTTAAGTTCCTTTGTAGTCAGTCTTCTCCTATGACTCCTAGTCTCAGGCAACCACTGACATACGTTAGTAATTATACTTCTACAGTGTCGAATTATGTACAGTGTTAGGTGAAGGGTACAGTTTCTTTGCCTTATGCTTTTACTCTTAGAGGTTTTCAATTGCTCTAGCACCATTTGTTGAAAAGACTGTCGTCTCAATGAATTACTCGGGCTTTGAATTGAAAATCCATTGTCTTTCTATATGAGAAGACATAAAACTACTCCAATTGAGGGGCGCCTGGGTGGCTCAGTTGTTGAGCGTCTGCCTTCGGCTCAGGTCATGATCCCAGGGTCCTGGGATCAAGCCCCGCATCGGGCTCCCTGCTCCGTGGGAAGCCTGCTTCTCCCT
Organism: Zalophus californianus; assembly: GCF_009762305.2. Classification (NCBI taxonomy): domain Eukaryota; kingdom Metazoa; phylum Chordata; class Mammalia; order Carnivora; family Otariidae; genus Zalophus; species Zalophus californianus. The sequence continues at coordinate 19,575,797 of NC_045600.1, forward strand.
CTCTCGTTCCCCCTGCTTGTGTTCCCGCCCTTGCTGTGTCTCTCTCTGTCAAATAAATAAATAAAATCATTAAAAAAAAAAAAACTACTCCAATGGAGCTATATGTTTTTCTTTATACTAATACCACACCATCTTAATTACTATGGCTTCACAGTAAACCTTGAAAACAGGTAGTGTGTTTTCCAATCTTTCCTTTTCTTAAATTGTTTTAAAATTGTCTATGCCTTTAGATAGAAATTTTAGAGTCAACTTGTGAATTTCATGGGGGGGGGAAAAAGCCTGCTATGATTTTGATTTAGATTACTATACAGTCACCTAATTTTTATCTGTTGAATTTTTCATTGTCATAGAATTCAAAGTTTCTTAGTGATTTCCTCTTTGACATATGGAATATTTAGAAGTTTGTTATTTATTTTCCAAATATTTCCTAGTATCATTTTATTATTGATTTGTAATTAAATTAATTTTGGTTGGAAAACATTTTCTCCATAATTTAAATATTTTTAAATGTATTAAGAATTTGTTAGAGAATAACATACGGCCAATCCTTCAAAACATCACATGCGCTTGAAAAAACATGTAGGTTGCCATTTTTGCCGTGGTTATATGTATTTCTAATGAGAAGTCAATTAGTCATCAAATCATTGATTCCATTTATGTGCTTTATGTAATTGGTCATTTTTCTCTTGCTGATTTCAAGATTTGGCCTTTTTTGTGTGGGAGAGAGTTTCAACAATTTGTTGTATGGATGTGCTGAGGCACAATGTTTTTTTGTTTTTCTGCCTTGTTTTTGAGAATAGTATATGTGGAATTTCTGTCTTTAATTAAATTGAGGAAACCCTCCCTCAACCATTATTTTTTTATTTTTCCTTTGTTTCATTCTATCTTTCCTTTCCTTCTAGGACTGTAAACGACTATTTGATATTATCTAAAAGGTCCTGAGGCTTTGTTAATTTTTTAATAATCTTTATTTTTCTGTGTTCTTCATATCAGATAAATAATTTTATTTTACCTTCAAGTTCACTGAATCTTTTATTTTTCATTTCCATCCAGCTGTTAAATCCATCCAGTAAAATGTTAAGTTCACCAATGGTTTTTTTTTTAATTTTATTACGTTATGTTAATCACCATACATTACATCATTAGTTTCTGATGTAGTGTTCCATGATTCATTGTTTGCATATAACATCCAATGCTCCATTCAATACGTGCCCTCTTTAACACCCGTCACCAGGCTAACCCATCCCCCCACCCCCTCCCCTCTAGAACCCTCAGTTTGTTTCTCAGAGTCCATAGTCTCTCATGGTTCGTCTCCCCCTCCAAGGGTTGTGCTGCTGATCACTGCTCCCTCCAAGATCAGTGCTGCTGATCACTGCCCAGTGTAGCTGTTTTTGGTATTATGTCCCCTTCATTTTACCCTTCCTACTATCTTGTGTTTTTTTTTTTTTTTAAAGATTTTATTTATTTATTCAGGAGAGACAGAGAGAGAGAGAGAGGCAGAGGGAGAAGCAGGCTCCCAAGGAGCAGGGAGCCCGATGCGGGACCCGATCCTAGGACTCCGGGATCATGACCTGAGCTGAAGGCAGATGCTTTACCATCTGAGCCACCCAGGCACCCAAACAGGGTGTCTGGCTGGCTCTGGTGGCAGAGCCTGCGACTCTTTTTTTTTTTTAAGATTTTATTTATTTATTCATGAGAGAGAGAGAGCCTACTATCTTGTTTTTTTTAACATATAATGTATTATTTGTTTGAGGTACAGGTCTTACACAATTCACAGCGCTCACCATAGCACATACCCTCCCCAATGTCTATCACCCAGCCACCCCATCCCTCCCACCCCACCACTCCAGCAACCCTCAGTTTGTTTCCTGAGATTAAGAATTCCTTATATCAGTGAGATCATATGATACATGTCTTTCTCTGATTGACTTATTTCGCTCAGCATAACACCCTCCAGTTCCATCCATGTCGTTGCAAATGGCAAGATTTCATTCCTTTTGATGGCTGCTGCATAATAGTCCATTGTATATATATATACCACATCTTCTTTATCCATTCATCTGTCGATGGACATCTTGGCTCTTTCCACAGTTTGGCTATTGTGGACATTGCTGCTATAAACATCGGGGTCCCCTTCGGATCCCTACATTTGTATCTTTGGGGTAATTACCCAGTAGTGCAATTGCTGATGGCTTTCATAGTCCTGGAATTTCCACTTGGTTCTTTATATTATACAATATTTCTCTGCTGTCAATATCTTCATTCATGTGAGAATATTTTGCTTTTCTTCTTTGAGGAAAACCGTAAAGCCATTTCAAAACTCTGGTCTGCTAGTTCCAACAGCAAGGCCATTCCAGAGTCTATTTTCATTTCTCTTGAAAATGTGCTCTATTTTCCCGATTCCTCTTATATACGGGGTAGTTTTTAATTGCACTCTGTGCAGAATTTGTCATTTTCTCTGATTAGTGTTGCTTCCCCTACTTCAGCAGGCAATTGTCTTAGATAGACTGGAAATGTAAACTTTGTTCCTTAGGCGGAAGCCCATCTCAGTCTTTTGTCTCTGGCTCAGCTGTTTTGAGTCTGTACCATGTACATATAGTACAGGAGCTCCTGGTAGATAGATATGGGATCATCTCTCTGGTTCTGTCCCTCCTAGTGATTCCCTTCTCTCTTCAGTAGCCATAAATCCCTGGTAGCTTCATTTTTTCTGATTTCCTAGGTCAAAATGCTGCAGCTGTTCTACCACCAGCAGCACACATTCTGCTAATACCATGATAGTTATCCTTGGGCCCAGGCAAAAATCTCAGGCTTGAGAATCCTGTTTATATACTTCAATGCATGTACTCCCACCAGAGTCTGTCTGCTGCTGATCACTGCCCGGTGTAGGTGTTTTTGGTATTATGTCCAGATCTTATCATTGTTTCCTTTAGTGGAAAAGGGGTGGTCAGATAACAACTACTTGTGTAATTACCAAAATGTTATTCCCATTTTGTATGTGAGGACACTGGTGTCAAGTCAATTAAGTAAATTTGTATAGTTAACAAGGAATAGCAATGGTGCTGATTCTAGCTCTTAATATCATGGAAATATATTCTTACAGTGTTGCTCATTTTCATCCGAGAATATGCACTTTAAATTAAATGTATACTTACCAATATCCTGAAAATAAGCAGTTGCACTAAAAGCCTGTAGTAAATTTTATAGTTACTGATTATATTTAGTTTAGAAACACAAGTGTTTGCACAGTAAGAACTTAACATTTCCAGATCATCAATATGTTCATTCCAACAAACATAAATATCAAGAGAAAAGAGAATTCAATTGTTGTGCTCGGCAGCAATTATTACATTCATATAACAGTTGTAGTAACAGTGAAGCTTATGAATAGCTACTAATCAATAAAGACTAATTTCAAAATAATGTTTGCTATATCATAGATGGACCTTGTAATTATTAGAACTGATACATATTTCCAGAGATAGTTGAGTCAGCACAACACACTAAGCTTTATGTTTATAAGAAACTAAGTTGATATAAGTATGGCTTAAATATCCAAAAATTTCCATTTGAAGACTAATCCCTAGCCTCATGGTGAGAAATTCTCTTAGGGCCAGTACTAATCCTTTAAATTATTGCCTACCCTAATCTTTTCTTCACTTCCCTCTGTAATCATTATGTTGTTGTTGTGGTTATTGTTGTTGTTAGGGTTATTAGAAGACTAAATGGGTGGCCAAACTAATGGGAGGTACTAAATACATCTACTTTATATCCAGAAACAAGGAAATGTTCCTGAATGAACAAGATGGGGATAGCATTCCCTATACTTCCTTGTTGTTTTTCTGGAAGGACTCAAAGCTACTCAGTCATTTTAACTGCAGTTACTGACTGTGATGGAAAGCAATTTGAATGAAATGCATATTCAAAACTATTTACTTAACCCAGAAGGTAGCAGACAGGGTATTTAAAAAATAAAGCTTCTGGCATAACATGTGATAAGTTTAATGATCATTGTGCTGGAAAACAGGTGTCAGCTTGCTTCACTTCCATTTCTTTTTACCCCTTCCTCCTCCCTTTCCATCTGCTTTTTTTTTCTTTTCTTTTCTCCAGCCTCTCCAGTATGTTTTGATCTGTGAATAGCAATTTGCTATCTTCAGTTTATGAAGAGGAGATGCCCACAAACATTGGGAATCAAGGATGAAGAAACACCTCCTGTTCCCACTGCCACTCTTTCCTATCTCCTATAATAGGAATGCTCTGCTGTTTTATAGGTAGATGGATATGCTTTTATGGTGAATGCCAAGGTGGTATTCCCCACAGGTATTCCTCAGGGTTAAGGTGTTGGTAACTAATGGGTATGTATGTATTAAACTTTTCATTTCTGGAAGAAAATTTCCTGAAGGCATTTACCCCACCAATGTTAGATTTCAATTCTTTTGGTATTATAGGATACCCTTCAGTTATTCAACTTTAGTTTGGGATTTGCCTACACGAGGTCAAATATTTAGACAAAAAACAAACAAACAAAAAAGAATAAAAAAGCCCTAGAAAATCATCCATGAAAGTTTCAGGATTAATATGCCAAACACTGTAATACTTTTTCTATTATCTTAGTGCAGACAATTAGCACATTAATCCTAAATAATTGGTCTTCTTGACTCTAGTCTTACCCCAAACATGCCATCTCCCATAAATGTTTCAATAACTATTTTCCATAAACAAAGATCTCATGATGTTACTTAACCAGTCAAAAACCTTTAACAACTTTTTATCATACTTAGGACCAAAACAATAATTGAGGACTGATATTTGTCTCTAAACTTTGAGCTGCAAGACCACAGGAAGCATAAATTATTCACTCAATCATTTATTCATTTGTGAATGCATAAAACATTTATCGAGGGCCAACTATGTGCCAGGCATTGTTTAGATATTGTAAGAGAGAACAGTAAGTGAATATAACAGATAAAAATCTCTGCCTTTATGGAGCAATGAAGGGAGAAATGCAAGGAACACATAAGCAAGTTGACATTATAGCATCTTAGAAGATGATAAAGTATAGAAAAATAAAGCAGAGAAGATGTCCCTGTTGGGGGTGAGGAGTCAGTTCTAAACAGGATGATGAGGGAGTTCTCACTGCTATTTATAAGCAGTCTAAGGAGGTCAGGAAAAAGGCTGTATGTGTATCTTAGGGAGCATCCTCCAGGAAAAAGGGCTCATGGAAACTTCCTGTCACATTCCCAGAGCAGGGAAGAGAGCAACCTGACTGGAGCTGAGTAAGAGAGGGAGGGCAGATAAGGTCAGAGAGTTAAGTGGGCTAGGAGCTAGGCCAGTGTAAGGTCTTTGGCCCTGACTCTGAGTGAGGCAGGAAGTGACTGGCAGGTTTCAAGCAAAAGGAGGGCATTACAGTTTAAAATGATCACTCTGACTGCTCTTTTGTGAATTAAGTGGAAAAGAGCCAGGGCAAATCAGGGAGGCCTGGAGGTTCCTGAGTTAGTCTAGGTTACAGATTGGTGGGCACCTGGAATAAGGTGAAAGCAATACACAGGAATAGATATGGGTTTTGTAGGGCCCTCTAAAAAAATACAAAATTATTGCTATAAAGTCAGGTATGGAAGTAAATATTTATTTAGAAAAGGTAAAGATATTACCAGTATTAAAAAGCTGACAACACAGGTATCATAAAAGTCTTGGAATATATAAATTATTATTATTATTGTTATTATTAGCTGCGTGATATACTTCTATGTTACTTTTTCCCTACATTGTAGAAGCATTTTTTTGAACACCTCTTCATATAATACTTTTATAGTAGAGAGAATAGAAAGGTAATTCTCTCATTGAAAAAAAAATCAAAACTTGTTGTTTGTGGAAGCCAGCTTACATAAAATCTGTCTTTTATTTTTGACAGTGTAGAGAAATAACTTTTAGTTTCATAATTTCCTCTGCAGTTCTTGCCCTGGTTGTGCCTCATGATGGATGGAAGCCCTCCAAAGCTCTAGTCCTTGAATTTCCCTTCTTTGACCCCTGGGGAAAGCCACTGCCTCAAACACTGGTCCAGGTTGGCCTAATCTCTATCTCCTGGGGTTTCTCCCCCCTACTTACCATTGCTGCCCCTGGGCCAGTCCGGGAGGTGGGGGGGGATGGATAAGCCTTGGTTATAACGTTGATCCAGCAGATAGAAGAACCATGATGCCTTCAGATCCTTCCCCTTGGTGTGAACGGTAGGGCCCAGATACTGGTCAAGGTCAACCAGGAGAAAGTGTCGCTCTGGACTTGGTGGTTATAGAAAGGAGTGCTGCCAGCATGGTGCCCCCTACTGCCAGCCTCAGATCCACCACTGGCATGTATGATAGGGCTCAAGGCACTTCGTGCCTCTACCACACCATTAGATTCCTTTCTCCTGAATCCCCAGAGACCTAGAAAGGCCCAAAACAAGTGAGGGACCATAATGCTTAAGTTTCATTACTTTTAAGTTAAATCTACTTTTGGAAGTGGAGATGGGAGAAGTTTGATTCTTTATAAATGTTGGCCATAGAATCAAGAGGCCTTGATGATGGATTGAATGTGTGTGTAAAGAACGGGAAGAAGGTGAGGAAAGCACTGTGGTTTTAGCACAAGTTCCTAGAAGGACGGAGTCGTCATTTTTTCAGATGGAGGAGAAAATGGGAGGACAATATTGGAGAATAAGAATAGAAATTCAGTTTTAGACACATTCAATTTCTAACAGTCACTGATGTACAAATAGAGATGTCAAGAAAGGCAGCTGGATATGAGTAGGGACATCAAGAGAAAGGACCAAATAATTTTACCATGTGTATGTAACATTGAATCATCACGTTATATACTTTAAATATATGCAGTTTTCTTTGTAAATTATACCTCAGGAAAGCTGGCGAACAAAAAGCAGGATGGGGAAGGACCAAAAGGAAGATATAAACTTGGGAGTCTTCAGCATGTAGATGGGATTTAAAGTAATGAGACTGTGAAATTAAAAGGGAATAGGAGAGATTTCCAAGGAGTATGTTCTATGTTGCACTCCCATTTTATTTTTTAATTTTTTTAAAGATTTTATTTATCTATTTATCTCAAATAAATAGAGAGAGAGAGCATGAGCAGGGGGTAGGGGCAGACAGAGAGGGACAAGCAGACTCTGAGCTGATCACAGAGCCCAAACGGCCTCGATCCCAGGACCTGCAGATCATGATCTGAGCGAAAATCAAGAGTCATACACTTAACTGACTGAGCCACCCAGGGGCCCCACACTCCAATTTTAAAGGATCTGAAAGATAAGAATAACCTGTAAAGGAAGAATAAAAAGGAGTGGCCTGAGGTAGGAAAAAGAAGAGAGATACAGGGAAAGAGAAATACTGCCTGGAAGCCAAGCGAGGAAAGTAGATAAGTCATCAGCTTGCCAAGTGCTGCTGATAGATCAAATAGGGAGAGGACCTAGAACTGATCACTGAATTAAAAAACATATAGGTTTTGGGGCACCTGGGGGGCTCAGTCAGTTAAACATCTACCTTTGGCTCAGGTCATGATTCCTGGGGTCCTGGGATCGAGCCCCGCATCAGGGTCCTAGGGTGGAGCCCCATGCTGGACTCCCTGTTCAGCAGGGAGTCTGCTTCTCCCTTTCCCTCTGCCCCTCGCCACCCCCCTCCCGATCATGCTTTCTCTCTCTCTAATAAAGTCTTTTAAAAAAATATAGGTTTCACTGATGGTCTTGACAAATAAATAGATGTGGATAAATACCTCCTTGCAGTATGGAAAGAGAGGGATTAAGCAGCTGGCTTGTGGTCTATTTGTCTACATTTACCTGGGTGATGTTTCCAGGAAAGAATGAACCAGATGACTCCAATTTGCACCTCACAGCAAATAAACTAATGGTATTTGAGGAGAGTTCTTATTCATGAAATTATTTTAGTAGAATATCATTGATTTATAGATTTTTGAGGCCTAGGTTCCTGGAAAACATCACATAATCTATGTAACTATCTGAGTACAGAATGGAGAGATTTCATTACCTAAATCTTCCCTGTGTGTGAGAAACTGTCCATTTCAATAAGAGATCAGTTCTTTTGACCTAGGCAAAAGAGTGCATCTGACACTGCTGGGAAGGACATTAGGAGACACTCTGCTTTACCTGTGTCACGAGATTACTCATATCCTTGAAATTATTAGTGAAAGATCTCTGTGAGATCTTTCTCACTGATGTGGCAATCTGAGCCTTTGCTTTAGCTGGAAGAGGATTCAAGAAAAAAATGAAAGAGTTTAACTCCCAAGGATATTTGCTCTTAATGGGACTAGAAGAATGAGGCAAGTATAGAGGAGACACGTAGTCAAGATAGGCTTTACTCTTAATGTTTTGAAATTCCTTTGAATTATCTAGAAGAATTAAAATCAGGGGAAACCCAACCTGCCTTCGGAAATGTTTATATATGTTCCCCCAAATAATGGACTAAAATGTTTATAGCAACATTATTTGTAATAACTCCAAAATGAAAGCTACCCAAATATCCATCAACAGAAAGGATCAATAAATGATATACTCACCCCAGGAAATATCATACAGCAATGGGAATGAGCACTCTACAAACACCTGCAACAGTATGAATGGCTCTTATAAACTTAGTGGTTGAGCAAAACAATAAAGGCACTAAAGATCTGTAAACTAATAATGTAAAGTACAATACATTTATATAATGTAGTGTGTTTGTAATGTATATATGAAGTACAAAAATGGGCAAAATCAATCTGTTTTGTTAGAAGTCAGGATACTAGTTATTTTGGGGGGCAGTAATCGGAAGGGGTCAGAAAGAGAACTTTAAGAATTCTTACAATGTTCTATTTGTTGATATAGTTTTCACAGATGAATTCAGTTTTTGGAAATTTGTTGAGTTGTATATTTATGATTCAGGTACTTCCCTGCATGTCAATAAAATTTTCTAAAAAATACTGGGCACAAAGGGGCTTCACATTCTCCTTATTCCACTTACAAGGCTTAATTAAATTGGGCCCTCATAAAAGCAAGCTTGAAAAAGAAAGGAGAAAAGAAGGACATAGTGAACTTTATAGTCTCTATCTCTTCATCTCCACACTTGGTCCCAAGATAGGAAATTCTCACAGCTGAGCATTCTTTCTTCAAAAGGATATCATGACCGATGACGTGATGTCAGTCACATTATTTAGATCATATCTTGACTGAAATAGATCCTTATCAAAGGAGATTCTTCTATAAATAGCCATGCAATATGCATGGTTCTCAATTTATGATTGGTAAAATGAGGAGGCATAAGATAGAGTAGCCCCACTCTTTGGACTAAACCTTGCTTCTCCCCCACCCCCAACCCAATTAAAATCAATGACGGGGCCTTCTTTTGCCCTACCTTGCTCCACATATTACCGGTAAAGCCCAGGTTACTTTTCACCAATTTATTTGTTTAGAACATGGTGATTAACATAACATAATAAAACACACACACACACACACAGACACACACACACACAACTTTGACCAAAAAAAAAAGAACATTAACTAGTTAACAGTAGAAGCCTTTTTAGGAGTCTGTAAATATTTAAGCTTGCTTAGAGAGACTCAATGAACTAATATGTGAAATTACAACATTCTTAAAGTCAGGTCGATAAGGAACAACATTCCCAGTGTTAATTTAGTATATTACTCAGAGTTCACACACTAGTTTGATGATTACTTTCGAAAGTGTTCTCATCTTCACTGGTGAGATGGATACAACCCTGACAGGATTAAGATCCGCCTGGAAGAGCTGAATCTCACAGAGCCGTAGCAAGAATACTCCCCCCAGGGAATGTACGATCAAGGGCATATATAAGACGTGGACATGTCAGGTTAAGTCACACAGGGGGATAGAGATGCTAAATGACACAAGAATGGGTTAGACTATAAAGATAAGGGGAATTACATTGGGGAGATATGGTGGTAAGCTGGATAAAGAAGGGAAGAACACAGAAATATGTGATTTGGGCGTGGGTGGGTGGGAAAATGAACGGCTGGGGCAGATGGTCTGATGGGTCTGTCCATTGAGTTTTGTGTATAATTCTTAGGTCTAGAGGAGTTGTAGGAGCTCACTGAGGAAATTTAGGTAAAGATTTTATAACGGCTTACCAAAGATTAGAACATTTTTTTCCCCAGCAAGTAGATAGAGAAAAGCATTGAGGACATTTACAAAGTTTTCATATGGCATGCCCAGCATTGGGTGGATGGGACACTGTCACTTGAGCTAAGTTGAAAACTATGGCATTGATTCTATGGAAGAAAACCTGCTAAAATCCTAATCCTCAAGAGGAGACTGAGGCATTCAGCAAGTTTCAAAACACAGGACTTGGCAACAAGGATGGAAGTTAGAGCTGGACTCCCCAGCCAGTCATAAGAGGGACTTTTCGCAACAGAAATAAAAATAGGTTGGGGTACAAGTATGGAGATTGGGGTGTCTCCTCCAGGCCAGGTCAGTGGAAATGATGGGGTTCTTTCAAATGGGTGTAAGCCACTCCTACTAGATCTTGGCATATTGAGAGGGATATTAAGGTCCCAATGCCGAGGCAAAGACTCTAGAGATAAGGGGAAAGAATAGAGAAGTTTCGAATTAGGCTGGCACTGACTCTTTTAAGATCAAAATCCTGTGGCACTTTTTGATAGTTACTTTCATGTGTCAACTTGAAGGGGTTTTTTGGATGAGATTAACATTTAAATTAGGGAACTTTGAGTAAGGAGACTGCCCTCCATAATGCCTCATCCAATCAGTTCAAGACCATACTAGAACAAAAAGTTCTGCCTCTGAGCAAGAGTGAATTATCCAGCAAACTGACTTCAGACCTCATCAGCACCCCTGGGTCTCCTGGGTCTTGAGCTTACCTGCCCACAAGGTAGATATGGGCTTGCTAGTCTCTACAGTCATGTGAACCAATTCCTTATACTAAATCTCTCTTTCTCTCTCTCTCTCTCTCTCTCTCTCTCTCTCTCTATATATATATATATATATATATATATGCATACACATTTTATTAGTTCTATTTCTCTGGAGAATCCTGACTAATACACACTTGACCATGTACCTCAAAAATATAAGACAATTTTGAGAGCTGAAGTGTCAGATCAACACTTTGGAGAGTAAGTCATATTATTTATTACTGATCTACACAGCTGCTTGGTACTATATATTCAGTAATATATACTCAAATATAAGATGAAGTTTGTTGAATAAAAACAATATGCAAAAGTCTTTTTTTTTCCAGAGGTGTCTGAGAAACAAAAAATCAATCCAACAAATAACATCATTTAAATTAATGTGAAGGATGCTAAGTCTAGAAAAAAAATAATTTTGATTATGGCTAGTCTCGTTTCCTAAGTTTTAGTTTCTGCCACCTTAATTTACATTATATATGTTCTTTTCCTAGTTGCTAAGGATATGCAATAACCACTGAGAGAAAGCCACTGCTTTTGTCAGTAATAATCACAAGTGAGTCTACCAATGATTTTCCCAGTGTTAACACCACTGGCAGAAATTTTGAGAATAAATAAAAAACCAAGATATAAAACACTTTCAACAACCTCCTAAAAAATATTTTAACTTTGCAACCTTGTTAAGCAACTTTCTTTTCAAAGCTCTGTCCCCAATTCCACAAAGTAAAAACTCTGAGGAACTAATATTTTCCTCAAGTGAAATGTACACTTAATTTTTCCCTAATGTCTGTGATTTGGGATGATTTACTGACCTCTCTAGGATATCAAGTATCCTACCATTTTAAGTGCACAAGGGAATAGGGACCATTGCCATGGTAATATTACTCTTGTTGTCCTCAGAAGGACACAGGAGTTGAGTGAGACCAATCTTTATTTGTAGCCTCTTCCCCTCACGATATCAGAGAGTGCCTATCACACTAGGGCCACTGTCTACCTCAGGTGCCCTTCAGAGAACTTAGTTTTTCACTGGGGCTGGGAAGGATAGAAGGTGGCTTGTTCTGTTAGCAATTAACTGTTTCCTAATTGCCTTGAGATATTATATATGTATTATATATATATCATATCACATCAGTTTCATATATATATATGTGTGTGTGACACGTCTCTTTCTCAGTCTTTAAAATAGTTTGGTTTGTTATTGGTATTATTGGTAAGGCTTTCAGTCAATAGTAGGCTATTAGTAGTCAAGATTTTGGGGAGTCAAGTTATACAGGGATGTTTGACTGCATGGGGAGCCAGGGCCCCAACCCCCATGTTCTTCAAGGGTCAACTGTAGATATTAGTCTTTCTACTAAGGGGAATGCTTCATTTGCTTCTGTTTACCATTAGCATACTCACATCCCTCCAGGAATTCCTCAGCCTTCCCTAAATCTAATCCTGCCTCAAAGTCTTGCTATGTCAGTTAAATGACTTAATATATGAAAGTGCAGTGTTTAGAGTAGGCCACCTGCTCTTACAAATCAACCAGAACTCTCAGTGGCTTAACACAACACATTATCGAACAATGCATGTCAGGGAATCGGGTGGATCTGCTCTAAACATCCAGGGACCCAGTCAGTGACTCTGCATCTAGTGGCTCTGCCATCCATCAGGTTTTCAAAGCCCACCCTTTATTTTCTGCATCTCACCGACAAAAAAGAGGAGAGAGAATATATGGAGAAATGCACTGGAGACTTTTGAGGGCAGGGTTTGAAAATGTATACATCACATTCAACAACATTCTGTTATAATTTAGTCACATAATAAGGTTAGGTGGGACAGAAAAATGGTAAACAGTTTTCTACAAGTGCTTAGAAAAATACTTGGCATAAGAAATCAATAATGGAATTTCTTAGGTAGGATCCACTATTGAATCAAGATTGATAAATCTGTGAAGTTATCATGACCCAACTAAACAAAGAAGGATTCAACTATCCAAGATACACTGATGGGGCTCCACGCTCAGTGGGGAGTCTTCTTCAAGAGTCTATCCCTCTGCCCCTCCCCCTTCCAAAACAGATAAATACCTCTTTTTAAAAAAAGAATATATTTAAGCTCAAAATCAAATCAGGCAGATCTGACACCTCAGGTTGGACTCAGGCTGGACACAGTTGGGAATATGTAGCACAGTTCAGTGGTGAGGGACTAGAAAACAGGATAAATGTGAGTGTGGCAAAGTGGGCATAGTGGAGTGAATTCAAAAGAGAGCAAAATAAAGACAAAATGCAGTTTCAATAAGAAAGGGTAACTAAGTGTAATACAATTGAAACTGCAGAAGGAAAAGGAAATTAGCATAAAAGAAAGGCATGCCCTTTAAAAATGGGGACTAAGAATATACTAAAGATCTAGCAGTGGATAAAAGGAATGATAAAGGTAGGAGGAACTGAGCAGGTTATTATGTTCTGAAAACTAGGAAAAGGCTAGTTCTGAGGATGTCTGTGCATCATGTCAGGGTGTTCCCAGCTAAATGGAATTCTATGAAGTATAGTGGTAATTCCTGGCTAAAGAGCTGAATTTGCACTGAGAAAAGTGAGCTATTGGAGGCTAAAATAAATTGGTAGATATGGGAGAGCACAGTGCAAATAGAGGTGAACAACCATCACCATGGTGTCCAAGTTACGATATCTGTAGGAAAGGAAAAGAAATTGTGTGCAAAAAAGACACTGTAAGGTCCATGTTAAGTAGAACCTTCTGCAGACCCTTTCTTGGTCGTCTTGACATTTAATCTGCAAGATCAGATTCTAAGGGTTGTTGTTTTTTTCCTGGATTTTTTGTTGTTGGTGGCGTTGGTGGTGTTGCTGTTGTTTTGAATCAGGAAGGGTCTCCTACACTATATATTTTTGGAAAGAGGTGGCTAAGAGCAGAGAGAGTTTTGGGAGGTTGTGGCTATCACCAAAAGGGGTGACAGAGGAAGACCCCCTGCTTTGTACAGAGCCACTATAGAGTTCCGTCCCCTGTGTCTTCCTTTGCAAAGCCCTGGGTATAGGACTGGATGTTTGCTTAGATCCAGTAGAACTGTTTTTCAAATAAGCTGAATGAAATCTTAGTGACTCGTTTAAAGAAATTTTCACATATTTTATACCTCTTTAGTGCCTCAATTTTCTTTGCACTTCAGAATAGCTGCAGACAGTACTGAGAGTAAGTAGAGATTACGTCCTTATTTTTTGTAAGAAAAACAAAACCCAAAGAAATAAAATTACTGTCTCAAAGTCACAGATCTTCTAATTGGTGGTTCTGAATATGAACACTAATTTATCACCCAAAGCTCATTTTACAGTCATATTGCTGACATTAAAAGCCAAATTAATCTCCTGATTACAGTGCATGTAGGATAGCCCGGGAGCAGAAAGGTTTGCCAAGTAAAAAGACGTCCTGTCAGGGAATGCATGCATGCAAGTGCACACTCACACGTGTGTAAACACATCACTCCCAGTTATAACTTAAAGAGAATCAGCGCAGTAGACAACACAGGCAGGTGACTGATTTTAAAATATTTAGTACACAAATGAGGTCAAATAAGATTTCAAATCTTCATTTTAATCCATCCAAGCCCAATACATTACGGACAAATCTATCTAGTTTAAAGAAAAATAACAAGTTGGGTGGCATTAGGTTGGTAACTAATATCGCCTGGGCATTTACATTGAGTCTGGAATGGGAAACAGAATCAATATGCTATAATGACTTATTTTATCCTTTTATTTAGTCATTGATTCAACAAATATTCACGGAGTACTTCTGAATTTCCAAACATTTTAGTAGATGTCAGGTCAGAGTGAAAACATAAATTAAAAAAAAAAGCACACGTATTTTCATTAAAAGTGTAAATATTATCACAGGTCTCCATCTGGTTAATAAGCATTATCACTTCTTCTGACCTAACTTTGCTTACTTTTACACTATTCTCTGCTTGATTTAATTAACAGCACTTGTGAGTTATCAAAACAACTGAAATAATATAGAGGAAAAGTGGCATACATCATGAATCTAGCATCTTCTCTGCCTCAATTTATTCCTTTTTTTTCCTATTATAAATTCTCAGGCTTCCTAATCTCTTCATATGTCAAGCTTGACTTTATTATAAGGCAGGCTCTTATAACAATGAATGCGGTGAGTTGGTGTCTCCCTCGAAAAAGGGGTTAATCAAAGAAGGTCATTTTATTCTGATTTGAGAAAATTTAATTATCTCTGCTGTCTTGATAATTTGCATATTTTACCCACAAGGCACCATAACACATTTTCCTTCAAAATTATCATGACCTATAGATGAGTCATTTTTATCCTTGTGGCCACTGCTGAGGAAAGTGATGGACAGATTTAGAAACTTCTGCAATTACTGTTTCAGTCATATCTAACTGAATATATGTTAGGGCAGAATGGAGGCAGGAGATTTCAACTGTCCTGATCTGATTCTTTTATTCTTTTTCTCTTTTGCTAAATCTGTCAGCGACTGTAATAGCATTGATACAATCTCTGAGTTGCTTGTCTACCATGACTTACACATTTTAAATTTAAACTAACTTCCCTTTTTTATGTATCTCATATTTCCTAAAGCAGTGGGCTAGTAAGCAGAAAGGTACACACCATGAAATGGGTAAGTAATTCTCGCCTCATAAACATCTTGAAAGTTAAAGCAGAGATACACAAACCCAAAACCAACCAAATAAAACAAAACAAAGACAGAAACAAACAGAAACCTATTGCCATGACATTAGAAAAGTGAACAGTGGGGGTTTATAAACACTGAGTATTTCACACCACATGGTGCTTAGAATAAGGAAATCACCTTAAGCAGGTTTTAATTAATGAGATGCTCCAGAGGTTAACTGGACTAAATTTTGACCTGGATTATCTTCTAAAGGCTAATTATAAAGTTTGCGTAACTCAAGGGGGGGGCAGAGCAAGATGGCGGAGGAGTAGGAGACCTGGATTTCATCTGGTCTCAGGAATTCAGCTGAATAGAGATCAAACCATTCTGAACACCTACGAACTCAACAGGAGATCGAAGAGGAGAATAGCAACAACTCTCTGAACAGAGAAGCGACCACTTACTGGAAGGTAGGACGTGCGCAGAAATGAATCCGAGGCAATATTCCGGAGGATAGACGGCAGGGGAGGGGGCCTCCGTCGGGCCGCTTCTGGCGAGTGATAGAGCCGCAGAGCACAAAATCGGACCTTTTAGAAGCCGGCTCCACTGAGGGATATCGCTCCAGTGGCTAAGCCGGGGGTGGAACCCTCGCGGGACAGTGTGGTCTCAGGACCCTTGGGGTCACAGAAAGACCGAGGGTGCCTGAGTGCAGCTGAGCTCCCAGGTATCGGAGCGGGGAAGCTGGCTGCAGAGACAGAGCCGAGGCATGGGCTCTCAGCTCGGGGTTGCCATAAACTGTGATCCACGGCCCAGTCGGGCCACTGCTCCTCCAGCAGGGACCCAACAAGTGGCAGAGCCGGGAGACTCCGCTCCCTCCCCAGGGAGGAGTGGCGCGGGAGCGCACTGCAGGGATCTGCTGGGCTTGGAGACTCCACCCGGGGGTCGGGGGCCAAAGATAGAAACGCTCAGTCACAGGCCGGGTGAGCACGGAGAGTGGCCGGAGACCGGGGAGACGGGAGTGACTGCTTTTCTCTGGGGCGCAGTGAGGAGTGGGGCCCAAGTTCTCAGCTCCTCTGGGTGGAGATTGGGAGACCACCATTTTCACCCTGGTGCTCCAAAGCTGTACCGAGAGCTTGCAGGGAACAAAAGCTCCTGAGAACAAACCTGAGCAGCTTGCTTAGCCCAGACTGACAAGGGCAGGGCAATTCAGCCTCCGGCAAAGACCTTTGGGAACCATGGCAACAGGCCCCTCCCCCAGAAGATCAGCATGAACAGCCAGCAAGCCAAGACCAAGTTTACCGATCAGGAGAACCAGAGAACTCCACGGCTAGGGGAATACTGCACATAGAATTCATGGCTTTTTTTTTACCATGATTCATTAGTTCATCAAAGTTAATTTTTTTAACTGTTTTTTTTTTAATTTTTCTTTTTCTCTTTTTCAACCAACATCTTATCAATCCCTTTTCTAAAAAAACATTTATTTTTCATTTTTAGAGTCATATTTTATCCCTTCATAGTAATTACCCTTATTTTTGGCATATATATATATATATATATATATATATATATATATATATATATATATATGTTGTTCTCTCTTTAAAATTTGAGATAGTTTCTTCTAACAGATCAAAATATACCCTAAATCACTAGTGTATGGCTTTGTTCTAGTCTCCTGCCTGATCACATTCTCTCCCTTTTTTTTTCTTTTTTTTTATCTTCTTCTTTCTTTTTCAAACAGCTTCTTATCTTATGAATTCCTTTTATAAAATCTTTTATAATTTTCATCTTTACAGTCATATTCCATCCCTTCATTGTATCAACCCTTATTTTGTACATATATGTCTTTCTTCCTTTAAAATTTTAGGAGGCACTTTTTTCTAACAGACCAAAATATGCCCAAAATCTAGTGTGTGGCACTGATCTATGCACTAGCCTGATCATATTTGATCATATTCTGCTTTTTTTGTATTGTTCTGTTTTTGTTTTTGTTTTTATCTTTTTCTTTTTTTTTTTCCTCTTTCTTTTTTTCTTTCTTTCCCTTTCTTTTCCGTGGGTTCAGGTCTTTTCTGATTTGTATAGAGTATATTTGCTGGGGATGTTGTTAACCTGTTAGCATTTTGTTCTCTCATTCATCTATTCTCCTCTGGACAAAATGACAAGATGAAAAAAAATCACCTCAGCAAGGGCGCCTGGGTGGCTCAGTTGGTTAAGCGACTGCCTTCGGCTCAGGTCATGATCCTGGAGTCCCGGAATCGAGTCCCGCATCAGGCTCCCTGCTCAGCAGGGAGTCTGCTTCTCCCTCTGACCCTCTTCCCTCTTGTGCTCTCTATCTCTCATTCTCTCTTTCTCAAATAAATAAATAAAATCTTTTTAAAAAAATCACCTCAGCAAAAAGAACAAGAGGTAGTACCGTCAGCCAGGGACCTACTCAAGACGGACATTAGTACAATGTCGGACCTAGAGTTCAGAATCATGACTTTAAAGATACAAGCTGGGCTTGAAAAAAGCATGGAAGTTATTAGAGAAACCCTTTCTGGAGAAATAAAAGAACTAAAATCTAACCAAGTTGAAATCAAACAGGCTATTAATGAGGTGCAATCAAAAATGGGGGCACTAACTGCTAGGATAAATGAGGCAGAAGAGAGAATCAGCAATATTGAAAATGAAATGATGGAAAATAAAGAGACTGAGAAAAAGAGAGAGAAACAACTACAGGATCACGAGGGCAGAATTCAAGAGATAAGTGATACCATAAGACAAAACAACATTAGAATAATTGGGATCCCAGAAGAAGAAGAAAGAGAGAGAGGGGCAGAAGGTATACTGGAGCAAATAATAGCAGAGAACTTCCCTAATGTGAGGAAGAAAACAGGCATCAAAATCCAGGAGGCACAGAGAACCCCTCTCAAAATCAATAATAATAGGTCAACACCCCGACATCTAATTTTAGTATATGTGCTGCCGAAGCGAGCACAACACCCCGACATCTAATAGTAAAACTTACGAGTCTCAGACACAAAGAGAAAATCCTGAAAGCAGCTCGGGAGGAGATATGTAACCTACAATGGTAGAAATATTAGACTGGCAACAGACCTATCCACAGAGACCTGGCAGGCCAGAAAGGACTGGCAAGATATCTTCAGAGCACTAAACGAGAAAAATATGCAGCCAAGAATACTATATCCAGCTAGGCTGTCATTGAAAAAAGAAGGAGAGATTAAAAAGCTTCCAGGACAAACAAAGACTAAAGGAATTTGCAAACATGAAACCAGCCCTCCAAGAAATATTGAAAGGGGACCTCTAAGCAAAGAGAGAGCCTAAAAGCAGCATAGATCAGAAAGGAACACAGACAATATACAGTAACAGTCACCTTACAGGCAATAAAATGGCACTAAATTCATACCTTTCAATAGTTACCCTGAATGTAAATGGGCTCAATGCCCCAATCAAAAGACACAGGCTATCAGATTGGATTAAAAAACAAGACCCATTGATATGCTGTCTGCAAGAGACTCATTTTAGACCCAAAGACACGCCCAGATTGAAAGTCAGGGGGTGGAAAACCATTTACCATGCTAATGGACACCAAAAGAAAGCTGGGGTGGCAATCCTTATATCAGACAAATTAGATTTTAAAACAAAGACTGTAATAAGAGATGAAGAAGGACACTATATCCTACTTCAAGGGTCTATCCAACAAGAAGATCTAACAATTGTAAATATCTATGCCCCTAACATGGGAGCAGCCAATTATATAAGGCAATTAATAACAAAAGCAAAGAAACACATTGACAACAATACAATAATAGTGGGGGACTTTAACACCCCCCTGACTGAAATGGACAGATCATCTAAGCAAAAGATCAACAAGGAAATAAAGTCTTGAAATGACACACTGGACCAAATAAACTTCACAGACATATTCAGAACATTCCATCCCAAAGCAATGGAATACACATTCTTCTCTAGTGCCCATGGAACATTCTCCAGAATTGATCACATCCTAGGTCACAAATCAGGTCTCAACTGGTACCAAAAGATTGGGATCATTCCCTGCATATTTTCAGACCACAATGCTTTGAAACTAGAACTCAATCACAAGAGGAAAGTCAGAAAGAACTCAAATACATGGAAGCTAAAGAGCATCCTACTAAAGAATGAATGGGTCAACAAGGAAATTAAAGAAGAATTAAAAAAAATTCATGGAAACCAATGAAAATGAAAACACAACTGTTCAAAATCTTTGGGATACAGCAAAGGCAGTCCTGAGAGGAAAGTATATAGCAATACAAGCCTTTCTCAAGAAACAAGAAAGGTCTCAAATACACAACCTAACCCTACACCTAAAGGAGCTGGAGAAAGAACAGCAAATAAAGCCTAAACCCAGCAGGAGAAGAGAAATAATAAAGATCAGAGCAGAAATCAATGAACTAGAAACCAAAAGAACAGTAGAACAGATCAACGAAACTAAGAGCTGGTTCTTTGAAAGAATTAACAAGATTGATAAACCCCTGGCCAGACTAATCAAAAAGAAAAGAGAAATGACCCAAATCAACAAAATCATGAATGAAAGAGGAGAGATCACAACCAACACCAAAGAAATACAAACAATTATAAGAACATATTATGAGCAACCCTATGCCAGCAAATTAGATAACCTGGAAGAAATGGGAGCATTCCTAGAGATGTATCAACTACCAAAATTGAACCAGGAAGAAATAGAAAACCTGAACAGACCTATAACCACTAAGGAAATTGAAGCAGTCATCAAAAATCTCCCAACAAACAAAAGCCCAGGGCCAGATGGCTTCCCAGGGGAATTCTATCAGACATTCAAAGAAGAATTAATACCTATTCTCCTGAAACTGTTCCAAAAAATAGAAATTGAAGGAAAACATCCAAACTCATTTTATGAGGCCACCATTACCTTGATCCCCAAACCAGACAAAGACCCCATCATAAAGAAGAATTACAGACCAATGTTCTTGATGAACATGGATGCAAATATTATCACCAAAATACTAGTCAATAGGATCCAACAGTACATTAAAAGGATTATTCACCACAACCAAGTGGGATTTATCCCTGGGCTGAAGGTTGGTTCAAATTCCGCAAATCAATCAACGTGATACAATACATTAACAAAAGAAAGAACAAGAATCATATGATCCTCTCAATAGATGCAGAAAAAGCATTTGACAAAGTACAGCATCCTTTCTTGATCAAAACTCTTCAGAGTATAGGGATAGAGGGTGCATACCTCAATATCATAAAAGCCATCTATGAAAAACCTACAGCAAATATCATTCTCAATTGGGAAAAGCTGAGAGCTTTTCCCCTAAGGTCAGGAATGCGGCAGGGATGTCCACTGTCACCACTGCTATTCAACATAGTATTAGAAGTCCTAGCCACAGCAATCAGACAACAAAAAGAAAACAAAGGCATCCAAATCGGCAAAGAGGAAGTCAAACTCTCACTGTTTGCAGATGATATGATACTGTATGTGGAAAACCCAAAAGACCACCCCAAAACTTCTAGAACTCATACAGGAATTCAGTAAAGTAGCAGGATATAAAATCAATGCACAGAAATCAGTGGCATTCCTATACATCAACAACAAGACAGAAGAGAGACAAATCCAGGAGTCGATCCCATTCACAATTGCACCCAAAACCATAAGATACCTAGAAATAAATTTAACCAAAGAGGGAAAGGATCTGTACTCAGAAAACTATAAAATACTCATGAAAGAAATTGAAGAACACACAAAGACATGGAAAAACGTTCCATGCTCATGGATTGGAAGAACAAACATTGTGAAGATGTCAATGCTACCTAGAGCAATCTACACATTCAATGCAATCCCCATCAAAATACCATCCACTTTTTTCAAAGAAATGGAACAAATAATCCTAAAATTTGTATGGAACCAGAAGAGACCCCGAATAGCCAGAGGAATATTGAAAAAGGAAAGCAAAGCTGGTGGCATCACAATTCTGGACTTCCAGCTCTATTACAAAGCTGTCATCATCAAGACAGTATGGTACTGGCACAAAAACAGACACATAGATCAATGGAACAGAATAGAGAGCCCAGAAATGGACCCTCAACTCTATGGTCAACTAAACTTTGACAAAGCAGGAAAGAATGTCCAATGGCAAAAAGACAGTCTCTTTAACAAATGGTGTTGGGAAAATTGGACAGCCATATGCAGAATGAAACTGGACGATTTCCTTACACCACACACAAAAATAGAGTCCAAATGGTTGAAAGACCTAAACGTGAGACAGGAGTCCATCAAAATCCTAAAGGAGAACACAGGTAGCAACCTCTTCAACCTCAGCCACAGCAACTTCATCCTAGAAACATTGCCAAAGGCAAGGGAAGCAAGGGCAAAAATGAACTATTAGGATTTCATCAAGATAAAAAGCTTTTGCACAACAAAAAAAACAGTCCACAAAACCAAAAGACAACCGACAGAATGGGAGAAAATATTTGCAAATGATATATCAGATAAAGGGCTAGTATCCAAAATCTATAAAGAACTTATCAAACTCAACACCCAAAGAACAAATGATCCATTCAAGAAATGGGCAGAAGACATGAACAGACATTTTTCCAAAGAAGACATCCAAATGGCCAACAGACACATGAAAAAGTGCTCAACATCGCTCGGCATCAGGGAAATCCAAATCAAAACCTCAATGAGATACCACCTCACACCAGTCAGAATGGCTAAAATTAACAAGTCAGGAAACAACAGATGTTGGCGGGGATGTGGAGAAAGGGGAACCCTCTTACACTGTTGGTGGGAATGCAAGCTGGTGCAACCCCTCTGGAAAACAGTATGGAGGTTCTTCAAACAGTTGAAAATAGAGCTACCATACGATCCAGCAATTGCACTACTGAGTATTTACCTCAAAGATAGAAATGTAGGGATCCGGAGGCGTACGTGCACCCCAATGTTTATAGCAGCAATGTCCACAATAGCCAAACTGTGGAAAGGGCCAAGATGTCCATCGACAGATGAATGGATAAAGAAGAAGTGGTATATATATATACACAATGGAATATTATGCAGCCATCAAAAGGAATGAGATCTTGCCATTTGCAATGACGTGGATGGAACTGGAGGGTGTTATGCTGAGTGAAATAAGTCAATCAGTGAAAGACATGTATCATATGACCTCTCTGATATGGGGAATTCTTAATCTCAGGAAACAAACTGAGGGTTGCTGGAGTGGTGGGGGTTGGGAGGGATGGGGTGGCTGGGTGATAGACATTGGGTAGGGTATGTGCTATGGTGAGCGCTGTGAATTGTGCAAGACTGTTGAATCACAGATCTGTACTTCTGAAACAAATAATGCAACATATGTTAAGAAAAAAGAAAAAGAAGAAGTTAGCAGGAGGGGAAGAATGAAGGGGAGTAAGTCGGACGGGGAGATGAACCATGAGAGACGATGGACTCTGAAAAACAAACTGAGGGTTCTAGAGGGGAGGAGGGTAGGGGGATGGGTTAGCCTGGTGATGGGTATTAAAGAGGGCACGTTCTGCATGGAGCACTGGGTGTTATGCACAAACAATGAATCATGGAACATTACATCAAAAACTAATGATGTAATATATGGTGATTAACATAACAATAAAAAATAAAAATAATAAAAAATAAAAACTAATGATGTAATATATGGTGATTAACATAACAATAAAATTTTTTTTAAAAAAAGTTTGTGTAACTCAATCTATAGCCCTAGAAAACATCACAGTTCCAGAGCTGTCATTTTTCTCCCACTCTATTTTTACTTATTATTATGTTTTGGTTTTGGTTTGCTTTGTAGGATGGGAGAACCAAGTTTAGGGTCAACAACCCAGTCTTGAATTATGATGAGATTCAAAAAAGTCCCCTTCACCACGAGCAGATCTCTGACAGCACTAAATTTTGTTATTAATAACTATACAATTCATCAGCATGTGAGACACTTTTGCAAATGAAATAGCTCATCTTTTTTCTAGCATACCAATAAATGCCATCTACTTCTCACATTCCCCACATGAACTGAGTTCAGTTACAGAAAGGGAGACCCTTCTGTATCTTCAGTTTTATGAACTCATGATTTTTTTTTTCTGAGCGCAAGAAGACTTGTTTCAGAGCCTGTTGCTCTTCTTAAACATGCTTAAGGAGCTTTTTGTTTTGTTATTTTCTCCCTTTGAAGCAAGTTAACATTTCTTTTTATTGTTTTGATAGGAAAACTTCAAAAGCTATTGGAGCAAAATAAGCCTACAGATACAAGTTTTAAATCTATAAGAATGCCATTCTTCTCTGATTTACCAAGATTTCCAGGAAGGCAGGTGACTCACTTCCTTTGTGTCCTTCCTCTAGTCCTTACCTCTCCAGCGGGTGCTATAAATATTTGTCAGAAGATTTTTTTTTAAACTGGAGAATATTACTGAGTTCTTATATAACAGATCTTATACTATATACTTTTATGTGTATCATCCCATTAAAGATCACAAAAACTCTGTGAAGTACATAAAATCGTTATCTCCATTTCTAGAAGATGAATCAGAGATTATGAAACTTACCCAGGTAAGTAAACAGCAGAGCCCAAGATCAATCTAACTAAATTTGTCAGGCTCTAAAGCCTATGCTTTTAGCTATTAGTCAGTCGCCAATGGAAACAACTCTACTGGGTGCCAAATAGGTCATGTGTTTCCCTCTAGTCTTCAGTCCTCCTTGCTGTTAGTTGGGGCCTCATGAGCCATCTAGCAATGGGATGTGAGCAGAACTGCTACATGCTGTTTTCAGTCTGAGGTAATTGAGGGTGGGGTGGTCATGTAATTTCTTTCCTCCTGCTGTAGCCAATCTGGAAGGCACACGTTGGCAGTATTCTAAAGTGGCAGAACCTCCAAGTGCCCAACTTTCTGAGTGTCTAACATGGAACAAAGCTACCCTCCACTTCCAAAATGTGCTTTAGATAATTTGGAGGGTAATTTGTTACTTGGGCAAAATCCAACCTTTCCTGACTAATATAGTGTTCTGTGAGAAAGAAAAAAACAAATTATTTAGTGACTAAATGGGTATATGATAGATTTCATTGGTTCTGAGTATATATTATATTAAGAAGGATACATAATTCTCATAATTGTCAATAGATGATACCACACACCTCACATAAAAATTTATTGGAAGTTCTGAGATTTCTTTTTTTTTAAGATTTTATTTGACAGAGAGGGAGAGACACAGCAAGAGAGGGAACACAAGCAGGGGGAGTGGGAGAAGGAGAAGCAGGCTTCCCACTGAGCAGGGAGCCTGGCGTGGGGCTCAATCCCAGGACCCTGGGATCATGACCTGAGCCGAAGGCAGACACTTAACGACTGAGCCACCCAGGCGCCCCTGAAGTTCTGAGATTTCTTAGTGGAAGAACAGAATAAAGTATACAGATGTCATTAAATACTATCAATATTAACTTTTTGAGAATATTTGCTTAAGCATTTTTTTCTTCCTTTTTAATCTAAGAGGATAAATATTATTGAACTTTTAACTTAGGGGGGAAAAGGGTGACATGATATCCTGGAACTTTTTATTCTTCAGTTAATTACATTTACTATTCTATCTGATTATAAGACACTTCTAAGTCAGGCCTATCTGAGACCAAAAAAATTGGGGAGAAAAATGTTCAAGTGCTGGGGGACTTACCAGGGTGAAATGGGGAGAAGAGCCTGCTTGATAGAAGCTGTAGATAAGGTCTTACTCCTCTACATAAAGATTTCAAGACAAACAGGAATCAGAGTTTCAAATAGCATTAGTCTCTGCAAAATATGACTCACTCACATAATGAGGTTCAATTTGTTCAAACTGGAAAAAATGATTGTTAGTCACAGAATTATCTTTTCTAAAAATGTGCACAGAAAATATCATTAGAAACTTTACTTTGGGAGCAAAGAGAGTATATGTGTCTCAGTACAGAGTAACCAAAACCATGGAATATCACAACATGTGAATAGGTAAATGAGTGAAATCATGTAGCTAAAGCTGTTACTTTGGGCTAGGAGCCAGGAGGCTTAGCTGTTGTTGATTTTTGTTTTGTTTTGCTTTTTTGTTAAAGCTTTAGAGACAGGGAGAGAAAGAGAGAGCATGCACATGAGCAGAGGGGAGGGACAGAGGGAGAGAGAGAAGCAGACTCCCCACTGAGCAGGGAGCCTGATGCTGGAATCCATCCCAGGACCCTGGGATCATGACCTGAGCCAAAGGCAGACGCTTAACTGACTGAGCCACCCAGGCGCCTGGCAAAGCTATTTATAGGATCATAGGCAAGTCATTAACATGCCAGGTTCAGCTTTGTGTAATTTGTAGAAATTTGTGTAATATGGCAAATTAATGTCTGAAATATCTCTAGTCTTAATATTCTGAAAATCTCTAACTCTTACAGCATAGTCGTTAAAAACCTATGCTCTGAACAGCTTCATAACCTGATACATTACCTAACCTTTTTATAATTAAGTTGTCAAATTTAAAATAATAATGGATCTATCTCATAAGGTTATTGTGTAAAGTTAAGATAATG
This sequence comes from Zalophus californianus, assembly GCF_009762305.2. Lineage (NCBI taxonomy): Eukaryota > Metazoa > Chordata > Mammalia > Carnivora > Otariidae > Zalophus > Zalophus californianus. The sequence goes on from NC_045600.1 coordinate 19,601,925, forward strand.
CAAATAAATGCTGAGAATTATTTAAGAAATAAGAATGATTTTTATAGATAAAAGAACACATATTTTCCAAAATTGTTTATGCCCTACCAGATGCTGGGGAGGCAGAATTTTTCTCTGACCCTTTAAGGTTCTTTTGTCTGGTTTAAGAATTAAATTGACATGAGACAGATTAACAGAAGAAAATCAAATTTAATTATATATGTATTGGGGCCCCATAAAAAAATATGAGACCTAAGCAGTCAAGCAATTGAGGCTCATATACCTTCCAGAGCTAAGAAGAAGGAGTTAGAGGTCTGGGACTTAAAAGGGAAGGTAGACAATTCATAGGAAAAAGAAAAAGAATAAAGGTTTGGTAAACAAATGTTTGGTGGGCCATACAGAAACAATGGGACGCAGAAAGAAATTTTCACCGACTTTGTTAATCTCCTCCCTATCACATCTAGTTCAGATTATGCCGTACTTCTCTATGGTGATAATTCCCTTCCTGGAGCAGGTCCTCTATCTAAATTCTTTTGGGCAGTGAGAGGGAAGGTCAAAGGTTCTTTCTGAGCCTTCTGTTTCATAAAAATAAGCAGCCTAAAATAAGTCACATGCCAGAGACACATTTTCTCTGGTGGCAAATTATTCACCCCTACACAGACAATTTGACTAAGTTTTCCCCTAAGAAATGATCTAATTTGAAGTTGGCTAAGATGGGGTTTACTTAATGCAGTCACAAATTGTGTAAATCACTCAAGTTCTTACATGTTAATTCTAAATGTCTTTGCTCACGTTTATTTCCCTACAGAGTTTGATCTCATGTTCTCTTCAGAGTGAGTTGGAACTAGTTGAATGTTGCATGCATGATAATATTTTGCACATTTACATAATTCCTTTATCATTATTTTTTAGTTGAAGTAGTATACCAATGAAAGGGTTCTTTAATAAAGTTACTGTCCTTTTTTTAGGAGCCAGTTATGTCAGTTCATTTTCTCTATTCTCAGTATGATGTAGATGAGCCTTAATCCTCAGCTGGAAACTGATCTAGAACGGGGGGGGAACAGAGGCACACCAAAACTGGAAGAGATTTCCTTACACTGTTTGTCACTGTGACTAGAACAGTCAGTGATCTGTTCCCAGGAAGCAAAAGCATAATAAATAGGAAGCTTGGAGGATGGGAAACCTCGTTAAGTGACAACAAATGAGGACTCTGCTAAAATTTTGGCCTTTCTCAGATGATTTTAAAGGAACTCAGTAAAGATAATTGGGTTGGTGTTTAAATAGAAGTAAGGAGAGGCAAGCAGGGTGGTAGGGATAAGAACTCTTATGGAAAGGTAAGTGTCATAGTGACACTCCCTTCTCATTCTCTTGGTAGAAAGACATTATCTAACTCTGCAGTTTACTTTAATACAATCTTTCTTTTATGAAATCAGAGGAAACCTGTATATATATATATATATATATATATATATATATATATATATATATTACTTTCTTTAACATGAAAGGCTTTTATGTATTTAGGTGTACCCTCTATTTCTGGCCCCTAAATTCTAGATTAAGCAAGAGAAATATGCTTATATTCTACCTTTATTTTTCCTTCCTTTAATATTATGGAAGGAAGAAACATTCCAGTGTAAAAGTCAGAAAGATGTGTATTGGCAAATTAACCACAAACACACATATTGTGGAATCTACAGATGTTCTACGGCTTAAAATTTCCCTATTTCTACAAGTCAGTATGATTTTCCCTTGCTCAGCTCAACAGAATCTCAACGTACTCCCATGGGATGTTTCTGCCATTACCTTCCAAAAGGGATTAATTAGTACCTGGAAAAGTCATGCTGGAGTGTTGGTAATTGCTCAACTACATGCTGAGACTACAGTCATTTCCAGAAGGAGAAAGGGTGATCTGCTGCCGATATAGTAGGTAAGCTTTGTTTATACACTCCAACATTAACTGAAAGACAAAGGAGAACTAACTTCAGTAAGGAATTTTGCAAGTAAGAGTCAACATACGATGTCACTTCTTACTAGAACCTTGCCATCGCCAAGTACAGTTTGTTCAAGCTGAGGCCTGCCTGTCTCTTTCACAGTGACACCAGCATCTGACACATTCAGGGGAGGCGAGGCTATAATCTGAGCCAAGATACTAATTATAAAGAACATAAAAGGATGCTAAATTTGGCTGGTGAACAAAAGCAAATGACTGTTCTTTTAAAAATCAGTTCTAACATTTGATCTTCTTAATCATCTATGGTGATTGTAATAACACTGGAAAATAACACTGCATAAAGGATTAGTAAACACTGCTAAGAAAGAACTAGCCCAAAGATAACAAAATTATATTTGGTTAAGAAACCTGATTCTCTATTAAGCCCTCCCTCCTTATATATTCAACCTTTCTGTGCTTTTTGCAATAGAAGACAGCTCTGGTTTGCTAAATCATTGCCTGATTTAATTATTCATAACAATCATCTTTAACAATATGGATAAAAATTTTTATTGTTTTTTTTTCTTTTTTTGCTTGGCGGGGAGAAGAGTTCTTTTGCTCTTAGTGAAACCTACATGATTGAATGTATTGTACAGAAGATTGTCACAAGCAGAGAGTGCTTGTTCTTAGCCACATGTTCTCACTCTGCACGGCTCTTTGCTCTTCAGTAATGCCTTCTTAGGGACCCTGTCCCCTATTGCCTCATCCCTTCATCCCTTACAACTTCACGAACCCAATTCCACTTGAGCTTGTTGTGCACCCTCTTCTCGAATGAGGACAAATTGATTTAGCTTCAGCATTCCATTCCACTGACACCTTTCCCAACTACAGTTCACATTCAAGTCTGGGAAACCCTCCTCGGTAGTATAAGCAAAGCATGTACTGGCTGTGTTGGTTGTCAAAGAAAACCCAAATCCTGTCAAAACGTCTCAATGCCTACAACATTTATAACACGGTTACAGAAATTGGTATCAAAGGCACTTTGAGTATATTTTTTCCCTAAAAGCTTAGGTAAAAATTAACTGATATAACCAAAACGAAACCCTGATCCTCCAAGGTGGAGTGGGAGAGTTGTTGCAAAGAAAAGACTCACCCAGGAGAGACTATCGATTTTGAACCTTGCTAGATGAATCTAACTCGTAACATGCTCTAAAATGCTCCAGGGAAAAAGAGTCCCCTTTGTTTCTATTCTCTGAACTTTCTTCCGGGATAAATTCAGGCAGTTTTCCAATTCATGAATACTTCCCTCCAGCAAGGGCTGATTGCTGCAAATGTGTTGCCGGGATGGCAGACTCTTCTTTGGCAGAAACCCCAGAGTAAATAGATAATGTGCCTGGGAAACCAAGTTCCCAATCCTGGGAAGGTCAACCGAGATGGACTTCAAGAAAGTCACTTTTCAATCCTGCTGATTTCTTCTTCGGTAAGCAGTGCGGGGAAGCACAGACACTGGCAATACTGCTCTTCAGGTAAGTTTCACTCATTTAGCAGCAGTAGTAAACCTAGGAGGCTGACTGCAATGAGCAAACCGCAGTAATGCTGGTAAACAAGTGTTCACACCTGTTAACAGCTGTGTGGGTTTGCTGTAGCAGGTGTGCTACGTAAACTCAACTCAACGCTACATTTATCACTTTTTAAGAGTTATCAAACTGCACCATGCAGATGATCCCTCTGGCTATTGTCACAAATAAAGCTGGGTGTCATTTGTCAGGGGCCTCAATTAAGTGGATGTACAAGCACAATGTAAATCAGAGATCATATCACATAGGCTCCAATTAAAATTCTGTACTATTAAAAGATACTCCAAAGCCGTAGTCCTGGATGACTGCCACAAACCACTTAATTCTAATATTTTTAAGAAGCCAATGGAAAACTTTCTTGATGATTTTTTTTGCGGGGGGAGCAATCACAAAGGCAGAAGCATTTACAATTGTGTGAACAATTGTGATGAAGAGATGTAGATTTCTGATTAAATTGCTACAAAGCCAATCAAAACCAGACCTGCCAACTTGCAAATTATATTATAAATTCTGTGGTAATGATGGGAGAGAGACTGGGTGGCAGAGTTTCTAGGTACTACTTAGGCAATTAATTTGATTGTAAATTTCTTCCCCTGCTACATCACATACTTAATAAGTTGAATACTCCTACCATAGATAGTGAGCCCCTTGAATGCTGAATCACAGAATTTACGAGTTGGAACGTACTTTAGGAGTTGTCAAATATGTCCTCCCTCTGATATAGTAAGATTTTCCACATAATGCCTTTAAAGTCACTGATGAGCTTCTTCTCAAATATTTCTACCAATCAAGAACTCCATATTTCACAAGAAATATATTTTATCTCTGAAGATCACATTCCTCAATTAAGCTAAATTATACTTCCCCATAATTTTATACACCAATTCTATTTCAATCCATTTGTTCCTACTGCTTCTCACAAGAATGTAGGTTTCATGTGGGCAGAGGCTGTGTCTGTCTTGTGCATTTTTTACCTACATCATCTAGTACATGGCATGGGGGTGGACAGAACCAATACATATGTTTATTGAATGAGTGAAACAACAGACAGTAACCCTCCTTGTAGCGTCTCAATAATCTTGAGGGGTTCCTGGGTGGCTTAGTCGTTAAGCGTCTGCCTTGGGCTCAGGTCATGATCCCAGGGTCCTGGGATCGAGCCCCCCATCAGGCTCCCTGCTCTGTGGGAGCCTGCTTCTCCCTCTCCCACTCCCCCTGCTTGTGTTCCCTCTCTCGCTGTCTCTCTCTGTCAAATAAATAGAATCTGAAAATGTTTAAGAAGAGTTAAAAATCCTTTAATTCACATCTCAGCTTTCAATTTTTACTCCTATATTTTACCATCCTGATTGCTCATTTATGGGCTTATTTAAGTCTATGTATGTGTGAGTGTGTGCCTTGAGAAAGAGAAAATATACCTATGCCTTACCATATTACTGCTAGTATTCCTTAGTCATTAACAACTTTAAAAAGGTGTAATCATTTTCATCTAGTCAGGAGTGCTTTGTCCTAGCGTATCAAAATCATGATCTATAGGGCGCCTGGGTGGCTCAGTTGGTTAAGCGACTGCCTTCGGCTCAGGTCATGATCCTGGAGGCCCGGGATCGAGTCCCACATCGGGCTCCCTGCTCAGCAGGGAGTCTGCTTCTCCCTCTGACCCTCTTCCCTCTCGTGCTCTCTATCTCTCATTCTCTCTCTCTCTCAAATAAATAGAATCTTAAAAAAAAAGAAAAAAAAATCATGATCTATAACTCATAGATGAGGACCCCATCCAAACTGTGACTCAGCAAATCTTCTTGTCTCTTTCAAAGTCACAGGTTTAAATAAGAGCAATATTAAAAACACCACATATTCCTTCATTTCTATCAGTTTCTTATGCAGACCTTGAAATATACCGATAAAATAGTCCCCATCAAAATGAAGACAACAGATTTCTAATTGATATCACAGAAGTCTGTAGGGACCCTCAAAATTTAAATTAGAGTGAACTATACACTTTGCCTTTTTTTAAAATAAAATTGGAGACTTCAGAAAGTTAGAAAATTCAACTTTTTATTCTTCTCTTCTAATTTATTTGTTGTACTTAATTCTCAGAATTGTTAGCAGCCAGAACTGACATTTTTGCCAATCATGAACAAAGACTATGAAAACTTCCTGGGGTCAGCTCTTTCTAAGAGAAACTAGTGAGTGTTTATTTAGTACCTCCTGAGTTCACACAACGAGTATTTATTTAGTGCCTACTATGTGCAAGAAGCAATTCTAAATACCATCTCTTATAAACAGTTGGGATAGGAGGAATTGGAGAATAAATACAAAAAAATGAGTAAAAAAATGTATATATGAGATAATGCTAGTGGAAAAATAGACCAATCTATGTGTTCTGTCCAATGGGTGGGAGTGATGATTTGTTGCTCAAATACTGTAAAAGTGACATTTGAGTAAAGAAGTAAAGGAGGAAGGGGTCAGAGTTATGTAGATAATTGAGGGAAGCAGACAGAACAGGCTTTTTCCAATGCTACTCAAATGTTACAGTGCATATAAATGAAGGCCATGACACAAGGGTCCACAGAAAAACCCAACAGGGCAACATAATTTGTTGGTATAGTCTGATGATAAGAGATATGAAGGGAAGAGGAAAGGAAAGTGATTTTAGTTCAAAAAAAATCATAATCTTTTCTATAAAATAGACAAGGATTTCCCCCAACCCTTAATCTCAGGGTAATTCTCAGCCTTTGTGATTTTCATTGATGTGGCCATTATTTGAACCTATTTTGTGGTACATTCTCATTTTCATGTGCTATCTCACTTTTGGATACCATTAGGTGCTAACTGTGTAAGTGCCAAGAATATCATTTGGGAGCCTGCTTCGCATGAGCATTCTAGAGCCAATTTCGCATTCAGAAATGGATGGGAAAGGTTTCAGGAAAGCTACTGAATTTTCATACGGGTGCTCAAATGAAACCTTGACGCCATTTATTTGAATTTATTTTATTGCTACACACATATCATATAAATTTGCATGACCTTTTATAATACATATTTACTTATTGTTCTCAGCCCTCTGCTAAACCAGGAAGGCAAATAGATTTCATAGAAATTCTAATTATCCAAATTAAAAGATCTTAAGTGATTTTAGGGCATGTTATGCATGCCACATATATGTGTGTAAGCTTTCCCTCTCCCTCACACATACCTCTCTGGCTGATTTCTGGAAAACAGATAAACCAACTGTGGTGGAAAGAAAACGCCTATTAGAGACAGCATCAAATCTTCCACACATTATCTTCTCTCTTCCTTCTCTTGCCTAGGTAACATAATTCAATTCTGCCTTGGCCATTCACGTTTGACAGAAAACCTTAAGGCGATGATTCTGTGAGGAAAATCTTTGATAAAATAATTCCATCCTTTGGATATCTTGGCCTCATGCATTTATCATCATTTAGAAAAGTGGCTGAACTGTTACCTTTAGGACAGGGACTTAAAAGAGACTGAATAAATGCTAAATGTCTTTAGTTGGCTTTGCCCAATACTTTGGGTGGAATATAAAATGGATCACAGGAAATCTCTTTTTTTTTTCTTTCTGTGCAAAGCCATTCAAAATTTATCCATTATCATAGAAACAACTCAATTAGCAGCTCTTGGGGACCAGAATATAGCCCTACTATCTATACCTTAATAGCATCTATTTATCATCGCAATCTAATTTCCAGGTTGAACTGAATGTAAATGGCAGTTGCCCATAGATTAAAAAAAAAAGTTTAAATTGTACTATTTTAGTTCCATTCCCATAATGCTCTTCTGGTATACATATTAAATATTTTCCTCTAATTCACACTCTGAGTTCTGTAAATTAATACTGCTATTTTGATTTCAGTTAGACTCTTTAATTTTCAGATAAATTATTTGGATGAAAGGGAACTGTTTGCCCGTTGGAGCCTGTTTGCATTATCAGTGAATTATTCAGTAGTATTCTCCCCCATGGTGCTCAGAATATCAGCCCTGCTTTTCCCCTCCACCCCCTGGTGTTTTTTTTTTGTTTGTTTGTTTTTGTTTTTGTTTTTTGTTTTCCTTCTCAGTACTGCATCTGAGCAAAGCAGAGCAAGCTAAGGCCTTGCAGGAGGAGGACTCCATTTTTCTGGGGCAGAGGGTCAAGACAGGAGGGCCTGTTTTTAGTGCCTTGAGTAGCAGCTCTCTCCTGGAGCAGAGGAAGGGGAGGAAGAATTCTCACTGCCAAAGTACAGGAACATGAAAATGTTCACCATCTCCTGCGTCACCCCTGTAGGTTGAACATGCTGCTTCTCCTGGACTCTTCTATTTCATTCTCCAAGGACAGAAGATGGGGTGGAAATCTGTGCTGGAAAGAGGAAGTGCAAAGAGGGTGGTGCTCAGTTGCAGGAAAAATGCAGACTGTTTTGGAGATCCAGTCTGGCCTGGCCCTCACGGAACTGGAGGGAATTACTCGGGTTAGTGGAGGAGGTGAAGAGAAGGAACTCACAGTGCATCTGTCGTGGCATTTGGGACGGCCCCTACGTGGTCCCGTTGTCCCTCCCATAGCCCACGTTGTAGCCTTTATCACGTCAGCTTTGAACTGATGACTTGATTCGAGCCACTGACCTATTCCCACTTTTCTGTCCAAACCCTCATACTCTGCCAGATTATAATCTTCCTACAAGAGAGCTTTGCATGAGTCCTCCCTCTGTTTTAATGCCTGCAATTATCTCTGCATTGATCCCTGCAAGATAAAGCTCATACTCCTTAATTATAACATCTGATGCATTCTGATCTTTACTTTCCCTGCTGTCTTAAGAAAGGCCTCTGTGCATCAACAGATGAATGGATAGGGAAGATTATATATATATATATACAATGAAATATTATGCAGCCATCAAAAAAACAAAATCTTGCCATTTGCAATGACGTGGATGGAACTAGAGGGTATTATGCTGAGCAAAGTAAGTCAATCAGAGAAAGACATGTATCAAATGATCTCACTGATATGAGGAATTCTTAATCTCAGGAAACAAACTGAGGGTTGCTGGAGTGGTGGGGGGTGGGAGGGCTGGGGTGGCTGGGTGATAGACATTGGGGAGGGTATGTGCTATGGTGAGCGCTGTGAATTGTGTAAGACTGTTGAATCACAGATCTGTAATAAATAATACATTATATGTTAAAAAAAAAAGTTAGTAGGAAGGGTAAAATGAAGGGGGGAAATCGGAAAGGGAGATGAACCATGAGAGACTATGGACTCTGAGAAACAAACTGAGGGTTTTAGAGGGGAGGGAGTGGGGGAACGGGTTAGCTCAGTGATGGGTATTAAGGAGGGCACGTACTGCAAGGAGCACTGGGTGTTATACGCAAACAATGAATCGTGGAACACTACATCAAAAACTAATGATGTGATGTATGGTGACTAACATAATATAATAAAATTAAATTAAAAATAATTAATAATAAAATTAAAAAAATAAAAATAAAGGGCTCTGTTCATCCAGCCAGGTGGGTTTTTCTTTTTCTGAAAAGATAGAAATGTCTTGTTCTTATACAGTTGTGGAAAGCCTTCTTGCCTCTTCTCCATGTCACATCTTTTTTTTTTTAAGATTTATTTATTTATTTGAGAGAACGAGAATGAGAGAGAGAGAGAGAGAGAGAGTACATGAGAGGGGGGGAGGGTTAGAGGGAGAAGCAGGCTCCTCGCCGAGCAGGGAGCCTGATGCGGGACTCGATCCCGGGACTCCAGGATGATGACCTGAGCCAAAGGCAGTCGCTTAACCAACTGAGCCACCCAGGCGCCCCTCCATGTCACATCTTTTTCAAAAACCAGCTTATGCTCTGCCAGGCCCTTTAGGACACACCCCCTTGGAAAAGTGTCCTGACCAATCTCATTTCTCACCATGTCTCCTTATATGCCCTGGTATGGTGACTGCAGGCTTCTTTCACTATTGTGCTAGGCTAGGCTTGCCTGTGCCTTAGGCTGTGCTGTTAGGACCACTACCCAGCATCACCATCTCCCTCCCTTCCTCATTATCCTCTTTGTCGCTTGTGGGTCTAGTGAATTTTACACACCCTCCAAGGCCCAACCCGTTTATTTACTTTTCTGGCTCCAGATTTTTCTCAACACAAACCCCAAGAAGAATTAGATTCCCCGCAACTGCATTCCCATTCATCTTTACCTATACATTTTTAATTGCATGCATTCTTTTTTCAGAGTTAGTATTTGCATGTTTTGCTCTTGTACTTCTTAACCCAAGCTGCAACTCACTGAGGATGGAAGATGGGATATACTTACTTGTCCTCCAACCTTAGCATAGTAAGTGGCTCATATATGGTGCTCAGTCAGGGTTTATCACTAATAACAGTGTGCTTTAGGGCGCCTGGGTGGCTCAGTTGGTTAAACGACTGCCTTCAGCTCAGGTCATGATCCTGGAGTCCCGGGATCGAGTCCCACATCGGGCTTCCTGCTCAGCAGGGAGTCTGCTTCTCCCTCTGACCCTCTTCTCTCTCGTGCTTTCTATCTCTCATTCTCTCTCTCAAATAAATAAATAAAATCTTTAAAAAAAAAAACAGTGTGCTTTAGCTTCCTTTTCCATAAATTTGAAATGAAAGTAAATTCCTCCCTTCAAGGAATCATGATCTTTTCAGCTATCTCATCAAAACCAATAGTCTCAATAAATGCGGCTCTTATCACCAGTGAGTATCTCTCCTTCTCAGGGTCTCTGAGCCCTGGGTAGTTGAAGAGCAACGAGGTTATCCTACCAGGACAAGCTGAAAAATAGGCAGAGCTCTCTTAAAGCAATTAGAAGGGCAGGAAAGAAAAATCTTTCTGATTTTTCATAAAGCACAGGCTGGGGTTGCTGCACAGTGACAAACTGTGATACTGACCTCTCAACTCTCCACCCAGGGAATAAAGACTTTACCATACCAAGACTGGCATTTAAAAAAATTGATAACAATAGCCGTAACTACGGGAACCCTTCACTACCCCCGTTTTGAATTAAAAGAAAAATCAAATCTCAGAGGGATTTGTTTTATCATCCCTAACAAAAGGTGCTGCTCAGAAAAAAAAAAAAAAAAAAGAAGTGACAGCTTGTAAATTATGAGACATCCATCTGATGCAGGCCTGTCAGTCACGCAGCCCCTCCATCAAGAAGAAAGACAAGTAATAACAATTCTGGGATCAGGAAGCAAACTCGAGAAATGGAAATTCAGACAGCCATTCCTGTGGTTCTTTTTTGCACTGGTCCTTTCAAAATCTACTTCATCACAAACACTGGAGAAAGGTAACAAATATTAGTGACAGTGTTTCCTATTCTCTGCAGTTCGGCAGGCAGAAATGAAGGAATTACAGTATTGTGGAAGATGCTGCTCTGGAATCATTTGCATTCCAAGTGGGAATGGAAAGTTAGGGGGAAGAATTATATCCCTTTCAGCATGTTTTCAAGCTAAATTTGGGAGACCGGAAAAATCTGAATAAATTATAAAGCCTACACCAACACCTTAGTGATTTTAACTGAACCCAATTTCTTTTAATTTCCCAAATGACTATTTGACATCTTGACTTTTGTGTGTTAACAACATTTAGTACTGTTCTTTTTAATTACTGAATTTCACTACATTAGAATTAGAACACAGATACTTTTTCGAAAGGAAAAGAAATAGACCAAAAGATTGAGCCCACACAGGAAATCTCAAAATGGGTAATTTACACACAGGAATTATAATCTTTTGAACTATTTTGACTTTAGGATAACTTCTCCTTCTCTCTCCTCCCCTACCCCACACATGCAAACACACAGACACATATATGCATATATATACACATATATATCTGAGACTTCATATGTATATATGTAGATATCTATGTGTGTATATACAGAGAGAGATGAAAATAGGAAATTGAAAGAATTTACATTCTTAATAGTCCAGAAATGTAGACAAAACCTTTACTCCCAATTTCCTGAATGTCTTTTTATTTTTAAGATTTTATTTATTTGGGAGAGAGAGAGAGAGAGAGAGAGCACATGAGCGGGGTTGAGGGGCGGAAGGAGAGAGAGAAGCAGACTCCCCGCTGAGCAGGGAGCCTGATGGGGCTTGATCCCGAGACCCCGGGATCACAACCTGAGCCAAAGGCAGATGCCTAGCCACCTGGGCCCTCCGGGTGCCCCATGAATGTCTTTAGATAGAAACTACTGTAACAGTCAAAGAAGAAAAAAGAGAAAAAGAAGAAATAAAGGAGGAGGAGGCAGAGGAAGAGGGACGAGGAGAAATAACGGGAGCCCGACATGACGGGAGGATCTGGAGTGAGACAGTGAGCAAGACAGACCCTGTGCTGTCACGGAGCGGACAGACTATCAGGTCTTTAAAAGGCATTCAAAATGATCTGCTTATTCAGTAAAAGTATGATCCAAGAGCCAAGGGCTATGGGGCCAATGGCCGGTGGATATGGGCAATTTCACATAGAAGATCTACAGACCAGGCCACAGATCCTTGTCACCCCTTCTCACGTCCCTTCTCTGCTTGCCTCCACGACGCTCAACTGCTCTGTGTCTTAATTTTAAAGCAGTTGTTGTAGGTGTGACCTGTGAACTCCCACGTGACAAAAAGGACTTGCTCGATGTATTAGGGTTCTACAGAGAAACAGAATCAACAAGACATATATAGATATGTAGATATGTAAGAGGAGTGTATCTGAGGACTTGGCTCACGCCGTTACGGAGGTTGAGAAGTCCCACAAACTGCCGTCTGCACACTGGAGAACAGGAAGGCTTGTGGTGCAGCTCTAGTCTGAGGCAAAGGGCCCAAGAATCGGAGGTCTGACAGCGTAAATCCTCATCTGAGTCTCAAAGCCCAAGAACCCGAAGTACCAGTGTCTGAAGGCAGAAGGTGAATGTTCCTGGCTCAAGCAGAGAGAGAGTGAATTTGCTCTTCTTCTTTTTGTTACATTTTTTGTTACATTTGGTCCCTTAACAGATTAGTTGATACCCACACTGGGGAAGGCCATCTGCTTTACTGGCTTCACCAATTCAAACGCTCATCTCTTCCTGAAACACCCTACAGACACACCCAGGAATAATGTTTTGCTAGCTATGTGGGCATCCCTTAACTCAGTCAAGTTGACACATAAAATTAACCATCCCCCCAGAAAACTGTACTGAGACACTTGGCCAGACTTTCAGCTAGATTCTGCCTGCACTAGGCTGTGACCCGAAAGGTGACTGAAGTCCCTTCAGTGCCACTACAGGTGGCTGAGTCTTTGAAAAAGCAAACACAGTACTGACAAACCATGAAACGTACCTTGTCCGAACGCACAGTGCCTAACCATTTTCCACACACTCCCCTTCCGTGACTTTACATTTTCCCCACAGCCTCCCAAGCCCCTTTTTGTTCCAGCTTTTTCACGTCTCTCTGGCCCTTTTTTGTTCCCTCTATGTTCTCCCAGCTCTAAAAACCTCAGTCACCTCTGCCTTAGTTGCCATTGGGCTCAGTTTATACTGGAGTCTCTCTCTCTCTCTCCTGCCACAGTCTGAATAAAATCTGTCTCACTGCCTTTAACAATTTTCAGTGCTATTTCTCTTTGCTATTTCAATAGGGCATGTTGGCTTCATAGGGAGCAGTGAATGAGTAAAGCTTGTAAAGAAGGTGGATGTTATTCCATTCATGGAGAATGGGAGAGAAGATGCTCACCTAAAGAGAGAGGCTGCCTGTTATCATGTGTGCACATTCACTCAGTATTCTCAGATCTTCTAATTTTTTCAAGAAAAATCAGAAATCAGAATTTTTTAAGTTCATTTGCCATACTTTTAAAATGATAAATTACCAAACACTGTACAAATTAGTAAGCACTGTACACACACACACACACACACACACACACACACACACACACACACACACAAATACCAACTTTCCTCACTTGCTGTGGCAGGGTGTGAATGAGAATGTGTATGTGTATATCTCTAAGCCCTCCTGGATTCTAAAGAGCCAGAATAAGAAAGTATTTTCTGTTATTTAATGTAAATTGCTAAGCTCACTCTTGCATCAACTGCTTGAGACAATACTGCAAGCAGAATAACACATATGAGATACCTGTTCTGTGAACTAATGGAGGGATTCTATCTCTAGAGCTGTCAATCACCTTTCAGTCCCTGCTAAACTCATTTGAGAAACAGTCCGTTTCTGAAGCATGGATTATTTGTCTGAATAAATGGGAATGTATGCTCAATGGATGCCATTTGGACTGTGGATAGTATCCTCAGTGATAGTGTCACCGTTAATGCTAGGTAACTACAGATTTTTAGTTACATTTGACAAAAACTAGAATGCTCTGTTTCCCTTGTGTTAAGCATTTTACATTGTGTTTCATCACCAAATAAAGGATAAAATCACCATAAGACAGGCACCTACATAAAACTACCAAAGCAAGATTTGTCTTGAATATTTTTATATCCCCTGCTGAAGTTGGTTTCTCCTTCCTGTAGCCCTTCCTCTAAAAAACTTTCCTTTCTTCTTTCTCTACTTGTTTTCCCTTTTATCTCCTTTGCTGTCTCCTTCCTTCCATTTCCTTGGGGGATTAGTAATTAACATAGCAATGTTTGTGAAAGACGGCTCTTCCATTTTATACCACGTTGTCATGATACATGGCGCCTCCAGGTAAGATGTTATTTTATTTTTTTTAAAGACTTTATTTACTTATTTGACAGAGAGAGACACAGCAAGAGAGGGAACACAAGCAGGGGGAGTGGGAGAGGGAGAAGCAGGCTCCCCACAGAGCAGGGAGCCCGATGTGGGACTCGATCCCAGGATCCCAGGATCATTACCTGAGCCAAAGGCAGACGCTTAATGACTGAGCCACCCAGGCACCCCTCCAGGTAAGATTTTAAAATGAAACAGAAAATTTGGGAAAAAACTACTCAATATTGGACATTGTGGTTGCCTACATGATGTGCATCCCACATGCCACCACTGGGTAATTTGAATGAATAAGCCCATCTTCCATAAACCCATTGATAGGAGAGTCTTAATTTTTTCAGTCAATCAGAATATTGGTTCTCAAGCATTTGAATCAGAGGGAAAACCTGAAATTTAGTAGAGTGGTAAAGGGGAAAATATCTGTAAAGAAGAAACAAGCTAAGGATTTGGTGGTGCTCATTCTTTGACCCTAAGAAAAAGCAAACATAGAGAAGAAGACAGAACTAAAGGAATTGTAGAGAAGTATAGATATAATCTTATATCATAAACTTCAGGAATAAACCCCTATCTGGAGTTTTACCATACTTTTTTAATCATGTGGGACAATATGTAGCTTCTTTATTTAAGCCAGTTGGAGTTGAGTTTGCTGAAATTTGCATATAAAAACACTTAATTGAGGGACACCTGTGTGGCTCAGTTGGTTAAGCATCTGCCTTCAGCTCAGGTCATGATCCCAGGGTCCTGGGATCGAGCCCCGCATTGGGCTCCCTGCTCAGTGGAGAGTCTGCTTCTCCCTCCGCTGGCCGCTCCCCCTGCTGTGCTCTCTATCTCTCTGTCAAGTAAATAAATAAAATCTTTAAAAAACAAAACAACAAAAATAAACTTTTAATTGATATACTCTTGATGAAAAGTCATTTGAAAAATTTTAAATGTCCCCTAGGCCTATAAAGTTGGTTTGACTGAATATATCGATTCTGTCACTTACTAGGCAAGTGGCTTTAAGTAAGTTACTTATAACCTCATTGTCTAAGATTTTCATCTGTAAAATGGTACTATAATATCCATTTTCCAGAACTGCTGGGATTATTTGATAAAATATGTGAAAAATGATTAGAAACTATATAAAATACTTGGTAAGTGATGATAGCAATAAGGAAAGAATTTGGGCTTGGTTGTCCATGAAAGCAAAATGGCAAACAGTGGCAATGGTCCTTCAGAAACTGGCCAATAGACAGGAGTGCTTGCAAAGTGACTACTAGTAATCCTGCCCCCTTAACAAAGGCATCTGGAATTTTATTCATTCAATAAATATTTGTTATGCATTTACTATGTGACCTACCACTCAAGATGTTAGAGATACAGTAGTGAACACACTGGGCAGCATTTTCTGTTTTCATGATATTTTCCTTCTGATGGAGGTAGTCAAACAAATAAAGTGCACATAACATGTATATAACATGTCAGATAGTGATGAATACTGTGGAGGAAAATCAAGCAGGGAAAAGAATGGGTAATTTGCAGGAAGAATCAGTTTTATCCTAATCAGGGAGGTGTTCATTGGCAATGGGAAATTTGCATAAAGTCTGAAGAAGGTGAGTGAGCTCTGAAAATATCTGGAGGAAGAACATCCAGACTGAAGGTACATTGTGTAGAAAGGATCTGGGGTGAGACTAAGCCAGTTGAGCTCAAGGAACTCAAGGAGGCAAGTGAGCAGTCGTGAGTGAAGGAAGGGATGAACAACAGGCCATGTGACCCTAAAGGTAATTGTCCCAGTAGTGACAGAGAGATAAACACAATGCTGACACCATTAAACATATGACTTGACTAACTTCCTTTGTTTTGATTCCCTTACCTAACATCTTTTTCTTCTTATTAAAATGTTTTAATATTTTCTACTATTTTGAAAAGTATCAAACAGGGGAGAAAAGGAGTTTCCTTCGCTACTAATCCCCAATCCCAGGAAAACTCTATCATTAACTCTTTCTTCACATGGTTGTCACCAGTATATTACTAAATGATATTCTTAAGCCATTACTGAATAATTTGACAATTTTAGAATATTAACCCTTGACCTATTGCTACACTAGATGAAGTTTAGTGTACTTTTTTCTGTTCCCACTTCATTTCCCCTCAAATAGACACCTTTCCTTTACACCTTTTATAATCATATTTTTAAATAAAAGTTTAAAAATACATCTTTATTTCTTCTTTCAATAATTAAAGACAGTATTTCTTGATTCTCCATTTGAAAAATGGGGGCTATGAGCAACTCTTATCCTTGTTTCCAAGCTCCCCACCACTCTCTGACACCTTCCATCTTCAAAATTATGTCATCTGTATTTTTTCTTTTATATTTTCAAAGCTGGTAACATTTACAGGCCCTTCTGTGACTATAATTAATTTTGAAATCAATAAACCTAACTTACTATATACATCTGATCTTGGCCAAAAGGCCGAGAAGTGATCATAACTTAACTATGTAAATATTCATCACTGATGATTACATTTTCTTTCATCTATGGATTTCTTCCATGTCTCCACTTCTCAGATCCTAATTGTCTTGCTTTACTCTTAAATAGCATATCTTTAGCTCCTTAATTTTTATTCCTTCCGCTTTCATTCCTGCCAGTGTCTCTTAGCCCTATCTTAAACAGATACTTGAGGCCTTCCCTTATTTCCTATCCTACGTTGGATCCACTGTTTTCCTAACCCAATCTTTCTCTGTCCCAACTAAACCTTCTTTTGCCTAAAGTGTATAATTAACTTCTTTTAATGATTTATATGAGAAGTAAATACACTGAGTACTTATGATTCTGAAAATGTCTTTATTGTGTCACACTGGGGTTTACAATTTTGCTTGATGCCATATTCCAAATGGAAAATACATTTTCCTCAAACTTTAGGTGTTTAAAACAATGGTGAGTGCCATGAATTGTTAAGATTGTTGAATCACAGACCTCTACCTCTGAAACAAATAATACATTGTATGTTAAAAGAAAAAAAAAAGAAGAAGAAGAAGAAGATAGCAGGAAGGGAAAAGTGAAGGGGGGGAAATCGGAGGAGGAGACGAACCATGAGAGACTATGGACTCTGAGAAACAAACTGAGGGTTCTAGAGGGGAGGGGGTGGGGGGATGGGTTAGCCTGGTGATGGGTATTAAAGAGGGCACATTCTGCTTGGAGCACTGGGTGTTACACACAAACAATGAATCATGGAACACTACATCAAAAACTAATGATGTAATGTATGGTGACTAACATAACATAATAAAATAAATAAATAAATAAATAAATAAATAAATAAATAAATAAATAAATAAATAAAACAATGGAGCAACTCTCAATTGCTAAGTCTGAAGCTAAGTGGACTCCTGTGCCTTTAGACATATTTCTTTTCTCAAAAGCTTATCTCATCTTTTCATTTGATTAGCTGGGTTCTGAAATAGTTCAGTGATATGTTTAAGTATGGAATCTTTTCATTCATTTTGTTGGAAATTCAAAAATCTGTTTCTACCTGAAGATAAAGTTCCTTTGCTCTTTTTTTTTTTTAAGTTTTATTTACGTATTTGACAGAGAGAGAGCACAAGTAGGCAAAGTGGCAGGCAGAGGGAGATGGAGAAGCAGGCTCCCCGCTGAGCAGAGTCTGATGCAGGGCTCAATCCCAGGACCCTGGGATCACGACCTGAGCCGAAGGCAGACACTTAACCAACTGAGCCACTGAGGCACCCCAAAGGTCCTTCTGCTCTTAAGAATTCATTCCATGATATCTTTCCTTGTATTCTTTGTTATGATTTTTTGATGTTCTTTTAAAGATTTATTTATCCATTTTAGAGAGAGAGGGAGAGAGGGCACGTGAGTGGGAGAGGAGCAGAGGGAGACAAACTTGGGCCAACTCTGGTGGGCTGAGCATGGAGCCTGATGTAAGGCTCAATCTCACAACCCTCAGCCAAAAACAAGACTTGGATGCTCAACTGACTGAGCCACCCAGATGCCCCTTGATGTTCTTTTAAAAAATGTTATAGTTGGTTATTAGACCCTAGATTTATCTTTTATATCGTATTTTCGGCTCATATTTTATGTCTCTTTTGTTTTTCTTTCTGAATTTTTTTTCATAACTTTTCCTTTAAACCTGTTAATTAAAAAAATTGTCAACTAAATTTTTTTTTAACTAAAATGCTGTCATAAGGTGGAGAACACATGCCCTGGAATCAGATTGCAAGGTCTAAATCCTGCTCTGCTACTTACTAGCGATGTGACAAGTTATTGAACCTCTCTGTATCTTGGTTTCCTAATTGGTAAACTAAAGATAGTAAGAGTTTCCACTTCGAAAGAGTTATAACAAGAACTGAAAAGTGAATTTATTAAAAGTTCTTGAGACAGTGATATGAACCTCTCCTCAAAAAATATCATCAATTATTATTATTATTGTTTAGTTGTTAACCAAATATTTATTAAGGCTTATTATATAAATCAGACATATTCTAAATATTTTGAATACATTAAGGAACAAAACATCAAAAGTCCCTGAGTTTGAGAAATTCACATTCAATTTTGGAAAGCTAGACAAAAAAAACATAATAAAGAAGTAAATTATGTATGTTGGAAGGACGCACTGCTATTAAAGAAACTAGAATGGAACAGGGGCATGAGGAATTGCAGGTGTCTATAGTGTATAGGGACAGGGGCACAATTTTACATGAGGCAGTCAGGGCAGGCCTTACATTCAAAGTCCTGTTTGAGTACTGACTTCAAGAAGGTTATAAGATGAAAAGTCAGAAGGTATGTTAGGACAAGGGGAACAGATTTGTTTTGTTCCAAGCAAATGTTGTCTTAATGTTCCCCCTTATTTAGCATGTATCTCATATATTTCATTTTGTAATGATATGTTACTCTTAATGATGGCAATAAAATACACTGGAATGGGTTTGGTGGATCTCCACTTTGTGCTTCCAGCATTTCCCTTGGCCTCATCTAGGAAAGTATGAGACTCATGAGAAGTGAATAGAGTTCTTAATTTGATATGAGGTTAAATTTTAACAATGGAGATAATAATTACCCATCTCTCCCTTTCCAATCCTTTCCAGATTCAAAGTGACTAACAGTGACCTTTTAAGGCCAGCATGCAGATGGTTTGCTGATGAAAGAGCTCTTGGACAAGGACTTAGGAATTGCTCCCTCCTTCGGCTGGAAGGCATGGGGGAAGGGCTTCATAATGCCCCTCCTGCCCCACTTGCTCTTTTATTTGAGACACACATGGCTAAGCAACTGACCTGACATCAGGACTAGCCCCAAGAATATCTACCCTTATATGTTACATTTTACTGGTCAACCAATCAAAATAAAGATGACATTTATTACTTCGTTAACTTTTCGTTTGTTATGGAAGTAATTTTGTAAAAGAAAGTAAGCTTTTTTTTAGTAAAACTATTCTAAAGACTACCATTACAATTACACAGTTTGTAATAACTATATAAACAGTAACAAAACAGTATTACTATAATAAAAATAGCATTTCTGTAAAACAATAATAACATATTTCAAAATATATATAATTGTAATTATTTAAAGAGCATCTTTCTATTCTGGTGTGCAGATTTAAACAGTAAATTCCATGGTCTCCTCACCTATAGGTGAATTGGTTGATTTTTATATTAGAACAAGGGTCAGCGAATTAATAAGGACAGCCTAATTTTTTGTGCAGTCTATGAGCTAAGAATTATTTTTACTTTTTTAAATGGTTGGAAACAAGAACAAAAGGATTCTATTTTGTACAATATGGAAAGCACATGAAATTTAAATTTCAGTGTTCATAAATAAAGTTTTATTGAAACACAGCCCTACTCATTGATTTATGTATTATTCATTTCCTACTGCAAAAGCAGAGTTGAGTAGTTGCAACAGAGATCATGTAGCCTGCAAAGTCCAAAATATTTACTATCTATCTGAGCCTTTATAGAAAAGTTTGCCAGCCCCTGCACTGGAGTTACCTGGCTTCCTGTAAGAATGATCTTTCGCTATAAATTAATAAATAACCATATCATCCCTGCAATATTGGTTAATTTAATTCTTCCCTATAACATAAACATGGGTGCTAAAATATAAAATTGCTGAGACTGCAAATATGAGGGCCAGAACCTGGTTCTTGGTAGATTCCCAAACTTAATGAATTCCATACAGTAGGGCTTCTCGGGATATTGTATGTTAGACATTTTCTGCATCATCTAATGATAGCTTTTATAGTATTTTTTCATTTGCCATTTTTCAGTTACATTATTTACAGAAATATTCCAAGGCTCATTATCTATTTGAAAATTCACAGCTCTGAATTTACTTCGAATGATAAGGCTGTTATATTACCAAGCTAGTGAACAGGTGTGTATATACCTACTGCAAGCTTGCTTAAGTACCATTATCCACGCACTATTTAAAATAAGAGTAGATCAACAATGTCTGCTAGGCATTTCATAGAGAAATGTTTTTATTTTCAAGAGTAGAGGTTAAAAAAAAAAAGAGAACGAACTGCTTTGTGTGATGGTCTTCAACATTTGGACCAGTGTGGGTTCAATACCATAAATATTCCATCTGTTTGATTGAGATCCCAATTAATTTATGCTTAGCTAATTAAAATTAAGTGTGAAGTTGTGCTGTTATTGAGTAGCTATGGTACCATTCAAACAATTGATTTAGATAATTAAGAAAAGCAAGTTTAGTTTAGGAACTAATGCTGAGGCCCAATGCACAGAGAAAAGCTGGAACAAGACTCACTTTAGGCATTCATTCTAACACAGGTTTAGTTGGGTTATATTGCATGGTTAAGAATAATTGCAGGGGAGGGCGCCTGGGTGGCTCAGTTGGTTAAGCGACTGCCTTCGGCTCAGGTCATGATCCTGGAGTCCCGGGATCGAGTCCCGCATCGGGCTCCCTGCTCAGCAGGGAGTCTGCTTCTCCCTCTGACCCTCTTCCCTCTCGTGCTCTCTATCTCTCATTCTCTCTCTCTCAAATAAATAAAAAAAATCTTAAAAAAAAAAAAAAAATTTAAAAAAAAAAAAAAAAAGAATAATTGCAGGGGATGGGGACCTGAGGATAGAATTTTCTAGTATATTCAGCTATAATGTGCAGGAAAAAAGAGATTAAGTTGACTTCAGTATTTCAGGCTGTTAGGGTTACATTGAATAATCTTCCCACTATAAATCTGAACATATGACTTACATAGGTAGCAGCTTTTTTTCAGTAATTGTAAGCTGCTCTTTACTTAGTATATATTATATATGAAAGTAGTTATAGACATGGGCTCTGACCCACATTACTTGGATTTGTTTCTAACCCTATCTCTTAATAGCTGTGTAGACTAGAGGCAAACGACTTAATCTCTCAGTAATTTCATTTCTTGTACACATTAATAGTTTGTGAGGATTAAATAAGACAGTGCAGGTAAAAAACCCAGAAAATTTGTAGCATGATCATTATCATTGCTTTACTTTTAATCTACACAACAACACTTCAGGGTAAGAATATCATCCATTTGGGGGAAGCACGTCAAGGTGAGAAAAGTGGGGGGAGCTATGGTAATGTGGTTTGTAAGAGACACATTAAAGATTCAAAGACAAGATTGTCTGATGATAAAACTCCCTTTTGTTCTTCCTATTTCAGCGCATTGACTCCTTTGTAGATTCATCCATTTATGTAAGTAATGTCTGCAGCCCACATATCAAAGATTTACAGTACCTAACTAGTTTTCCAACAACCCTCAACATTTGATTCATTTAAATTCTGATTTTCATAGCTTACCTGATAAATTATAAATGTTATTAGGGAGTTTTGGAGTTTAAACCCATTTTTTTTTTAATTTGCAAAGGAATGAGGTATGGAATTGTACATAGACGGAGTTATTTTTGGTGAGAGTAGCTTTTAACACTCCTCAAATTACATGTACTGCAAGCCAAAAAAATAAAATCATCCATATATCTCTCTGTTAGAGAAAGGAACAAAAAGAACATTAGGATAAGTTTTTAAGAACATCTTAACTGAGGACTTACTTGGAATTCAAGAAGCAACTAAAAAGCATTTGAATGCATTTTAAGAGATAATTGCTACCAAATAATTTATGGGTGCAGAGCAATACCCAAGGAGAAAATACCACTAGTTATAACCTAGTAAATTAAAACCAAACAGTCTACACGCCTGGTATCGTGTTTAAGATTAATTGGATCATAGCAGAAAGTGCACATTATGAAGATCAAATACTAGGGGGAAAGTCATAAAGTTTGAAAACATATCAGGGTATCTTTATCTCTGCAGATGCCTTTTATTTAATTTCAATGTAAACAGATGTTAATGACATTGTAAGATCTAGAGAGAACTAGAGAGAGAGAGAGAGAGAGAGAGAGAATTTCCCTGAAGATAAAGGAGAAAAACAAGTAACAGAAAATCTTGTAACTTATATTCACAAAGAGCATACTTTCTGAAACTAAAATTTGTTTATTTTCTTTGTATTAAGACTAAAACACTCATTCCAAACTCGAAGGACAAAGGCATGGGATGGTGGAGGGGGGAGGGGAAGATGAACAGGGAGAAGTGGTTTGGATTATTGCATCTATTTATTAGCTAACAGTATTACATTTAGTTCTCTAAGGAGTACAATTTTCTTTGAATCATGCTTATAGAATAAAACAACATTGCCTTAATGAGGTTTTGCCGTAAAATAATGATTTAAAGAATGAATGAAAAAGTACTACTTAACTCTTGTTTAGGACTCAAATATTTTCTCCTTTATTTTTCCACTTGGAGCTCCCTTTACTTTAATAACACTGAATTACTGAGAAGTCTGTCATATTCCAGATAATAAGCTCTGTCAGAGTAGGAACCATACACACATCTTAGGATGTCCTTAATTTTTCAATAATTATTTGAGGAATACAAAACTCTAAGAAGGTGTAAGAACGTCAACAATCCACTTAGGTAGGGTTGTTCAACCCTGGTGCTATGGGCATTTTCGACTGGGTAACTTTTTGACCTGAGGGCTGTCCTGTGTTTCATAGGATGTTTAGCAGTATCCCAAAGCTCTACCTACTTGATGCCAATATCACCCTCTTCCAGTCACAAAATAAAAAATGTCTCTGGATATTGCTAAATGTCCTGGGGGGTGGCGAGGAGCAGTGAGGAAGGGGGCAGGTAAAATCATCCCCAGTTGAGAGCTTCTGACTTAAAGAATTAACATTTTAGTACATATATATTTAACATATATATAATATTATATATATCTGTATATAATATTATATATGCACACATATATATATATTTACACAAGAATGAGTTGTATGTTCCACTATTCCTGTTGCTGCCATGTATTTCCTCCATCTCTCTCTGTCTCCCTCCCTCTCTCTATATATAGACAGATATAGATAGATACAAGATCTCTCTCATTCTCTCTCTCTGACACACACACACAAAGACACACACACAATCCTACCAGAGTAGAATATGAATTCAATATGCCTGGCAGTTTGAGTTAGATAACACTTTTTCCTCAGCCAGGAAGCATCCATTGATATACAAAAATTATATAGATAAGTGGACCCTCTGGAAAGAACTCGTACTTTATATACACACTTAGTATAAGCCTGTTTGATAAACTTATGTGGATGCAGTTGGGTGAAGAAGAAATCACAAGTAGGCAGGGGAGAGGAAGCAATCCGCAAATTAGACAGTAGCACCTGATGCTCTGAGGAAACTACTTGAACCCACCCATGACCCAGAGACCCTGAAGACTTTCACGTATCTCTAGAGAAAGGGAAGAGTACAGGCACTAAAAGGCCTTTAATTCTTGGGAACCCAAGATGTTTATTGGGTGGAATTCCAACCAAAGACCATAATACAGAGAAGGGAAAGCTATTTATCAACAGAAGACAATTAAGACCTTGTTTTTTTTTTCTTTTTTTTATTATGTTATGTTAATCACCATACATTACATCATTAGTTTTTGATGTAGTGTTCCATGATTCATTGTCTGCATATAACACCCAGTGCTCAATGCAGTACGTGCCGTCTTTAATACCCATAACCAGGCTAACCCATCCCCCCACCCCCCTCCCCTCTAGAACCCTCAGTTTGTTTCTGAGTCCATCGTCTCTCATGGTTCGTCTCCCCCTCCCAATTTCCCCCCCTTCACTTTTCCCTTCCTACTATCTTCTTCTTTTTTTTTTTTAACATATAATGTATTATTTGTTTCAGAGGTACAGAGAGGAATAGGAAGCACCATCTGGTGGCTGTGGGTATACTGACTGGCTCACAAGGGGCAAAAAGGAAGGAAAAGCCCTGATGGTGCAGTGAAGTGACAGTGGTGAACGAAAAGTGGCAAAAGTCATCAAGGGCTGGTCTGGGATCAAGAAAAAGGGAGAGAAGGCCATGAGTGTGAAGGCAGCAGGAACAGCAGGAAGTTGAGATAGTACAGACAGTCCACAGGGGCTGAAATGAATCTGAAATCTCACAAAAGATTTCAGTATTGGGACCTGCAACCTGAAGGAGAGCAATGACGCGGGTGTAGGTAAAAGCCCAAGGTGTTAAACAGCACAACTTTGATACCCCCCAAAGTTCTTCCAGGGGTACTGCAAGGAGAAAGAAAATTTGAATAGAAGGTGGAAGGAGATTAATTCCCTACAGTTATACAACTGAGGTTGCCAAAGAGTAGAATTTGCTCCCATTCCACTTAGAATTTATCCCAATGACGCAAAGTTTGTTAAATATTAGGTAATATGACAATGCACTTAATGGTAGTAATACATTAAAAAAGAAAATTATGTCATTTCAATAACTATAGAGACTTGTTCTATGATTTAACACTCATTTATGATTAAAACAACAAAACTCTTATAAATAATTTTTTGAAGGCAAATGACTTACACCAATAAAAAGTATACAATGAAACTCTATAGCAAATATCCTACTTAGAGATGGAATATTAGAAGTGTTGCATTAAGAGTAATCCACAAAACAAGGATTCACTCTTCAAACCTTAGTGTTACTCAAAATCTTACTGAAGTTAAAAATATGTGACAAGAAAAGAAAGACCAATAAGAATAATAAATGGAACTAGAGGGTATTATGCTAAGCAAAATAAGTCAATCAGAGAAAGACAATTATCATATGATCTCACTGGTATGAGGAATCTGAGAAACAAGGCAGAGGATCATAGGGGAAGAGAGGAAAAAATGAAACAAGACAAAACCAGAGAGGAGACAAACCATAAAAGACTAAATCTTTGGAAACAAACTGAGGGTTACTGGAAGGGAAGGGGGTGGGAGGGATGGGGTAGCTGGGTGATAGACATTGGGGAGGGTATGTACCAGGGTGAGTGCTATGAATTGTGTAAAACTGATGAATCACAGACCTGTACCCCTGAAACAAATAACACATTATATATTATTAATAAAAAATAAATTTAAAAAAGGTACCATCAGGTTAAAAAAATAAAGGTTAAAATTGGAAAGGAAAAAAAATCCATTAATTTTTTGATATTTTCTTGTTTTTATTTAGATTAATATAGGATGGGAACTGAAACTTTTCATAGGTATGAAGAGTTTAGGTTCTTTTAATGTGGTTCAGCCAAGTAAGAGTTTACTGCCAAGTTCTAAACTAGATGCTGAATGGATAAAGTAAAAAATATAAACAAGTACTGTCCTCTAAGATTCCATATGGTGTGAGGGTTAAGAGTTTCAGGGATTAAGATCTAGAGTCAGAAGGAGTTCCCAATCTCAGTTTTGTCCCCTTAATCACTGTGATCATGGATCAAGTTAAATAACTTCTTTAAGTCTCAGTTTCCTTAGGTTAAAATGGGCATGAGGATGATGCATGAACATATCGTTGTCAAATTGATCGTTTAAATTACTAACATTAATTCAAATCTTCAACCCTTCCTGTATTTTTATAATTTTCTTTTGTAATTATTATATTATTTCCATCACAAATTTTAGAGCCAGTGAACAATTTCATTTTCATTTCATTAGGTAAATGTAAGTTAAAATGGCAATGAAATACCACTACACATCTGTTAGAACAGCCAAAATCCAGAACACTGAAAACACCAAATAATGGTAAGGCTTTGAGTAAGCAGAACGTTCATTCATTGCTGGGGTGGGGGACACAAAATGGTACAGCCAATTTGGAAGACAGTTTGATGGTTTCTTATAGAACTAAACATACTCTTAAAAAAAAAAAAGATGTATTTATTTGAGAGAGAGAGTACATGAGAGAGGGGAGGGTCAGAGGGAGAAGCAGGCTCCTCACCGAGCAGGGAGCCCGATGCGGGACTCAATCCCAGGACCCCAGGATCATGACCTGAGCTGAAGGCAGTTGCTTAACCAACTGAGCCACCCAGGCGCCCTAGAACTAAACATACTCTTAACATACACTCCAGCAATCATGCCTCTTGGTATTTATCCGGAGGAGTTGAAAACTTATGTCCACACAAAACCTCCACATGCATATTTATAACAGGTTTATTCATAACTCTCAAAACCTGGAAACAACCAAGATATGCTTCAGTCAATGAAATTCTGGTAAATCAAGAAAATGAAATATTAGTCAGTACTAAAAATAAGTGAGCTATCAAACCATGGAAAGACATGGAAGAAACTTAAGTACATATTACCAAGTGAAAGAAGCCAATCTGACAATGATTCCAATTATATGATTCCAACTACATGGCATTCTGGAAAAGGCGAAATTGAGGAGATAAAAAAAAAAAAATCAGTGGTTGTCAGTGGTTGTGGAAGAAAGTAAGAGATGAATAGGTGGATCACAGAAGATATTTAAGTCAGTGAAATTACTCTGTATGATATCATAACAATGGATATATGGCATTATACATTTGTGCAAAGCCACAAAATGTACAACACCAAGAGTGAATCCTAATGTGAACTATGGCATTTGGGTGATAATGATGTGTTGATGTGGGTTCATCAGTTATAACAAATGTACCACTCTGGTGTTGTATACTGAGAAAAGGGGAGGCTGTGTTTGTGTGGGGGCAGGAAGTATATAGGAAATTTCCATACCTTCCTATTAAATTTGCTATGAATCTAAAACTACTCTAGAAAAAATAAAGTCTTAAAAAAATGCTGTGGGAGACAGCAAACCATAATCAACCCTGAAGAGCTTGAAATGGCCATGTCAGCAGGCAGTGGGGTGTCCAGGACCCAGATAGAGGCCATTTTCACTAAAATACTAATTGCAATAGAACACTCAGTGTGAATCTAGTTGCTTATTATTCAGTGGCACTAGTAAATCAAATTATCCAATGACAGCTGTGAAAAATTGTATTTTTCCTTTATAAAAAAGTTCACAGAAAAATGTGAACAGTTGGCAAATTTAAAAAAAAAATAATTGCAAATCAAATTGTAGCAGATTTTGTGATTTTGACCTTTCCTTCCCTAACTCCCCTGCCACCTTAAACTGGGAAAACATGAATAATACTTATAGAAAATCCTGACAAGACCACATTAAGGAAAGTGATTTCCTTCCCTTCTAGTACCCTCAAAAAAACACTTATTTTGATAGCACAATCAATGAAATACCAGTTTTTCCAGCTAGTCAATTTCCCTTATACATGTTTCATTCCAAAACCAAATGTTTGGTATGATTTTGCTTTAGAAGGTTATTTTCACCATCTTTTATTTCTAAGCACCATTGCTATGAAAAGAAAATAGATCATAAATGACTACCTCTGAGTCTATGAGTTAATGTACTTCTGTGTTATAAAGGGTGTTGCCAAGTGTTTCTTTTACCATTGTTACATTCTATAGGGAACTTAAGTGAATCACTTATGAGAAAGACAAACACAATTTGGCTATTTGGCATTAAATTTAATTTTAGAGAATTAAACAGTTATTCATTTAAAAACATTTTATTTTTTAGAGAGAGAGAGGGCATGTGCTCACAAGTTGGGGGGAGGGCAGGGCTAGAGGGGCAGAGGGAGAGAGAGAATCTTAAGTGGGCTCCATGCCCAGGGTGGGGTCCTATGTGGGGCTCAATCTCATGACCCTGAGATCATGACCTGAGCTTAAACCAAAAGTTGGACGCTTAACAGACTGAGCCACCCAGGATACCCTCATTTAAACATTTCAAATGAGAGCATACCGTGTTCCAGAGACAGTACCAAAAGCACAAAGAAAAATAAATTTAAAAAAAAATGGATCCTACCCTTTAGGAAAACACAACAGAATAATAGAGAGATTAATGTAACTCATTCCAGCCCATATGGCAATATGCAATGTGTTTATTAATGCAATGTGTACAAGATCAGGTAGAAGACATGAATTTAGCTACGAGAGGTGAATGGGGAATTGAAAGGGTAGACACTGGTCAAGATAAAATGGAGGTGGGGTAAATTATACAGAGAAGAATGAGCCATGCAGTAACTTGGAAACCTGAGAAAGCTCAATGCTACAAGCTCTTTGGCCTTGCTGGAGAGCAATTTATAAAATGATTATGCTATGATCTGAATGTCTGTGTTTCCCCAAAATTCATGTTGAAATCCTAACTCCTAAAGGTGATTTGTCGATGGGCCTTTGGGAAATGCTATCCAGAGGGTAGAAGACTCATGAATGGAATTAGTGCCTTATGAAAGAGGTTATGGAGAGATCAGTAGCCCCTTCCATCATGCAAAGACAGAGTGAGCAGGTGCTGGCTATGAACCAGAAAGAGGGCCATCACCCAATCATGCTGGCACACTATTCTTGGGCTTCTAGTCTCCAGCATTGTGAAAAATAAATTCCTGTTGTATATGAGCCATCCAATCTAATGCATTTTGTTATAGCTTCCTCAGCGGACTAAGACAGGTATTGGCAGATGAAGCCAGCTCACTTCTACTAATACTCCAAGTCTCAAAATGAACACATTTTCCCCAGAAACACTGAACTCTTTTGTTCCCCATATATTGTCCTCCCAGATCACCTTTAATCATAATAGAATTATTATAGCTTCTCTAATTGTCCTAGATAGGATGTAAGTCCCATGAGGGCAGGGGCTATTCTGTCTTGCTCACTAATGATTCCCAGTATGTCCACAATGCCACAGTGTCTGATAGGAGTTCAATAATATTTCTCAAATGCATCAATAGAAAACAGAATGAACAGATCTTGTAGTAATGAAATCAGAAAGAGTTATACATAGAAGTTTACTGAAGGTGATGGAGGAGTGGCTAAGGATTTGATTAAAATATATGCTCAGATTTGCTTTCTGAACATATCATTATTAAGGGGCTCCATAATGGGAAGGAGGTGATAGTGAGAAGGTTAAACAAGAGTTAGGGAATTAGTTCACACACTAGAAAAACTCAAACAGTATAAGGTAATAACAGGTCAACATTGATACATAAAAGCAAAACAATGGGTCTTTGTGTAGCAATTCTGAGCTCCAAGTGGGAGTAAAGGTATCTGCTAGTGTATTCTCAGGGGCTACAGAAGTGCCTGAAACATAGAGGACACTTGCTAAAAATATTGTCAGGTGAACAAATGAAAACAATAGCTGACATGTATCAAGATTTTACTCTATTTCTTACCTGTTTTTATCCTTATCATTTTCTATTTCTACCCACAGTCCCAAGGAAACTTAAGCAAAAAAGGAAAAATTACATGCACTAATTTCCCCCACGAGGTAAGACTGGAGATAGGATTTAAAACCAGAGATGTCAGACTCCCAAACCGGATCTCTATCCTACTGATTCAAGTACAGATGTCTGCCATATTTTTATTTTCATCTCTTTATTTAAACTTTATCATTACTTATGCCTGGATAGACTTAAGCATTATTCAGTGTATTAGGGTTCTCCACCGGAGAACCAAGAGGGTACCCAGAGAGATATGTAAGAGGAAATTTATTATAGAAATTGGATTATACAGTTATGGAGGCTGTGAAGTCCTAAGACCAGCTGTCTGCACGCTGGAGAAACAAGAAAGCCAGCGGTGTGGTTCCAGTCTGAGCGTGAAGGCCAGGGAACCAGGGGAGCTAATGATGCAAATCCAATCTGAAGCAGCAAGAACCAGGAGCACCGATGTTCAAGGGCAGAAGATGCATGTACTAGCTCAAGCCCAGAGATTAAATGTGTTCTTCCTCTGCCTTTTTGTTCTATTCAGGATGGGATCACGTCTACCAGCACAGGTAAGGTGAATCTTCTGATTTAAATGTTAATCTCTTCCAGACACACCGTCACGGACACCCCCAGAAATAGTATGTCACCAGCTATCTGGGCATCCTTGGGCCCAGTCAAGTTTTACAACACATAAAATTAACATCACAACCCCTTATATTTTTGCAGGCACTTTCTAATTTACCATACATTGCCTACTCTTCTGCTGTATAACACATCATCACAAAAATGTGTGGCTTAAAACAATACCATTTATTTTATTCATTAATCTGCAATTTGGGCAGGCTTTGGTAAGGAAAGCTCCTCTCAGCTCCACTGGCATCAGCTGTAATGCTGAGATTATCAGAAGCCTTACTCACTCACATGTCTGGGGGGCAGTGAGTCCCTACCTGGGACAGTCAGCTGGAACAACTACATACGGTCTCTCTGGGTGGCCTGGGCTTCTTCATGGCATGGGGGCTGGCTTCCCAGGGTAAACATCTGGAGACACAGAAAGAACTGGGAGGGAAAGAGGGACAGAAACTCTACCACCTTCTATGACCAGCCTCAGAGGTCACACAGTGACTCTCTTGCCACATTCTATATTCTATTCATTATAATGAGTCATTAAAACCAGCCAATGCTTAAGGTAGGTATTAGACTCCATCGTTTGATTGAGAAGTTGCAAAGTTTTAGAAAGGCATGCAGGATATTACTGTGGATACTTTTGAAAAATACAAGCTGCCTACCAATGGCAGTACAATTGGGAAGTTCCTTTAGAAAGTAGAAAGGATCATTTATATTTATGGAAAAGAGCATTTCTTTGTAAGTAATGAGAATATCGGTAATGTATGTTTATTACTCACTTACTCAGAACTAGTACTCACTTCATCCTTATCCCAAACCTGTAAAGTAGATCTAATCATCATCTCCATTTCTCAGTTGCAGAAATGAAGGCACAGATAAGTGCAGTAACTTGCCAAGTGTTACACAGCATGTCCAACAATGGAATCGGCAGTCAAGCCCAGAAGATCCACTTCCGCTCTTAGATACTACACTTCACTGACTTTCTAAGAAGAGTCATGGAGAAAAGTAGGTTTTTCTGACTCTACAGACTGTCTCGCCAGTTTGATCTTCTTTCCTCACACATTCTTGCCCTCACACATTCTAGATTAAATAAAGCTCGTTTGAGTCTACTGACAATGTGTTCACTTAAAATATCTACAAAGAGAAACCCCATTAAGCAGCTGAATTTCATTTTATTTTGGCAGATACGACCATTCCTCAGGAAGCATTAGCAGCAAAAATACTTGCAGTTCATCACACTCAAATTAAGAACAAATAAAAGATGTGCAGGAAGAGGACAAGACGCAGTTGAAATATTTTCCTAAAACAAAATTATTCTATTACTGTTGATTTCAATTATTCTCTTTGTAACTTGACTACAACCTATATGAAATATGCTAAGGGAACAGTCAGAGGATATTTGATTGAGATAAAATTGAAATGGCCTCAGAATTTCTTCTTGAAGACTGCTCATGAAGGCGTCAAATATTTAGTCAAATCTTCAGAGTTAATTTTGTGTGGCCTCAGTGCAACATTTGCCAAACACAAACACTTTAAAAAAATTCTAGCCCTATGGGACTATCTCTTATCAAAGCATCAAAGAGACACATTATTAAGACTATTAAAATCTGGATAATTGGCATCACTGAAAATGCTAACTTCCTAGTTTTTCAGCACTGTGATCATCATCATCATTATCATCATAAAATTCATTCAGTGACTGGCTTTTTGCATCTGACACTTATATAAAATACAGATGAACAGTCCTTGACTTCTAAATTCTAATCCACAAATTACACAACAGATATTGTTATCTGTAGAAATTTTGAAAAGATTCATGACATTTATGTGCATGCAGGTTTTTGAAAATTGGTCTTTTTCCCCCTGACTTTTGTGTACAGGAACTGACAAGAAAAAAACAAGTTTTTATCATACTGTTAGTACACAGTCTGATTACTTTATGTGCAGTACATAATATGTCCAGTGAGAATTCATCATCTGTGATTTGCTCTTTTAATACTGATGTTAAATATATTGTTTTAATTTGACACAAAATTGTTATGTTAAATGGGTTAACATAGTTTAACATATGTTGGTTGTATTTCAAGATGATTTGGCCCCGGGCGCCTGGGTGGCTCAGATGGTTAAGCGTCTGCCTTCGGCTCAGGTCATGATCCCAGGGTCCTGGGATCGAGTCCCGCATCGGGCTCCCTGCTCCTTGGGAGCCTGCTTCTCCTGTCTGTCTCTCATGAATAAATAAATAAAATCTTTAAAAAAAAAAAAGATGATTTGGCCCCCTTTAAAATGTCAGACTGTGGAGTCATTTTTAGAATATTCCAGTAATTCACTCAGACAACCTGGGTTGTAAGTGAGTTGAATAATCAGAAACAGCTGGATAAACTATTCTGCCATAAGAAGATATAGGGCGCCTGGGTGGCTCAGTTGGTTAAGCGACTACCTTCGGCTCAGGTCATGATCTTGGAGTCCTGGGATCGAGTCCCGCATTGGGCTCCCCGCTCAGCGGGGAGTCTGCTTCTCCCTCTGACCCTCTTTCCTCTCGTGCTCTCCATCTCTCATTCTCTCTCTCTCAAATAAATAAATAAAATCTTTAAAAAAAAGATATAATCATAAAAGAGAGAGGTTTATAGATGCAAGTTCATAAAATTTTAGAATAATAAAGTACCACAAAGACTATATAACTAAACTGATATATTTTATAAAGGAGGAAAATATACTGAAGAAAATGACTTTTACAAAGTCACACCTCTAGTTAGTGTGTATTCAGTCTGGAATCCATGTCCCTGCTTTCCTATCCAAAGCATCTTCCACTCTGCCTTGCCATCTGGATGAATATATATATACAAATATATATGTATATATATATGGAAAAACCAAAACACATGATCCTTTTAGTATTACTTTACTTGCTCTGAGGAGAAACAAACAGCAAAACACATATACTGTTTCTATGAGATATTAACTCTATGAAAAAAAAAATCAAAAAGAATCTGACAAATTAACTACAAAACTGTAGTTAGTCCAAGCAGCAGAGTCAGGCCTTTAAAAACCCTGGTTTTGTTTTTTGGTTTTTTGTACAGTATAGGCTTTGATGCTTAAAAGTTGCAGTGTGCTGAATGGTGGCCACCCAAAGACAACACTTAATGCCAGGAATTTTTAAACGTTGCCTTATTTAGAACAAGAATCTTTGCAGGTGTGACTGAATAAAAATATCTGAGATGAAGTGATTACTCTGGAATATCTGGGTGGACCCTAAAGACCATCGCAAATATCATAAGAGAGAGACTGAGGGACATCAGACACAGAGGAGAAAGTATTATGAAGATAGAGTTTGGGAGGCTTGTGGCCACAAGCCCAGTGTATTAGTCAGAATTCTGCAGAGAAACAAAACCAAAAGATGTGTATATACAGAGAAGGAGATTTATTTTAAGGAATTGGCTCATGTGACTGTGGAGAGCTGGTGAATCCAAAATCTCATAGGGGAGGTTGGCAGGCTGGAGACTCAGAAAAGAGTTGCAGTTTGAGTCCAAAGTGAGTCAGGCTGGAGGACCAGAAAGAACCTTTATTGCAGATAAAGTCTGAAGTCAGAATTTCCTCTTCCTTGGAAGACATTCTATTTCAGCCTTCAATTTAATTGGATGAGGCCCATTCACATTATGGAGCACAGTCTGCTTTAAAAGTCCATCGATTTAAATGTAAATCACATCCCAAAACACCCTCACTGAAACATCCAGAATAACATTTGATCAAATCTGGGCACCATGGCTCAGCCAAGTTGACATACAAAATTAACTCATTACTCTCAGGAGCCACTAGAAGCTAAAAGAAGCAAGGGACTGATTCTCTCCTAGAGCACCTGGGAGGAGCAGGACCCTGCTCTATTTTGGATTTGACCTCCAGACTGAAAAAGTAAAGTTCTTTTGTTTTTAAGCCACCAAATTTGTGGCAATTTGTGATGGCAGCCTCAGGAAACAAATATAGATGTGTGCTTGATTTTTTATCTATGTGTGTGTTTTCTTTTTCCTAAACCAGGCATATTTTATTTTTTAGGATTTTATTTATTTGAGAGTGAGAGAGAGAGGGAGAGAGCACGAGTCAGAGGAGGAAGCAGACTCCCAGCCGAGCAGGGAGCCGGACTCAGGGCTTGATCCCAGGACCTTGGGATCATGACCTGAGCCAAAGGCAGACGCTTAATGGACTAAGCAACCAGGTGCCCAAACCAGGCATATTTTAAAAATCAAAATCCCCTATATAAATCTCTACGTATGTGATCTAAAATACCCCGGGGTACTCAGTATTTCAGTCCCCATAAATTTCTGCCCCATTACATTAACCACTGCTATTTTATAAGGACTTTTAATTGTAGTAAGTAGGAGTCAAAGTGCCTTTGTGTAAAAATGAGTGAAAATACACATCCTAAAGAAAATGGGCGCCTGGGTGGCTCAGCTGGTTAAGCTACTGCCTTGGGCTCAGGTCATGATCCTGGAGTTCCGGGATCGAGTCCCGCATCAGGCTCCCTGCTCAGCAAGGAGTCTGCTTCTCCCTCTGACCCTCCCCTGCTCTCATGTGCTCTCTCTCTCTCAAATAAATAAATAAAAAATCTTAAAAAAAAAACTTAAAAAAAAAGAAAGTGTTCTTAACTATCAAAACTTACGTAAAGCAAAGCATATGAGAAAGTTTATTTTAGCTTAAAATTAACTGTCTAACATCCCAAATACAAATATGACTACTTTAGAATGAAATAACAAAAGTGAACTCTTCAGTTTGATCCAGGTAGATCAGAGTCTAATCTCCTATTTGCTTGCTTTGGTCAAGTATTTCCCCCTTTCTGACCCACAGTTTTCTCAATACCTATTTTATTTTTTTAAATACTTTATTTATTCATTTGAGACACAGAGATACAGAGAGAGAGCATGAGCAGGGGGAGAGACAGAGGGAGAGGGAGAAACAGGCTCCCCGCTGAGCCAGGAGCCTGATGTGGGGCTCGATTCCAGTACCCTGGGATCATGACCTGAGCTGAAGGCAGACACTTAACCATCTGAGCCACCCAAGCGCCCCTCAATACCTATTTTAAAGTCATTATAAGGATTAAACGTGGAAAATAGCACGATTGCATAAACGGAAGTTGATTCCAATTAAAATCCATAGCTGGAAAGTTACATATCACACACACACACACACACACACACACACACACACACACACACACACACACACACAACATTCATATATTGGTTTACTGCTTAGAATAGTGCCTCAAGTAAGTGCTATTTGTACATTTGTCAAATATATAAGCAACTTCTTTTAAAATATAACACTTAAAGAAAAAATACAATAAAATGCATTGGGAATAAATTCTATAAGATGCAAAGTAACAATTTAAATAGTTGTAAAACTTTATTCATAGTAACCACAGAACAACTAAATATATTAAGAGATAGATATCCTTAAGAATTTGAAAATATAATATGATAATGGTGTTCCCTCCTGCCAGAATAATCTATAATCCAATTCTAGTCTAAATTCCTGTGGGAATTCCTCTGGAACCTATAAAGCTAATTCTAAAATTTAGATTGAACAGCAAAATTTCAAGAATAGCAAAGGTAATCTGGGAGAGAGAGAAGAACAATCTGGGAGAACTTTCCTTCCAGATAACAAAGTATGTTATAAATCTATAGTAAGTAGAGAAATCAGAACCATCATGCATTGCTGGTGGGTATGTAAAATGGTATAGTCACTTTGGAAACACAGTTTGGTAGTTCTTCAAAAAGTTAAACAGAATTACCATATGAGTCATGAATTCAATTCCTACATACATATCCAAGAGAAGCACACAGACAAAAACCTGTAAAGGAATGCTCATCACAACATTATTCATAACAGGCAAAAAGCAAAACAACTCAAATACTTACCAATGGATGAACGGTAAATAAAAGGCAGCATATCCGAATAATTATTATTCAAAAATAAAACAAATGAGGTACTGCTGCACGCTAAAACATGGGTCAACTTTGAATACATTATCCT
This sequence comes from Zalophus californianus, assembly GCF_009762305.2. NCBI lineage: Eukaryota > Metazoa > Chordata > Mammalia > Carnivora > Otariidae > Zalophus > Zalophus californianus. The sequence continues at coordinate 19,638,327 of NC_045600.1, forward strand.
AAGTGAAAGAAGCCTATCATAAAAGACCACATATTTTATGATTCCATTTATATGAAATGCACGGAAGAGGGAAATTTATAGAGAAACCAAGTATATTAGTGATTTCTTAACCAAGGAGGAAGAGATGGTCATGGGTAGGAAGAGCTGGGGAGTGAGTGCTAAAGTGTAGGGCATTTCTTTTAGGGTAATATGTTCCAAATTAGATCATGGTGATGACTGCACAATCCTGTGAATACTAAAAATCACTGGACTTTATACTTAAAATGAATGCATTGTACAGTAGGCAAATTATATCTCAACAACTAATCAATAGTATCTGCACAGAGATAAACTAAAAACAAAAAACACAACCAAGGGCTTAGAAACAAAAACACTCATAGAACCAAACATAATATATTATAGCACTGAATTTTTAAATCAGTGGCAAGAGTAGAGAATTACCAGAAAATGATTTGGGCATAATATGTTATTCATACGGAAAACATATGAAATTGGATTTTTACCTTACACTCAACAAAATAACTCATTCCAGAAGGAATTCAATAGTAAATGTTATAGACAAAAACTGAAAGCATTTTGTATGTGGAAACTGTTACACACACTTTAAAAGAGAATTTGGGATTGTCTAGCACATTTGAAGATATGCATAACCTATGTCCCAGCAATTCCACCTCCAGATGTATTCCCTAGAGAAACTCTTATACATGAATAGCACGAATATACATTGACAAAAGTATGCATGCCACTATTATTTGTAATAATGCGAAACAGAAAATCCTCAGCTTGGCACTGGAGCACTGCATGGTAACATGGGTGAGTAGCTCCAACGTAATATTGAAATAAAAGAGACAGTCTTAGAATAACACATCAAGTGTAATTCTGACCTATAAAGGCTGAAAATATACAAACTAAATGATATAATATTTAAGATATGCAGAAATGCGCAATGGCAGTAAAGTCATGAGATTAAGGTCAGATACTTGACACCTTGAAGTTCCTTGTAAAGCTATACTGTAAGCTTTATATGTGGATTTTTGCTTTATTATTTTTTAAAATTATCTTTAAAAGAATGGTAGTTTATAATCTATTTCAATATATAATTACTACGAAAACAGTTTCTGGTATAGATTTCAGTTGGATGGTGAGGAGGTGAGGTAAATTTTTTAGAAGTTATTTTTGGAGGGGTGCCTGGGTGGCTCAGTCAGTTAAGTGTCTGCCTTCTGCTCAGGTCATGATCTCAGGGTCCTGGGATCAAGCATTTCGGGCACTCTGCTCAGTGGTCCATCTACCTCTGCCCCTCCTCCCTGCTAGGGATCTCTCTCTCAATTAAATAAATAAAATCTTAAAAAAGAAAAGAAATTATTTTTGGAAAATCAGGAATTCCAATTAACCTGTTTAGTCATCTTTGTAATTAGTAAAGCTATTATATGAAATAGTAAATGGATATGAGATCTTATCTAAATATAATATAAAGGTTGTATTAAAATTTCAATGTTTACTAAGTAAAGAGTAATTTAAAATGCAAAATTTTCATAGTTTACAAACTGAGGGAGAATCCTTTCATTCCTTAAAACAGATCACAGAGCTATCCTTTATTTGTTCTTAAGCCACAGGGTTTTATTTGTTTTGTTTCTAAATAGCAACTAATTGAAGGTGGAGAGGGGAAAACCTTTCTTTGGTTGCTCTCCTGATGAATCAAAATGGACAATAGCCTTTGGGCTGGGTGTATTAAAGATATGACTTTCTTAATTTATAAATTCTTATAGGTGACACTTACCATATTATCAGGATAAACATATTAATAAAAAAAATCCCATCAGAAAAAAAGTGATTCTAACATAAATTAACTGAACTCCATCTCTTTAATCGTCACTCTTTATAAGTCTCAATGGAATGTTTCCTTAAAATCAGCTTTACTAGAAAAGTGTGATGAGAAAGTAAATTTTAGTTTTGATTGCTTTAGGATATGGAGGCAGTTCAACATTTCATTCAGGAATTTAATTACACCATTTGTAAGGAGTTTATGGTGGACTGGCCCAGAGCCAGGCTCCTGTGCCCTGACAATGCACTTAGGTGAGAATGAGATTCTCCCCCTCCATATGGCACCTCAAGGAAAGGAGACTATGCATCCGATCTATTTTGCTAGAACTATCTCAAGTTTATTATTAGGCTTTATCTCTTCTTAAATCTTCCATTTCCTATTGTACTGTCAAATTAAAACCCTCATGTGAGTCCATTTTTATAGGTGTACCAGTGAGGCTCTGACAGTTGGGCAGTCAACACAGATTCGTATAGGAACACCACATCTGAAGGGAGCTACGAAAAACATGGAGAATATGAGCCATTGAGAGAGAGGCGAGGATGGCTTCATTTTTGCTCTCTCATGGAAAGCTCTTTCTTTTTCATAATTACCTAAAACTGAACTCATCCATCCATCCATCTATCCACCCATCTGTCCATTCATTCACTGAGTCAAATAAATGTGTTTTGAAAATTACTGTTATGACTAGGAACTGTATTAGGTACTACGAATAGTACCTAATACAGGGTGTTAGGGTTTCCCAAGAAATTTCTCTGTGACATTACCTGGCACTAAAGGTTTAAAGGCTATATAAGGGATTAAAGAAGATTAAACAAGTTTGTTTACTATAGAACTTGGCACAGGTGGTAGGAAGGACATATCACCTGAGCAAAGGAGTTGCAGAATGTGAAACAAGTTTGTTTACTGTAGAATTTCTCATGATCATTAAGATAAATGTGCATTATAAATCTCCAAAAGAAGTATATTTATTCAGGCTTTTCTAAGGTTATTTGATTGAATAATCATTTTCTGTCCTTTTTTTTTTAATTACAATATTTTGCAATAAATTTTTCAAGGGGATATAACTTGGAATTACTGATCTAATAAAAGGTTCTGACTGAAGATCTGGTTTACTTCCAATTTTTGCATTAGTAGAGACAAGACGAGGATTGGGATTTGGATAGATCTAAGGGCTACTGTTACTATGGGTATGTTATACAACTAAGTCATTAAAATATACATATACATATGTATTATATACATATTCTGTGTGTCTGTAATATTTGTGTATACATACACACACATATATAGATTATATAATAATATACCACAGAAAGTTATTTCGAGGATGACATATAAGAACATACTAATTAAGCTCAGGGCCCTTCTTATAGTAGTTTCATAAATTGTAGCTCCTAGGACAATGACAACGAAGATGATGAGGACAAAGGAAAAGAAGAAATATTCTGACAACAAAACACAGTGTCCCCTATGCCAGGAATGAATCCTGGGACCCTATTTGGTCTTCCTGAAGCAGCACTTCTAGCCCCAGAGATATTAGCCACCATCATTCCCAGCATCTCCTTTCCCTGCTTACCTCCTTTCAGCCTCTTTCCTGGGTAGCACCTTTTTCCCCCCTTCTGTTATCTTTATCTCTACTACCTGGAAACTTTTTAAAAATAGACATCCTGGAAAAGTCAGAGAGAGACTCTGCCTCTTACATGTTATGAGTACCATTCACTGCTCTATCCTTTCTCCAGGCATAGATCTCTTATAACCCACTCCACCAAGTATTTAAAGGAATCAGTGCTAGGAATTTGGAGGGATGGTAACTGAATCACATGGATTATATTTTCAATACGGTAGAGCAAGTAATACTAGTAATCTGTCTTGAAAACTTAACAGCCTCCCACTTTGCATGCACAAAAAGAAATCACCATCAAATGGGTACAGGTTTATTTTAAGCAGACACATGGAATATGCTTACAAAAGACAGGAAGCTGCTTTTTGAATTCACTGAGTTTCACTGGTATTTAATATTAATATCTTTAGCTTTTGAATTCAATGGTTCTTCCATGTATACTCATTCATAAAACAATTGTTTATTGGATACTGTTATATACCAGACACTGAAAATAGGGAATAAATTTTTGAAATAATTTTGAATATTTTAAACTTAAATCATATTTTTAATCTAGAGTGTTTTGATTTCTTTAGGAGCTTAAATGACTTTCATGATGTCAGCTGGCAAACTGAATTATTTCTGTAACACTCACGTATCATAGCAATTCAAGTGAAAGTTGGGTGTGACTGAAAAATCTCACATCAAGAAATTCATGTTTTCAAAATTCTTTAGCATGAAACTGTTTTAAAGGCAACTGGTTACAAACTCTATAACTAATCCCCAAATTTGGAAAACAACACTTACCTAAATATATTCACTATGTTCCTGCCAAAGAGAGAGAGAGATAGAAGGGGTGGGGGAAACAAGTAATATGATTTTATCTCTAATCAAGTTGAATTTAAGGTAAGAGAGCTTGATGGGGAAGAAGCATTCTCATAATTTAGGAAAAAAACTATTGAAGTCGTATGATCTCATTAATCACCTTCTGCCAAAATTTCAATTAAAATCTCAATCCATTTCCAAAATAGTCTCTTTGTGCCAAGGCTTAAAAATGACTATAATGGTCAAACTTCGAACTTTCTGCTAAATTCCCTAAAAGTAGTCAAGAACCCAGGAGTTAAAAGGCTGTACAAGTGAACCTATTAAAAATAATAAACTAGGATCTATTTAATCACATGGTGTGCTAGTAACCGACACCGAAAATCAAAACCGAGGAGGATAATATCTGAATAAGTGTTAGATTAAGAAAGGGGAGCTATGCTAATGAAAAATTAGCTCATTAGTAATGAGTAATAACAAAATTTGAAAGCATTTATACATGACCCAAGAAAAACAAATGTGGAAGTTTGGCTTTCTAAACTGGTAAGAATCTGGCAAAACTTTATTTAGACGGGGCCAAAACTTGTTTCTGTCCAGGCTTTGAAGCTGAATGAACACAGACAGAATGAAGTGTAGATTTTTTTTTTGGACAATTATCTGTAATTTGTATTATTACATATTCTTTTCCAAAGCCCACTATATAATCTGTCCTTTTTTTTTTTTTTTAACTCCCTCTGTATGATTAGTATAAGATGGTGTTAATGGTACTACAGGGACCATGGGAGTATTCAAAAGTCAATCATATTGGTTTGAAAACAAACAAACAAACAAAAATCCAAAGAAATTTTATGCTGGGAAATGAAACGGACACTTAGGTGTACTGATTTTATTTCTCAAAAAGTAGTGGTATCTGTTTTAAGGTTAAATGGTGAAATTATTTTTTGGAACAAAAACTGAGACATATGATAGGTTCGACAATTTCTTTCATGTGAGATCATTATAAGAAGAGGTTTACAATCTTATAAAATTTAACTATTGCTAATTCACACAATTAGCAAATCACCTTTACTAAAAGCTCTTGTTCTCCCAACCTGAATATAAATTTATATGTAGGGACAATGCTACGTTCAACTTGGTATCACCAGGCCTAACAGGTAAATCTCACACCTTTAATCTTTTGAATTGTTGAATACAATCTTGCAGGAAATTAGAAATTTCCTGGAACCCCCCTTAGTGGTTAGTCAGTTTAAAATTAGGTGGTCAACTCTGACTTTACAAAAATATCTTCTTTGGGGGCGCCTGGGTGGCTCAGTTGGTTAAGCGACTGCCTTCGGCTCAGGTCATGATCCTGGAGTCCCGGGATCGAGTCCCGCATCGGGCTCCCTGCTCAGCAGGGAGTCTGCTTCTCCCTCTGACCCTCTTCCCTCTCGTGCTCTCTATCTCTCATTCTCTCTCTCTCAAATAAATAAATAAAATCTTAAAAAAAAAAAAAAAAAAAAAAAAAAAAAATATCTTCTTTGTTGCTAAAGTGTTTCTTCAGAGGAGATTTCCTTCCGAGTTGTAAGAAGAATTGCAGCAATTACCCATTTCACACAGTTGGTGTCTAAATGTAGCAAGATAATGGACTAAGTAAGGCACAGCTAAACTGGGCCATACACAATGTTGCAATGGTTGTTACAGATTGGCCTTGCTTGGTTTACACAGCTACAGCAATCCATACTGTCTTAAGACATAGAGAAGCCATGGAATTTACTTCTGCCGGTCTATAAGGATTACAGGACCACCCACCATCCTCAGAGCTCTCTCTGATTTTCTGACGGACTGCATAGACCAGTGACTCTTGAACTGCACAATTATGTGAACCTCTTGAGAAAAAACTATCCTTAAAGATAGCTTCAATAATGACTTTAATTATCTGTACTTTGACGTTCCTTACTTTGATACAATACTATGACTTTTTTTTTTTTTTTTTTTAGTAAAAATTTTGCTTTTTCATTCTGCATTCCGTTCCTCCTTTGGTTTTTAGTGCCTCAAAAACAATTCAAACTGAATGACTCTTTTCTAGGCAAAAGACATTCTACTACCAAATTTTCTGGTCGGATGGGGTTTAAGGACACTTGACCTTCCTGTCATTCTACAATGGTGTTCCCAGGGAAGGAGAGATCTTTACTGTTAACATGTGCTTAAAACATGTAACATGAACTTTAGGACTTTTTACATTATTGCAATGAACCAGTATAGAACAGAGTCTGTCTAATCCCAATCTGGAGCCATCCATTCAGTTTCTCACTTTCTCCCCCTCTATCTCCTATATTCTCACTCATGATTCATGATCCTACATAATATACACTTGTTGCTATGAGGCACTTACGTCTGGGTGAGAAGGATGTGTGGGACAAGGCTTCACCTTATTTCTGAAGACACTGTTCTCCCAGCATCTTTCAGAACATACTCCTGAGTATATCATTTCCTATCAAGAAAAATAAAATAGCTTTAAATGTAATCAACAGATGTTCTGTGTTAAGATATCTGTGTTTTAAACAACCACACAAAAAAATTAGTACAACCATCTATACCTGTCATATATATAAAGGTGAATACAGTCAATGAAGAACACAGAAAACAGTGAAAGACAAACTGTACTAAGGCTCCTTGTAGGAATGAAATCGGCACATAAATAAAATCAGGGCATTCGAAGGTTTTTGGTAATGGATTTTAATGCCTGTCCTGAGGCTTTTCATTAACGTTAGTTATCACTATCATTTACTTATTCACTACCTCACTTACTTAGCATAAATTTTTGTATGAATTTGGGAAATGTAGAGGAGTTAAGCTACTGAAAAGACCAACTTCTAATGAAAGAATGCATACAGGCTCCTGGGTCTCAGTTCATGGGCATATTTTGATTGTTAACAATGAACTGAGATAATACATTGGTTTACAGGATTAATGCTGATCTTTTACCAAAGGATTCCTATCACAACAAATCCTATCACTCAATTCACAGCAGTGTTGTAGTTAGAAGGGCCAACAGGGGCTACAGCTGGAAAATTAACAAGCTTTAAATATCAATAATTGTGAAATCCATGAAGCATTGCTAAAATCAGATTAAGTATCAAGTTCATAGCAGATCATGGTAGGCTAGATAATACTTCCCTCCCCAGCCCCTGCCAAAGGAACACATCCTAATCCCCAGAAGCTGTGAATATATTCCCTTGGCAGTAATTAAGTTAAGGATCTTGACCTGGGCAGATTATCTTGATGGACCCAATGTGTAGACTCAATGTAACTGCAAGGTCTCTTTAAGAGAGAGGCAGGGGGATCAGAGTAGTTGTAGGAGATGTAATGAAAGGAAAGGGGGTAAAGCTAAGAAATGTGGGCAGTGAGAAAGGATAAGGAGTGGATCCTCCCCTGGAGTCTCCAGACGAACTAGAACTGCCAACGCCCTTAAGAATGATTTTAGACTTCTGGCCTCCAGAGCTATAAAAGAATACATTTGTATTGTTTCATGCCGCTATACTGTGGTAAGTTGTTGTAGCAGCAATAGGATTAACAGTAAACTAATACATAAGTGTAGATCTTTTTTGGGGGGTAGGAGAGAGAACCCAAAAGAACCCTGGATAACATTACTGATATTCTTTCTCTTTTTGAGAAAATTTTTGAAAAGAAGAAGATGATATATATTACATATTTCCACAAAGTCTCACATTTACACTGTGCTGGAAAAAAAAATGTAATGCCATTTGTCATTCTTCCAAAATCTTCTCCCCATTTCTATTTAATTCTAAAGAATCAATCTAATCTATTTGTAGGCCAGAAAGCCTAAGAATTTTGTTATAGTTATGTCTTCTGTTTAAGATAAAAGTTCATCATAAAATGAGTGCCATTTACTATTTAGGATACAGATGCAAAAATTCATAAGATAATTTTGGGCTTTGATTATCAAGTTCAGAAAGAAAGACTTTGGAAATAGAATTTGATTTTCGCCTGGAAGTCAGAAAATGTGGGTTCTAGCTTCAATCAGCAAAATTTATCTTCCGGTATCCTGATTTTTTAGATAAAGTAACAAGAGTAGACTGCAACCAAGGCATCTCTCAAGTATTTATGGCATAAAGGGAAAGTGAACATTTTTGTTTTTGCTTTTGAATTCCAGAAAGAGTCATAAAATAGGGCTCAAAAGACAAGGCAAGTAGGCTTTCTGAGAATCCCAGAAGACTCTGTACCAAAGAACTGATCCCCAAGATAAGCCTTCACTAGGGGTGCTGGTACAGTTACTATGTCTCAATAGTCGTACAATGTTTGCTATGAAAAAGAAATTGCCATTATAAAGCTACGAGAGCTGGGGTGGTAGATAGCCCAAGGAGGCATAGGATGATGTTTATTATTATTAAATTAAGCATTTAACAAAGCAAGTATAGATCAAGCTCAGCTCATCAGTATAACATATACAAATGTTTTTCAAAAAGCAAAGTTAATTATTATGTCAAATATGACCTACTTAAGTAGGTTTATCTTATTCTTCGAGTTATGTTAGTCTTTTTAGGCTGAAGTTCTAAGATTTCCCTTCTTAGATAAAGTACCTTGTTCTACCTTGTAGCTATCTTGTAGTAAATTTTCAAAACTTCAAACATTTCTGGTATCTTTTTAAAAAGTAAAAAAGGAACAAAAACTTTTTAAATTTTTTTTAAAAAATTTAAGATTTTAAAAATACAAGGCATTTTCACTCAAAATGCCAGAAAAAAACCCACCCTACAATAAATTTGAAATCCATGCATTATGTCTTTTTTGAGACAATGGGAATGTTTTAACTAAATTTTATATTGTCTTTGTGAGTAGGCAGAAGGACAAGACCAAGTCTACTGATCAAAACTGACCTCCCTCTCACTGTAGGGAAAACGAGATTTTCCATAATATCGCATAATGAAAGAGAAGGCAATGAGGACCTTTACATTGGCAGGATATGTATCTCATTTTATAATATAGGAAATAGTTAAAAATAAAAGCCTTGTTAGTCAGCCTAGGTTTGTATCTCAATAGGACTTCTTCTTACCTGTAATCATGGATAAATTTACTGAATCTCTCTAGGGATTAATAAAGCCAACCTTCCAGATAGGCTGTTGTGGGGCTTAAATATGGTAATTCATATGAGGCACTTCTCATCACATTCAGTCTCATCAAATCCTCGAATGATAGTTATTGTCATTTTACCAACATTATCATAGGCCAACCTTTCCTAACTCACATTAATTGTTGTGATAAACAGCATAGGCAAAGATATAAAAAAACAAAAAAGGGGGGCCTGGATGGCTCAGTGGGTTAAGTGTCCAACTCTTGGTTTCAGCTCACTTTGTGATCCTGGGTCATGGAATGGAGCCCCGCGTGGGGCTCCCTGCTTAGTGGGATTTTATGCCTCTTCCCCCCCATTACCCCTCCCCCTGCTCACACTCTAAATAAATAAATAAATAAATAAATAAATAAATAAATAAAATCTTAAAAAAAAAAAGCATTTGGGTTTAGGGCCAAAGACAAAAACCTGACGTGAAAGGATTAGTAACAGAAATAATCTTTTTACTTTGGATTTTACAATGTCAAATTTATAAGTAGGTTTTTTTAATTCAAACATCCAAACATTTACCATTTAGGAATAAAAATTGAAACAATGTTAGTAAATTTCATATATATTATTGACAAATAGCTTGCATCTGCAGATTATTGAATGTCAAAATAAGACACTGAGTTCATTTATCATCAAGATGTTTAATGGCATAACTGACTTTCTCTGATGTCTATTCCACTAAAGCTAAATCATTCAATCCCCTTCTAGTCTGAAACTGTGGATGAACTTCCCTCTGCTCAATTCTATAACAAGTCAAAGACAGTATATGGACAGCCGAGAAACAAGTCAATTTCTCTGACCCTCTGCTCTGATTCTATGAACTGGCCTCTTCAATTATTCCTTATTTATCTCTTCAAATAATTTGTTTATAAGAAATTTCTTCTGTAGACTAAGGCTTTAATAATGAAGCAGTTCTTGACTTGGTTTCCTGCTCACACCTGTCTTGTTTTACTAATCCTCTTGGGCGCTAGAATAATGTTCTGGAATCAACATTAATCCCATTCAGCCCTTCAGTACAACCCCATGAACACCCTTGATGATTTTCCTTTGTCAAATTTTGAAAATTTGCAGAAATTCCCACTCATGATATGATGCTCATTGTACCTTCCCATCTGAATTTTTCTCTCAACGCCTACTGAAAATCATATCCCTGATTACATGTCGTTCTCTCAAGACCTTTCTCATTCTGAAGCCCCTGCTCTCTGAGGTCTGTTCATTCTCAACACCAACTGAGACCTATTCCTATTCTGATGATTTACTCAGAGTTGAAACAAACACTACACTCCATCCCAGCACTGAATAAGCAACATGTTAGCTCAGGCAAATGGTGCAAGGGCAAGAAATCCCAGAGTGTCTGAATGACCACTAGCTGCGTTAAGTCCATCCGTGACTCTGCCAGCGTGCTATGACCCTGAAATTACTCAGAAAGGCAGGCTGTGCAGTCAGGAGAGAGTGGTACACCTACAGCATTATCTTTAGTCCAGGACTACCCTGGGTTTATGTAAAGTCACTGCTACTCACCTGCTATGATCTCTGTGCTCTTGTCAGTGATCTGAGCGTCACTGCTCAGAGTGACAAATTCCTCATCTATAAAAAAGAAGGTAGAAACCTATCTCACTGGGAGTGAGGATTAAAAATGAAAAACACAGGGTGCCTGGGTGGCTCAGTGGTTAAGCATCTGCCTTTGGCTCAGGGTCCAGGGTCCTGGGATCGAGCCCCACATGGGTCTCCCTGCTCAGCGGGAAGCCTGCTTCTCCCTCTTCCACCCCCCTTGCTTGTGATCCCTCTCTCGCTGTCTCTCTCTCTGTCAAAAATAAATCAACAAAATCTTTAAAAAAATGAAAAACTTGATGTTAAGGACCTGCCATAATGTAAGTACACAAAATATCAGTTATAATGAGAGCAAAAATAATTATTACTACAGGCACAATCCTCGTACTGCTATCAGCTTAAAATCCCTTTCTCACCAGATAGTCTTCCTCCTTCCGCATTTCCCCCACCCCGGACATAGATTGCCAATAAATGAATTTTTAATCTCTAAGGTTATCACCTTTGAACTTTACTTCAACCAAATTCCCTCTACACACAAATATTAAGGGGCACTATTTTCCCAGGACCCTTATTTTCTGGTAAGGTCCTTCCCATTCCTCAACTTTTTCTAGCAATTTCTCCAAGCAGGGCAAATGACCAGTTGCTACAGAAGCTTTAAGCTTTGAATTGTTCCTTGGGGAAATGAAGTTTGGTGCTTGAAACAAATAGGCCATATGGAGTAAATGCCAAACGTGAGTATGTGCTAGATATAAAAATTTTAAAGCAAACAGTGTTGCTAAAGTTGTAATAATGGTCCATAGAAGAAATATGTATAAACATGCATTATTTAGTTTGACATTTAGTCCTTTGCAAATTGATTCGATGTTTCAGAGCCTAAAAATATTGTGTAATTTATTTAATATTTATATAGCAATTTACATTTGTTAAAATCTTCTAGGACATTTATTACTTTGTGATTCATACTTGCCCAGTGTACAACCTCCTTCTTACATATTGAGAACTTTGAAATTGATCACTTTTTCAGCCTCAGTATGCTGTCATGTAATAAATTATGGTCATATTAAATAATAGTTCTATAACTTGTTAAACTCCAATATAAGCTAGCAGCAGCCTGAAGGAAACAGACCAGCATTCACAGGAATGACATCTATCTTTATGCTTTATTTTGCCAATGCCCCTTCCAATGATAGCATCTGATTCTGTGACTAGGACTTCCAATCTGGATACATAAGGGTTTAAGAAAACTTAATTGCTTAAATATTCAATAGATTCAACTTTTCAGGTAAATCTGCCATGTTCAAAGCAGAATAAATGATTCTGAATTACCAAACATGAGTCTAAGCTTTAAGAGGATGTCTTGAGTTGAATAGTTTCATTTAAGGCTATTTAACCATCATATTTAATACTTGGCCCAGAGAAGTATAGTGAGTATTTATAGGGTAATTGTATATAAAGTTAACCTGCCTATATCTCTTTTTATATCTACAGCACAATGAAGATACTGGATAAATCTTGGGGTTTTGAAGAAAGAAGATAGGTATACACTATCCAAGAACATTATGGATCTGACATTTGCTTGCAGTGTGTCACTAGAACGAAGCTATGTATCACAACCCTCAATACTGCTTCAGCCTTGGAAAAGAAACTATAAAGCAAGGTAAGACACGGTGAGGTTAGATAACTATAGTACAGTTTGGTTGCTTACCCTAACTCAAAGTTTTAAGTTAAAGAACACCTTCAGAGGGGCGCCTGGGTGGCTCAGCCATTAAGCGTCTGCCTTCAGCTCAGGTCATGATCCCAGGGTCCTGGAATCGAACCCCACATAGGGCTCCCTGCTCGGCGGGAAGCCTGCTTCTCCCTCTCCCTCTGCTGCTCCCCCTGCTTGTGCCTCCCCCTCTGTCTCTCTCTCTCTGTCAAAATAAATAAATAAAATCTTAAAAAAAACACCTTTAGAAACTGCCAATTTTTAAAAATCTATTGATTAATATAAGCACATATTTATTGTTTCTCAATAGGAATAACTTGTATTTATGAGACTTTGTTTTTTGTATGATGTTAACTTCATTAAAAATAAAATACTAAACAGTTTCATATATGCTTCATCTTTGGGTAATTTATAAAATTTTCTCTCTTCCCCAGAAAGTACAGGAGAAAGCAAAGTAGTTTTGGCATTAATTAACAAAACTTGCCTTGTAATATTGATTCTGCCACGTTCTAGTTGCAATGATGCTGAGCTTCAATTTTGTCTTCTATAAAACGGGGTTAATATTACACACCTCACAGAGTTATTGTGAGAATTCATTTAAATAAATGAAGCAACCGACATGCCAGTGATTATGTAACTTGCCTAAGTTCTCCCAACTAGGAAAGATGCTGCATATTTTTAAATTTCTGCCTTTTACATTAAGATAAGTGCCTTTCAAATTACATTTTCCTGGTGCTTGAAACAGTACACAATAAACTGTTATGTACTCAACCTTATTTCTGTACAGAATCTTGTGCGTGGCTTCTACTAGTTTCATATATTTCTAAGTTCTAAGGAACCCTTTCAGGCTACAAGAATGTTACACGAACCAGTTCTAAGGGCACTTAGTGGTCTTAAGTAAGCCCAAAAATTATTTGATACTCCTCCCTTCTAACAGTGGAGCCTGAGTCCCCTCACCTTGAACAAGAATTATGCTTAACAACTTGCTTCCAATGAACAGAAAATGGTGGAGGCAATTGTGTGAGACTTCTGAAACTAGATCATAAAAGATACTGCCTTTCCCTGTTCTCTCTCTTAGATCACTCACTCTGGGGGCACTCAGCTGCCATGCCATGAGGGTCCTCAAGCAGGCTTAAGGAGAGGTCCACCTGGCAAAGAACTGAGCCCCCCTGCCAAGAGCCCTGTGAGAGGGCCATTTTGGGACTGAATAATCCAGTCTCAGTCAAGCTTTCAGATGATGGCAGGCCAAGCTAACAACTTGACTGCAACATGACAACAGAACCTGAACCAGAATCACCCAACAAATCTAGCCCAGAATTTCTGACCTAAAGAAAATGTGAGACAATGAATATTTATTATTTTAAGCAACTGTCAGGGTAATCTGTTTTCTGGCAATAGGTAACTCTAAAAGACAAACACAGAAAGATATCATCTAAGCCCTCTGCCTCTTTAGGAAGGAATCATCCTAAAATCCTTTTCAGGTACATATTACAAAGCAAAACAATTTACATGAATGCAGTAGGGATTTTCAAACAGAATTCAAGGATATAATTTATCCAAGAAAAGGAGTGAGGGAAATGTACCATGTGATACTCCTTTGAATATCAGATGGTAGTTTTGGGGGGAGCATTGTATCACTTTTCAGAGATAAAACGGGAGAACAAGGGCAATGGTAAATTTTAATTTACATATTCATCTGCTCTCCCAAGGGAATTATGTCCCCCAGGCAACAGTAGAACTAAAGTAGGATTCATAATCATGACTTGAAAATTGATGCTGATCATAAAAGCACAAGAAGGAAACTTCCATTAGAACTCAAAAATGGTGAGATGCATAAGCCAACTCCAAGGGTTTGGGGGTGAAATTCAGCTTTGTAGATTGTGCCTATAGTCCCTACAGGCAAACACAGTCAGAATCTTCCTACAGAGGGGAAATGGCCATGCACTGCGGGAAGCATCCAGCCACCATCCTCGGTAGAGAACCTCAAGTCACCCGGAGCCGCTCTGCTCCTTTCCTAAACTGGAATCTTATCTTTTAGACTGACATTTCCAGCCCCATTTTGGAAGAAACAGAATAGTTCCTTCTATAATTTGCTTAACATTTTAACATTTTACCTTAGTCTATGATATATTTTTAAGAGGAAGAAATTATGCAATAAGGGCGCCTGGGTGGCTCAGTTGGTTAAGCGACTGCCTTCGGCTCAGGTCATGATCCTGGAGTCCCGGGATCGAGTCCCACATCGGGCTCCCTGCTCGGCAGGGAGTCTGCTTCTCCCTCTGACCCTCTTCCCTCTCATGCTCTCTATCTCTCGTTCTCTCTCTCTCAAATAAATAAAAATAAAATCTTTAAAAAAAAATTATGCAATAAAATAGCTGTTTAATAATAGTTATCAGTATTAGTATTATTAATGATACGAAGAATTTTTATAATGATAGACCTTTAACACCTTTTGCTCTCAGCACATTGTACCTTTCTTAGGTCTATTCTCCTGTCACTGGAAACACACCCACTTAGTCCTATCACATAATCTGGGCACACGGTAGGCACTGATAGGACTTACTGAAGGAAGAAATATATATTCCTCCTCATAGATGAAATGCTAATTGGTATACCGTACTTCTTTGGTGAAAGGCATTGTTTTTTTTTTTTTTTTTGATCTACAGTATAATGAGATTTATCTGGAACATCAAAGCATTCCATAAAAACTGAATAAGTGATTTGAATATCAACATAAGTATAATATTATTGTCCCTTCTGAGGTAAAGGGGTAGGGGGAAATGAAGAAGCATGACACTTTGAATAAGGAGATGATCTTTCTAAATAAAAGGTCAGTACTTTGAGGATAACATATTTATAAGTGGGTAATTTAAGTTATTGATTTCTGATGGATTATAAAGATCTGGCCTCTTCTCTTATCAAGAGTTTTTTTTTTTTTTAATCTAAGTTCCCATTAGCCTACTCACTGCTCTCACTGATATTAATGGAATAATATAATTGCAATAATTCCTATTATTTCTTTTCTTCTGGAAAAAAAAAAGAAAAGAGAGAGAGAGACACACAAAGAATGTCTCTACTGATTCCTGCTTTCATGATGATATCAGTTACAGCAGTACAGGAGAACTGGAGTAATTTCTTCAGTGTGGACAGACAACTAGATTTAAAGGTCCAAGATCAGAGTACAGACTTAAGAGAAAAATATCAAGACTGTTTTTATATAGTAGATAGATCTACCTACAGCCACAGAAGTTCCTTTATATACCAAATACCCAATTTAGTCAACAGAAGATTAAATTCAGTTTTGTAAACAAAGTACACTATACTAATAAAGAAAATACATATTTTCTGGATTTTGCTTCTTGCATTTCTTCACTGGGACCTGGTATAATGGGCAGTAGCTACTGGGGGGATGAAGGCCGCTAGATAAGAAAACTCAACAAAAAAGCCCATTTTAATGGATTTCCCCTGAGAATGTTTAACAGTAAATTCTAATCTCCTGTAGTCATAGCTCCATCCTTTGTAACTCTTCATCTCCAAATGATGCAGTGAACTGTAAATAGCAATTACAACTGAAAAATTTCACTTGATATATACTTATGTAATGCAAATGCACATGTACACGTGCATATGCATACACACACAGTGTTAAGTGTATCTTTTTCTGAGGGAGCCCAATAGAAGTTCCAAATTCTTATCTTTCTGAATGAGTGACAACATTTCACATTGTGGATGGAGTACAGAAGAGGAATTGAGTGGCACTGCTCCATCACACTGGCCAAGTCTGAATTATAACGAATAGGTCTTCAACAGGTGTTCACGGTACCAAAAGAGGATTTAGGTAGGTTTCAATGTTGTTTCACACATGGGGCACCTGGGTGGCTCAGTCATTAAGCGTCTGCCTTCAGCTCAGGTCATGATCCCAGGGTCCTGGGATCGAGCCCTGCATCGGGCTCTCTGCTCCGCAGGAAGCCTGCTTCTCCCTCTCCCATCTCCCCCTGTTGTGTTCCCTCTCTCACTGTGTCTCTGTCAAATAAGTAAATAAAATCTTAAAAAAAAAAAGTTGTTTCACACCATAAAGTAAAACAATAAAAGTTTTTCTTTATTTTTGCCTGAGGTAGTAGATGATTCTTTTTATTTTTATTTTTTTTAGGATTTTATTTATTTATCTGCCAGAGAGAGAGGGAGAGTACAAGCAGGGGAAGTGGCAGGCAGAGGGAGAAGCAGGCTTCTTGCTAAGGAAGGAGCCCGATGTGGGACTCAATCCCAAGACCCTGAGATCATGACCTGAGCCGACGCTTAACCATCTGAGCCACCCAGGCGCCCTGTAGTAGATGATTCTTAAAAACACATGCCTGGTATCTCTGTTTTTTTTTTTTTTTTTTTTAATAAGCATGGAATATGAACACTATTAGGAGCAATTAACAAGATGAAGTTTTTGTTTTCCTTTGGGTTTTTTTTTTTCTTTCTTTTTTTTAATTTACAAGGAAAATTTCTTACCAATGAGTGAATATCTTTGAGTTCTTGGGAGTAACCAGGCTGATTTCTGGGTGGCTCAGGCAGTTAAATGACTGCCTTTGGCTCAGGTCATGATCTCAGGGTCCTGAGATAGAGCCCCATATCTGGTTCCCTGCTCAGTGGGGAGCCTGTTTCTCCCTCTCCCTCTGCTCCTCCCCCCTGCTTGTGCTCTCTATCAAATAAATGAGTAAAATCTTAAAAAAAAAAAAAAAAAAGAGTGTCCTGGCTAATACAACTGCTAATGTCAATTAATTATCTGATTTCAAGTAATTTGTTTTTCATACTATAGTTTATTTATTTTTTGATGTTTGCTCATTTTTATACTGCATTATTTTACTAGAGCTGCCATAAGAAAATGCCACAAACTGTATGGATTAAAACCAGAAAATTTCTGTTCTTATATTTCTGAAGGCTGGAAGTCCAAGATCAAGATGTGGGCAGATACGGTTCCTTCTGAAGCCTCTGTTCCTGGCTTGCAGATGATTACTTTCTTGCTGTGTCCTCACGAGGTGTTTTTTCTGTGGCTATGCATTCCTGAGGTCTCTTTGTGTGTCCAAATCTCTTCTTCTAATAAGGATACATTTAGGTTATATCAGAATCCACTGTAAGAACCTCATTTTAACCTAATTACCTCTTTATAGGCCCTATCTCCAAACAAAGTCACATTCGGAGGTACTGGGGGTTAGGGTTTCAAACTATGAATTTTAGAAGAGCACAGTTTAGCTCATAACAATTTGATATTCATTGTATATTTAATATTATTTTTAAAATCTTCTTTAAGCATATTAAATTCATTTAGTATTCTGTATTTGGCTATTCAAATGTCTGCAGTTTATGCAGGTCTGGTTCTCTTACTTGTTTCTGCTTACTCTGGCTTCATGTGGCTTGTTTCTTTGCATGTCTTCTGAAATTTTTCTTTGTAAGCTCCTATTTCATAGAAATTTACAGGGATTTTTAAATACCCCATGGGCTACAAAGAGGGTCTGTGATTTTTCTGCTAAGTATCTTCTGGTACTAACACATAAGATCACCTTAAAGAAGACATTTTGCTTGGATGTTTTTTAACCTTGAAAGTGGTATTAATATAGGTTCCAAAGCCCCAAGATGGCAGGCATGTTGGTAGTGATTCTCAGCTGATACAATTTTCAGAGCATGTTTTTTTTTCCTACAGTACCCACTGCAAATAAGAAGTTTTTGGAGTTCTTTGTCTCTTATTTTCAGTTAACTCATTAAAAACAAGACTATTCTGCTAGAGATTGGTAGATAATATGAGAAAGTCTCGTCTGTGTCCCATGGACAGTTTATCTGTCTTTGTTCTTTATGACCTCTCATATTTATTTATTTTGCTTCCCATGAGGTCAAACATGCATTTGTAAAGTTTTCTGCTGTTGTATTCTTTTTTTGTAATTTCATTTATACCTTTGGTTTTCTATATCAGAAGTGTTTTTTGCTGGATAACTAGCATACTAAATTACCAAAAAGAGAAGTCAAAGTTTACTTTCCATTGTTTCATCCTTTCCTAATTATTTCCTAAACAGTTACACATGTGCTATAACTACACTTCATATCTTTCCCTTCCTATCTTTCCAAAACTGGTGGATAATAGAATATTGGAGCTTTATAAATGAAAGCATTGAAGAATTATGACATCATAGCCCATCTGCCTTATATGCTCATCTAATAGAGCCACTTCTCAGCTAAGCAGTTTTTTTGTGCTATTTTGAACAAGAACATCTGTTTAGGGAGCACTCACTGCAGGTGAGATATCCTACTCACTGTTAATCTGTATATGATTTCACTTAATCCTGAAGGAACTGCAGTGTCGTTGTTACTACCTCTATCTATAGATATGAAATTGAGGCTTATTGGGATTTAGTAACTTGCCCAAGATCACACAGTTAGCAGATATCTCACATTCTCTTCTAAAATCTGTCATCTTTAGTAACTGCCTAAATAATAATAAATCCTTAAAAATTTGTGTTTATATTAATAAAATTCTGCTGAACTTTGTTTTCTGTCATCGAAAGAGCAGTGGTGGTGGTGATGTATGCTTATAATTATATAAATAAACAATATAATACTTATACTTATGAAGCACTATTTCTTGTAAAATCTCATACTGTATTGAAGTTTATGAATCCAATTTATTGGTAACACAATAACTACAAGTGAAAGATAATTTAAACATATTTCAATTCAGCTGGTTCAAGTCATTTACATATGAAATTCACTTATCTCTTACCTCGACCCTTTTTATTGTTAAATGGAGCAGTTCTCATTTTCATAAAACTCATTTTAATAAATCAGTTGAGATATTACAATTACTGTTCTAGTTCAAGTTTAAAAATGCAGGCAAAAAAGGGATGGCAAATTATTCTTTATCCACAATAGCCCCAACAAGTTTGAATGAAGAATGTTCAGTGACAGAAGCCACCACAACCCACAACCACTGAAGCCACTTATCTACCATGTATATTCATAACAGAACTGTAAGTTGGAAAACAGCCAGGGGGTCCTTGGTATCTGTTGGTTTTTCTCTACTTACTCATTTGTGTTGAATAATCAGCACATGTTAAATTCTTTAAAACAAATTCTGTGAAAGAGATTCATTTTAAGTTGTGTTTACACAGGTTCAAATTGGAATACAGTTTTTGTCTTTTTTAAATGATGTATGTCATTAAAATGGCGTTTTCCATTTTATTTTATTTTTTTACAATTTAAAATATATTTTCTAGCTAAGCAGCTAAGTGTACATTTGAATATCAAGGACTAAATATGACCACAGTTATAAAAAATTAATAATTTGTTGATTGAACTTTCTGATAGCAGCACAGAACATGTGCTCTTTTGACATGTCATTTACAGCATAAATTAAGATAAGCCAATATTCACTTGAATGCCTACAGAGATTACAGTTGCATTGAAGAAAGTAAAAGCACCCAAAACAACAAAAACAAACAAACAAACAAAAACTGATAAACTGGAACTGGTTCAATGTGCATTCAAGTTCCTTTTGCTTCAACCTAAAGCCAGAAGCCAGTAACTGTTAACATCTATGTCAACTGGTTTCATTCTTAAGTAGCTAAGCACCATGGAATTTATTATGATACCTTTAACTGATCCAGAAGGTCAACTGAAATAAAAAATCACTGCACAAAATGTTCTCCTGTCCCATGTTTACATAGCATAGATAATATTTTTTCTTTGCCTATGGGAGCTAGCTCAATTATTTTAAGCAAAGCCCTAATTTGTAAGGAGATTAGTAACAGTAATTCTGCTTTGCCCATTGGGCCATACCTGTCATAGGTCTTCTTTGACCATGACAAGCAACATGTTATTTACCATAGAAATTGTAAAATAGAATTGCTCTCTTATCATTTTTATAATAGTTGTATTTAAATTAGTTATGTTTAGCCTTTGTCTCATCTAAAGTAGAAATGGAAGGTATAGGGTCATACATGCTTTATCCATTTTCATGTGCCCAGCAACAAACATGCTGTGTTTTACATGACAAAACTCTTTCTTTTGTTAAAGAAGAGTACACTGGGGCAAGAATTTAAGGGAGTTAATACAAAACCAATCTAAAACACTAGCGAGCAATTAAAATGCAGACCCTAAAACTCAGGAAAATGTGTCAGTCTATGAGGGTACAGGTATTAAAATTCTCCCATAACAGCTCCCATCGAAGTATGTCACATATAACAGTCATGGACAAAATGATGCATGTAGGGTTAACAGCCAGTAGAAAATGTCTAACAGGGATTTAAAATCCACTTCTAGGCAATCCCTTTCATACAAAGCAGAACATTTTATATCAGAAATTCACAAAAGTTTCCCCTTTGGCACCAGTCAGTGCGGTTCTATAATATCAAAGACTTCCAAGTGTAGCTAGGAAAAAGAAATTAGTGTAATCAGCCAGGGAATGCTGCCTGGTTGTGCAAAGTAAACTGCATTACACAAGGAAAGAAACAGCCCCTTGATGAGCTTCCACAAAAAAATAAAAGGCACATCAGCTTGCTCAGAAATGAATTCTTCATTAAATGAAAATGAAAATGTCTTACACCTGAATACATTTATAATTGCATATTACATTTAGAATAAATATTTTATTTTTAAAAAACCTGGAAACATTTAAAATTAAATACAGGCATATAGTTTATGTGCTACTAATGATAAAAGGCAACAGATGTTATAAAAGACACATACTCTTGTATAGCACTCTATGGTTTCAGCCTAGAGTAACCCCCTAAGATCCTTGGTAACACTTAAATGCTAGGATATCTGTATTTTATATAACTTAGCAGAAGTTGGTTAGGTGATTCCATAATTAGCTCTGTGCAAACTCTATAGTTCTACAAGATAGTTGTATATTTTAGAAATTCAGTCTTTCTTAAATGAGCATCTGAGAATTATGCCTACTTTACCTGCATAATATATTTAATTAGATTAAAGGATAGATGTTATTTTGTTTTGACTCATCTAGGAAAAATAAAACACATGTGGAAAAAAAAAAGAAAAATATTCAGATTTACTCAGAAAAATTGCTGTGGCCCCAGTATGGTTTCTGGCATGTCAAAACTATCTTCGTGAGCTAATTTACTTAAGGCTTAAAATCTTTATGACTACAATAAGCTTATAATTGGTTAGAAAAAAAGATGAGTGGGTGATTACTCATGGCCTCACGTGCACCTATAAGCTTTGAAATATGCTCGGTTTTTTTTTATTTTTTTGCATTTTATATGAAGTCAAGGGACAAGCTCACAATATCTTTTTCAGGGGTTTTACATGATAAGAGCTGTGACCCTATGGTCCAGTAGCAAACGAAACAAATGTGAAATCCAGAGTTTCAAATAGTGTCATTTATAAAGAATCAATAGTGCTAACTTTTACAGAATGGATGAAATCTGCAGATATTCTTCTTAGGAAATTACAGTAAAAGAAACCTGATTATTATTGGATATTTAAGTAAGATTACACAAGAAATCTTTGTGTTTGTTTCTGCTTCCTAGAACTTTTAATTTTTTTTAAAGATTTTATTTATTTATTTGAGAGAGAGAATGAGATAGAGCGAGCCTGAGAGAGGGGAGGGTCAGAGAGAGAAGCAGACTGCTGAGCAGTGAACCCGATGCGGGACTCGATCCCAGAACTCTAGGATCATGACCTGAGCCAAAGGCAGTCGCCCAACCAACTGAGCTACCCAGGCGCCCTCTGCTTCCTAGAACTTTAAAACACAAGAGATTTCCTTTAATTTGCCTTATTCCTCATTCTTGTTGGTAATAATGTCTAGAAACTCTCTTGTTAATCTCTCTAATGTCAATTTCACAGACACTGCTAACCAAATATTATTGTATTTCTCCAGGTAAATTCTTTTTATGAGAGACTTAACATCACTAGATATTTAATTTTCAGTAATTCTTCCCAGGTAATATTGAAGGCTCCTATACTAATATCATGATGAGCATATTCTATAGCAGTTCATTTATGCCAAAGGCATAAAAGTTCCTGAAAGCTAGCTGGATATGGAAACTATTTTCTTCAGATACTTGTAATTACCACTTTTTAGTTGACATTTAGAAAGTACTCCTCAGTGCTCTGGAAAAATAATACCATTTAAAAAAAAAATCTTTAAAACCTCCAAGTTCTATCAGCCCACCTTACCTCATTAAAGATTTTCCTTACAAAATGACCATCTTATCTTGAGATGATACATTTTCTAGCAACATTTCTTGCTGAAGTGTACAATATTTTAATAGTCATTTTAAACACACGGTAGTCAGATTGTTGTTTGTATAGCAGTAGCAGTACTATTAATACAAGTCACATAAAAACTAAAGGTACTATAAATGGTTGTGCCCATCTTTCTTTTAAGTTGCCTGACTCTCAAGGTATAAGATTAGACTCATTAAGACTCGGCTTCAAAAGATGAGTTGTGTAAAGGAACTTAGTTACAGAAAATATTTAAGAGAGATAAGCATTATGCATTCATTCAATCAATCAGTCATTCAGTCATTATTCTTCTAAGAGTATGAAGTACAGTCTTTTTCCTTCTTGCACTTTGTATTTTAGGAAAGCAGAGGATAAAAAAAAAACCAAATACATAAATAAGATAATGTCAAGTAGTGGTAAGTAGTATGCTTAAATAGGAGTGACTATTTTGGACCAGGTGGATAAGTGAAGAAGTTGCTATTTGAGCAGAGACATGCCTGAGGTAAGGCGGTGAGGCTTGCATTTTTCTAGTGAAAGAGATTTTCAAGGAGAGTTGGAAACATACTTCGCATGTGTGAGGAACAGAAAAGAGGCTATGTGGTTGAAATATAGTGGGCAAAAGGGAAAAAAAATGAGGAATGGAGTTTGAGTGGGGACTGGATCAGACAGAGAAGAATGGTTCACTGAAAGGAACTCAAATAATTTAAGACATGTAGAAACAAAACTTTTATATTAAAACAGTCACACTAACTACACTGTAGGAAAGAACAGACTATGGAAAGAAACAAAATGGCAAAAGTGAGACAATTTAGGAGACAATTGAAGAATCAAGGCAAGAGATTGTTGGCAGGTTGGTTGGGGTAGCAGCAGTGAAAGTGATAAAAATATATTTGGAGTATATTTCAGTGCAGTGTCATTTTCTAAAATTGAAAATATTTGTAAAAAAACAGGTATGAGTCCAAATATCACAAGTTAGCCTAAAGCCATATTAAGACTAAGATGCTCTCTAGATCTAAATAGGAAGGTCAAGCAGGTAGATAGGTGAATATGTAAGTCCCAACAGGAGTTTAAAATTGAGAAGTCTTGGATGTTTTTAAAGCTACACGTCCCAGGGAAAATGAGTATAAAGACAAAACGATGTCCAAGTTCTAAGCCCTGAAGCACTACAACATTTAAATGACTGCAAAAGGAAGGAGGATTCCTGCAAAGAAGACTAATGCAGAGTGGTCATTGAGATAGGAAGAAAGTTACAAAACTGTGGTGACCTAAAATCCAAATTTAAAAAAAAAAAAAGTATTTAAAGAAAGATAGCTGATCAACTGCTATAGAAGCATCAAGCAAGATGATTGAGAATTGGTCACTGGGTCACTGGGCTTGGCAACATGTAGGCACCACAAATATTAATAAACGAGACTCTCTGGAGTTTATTGGTTAGAAAATCAGACTGGTGCAGACATCAAAAAAACTGAAGGCTGAAACATTTGTAGACTACTCAAGGTATAACCGACAAACAATTGCAAATAGCATGATCTCATTAAAACTGCTGGCCTTACTATTGGACCGAATAGTTTGTACTTTTTAAGTTTTCATCATTTAACCAGAAAATTAATCATGAAAGTAAATAGATTATAATGTCTTTTGATCAAGAAAACTAAACTTATATGAAATTGTAATTGATTTGAGGAATGTCAAATTCAATTTATCAGTCATACAAAAAGAACACACAAAGATGAAAGTTTAATTTAAGAATGTTTTGAAAACTGTATTATACATCATGAGTGACTGGATCCTTTAAAGGATGAACTATATGAAAAGTCACATTCCTATTTCAATAATGTCTTTACTGTCTTCAAAAATGCTGTCTGTAAAGAGTTCAACAGAATGTTTCTTAGGGTTAGAATATAAAGACTTAATTTTTGTATTTAAAATTACTTAGGATTGTAACTGGCTTCTTTCATGGCCAAATCCAAGAGAAGTTTTAAAATAGTCTTCTCGAAATTCATCTACTCTTTCTTCAAACTAGATCTTCTCCTTGAGATGTCTTTCTTACCATAATTTTCATGAGAAATGTATTTTTTCCAGTTTTATTGCAGTATGATGATACATAAAATCATAATATGTTTAAAGTGTATGACATAAGGACTTGATATATGTACACACTGAAAAGATTCCCACAATTGAATTAACAATCCATCACTTCACGTATTTACTTTTTTTTTTTTTTTTTTTGGTGAGAACACTTGAGTTCTAGCCTCTTAGCAAATTTCAATTACATAAAACAGTATTATCAATGACAGTCACCATGTTATACATTAGATCTTCAAACTTTATTCATCTTTTAACCAAGAGTTTGTTATCATTAACCAGCCCACTCCACCCTCCCAGCCCCTTGTAACCACCAATCTACTCTGGTTTCTATGAGTTTGATTTTTTTTTAATTCCACATATAAATTATACCATGCTATAATTCTATAATTGTCTTTCCCTTTCTAACTTGTTTCACTTAGCATAATGCCCTCCAGGTTCATCCATGTTGTTGAAATGGCAGATTTTCTTCTTTTATTAAGGATAAATAATATATAACATACATATAAAAAATACATAAGTCTCTTCATTTAAAAAATATGTGTATTTTTCACCAGATTTTTCCTTACTCAGTTTCAGTTTATCATGGTAGATAATGTAATTCTGTGTAATTATTAAGACTGAAATAAGGGAGAGGGACAAGAGACTCTATGTAATGTGATTATATTAAGTTCAATATTCTAATGTTCTTTTTTTTATTTTTGAGACAGAGAGTGCACATGTGTGCAAGCAAGGAAGCCGGGGTAGGGAGGGTGCAGAGAGGGGAGAGAGAGAAAGAGAGAATCTTATACAGGCTCCACACCCAGCATGGAGCCTGACGTGGGGCTCCCTCTCACAACCCTGAGATCATGACCTGAGCTGAAATCAAGAGTCGGCCACTTAACTAACTGAGCCACCCACGTGCCTCTCGAATGTTCTTCTCTAACTGGGCTGTGTAACATTATACAATGAAGTATATTTGCGTGAATACAGAAGAGGCATATATATATGTGTGTGTGTGTGTGTGTATATATATATGTGTATATATATATAGAGAGAGAGAGAATATTTTCTTTATCCATTGGTCCATTGATGAACACTTAGGTTGTTTCCCTATCTTGGCTATTGTGAATAATGCTGCAATGAACATGAGTACTGGTATCTCCTCAAGATTCTGATTTCATTTCCTTTGGCTACATCCAGAAATAGATCACTGGATCATATAGTAATTTTATTTTTAATATCTGAGGAACTTTGAAACTGTTTTGATAGTTGCTGTACCAGTTTACATTCTTACTGATGGTGGGGAAAAAAAGTCTATTCAGGTTCTTTCTCCATTTTTTAAATTAGGGTATTTGTTTGTTTTTTCTGTTTTTCTATTGAGTTGTATATGAGTTCCTTGTGAATACTAACCACTTATTGGATATGAGGTTTACCAATATTTTCTCACATTCCATAGGTTGCCTTTTCATTCTATTGATGGTTTCCTTTGCTGTGCAGAAGCTTTTTAGTTTGATGTTGTCTTTATTCTTGCTTTGGTTGCCTTTGTTTTTGGTGTCAAATTCAAAAAAATCACTGCCAAGACCAATGCCCAGGGGCTTGCCCCCAATGTTTTTGTGGCAGTTTTATGGTTTAAGATCTTACATTCAAGTCTTTAATCCATTTTGAGTTAATTTTTGTGTGATGTAACACTGGGGTCCATTGTCATTCTTTTGTATATAGTTAACCATGTTTCCCTGTACCATTTATTGAATAGATTATCCTTTCTCCATTGTATATTCTTGATGCTTTTGTCAAAAATTAACAATGTATGTGTGAGTTTATTTCTGGACTCTCTATTCTTTGTTTTTATGTCCATACCATACTGTTTTGATTACTAAAGCTTTGTAATATAGTTTGAAATCAGGAAATGTTATGCTTTGTTCTTGTTTCTCAAGATTGCTTTCATATTCAGGGTTTTGTGTGGTTCTACATGAATTTTAAGATTTTTTTTCTATTTCTGTGAAAAATGCCTTTAGAATTTTGCACTGAATCTGTGGATTCTTTGGAGTAGTATGGACATTTTAACAATATATCTTCTGGGAAATGAAATTAAGAAAGCAATTCCACCCCAAAACTGCTAGAACTCATACAGGAATTCAGTAAAGTGGCAGGATATAAAATCAATGCACAGAAATCAGTTGCATTTACATACACCAACAAGACAGGAGAAAAAGAAATTAAGGAGTCGATCCCATTTATAATTGCACCCAAAACCATAAGATACCTAGGAATAAATCTAACCAAAGAGGCAAAGAATCTGTACTCAGAAAACTATAAAATACTCATGAAAGAAATTGAGGGAGACACAAAGAAATGGAAAAACGTTCCATGCTTATGGATTGGAAGAACAAATATTGTGAAGATGTCAATGCTACCTAGAGAAATCTACACATTTAATGCAATCCCTATCAAAATACCATCCACTTTTTTCAAAGAAATGGAACAAATAATCCTAAAATTTGTATGGAACCAGAAAAGACCCCAAATAGCCAGAGGAATGTTGAAAAAGAAAAGCAAAGCTGGTGGCATCACAATTCCAGACCTCTAGCTTTATTACAAAGCTGTCATCATCAAGACAGTATGGTACTGGCACAAAAACAGACACATAGATCAATGGAACAGAATAGAGAGCCCAGAAATGGGCCCTCAACTCTACGGTCAACTAATCTTTGACAAAGCAGGAAAGAATGTCCAATGGAAAAAAGACAATCTCTTCAACAAATGGTGTTGGGAAAATTGGACAGCCACATGCAGAAGAATGAAACTGGACCATTTCCTTACACCACACACACAAATAGACTCAAATGGATGAAAGACCTAAATGTGAGACAGGAGTCCATCAAAATCCTAATGGAGAACACAGGTAGCAGCCTCTTCGACCTCAGCTGAAGCAACTTATTCCTAGAAACATCTCCAAAGGCAAGAGAAGCAAGGGCAAAAATAAACTATTGGGACTTCTTCAAGATAAAAAGCTTTTGCACAGCAAAGGAAACAGTCAACAAAACCAAAAGACAACTGACAGAATGGGAGAAGATGCTTGCAAATGAAATATCAGATAAAGGGCTAGTATCCAAAATCTATAAAGAACCTATCAACCTCAACACCCAAAGAACAAATGATCCAATCAAGAAATGGGCAGAAGGCATGAACAGACATTTTTCCAAAGAAGACATCCAAATGGCCAACAGACACATGAAAAAGTGCTCAACATCGCTCAGTATCAGGGAAATCCAAATCAAAACCTCCATGAGATACTACCACCGCACACTAGTCAGAATGGCTAAAATTAACAAGTCAGGAAACGACAGATGTTGGCGAGGATGTGGAGAAAGGGGAACCCTCCTACACTGTTTGTGGGAATGCAAGCTGGTGTAGCCACTCTGTTAAACAGTATGAAGGTTCCTCAAAAAGTTGAAAATAGAGCTACCCTATGACCCAGCGCCCCCCCTCTTTAATTTCTGATTTTATTTGTGTCCTCTCTTTTTTTCTTAGTCTAGCTAAAGGTTTGTGAATTTTGTTTATCTTTTCAAAAAGCCAGCTCTTAGTTTCATTGATCTTTTCTATTGTCTTTCTAGTCTCTATTTCACTTATTTCTGCTCTGATCTTTGTTATTTTGTTCCTTTTACTAACTTGGGGCTTAGTCTGTTCTTTTTTCTGATTGCTTTAGGTATAGTATAAAATTGTTTATTTCAATTCCTTCTTTTTTCTTAATATATGTGTTTATCACTATAACCTTCCCTCTTACAACTGCTTTTATTGTTTCTCACAAGTTTTGATATGTTGTGTTTTCATTTTCACTTATCTCAAGCTTGATTTTTCTTTTGATTTCTTCTTTGACCCACTAGCTATTCAGGAGAATGTTGTTTAATCTGTATGTATTTGTGAATTTTCCAATTTTTTACTGAAACTGATTTCTAGTTTCATGTGCTCATAAAAGATGTTTGATAAGATTTCAATCTTCTCAAGACTTGTTTTGTGGCCTAATTTCTGCTCTATCCTGGAGAATGTTCCATGTGCATGTGAGAAGAATTTGTATTCTGCTGTTGTTGGATGGAATGTACTATATATGTCTGTTAGGTCCATCAGGTCTAATGACTAGTTTATGTTCAACGTTTCCATACTGATTTTCTGTCTGAATAATCTATTGTTGAAAATGAGGCATGAAAGCCCCTTACTATGTATTGTATTGCTGTCTATTCTTCCTTTCAGATCTGTTAGTATTTGCTTTATACATTTAGGTATTTCAATATTGGGTGTATGAGGAACTTGATTTGCCTTCAAAATTCTACCTCACATTTTATGACTGAGTCGTATTTTAGTGTGTGTGTGTGTCTGTGTGTATCTCACATTTTCTTTGCCCATTCATCTACCAAAGGATATTCTTAGGTGTTCTCATTACTTGGCTCTTGTCAAAAAATGCAATGAACATGAAGATTCATATTATCATTTTGAGTTAGTGTTTTCATTTTCTTTGGGTAAATACACAGAAGTAGAATTACTGGATCATATGGTAGTCCTATTTTTAATTTTTTGAGAAATCTCCTGCTGTTTTCCACAGTGGCTGCACCAATTTATATCCCCACAAATAGTACACAGGGTTCTCTTTTCTCTACATTCTCACCAACACTTTTTCTTTCTTGTCCTTGTGCTACTAGCCATTCTAACAGGTGTGAAGTGATATCTCACTGCTGGTTTTGATTTGCATTTCCCTGATGATTAGTAATGTTGAAAATATTTTCATGTATCTACACATACATTCCTTTTAAGACTGAGCCCAAGGAAGTGAAATCTAAACAAACATGACTCATAGTTGCTTTCTTAACCTGTATCACCTTTTCTTCCCATAGCCCACTGGCACTGAAGGGCAGGCTTTATATAATTTCTTCTATCTGCAAAGAAATTTCCATACATTGTAATCATTCATCTTCTCTTAGTAGGCTTTCATTTTGTTCTCTCTGTAGGGATAATGTGGTAGGATGGTAGGATACTAGTAGAAACACAAGCTCATCAATAGAAGGAAACACAATAAATAGTTAACCTATAACAAGATTATGATTAGAGAATGAATTGAAGTATGTGAGTATGTTGAATGTAGGGTTTCATTCATTTATTTACATCTGCTAGTTCTGATGTGTGGACTTAGTTGGTTTTTGTTGTTGTTTTTGTCATCAATGGCTGCAATATTTTTCTGAAAAAAATAGAGTCAAACTAGAAGACTTTTAGGTTCCCTTTTCACATATTAGTTTAAGCCTATAATGTGAATAATGTAAAGTCCTTTAGATTATTTCATCTTCTTCCAAGGTTTTGGTCTATGGACCCATCCATTATAAAGTATTTAATTTGAGATTGATTATGGTCACCTGTGATAAGGTCATGATGTTTACGTTTTACACTAAGAAATGACCAAAATAATTATTGAGTTTGATATGCATAAACTAAAAAAATTGGTATTTTTGCCAATTTCATAAATTAGCCCACTTAGAGAATAGAGGCAACAAAGTTTTGAACTGGAATATTGACAAATTAATGTTTGTATTTTGTTATTAACTACATATTCTATGTATTATTTAAAAATTCCAAGTAGGAGGAAAAGATGGTGGAGGAGTAGGGGACCCTATTCCAACTGGTCCCCAGAATTGAGCTGGATATCTACCAGATCACTCTGAGCACCCAAAAAATCAGCCTGAGCTGTAAGAAGATAGATCTGGATCCCTACAAACACAATATCACAGGCTTTGGGGTACAAAGCGGGGAGCCATGATCCCGCGAGCATACATTGGAGGATAAACAGAAGGGGGAGGGAGCCTGGCTGTTGGGATCCTACACCGCCGGTGAGGGACAGCCTCCCGCGCTGGGGACGGGGCAAAGACTTGCAGACCGGTAGTGGCAGGGAAAGGACATTAGGGACGCCCCCGGATGGAAACCAGAGCGGCAGGGCTGCATGTACGAACTGGGGGCGGCTGGCAGATTTAGAAGCACAAAGGGCAAGGTCATGCCCCGAGGTGGAGGCAAGGACTGGGAGGACTGCTAAGGGGCGCACAACCCAGGACGCTGCAGTTTATAGCAGCACAGACAAAAACAGAGATAGTGTGGCCTGGAGAGCTCAATGAAGAACAGATTGCAATCTCTCTGCTCTGAGACAGAGGGTTGGAAATGGTCTCTTCTGCTCTGACTTTTGGAAGAAATGCGGAAAGCCACCAGGGAAAGCCGCCAGAGAACAAGAGCCCCAAAAAACTGGTTTTCACTGAGCCCATCCCCTGCCACTGAGGGCAGGGCAACTCTGTCCAAACAGGGTTGCCTGAGTAACAGCACAGCAGGCCCCTCCACCAGAAGACAGGCTGGGAAAACAAGAGGCCAACAACCAACCCTAAGGTCCCTAGAAAACAGGTGCATCTTGAGTGGGTTGTGGACTCTATACATTCCCTCAACCACCCCTCAACAGAATGACCAGGAGGAGGAACCCCCAAAATAGGAAAGACTCAGAGACTATGACTTATGCCACAGATTTACAAATGGATTCAGATATAACCAAGATGTTGCTGATGGAATTCAAGCTAACAATTGTGAAGACAATAGCTAGAATGGAGAAATCAATTAATGGCAACATAGAGTCTCTAAGAGCAGAAATGAAAGCTGAATTGGCAGAAATTAAAAATGCTATCAATGAGATCCAATTTAATCTAAATAATCTAACAGCTAGGGTAAGCGAGGCAGAAGAACGAATTAGTGACCTAGAAGACCAATTAATAGATAAAAAGGGAAAAGAGGAGGCCAGGGAAAAACAACTCAGAATCCATGAAAATAGAATCAGAGAAATAAGTGATACCATAAAACGTTCCAATATCAGAATTTTTGGAATCCCTGAGGGGGTGGAGAGAGAGAGGAGACTAGAAGATATATTTGAGCAAACTGTAGCTGAGAACTTCCCTAATTTGGGGAATGAAACAAACATTCATGTCCTAGAAGCAGAGAGGACCCCTCCCAAGGTCCAGAAAAACAGGCCAACACCCTGGCATGTAATAGTAAAATTCGCAAATCTTAGAACCAAGGAAACCATCCTAAGGGCAGTTAGGGGTAAGAGATTCCTTATGTACAGGGGGAGGAACATCAGAATAATGTCAACCTATCCACAGAGACCTGGCAAGCCAGAAAGGGCTGGCAAGATATATTTCGGGTACTAAAGGAGAAGAATATGCAGCCAAGAATACTTTATCCAGCAAGGCTGTCATTTAGAATGGATGGAGAGATGCAGAGCTTCCAAGACCAGAGAAACTGAAAGAATATGTGACCACTAACCCAGTCCTGCAAGAAATATTCATGGGGGTTCTATAAAAGGAGAAAGACCCCAAGAGTGATATAGAAAAGAAATTTACAGGGACAATCTATAAAAACAAGGTCTTCACAGGCAACATGATGACAATTAATTCATATCTTTCAATAATCACTCTCAATGTGAATGGCCTAAATGCTCCCATAAAATGGCATAGGGTTGCAGATTGGAAAAAAAGACAGGACCCATCCATATGCTGTCTACAAGAGACTCATTTTGAACCTAAAGATACATCCAGACTGAAAGTTAAGGGATGGAGATCCATCTTCCATGCAAATGGACCTCAAAAGAAAGCTGGGGTAGCAATTCTTATATCAGACAAATTAGATTTTAAACTAAAGACTGTAGTTAGAGACACAGAAGGACACTATATCATTCTTAAAGGGTCTATCCAACAAGAAGATCTAACAATTGTAAATATCTACGCCCCCAACATGGGAACAGCCAACTACATAAGCCAACTGTTAACCAAAATAAAGAGTCATCTACATAAGCCAACTGTTAACCAAAATAAAGAGTCATATTGATAACAATACATTAATTGTAGGAGACCTCTATACTCCACTCTCAGCAATAGACAGATCATCTAAGCAGAAAATCAATAAAGAAACAAGAATTTTGAATGATACACTGGACCAGATGGACCTCATAGATATATACAGAACATCCCACCCTAAAACAACAAAATACTCATTCTTCTTGAGTGCACATGGAACTTTCTCCAGAATAGACCACATACTGGGTCACAAATCAGGTCTCAACTGATACCAAAAGACTGAGATTATTCCCTGCATATTCTCAGACCATAATACTTTAAAACTGGAACTCAATCACAAGAAAAAATTTGGAAGAAATTCAAACACTTGGAAGCTAAAGACCACTCTGCTCAAGAATGTTTGGGTCAACCAGGAAATCAAAGAACTTAAACAATTCATGGAAACCAATGAGAACAAAAGCACATTGGTCCAAAACCTATGGGATACGGCAAAGGTGGTCCTAAGGGGGAAATATATAGCCATCCAAGCCTCACTCAAAAAAATAGAAAAATCCTGAATTCACCAACTAACTCTATACCTTAAAGAACTAGAGAAAAAGGAACAAATGATGCCTAAGCCACACATTAGAAGAGAAATAATTAAGATTAGAGCAGAGATCAATGAATTAGAAACCAGAAACACAGTAAATCAGGTCAACGAAACTAGAAGCTGGTTCTTTGAAAGAATTAATAAGATCGATAAAACACTGGCCAAACTTATCCAAAAGAAAACAGAAAGGACCCAAATTAATAAAATTATGAATGAAAGGGGAGAAATCATGACTAACACCAAGGAAATAGAAACAATTATTAGAAATTATTATCAACAACTATATGCCAGTAAGTTGAGCAACCTGGATGAAATGGATGCTTTCCTGGAAACCTATAAACTCCCAAGACTGAAACAGGAAGAAATTGACAACCTGACTGAGTAACCAGTAACGAGACTGAAGCAATAATCAAAAACCTCCCAAAAAACAAAGAGTCCGGGCCCTGATGGATTCCCTGGGGAATTCTACCGAACATTCAAAGGAGAAACAATACCTATTTTCCTGAAGCTGTTTCAAAAAATAGAAACAGAAGGAAAGCTTCCAGAGTCATTCTATGAGGCCAGCATTACCTTAATCCCCAAACCAGGCAAACACCCCAACAAAAAGGAGAATTTCAGACTGATATCCCTGATGAATATGGATTCCAAAATCCTCAACAAAATACCAGCTAATAGGATCCAACAATATATCAAAAGGATCATCCACCACAACGAAATGGGATTTATCCCCAGGATGCAAGGGTGGTTCAACATTCATAAATCAATCAATGTGATAGAACACATTAATAAGAGGGGAGAGAAGAACCATATGGTCCTCTCAATTGATGCAGAAAAAGCATTTGACAAAATACAGCATCCTTTCCTGATTAAAACTCTTCAGAGTATAGGAATAGAGGGAACATTCCTCAAGTTCATAAAATCCATCTATGAAAAACCCACAGCAAATATCATCCTCAATGGGGAAAAGCTGAGAGCCTTTCTCTTATGATCAGGAACATGTCAAGGATGCCCACTCTCGCCACTATTGTTCAACATAGTACTAGAAGTCCTAGCAATAGCAATCAGACAACAAAAAGAAATAAAAGATATTCAAATTGGCAAAGAAGAAGTCAAATGCTTTCTTTTCACTGATGACGTGATACTTTACGTGGAAAACCCAAAAGACTCCACCTCCAAATTACTAGAACTCATACAGCAATTCAGTAATGTGGCAGGATACAAAATCAATGCATAGAAATCAGTTGCTTTCCTATACACTAACAATGCAACTGTAGAAAGAAAAATTAGAGAAACGATTCCATTTACAATAGCACCAAAAACCATAAGATACCTCGGAATAAACCTAACCAAAGAGGTAAAGATCTATATTCTAGGAACTACAGAACACTCATGAAAGAAATTGAAGAAGACACAAAAAGATGGAAAAACATTCCATGCTCATGGATCGGAAGAATAAACATTGTTAAAATGTCTATGCTACCCAGAGCAATCTATACCTTCAATGCCATCCTGATCAAAACTCCAATGACATTTTTCAAAATGCTGGAACAAACAATCCTAAAATTTGTATGGAATCAGAAAAGACCCCGAATCACAAAGGAAATGTTGAAAAAGAAAAACAAAGCTAGGGACATCACGTTGCCCAATTTCAAGTTATATTACAAAGCAGTGATCACCAAGACAGCACGGTACTGGCACAAAAACAGACATATAGGCCAATGGAACAGAATAGAGAGCCAGATATGGACCCTCAACTCTATGGTCAAAAATCTTTGACAAAGCAAGAAAAAAAGGCAATGGAAAAAAAGACAGTCTTTTCAATAAATGGTGTTGGGAAAATTGGACATCCACATGCCGAAGAATGAAATTCAACCATTCTCTAACACCATACACGAAGATAAACTCAAAATGGATGAACATCCTCAATATGAGACAGGAATCCATCAAAATCCTAGAAGAGAACATAGGTAGTAACCTCTTTGACATCGGCCATAGCAACTTCTTTCAAGATACATCTCCAAAGGCTAGTGAAACAAAAGCAAAAATGAACTTCTGGAACTTCATCAAAATAAAAAGCTTCTGCACAGCAAAGGAAACAGAAAACAAAACAAAGAGGCAACCCACAGAATGGGAGAAGATATTTGCAGATGACACTACAGACAAAGGGCTGGTATCCAAGATCTATAAAGAATTTCTCAAATTCAACACCCAAAAAACAAGTCAAAAAAATGGGCAGAAGACACGAACAGACACTTCTCTAAAGAAGACATATAAATGGCTAACAGACACATGAAAAAATGTTCATCCTCATTAGCCACCAGGGAAATTCAAATCAAAACCACACTGAGATACCACCTTATACCAGTTAGAATGGCAAAAATTGACAAGGCAAGAAACAACAGATGTTGGAGAGGTTGTGGAGAAAGGGGAACCTTCTTACACTGTTGGTGGGAATGCAAGTTGGTACAGCCACTTTGGAAAACAGTGTGGAGGTGCCTCAGAAAATTAAAAATAGAGCTATCCTATGACCCAGCAATTGCACTCCTGGGTATTTACCCCAAAGACACAGATGTAGTGAAAAAAAGGGCCATATGCACCCCAATGTTCATAGCAGCAATGTCCGCAATAGCCAAACTGTGGAAAGAGCTGAGATGCCCTTCAACAGATGAATGGATAAAGAAGATGTGGTCCATATATACAATGGGATATTACTCAGCCATCAGAAAGGATGAATGCCCAAATTTTACATCAACCTGGATGGGACTGGAGGAGATGGTGCTAAGTGAAATAAGTCAAGCAGAGAAAGTCAATTATCATACGGTTTCACTTATTTGTGGAACATAAGGAATAGCAGGGAGGACATTAGGAGAAGGAAGGGAAAAATGAAGGGGGGGAAATCGGAGGGGGAGACGAACCATGAGATACTATGGACTCTGAGAAACAAACTGAGGGTTTTAGAAGGGAGGGGGTGGGGGGATGGATCAGCCCAGTGATGGGTATTAAGGAGGGCACGTACTGCATGGAGCACTGAGTGTTATATGAAAACAATGAATCGTGGCTCACTACAACAAAAACTAATGTGTATTGTATGGTGACTAACATAACATAATAAAATAAAATTTAGAAAAAAATTAAAAAAATAAAAATTCTGAGTAGAACTGATGAACTACGTATCATCCAGAAAAGGGAAATCTGTTATTTTTTTCCTCTAAATTCAATATAATTACATTTTTACTGATTATTCAGCTAAAAGGCTAAATGTCAACTTTCCAAAAGTGAAAAATAGCTAATTCACTCTGCACTTGAAGTTTTGGATTACTCTAGGTATGGAAAAAAATCCTATTAATTATTAGAATTACTACTACCAAAGGTGAGAGATTTGGATCCTTTCCAGTTTTATGATTTTATGAGACCATACAATCATTTGATTGATTGTAGTTTCCTTAAAAATTCATAATACTCAGAGTGATTCACATTCATAAAGCATCTTCTGATTAGAGGGGCATTATTTTTCATATCATTATTACTATCCATTTTTTAGTACTGTGTTAGCCAATGTTTAAGGTTTTTCTACAGAATCCTATCAACTACCCTACATTTCAAAATTTTTATACAAATTTTATAGATAAGTTGAATCTCAGAGAAGTTAAGTATATTAAATTCTCCAGTTACTAAACAATTAGTTAAGACTTCAACCCACTGTATATACCTGACTCCAAAGTCCATGCTTTTCTAGCTGTATCTTGCCACATTAATATAATAATCCATGAGAACATTTTCAAAAATGGATAAGATAATACTACTTTAGAATTTCTATGTTAGACATGCTAATAAGTGTAGTAAGACTTTCTGTTAAGGAGGAACTTGTTGAAAAGTTTGGGCAAACTGTATGATGCAGGGACATCATACCAAAGAGAATCAAGCTAGGGTAGAAGTCATAGGATCAGTAGACATCTATGAGCATTTACTCTTGCTCAAGGAAGTCATCTCTGAGCAATACATTCCTCCTATGCCCACATGAATGCTGATCTTTCTCATATGCCATTCTTGTGCTGACCATTTTGTTTTTCAGCTATTACTTCATTTGACTGCAATTCACTGTGTTGGAATAATATGACAAAAATAACTAGCCAATTGCCACTTACTTCACCTGTTACTTAATTGACTTTGTGGCCCTGCCCCTTGACCTTAATCCCCAATTATCAGCTGGTCTCTTTCTGGTTTTTTAAGTATCACAAACCAAACCCTGAGTGCACTAAAGAGGGACATAAAATGAACAAAGAAAGCTGCTTTATCAAATGGGCCCTTGAGAACAGCAATAAGGGAAAATTTAACAAAACCTGTGTGGACAAACTCTGATACTAGAATGGAATTGATGTTTCAACTGCCTGTGGGGAAAGATGAAATATGTAGTAACTGATTGACCTGACCCCTTCTCAACATCTTGACAGTGTGTAAGTTACTGAAGCGAGATAGAAGCCCAGGTAAAGACAAGGGTAAAGACTGTTTTTGAGGTAAGACAAATGAGCACTATGAAGTCACCACCCCCACGAGGGAACAAACATTTGAAATAAAAATTAAATTAAGTTTGACTTAAAATCAGAAAGATACATTTCATCATGCCTAGATGATTGGCCAGATAATGTCACAGCTGCATTTACTTACATTTATGTTTCTCTACAGCTGAGATACACTAGAAAACAGATGTGGAGCCAATTCCAGCATAGTATGGGGCCTAGATCAGAGTAAGGGTCCATTAAATATTTTAGAATGAATGAACAGCCAATCTTCTGTTTTATCTCTGAATTTACTATTGAATCATAGTTAACCTTCCTTTTAGACAAGAAATATTTTCCAACCAAGTCTCACTCAGAATAATAAAGGGTAAAGAAGAGTAGGCAAATTATCTTGGAGATAATTAAGCACACAGTTTATTTCAAATTTCATTAAATCTATAAAGGTCAAATGAATTTACCTTTTTTTATTCAAAACCACATGCATCTCTCTCTTAATAGTTTTAAAACTTACTTAGTATATAATTTTTTAAGTGAGATCTTAAAAATTATTCCTAATTATATAAAAGTGATAAAAGTATCTCAGAAACTCCTCAGAGAATTTAATTCTTTGGAGGAAAATACATTATTTACAAAAGGCATAGAATAAATCTTTAAGAGTACAAGGGTCCAGGGAACATAGTTTAAAAACTGTTTTCATATAAAAAGTTTATCTTGTAATATTATTGATAGAAAACTAATGCTCTAGGAAAATATCATTTTTCTGTTATGGCTTCAATTCTTCCTTTGGTCCACTCTTCCATGGGGACAGAAGTTGGACAATATTTTACCAATATCTGGGTTTGGAGAGCAGGAAACAGTTCTGGACTGTCTAAATCATCAATACCATAAATCTGTGTGTCTGTTTTTCCATAACTGTATTTGTTAGGGAAATTACTAAACCAGTTATTCAGTAATAATAAACATATTCATAGATTTTTCATTATAAAAATTATATTTTCTAATAGTAAGTCTCTTATTAGATGGGTGTTAGAAGTTCCTCTCAAGATTTATTATTTTCCCAGGATACCAAGGAACATATAAATGAAATACTGCCCACTTTTTTTTATCACTAAGAGAAAACAATATAACAACTCTGTATGAGACGCAATAAGAGAAAGCACCTGCTTTCTGAAACTATTGTGTAGCTCTGTCTAAATTAAATGCTCAAACTTCTCCCATTGAATCTCTTCAAAGCTACTTGCTATCCTGTTTCCTCAGGTTAAGTGTGATGAGAAACAGACCCAGGGGTTGTGAACTTTTCTGGGATGAAAGATGCCATGTGACTAAAATATTTTGTGATTAATGTACATTCATTTTGCTTTTGATAGCATTCGGTGTTGATTCAAGTTTTTGAGGTAATTAAAAACTTGACTTGCTGAGTTATTGCTATGTGTAGTCTGAACTACCATGATCTCTGGAATATTTTGTGCCCACATGATTTAAGGAGTTGGCTTAAAGTACATGACTTTAGCTCTTTTGCTGTCTCTTATTCCAAAGTTCAGCTAATAAAGAACCCAGCTTGAGCTTAAGCATTAGACTTTTCTACTCAGTGACTCTTTAGAAATCCATAAGGTAGAACAAATGGAGACTGACAGCTGCCCAGGAGAGGAGGAGCTAAGAGTTATCACAGGGTCCAAAGACTTACTTGAACCTTTACTGTATGTGTATGTCAGAGCCCACCCTTGTGTGCATGGACGTTCCCTCACATCTGTCTGTGAAACCTCCACTGTCCTCGTTCCCCATTCTTGGCTTCATTTCAGAATTCATGGTTCCTATATCTGCACTGCTTTAGCACATTTTAAAAATGGAAAAATACATCTATTAGTAGGTGTTTCAGTCTGCATTGCGCTATGGTTAGTTTGTATGTTTTTCTTGCCACTACTGTGTAAATCCTATGAAGAAGTTAGGAGCTATCACTTATCACTTGGTTTATAGTTTTTTACATTGCCCAAATGACAACCTGTAGCCCCAGAAGACAGAGGATGGTACCTATTTGGCCCGCAGTAAAAGTTATTAAATAAATATTGAATTGTCTGTGATCATAAGGAGGTCATAAAACTTGAAGGAGACAAGGTCAAGCATTTAGTTTTCTCCCACACATTATTAGCTTTAAGTGCAAAAGGAGATAAGGCAATTATACCATTTTTTCTAAAACATCATTTAAAAATATTAATAACAGAAGTACTGATTTTGTCTATACACAGTCTAATTCTTCTTTACTAGTTCTGTTAAAATGTGATAATTAGGGATGCCTGGGTGGCTCAGTCAGTTAAGTGGCTGCCTTCGGCCTGGGTCATGATCCCAGGGTCGTGGGATCGAGTCCCACATCGGCCTCCTTGCTCAGCAGGGAGCCTACTTCTCCCTCTCTCTCCCTCTGCTTGTGTTCTCTCTGTCAAAGAAATAAAATCTTTAAAAATAAAAAAAATTAAAAAAATAAAATGTCATAATTAAAAAAATTCTTATTACTCCAGTGTATACCTAGAAGTATAACTCTTTGTAATCTCCTTATTCATTAATTCAGGTTAATAGAACTACATTTTTTACAGCTTTGTTGATAGATTATTGGCATACAATAAACTGCACATATTTAAAACATATTTAATAGGTTTTGACATATGTATGTACCCTTGCAACCACCATGATAACCAAGTTAATGAATGTGTTCATCATATGCAAAAATCCCTCATATTCTTTTGTAATACCTCCCTCTCACACTCCTTACACCCCTTAAACCTAGGCAAATGATGTCCTGCATCTCATCACTCT
Organism: Zalophus californianus; assembly: GCF_009762305.2. NCBI lineage: Eukaryota > Metazoa > Chordata > Mammalia > Carnivora > Otariidae > Zalophus > Zalophus californianus. The sequence continues at coordinate 19,679,004 of NC_045600.1, forward strand.
AAATTAATTTGCATTTTGAAAAACCGACGTATTTCTGAAAACCAATGTTTCTAGTTTTGTCTTTAAGTTGTTTCAGGCAGGGAGCCAAATTGGTACCCTGTTATTCCTTCTTAGTTGGATGTATAAGTATAATTTAGTTTTTAAGATCTGAAATGTATTTTTGAGTAATAATTCAATAATAAACACATATCAAAGTTTTATTCTTCATCAGTGTGTGGTAATATTAGATGTTTGTTCCAATAAATAATACAATATAAATTTTGTAAAACCTTACTTTCCATCTAGCACTATATAGAGTGTCATAGAAATAGTGAACAACTGTAAAACATGATTACTACCCCCAATCACCTTGCAGTGTCTATATGGATACATAAGAAATTTAGCTACCGTAAAGTCATCACAAATGAGTCATTAATTTATAAATCCTAATCTATGTGTGGGTCAATAGTACTACTTGATGTTATTTTCTGCTTCCAAACTATGTATCTGTGAAAGGTTAATGCTAGAATTACAGAAATTATAAATATTAAGAGCCATGGTGCTAGAACTGTAAAGTCTATTGTTGACTTCCAAATGAAGACTAAAACTTATGATTAGGACAGTACATCAATCAATCAGTCAATCAATCAATCAAGTGTCTTTGTAAAACTCAAGTCTGGATTTTAATTAAATCTACTTTTTTTCCTGGGGCGCCTGGGTGGCTCAGTCGGTTAAGCGCCTGACTTGATTTCGGCTCAGGTCATGATCTCAGGCTCCTGAGATCAAGTCTCACATAGTGCTCTGCACTGGGCCTGGAGCCTGCTTAAGATTCTCTCTCCCTCTCCCTCTGCCCCTGCCATCCCCCACTCCCTGCTCGCATGCACTCTTTCTCTCTCTCTCCATCTAAAAAAAAAAAACAAAACAAAAACCACTTTTTTCCCTGAAATTTGATATACCTATTCTGGTGTTCAACAGTAGATGTATGAGTGACACAACACTCCCTTTCTTCTTTGTTGTAAACTTCAAGTAATTGCTCACTTATTCACCTCAATTTTCTTTAGAATTTACTGTTATCAGGATGTTGTGAAAAAAATAATAAAAATTGGGAATATAGTTTGCCCAGATGCCAAGGACTTTAGAGTTTGTATCCTCTCTGGGGTCCCAAATTTCCTAAGGTTCAAGGACCCCCGAACCTCTGCTCTTCCTCCTTGGATCTGATCTGGCTGTACAAACCCCTTCCCTTCTCATCATGCCCAGCAAAGAGTCACCTTCCACAGTCTTTAGTTCTCTTTCACAGAATACCAAAACGTAGTGATGTCAGTAAAGACTCGGCGTCTAAGATAATAACGATTGTTTAAGAAAAAAGTCAATGTTGGGGCACCTGGGTGGCTCAGATAGTTGGGCGTCTGACTTCAGCTCAGGTCATAATCTCCAGGTCCTGGGATCAAGTCCCACATCGGGCTCCCTGCTCGGCGGGGAGCCTGCTTCACCCTCTCCCTCTCCCTCTGCCTCTCACCCTGCTTGTACTCTTCTGTCTCTCTGTCTCTCTCAAATAAATCAATCAATCTTAAAAAAAAAAGTCAATGTTTTTTATTTTGCTTTTTACTTAGTTCAGGTCTTTCATATGCTAAATTTCACAGAACCAAAGCCTGCCAAGTTTTATTCTCTATATTCCCTCTGTCTCTTCTATATATATATATATATGTATATATATATATATATATATACATATATATATACACACACACATATATATCTCATCATCATTTTAATTTAAGCTAACAAAATGAATTATCTTTCTTTAAACTACTGTCTATATTATGCATATGTTGCACATCTCTACACTACCAAAATGATCCTTTCCAAAGGGACTAAATGAAGCTCTATTTTTTTTTTCCACACAGACTCTGACAAATCTGAGTTCCAGGTTACCAGTAGAAATAAAAGAATTAAGATGCTGACTTATTACATGCCATGTGGAGAAAAATGTGCTTCAGTCGGAGGGAGACTACCTAGTACGTATGCCTGGTGTGAACCAGTATTATTTACAAGTGCAGAACAATCTGAAAATATCATTATGGAAGGAATGTACCCCATGCCTGCTATAAGGGAAGCAGAGCCTTGATTTTCTTCTTCACCTTGAAGTCAATCAGTCCAACATCTGCTATTCCCCATCTATAGGAAGGGATTACAAATGTGATTAAAAAATGATTTTTTTTTTTTGGATGTCTGACAGAGCAGTTCTTAATGAGAAGGCTAGGCACAGTAGAAAGAAATGTAGTTTAAGACACATCATATTAGTGGGAAATAAATGTACAAAGACTTAAATTATTTTCAGAATCATGAACAAACTTGAAATCTGAGTTACTGTGAACTGAAAACACTCTGGAAAACTTTGTAGTGATGACAATTTGGGCTAACAGCTAAGAAGGCCACATGGTAATCAGATTCTCATGATTTTTCTCACCACTACTGAGTTAGCAAATGCTAGTACTCTCCCAAGAGACACTGTTCTTGGGACATTTCCAAAATAAAGTTCAAGTAAGTATCTAAGATCATGTATGCTTATTTACACACTAAGCTTCAGAATCCTTTGTGGTTCATCCATTCTAAGTTATTATTACTAAATTTTGCTCATGCTGAGAAGCTCCCTAGCACTGAGTCTCACACTTTATTTTAAACCCCAGGGTCTTAAATCAAATCCAGGATTTAGTGTACTTCTGGCCCCTCCATAAAAGAAGTTCTGCTATCCAAGCCCTAGCCAACTCCTGGGAAAGGTATAAGTGAAAAATTGCCAGAATTTCTGTTCACATCAATGAATAACAAACAAAGCTATCAAAGGATCTTGGATTAAAGTCACTATTTTTTAATATACAAAATAAAAACATAAAAAATAAGCCCACAGCATCTCATCATATCAACTGTAATATCCTAACACCCAGGTTAAACTTTTGCATTCAGGAGCTATCCCTATTTCACGCTATCTTATATTTGAATCACATAATAGTAAAGAAATTAATCCAAATATTTCACAAGTACACCTAACCATTTAACCTGGACATCAACAAAATGTTAACTATTGCTAAAAGATTTCAACTCTTTCCTCCCTAAGACATTTAGGTTTTGGTACCAGCAAACTAGCAAAACAACTAGTTTTAGGCAGAATCAGACCAGCACCACTTGTAAAGGAGAAGCATTTAGTCTTGTTCTTTAATTACTGTTTTTGTTTTTTTAATCTTTTTTATTCATCTTTTCTTTGAAATATGTGAACATGCTAAGAACAGCTGTTTTAACATCTTGTCTATTTATTCTATCACCCTATCATTTCTAGAACCAATTTTACCAACTGATTTTCCCCCTAGTTTTATTTGATGCTGGACATTGTGAATTTTATGTCATTAGATGTTGAATTTTGTCTTTCTTTGGAAAAAAAATTTTTTTGGTAGTATGTTAAGTTACTTTTGGTCTTAGCTTGGGCTGTTAAAATACCATAAACTGGTGATTTATCAATAACAGAAATTTATTTCTTCCAGTTCTGGAAGCTGGGAAGTCCAAGGGCAAGGTGCCAGGTGATTTGGTATCTAGTGAGAGCTCTCTTCCTGGTTGTAGACAGTCATCTTCTTGCTATGTTAATTTACTTTCTTTTTATTTTTTATTTTTTAAGGTTTTCCATGGAGCATTTTTTTTTTGTTTTCTTTTTTAAGTTTTTAATTCTAGTTAACATAGTGTTATAGTAGTTTCAGGTGTATAATATAGTGATTCAACAATTCCATACATCACCTAATGTTCACCAGGACAAGTATGTTCCTTAATCCCCATCACCTGTCTAACCTTTTTCCCCACCCCCTCCCTCCCAGTCTGTTCTCTATAATTAAGAGTCTGTTCCTTGATTTGTCTCTTTTTTTCCCCTTTGTTTGTTTCTTAAATTCCATATATGAGTGAAATCATATGCTATTTATCTTTCTCTGACTTATTTCACTTATTCACTTAATTATATTGTCTAGCTCCATCTACATCATTGCAAAAGGCAAGACTTCATTCTTTTTTATGGCTTAATATTATTCCATTGTATATATGTACCACATCTTTATCCATTCATCAATCGATGGACATTTGAGCTGCTTTCATATCTTGGCTATTGTAAATAATGTTGCTATAAACATAGGGGTGGGTGCATGAACCCCTCTAAATTAGTGTTTTTGTATTCTTAAGGTAAACACCCACTAGTGCAATTATTGGATGATAGAGTAGTTCCAACTTTTTGAAGACTCGCCATACTGTCTTCCAGAGTGGTTGCACCAGTTTGCATTCCCACCAACCATGCATGAGTGTTCCTTTCTCTCCACAGCCTAACCAATACCTGTTGTTTCTTGTGTTATTGATTTTAGCCATTCTGACAGGTCTGAGGTGATATCTCACCATAGTTTTGATCTGCATTTCCCTGATGGTAATAATTAGAGTTTTAAAAACATCATATATAAAGTGTATTGTTCTCCTAGTGTTCTCTGGTATACACCTCCCACTAATTTCTTATTGTGCCATATTTGTATACCATTTATATTCCACTCTGTATGTGTGTTTTTCTTCCTGTTTGATTAAATACTGTGATAATTTCCATACTAGGTGTGAAGTAAAAATAATTTCCTATTGGATGAACATGGATATTTTTCTGCATAACTTTATCAAGTATTCCCTCCAGCTATAGATCTTGAAATCTAAGACTTAAACATTTTGTGTCATTTTTAGTGCAGGCTGTACTTCTAATGCTTTTACATAACTTAAAGTTACTTTCCTATTGATTGGTGTGGTTTATATTTTCTAAAATGTGAAAGATTTATAAAATATTATAAAGGTGATCAGTGATTAAGAAGCTAAGCATTCCAATTTACAAAACCAAGAGATTGTACTATCTCCTCCTTAAACTGTCTTTCAACACAAATTATTTTGACCAAGTAAAATTTTTAACTTTTCTGCTTAAAAATACTCACTTTTTTTGAAATTAAGTGGTTTAGATTAAAATAAAGTATAAGATAAAAGCATGACATCATTTTTTCCTTTTACAGTTGTTATTTTACACTGTTATTTATATCAGGTATATAAATATACCTTTCTTTCCAAGGAAAGAATTTTTTCTTTGGAATCACAAAGGAAGAAATCATGTATTTGGTAAGTGAAATATATGGCGAAATAGTGCATTAAAGTTTCTCTCTTGTCCCAGAACAGCCAAAATAAATTATTTATTGCTAATATATATTGTTAGTCAAAATAAATTATTTATTCCTAATATATATTGTTAGCCAAAATAAATTATTTATTCCTAATATAAATAGCAGAAAACAGGAATGATCATAAAACATAAAAAATAAAGGGTCAACCTGGTCTTAATCCAAACAAGAAACTACAGATGATATTAAATAAAACTCTTTAGAACTGACTGCTAGAGAAAGGAATTACTGTCATTGAAATCTATGACACCAGTTTCCTATCTTTAAGCAATGACACAAAATTTATTGTCTGAGTTACATAAAATATGCTTGGACAAAAATTTTTTTTAAAGATTTTACTTATTTATTTGACAGACAGAGAGAGGGAGACAGTGAGAGAAGAAACACAAGCAGGGGGAGTGGGAGAGGAAGAAGCAGGCTTCCCACAGAGCAGGGAGCCCGATGTAGGGCTCCATCCCAGGACCCTGGGATCATGACCTGAGCCGAAGGCAGATGCTTAACAACTGAGCCACCCAGGCACCTCTTCTTGGACAAAATCCTAAAGAATAACTCACTATGAATAACCAAGTTTAAGGAAATACACTAAATCCAACTGAACCTGTTTCTTTCATCTGGAACCTTTATTTCCTATAAGTCTAGTATACAAATGACTCTAAAGCCATAACTACAGGAAGTGATTATCCCCTTGATGAATGTTCACGCAGTTAGTAACGATTATTGTCCATTTACAATTGTCATGAATAGATCATCTACTTCTAGGGGAAATCTCATGGATTTGGCTGCAGGCTGCACTGCTAATACACTGTATTATTCTTCTGACATAGTGACAACTTTCACTGTATGATTAACATAATAATTCCAAATATACCCATCATGTTCTATCCTTCATAAGATTTCATAAATAAGGTAAACATTTCTCATTGGGACCATTCATCAATTTTAATTTCACATTTATTTAAGGAGTCATCTAAAAGTCAGTTGATTACTTACCATAAATGAATATTAAATGATTCATTTGTTAATATTGTTTCAAAAAGCAACACAGTTCCCTCTATGCTAAAAGAAATGATTCTATGAAAATAAAAACTCGGGTGCCTGGGTGGCTCAGATGGTTAAGCGTCTGCCTTCGGCTCAGGTCATGATCCCAGGGTCCTGGGATCGAGTCCCGCATCGGGCTCCCTGCTTCTTGGGAGCCTGCTTCTCCCTCTGCTTCTCTCTCTCTCTCTCCCTCTCTCTCTCTCTCCTCCTCTGTCTCTCATGAATAAATAAATAAAATCTTTAAAAAAAAAGAAAATAAAAACTCAAATAAGAAATATCCTTTGTCCTTTATAAAATAAAATTTAATAAAAATAAAATAATTCAGCAGCTACATAAATTGCTACTGATAATGATATTATTGGCTTAGTATATTTTATTAAAGTTATTGCTCTCTTAACAGTGATCCAAGTGTTGCTTTTCAACATGTTCTATTCATTTTCACAATTTCAGCATTATTGATTGTATCTTAGATCAGGTTCTTTTTGCTTAAATAAATTATTTTGCCTTTTCTCTTACCATTAATTAGACTAGGGTCTAATATTTTAGGTTCAAAATCAGTTTTATTCTCGTACATGTACTATTTAAACTTCTCATTAAAATACACGTTTTAATGCCCATTAATATTATTAAGTTGTTTTGTGGTTCTTGATAGAAACAATGGTTTATATTTGCTAGTGGGTAGTACTGATCCTTCACTTTGAGTACTGTCCAAATACATTATTATGTTAATCATGATTTCCTAAAATGCCTACAAATTCTAATATTATGAAGTAACTGGGGCTCTAGCTAAGTGCCTCAATATAATTATTCTTTGAAATATTCTTAATAAGGCTACATTGGCATCAGACACATGCATTCAAAAGCAACTTCTTTCTTGGTGTTTTAAAGGAAACCATCGCCACTTTCCATGATTATTCCTATAAATTTTTCAGCCTATACCTGGTCATTTGAGTGGGCATTGTTCAACTTTGGCAATAGGAGCTCATTTTTTCTTCTTAAAAGTAAGTCATCAAATTTATTCAGTAGCTAAGATTTCTTACTGAATCTGGGCTGTGATGTTATCCTTTATTTCATTAAAACATGTTTTCAGAATCCATTAGTAGAGGCTCAAAGGCATATATTCAAAATCATAAGCACACATCTATAGTTCATATTTTCACACTGAGTACTCAACACTCAGACATACTTTATATGATACTCCCTAGGTAAGCCAAACAGCTTTATGGCAGCTACAATATGAGTATTTCCTCTGATTACATAATCGTTTAATTTTGAATCTAAGAAAGTACATCCGAATTACCTAAGTATGAAGGTTACTTAAATTTATGAACCTATTATATGCTAAGACCTCTGAGATCTGGAAAAAAATTATTTCAGAAACCAGAAACTTCAGTAATGGTGCAAGCGAGGGGATGAAATTTTCGGTGGCAACAGATAAACTCTGAGCATCCACCAATAAGTGAACTCAGTTGAGATTATCTGCTAACCACAAAATTAAATATACCATTTTTAGTTAACTTGTTTTATTCATTTATGGACAAATCTTAGTCTTCTCAGGCTGTCATAACAAAATAGATTGGGTGGCTTAAAAAACAGAAATTCATTTTATCAAATTTCTAGAGGTTGGACTTTTGAGATCAGTGCCAGAATAGTTGGGTTCTGGGGAGAGAGTGCTCTCCCTGGCTTACAGATGGCCACCTTCTCCCTGTGCTCACATGGTCTTTCCTTTGTGCATGTTCATGGAGAGGAGACACATGCTCTCTGGTTTCTCTTCTTATAAGGACACTATTATTTTTTGAGATTTCCCTCATCACCCTCATCACCTCATGTAACCCTAGTTACCTCCTAGAGACTCGATCTCCAAATACCATATTGTGGAAGTTAGGGCTTCAACATATGAATTTCACGGGACACAAACATTGTCCGCAATGCAACATTAATGTGCTTGGAAAATGAATCATCAGGCAAAAATAGAACTATATATATAATTGCTAGACAATTATAAAGTTTACACCAAAACATTATTTTTATTTAGGCACAGGGTTTTTTTGCCATATTTTTGTCATTTTATTATCCTTTACTGCTATCATATTGAGCCAATTTATGGACCCAGATATTCGTTCAAGATCAGAACAGTATCACAAAACACATGTTATAAGAAGGTTAACTCACTATACAGATATCTCTAAGTAGAAAACATGTTTCCACATAGTGGCAGCCAATAAAATAGATATAATTAAACCAAAAACTGAGTCACTCTCCCAAGTAAGCAGTAAAAATTAATGCTTACAAATCACAAGAAGAGCAATGTTTTCTATTTTTCCCAAAACAAAGTACTCCCTTCACAACATTTACAACACTCTGGGGCCTAAAGTTTAGGCACAAATAAAGTATTCCAAAGAAAATGGACCACAGAAGATTAAAAAGCATAATCAATAGTAAATCCCCAGGCTGTAGAGTCACACATTTTGAGTATTCCTATGTAATCCCAGAAGATTAGTTATTAAAAATAATACTTTTATACTTGACACATTTGCTTTCCACTTAAAAGCATCCTGGGCGACTATTATTATTATTGTTAATACTATGACCAGTCAGCTACTACTGTTATAAAGAACAGATCATATGTCTGTTTTGGGGTATAAAGAACTGTATACTACTCACTCATTTTAAGAGATTCATTGCCTTCAGCCACGACTGAGTTACAATGACTGACATCTGAAATCCACTTAGGAGAGGTTCGTTACTGGGAGCTCAAACTCTTGTTGCAGTCACAGAACAAAACTGTCTTCTTTCTCCAGGTTCCCATAAATGAAATATCTGGGCACAGCGATAATGTTTCTTGCTGGAGAAGTTTGTTCTTTGGGTATTCTGAGTAGTGTGTATAAAATATGAATCTAAATACAGCTGCTAAGACCTTCTGTCATGCTTTTCTCTAATTTTCCTGACTTCCCATCAGTCTTCTCAACACAGACTCTACATTCCTGAATCTGAAGAACATAGCTTATGTCACATGTTAAACAGTTGTAAGAAGAAATTAAGCTCTAAGAAAATCTTGCAATAGTTTGACAGGGAAGCTAAGCACATGTGTTGTCAGATTTCTTTTAGTGATACCTGACTATGCCTTTATTGTCAAATTATAGTCACTGGAAAGAAAGAATACTTAATGGACCACCAATTCATATTCATAGAGACACTGGGAGAGAAAAGTGCATTGTCTCTAAGTTTTATTTACTGTTTGTAATTGTCTAATAGAATTAGCTCTTAACTGTGTCCATCGGGAAACTCTCTTAATGGCTCCTGTTCCTTAATTTTGGGAATGTTACCACTTTCCTATCAAGAATTCAGTCAGAACTGTACTGCTTTTGGCCAATGATTACAGAATAAGGGATACTTCTAAAACAACATCAAAATCAATTGTGAAGAAGAAAGTAGAGCCAGGGAGAACATTTTCATTAAAGATAATGTACTAATCTCATTTTTCTTAGTTATCACACAATTTCAGCATAACTTTCTAGCAGTATCTATAACTTCACCTCTGATTGCTGCAATGGTTGGTGAAAATAGTTTCTAGAAATTAATTATTTAAATAGACTTTGGATAGTTATCCTTTATTCATCTTGCTTCAGAGAATAAAAAGGAAAGTAGCATCAAGTTTGCACTCAGCCTCCAGAAGACATGGGTTCAAATCCCACCTGAGTCTTACTAGCTGTGTCATCTTGACAACATGCTCATATCTTTTTTATCTTCTCTGTGAACTTCTTCTGGTAGGTTTATAAGAACTGAGTAAGACAGGGCACCTTGGTGGCTTAGTCGGTTAAACCACTGCCTTTGGCTCAGGTCATGATCTCGAGGTCCTGGGATCGAGTCCCGCATCAGGCTCCCTGCTCAGCGGGGAGTCTGCTTCTCCCTCTCTTTCTGCCCCTCCCCCTGCTGTGCGCGCTCTCTCTCTCTCTCTCTCTCTCCCTCTCCCAAATAAATAAAATCTTTAAAAAAAAAAGAATTGAGTCAGATAATGTAGGCAATGCACTTAGCATAGCATTCAATAAATTATACTAGTAACATGTTACCATTATACCTACTTAATTTATGATCATTCCTGTATATGAAACAGGTTATGAAATAACGTGGATTATCTTCCAAGCCAGTAGCTTTTTAGGACTAATTGATTTTCATTATTATCTGCTTATGAGTACTTTGAGAATACATTTTCCTAAAGAGTCAATTGAGGTTAGGGAAGTAAGGAAATATGATCAAATAACTTGATCAAAACCTATCAAAATAGTTCAATCAAAAGTCTACTTTTAATAATCGTAATACCCACAGCCTATCAACCACATGATCTTCCTTAGGATCTGTACATGTATTGTTTTATGTTCAAATTCTAGTCAAGAAAAAGTGTTATGTGTGTAACATTTATAGAGGTTCTTTCAGTTTTTACTTAAACTGAACTCTACCTGGTGTGTCTACCCTTTAGGATAGGAGAAACAAGAACAAAGATGGTGAGGGTCACACTGAATGGTCCTGTAACAGATCCTGCTGTCTGTGACTGTGTCTATTAATTGTCTAAAAACACTCCCTATCCTTTACTCTGATATTCAAGATTACGTTAGAAAAAACAACAGTCCTAACCCCATGTGCATTTTGCTTTTTTGTTTTGCTTTGCTTTGCCTTTCACTCATTTTCTCAGGTAGTTTTTGCTGCTAAATGTGTTTTGTGAATATCTCTGTCTCGAGTGATTACCAACAGCTGAATTCTCAGAAAACATTATAATCACTTGCATGCCACCTACCCCACAGCCTCTCTCCTCTGATCATTTGATCTACATCTTTACATTACCTGAAACAGCCATCCCTGAAAATGTCATTTCTTCACGGAACAGACTGCCACTTCCTCTCATATTCTGTGTTTTGTAATATAAACATACAATAGAATATATAATATATAACAGAGTATAATGAATACATATAGTAGTGACATAAAGATATACATAGACAACTCACGTACCCAACTACCTAGTTTTGATAGATCTGAACATTATTTCATTATTTCTTCTTTCTTTTCTTGTCTGTCTTTCCTTGTCTTTCCCGAACTCCCTCCTTCCTTCCTTCCATTTTTAGAAATGAAACATTTTCAGATACAATGAAATCTCTTGTTCTCCTACATTCCCCTCTCAGATCTTCTTTCTTCCCTCCTGTAAGAACCATCCTGAGATGGATATTACCACATTTATCCCTATTTTTACCGTTACTATGCATATGTCTCTTTTTTATAATTTTAAAACTCTATATAAATGATATAACCCCACCATTTACCTTTTTTGCTAAATAGCATATTTGAGATGTATTTTTGTTACCATTATATACTAATAATTCTTCAATACATACTTGCACATATATTTCCCTGTGTATGTGTTTGAAAGAATTCTAGGGTTCATATTCTGAAGTGGAATACTTGGATTTGAGAGGTGTGCATATTAGATAGTCTGAACCTATTGTACCAACTTATACTCCTAATATCAGGGTAGGGGAATTCTAGTGTCTCTGCATCTTTTTCAATATTTGGTTTTGTCTTACTTTTGCACGTTTATCAATCTGATGGATGTATAATATCTCATTTTTACTCAAAACATGTTTTATTCCAACATGGTTCCTGCCTTCAAACACAAACAAGATTTTGCATCTTGTAGGGATCATGGTAAGACCCAAACCCATAATATCTAATGGATACTTTTCAATCTTCTGTTCTCATTAGCATTTGAGACAGCTGACCACTTCTATCCTCAATATTGAGTCACTGATGTTTATTAAATGAATAACTTAATAAACGAATACACATTGCTTAGTATTTGAAGAAAGAAGCGATCCCTCAATGAAAAAGGCAAAATAGCTGTTTTTCCTTTCTTGCAAACTCAAGTAAAAATGTACTTTATAAGATATTAGCTGAATGCCTACAAAGTTGTGGTACATATGCTAGACATAAAAGATTTATAAAGGCTTAGCCTTTCAGTATGGAACAGAGCCCACAATAATGTATACTTAATAGATATGTGCTTAGTAATAAAATAAACTGGATTTATTTTCCTTGTAGTACCTGTTATATTGCAAAAGTTACATATATTTAAATACTTCTTTATTGTCTAACTCCTTCTGTAGAAAATGTGTGCCAAAGGGCATGGACCTTATCTTCTTTACTTTATGTACCAAAGGCATAGAGTGCCACCTGACACCTGACTCCTACTACAAAGTCAATGAATATTTGTTGAACATATCAATAAATTGGAAAATAAGAAAATAACTTCCATAAAACATTTGATCTAATGAAGGCTCAAATGAAATTTAAGATTTGTTATTCTTTATCCAATACCTTTCAGTGATGACTAAAAACAGCTTAAACCATGTGGAGGAGAATGGGTAATTATCAGTATCACCAAAACACAGGCATTTTTCTGAGGATGAGGGGGCACAAAAAGAATGTGGGTAAAACCCTACACCTCTTCATTTGGTTGGACAAACACAGAAACATTGTTATGTGTGTTGAATCTTCCCTGGCTGACCTCACAGGAGTGGATCCGAATGCTGCCCAAGGGCATTTGCAGATGGGTTTCCAACCTCCAACCCACAGTTGGCATGATTTCCGAGTCATCCGCAAAAAAGTCTTCTTGTCACACAAAACACTCTTCTACATGCCTAAAATGTAGCAATTAAATATCACTGCTTTGATTTAAACCAAGTTAGGTCTCTGGTTCCATTGATGTACAAAATGTTATAGAAAATATAACCTTTTACGTCTTATCCTTTCAAATACAAGACATACTCCCTCCTTACACACACACAGCTCTCAGAAGTGCTCAACAAATGTCTATGCCCTTAACAACGTATGACATCCCAGGATGCTGTTCAAAAAGGATTTCTGGGTAAGAGGGAAAGTATAAAATCTTTAGGTTCCAAAACTGGCAAAGATGTACGAACTGGTGGGGGCAGCGACAAAAAGAAGTTCAACGTGCCAGATACTTTGATAGTCAGCCTTGCCTACTTTGGAATGATCCAGAATGCTTTTATAGCAATAAATCTCAAGTTCCTGGTTTAATGTTTAATATATCAGTTTCACTGGGTGGAAAAAAATGCTTCAAAATAAATAACTGTAATATTAGAAAACACACTGAAACTAGGATTTTGTTTGTTTATTTTGTGAAAAATCATAAAAACCTGTCCATCAAAGCTACTTCCCAGAATCAGGGCTCTGGTCACTCTGACTCCACAAAGTCCTCCTTCATTCAAAATCCCCAGAGACATCCACTTTGGAGCTTCAAGCTCCATAACATTCAAAAGGAATCCAGATAAGCTTGGCTTTAATAACAACAGACTACCTAAAATCCACAGACATGACAGTAGTTCATTTCCAGGACAAACCACCTGACATGGAGAGCCATCCTCCACAGACCCAGGGACAGGACTAGAACCTTGTGCACACTATGTGGCCATTTATTACTGGACAGTCCATGCCAACAGATGAGTTATGATTATGCTGCCAAGTCCACTTCCAGTCTTGAGTCACCAAAAACACCCCACAAAATGTAAAAGCCTTCAAACAAACTTAACAAAACAGAGTTAAGATTTAAGGGGAGAAATATTTTTTTCTTTTTGGTTTATGGGGAAAGGCCGACAGGAAATGAGTTCGCTAACTCTCGGCAACTGTCACACATTCTCTAGACACATCTATTCACCTAAAAATGTATGATGATGTAAAGATTTACTGAATGAGTATCTTTCTTGAAAATTCGAAATTCTCTCCATAAGAGAGGTATTGATCTTTAATACTTGATCCTGCCTGGGTCCGAGAGATATTTAGCTTGTTAAGACAGAAACCTGAATATCACTACAAGCACATCAAAAGAAAGGCTTTAGACAAGTGTGAGGCATGAAAGACACTATATTTAAGTGAAATGTTATCCCCTGCATTGCACTGTGTGAGGGATTGCAAACATCATTTTCTGAAAACTTTCATTAATATCTCACAGAGCACTCTTCAGTATAAAAGATGAATGCGCACGATCTATCTCTCAGCTAAAAACGTGACATGCAGGTAGTCATAGAAAAAGAACTCGAACAAAAAAATGAAATATTTGATGGATCATAAAGTTTTTGTTTGTTTCTGATTGCTTATTTGTTTTTTTAGCTGGCTGCAGAGAAAGATTTGATTTAAGAGTGAGCACGATAGGTGCATAAGTAATTTCCCCATGTGTGAGATATCAGAAAGAGGCCAGCAAATTCTACTTCCAGAAAAAGCAAAGATAATAAAAGTTGCTGACTGTTCCACCATCAATACAAACTAGCCTAAAAGAAAATGTTCAGACTTCCGGACCAGTTAATAACAGCAGATGCATTCCTCAGGTTTGGGGGAAAGTCATTCATATTTTAAGATATGGATCGTTTTGGAGAAATTTCAGATATAGGAATGGAAATGACAGGATCCCATTTTGATTTAAAAGCATTGAAAACATTTTACCTCTGAGAACAGTTTTTTCTTGTTTTTTTTAAAGATTTTTTTATTTATTTATTTGACAGACACAGAGAGAGAGACAGCACGAGAGGGAGCACAAGCAGGGGGAGTGGGAGAGGGAGAAGCAGCGGAGCAAGGAGCCAGATGCGGGGCTCGATCCGAGGACCCTGGGATCATGACCTGACCCGAAGGCAGACGTTTAACGACTGAGCCACCCAGGTGCCCCTGAGAACAGTTTTTGATATAGCCAGATAAGAAGCTGAAAAAGCACTGGACACACTGGCTGAATAGAAGCGTGAATGCATCTGTTCTATGTTGGGGGGATGGGCAGAGCTAGGGACACAGGGGCATGCAGAAGACGATGAAGAGTCCCAGTGCGGGGCGCCTGGGTGGCTCAGATGGTTAAGCGTCTGCCTTCAGCTCAGGTCATGATCCCAGGGTCCTCGGATCGAGCCTCACATCGGGCTCCCTGTTCAGTGGGGAGCCTGCTTCTCCCTCTCTCTCTGCCTCTCCCCCTGCTCATGTTCTCTCTCTCTCTCTCTCTCTCTCTGTATCTCTGTGTCTCAAATGAATAAATAAAATCTTTAAAAAAAAAAAAAAAGAGTCCCAGTGAGGTGGGAATTTAGATGCAAGCTTCATGTACTTCCCCAATTTACAAGAGGCTTTTTTAACCTGATAACAAAGGGAAATAAAACATTTAACATGTGTGTAATATAATAATTTTAGTTCCGTAATAAAATGAGAGATTTGATATTTACTTTAGTAAAACAGGAGAATAACAATTTGGAAAAATATTTTGATAAGGGAGGCCCTCGGGGGAGGAAGGGAATGAATGGAAACAACAAATGGTTCTAGAACTAGTTTCCTTTTTAAGGAAATAAAAATATAAGGCATTAAATTAAATTTGAATTTCAAAAAAATATGTGTTCACATGATTATGTCCCATGCAATACTTTGGACATACTTTAGCCAAAAATTTACTTGTTGTTTCTTTGAAATTCAAACTTGACCCAGCATCCTGTATTTATCTGGCAACCTACCTGGATTAGAATTTGAGTAGGAGAAAGCAGAGATGAGTGCTGGTGAGGAAAAAAGAAACAAAACAGACAAAAATGGTAGTCGGCCATATCAACCAAGACGGAGGCGAAGAGGGACAGTGAAATCTACTGTTCAGTTTTAAACTAAATTCTATATGGCGCCACGATGTGTCCCTTCTCAATTAGAGCCCCATACTCCACTGAAGAGCCACTACATAAAGCTTATGTAAGAGTTGGATGGGCTAAAGGGTTAACATAGTGGAAATTATAGGGGTAAAAAAGAAAAAAAATGCAAAGACTAGATTAAGGTGATAATTTAAAAAATCATGTGTGGTCTTGAGCTCAGCATGGCTAAAACTGGAGGTGCAAACATCACCAGGACTTTATTTCTCTCGTGCTTCAGAACTTGCTCCATTCTCAAGGTGGCAAAATGGCTGGGGCATCTCCTATGTTCCATTTTTCATGTTTGAGCAGAAAAGCTTATCTATTCCCCTGAAACAGCTCTAGAGAGGATTTAATGAATTGCTTTGGTTTTATTTGAATTGCATTCTTATTATCCCTAAATTAGACAGTATGTACAGGGACAAAATGTTCTGACAAGCCAGACCTGAGCTGAATACCCATAGCTGGAGCCCAAGATAGAGTCATCTCACACTGAAGCAACTGAGAAAAGATAATGAATTCTGAGAAGAAAATTGGCTATTATTCCAAAAGAAGGGTTATCGATGCTTCATGGCCAAAAACAAACACTCAAGCAAGCAAACAAACAGTAATTATCCACTATAAGGTTTAAATAGTCTATTTGATTTGGATTTTAAGAGTGGGGCAGTAGTGATTGACATCTGGGTTATGCAAATTTTTCTCCACTTTCTTCATTGTAAGAGTCTGAACTTTAACAACTTAACTTATAATCCCTTTTATCTTGCTATAAAACCTGTTCCATATAAGTGCTTAATAAAAACAGAATGAGGGGCACCTGGGTGGCTCAGTCATTGGGTGTCTGCCTTCGGCTCAGGTTCTGATCCCGGGGTCCTGGGATTGGGTCCCGCATCGGGCTCCTTGCTCCTTGGGAAGCCTGCTTCTCCCTCTCCCACTCCCCCTGCTTGTGTTTCCTCTCTCGCTGTGTCTCTCTCTGTCAAATAAATAAATAAATAAAATCTTAAAAAATAAATAAATAAAAGCAGAATGAATAAATGAACAAATAAAAGCAAATGCTATGTTCTAGACATGCAGATTTTAAAAGTTGCTATACAAAGTATTAAAAGACCTGAATCAACAGAACAAACTTTAAGCCTTAAATAGATTTTCTGTTTAAGTTAATCATATATGTGAGATGGCATATAAATCAGCAGGGAAAAATGTGAACCTCAAAACTTGTATCTCTAGAAAAATTTGAGTGGGTAAATCACTGCGCCACTTAATTGTTGAAGTGACTTTAAACTAGTTACTCATCGGGTGCCTGGGTGGCTCAGTTGTTAAACGTCTGCTTCAGATCATGATCCTGGGGTCCTGGGATCGAGCCCTGCACCAGGCTCCCTGCTCTGTGGGAAGCCTGCTTCTCCCTCTCCCACTACCCCCTGCTCGTGTTCCCTCTCTCTCGCTGTCTCTCTCTCGTCAAAAAAAAAAAAAAAAAAAAACCTCAAAAAATAAATAAATAATTAAAACATAAACTAGTTATAGGAAGAAAGCTACCTGACAGGATTGTCATGATGAGTAAATAAGCTATGTATATGCAAATGCTGACCAGTTTATAAACTCTATGAGCACTGGGAACACCAGGGCAGATCTGGGAACTAGTCCAATACCAAGCATAGTGGAGACACTTGATAAATGTTTCCTTAACAGAAATCTGAGTATAGAACATTAAAGAAAGTTGTTCTGTAGAGTGTGTGTGTGTGTGTGTGTGTGTGTGTGTGTCAGTTTTCTATTATGGATATGTAATAAGACTGACAAAGAAATGAGCAACTAAAATTGTAGCTTTCTCTTCCCACCCCCATTCCTTTCTCTCATCCTTTAAGGAAGATCTATAAGAATTTTGTGTCTCTGTTGTTATAAATTCCACAAAGAAAAAAGTTACCTATCTTTATAGTATTTGGTAACATAAACAGGAATTTTTTTAATGGCCAGAAAACTTTGTTAAGTCTAATTTAATATGCCTGTATTTCTACAGGTTTTACTTAATTGTTAAACTTTCTCTGTCAAATAATACTCATACCATCTACAGTAAGTCCCACATGATTACATAAAACCATGTTATACAACCCACAGAAATTCCAAGTATATCAACTTATTTATATTTATAAAAAGTTCTCAGATCTGTGAATTGGGCTTACTGATGATCAATATGTAATTATGATAATAATGAGAAAAGAAGTTTAGAATCAAAGGCATGTTCCTACTGTTAAGACTGTAGGAAAAAACTTCTAATATTAGAATGACTGGCATTTGGATGGTTTACCATTAACCTATTAGTTTTTACTATATGCCTGTCAGTGAACTTGCTGCTAGCTAGATAATATAAATAATAATATTAAAATCATATCACATATCTAGTTGCTGAGTCCTATATGTTGATAATCTCTTTGAGGCATTTGGTATATGTGGGGGTTTTGTTAAATACTTTAAAATAAAATCTGCATTTAATTGATTAGAAAAAGTAATTTACGCTTATAAAACAGATCAGAAATGTAGAAAGCTTGTACAAACAACTGAAAATTACCGACAAATCTACCACACGGACAACCCTTAATAGTTTAGAATATATTCTTCTAAACCATCTTCTCCATACAAACAAATACATATCCCAAAACATGCATCCTGTGTGTGGGAAGGGTGGCTGTAGGGTTGGGGGTTGGAGGAGAGGGAGTTATTAGAAAAGGCCATCCTAGAGTTGATATTTGAGAGGCTGAGAGAGAGGACATGTGTGATCAGCACATAGAGAACAATGTGGAACATGATGTGAGAGGAGGCAGGAGAATTCAAGAAAATGAATTCTGCCAATAACAAGAGTGAGCTTGGAAGTTCATTGTTCACACAACCGCCAGATAAGATCCCAGCTTGAGTTTGGCCTTGTGAGACACTGAGGAGAGGACCCAGTTGAGTCTACAGAACTCTGAGATAACAAAATAGATAAATGTTTGTCACCAAACGTCTTGTAATTACTTACACAGCAACAGCAAACTAAACAAATGGGAAATTATTAGGCAAAGAAGTGTCAGAATTGGTCTGCATTTTAAAATGTTCCCTCTTTGGGAAAAAAAGAGAAGGGGGAAGGGAAGGGAGGAGAAGGGAGAAAGGTAAAAAGGGAAAGAAAGAAATCCTGAGTTTATGCAGGAAAACAAAACAAAACAAAACAAAAAAACAGAAAGACTAATCGGGAAGCCTTTGCAGTAATCTCGGACAAAGAGAGGAGATTAAATAAAGGATAAAGGATGTAGTGATGGAAATTAAAATAAAAATGTCCATGAGGATTGCGCTACTTCAGTTACTCATTCAAATGAGGATGTTTCAGGAAGTGTGCTAGTAAGCAGGGATATAAAAGATTGTGCTGAAAATCTTCCAACCTTCTTTCCAGATCCAGTCTCTACCCTCTCTCCTCCTTCCCTGTCTTTCTGGACACCAATCTGTGGGGACTCCAGGTAGGAATTTTTCTGGCCTCTGGTTCCGACTTGGATTTAACCAAAGGGGAGCACTGGTAAGAGATAGGGAGGAGAGAAGAAAGTGAAGTCAGAGTACTTATTTTCATTTCCTCCGAGTGGAACACTGCGAACTGGCTACCTCACTTAACTAAAAGTCATAACTCCTGTTGGGTGGCCCAACCCCTTCTCTCCTTCTGGGTCTGGCACCTGCTCCTTCCTAGTTCCCCCTTCAGACCTAACAATGGGTACTAGGTCTGGAAAACCGCACTATCCCAGTGGAGGACCACTTCATTTTAAACAGTGCCATTGCAAAAAGTAAATCCACGGACATGAGCTTTTACGAGAAATAAAAGTATATAAAGAGACAAAGACCTACTCTTGGAAAATGTCAACATTTTTTAAATTAAAAATATAATGTAGTTTATATTTATTGAGACAGGCACTATATACACTGTTATGTATTTTCTCAGTGGAGAAACTGAGGCTACAGGAGGGAAAGAGTGTTTGCCCCAATGTCATACCTCTAGAAAGTAGTGGAGCAGACAGTCTTGTTCCAAAGTCCTCTCACTTGGATAGGTAATCCTGAAAATGAGACAGAAGAATTAGCCAAAGTGGAAACTGGAATATCACAGAAGTACAGTAAGAATTTCAAGAATATAAATGCTGTGGCATCTGCATAACTCAGTCGATTTAAGGGTCTTACTCTTGATTTCACCTCAGGTCATGATCTCGGGGTCCTGAGATTGAGCCTCATTGGGCTCCGTGCTAGGCTTGGGGCCTGCTTAATATTCTCTCTCTCCCTCTCCCTCTGGTCCTCCCTCCTCCCCCCACCCCTGCACACATGCATGTGCTTTCTCTCTCTCTACAAAAAAAAAAAAAAAAGAATGTAAATGGCAACAGTGTCAATCACTTCTGAACTTCTGAGTAATCAAATATGAGCACATGTGATATTCTTTGGATTTAGTTACATGGAGATTATTTTGTTTCCTTTATTTTTTCTTTGGCATTAGAAACAATGCTGCAACAAATTTCTTTTCTTTTTTTTTTTTAAAGATTTTATTTATTTATTTGAGACAGAGAGAGAATGAGAGATAGAGAGCATGAAAGGGAAAAGGGTCAGAGGGAGAAGCAGACTCCCCGCCAAGCAGGGAGCCCGATGCGGGACTCGATCCTGGGACTCCGGGATCATGACCTGAGCCGAAGGCAGTCGCCCAACCAACTGAGCTACCCAGGTGCCCGCTGCAACAAATTTCTTACACGTATACATGACATTCTTGTCTTTTCCTGGAAGTGAAAGAGCTGGATGAGTGTGCCTATTTTAAAATTAATAAATAATTCCAGTTTGCTGTCCATAAAAGATAGACATTTATACTCCTGTCAATAACATAGTACGAGAGTCTATGTTCCATTAAACCTTTTCAACAAGGCTATCGGTCTGTCTGATGTTTGTCAGTCTAAGAAAATTAATATTATTTTAATTGTGTTTATATGCATTTGATTACTAGGGAGGGAGAAATTCTATGCACATAACCACTGAACATGAATCTGACAAAAATCATAAGAGAAACTCTGTAAGAGATGCCTTCTTAATGTCTGATAAAGCCTAAGTCCATGATGTCCATTATCATATTTTCTTTTTGGGTAATATTAGCTAAAATTAACTCATGAAAAATATGCTTCTATACTTCATTTACCTTGCTGCATTTTATTGCTGTACAGCAACTTTGAGCATCTGACATTTCTCATGCAGCCAAATACACATTTATTGAGCAAGGTGGCTGCTGAGGCTGCTGCTAGTGATGATGACAGTGGGGACAACAATGACAATGGCATATATATGCCTTATGAACCCTCTTTTATGTTTGGGTGTTTTCTAATATTAAAAAAATTTTGCATGAAATTGCAGTTAGGAATTAAATTCTCATTTATATTTCAGTATATTTTTCTATGATAAGAGTGCAAAAGTGAACAGGAATGAACACAGAGTCTAAAACAGGAAACAGGATGAAATGTGACCTCTGCTCACTTGTGGGAAGTGTGAGTATTTGTGTTTGTGTTAATAGCTCTTTGCTATCCTTTCTCTAGTTCTGCCTACTGTTCTACAGTTCCATCTAGGGTACAGTTTTTATTTACACCCTTAATTTGTCAGTATAGTTTAAGCAATACATTTCCTAAATAACAATCTCCCACTACTATCACCATGACTTCATTTCTCCAACCAAAACATTTCTCTGGCATTTGATGACTTATTCTTACTATATCTGCTATGTACATATCCTTTATCACCAGAAATACCATGAAGTAGAGACAATATATATTTGTGGTATTGGTGGCCCATGTGTACAAGGAGGATTGGAAAGTTGGGCTCTAAAATAACAAAGCAGGGCGCCTGGGTGGCTCAGTCGGTTAAGCGACTGCCTTCAGCTCAAGTCATGATCCCAGGGTCCTGGGATCGAGTCCCACATCGGGCTCCCTGCTCAGTGGGAAGCCTGCTTCTCCCTCTCCTACTCCACTTGCTTGTGTTCCTTCTCTCGCTGTCTCTCTCTCTCTCTCTCTCTCTGTCAATTAATTAAATAAATAAAATCTTTAAAAAATAATAATAATTAGAAAAATGAAATAAAAATTTAACAAAATAGGTAGGTAATGACAAAATAATGAAAAGAACAAATAGATATTAAACCTATCAACCTAAATTGGAACAAACTGCTAAGAAATATCAAATTTTAGTGTTTTCACTTTTGGAAAACAATTATGCATCATATGAATATTTTCCTAATAAAACTCACTCGAAATAATAATTTTAATTGAAAAACTCTCACCACTTAATCACATCATATTATTCACTCAAAAAGTTCATTTTCCTCCTATAATATCTAGCACGATAATATTCATGCAGAAGAGGGAGGCTCAAAGATATACAATGGTCTCTTGTAACAAAACTTAAACATTATCTAGGGGCATGCAAATGCTGTTGGGTAATACAGGGCAAGATATAAGTGACAAAAAACTCTGTTAGAAGGGGCTTTTATATGTAAATGTTGCTAGGTTTCCTGTCTTATAAATTTGGCCTCATTGTTCTGTTGCTTTGTATTTCATGAGGTAGGTGGCTCTATCATAAATTGTGTACATTAGAATCTGTATAGCCAGACACTTTTATTTGCAAGTGACAAAAAAATTCACTTCAACCAGTTGAAGCCAAATGGACACTTACTGGGTCAGTCCAGACAACAGTTCTTGTGAGGTATGGCTTCATACAGAGGTTCACACAGTATCTTTAAAACACGATCTCTTTACGTTTCGCTACATCCTCCACCCAAGATTGGCTTCACATTGACCAAGCTCTGTCATGGAACAAATCCAAGCAGTAAGTCTGTCACTTTTATCTATCAGTTGAGCAACTCCAGAAAAATGGAACATTTATTTTGATATAGTTCCCAGAAACACCCCAGAGCTGGCTTTCATTGGTTTGGCTTCCATCATATGCAACATCCCCAAATTCTGCAGTGTGATTGGGAGGGTCTGGTGTTCTGATTGGGCAGTCGGGGTTCTATGCCCAAGTGGCTGACCCCATCCTAATCAAATGCACTTGGACTAGAAGAGAGCTACTAAAAAGTCTTGCATCCTGAAATATCTCAAGAATGAGTACATTTGAGCTATTTCTATCTGATCCATAAATAAGGAATGCTGAAAGTGCTGAACATTCTTTCACAAAAGCAGCAGTATTTTCATTTTCTTCTTTTGAGGCACAAGTGGCTCATTAGCTTCAGAAAAACACATTAGTATTTAGTTGTAATTTAATATGACCCTTTCATGGTCAACCATTATTAAAGCCAAAGTGATTATAGTGAAACACTAATTGTCTCCAAATGTCCTCCACTTCAGGGGTAGATACAAGTAAGAGAAGGAGGTGCTCACAATTAGCTAAAGAAAGATAGTGTGTGTGGCACTTAACTCTTGAGTTAGGATGCTTATTTGGAAAAGCGGTGAATAAGACTGAATATTATTATAATATACAGAGCCAATGGAGATGACATAATGAATATGTGGTATAATAGAACCATAAAAGCACAGGCTCGCAAAAAGCTAATAAAAAGGTAACCCATAGATTCACAAGAATGACCAGAGACCAGAGCATATATTAATCAATGCGAATGGGTACATTAGAAGGCATATCCCTAATTGTATTCCTTAGAACCACAGTTCCACAGGGTGTGGAGAGTCCCTCGATGAAAAAGGCAAAAAAGGATTCACTGGCAAAATAAGGTTTAAAAAATCCGAGTGAAATTAAGTTAAAAAGTTCTCTTTACTCCACAGTATCTCTAACTAGGTCCTAATAAGCATTCGTTCCTAACTTCTTGGCTGCTGGCACAAAGACCCAAGGAACAGCTCCTACTGACATTGGTTGGGCTGAGGTCAGGAAGAAGTAGGTATTGGGATTACCTGAGGTCAGCTCACACTAAAGCTAAGCTAGATGTTACATATTAGGTGTATTTTACTTCTGACAGATCAGGCCATGGGCAGTCAGAACAGTGGACTGGATGTGGACATAAACCAGGCTTTGACTTAACGAGCCACAGAGAGGTTTGGGCAAGGCACAGATAGATTCTGAATACTCTCTGAGGACATTCTTCCACGTCGTTCTGAATGACTTCCTCGATCTGCCTTTTTTCTAGTCCTTTGTCATGGCCCGATTCATTTTAAGAAGGTGTAATCCTTTTTACCAAGGTAATAACAGAGTTAATAACTCACACTTACAGAGTACTGACTAGAGGTACCATTCTAAACTTTCAATGTATTAACTTATTTGATTGTCAAACCACTCTATAAAAGAAGCAGTTTTATTAGTGTAATGGAGGAAAATGAATAGCAGGTAAATTAACTAAATTGCATGAGAGACGGAAGCAGACATTAAAAGCTGTCAGCCTAGCTCCGAAGTGCATAGCCAACCAGGCTGCCTGCTTGTCTCCATAACATCAGTTTCCAGTATCTGCTTTACGTTAAAAATCAACAATAAAGACTTTGGATGAGTAGTAGGAAATCACCATCTTCATATCGTTCAAAGAGCTAAGAGGCTTGTCTTTCTCAAAACCCACTGCCTGGAAGGCAGGAAGAGGCTTGTGTCCAAGGACAGAGATTAAGACATTATTTAACTATACGAAACTCACAATTTCCTCAGGACAACATATGGCCTCCTCAGCCACAGACTTCTGCTCCTGCTCCAAATTTTACAAGTTATATGTATTTTATTCTCTATGTCCCCCCCTTTCCCATTCTAAAGCATTAAAAATGTCCCTTATAATATTTTGCTTCTACACCTTTAGCATTTTGCAAGCAGAAAACACTTTCAACTGCCCTTACCCCTTATTTCTAAACGTATACCTATTGCCAAGATTAGGCAACCAAATTTTTCAGGAGGAAGGAGGCGGGGAGGTTGTCTCTTGAAGATCTAGAGGAGGAGAAAGAGACATGCTCACACATGAGGTGGTTGGCACTTTGCTCAACTTATCTCTTCGCTGTGCTGTGGTGTGGGGCTCAGGGCAACTGCTGTGGAGCAGAAGTGGGGAGGACAAAGCGAGGCATGGGGCCCTCAGCTTCCACAGGGCTTGTTCTGTTCCCAGCATGGCCCAAAAGCAGTCACCAAACTTCAAGGGAGTTCATGCGAATGTCTTAGTGATAACTACCCAAGACTGTAGCTATCTTCCCGAACAGTTTACTCTTGTAAGTTGTGGGGATGTTTCCATAACCCTACGGGAGTTAGAAAAGAGGTCAGTAGTAATGGAAAACTGGTTATTTCTACCAGTCTAGCACATCAGTTCTCAACTGAATGTGATTTTCCTTCCCAGGGCACATTTGGCAATGTCTACAGACATTTCTGATTGTAGCAATTGGGGGCGGGCTGTTGCTACTGGCATCTAGTGGGTAGCGACTGTCAAACTTACAAATTAAATCGTTGTTTTACTAGCAAAATGAGTTTATTTGGGAATAGTGGAGGAACCATAATTCAAGACAAGGAAACTAAAGCAAAAACCACAGGCAAGTCTGACGTGATGATGGCAAGGTCAGCTTCTAGTAGATTTTAGGAGGAAATTGGGGATGGTTGTTTTGAATAAAAGTTCACTGGAGAAGAACCAGTTTGAATTTGGGAAAGCTTCTGCCCGGCTGCAAGCTATTGTGAGCATGTTGTTGCTGGAGCAGGGAGAGATCTTCCTTTTTTTTTCTTAAAAGCAGGAGATAAAATTCCTAGGAAAAAAATGTCCTCCTTTGTCAAGATTATTCTTACCTTCCTGCTGGATATGCAGGCAGAGGTACATGTACAAGAGCTTCCCATTTAGGGCCTCCCAACTTGATTTCAAGTGAGGTTTTCTATACTCATTTGGACAAGACCAAGGATGCTGTGAAGTATCCTACAGTGCCCAGGCCAGCCACCACCACCACAACCACAACAACAAATGACTGGCTCAAAATGCCAACAGTGTCAAGGTTGAGAAATCCTCATGCGCAAGCAGCAAAGGGTTCTAAGGTTGACTTAGTTTAATTCCAAGGGAGGGGAGAAAGTAAGAGAAACATCTCATTTTTTTTCCACACTCAAGACTATGGATGATGTAGAGCTAAAGTATCTTGCACTCTCTTCATTTGCTTATAAAATGAATCCATGATATACAGCGTTAGGAGCAATAAGGAAAATTATACGGTCAGTTAAACACTTGATTTTATTCACTTTGTATCAGAGAAATAGACCAATCTTCACCTGGCCATTTGGACTGCTGTCAGCAGTGCAGAGCAGACTGGGCATCATAGCCTTGATTTAAGCAGTCTGATGCCGTAATGCCCCGGGAGCTCACCATAATGCAGCCAACCACCTCCAGGTAGCTCAAGTGCTTACCTGTGGACAAGCCCAGATACTGCCAGCCAATCGGCAACATCCAGAGAGACTTTGTTCAAAGGAACAGGGACAGTTCAAAGTCTTTCTTTCCCTCCACCTCATTCTCTAGAGCCTTTTAACTCTCTTCTACTTTAGGTGAGGGGCACAGAGGTAAAATTTCCCATTCATCATTCCATGGTGAGCTGAGCCTCTTGAGTTCTTTTCTATAACCAAAGTGTATCAGTATTTTCTGTAAATCCAAAAATATGTCACAGAATTAATAGAGGTGTCAAGGAGAGAAAGAGCTGACAGGAAAGATTTTAGGATAAAATATTGAATCCGTTTTGAAGGACATTTACGTTCTACCCTTTATCCTGTTAAAAAGAGAGAACAAGGGAAGAGATTTTAGGAAACACAGAACTAAGCTAAGCACCAGGCATCTGAGATAGCACGGAGCTAAAATATTACACTGATGATAATTATATGAATAAATATAAAATTATGATTTATTGCTCTGTAGAGACCCTTTGGTAAGGAATTAAGATTTGATAGCACTACTTAAAATTAACATCCTGAGATGAATTTTGAGGGTTTGATAGAATTACTTTTTAAAATCCTAAATCTATGGGAATTTATACTGAAGTATATCTTAAAACTAATTTTTCATTTTCAATATATGAATGGAAGCATTGGGGATAAGGGCTGATATTGCGGGTCCTCAGAGCCACAATTTGCTCTTCCAATATAAACTATAATATTGTCAAAATGCATAAGATTCAGGGAAATATTAAGCTGTATCTACAACAAATGTCCACAGGTAAGGTAAAGGGGAGTTTAATCCATGCAATTTAAACATGCAACCATTTTGACACACTCAGATGAACTAAACTCATTTTATACTTAGATATTTGTAATCATACAATGCAATTTTCATGACTACAAAACATTAATTATAGATCAACATTTCAGTTTGGAAAACCTGACCTTACATTTTCAAAATAACAAGACCCAAGGTTGAGGTACATGGAAGGCAAGTGTTTGGGCAAATATCAATCAATCCTTTTGCAGGGAGTAGCTAGCTGTTCCCTGCCATTTATAAAAACTATTTAAATCCCAAGAAGTTAGGTGCAATTCCATCAACCATATCATGGTGAAGCACTGCCCCTCTCTTCATAATGTGACAGTCAGTAGTATGCTAAACATTCTTCTCTCTCAACAACAGTAACTGGTTAATGTCTTTTGGATTTCGGTTCCCAAACTACCTAGGCAGTACAAAATCTTTAGCCATTTCTCACCATTTACCTATATAAAAACAAACGATGAACAAACAGACACAACATGAAACCAGACAAACACACCAATCTCTGGGCACCACTGTGGTTGGTTGCTCAAAACCTGGCATGGAAAGTGAGAACTTCTTTTACGGTATAGTTATTATAATTTTGCTCCATGTCTCTTCTCTCTGGAATGAAAGCTTGCCTCGGGTGCACTGTTCCCTTAATTCAGCCCTATATCCCTATGGCCTGATACCTAGCAGGAGCACAGAAAAGTGTTAGCTTGAATGAAAGAATGATATTTCTTATTTTTATGTAGTTTTAGCTTATATGCAAAAGGCCCTTCTCAGTCCATCCAGGAGGCCATAATAACGAAAGAATGATGAAGCAATCTGCCTCATCCCTTGCCCTTGGAAATTTCCCTGACAAAAACCACCATTTCTGGGAAATAATACAATGATGACAGAAGAGAAACAGGCAATCTGAACCATACACCACAGGGAAGGGCAAGGTCTTTAATAAATTACCTCTCATGTGAAAGATGGTTAGAGGTGGAATTAAGTGTTTCCTATAGCCTGGCAGCGGATGTTTAAGCCAACACAGAGTTATATATTTTATATACTGAGAGCCAGTCTTGGCCCCTGGGAACCATCAACTACTGAATTAAATTTAATCACCTATGTTCATTTATTATGGATCCCCAAAAGGCTTTTCTCCATGGTTCTGGGCAGCTGTGTTGGTTTCCCTTCAGGTTTTTCCTAACTTTTTAACCTTGAGGCTATTTTTCTTTTCCCCAGTTTTATTCATTTCTGCTTAAATGTAACTTTTTTTTTTCCCTAAGAAAGTAAGCACAAGCATTTTCAAAATTGAAAAATACAGGTCCTAGGGAGAGAGATTCTAATTTAATGTCTTGCTTTTTAAAGTGAATTTGTATTTTAAAAAAATGATTTTTTTTAAATATAAAAAATATTTTTAAAAATGAATATACAAAATGAATTTGTATGTTACAAAAATACCTGATATCACCATAAAATCTCTGGGCTCAAATGAACACTATTCATTGTTAAAAATGCAATTTGCTAAAAAAAAAAAAAGTAATAAAGCCTGGAGAATTTGGGAGTGTTTAGATACATTCAGACAGTAGCTGAACTACAGCCACTTAACTATAGGTCATGATTTTTCATTAACTTTAATATCCAGCACATTCACCATTGCCCTGCTCCTTCTCCTTATACAAGAAAGTCACTGTGTACTGCTCTCTTAAAGACTTAGTAAATGAACAAAATTGTTTCCAAATTATTCAAATAATTGTCCTTTATTTTCTTTGAGCTTAGTCCAGTTTGATGTTTTTCATCAATTTATCCCTCCAGAGCAATTCCCCTGCCACACGCAGAGGTAGAAGCCTTTTGTTCTGTGTCTTAAATATGAACATCGATCACAATAATTTACTCTCTCATTCAATAAAAGCCCTAAGGCCTATTGCAATGCCTGATACATAGTAAAATGGCACAGTTCCTGACCTCCAAAAGTGTTAAGTTAGGCTGTGGCAAAACCTGTGGTGATTAATGTCATATAATAACCACATGACCGAAGATGAGAGTCACCCTAATTTCCCAGGGCAGCTGGGCAAGATAGACAATTCTGAGAAAGCTGTATAGTTTGGGCTCTGAAGAAAGGTTGATTACATTCCACTAAAGAGAAAAATGAGTTTGTATGTCAGTGTTGTGTATCTGTGCATGGGAAGTTATAGAAAGTTTGGGGAGAGCACAGGATCATGTTTTGTTTTGTTCTGTTTTCTGTGTGTATGATAAAACAGTCTGAATTTGATAAAAATATGGCAATGTGAAAATACACTGTATTTCAAGGAAATCTTGAGTAGTCTCCTAACTATTAGACGTTAAGGGACATTTTCCTTTTTCTTCAAGAAATACCCAAGAGGTACAATATTGCTTTAATTACCACTGCTTTGTAATGTAACTTGAAATTTGGAATTGTGATACCTCCAGTTTTGTTTTTCTTTTTCAAGATCGCTTTGGATATTTGAGGTCTTTTGTGTTCCAAACAAATGTTAGGATTGTTTGTTTTAATTCTGTGAAAAATGCTGTTGGTATTGTCATAGGGATTGCATTAAATCTGTAGACCTCTTTGAGTAGTATAGAAACAGGTGATGGGGATTAAGTGTACTCTTGGACACTTATCATGATAAAAAAGTAAAATAAAATAATAAAAAAGAACACCCAAGAGGCAAGAAAGAGCCACCGTAGAAAATTTAAACTATGAAAAATGTATATCTGGTCACTTTATAGAAGATGGAGAGAGAAAGCACTTAGAAGCTTGCTCAATAAATACAGTATCAGTAGGAGGAATAGTTACATTCCACTTGAATCATTGTAAAATTTATTTTTAATTTAATAGCAGCTCAAGATTATCAATATTACACGTAAATCTACATTTATGGAAAAATGTGCAGCATTAAATGTATATATTTACGAAAGTAGCATGGATTTACATGAACCTCACCTTAGACTCAAAATAAGGCAAAATACTTGAAGTATCACTTGGAACATCAGTAAATCAAGATTCCAAAGTTTGGAATTGGCAAAGTAACACAACTTCTAGAAATTATTTGTAAGTATATAATCCAAAATGCCTATTTAGTAAAAGAAATGCCACAAAATTTGTATACAATATGATCCAACTATCAAAATTTCTATACTCAACAAGCTTTTAATACAGACACAAAATTTGGGAGGTTGCTATGTAAAAAATATTACCGCCATTGTCTTTGGGAGGTGAGGTTATTGGTGTACTCATTAAATTCTTCTAGGTTTCAATAGGTATGTAATTACAAAAATCATGGAAGGGAAGGAAGGAAGAAGGGAGGAAAAGGGGGAAGGAGGCAGGCAGTAAGGGAGTAAGAGAAGGAAGGAGTAGGAAACAGAAAGAAGGAAGGGAGGGAGGAAGTGGGGAGGGAGGAAGAAAGGGAACCAGGGAGGAAGGAAGGAAACAGCCACTGACAGTGAATTAGAGGATAAAAAACTTTTCAGTATGTCTACATTCAGTAACTTCTATATTTTTTGTCATTGAAATAAACTTGTTTTATTAGTTTTAAGTTTGTTTGTTTGTTTGTTAAACAGAAGGCAGTTAAAAGGGTGAGTTATTACATGACTTCCCTAATTGGAAATGGGGGAGATTTGGGGAGGAAAAATAAACTAACGAGAAAGCTACACGGGTAGGAGCTCAGTAACTGGTTGTTAAATGTAGAAACCTAAACATTTATAAATATTTGGACCACTTTACAAGATCTTGGACTGTGAGTATGAATTATTGGTCTGCTCTTGTTGTGTGCTGCAGTTTTTCTTTTCATCACTCATGCCAATTAATTGTTCCTATTTCTATGGAAAGGAGCTTTAGTGATTTAAAAAATGAATTTTTTCAGCAGGTCACCACTAAGATCCACACACTTGCATGTATGTAGATCATACACATTGCCCTACATATCCTGTTGTGATCTGCCATCTTTGACCTTTCCTGGTTATGGCATTGTGAAATATAAAGGTCCCAGTATATGCAAACTGAAAACAAGGAAATTAAACATTTATCCCAGGAAAGACAGAATGCTGTTTAATAGTTCTGCTCACTAATTCTCAGTGTTAAATCCTAGTAGAGAGAACTGGGTTCACATAATACTACTGAATTCAACAACAAAAAAAGAAAGGTCTATTCATCCAACCATTCCCACTAATTTCTCCAATGCATTTTTTATTGTTTGCTATTCCCCAAAGGATGAAATTCAATATGTAAAATATGTGTTTTTTTAAGAGATGAATCAGCTACTAATGCCAAATTCAATGAACTCAGCCGCTGAATTCACATCCCATTATTATAAGAGGGGAAAAATAAATGATGCCCCAAATTTCAACTATTTTTCTCAGAAGCTTCAAGCTGGAAATTAAGGGTAAGTTATTGGAGTGCTTAGGAACCAAATTGATATTTGGAAAATAGAACTCACATAATGATTTTTCCATCCAGTTTATTTATTCTGAATCCAATAGCCATTAATACACTTTAAACTCCAGGGAACTGAAGGAACCAATGTGGAGTTACTTTATTATCTCATTTATAGGGATTATATGACTTTAGAAAAAGCTATGATTACAGAAAAAAGTGACTTTACCCCTTCATTGCATACTACATAATATATTTATTTTGGAGACCCTCTCTACCTCCTCTAATATAAAAATACCACAAACAACACAGAGCTCAGGAAATCATATGAAATATTCTCTTTCCTTTGATTTTTCTCCAGAAAGAAAATCATCATCCAAGTTGTCACTAGCAAAACCTTCTGATAATGAAAGGCCTTCATAAGAGGAGATGATGGGGCTATGTAAGTGATTAACAACACTAATATTTATGTGATGTAGTCTAATTCATGGTCTAAAGCAAGAGAGGAATACAATGAATTTGGCCGGCAAATTTATGTGTAGATCACAGCTTGCTAAAAATAGAACTCTGTAAGTCAGTCTATTTGAAGGAAAAGAACCTATTGATGAATCACTGCCATTTGATACTTTGAACATCTGTCTTGTTATTGACTTCTCAAAAAGGGTATACAAGCGCAGCATGAAGCAATGAAAGGAGCAAGGAACAGTAGTTAGGACACATGAGTTCCAGTGCTGTCTCTCTCCTAAGCTGAGTGACCCAAAGCAAGTTCTCACCACTCTGGACCTGAGTTTTTTCCTCAGTGACCTGACGGATAACTGTTAGATTATCTCTACTGTCCTTGCAGGCCTAAAAATCCATCTTCTATGAACAAAAAATCCAAGTATGAAGTCCTAGAACCATACCATTTGACAAAATACAACTGATCCAGGTGCCAGAGGTGAATTGTTTCTCTCAGGAGCTACTGCCTTGCTTTGGTTTTAAAGAAGACATTAATGTAGCCAAAACCAAAAGGTGCAGGCTTATAGAGTATACATTTGAATTGGTCATCATGACATGAAAAATGCTCCAAATAGATAACAGTACAATTGGGTGGGTTATTCAAAATAACTGTTTGGGCCTAGTCGAAGGGTGCTTACATTTTTAGAGGAATTAATACAGAAATACAGCTGTTTTAGGGGCTCCTGGGTGACTCAGTCAGTTACGCGTCTGCCTTCAGCTCAGGTCATGATCCCAGGGTACTGGGATCGAGCCCCATGTCGGGCTCCCTGCTCAGCTGGAGCCTGCTTCTCCCTCTCCTCCCAGCTTGTACTCTCTCTCGCTATCTCTGTCACTATCTGTCTCTCTCTCTCTCAAATAAATAAAAATAAAATCTTTAAAAAAAACACAGCTCTTTTGATGGCTGCATAATATACAGCCATCAAAGGGGAATGAAATCTTGCCATTTGCAATGACGTGGATGGAACTGGAGGGTATTATGCTGAGTGAAATAAGTCGATCAGAGAAAGACATGTATCATATGACCTCATTATGAGGAATATGAGGATATTCTCATATGAGATATGAGGAATTCTTAATCTCAGGAAACAAACTGAGGGTTGCTGGAGTGGTGGGGGGTGGGAGGGATGGGGTGGCTGGGTGATAGACACTGGGGAGGGTATGTGCTATGGTGAGCACTGTGAACTGTGTGAGACTGATGAATCACAGATCTGTACCTCTGAAACAAATAATACATTATATGTTAAAAAAAAAAAAGAAAAGAAGATAGCAGGAAGCGAAAAATGAAGGAGGGGAAATCGGAGGGGGAGAGGAACCATGAGAGACGATGAACTCTGAGAAACAAACTGAGGGTTCTAGAGGGGAGGGGTGTGGGGGGATGGGTTAGCCTAGTGATGGGTATTAAGGAGGGCACGTATTGAATGGAGCACTGGGTGTTATATGCAAACAGTGAATCATGGAACACTACCTCAAAAACGAATGATGTAATGTATGGTGATTAACATAATAAAAAAAACAGCTGTTATGCTGATAAGAAATGTGTATGTGTATATTTTTATAAAGAAATGTTTATAAGATATTTTGTTTCATTTTACTTATGCTTTACAGAACACAAAACCATTTTAAAGATTTTATTTATTTATTTGAGAGAGAAAGGGAACAAGAGCACAAGTGGTGGCGAGGAGCAGAGGAGGAAAGAATCTCAAGCAGACCCCACACTGAGCATGGAGTCTGATGCAGGGCTTGATCCCACGACCCCAGTATTGTGACCTGAGCTGAAATCAAAAGACAGACGCTCAACCAACTGAGCCACCCAGGCGCCCCCACAAAATAAATTTCTAAATGTTTCTCCAAAGACATTTAAATGGAAAACTGTAATAAATCGCAGAAAAGCCAAGAAAATAGTACCATTTTTAAAAATTAAAAATAGATCTGGAAAATATAAATTCAGCAAAATCAGCTGGGGCCTATAATAATGGAAGTAAAAATAATGGTAACATTAACAATATCTAACATATGTGAGTGCTATGTGCCATGCATCATGATGAACACTTCCACTGAATTATTTTATTACGTTTCCCAAGTAATCCCATAAGATAGATATCATTATACAATGTTACAGGTCAGGAAAATTGATAATAGTCAATAAGTAAATGGCAGAATGAGCCAGGATGAATATATTGTTTTTCTCACAATGGTATCCACAAGCTAGAGCAATAAGAGTTTCTTTGGTCATATTTAATCTGGTTCTGTGCACAGGGCAATTACAAAACTAAGGAAAGTATTCTTCCCTTGGGTACTTTTCTATCCTCCTTGTTAGAGATGATCATTATGTGTCTAGTTTTTGGTATTTTTTCACTTTATTTTATTAAGGTAGAATATAAAAAGTGCACACTTGCACAGCTTGATTAATTTTTACAAAACGTACCCAAGCAGATTAACTCAAGTAACTTCCACCCAGGTTAAGATGTAGAACATTATCAGCAGCCCAACAACCTGTCTCATGCCCCTTCATAGTCATTACCCACCACAGAAAAGTAACCATTATTATGACTTTTATCATCGTAGACTAATTTTCCTGTTTTATAGCAATTTTCTTTCTCTTCATGGTGTCATTTGATCAAATGGAATTCTGAATTCTAATGACATTCTTTTTTAAACAGTGCTCTGTGTAAGAAATATTTACCCATGCCAAGTCATGAGGATATTCTGCTAGACTACCTTCTGAAAGCTTTATGGTTTTCACTATTAAATGTTAAATGACTACCTATTTGTAACACACCTAAATATCTGCATAAAAGGTCATTTTGTCCTATTTTGGTTCATAAGCCACCTTAAGACTGGTGAAAACTATAAAACCTTACCCTCATCTATAGGAAAAGTAGGGGAGGAGGTTTTACCAGTCACCTTCACTCTGATGACAAATTTATCTCCTGGACTTAATCCCCTAACTCTGTTATATGTCTATAAATGTAGGCAGACTGGAATCCAAAAATGTGCCCAAATAGCAAACTAAGGACAGAAGTGATCGGATCATTCAATGGGGGCAAGAAATAACTTTTAGAAAAGAAAGGTGGTGGTCTTAAATCAAAAAAAGCAAATTCCTTTAAGCCATCCCACAGGATCAGCAATGATTTCTTACAGTAGACAAAAGTTTCAGTAAAAGAGAAAGAAAGCACTCGTTTATGACTTTGGAAAGGTACACAAGAACTTTAGTAGGTTGCAGCAGTACAAGAAACCCTAGATACTGGCCTACAGTAGCACAGACACTCAAACAATTGTTGGAAACTGTGGAACATGCCACTAAATACCATATAATGAAAACTTCTAAGAACTATTTAAGGGGTTTACAAATGGAAGTGCTATATAAAGAATCAAAAGTAATGAAAAATAAGAGAGAAGACTAGAATATGTGAATGGATCTTGCAGCATATATTGAGCAAGATTTTAGCAACTTCAAGGGAATATTGTTAATTAAAAAAAAAAAGCTACAGTGTTCAGGGATGTTTGAATGAAGCAAAACAGAATGAAGTAACATATTTACTTAAATTAAAACTTCTTTCTGGTACAATATTGTTATAATTATTTCTCAATGTATCATGAGTTTAGGGGACCGGATACTTACATAGGTCTCTGCTCTCCTTGGGGGGTGGGGGGTGAATAAGGGTAAAAAAAAAAAAAAGAAAAAGGATTGCACAATGCATGAGAGTTTCAACTCATGAGACATTTTATAACACAAGAAGAGAGAAACTTGAAGTATTTGAGGTGGTGAATGTTTACCTTGCCTCTCCACACCATGCATGCACTGCCAGACACAGCAGATTAGGTTAAATTACTGCGGCGTTCATGTGCTCATTCCACATGAATTCCAGGAGAATTAAGTTACCAGGCAAGAATCCTTCAAAACCAGATAATTAGAGGATGTACAGACTCTAAAAGCAACAATATATTCCTGACAACACAGGAGGTACTTTTGAGTGACTAAACTTACACAGACTTTAGAAGAAGGTATTAAGGTAATTATGCAAGATAATTGTGGAGATTTCGGGATATATGTTCATAAGAATGAGATCTGTAACGATGTGGAAAAGATGAACTCATAGGTTAGTCAATTAACTCACCAGTAGGATGGTGAAGCTCAAGGAATGTGAGCTCAGGAGACAAACAGGTCTGTTTGGATAACAGCTTACTCGGTGATTAGTCTCTTAGGTATAGTTTTCTCATATGTAAAATCACTGTAAAAAAAATGTCTACATTGCAGAGCTGTTTTGTGAACTGTGCATACGCAGAACGCCTGAAGCCTAGGCAATGGATGAAAGCTATCACTGGGACTAACCATATCTTTCTCTTTTCATGGATGTCATTTGCAGTTAGTTATGAAATGGGGAGAGATCCTTGAAATTCCTATCTAAATCAAGATCTTTGGGGAGAAATAAAATAGAACAGTAGGCTATCAACTACTAGAAAAGAAAATGTGGCAGCTTTCAAGTCGGGCTTGTGGCTGCTACTTACTGGCCATGTAGGGCTATGGCTGCTACAAGAACTTTTATCAAAATGCCGAGTTTCTGACAAGTAAAAGGAGCTTTATTTTTGTTGCTTAGTTGACTGTAAAGAGTCACCATCTGTATAAATTTTAATTTTGATATTCCAGAGCCAGACTGGAATTATTCAACTAATTTCCATAAATTTCTTATAGTGGTCACAATTGTTCATCCTTATCAGTTAGACCCAGAGCTCAACGAAACTATTGTGAAGCTACAGGTGAAACCCTTTCTCATCCTTCTACATCAATTCCCAGTGATCCTCAATCTCAAACCACCATAGAGAATGTTCTGTTTGAGGTACTTCAGGCACATGGGCCTCATGAATAATCACCAACAAGAAAGATATTTATTTCAGTGTGAATTCCGTCATTAACAATGCTATAAATAATGGCAAGCCGGAGGAAACATTTTTAATTGGAAGCACATGGGCAAGGATTTTAGGTTCCCTTCTATTTTCATTAGGGTGATTTTTGTTTCCAGAGTCATTTATTATTGTACCTGAGATTTGATGGCTTTATATGTGACTTTATTGGAGGTTTTATAGAAGACTTAAACAGGCACAGATTAACAAAGAAACAAGTGACAATGCCAAGCAGCGAAGTGATCATCACTGCCTAAGCAAGGAAAGGAGAGGAAAGGGAAGCAATCTGTCTTCCAAGTAGTCTTTCCACACAGAGGTAATGTAAGGACTGAGAAGATAAAGGAAATGGAGCTTCATGAAAACAGCCCATAGAAAAAGTTACGCCTTTCCACTTGAAAAGTGCATCTGAGGATCACACAGCAATGTAGTGATGAACAGGCTACATTTGCTGAGCACTGAGCTGTGATGCCAAAGCAGAAAAGCAAAAGGTACCACAGCCAAAATACTTGCATGCCTCCATGGAGTGGCTACCTGTCAGGACAGAGTCAGGATTGACTTTCTAACATCCCTCCTCTCAATAATTTGCATTTAGATTCATCAGTGCACTGACTCTTGAACCATAAGTAAATATATGTCTAAGAAGTTCTTTGTATAGAGTTAACCATTAAACATTTAGGTTTTATTTTAATGAGATAAATGAAACAAGGCAATAGTCCTGTATATACCCAAATTTGAATAGCCAAATTGTCTTTCATATGCATGCATTTTTTTTACTTCCTTCATTCAAGACTAAGAGATGCCCTGAGATCCATTCCATTTATAAATCATATATAAAATTATCTGGCAGTAGGTTCATGGTATATACAAATCAATGAAATTGTTTAAAAATAAAAAAAATACAGAATAGGAATAAAGGCTAGTTTTTACTGAGTATAGAATTCCATGCATATTATTCACAGTACTATGATTTTGTGCACATATGCCTTTAATTAGATATAATATTCAGCACAAACATATGCAGGAGTTGTTACTATCCACATTTTACTAATGAGTGAATAGGCTAAATACCATAAATGTCACTAATTTCTATGACTGAAGATATAGAAACTGGGAGAGAAACTGAACCCCCAATTATCTGACTCCAAAGCCCAAGATCTTTTCAACTACTTCAAACTTGGTAAATCAAGGCACTGATGAAGCAAAATAAACCATGCCTCACCAAAATGATCTAAAATATCCATATTCTAATAGATTCCTTCTTATCCTGTTTGATTACAAAACCTCGCAGTCACCAGAAGATCTGTCTATGGAGATGTTAACCAAAATCATAATAGAAAAGAAAACAATTTGAAGACCTAATAATGCCTTTCAGGTGCATTATGTAGTTGCTTCATATTTTATTTCAAATAAAGAATTAAAATCACTATCCAGCTACCACAAACCACGTGCAATCTGCATTTTACTTCAAAACAAAGATTTGTACAAAGCTAGGAAATTAGTGATGTTTGGGGGACTTACCTTCAGAGTTTATAAAGTTATCAATTTTATTTTTTTTGAAGAACAGAGGGTAAGCCTTGATAATCATGCAAAAGATAAATCATCTAGCTATGTAATTAACTCAAAATTACAATGGCAATAAAGGTACAGTTAAATTCATATTGATATATGAATTTGTAAAGAATGTTAATACACTTAATTGGCATTTAATAAGATAGCTGCAGCAAGTTAATTGGATATCAATTTACATAGTTCATAAATGTCACTTCTTTTAATAATTGAGCTCATTTCCTCAAGATAATGCTCAGACAGCTTATTATGGATTATTAGCATATATACATTTTTCTATATAAAATGTGTTTGAGTCTTCGACATATATTTTACCAAACAAACATACCTTTCTTATTTACTCATGCTTCTGTCATGGGCAGAAATGTAATGCACCAGCATTTACCATCACAGCTGTAATCTACCTAGTTGACCATTTACTATTATTTTCTAAAGTTTGCAGAATACATCCAGATAAAATACAAACCTCTGTTCTTCATACCAAGTTCTTTTAAAAGACCTTGAATTTATTCATTTCTCTTAAGCATCGTTAACTTACCTCCAAATATACAATTTTTCTTCCTGTTCTCTCTTCTCTTAGTGTCTTCTCAGAAAATTTTGTCCCTGCAATAACTGCTCTTTAGTTCCACAGCCTTGACAATGCTGGGTAAAGAGAAAAAAATATAAAGCTGACTCACCCACAAATGGGTTCTCCTTGAATTCATAATTAAATAAAGAAAAAAAGTTAAAATATTTAAAAAGCCATAATTTAATCAGCAACAATCTAATAAAGGGAAATGATATTATGTTACAAACTTGGAAAAGCTGGGACGATATCTATTGGTCCACCCAGATTAGCTAGATTAGGAGTCAAAAAAGATTGCTCAAACTATGTCAGAATACATTAGTTAACCTGAACTTACCAGCCCACATTAAGAACAAGATGAAAAATAAATGAGCTGGCATCTCTTCAAACTCTGCCTGAAACAAGCATAACCAAAGGGGTAGAAACAAATTCTTTAAAGAGCTCCCTATAATACCAGAATTTTATTAGAACTTGGTGACAATTTGAATTCAATAAAATATGTATAAAAAGAAAAATTATACATGAAAAAGTATAATGATAAAAAAGAGAAAGCAGAGATAAGGGAATGTATCAAGGACAACATAATCTAATAAACACATTGGAAAAATTAAGAACAAAGCAGACATGGAGAAAAATCAAATTAATGGCATGGAAGAAAAGCTTGAGACAATCACTGTGAAGGGATACAGAAAAACAGAATAAAGTAATTAGGGAGAAGAGGATAAATACAAATGCCATACAAAAACCACGTAATCTATATTTCACTTATATCCTGAAATTGAGAGCTCAATAGATTTGTTATGCACTGAATGTTTGTGTCTCCCCCAAAATTCCTGTGTTCAAAGCCTTCAACTTCAGTGTGGTGGTATTTGGAGATAGGGTCTTTGGGAGGTAATTAAGTTTACATGAGGTAGAGGAGCCCCGATGATGGGATCAGTGCCCTGATGAAAACTGACATCAGGGGGCTTCCCTGGTCTCTCACTCTACCAGGTGAGGCACTGTAAGAAGGCATCTGTCTGCAAGCCAGGGAAGAAACGGTCAGTAGAGACTGAAGCCTGCTGGACCTTGGTCTTGGACTTTCTAGTCACCAGACATTTGAGAAAAGAAATTTCTTATTATTTAAGCCACCTGGTCTGTGGTATTTTATTATGGCAGATTTAGTCAACTAATACAATATTAACAGATAAGTTTTTCAGAAATAGAATACAGGAAAAATGTTATGAAATTAGTAACAGTCTATATGGTGAAAACATGTGTTGTATAAATAATATAAAAAATGATTCAAAATGCTCAACATCAAAACATCCCACAGCTGTTGAACTTCAGAAATAAATGTAAGAGGAACAGTATTGAAGAATCAAGGAAAAGAAAACAGATAATGTATTAAAAAGGAGTGCAATACTCTAGGACTTTACTTCAACTTTGAGACAAACTGTGGTAACTTATTGAAATTCAGATGATGAATGCATTGTTCAGGCTTCCAGGTAGGGAAAGCGAGTCACCCATAAGGAAAAAAGTTAGACTAAACTCAGATTTCTCTTCTGTAATATCAAAAGTCAGAACACAGTAGGTCAATGTCTACAAAGACTGGTGAGGGAAAAATGGGGTTGCCCACAAATATACCCAGCCATGCACCCTTTTCCAGAGAAAGACAATAGCCAGACATTTCAGATAATAGAAGTGAGGATTTACTCTACTGAGGTCATATAATCTTTTAAAAAAAGAAAAAGAAAAGGAATTTGAAGATGAAATCAAGTTAAAAAGAGATTAATTGAAATAAATAATTGAAAATGATGCAGAGTAATGGTGTAAACCTCAAATTAATTCAATACAAAACTAAGATTAAACAGCTATGAAAATGTGGTTAAAGAAGAAATATAAATATTAAATCTGACAAAATAAAAAATAATATCTGTATTAAAAATTGGGAGGTAGAAAGAAAATGAGGTGGGAGGAAGTATAAAAAAGCAAATTAAATGCTTTATGTCTGGACATTTATTAATACTGTATTACTTGAACTATTCAATTAAAAGGAAAACATTTTTAAGTTTTTAATAATCTTTAAATCTTTGACTCTTTTTTTTTTAGAAGGATCTTTCAGCAACTGTATTTATTGTGTCATGAAAGCTTAATCTTGTAGTTTGGTATCTTCTTCCCTTTTGATCCGGCTTCTTTTTTCTGTGATTAAATTCAAATTAACTGAGTAAAATAATAGGTAAAACCTGACCCCATTCTTATAATTATTTTTGTATCTAGGCATTCTTCCTGCCATCCATCCTTCTGTTTGTATTTTGGCATCATGAATGTCTAAAATTATGAACTTTAACACTGGTCGTTTTAGAATAGTAGGATTCTAAATAATCTCTTGCTTCCTTCCTTGCATCTTTTTGCATTTTTCAGAGCTTGGTAATAAATATATATTGCTTAAATATATTATTCTAAAATAAATATAAAAATCAAGGAATCCATTTATCCTGACACTACCGCTAACTTTAGTGAATTTTAATACATGTCATCTAACTATACGCAGATAGTAGAAAATACATGAGAGAAATTTAAATGGAAAATTCTGAATATTAGGAAATTCATCTGCATCCATTTTATTTCTCAGAATCTACTCATCATTATAAATCTCATTAGGTGGCCAAGTAAATGCTTCTTGATGTGCATCTACAAACACTTTGTGTGTTTAGCAAAACACTGATTTTAGTAGCTAACTGCCACAATGGTAAGGAAGGAAGGACACTATTGTAATCTTCACAGTACACAAATGTGCACATCTGATTATCAAGAAACTTCTCACTCTATCCATGGGGTCCAGTTTTGTGGTCCTGAGCTTCTGGTATATAGCTAGGACTTTGTTCATGATTCTGACGAGACCATTTCCTACGATTTTTGTGCACCTGAAAATAACAAGTCCTTTTATTTAGATTTTAGT
Source organism: Zalophus californianus (assembly GCF_009762305.2). Taxonomy (NCBI): domain Eukaryota; kingdom Metazoa; phylum Chordata; class Mammalia; order Carnivora; family Otariidae; genus Zalophus; species Zalophus californianus. Next base: position 19,720,976 of record NC_045600.1, read on the forward strand.
GACTATATGCTACTCAAAATCTCATGACATTCCTATACCCAGGAATTTCCCAAAAAGTATCATCTTAGTTTCATATCCATGAAATATTTCTGTTAATATCTGTGATGTACACTTAATTCTGGCAGCATCTTTGGAAGTATATATATATATATATATATATATATATACATAAACTAATGCCTATGATCTGGCAGGTATCAGGAATGACAGTATAATTTTATGCTAAAAAATTGGGATTTATTTTATAACAGCGGGCTACCTTGAAACAACATAAAATTTCAGTTTCTTCTCCAACTGCACCTTCCCTCCTTCACCAAACACATTATCTGTCTAGGACCCAAAGCTTTGTCTATATTTTCCAAACTCTGTACCATTATTTGTATTTATAACCCATCTCATTGGTTAAAGTCCCCTCCATTTTTATTGGAGCCCAAATGCTACATCTTCCTAAGAAGGCCTCATCTCATCTCTCTTTGGAATTAGTTCCTCCACCTTTCGGGTCCCTAAAGCGTTTTTTTCCCTCAACTTCTGTCCTAATACTGCGCTTACCCGTGTCTTCTGTAAAATGTGAGTTCCTTGAGAGAAAGGACCAAATCTTATTGTTGCATTATCTATAAATCTCATCTAGTTATTTTTCACAATAAATGCTCAATCAACATTTTTAGGTATCAAATTATAAACATTTTTAAGATTGCTAGTTAGATATATAGTAATTTAGGATTAATTGTATCTAATTAAAAAGTACATATTTAAAGCATAATCAAGTACATTAAATTTTTAAAATTTTAAGAATCATCTATTATAATTACATAAGTCATAGTGCATGACCTTCTATAAATCATGTTTACCTGTTCACAACAGCTAACAGGCTAAGAATCTCATTTAAGCACTGCTTTACTTTACTCCTTCCAATATCTTTATGTGATTGAAAGTAAAATTTCACTTCTTTAAAAGCAGTCTGCAATTTGGATTTTTTTATTAATCCTCTTATTAGTTCTGTGGCCAGAAAAATACAGTTAGTTGGCCATACTATAGCACTATTGCGTAACTGATTATAAGATGGACATCAAGGGATTTAAAGGCCACCATTCATTCTGGAAATGTCTCCTTAGTCTGCAGTATACCTACTATTTGACTAACGCAGCTGCAACATATCTTTTTTAATGGTATAATTTGTAACTCCTGTGACAGAGGAAGAGCATTTCCTGTACTTGGGAAAAGAGTTCACTGCCACTAAATTAGATTTTTTTGAGCAACCCAAAAAGAGAAGATTCCACACAGCATCCTGGATCACTGCTTCAAAGGTGATCAATTTATAGAGAACTGGCCTATATAAGACACAATACTGACACATGATACACCAATTTACTGAGTTTTCATTTGTTGAGAGTACCAAACAAAATGAAATTTGCCACAGTCATTTGTTAATTTTTGCCATTTTATCAAGTAGTGAATTTTCTATAATCCTAAGTAGAAGTTATCTGCTTTGGGTCTAAATCTAGCTCCAAAATAATGTTTAAAAAAATTTTAATCAAATTTATTTCCAACATTTCAAAATCAGGACATTGTATAGAGAAATCCATTTTTTCCTGCTTTTCCTGAGAAATCAGAATTATTTAGAGACACTGATCTTATTTTCCTATATGTCAAAAATTTCAGAGTTGAGTAACCAGAACCCTCTTTAAAAGAGTTTGCTACATACCATGCTTTCTTGCTGAGGCCAAAATTCAGTCACATTTAAGATGCTACTTCTCATCTAAAATAAATAAACTGTGTTTTTTAGAACAGTTTTAAGATTTACAGAGAAACCAAGCAGATAGTACAAATAATACAGTTCCCAAATACCTCTCCCTATGTACATAATTTCTCCTATTATCAATATCTTGCATTGGCGTGGTGCATTTGTTACAATTAATGAATCAATATTAATCAATAATATTATTATTAACTAAAGTCTATAGCTGAAGTTTCATTCTTTGTGTTGTACAGTTCTACCTTTGGGTTTTGACAAATGCATAATGTCATGTATCCATCATTATAGTAACATACAGAAAAATTTCACTACCCTAAGAATCCCTTCTGCTTCACCTATTTATCTTTCCTCCCCTCCTCTAAACCTGTGGCAGCCATTTTTTTTTTTTTTTAAATCTCTGGACTATGGCCTTTTCTATAATTTCATGTATTTGGAATCATATACAGTATATAACCTTTTCAGATTGGCTTCCTTCATTTTGGAATATGCATTTAAGTTTTCTTCATATCTTTTCATGGCTTGACAGCTCATTTCTTCTTATTGCTGAAAAACAACCCACCATTTTGCTGCACCACAGTTTGTATGTACGTCTTGGTTGCTTCCAGAACTTTTTAGCAATTATGAATAAATATATCATGAATATTTGCATACAAATTTTTGTGTGGACATAAATTTTCAAATTAATTTAGCATCAAGGAGCACAACTGCTGGATTGTATGGTAAGACTATGTTCAGGGGCACCTGGGTGGTTCAGCTGGTTAAATGTCTGCCTTCAGCTCAGGTCATGATCCCAGTGTTCTGGGATGCAGCCCTACATCACGCTCCCTGTTCAGTGTGGAGCCTGCTTCTCCCTCTCCATCTGCCTGCCGTTCTGCCTACTTGTGTTCTCCCTCTCTCTGTCAAATAAATAAATAAAATCTTAAAAAAAAAAAAACTATGTTCAGCTTTTTAAGACACTGCTAAACTTTCTTCCAAAATGGTGGCACCTCTTTGAAGCTTAACAAAAACACCCATTTATTATCGCATAGATTCTGTAGGTCAGGAGTCTGGCATGTATTAACTGGGTTCTTGCTCAGGGGCTCACAGGGTTGAAATCAATATATTGGCCTGGCTAGCATCTCATCTGAGACTCAATGTTCTCATGAAGCTCACTCAGGTTGGTGACAGAATTTAATTCCTTGCAATTGTAGGATCCAAGGTTCCATTTTGTTTGTTTGCTGTTAGTTGGGGAATCACTCTCAGCTCCCAGATACTGCCTACAACTCTTTGCCACAAGACCTCCTCTATAGACCCTCTCACCACTCAAGTGTTATTTCAAAGCCACCAGGAGAACTTCTCTCATGCTTCAAATCTTTCTGACTCGGGGAAGAGCTCAGTCTTTTTGAAGGACTCGTCTTTTTAGTTATGGCCCACTTAAAATATCTCCGTTTTGACTGACTCAAAATCAAATGAATTGAGACCATAATTATATCTGCAAAATCCCTTTATTTTACATAGAACATGATCTAATTATAGGTGTGAAATTCATCATATTCACAGTCCTGACCACACTCAAGGGGGAGGGATTATATAGAGCCAAGGGAGAATTCTGTAAACCATCTCAGAATTCTGGCTACCCCCAAAAAATAGTGACTAGTATGAAAGTGAATAACATTCATACAGATATTTTCATACATGAATAAAGCCTTCACATATTTGGCCTGTTTTACCAGCCAATGTCACTGAATGACCCTGCACACATTCAAATCAAGCCAGTTCCTGACCTCCTAATTCTGTCAAATTGGCCTAAACTGTATGTGTAATTTTCACATAGAGAAAGGAAACATATTGCTGTTACCTGAAATACCAGTTACATTTTTCTTATAAGCCCTTGTCATTTATTGCATAAACAGTAACACAAATTTCTCAGTCTGATCTGACCCCTCAATCTTCACTCTTCATTTAAAGATAATAGCATTATATTTTTTGATGACTGACAGAATAATTTCTGTCCTTTTATGTATGTATACGTCCTTTTACCAGTATGTGTTAGAATTTTATTAAACCAAGATTTTTTACATAATCCTAGATTTTAATGCCCTGTTGGATGTACACACCTTTGCCTGAAGGACCAAATCTCCTCTCCAATACGAGGCAGATTCTCTTCCATTCTGATACATTTCCTACCCTCTGACTTAACATTTTCCTCATGTGTACTTCATCTTGCATATTGAACCACAAAATTTTAATTGCATGTGCCAAAATTAATGAGACTCTATTGAAAATTTAACACAAGTAATTTCAATACTAAATTCTACAAAAGTATATTTATTTTCCAGATGATGCTCCTCCATCTTTTTCCCAAGGAAAAAAAATTACTTCTCTCGGTATCACTTACATTACTCCAGATTGTGATAGTTTGCATTTTTTGAGCCTGCCACCTGCCTCTTTCACTGAGATTTAGTGGTGGGGCAGTGAGGGCTTACATACAGACTCAGCCTTTTAATTAGCAGGAAAGGGATGCTGTCCCCACAGCTTCTCCAACTCTTGGTTGGAAGGGGGGTAAGGTGAACTCATTCATTAGGGAAGCTTCCCCATGACTTCCTGTTGTTTATAATCAACTCGTTTAAGAGTAACATTTTTAGTGATTTGCAATGATTATCAATTTTGAAGTGTTACCAATTCCCAGAGAAAAACTAACTCTAACGAAGTTTTGATTTTTAGTTTACTTTTTTTTCTTCAATGTCTCTGCTATCCTAATATTTCTTTTTTTTTTTTTTGCTATCCTAATATTTCATAGTAGGATGAAATCAAAGAGGAGAATTTGTTCATAAATAGCCTGGTGATATCTAGGAGTAGAAAAGCTGTAGGTAAGTGCCCAAACCAGCAAGATGGCAGAAAAGTGATGGGAGTAAAAAGTGAAAGCCAAGACTGATTTGATTCAGACTATTATTAAAATGTTCCCAGAGAAAAGCAGAAGGATAAAAACTGTCCAAGCAATGACAGAGAAAGTCGGGTTCAACCAAGACAGCAACCTTAACATAAGAAACTCATGTGACAAACATTAAATGGTATACATGCCCAATATTTTTAAAGCTTTTTAATTTGAAATACAAAAAAAAAAAAAAAAACCTCTGTATTTTTTCTGGTTTCTTAGTGACTTAGACTAGATTGATCTATTTTTGGAACAAAAATAATTTCTTTAAACTTGGCTTATTTAATGTCCCTTCCAACATTTCCAGGTTTAAGTCAGATTCCTCCTGCCTTTCTGGCAAAGGAAATGCCTCTGTATTTGATGGGCATTCAACCTCTTCAAAGAATGCTTATTTATAAAACAATGGGTTAGTTGTTTGGGGAATAAAAAAAAATAAGTATGAGATACAATGAATGAATTAAGTGCATTTTCAAACTTGGAAAGACCACAAGTAAACATACAAATATTAAACAATACAAAATTAAATAAAAGTATGTGGAAGAATAATTTCTTGGTAATTACTGCCTTTTTCACCTCATTAAAACATTCATTCAACTATGGTATAAAAGAGAAATTTCCACAAAATATGATCATTAATTCATGTATTCTAAAAGTGACTTTTTGAGATATTTTGTGCAAGAACACTGAAGACATTCTTTAGCTCTTTTTACTCAGTCTGGTTCATCAACCAGCAGCATTGTCATCAATCACCTGAGAGCTTGTTGGAAATGCTGAATCTCAGAACTTTCATTTTAATAAATCCCTAGATAATTAGTATGCACATTAAAGTCAATGCATAGAAGGCACAAACTAAACAATCTCAACATTTAACTAAACTATAAATAGCTTAACCCTTGTATTATTTACTTTTTATCAATGGTATGTAGCAACTTGCCCAATAATAAATGTGTAAACAACCCAATGAACAAATAATTGCAGATCGTTTACAGATATAGCTTGTTAGGATGACCTGTTTACTTTACCCATTGATTTACACTGATCCCATGTATATCTTAAGCTTACATTACATCTTAGCTTAGTGACATGGTTCCTCTTTAATGTGGAGAATAGTGCTTAAAGAATTATGGAGAATATAAATATACATAAACACAATTTTCTTTTCGTTATGACCACTTTTGGAGTCTGATTTTAAACCTTAATTTTTTTCCACTATTGGGCATTTAGAACAAAAATTATGGTCGTGTATTACATCATGTCACAGGCCAGAGACCAATGCTAGGGCAAATTCTGTATCAAGTGCCAGTGTTTAAGAGTGACTACAAATACCAAAGATAATCTTTTGCAGTTTCCTCAAATGAATAATTGAATTTAATTTCCTTTATAATAAATCATTCAATTTGAATAGTTTTACACTTCTTAAAATAGAGCAAACATTTGACCTTTTAGCCATCACATGATTTTATATTTAGTTACTTTAATTAAGGAAATTAAATTCATTTAAGGAAAATTTTGAAGGAAAATTGTTTGACTTAATGATGCTCGAGCTTCACGATATCCAGCCTGGGGAGCTCTGAGTTTCAATATCCAAAAGACACATTAGCCTATCTCTTGTCAGTCCAATGTCATTATATCTAACATATAATCCCAGTGCTTTTTGACACCCTTCTCACCCCTTTAATAATATCCCGAATAAAAAGATTTTTGGTAGCTTTTTTCATGATTGACATCTAAAGTTAGTTATGTATAACCAATATAATATATCTCAAATTAAGCACTGATTACAATATTAATATTCACATATAGCAATAAGAATTCAACTCCATCCTCTACCTCCCTAGATTAGGGACAAGTCACACATCAACCATGTTTATTTTAGTCTTCCCAGGTATTTGTAGTAAAAACTAGCATCTTTGCTATTTTCTCACAGGGCTACTGAATTTCTGAAACAAACAAACAAACAAAAAGCTTAAAAAAAAGACTTTTCAAAAATCTAGGCAAATAACTCTATTTTATATAAAATATATTTATATTTATCTTATAAAAGGAAATTGAGATTTGAAGGTAAAAAGTGAATGGCCTATGCCCACACACATTGTTTGGAGATGAGCTGAGACTAAAAAACAACCATCTACAGATTAATATAATGCCTCTCAAGATGTATACATAAAGACTTTATTACAAATAATTCAATGCTTAGATTTCTCCTAATGAAGGGCTTCTTGAGTTTTTAATCAATATTTTATTATAATGCTGACTAAAAATGGGAGGGTCAGTGTGACCATTTCAGCCAAATAGTCTGGAACTAGAGCACAGGGACTCTGAAAAAAACAATTACAGAATGGCAGAGAGAGAAACACACACACACACACAAAATCTCTTTTCACAAATCAATTATAAAACTGGATGAGATTATCAAAAACAGGTCTAGAAACTGAGGCAAACAACAAATCAAGAGGCATTTATTTAAGACAAATCACTGAAATGCAGTTTTAACCCATGGCTGCTCCATACCATCCCTTTATCCCTCACTGACCTCCACATTGGCAAAGTAGTGCTGTGACAACCAACAACACTGGAGTGGGGCAGAAAAACTCCATGCCCCTGGGTACTGGAAAGAATAGCAATACCAATCAATGGAGAAGGCCAATGATGCAGCAATCCTGACTGGGAAAAGTAAGAAACTGACAGACTAGCCTGAAATTGATCAGGACAATCTGGGGAATGAGACATAGTGTGCTTTGATATGAACTGCAGAGGTCTAGAAGGCTGTGGACATGAGCAAGGATGCATACACTCTTGTGAGAGACTGAAGAGTGTTATCCACACATCCCTGGCTGAATGTAAGACTATGTGCAAGAGCAGAGAAGACAAGAGAGAGCTTAAAAGCAAGATAAAGCTGAGGAGTATTATGTACCACTGGAACACAGAATGCATTCCCCAACCCTCAAACAGCTCCATCAGCAATATTCTGCCCTATAAACTCTAGCCATCTTAATTGCCCTAAACTCCCAGCTACATATCCTTAACTCTTGGAGTCTTATGAGCTCTGTAGGTTTCCCATCCCTCAATGATGACCTGGAAACTACCTCATAAGCTGGGGCAATCATAGTACACACCTCGGTTGTTTCCCATCTCTCAGTGGTCACTGTTGTTATTTCCTCATGTCCAGTGTCTTGAAACTATTATTTCAAATATTCTGTCTGTTTCATTGTTATTGTTTCAGATAGGACGTTAAATCCAGTTCCTTATTACTTCAGTTTGGCAGGAAGAAAAAAGCATTCCCTACACCTTTTTGATCATTTCCTTATTTTATGGGACCACAAAATCTTCCAGACTCATTTTGTATTGTCTTTTCCTAACAAAGAGTCAGCCATTTCTCCAGAAGCCCTGGTTTCTTTTATTGGATAATGGATATTTAGAAGACAAAATCTTGGGAGTTAGGTGTACTCACTGATTACATGATGACATTCCCAGTGTAGTAGCTGTGCCTTTTTTTTTTTTTAAGATTTTATTTATTTGAAAGAGAGAGAGTGAGAGAACAAGCAGGGGTAGCGGCAGACAGAGGGAGAGAGAGAAGCCAGCCCCGCTGAGCAGGGAGCCCAACAGAGGAATCCATCCCAACCCTGGGATCACGACATGAGCCAAAGGCAGAAGTTCAACAGACTGAGCCACCCAAGAGCCCTAATAACTGGGCCTTGGTAAGTTATTGAATATTTGGTCTCAAGGGCTTGATGATTTTCCCTATATTATTGGAGTTGAATAATTTTATTAATATTACATCTTGGGGTTGATCATTTTTTATTAATTTTTCACAATTATTTAGATGGCCTTTCAATATGTTCACTCAAGCCTTCTGTTACCTGGGGAATGGTCTTGGTTTATGGATTTATATATTTAAATATCATTGCTTTTTCTTTTTTAGAGGCTCCAATTATACAAAATATCTTAATTAATTAACCTTCTCTTTTCTTCTTTTCACCACTTTATCTCTGACATGTTTCACTTCTCACTTTAATTTTCATGGTTGTACGTTTAACTTTCTTCAATGTCCCTTACTTTATTTTTATCTTTTCTATTTAGTCTATTATTGGGTGTCTTATAATTTACCTTTCATATTGGAGATTATTATGTTTTTTTTTCCAACCTACTACCTTTCAATTAATCTGTTTTTTTTATTTTTTTTTAATTTTGAATTTGTAATTAAATTCTGGGGCACTTGGGTGGCTCAGTCGGTTAAGCATCTGCCTTCAGCTCAGGTCATGATCCTGGGGTCCTGGGATCGAGCCCCGTGTCTGGTTCCTCACTTGCCAGGGATTCTGCTTCTTCCTCTCTGACCCTCCCTGCTCGTGCTCTCACTCTCTCTCTCAAATGAATAAAAAAATCTTTAAAAAAATGAATTCTAATTTCTCTAAATACTTTTTGGGTATATAAAATCAGTTTGAGTATATTTAATTCAGTTTAGGTGAGTAAATTTTATCAGCTAAGGTGTATCATTCCTTATTTTCTGATCTCTTAAATTTTTATACTATTATTATTTAGTTCCTATCTATTCATTTTGTGGATTTGAGGTGCTTTAGTGAATTTCTAATTCACTAAAATTCCCTTCTGTAAGTACAGGAAGGTCCAGTTTGTTTAGTTTAAATTATTTTGTTCGGTACTAGAAGGAGAACTGAATTAACGCCATTTCTTTGTTCTGTTTATTTTTTTCAGTGCCTTAAATTTTCCACATTTGCTTCTTTTACTTTTAACTATTCAATTTCCAAGTGATATCTATTCATACCTTTTGACCCCCTAAGTTAAAAATATCAAAGATGATCCCTCAAATTGCATGCATTTTAAGCCCTATAAGCAGTGCTCTGACCTACCAGGGAAAATTTTTGGTATTTTTACACATAGGGTGGAGGTGCTCTTTATGGAGAAGTTAAACAGAAATTTGAGATATGCTAGTAGGTCCCCTCTTCTCTTTTCCCTGCAATTTTTCTTAAACTACCCTTGTTCGTGACAAAGATTGTAACAAGAGTGTGAGAGATTGCTTACTGGGATTTGGTGTTTGTTTTCATGTGCGGGCAATTTAAAGTTTGGGAATTCTTTGTCTTCCAGTTATTTTGAAAGCATATTTTTTGGTACTTTTATGTGTTCTTCTCAATGTTATGGGTTTGTTTGTTTGTTTGAAGCATATTGGAGGGGCATGCATTTCAGTTGCTGCCACTGTGCCATACTCCTTTGGAGTTAACCCATTTATAATATTAATTACCAAAAATTCAGGTTTAATTTCTAAATATTAATACAAGTACTGTTATTATAGCTTCCTTCAGTATTATATTACTTTTGTATACATCCTTAATATTAGTATTTTAAATACATTTTCTTAAAAGTTCTATTTTTTTAAAATAACTACTTGAGCTCATGATCCACAATTTATCTGTATCTTGCTTGAAATTACACATATTTTAGCTGCTGTCATCTGTTACATGTTTATTTCTTTATCATAATAAATTTTTTCTTATTATTTGTCCTAAAAGTAAATATTTTAAATTTGATATTTGGCCTTTTTTACTAAAATTATAATACATATTAAATTTGTCACATTCTATCTCTCATGTTAATACTTTTATTTAAAAAATATTTCAAGTTTTTCCCTTCTTCATTTATCTTTAGAAAGTGAGAAGTTCTAATTTCTCTTATGTTTTTATTTAAATGAAGTTAAATAATCCGTTATAGTTTTAGTATCTTTTTTAGAGTACAAAATTTAAAAACCCTTTGGGGTTTTTTAGACATTCTTTTAAAAATAGCACATGCCGTAGTATTCACATAGAATCCTGAGAAATAATTAATAAGTGAGAATCCATCATTCAGTACAATTTAACTTTGATAAAACACCTCATTTTCAAAGGCATTGTGGTTACTTGTCTTAAGTGTAAGATGAATAAAAACCTATTCCAATCTTCAAGGATAAATAGTAGTCATATAAATAATATCCTAGATCAATAAGACAGAAACAAAGCACATGCTCAATGAAGAGATATAGAAAGGGCGCCTGGGTGGCTCAGTTGGTTGGGTGACTGCCTTCGGCTCAGGTCATGATCCTGGAGTCCCGGGATCAAGTCCCGCATCGGGCTCCCTGCTCGGCGGGGAGTCTGCTTCTCCCTCTGACCCTCCCCCTTCTCATGTGCTCGCTCTCTCTCTCATTCTCTCTCTCAAATAAATAAATAAAACCTTTAAGAAAAAAAAATCTAAAAAAAAGAGAGAGATAGAGAAAGGTCTGAGGAAACCCAAACACCTAATTTTGACTAAGGAGATATCTTTGAGCTTTCAAAGGAAATAGACCTTGAAGATAAAAAGTGTTAGCAGACCAGAGAGTAGAACAAATGCCAAAGTAAAGGAATGATAGGAGCAAAGCACAAGGACACCAAAGAAGTATATTAATTCAGACAAACAAAACAATCCTGAATGGTTTTCCTATCATGTAGTTATTGTCTAATTGTGGAGGACATTGAATGTCATGCAAGAGAATTTAAATTTTACTTTTTTGTCAGTGAATGATTATAATAAACAGGTTTAAGATTGTTTTTACATTTTAAGAAAATCAGTTTGTCATCAGTGTAGAGAGAAAGTTAGAAGAAGTAGAGGCAAGGGAGTCAGTTAGGAAGTATTATAATAGCACAGAGAAGAGGACATGACCATTGTCTTATGAACATAGGTTACATTATTGCTCCTGAAATGGATTATGTTGCTCCTACCATTTAAGTTAAAAGATAAATTACAATTCAAACATTTTTTAAATATCATAAAATATTTATACTTCAGAAATGCTGTTCTATATATTAAATGAAGACCCTACTGTGTATATATTTTCACACAGTTCAGTAATATTAATTATAAGCCATCCTCTCAAACTTTAATCATAACTATGGCTTCTTTTTTTTAATCTGCCCTGTCTAGTAATATAACATAAAGGCAATTAAAATCATAACACCAGGGAAGGTAACCTTGGAAATGAGGACAGTGTGACAAAAGTAATCTTGCTGTATTAATTCTAGTCATTTTTATTAGACAAGCTATCCTTGTTTTTTAAAAATAACTAAGCATCTTACAGTCACACTATAATCAAGTGTTTTAAATATATATATTATTTTCATCTTAAGCCACTCAAATTTGACATAAAAGTACAAAAACAAAATGTAAAATGGCATTAATATATTTAGATATTCAGAATTTTCAAGATGCTCATACATTTTACATAAAATCTTCATATAAGAAATTAGCATGCACAATTGATAATGGTGAGAGCTATTAAATTATGTTTAAATTCATAATATAAAAAGAATAAATCATCCATTGCCCATCTGGTTAATATTTTAAATGTAGTCACAATCAATGTGCCCATATGCAACTTTAAAACAAACCAGAACTTCATATATTTCAAGAAGGCAGTACAACAGAGGGGCTTAAAGTCTCATTTCTGCTGTGACATCACCTACATTTTATTCCTTGCCATGCCAATTACTAACCTTGTGCCTAAAGACAAGTAAACTTAATCTCTCTATGACTTAATTTTCTTGTTCATAAAAGTGAGGAAAAATATAAAAATCTTAAAGGTTTGTTGTAATGATAGAATAAAATTACATATTTAAGACACTTAAGATTCATGCCTGCTACATAATTCAGTAATTATCAAAATTAAATATTAAAGAGGAAAAAATACTCAGGTACTTATGGAATCTTGTAATTGCAGACTCAGAGCTAAAGAATCCATTTTAAAAACAGAATCTACAGTTACTTATGGGTTTTATGATTTCCTTATCATTGTTTTCTCTTTCTTTCACATTACCTTTTAGAATGTGATCATTCTGTGATCATTAGAATTTCTACTGTTTAAATTGTTTGGTTATGATGCCATCTGAGATCAAATGAAGTTGAAGAGGGCACAGCATTAGAAAGGAAACCCCATTTAGAAGGTACTGACTACTGACTCCCCCACAAAAGCTAAGTTTATTAGGTCTACTGTAGCAATGGAGAACACCAGTTTAGCAGAGTCCTACTAATATCTCAAAAGTGAAGAAATTAAGGAAGGATGTTTATAGGGTTTTTGAGCCTAAGCTGAATTAACTTAACATGTATCTTGGAAAATGGGGAAATTGTTGGAATTGAGTAAAATTTACTGCTGGACAAAGTAGGATGAGAGTCTTGAAAAACAATGTTTGATGAAAAAGTTGTTGTAGTGTTGAATGACAAACTCATTAGTAGATTCAGTCTAATCTTCTAGAAGCAGGTATTTCCTGAATCAAGCAGCTAAGTTAGTTTTACTTGGTCTCGGTATGGTTTAAGACATGACCAGAAAAGTATGCCTGATCCCAGAACTGTTTAACCCAGGGCCCGTGAATTATCACATTCTCAAAGGGGAAGTATGTAATTTAGAGAAAGAAGCAGAGAAAAGCATCCACCTGAGATAAATCCACAATGTTCATGTAAAATGGGCATTGTACAAAGCACATCCAGCCTAACTGTCACTGGTGGTCCCAATGCTGGGGAGTTAGAGAAGGTCCAAAGTGTCACAGAGAGCAGGCAGAGAAGAATCGGAGAGACAGCAGATTTGAAGAGTTCAAGTGAAGCAGGTTTGATACAGAAATAGTATCTGATGGGGTGCCTGGGCGGCTCAGTCGTTAAGCATCTGCCTTCAGCTCAGGTCATGATCCCAGGGTCCTGGGATCGAGCCGCCCTGCATCGGGCTCCCTGCTCCGCGGGAAGTCTGCTTCTACCTCTCCCACTCCCCCTGCTCATGCTCCCTCTCTCGCTGTCTCTGTCAAATAAACAAAATCTTAAAAAAAAAAAAAAGGAAAAGAAAAGAAAAAAAGAAAGTCTTGGGATAAAGTAACATTCTTTATAATTATTTTGGATTATTTCCTCATTTAGTTGAATTGGAATTGTTTCCTCATTCAGTTAGTCTAGATACTGAAGCCTGAAACATGTGCTAAATGTAAATTCTAAACTGAATTACAGTGTAGCAAAATATGGCCTATGCAGTATTACTTTGCTATTTATTTAGCAGCTGTAATAATGCACCCCTGTGTTAGTTCTGTCCTAGGTGAAATGGCAATGTAAATATTTTATGACCCATTTTCGTTCTTCAGGGAAGTCCGTGAAGTGTCTGGAGGAGGAGAACATGTAGAAAACTCCAGAGGACAGTATTATAAAGCAGTTTTAAATAATTTGTAATAATGGCTACACAGAAAGCAATCACGTCTTTAAAATGAGAGATGCAGGATAAAATAGTAGCAAGGTCATGAGGAAAAAAAATAGAAATGGTAGTAGTAAGACTTGAAGGTCAGAAAGCTATGGGTTCAGTTCAAGGACCTACCACGTCTGGGTAAACTTGGGCAAATCATGTAAACTCTCTGGGTCTCAGGTTCCCTATCTTTGAAAAAAAGATTAATTGTTTTTTAGCAAGCCAAAGATGTAAAAATTAAATGACATAAGTCATCTAATATATACATATGATACCAAGTACACAATAGAAACTCAATAAATGGTAACAATTATTTAATTACTTACCTCATGCTATGTATCAGGCACTGAACTAAATGCACTTTTAAATGTTTTATCCTTTTTGTTTAATCACAGGAAGGTGGTTCCCTATGAGATACACATCCTCAACTTACAGATAAGAAAACTGAAACAAATACAGGTATAGTCATGTTCATCTCATGCCAAACAGCCAGAAAAGGAAGAAACAGCTTTAAATACACTTTTTTCCTCATTCAAGACCTTATATTCTTAACTACTAGCCAGCAGTACCTCTTATTACCATTGCTAAAGGAATGGTTGAATCAACTTATAGATGAATATCTAGTTATTGCATCCTAATATAACTAAGAAGTTGGCAGCTTTCTCCATCCAATCTTCAAAGCAAAAGTTGGTAGCTACAAAATATATCACATCTTTTATCTTTCACTTTGATGGAACTCATTTCTCAGATCCTGTCTTGCCGCATGCCAGCTATCACATGTTCATCTACTCTTTTGCGGTTATCTGTTCATTACAGATTTGTGACTTATCTTTCTAATTTCTTTGGAGCCTGAGGTGTCATTTTGACTCTGTTTGGGCCTTTGGGTTATAACAATTGTGAAGATCTGAGGACATCTGTGGTGCTGAATAATTCAAATCATTGTATTTTCTAAATCCAACTTGAGTACAAAAGCAAAACAGGAGTTCGCAGACTCAAGTCTACTTTGCAACGAAATTATGAATTATTTCCATCGAAAAAGTTGTATCTGACTGGCCAAAAAAAAATATGCAAACATTGTTCTTTTTAAAGAACACTGACAAGTTAATATACTTATCGGGTCCATGAACATTCTTTTATCCTTGAGTTTTATCCACTTACATATCTTCATAAGACTAGATTGCTTTAATTTTTTTTTTAATTTAAATTCAATGTAGTTAACAGATACTGTATTACTGGTTTCAGGGGCAGAATTTAGTGATTCTTCAGTTGCATATAACATCAGTTTTATCAGTTGCTCATTACATCAAGTGCCCTCCTTAATGCCCATCACCCAATTCCTCCATCCTCCCACCCACCTCCCCACCAGCAACCCTCAGTTTGTTTTCTATAGTTAAGAGTCTCTTACGGTTTACCTCCCTCTCTGTTTCCATCTTTTATTTTTCCTTCCCTTCCTCTATGTTCATCTGTTTTGTTTCTTACACACATACTAGTGAAATCAATTTGAATGTGGAAAGGAGACCCTCAGTAAAAGATTTAAAATTCTAGGACTATTATCAAGAGGACCTATTTTAATATGCCTGAGTATTCGTAGTAGATTACCTATTTCCTTTTTTAAAAACTGTGAGACTGTGTGGGGAAAATATCTGCACGCACCTCAATGAGCCAGAGGAATTTAAGGTTTTACAAATGTTTCACTTAATCCTCAAAAATATCCTCCAGAGTAGACCTCATTCTCCACTTTACAGGTGAAAAAATGGAGGCTCAAGGGAATTAATAAACAATTATTGACTTGTAAGAGTTGTGACCTATGAGGCTTTACAAAGGGTGTTTTGTTTTGTTTTGTTTTTGCCACCCCACTAGTTATCATTTCAGGGAGCATTAAGTTGTCCTCTTTATTGGCAAGTGGTCCCCCTATTAGAGAGAGGCAGAGAATTCACCTAGAAAGCTTTCAAAACTGGATGAGGTTGGTTCTAGGGCCCAATGGTGAGCATAGCAGTTTGTCTCTGTTTAGAATGAAACTTGGCCCCTGGTGATTCTGATCTCTACTACAACCATCTCTATATTCCAGAGCCCCAAGCAGCACTTTAGGAGAAGTGTTGACTTGAAGAACTGCCATCTAGAATCCTCAAATGTGCATGTAACAGAGGTAAAAATTAAAATCGTTTCTCTAGGTTGGTGTTTGGCCTTCTTTCTCTTCTGTCATCTTTTTCACGTCCTCGCCTCACCAGTTAACACACCTGACAATAATTACATGTTAGAAGGCTGAGAAAAAGGCACCTTCAGGAGAAGTCAACAGTACCATATTCTCTAGATATTTTGTCTTACTACCCACATTAGACAACAGCCAATGTTTTGGGAGAACACTTACTCAGCTATTTCCTCACATTTTTAGTTAGCAGGCTTTCCAAAATATTAACATAACAGAATTGTAATATAGACTCAAAACCAGATGACCTAGGGCAGTGCTAAAAAAGCAGGGTGGAGGATCCACTGCAAATAAGGACAGGGAGTCCTGTCTCATCCCGGGTCTCTTACTTACCTTCATGAGGAGGGGTCCTATCTGGAAGGAAGCACACAGATAGGTTCCTTGGGAACCAGGAGCACTTAACCTCAAGTCAGGCTAGTAATTTAAAATTAGGTGTTATTAAACCCAAACTTCCTCCCTCTCTCCCTCCCTCCTTTCCTTCCTTTCCCTCCCCTTCCTTCCTTCCTTCCTTCTTTCCTCCTTCCCTCCCTCCCTTCCTTCCTTTCTTTGTGCAATTTTGGCAGCAGAGAAAATTCATTGGACCTCATTTTGGAAACTGAGGTAACAATGACTTCTGAAGCACTACCAGCTTGCAGAAAATAAAGTCAGTATCTGTTCATTAGGAATGGGATTCTGACTTCACTGTAAATAGGCTATAATTGGGTCATACTGAATGATCATGCTAGAAATGGCAGATAAAGATATGGCAAAAAATATTAAAACCACTAATGAAGCCCAACTCCAGTCAAATGTTTATGATTATTATCAGGATCCAAAATGACAACAGAAACAGATAAAATTTGCTTGGAAGGTTTTCAGTGCAATACTTCTGAGCAATTAGTTGTCTTGACAAGAAATACATATATATTTCGTAACAAAAATAATTATGTAATATTCTTCAAAAGGATTCATTCAGTTAAATAGAACTGAAGCAAATCCTATAACAAAATTAAAGACCTTGCTTTCAGATCAGTTTCCTGTAGACGAGATGTCTAAATCAGATATGATTTACTTATAAATCACCTCTTTTAAACATCAAGCTAAGTTTCCATCAGTTTAAATTTAGCTTTTGTTGTTTAATGATAGAGCATGGAGCACTTCTAGCTGCATGAACTGGGGATATTATTTAATCTTTGCATTATAAAGAAACCAATTCTGGCTAAATTCATCTAAATGGGATTTTATATGAAGGATACACGAAGTTCACAGGATAAAAAAGAAGGAAGACCATGGGTTTAGAAAAGGTGGGGAAGAGAAAAGTTACATGTCTCAGCACTAAAACTAGAGCCATAGTTCCTGTCCAGGGGCCAACTCTAGAAAGGATGATTCCAACCATTCCATCCCTCTGGTCCACTCCCTCTGCCCCTGGTTCTATTTGGCAAATATTTTTGGCAAGCTGAAAAAAATCTGATCTGTTTATGTGGCTTGCCTCCTCTTTGGTGTGCCAGTCAGAACAAAATCTGCTGAAAAGGGTCACCAGAGACCCCTCAGATTTTTGGTGGCAGAAGTGCCACCAAAAGGATTCCCAAAAAGGAAACTGGATACTGCTTAAAAAAAAAAAGGGGAGGGGTGGGTGCCACCTTCACTAACCTTTAGATCCTTCAATATTTGGTATTCATTAGAAGAGCAAATATGTATTTCAGCCACTCTGCTAAAGGTTTTATTTTAATAGTCCCATTCACTTTTACCAACAAGTCTGTGAAGAGAGAAAATTACTTAAGAGGAAAAAGAGCCTCTGAAAGATGAAATTACATCTTCCCAGTCACAAAGGTAAGAAAACTGCAGCCTGGGAACTAAACCCATGTAATCTGATTCTTGGTGTTATTCTAAACACTGGGAAGCACCGCCTACTTCCACATCTGTAAGACCAATAAGATACCACAAAGAGGGGCACTTGGGTGGCTCAGTCAGTTAAGAGTCTGCCTTCGACTCAGGTCGTCATCCCAGGGTCCTGGGATCGAGTCCCACATCCGGCTCCCTGCTCCACAGGAAGCCTGCTTCTCCCTCTCACACTCCCCCTAGCTTGTGTTTCCTCTCTCGCTGTCTCTCTCTGTCAAATAAATAAATAAAATCTTTAAAAAGAAAAGATACCACAAAGAATACCTTGGAAAAGTGTGTTTATTAAAAGGTGTCACCAATGCCTACAAAGCTTAGGCCATCTTATAGGTCAGAAGTCTATCAGGAAGATTGTTCACATTAATGAGTTTTGTACAGGTATATATAATTATACAAAAGTAGACACACTAAATAAAGACAATAGTGTACAAATAAGTAACAAATTAAACAATCTTGGGCGCCTGGGTGGCTCAGTCGTTAAGCATCTGCCTTCAGCTCAGGTCATGATCCCAGGGTCCTGGGATCGAGTCCCACATCGGGCTCCCTGCTCCACGGGAAGCCTGCTTCTCTCTCTCTCCCACTCCCCCTGCTTGTGTTCCCTCTCTCACTGTCTCTCTCTCTCTCTCTGTTGAAAAATAAATAAAATCTTTAAAAAAAAAAACAAATTAAACAATCTTGTTTAGATAAAATTAATAAGCAAAACAGCATGAAAACTAAAATAGAATTTTAGAATCAATATATGGGGTATCAGCACTACCAGCTCTTTAAATGTACCATAAACCTCAGTAAGTAGAAAATGTAGTACTGGCCCATGAGAAACAAATGCTTCACAAAATATAAGAAAGCATAAAAAGGTCCAAAGTAAACCCAAATACATATGACAATTCACTTTATGAGAAATGTTGCATTTTAAACAAGCTGATAGAAATAACTTTTCCCTAACTGATGTTGGAAAGATGAAGTTGCCTTCTGGGGGAAAAGAAGCTGAAGCTCTATATGGTACATCAGGATAAATTCTGTAATAATTTAAATATCATGAAAAATATAAAAATGTGCAGGTCAGAAGAAATAATATAATATGAGTAAACAACAATAAAACGCCATAGTAATATTGCTTTATATATTTTTCTTTATTTTTCATCACAAGTGCACTCTTTAATCCTCATCCACCCATTGACCCATCCCCCCACTCATCTCCCCTCTGGTAACCACCACTTTGTTCTCTATAGTTAAGAGTCTGTTCCTTAATGTCTGTCTCTCTCTCTTTTTTTTCTTTGCTCATTCGTTTCTTAAATTCTATACATGAGTGAAATCATATGGTATTTGTCTCTCTGACTTTGCTTAGCATTATAATCTCTAGCTCCATCCACATCATTGCAAATGGCAAGATTTCATGCTTTTTTTATGACCAAATAACATCCCACTATATATATATAGATAGATAGATATATAAACAAACCACCTCTTCTTTATCCATTCATCTATTAATGGATACTTGGGCTTCTTCCATAGTTTGGCTATTGCAAATAATGCTGCAATAAACGTAGAGGTTCATGTATCCCTTCGAATTAGTGTTTTTGTATTTTGGGGGTAAATACCCAGTAATGTAAATCCTAGATCATAGGGCAGTTCTATTTTTAATTTTCTGAGGAACTTCCATACTGTTTCCCAGAGTGGCTGCACCAGTTTACATTCCCACCAACAGTGCACGAGAGTTCCTTTTTCTCCACATCTTCGGTAACACTTTTAGTTCTTCTGTTTATTAAGGTGATATCTCATTGTAGTTCTGATTTGTATTTTTTCCAATGATGAGTAATGTTGAGAATCTTTTCATGTGTCTGTTGGCCACTGGTACATCTTCTTTAGAAAAATGTCTGTTCCTGTCTTCTGCTCATTTCTAATCAAATTGTTTTTTTGGGGAGTTGGGCTGTATCAGTTCTTTATATATTTTAGATATTAACTTTTTATTCGATATGTCATTTGCAAATATATTCTCCCATTCAGTAGGCTGCCTTTTAGTTTTGTTGATGGTTTCCTTTGCTGTACAGAAACTTTTTATTTTGATGAACTCCCAATAGTTTATTTGTGCTTTTATTTCTCTTGCCTCAGGAGACCTATTTAGAAAAATGTTGCTGTGGCCAATGTCAGAGAGATTACTGCTTGTGCTCTCCTCAACAACTTTTATGGTTTCAAGTCTCACATTTAGGTCTTTAATCCATTTTGAGTTTATTTCTATGTATGGTGACAGAAAGTGGTCCAGTTTCATTCTTTTGCATGTAGCTGTCCAGTTTTCCCAACACAATTTGTTGAAGAGACTGACTTTTTTCTATTGGATATTCATTCCTCCTCTGTTGAAGATTTATTGACCATATAATTGTAGGTTTATTTCTGGGTTTTCTGTTCTATTCCACTGATCTATGTGTCTACTTTTATGGCAGTACCATGTTGTTTTAGTTACTACCACTTTGTAATATAACTTGAAGTCTGGAATTGTGATACCTCTAGTTTCGTTTTTCTTCTTCAAGACTGTTTTGGCTATTCCAGATCTTTTGTGGTTCCATACAAATTTTAGGATTGTTTGTTCTAGCTCTGTGAGAAATGCTGGTGGTATTGTGATAGGGACTGCATTAAATCTGTAGATTGCCTTAGGTAGTATAGACACTTTAACAATATTTGTTCTTCTAATCCATAAGCATGTTTCTTTCCATTTGTGTCATCTTCAATTTCTTTCCTCAGTGTTTTATAGTTTTCAGAGTACAGGTCTTTCACCTCTTTGGCTAAGTTTATTCCTAGATATTTTATTGTTTTTGGTGCAATTGTAAATGGGATTGTTTTCTTAATTTCACTTTCTGCTGCTTCATTATTAGTGTATAAGAATGCAACAGATTCCTGTACATTGATTTTGTATCCTGAGACTTTACTGAATTCATTTATCAGTTCTAGTAGTTTTTTGGTGGAGTCTTCAGAGTTTTCTATATATAGTATCACGTCATTTGCAAATAGTGAAAGTTTTACTTCTTCCTTACCAATTTGGATGCCTTTTATTTAGGTTGTCTAATTGCTGTGCCTAGGACTTCCAGTACTATGCGGAATAAAAGTGATGAGAGTGGACATCCTTGTCTTGTTCCTGACCTTAGGGGAAAAGCTCTCAGTTTTTCACCATTGAGAGTGATGTTGCTGCAGGTTGTTCCAAAGGCCTTTATTACATTGAGGTATGTTCCCTCTAAGCCTACTCTGCAGAGGATTTTTATCACAAATGGATGTTTATTCCTCTAGATTTATATGAGAATACTTCTGTTATTATACTTTGATGTTGAAAAAACTAAACATAGATACATGTAATTGTAAAAAATCTAAATGACATAACAATACTATAAACAAAATCAAAAGAAAAAGTTACATTGTGAAAAAAATATTTGAAACTTATTTCACAGTAGGAAAATATCCCTAATACATAAAGTAATTCTAAGAATATATAAAAAAATGACAAAAGAAAAAAAAATGAAAGAAAAATGACAACCTACTGAACAGATAATTCACAGAAGGGAAAATACAAATGGCTCTTTATGAAAGGATGCTCAACCTCTCTCACTATGAGAAAAATGCAAATAAAAACTACCATTAAGATATCTGTTTAACCTAGGAGATCTGCAAAGATCCAAGTTTGAAAATGTACTTTTTTCAACCATATGTGCTAGGGAAAACTGCATTCTATATATTTCAGATGGTAGTTGAAATCCATGCAAAATGTGCGGAGGACAATTAGGTATTATCTCAACATGTTTACCCTACAAATATTTCTCCACATGCAAGAAATTACACATGTACAAAACTATATATTATTTTGTATGTAGCAAACATGAATAAATTTGTAATAGAAAAGTTTGAAAACAACCACCATGATCACCAATATGAGTTATTTGAATGCTTTATTTGAATAACATTCACATTAAAATGTGAATGGGAAATCCCTCCGTGCACCAGTATAAGTAGATCTTACATGGATCTAAAAAACAAAATGAACAAACAAACAACAACAAAGAGAGAAACAGACTCATACATATAGGGAACTGGGTTGCCAAAGGGGAAAGGGTAAAAGGATGGGCGAGGGGTGCCTGGGTGGCTCATCTGTCTTCAGCTCAGGTCATGATCCCAGTGTCCTGGGATTGAGCCCCACATCAGGCTCCCTGCTCCACGGGAAGCCTGCTTATCCCTCTCCCACTCTCCCCTGCTTGTGTTCCCTCTCTCCCCGTGTCTCTCTCTGTCAAACAAATAAATAAAATCTTTTTTAAAAAAAAGGATGGGTGAAATAGGCAAAGGAAATTGGGCGCCTGGGTGGCTCAGTTGGTTAAGCGACTGCCTTTGGCTCAGGTCATGATCCTGGAGTCCCGGGATCGAGTCCCACATTGGGCTCCCTGCTCGGCAGGGAGTCTGCTTCTCCCTCTGACCCTCTTCCCTCTCATGCCCTCTGTCTCTCATTCTCTCTCTCTCAAATAAATAAATAAAATCTTTAAAAAAAATAATGTAAAAGGAAATTAAGAGGTACAAACTTTCAGTTATAAAATAAGTAAGTCCCAGGGATGCAAACTACAGCATAGAGAATATAGTCAATAATATTATAATACATTTATCATGGTGTTTCATAATGTATATAATTGTTGAATGACTATGTTGTATGCCTGAAACTAACTTATTATTACATGTCAACTATACTTTAATTAAAATTATTTTAATAAAAGAAAACTAGGAGACAAACATTGTTAATAAAAAAATAAAATTAAAATATCTCAAAAGTGTATTATTAGGTGAAAAAAGCAAGATAGAGGAACAAAGTCAATGTACTTCTTGTGTATGAAATAAGTATATGTGTGCTATTTGTTTATATTGTCATAAACAATTGTTGAATCAGTATACTAAAGCTAATGAATGGGTACAAGGAGCGTGTGTGTGTGTGTGTGTGTGTGTGTGTGTGTGTGTGTGTGTGTGTGTGTGTGTAAGCTGGGTTGGGAATAGCATATGCAGTACGATTGCAGAAGCAGGAGCAAGACCTATCCGTTCTATGCCTTCCTCTTTTTTCTACTTTTGAACCGAATTATTACCTAATCAATAATTCTAAAGGGTAAGAAAATCTATTAGCATATCCAATAATTGTATTTGTATTACTCTTCCATTCTGCCATGCCAATGAAATTAAGTGTGGGTTTCATCTTTAACAGAAGTCTTATAACGTTAAAGTCTGCCATATTAACAATTGTAAGTAAATGCTAGGGACCATGAAATTTACCCTAAGGAGCTAAGCAACTCAAATGATATACAGGTGTTAACTGCCTTCTTAAATAAAGACAAAAATTTACTTTTCATAATGGAAAAATAATTTAAATTTTACTAAATTATTATCCTCTCTTGAATATTAGCATCACCAATGCTCAACCAGGAGATCATGGCAGGAAGCACATATTACTCAATTTTA
Source organism: Zalophus californianus (assembly GCF_009762305.2). Classification (NCBI taxonomy): domain Eukaryota; kingdom Metazoa; phylum Chordata; class Mammalia; order Carnivora; family Otariidae; genus Zalophus; species Zalophus californianus. Next base: position 19,744,419 of record NC_045600.1, read on the forward strand.
TTATTCCCCAAACCTAGCATTGTATATGAAATAATTAAACATTTCAAATAAAAGTATCATTTATTCTTTATTTTAAATGTACTGAATGATTTGACTTGTAGAAGTGGTCTTCATTAGGCATATCAAATTTGCATAGAGAAAATCTAGAAATATGGAAAATCATGCAAGTTTTTCTTTCATTCTGGGCTCTATTTAATAAAGTCTTAAATATGCTTTTGATATCATAAGATTCCCACATTGCAGCTTCATTAGTTAACTCAATAAGCCCAACATTAGGTTAGAAACTCTATGTTAGCTTAGACACTCAGCTAATTATGATTGTCCACATGTGGATTTCCATTTTTATCTAAACTTATTTCCCTTGCTTCCACAATAGTCTAAAATCAAGTATGAGTGGCTTTTACATTATTCCGTTTGGGATTATCTATCCCCTGCACTACTACAATTATAATAATAAATAATAATGATAATGATGAGTTGTGAACTTGATGTTCAAACACAACAGGGAATAACAAGTGTAAATTCACATTTAAGATCTTGTTTACACTTTGATTACAAAGTGCTCTTCTTTGTTTTAAAAATGTATGCATAAGTAAATAAATAAATAAACAAACAAACCAAAATTTATGCATTAAAGCATTAGTGGCGTAATGTGTATGAACTCCTAATAATTCAGAGCATGGATAGGAACTAATGTTTAGAGCAATTTCAATATATCTCTTAACCCATTTTATATAAAATGAAGCTGAGTAATGTAAGGTGAAATATTTTGACATTTAATAGTTAAGCTCCCTGACACTGAAGCAAGTGTCCTTAGGTTAGAATCACTATTATAAGACCCCTGTTATTTAGTTCACTGGATCTTAAATGTCAGTCTGTTAGAATAGTTTAATAAATGAAGGCAACATAAAATAAGAAACTTTCGGTGATAATTTCCTAAAGTAATTTTAATTAATTCATTCTATCTTTCATTCTATGTATTTTCTATTCTTAGTTTTAACAGCTTTGTTGAGGTATAACTAGCATACAATAAATGACATATATTTTAACTGTAAAATTTAATAAGTTATGACATATTCAGAGCATAACTCATAACCAAGATCACCAAAAGCAAAATAGTTAACATTTCCATAACCCCAAAACGTTTCTTCATGTCTTTCAACACTGCTATTTTATAGGAATAGATTCTGGTAGTTTATGGACTCTCTAATTTTTTTTTTTTTAACTTGGCAAACCAGAAAATACACTGCTTTGTTTAACATACTTACTATGAAGGCAATATTCCAAGCTCAGGGAACACAGCAGGAAGAAAAACAAAAATGAGAGCTGCCTTCATTTACCTTACAGTTTTATAGTGAGAAGAGCCAACCATTAAACATGAGGTGGTGCTAAGTACAATAAAGCAAAAATATAACAGTACAAAGGGATCTAGAACTACTACAGAAGGTGGAAACTTTATTTACATATTAGTTAGGTGGAGGCCCTTTTGACAAAGTGGCATTAAATAATGACCTGAAGGCAACGTGATACCCACTCCTTTACCACCTCCCCCAATTTTTTCTTCTTGTTGACTTGATATCCCACAGAAACTAAAGACAATCTCTCTGAACTTTTCTAATTTTTAAAATGGGTCTAGGAGTAGTAACCAAATGCATATGCTTGTAGTGAGCATTAAGTAAGATATTAATATAATTACACTAATTAGAATAGTGGTCAGGACATGATGAATATTTAATATAAAAATTAGCTTCTTTATCATGACCCATGATCCAAGAGCAAGGTAATGGCAGAGGCAAGATTCCAAGGCAGCTCGTATTTTCTCATGCTTCCTCCAAATGTTAAAACTGCTAATCAAAACTAAATTTTTTACTGAGCCAAGAGAAGCTGAAACAAGAACTGGTTGACTCATACACGCTTAAGCACTGAAATTACTAGACGGTAAGTCGTAACATACTGTGTTTTCCTGTGTATTTTTCATAGCATAAAGTTTCCTCTTGGTGGCGTAACTTGCTAGTACCGTTACTATTTGCTCATTGTGAGATGACAGGGATTTAAAAATCATCAAGGAATAGCAAAGATGTTCACTTTCTAAAACTGATAGCACATTACATGCTTTTTTGCTACAATTAATATACTCCATTTAACAAAGCCTAACTCCCTTTATAATATGGGAGCAATTTGCACAGTTTCCTTAAAGAGATGACTCTTTTCACACCTACCATAACTAAGGTCCGCAAACCTCACTGAGGCATGGCAGCTGATAGAACGTTATAATGTAATTTTCACCAACCATCTAAGGGAAGTTACAAAATAATGTATCATTTTTTATAGTCAAAAGAAAATACTCAACCAATTCATTCTTTTTCATTCTTCTCTTTTTATTTACTTCCACTTCTTCCCTATCCTGATTTTTTTATTGAGAGTCTATTGACTGAAACGATCTTGTGCTATTTTTTGACATTGTAACAATGGTTTACCTTTGTGTGGCTACTTCACTTCACTCAGCTTGAGGTGAGTTACCCATTAAATATAATGCTTAATTGTGCTTGTCTCAGCAGCTTAAAGTTTTTCATTCTCAGAAAACAATTGTACACTCATTTCTATGCCATAAGTACTAGGCATTTTATTTTCTCAAGAACTCAACAGCGAAGTTTCATTGGATTGCGCCATTTAAACAATGCAAAGTGTTTCTGGAGAGACCTATGTAAACAGGTCCAAGTATTACAAACTGAAAACCAATTACAAATTTTTTTTAAAAAGTATCCTGTGGCTTGGAGAACAAGGTGTTCTGGTTAACTTAATTTTCTGGGTTGAAGTCTAACATAATTTAATCTTTTTTATGACAGAGAAGCTTCAGTAACTTTGTTCAGTCCTTAAAATTTTCTACTGTAAGGCAGAAGAGAAAGAGCTAATATATTCAATGACCGTAAGTGTGTGTGGAGGATGAGGGCATATAAATATATATAATCGGCTTAAAATAGTTCTTAGCCTTGATCAACATTTTACATTGCTGGAGTACATGTGAATGCCATGAAAGCTTAACGATTCCCTCCAATTAAGATTGGAGTACAGGAGCACCTGGGTGGCTCAGTTGGTTAAGCGGCTGCCTTCGGCTCAGGTCATGATCCCAGGGTCCTGGGATCAAGCCCCGCATCGGGCTCCCTGTTCGGCGGGAAGCCTGCTTCTCCATTTCCTACTCCCCCTGCTTGTGTTCCCTCTCTCGCTGTCTCTCTCTGTCAAATAAATAAATAAAATCTTAAAAAAAAAAAAAAAGATTGGAGTACAGTAGTAAACCAACTACAAAATTATCTAGGAATACTTAAGAAAAAAAAGTATCCCTACTAAACAGCAAGATGGCATTTATTGATATGATATGAACAGGAAAGGGGATTGATATTTTATATATTTGCTATATACAAAGATAAAAAGCATTCTTCATTGCTTATATCTGGAAGCAATTTAGACATAACTTGATTAACTTCATGTTATAGGTGAGGATTAAAGCCTAGGAACACTAGGGGCACCTGGGTGGCTCAGTCGTTAAGCAGCTGCCCTCGGCTCAGGTCGTGATCCCAGGGTCCCGGGATCGAGCCCTGCGTCGGGCTCCCCACTCTGCGGGAAGCCTGCTTCTCCCTCTCCCACTCCACTTGCTTGTGTTCCCTCTCGCTGTGTCTTTCTCTCTCAAAAGATAAATAAAATCTTTAAAAAAAGCCTAGGAACATTAGCAAAAACTAAAGAATGGCAGAATTGGATCAATATATGAAATTTTTAAATGAGAAAGAAAAAGAAAGCATTGAACTCGCTAAAGTGAGAAAATTCAGGGATGATTTTACAACGTTTCTAGGAAAATAAAGGTTAATGTGAAGAATCCTTCTATAGCTTATTCTCATTTTTCTGGTGATTACAACTGGGAAATGCTGTGCAGGATAATTAAACAGGCTCTAACATGAGGTTTGGACTCTACTGGAGTAGTTATTCTATCCACAGAGACAAGATTACACCAAACTTAATATTAAAAAGTTTAGAAGCTGAACTGATGGTTAGAAATCTGTTATTTCTAGCTTGTTTCCTGGTGTTAAATAAATGAATTTTAAATCTATAACCCTGTTTACCTTCCCATGGGCATAGGGATATATCCCTGTCCTTGAAAATTGTTTATGAAAAGTCCACTGGCAACGTCTGAAAAAGGTTTGCTATCCAATTAATAGAATATTAGTTAAACACCAGCTACTTTAATCAATAAACCCCAATTTGTAGGGTAAATTCCAAACTTACTGTGTTGACACAATAGAATATATTACTCACCCACATGCTATAGTACATTGCTTCTATTTCTGGGTGGCAGCTGGCCTTCCACATGGAGATTCAGGGATCCAGGCTCTTTCTATCTCTGTCTCAACTATTCAACTAGTGCTTCTGCTGTATCCTACGTATATGGGCATGTGACTAGGGAACGGGAATATGGTGATATGGAGCAGAACACTTGCTTACACTTCAACCTGGAAGTAACACAATGAGGGAGTTAGTTATGAGGGAGGTCAGGTAGGGAGAGGCAAAAGTAGTGAAAGCAGGGAAGACAGTGCAGACTTTAGCTAAGCAGCCATTCCCTAGCAAAAATTCTGTTAACAAATATAATGGGAACATGTCTTTGGAGAGCATCTACGTATCTCTGACACATATGTGAGACATAGTCCCTCCTCTTGAGTTAGAACTTATCCTGCCACCATATATGATAGTTGGAGTAATTAGCACAAGGACCAAGATAAACTGCTTATTATATATTTCTATTTGCAACAGAAAGTAATCTGTTACAACTGCAGCAGAAGTATTACTTAAGGGTTAAAAGCGGTAACACGTGCAATGATAATACCAAAGATTTTTCGAAACTGTCAGGAAAATGGCAAAATCCAATCCAAATGGATACTGATCATCAGCCCTGAGCATATATTAAAAATGCTTTTAAAATATAAAATCCTATTCTTAATAAATTGTTATAATTTGGCAAATATGTGGCATTTTATAAAAAAAGGACCAGTTATGGTTCTAGATTTGTTTTCCTCTACATTAATAGTACCAAATGACTCCTCTTGGATACCTTTTCTTATTTATGAACCCCCAACTTGATGTCTGCCTGCCAGTTCGAATTTTTTTCTTCTGTGGATTCATAAGCTTCTAACAGTACTCCCACCCACTTGGTATGCTATATTTTGTGTGACTAGGACCCTAATCAACAGTGCTTTTTAAATTGTGTGAACAGTCTTCTAATAATTGTATTAAAGGTAAGTTATCACTGAAAACTTGTGACTTCCAGTTTAGCGTGAGCTCAGAGTCCACTTTTGCTTTCATCCAAGTGCTTGATTCTTTTGAATGTGGGTAATATGTACGTACCCTCTTTATAAGTAAAGTGTAACTGAAAACTGTAAGACCCTTAGAACACGGGGCCCCTGGGTGGCTCGGTCATTAAGCGTCTGCCTTCGGCTCAGGTCATGATCCCAGAGTCCTGGGATCAAGCCCCGCATCAGGCTCCCTGCTTGGCGGGAAGCCTGCTTCTCCCTCTCCCACTCCCCCTGCTTGTGTTCCCTCTCTCGCTGTGTCTCTCTCTGTCACATAAATAAATAAAATCTTTAAAAAAAAAAAGACCCTTAGAACACTTGTTCTTTTGCAGTATAAATATAGTCTATTAAGGGACACCTGGGTGGCTCAGTTGGTTAAGCGTCTGCCTTCGGCTCAGGTCATGATCCCAGTGCCATGGAATCGAGTCCCATACCAGGCTCCTTGCTCAGCAGGGAGCCTGCTTCTCCCTCTGCCTGCAGCTCCCCCTGCTTGTACCCTTGTTCACTCTCTCTCTCACCCATGCTCTCTCTCTAACAAATAAATAAAATCTTTTTTTAAAAAAAATAAATAAATATAGTCTATTAAAATGTATCTATGCCCTGTTTATATTTTCTCACCACATTGGTTCCTTACAAGTAATGCCAAAATAAAGATCAGATTAGCTCACAAATAATTATTTTAAAGGTCTGAGTATGCAAAATCACAGCTAATGATATTTACTATCATTAGGGAAGCAAATTAGAAGAATATTAAAGCCTTCACATTTCAGTACTCATAGATTTCTAGGTAATTACAAAACAACATTGTTACTAATGAGATTTTTTTCATAAAACTGAGACAATTAGCAATATTTTCCCTGTAAGAAATAATTTGGCAAATTTTAGTAAAAAAAAAAAAATAGCTGTCTATGGCTATTTTGTCTCAGCGAAATGACTGAAGTTTTGGAAACAAGGCAAATGTTCATGCCAAAGCCACTTTATCTTTGTTAACAGCAAAAATAAAAGATTCTTAGTTATTCTGAAAGTCCAGATAATTTGATATTTATATTTATGAAAGAAAATTAAAGATATTCCATTACATCTGGTCAATTACCAAATACAAAATAGATTCAACATGGTATTATTCACATGAGGGAAGAAAGTGGAGAATTAGTTCCTGACCTTAGTCATAAAAAGATTACAATCTATTTTGAAGAACAAGGTACATCAAGTGAACAACAGCTTATAAGTAAGAGTTCAACGATATAGTTGAAAAGCATGCCAACATTTTAATAGGAAACAAGTAATATTCAGAAAGTTTAGCTAGAGAATATACCACATGGTATCATCTTTTTAGATATTTAGAGCTAATACTACTCAGAAAACACCATCTGCAGAATTCATAGTATCTACAGGGAACATATAAGAACATGCAAATGGGACTCTCACAGAGAGTCTATCTCAAGAGTGCATGCTTAGTGCCAGGTACTCTATTAGGTGACAGAAACTGATGTGACACAGACATCACAGTCTAATGGAGACATGGTAAACAAATGTATAACACATTCACAGTGAGGCTTTGGAGCGTATGAAAAGGGAAAAGGCATCAAACCCATCTTAAGAGAGGTTACAACTGGACAGAACTTTAAGGGACAGATAGGTTTAGTCTAGCAAAGAAGAAGTTGAAATATGGAGGATGTTCCAACCAGAAGGAACAGAATGTGCAAAGCTTCAGAGAAAATATGGATTGTTGCAAATAGTACCCTTTACTGGAATGCTGTGTGTGTGTGTGGGGGGGGGGGGTATGATTGTATGCCCTATATGCTAAAGGCATTAAGATGTCCCATCATTGGTCTGTGACATCAAAAAATACTCTGTTCTGTTTTCAGCTACTTTTTCTCATGACATCTACTAAAAAAATATGTGTGCATGCACTGAACAATAACTAGTAAATGACTCTTAGGTTTTGTACCCAAATTTCAATACAGGTCCCTTTTCATGTAGATTGACCAATTTAGAAAAGTCTTTTTGACTGAGAGATGGCTTGTTTTGTAGAACCAAAGGCAGCCGATTGTCTGATTTTTCTCCTGTGCCTTTATGGCATTTTTGGTTTTCCGGGAAACAGATTCTGAGAAAGAGACTTGGACAGAGTACTAAATCTGGGATGGCCTTGTATAGTTGTCCTAATCATTATTAGGATGCTAGGCCTTTATCCCCATATCAACCAGTCACTGCATGGGGCCTGACTACAGGAAGGCGCATGACCTTGGGCCAAATAGCTTTCTCAAACTCAGATACATCTCCAGAAAGAAACTGTCTGGACCCAGGTGCAAGCCTGCAGTCATCAACCCTGTCAGCAGCTATGGAAATTAGTGCTTTAATCCCAAAAGGAGATTCTGAGTGTTGTGCCAAAATGGCTCTTAACTTTCCAATATAAGTCAGGTCCAGACCCTGCCAGTCTCTGCAAAGAGACAAACACAATTCTCAGCAACAGAAGTTTTACCTGGTTGCTTAGAGGGACTGCTAAGAGTCAACCACCTGAAGACTTCCCAGAAGGGGAGGCAGAGGTAGTCTCCCCCCATGCCTAGGCCATTTACAAAATAATGAAGCCCTCCAGAGAGGGGAAACTTTAGTCCTGGAACTTCCTTTACCAGGTCTTCTTGGCCTGGTAGACATACTAAAGATAAACCACAGAGATCTAGGAACTGACATCAAACTTTGTTCCACTCACTCCACCAGCTTTGATGTAGTATGCGGAAACCAAATGCAGGCAACTTGTTCAAATAGTTTATTTTAATAGGATCATTCAACATCAACTTTATTCAATATAAAATTATCTAATAAATTTTAACTAGCCTTTCTATTAATATCTCCCCCGTATACACATACACATTTTTGGAATAAAGGTAAGAATGAAAGGCCACAGAAATTTTATCTCAAGGTCTGTGCTTGCAATGGCCCACTGGCTGCCTGGCTAGGTCTTTTGGTCACCTTGAGTATATGGATACTTTTTCTTTACCAAGAAACCTCCTAGGCCAATACTGTTGATTAGATCTTGTGACAAAGACCTCTGTCAGAGAAAAATCCAGAGGATCCACTGGAGTGAACCTTGAAACATTAAGAGAGTTCAGGGGCAACCTAAACCCCTGTGGGGACAACTAACACAAAGCAGTGAAAACTCATGATTCTCACACTGCATAGTGGGAAACTTCCTATCTTTGACTTGTTTCTCTAGAGATGTTGATCATCCTCTAGCCTATATGCAAATAGACCAACCCAAATTTGTTGATTCAAGACATGATTCATGCACTTTCTATTTCTTCTAAGTCCAATCATTTGCCTGTAGGTTTTATGGTTTATAAATTTAGCAACCCTAATATGTTAATGCTAAATGAAAAAATGTACAGATCTTCATGTGAGGGATTGTAAGCAGACCTCATGTGTGGTCAAAACTGGAGCTGGTATTAAATTATATATTCTTATGCACTAATGAAAGGAGTTTTAAGATTCTATAGGGAGAGAGAAAAAATTGAAACAAAGACAAAGAAATATAACATTTCATTTCTCTTAAATCTTCAGTCTTGCAGACACCAAGAATATATCTCCCAAAGGATGTAAATCCAGTAACATGTAATGGTGCCATTATAGCACATCTTGAAAAGGAGGGAGCTAGGTGCAGAAACAGGAAGGACAATGTTTTACTATGCATGATAGTGTAGGAAATGCTTTCAGTGTTCCCTGAGATAAAAATTTATCTAACTTCATTTAATTAGTTGTTTATGAAAATTATTTGCATATAGAAACATTTTATGAGCAATATCAGTTTAGAGCTGTTGAGGCACTTTGAATCCAGTTTGGGAATAAGTATGCTAACTGCAAACTACTAGTACAGTATAGTGGTTTAGAACATGGACTCTGAAAGAGATAACTGTATGCTACATTATGAGTCTGTCACTTACGGTCTCCATAAATTTAAACAAGTTACTTAACTTGCTTATCTTTCTTCATCATCTATAAAATGAATTATAATACATCACTGGCTTGTGTTACACACAGTAACGTATTTAAAACAGAAAAATAGAAGGTCTGACTATATGTGATTTTACTATTGAAATACTGTCTTACTGTCATCTTTTATTATCTCAGAAAACTTAATCTATGTTTTTCTCACTTAATAAGTGTTGAGCCCTTACAATGTGCTACATACTGTGAGGTATGCTTCTGATACGAAGGTAAGCTGAAAAATAACAGTCCTCATCTCACCCACCAGGAGATTATGGCCTAGTGCAGGAGCTGGCAAATAATCAATTACTATATATAACTAGTGAAGTCATTATTATTATTATTAATAGTGAAATTATTTTTGGGACATCCTTCTGAAATTTAATATCATGATTTCTATCTCTGCTTGACTTGCTATAAGATTCAAATTTAAGATTTGAGTAGAATTTCAGTATCAGAGAAAGGAAAGACACTTAATATACTTATCCTATTATGGAGAACTCTGAAAACCTCTAAAAGCATGGCAATATAGAATTGTTTGAATATGTGTGTGTGTGTACTAAGCACCCATTACAAATCATGTGATGAGGGGCGCCTGGGTGGCTCAGTCAGTTAAGTGTCTGCCTTCGGCTCAGGTCATGATCTCAGGGTCCTGGGATGGAGCCCCACACCGGGCTCCTTGCTCAGCAGGGAGCCTGCTTCTCCCTCTCCCTCTGCGTGCAGCTCCCCCTGCTTGTGCTCTCTCTCTGTGTCAAATAAATAAAATCTTAAAAAAAAGTCATGTGATTAACTGATATGCATTAACTCTCAGTAAATAAGAGAAACAGAATATACATATGTATCAGTTTAGTTTTCTTATATTCAAGCCATTACCCAATGAAGCTCATCTACATGGAGGTACAATAAGAAAAAAACTACAGACAAGCTAGGAAATGTTATAAATATTTCCCTCTAGGTGATGAGATTATGAACATATATTTTTCATTTAGGTCTTTTTAGTGTTTTCAAAGATCACTTATTATTTTAGAAATTAGGAAAGTATACATGAGAAGTAACTTACATTTTATAGAAATGGCAAAAATATATTTCAAGTCATCAGTATTATTCTCATTTCTAAAAGCATAACTTATTTTGGGTCTGTGAACACTTTAATAATTACACTTGAAGATTTTTAAAGAGTTTCTACATTCTCCAAATTCAGAAAATTTCTATCATACAAATAACCTTGGGTAGAACACAGCACTTGTTACTTCATCCTGAAGAAGTGTGCAATGAATTACCTTCCTTGTGCTTTCCTTTGTATTAAAGAGAGGCGTGGGTATTACTGAAACTGCTGAAGCGTCAAATATTTTCCCTGAGTCACAGAAAAAGGAAAGGAATTTTAAAAGGAACCTTACTAACAGGTGACCTGATAGGGCAGCCCTAGGGCAATGCCAAGTTGTCCAGCTACTAGAGTTTTCCAAAGGTAAATGGGGATCTCTCTTTCCTTTTCAAGGAATTGCTTTAAGATTACTCTTTCTTTTTGATCTATACTGATTATCTATGTATACATTCCACCTGAAGGCATTGTACGGTACTTCTTTTTTCCTTTAGAATCCCATCATACTCCAATTTCAAGCACAGAAGAAACAGGCAAGTTAATTTTAGAGCTATCTTTTGTGAAGGTTGTTGAGCTCTTAAAATTATGTTGTGGTTACTTGGATTGAAGCTGGCAATGACTGCAATATTCAATCCCTTTCCACCTAGGCACAGATTTCACAATTGCCCCTTACAGAAAATAACCTGAATGATACCAAATTCCTTCATATTCACAGGAAATTCCCAACACTTTGGTAATGACTTTCCACTAAGAGCCTATAAATAGTCTCTTCAATCAAATATTTTCCATGCATTTATAAATCAAAAAAGCCTCTATTACATTTCTAGCCTGACAGACTAAAATTGTATACCTATTACTGTTTTATTCTTTGAATGGGGAGAAATGTTTTCTTGTGAGAGTTTCCTCATAAGTGTTTGGCAAATGTAAGATAACTGTTACTCTCTAGATAGAGAATTTTTAATGAAAAAGTTAAAATATTTCCTCAAATGTTCAGGATATCACTGATGATAACTTTAATAAATTGGTTAAGTGTCAATAAAACGGAAACATAAAATCCTTAAAAATTATAATTTGTCTATACCAAGCCAGACAACCAGAAATGGAATGATGAAATTAGATCATCTTAGGATGACCAGAACTTATCCAAAGTATTCAACAATTAGAATACTTTTTGGAGGAAGAACCAACCAGGCATGATAAAATTTGCCTTGATGGATGAGCACACATTTTATCCAACCTGTAAATAACTTTTGCTTCCTTATTTTCTGAGTTAAGACTATTTATTTTTAACCAGAACACACATATACACACACACATACATATTAACACACATATACACTCTTTTCTTTTTTTTTTTTTGAAGATTTTAAATATTTATTTGACAGAGAGACACAGCGAGAGAGGGCACACGAGCAGGGGGAGTGGGAGAGGGAGAAGCAGGCTTCCCGCGGAGCAGGGAGCCCGATGTGGGGCTCGATCCCAGGACCCTGGGATCATGACCTGAGCCAAAGGCAGACGCTTAACCGCTGAGCCACCCAGGCGCCCCCACACATTCACACTCTTAATGATTTAGGAAAAAATAAAACTATTAATTCAAAAAAATAAAAATTGAAGAGTTCTAGTGAAGAGCTCCAACAAAGCTATAATGACTTAGGTTCTCCCGTGAGTCTACTTTCTCTGTTGGCTTCATTCTTAAGCCTCATTTGGTGGTCTCCCAGGGTCAGAGACTATTGCTTCCTGGTGACAGTATGCCCATAGCAGCCCTAGCCTCATATCCTCTCATATTTAATATCACCAGCAAAAGTTCTTCCTATTTTCAAGTGTAGCCCACAAAATCCCTAGTCATTCTGATAAAATCAGGGTGTGTTCCTACCATGCCTGAGCTACCCACTGTGGCCAGTAAAATACAATGCACTACCCAGCTTGGTCATGTATGGATAAAGCCCCACTTAAGACAATATGAATTAAGAGTTGAAGAGGGTGGGGCGCCTGGGTGGCTCAGATGGTTGAGCATCTGCCTTCGGCTCAGGTCATGATCTCCAGGTTCTGGGATCGAGCCCCACATCAGGCTCCCGGCTCAGTGGGGAGTCTGCTTCTGCCTCTCCCTCTGCTTGTGCTCTCTTTCTCTCTCTCTCTCAAATGAATAATAATAAAAAAAAGTTTAAGAGGGTAGAATTCTCAAGTGAAAGTTGAAACTCTTGCTAGAAGTGGCAAACTGATAAGTATCTAAAACAAAACAAAACAAACAAAATAGATTACTAGGAACCTTCGTTTTACCTCTTATCACAGACTTTTATTGACCCTATCAAACACTAGGAGATCATCACAGTTAATGCCCTGATTCTCAATTAAATGAACCTTAGAACATTCTCCAGGAAAACATCAACCTTGTGTGTATGACTTTACAAACACACAAAAAAGTGAACAATGTATGGATAAGAATGTTAACTTTTCTCTGTATAGAATTAGAAGACCATGCCACAATTCTTGGACTTTGAGTTCTAAAGTAAGAGGGGTGCTCCAGGCCAGGAAGTTTTCGGGGGGTTGAGTACACTGATGTTGCTACTAATAAACAGTCAATGAAATGTTTTTTTTTTTTTTTTAAGATTTTTTTTTTTATTTTTATTTATTCATGAGAGACAGAGGAGGAGAGAGAGAGAGAAGCAGGCTCCCAAGGAGCAGGGAGCCCGATGCGGGACCCGATCCCAGGACCCTGGGATCTTGACCTGAGCCGAAGGCAGACGCTTAACCATCTGAGCCACCCAGGCGCCCAACAGTCAATGAAATGTTTTAATGGGTTACAGAAAGAACTTCCTTAAATATATTTCTTTTCCTTGGGAAGACACAGGGTGACTCTTTGAGAGCTGGTGTCCAGGAAAAAGCAATGATGAGACCTTACAAGAGACTGCCAACTCTGCCCCTAGCTGGCTGTGTGACCTTGACCAAATTCTTCATATTTCATATTCAGCTTCCTTGGTTGTACATTAATTTTTTAAAAAAGTATTTCTGGCCCTGGCTTAGCAGCATATAAATTTTACATCTTTTTAAACATATAGAATTCCTATATTTGTGGGGAGTGAATGATATGCCTTCAGTAGTTCCTAGAGATTCAGTCTCAGAGGAGTTGGCACTGAACAAGGTCCTGAAAATCAGAGGTGCCATGATGAACCAGAGAATAGTCTCACAACATTGGTCATGAAGCATGGTGGAAAAGAGGAATAACTGGCAAGAGTCTCAGGTATGAGCCAAACTGCATGAAAACAACTATTACAATCCCTTTCAGGGAGAATGAAGTGCTTTATTTAATGCAAAAGAAGGGAATAGAACTGAATCGAGAGAATCCTAGAATTTGAAGATACAGCTTCGTCTTTCAATCAGATAAAACTTTTAAGATCCAATATGTGCAGTGAAAACGTTTGGAATTTGCAACTAAAGGACTGGGTTTCAGATCCAGCTCTGCCACCTGAATGGGCAATTTATTGATCTCTTTGAGATACAATCCACTGTACTGACATAAGAATGATAAAGCATTCATTTTAGGACTATAAAGATTGAAAAAAAGCAGGTTTTTACCAGGTATTTGTGGAAAACTCATGTCCCATCAGCCTCAGGAATCTGTGGAGGTCTTTATGTCAAATACCACAAGCTTTCAAATATCCATGCAGATGAAGCCTCACCAGGTAATTTTGAGAAGCCCAGGCTTATCTTGCATGTGCTGTAGCCAAGTACATTGGCCCATGTCCTTTCTCCTGCTGACACAGCACATTACTGCTGCACTGCATGGGAACACTGTCTGTCTTCCTCCTTAGAAGGCCAATTCCCAGGGCCACAAAAGCTGCAATACAAAAGTTGCTAAATGCTACAGAGTTATTTCCCATTTTCACTGTGATGCTGAATCTCATGCATAAATGAGCAGAATCTCTCTCTCCAGCAAGTAATGTGTTGTGTCATTCACCTCTGTCTCAAAGCAATATTGCTTATTCTCTCAGTCTTAAATGGATTCTAGAGAATGGAGACCCCTTAAATTTATTCCAGAAGCTTCTTTCTTTCTGTAAGGAATCAGATCTATTTCTTTTAGTTGGGCAAGAGAACAACACACATACTGTACTCCACTTAAATATGTCTCCACTGCCCTTTCTCCCCAGGCAGACACATAAAACTTCCACTCTACAGATCATAGGCAAATCTCTCATGTACACTGATATTCAAAACCCCCAGCAAAATCCACTTAGGCTCTTTCTATAGAGCCTGTTTCTCTGTTCTACTAATAACCTATGAAATACAACGAAAACATATGTTATCATTTGATTGAGACACTGTATTATTTCAACCCAGCTAACCTATAGGCCAGTATTTTTTCTCATTCTGGTAACGAATTGATAATTCTTGGTTATGAAACATTCTTTATAAATTAATGCCATCTGTAATTTTAGTTAGCAAATTTGTTTAAACATTCTGGAACACTGGCTACAATAACCTAAAGCCATTATTATAAAGTATGGTTTTCTTGACCAACCATGAGAGACAATGGACTCTGAAAAAAAACTGAGGGTTCTAGAGGGGAGAGGGGTGGGGGGATGGGTTAGCCTGGTGATGGGTATTAAAGAGGGCATGTTCTGTGTGGAGCACTGGGTGTTATGCACAAACAATGAATCATGGAACCCTACATCCAAAACTAATGATGTAATGTATGGTGATTAACATAACAATAAAAAATTAAAAAAAAATAAAGTATGGTTTTCTTAGCAGGAAATTGGTTTATTTCTAAGTCCCAGACACTGAAACCTTCAGAGATAAATTCATAATGATTTAAAAATTATAAGTAGATGGATTTCTAAAAGGAAGGCTAAAAGACAAGAGACAGAGACTTGCCTACATACATTTGGCAAGTAAGACTGAGCTTAGAGAACCATGTAGCCCTGTCAATGAGTCTTTGATTATACCTTGGACAGGAAAGCTTGCATTGATCCTATTTGGCAGCTAAGTTTAATTTTGCTATTTGACTAAGATCAGTGAAACATGTATCTCCCCAGCTATAGTTGTCAATTACTTATTGAGGAAGAGACAGAATTTATTAGATTCGGGAGCCGGATTTCAAAATGAGAAGCCTCCTTCTACAAGTGGGTATAATTAATGGATAGTTCAAATGTCTTTGAATTGGGATTAATATAAAAAAGAAAAGGCAAGCTGATTATGAAATATTGTGGACAACAGCGAAGGCAATTTGTTTAGAAATAATAATGAGATATGTAAGAATCAAGAAAACCTCTAATGATGAAAAAAGAAATATCAAGTCCCATAGAAAAACAGCTTATTAGCCGAAAGAAGAGTTTTGAGGAACCTGAAAAGAAGCTCCTTCCTCTTCCAAATTAGGCATGGACTAAGGGAAAGAGGACTTTTAGAGTAATATATCCACTGTGCTTGTCCTAACGATAGCTGAGGAGCAGACAGGAGGAAAAGAGCTGGCAGAAAGGTGAATATTTCAGTGAAAGATTTCCTAAGAACTTATCATCAGGAAAACTCCTTCTGGAGAGCACCAGCAAATAGACTGTCTTTAGGATGTCTGTTTAATCAAATTATTCATTCTTCAATATAAAAATAATACACACTCCTTTTGGAATTTTTGGAAAATACTTTCAAGTATAAAGAAGACAACATCAGCCAGGGAAATCTCACTCCTGAGTGAAAACCATGTTAATAACTGAAACTTGTTTCCGTCCAGGTTTTTCTTTATCTGTGTATTTGACATCATAACATATTTATAATTCAGTATCTTGTTTTATTACTTACAAGTATAGCCTATGTATTTTTCCTATCACTAAAAAAGTGAGTAAAAATCATTTTAAAGGATAAAACGTTATGTGTGCCAAAATTAACCATTCAGTTACAGCTGTACATTCACTTTGTATATGATGCTTGCAGCTAGAAAACAATTCCATTATATGTGTGCTTCATTTTGAAAGTTTTTTTCTAAGCTGTTTTTGAATTTGTAGTAGAAAAGTGAAGTGATGAAGGGAAGAAATCCAACTTTCTTGAGCCTGTACTATATGCCATCAACTATTCTAGATTTTTTTTATGAATGTCATGCAGCTCCCAATTTATACTCAATTTCTGTCCATCACTGAGATTCAGAAGTATGTGCCTATCTGTCTTCCAGCAACCAAGTCTTACCTCTTAGCCAATTTGCAAAAAGGACTAAAGAAGTTAGAATTGGATAACTCATTCTTAGTGTCTACTGGAAAGCAGGGATGATTCTGAATAAAACTCCATATTTATTGCTCTAATGTATATCCTGGCCCAGTCCTACAACCAAGTGAAAGAAGAGGGTAAATAAAAGCAAAGTACTATTTCTCTAAAATTGTGCGAGTAGCTAGAAACAGTTTTAATAGTGTTAACATAAAGGGGAAAGAGAAAGTTACTCCAGCTTCCGAGCAAACTCCCAGTACTGGCACTTAAGACCTTCAGTACAAAAATGTCAAGGAAGAGGTAGCAGATCCCAGCAGGATCAGAGAACCCAGTGGAAGCCAATGTGTTGCCTGCTTGGACAGGGCAACATTGATGCTCAACACTTCCTGGGCTGCCATTTCCAGAGAGAGATGGCAGTCATATGCAGCAGATGGGCAGATGTCCAGCAGAAATGACAGCAGCGCCCCGAATCCAAATGACACTGAGAATTGAGGGGCCAGATGATTTAAACACAACTAAGAGGCAATTTGAAGACCCACAGGAATTCCTGGAGGAAAAGATAGGATTTTCAAGAGGCTGGGGTTTTACATTAGAAGGGGGAAGGGAGGCATATGTCATGTATTAACTTATTTAGCCTACTGGGTACAGCCATCAGCCAAACTGAGAAAGTTAAAGAACTGTGTAAGTTAACAAAAGGGGAACACAAGTGGGAGTTCACAGGTAAAGTGAGCTATATATACTTCAAGAAATCTATATGGAATAGTTCCCTTAAATAGCATGGATGAAATCAGAACAGGAGGAGCTGCTGCTGGGTTTAATATATGGGCCGATTCCTCTGGCACACACTAAGATATATGGAGACTCAAACTGTCAAACCACAATTTCAGAGATGATGCCACAGATGGTGAAAGTTGCCCACCCTAATTGATGGATTTTGACAGCTTCTCTGAGGGATCATAGCCCCTTTGGGTTGGCTTACTATCTATCCATGGAGGCAGAAAAAGACCAAGGAAGTTCTCAGGGCAGTAGTATGCCTGAATCAATATCACATAAGCCTACTCCTAAAGGCGTTCATTCAGGAAAATGAATTCTGATGTCTTCTTCCTTGCAGATGGAACTAAGTAGGATAGGCTATATTGACTGATAAGCATTTCCCTAACTTATACTGCCCCTGTTCACATAGGTCAGCAATACCCTAAACATTTTCCAGCCAGCTCAAAGCTCAAAAAAATATTTTTTTAGCATAAATCCATCATCTCCTTTAGATTTATTTACACATTTTATTAACACCCCAATATTCCCAAATTCAATCAGTCCCCTAAGGTAGACTGGAGATTCTTCAAACATTTTATTTTTTTTTTTGTAAAACTATGTATTCCTTAGTACATATTTAGATTGGTATTTTAACAATTTTCATAAGATTAATATTAATAAAATGTGTAATTTCTCTGAATTGAATATATATATATATATATATAATTTAAATATATCCTCAAAATTTGAAGGGGCTAAGTTAGTTCAGTTATGGAGAATGTCTGCTGCCAACAGACCTATGTAACATACATGACATATAAAACACATATAAGACATACGTAATTCATTTTTTTTTAAGATTTTATGTATTTATTTGAGAGAAAGAATGAGAGAGAGAGCACATGAGAGGGGGGAGGGTCAGAGGGAGAAGCAGACTCCCTGCCAAGCAGGGAGCCCAATGCGGGACTCGATCCGGGGACTCCAGGATCATGACCTGAGCCGAAGGGAGTCGCTTAACCAACTGAGCCACCCAGGCGCCCAAGACATACGTAATTCTGACAGTAAGTCAGACCTCATTGTCATCCGTCAAATCACACTTTCTGCAACCTATGAGGTTTTTTTTTCCCCCAATTCAAATAAGTTATTAATCTAACAGCACTCAACCAGTCTTAAGGGTTAAGCTTCTTCCAGCTTATGTACTCCTTACTTGCTAATCTAAGATCCCTAGGTCAGTAGCAGAACTAACCTACTTTCCTTGAGACTTGTAGACCACCGGCCTTTAGGACTGAAGGACCAAATATTCCCAGAAGGCAAGGCCTGACTGTATTTGCAAACAGCTGCTGCCGATGCCAGCAAGGCTGTTCAGGTTCATGTTGACTTAGGACTAACTGCTTGGGCACCTGCTTCTCCTGCTTATAGCCCCCACCCTTTTCCCATGGCTCTCCCTTTAAAGCCCTCCAGCTTCACCCAAACGGAGAGTATGGTCTCTGAGGCATTAGTTCACCATCGTCCAAGGTTGCCAGCTTCCTGAATAAAGCAACCTTTTCCTTCCCACCATCACTTGTCTCTCCAGTATTTATTTCGAAGCAGCAAGCAACTGAACCTGAGTTCAGAATGGTGTTTCTGACGGGTTACATTAATATAATCATATATGACAATTATCTTCACTTCCAGGATATAAATCTACGGGATAGATGGATGGAAGATAGGTAGACAAGAAAGAATTAGACACGATCTTGCCATGAGTGTGTTTCTTGTGTAAAACCAGTTACTATTTCTCAGGGCGCCTGTGTGGCTCGGTCGGTTGAGCATCCGAACCTTGATTTCCACTCAGGTCATGATCTCAGGGACGTGAGCTTGAGCCCCACGTAGGGCTCTGCTCGGAACCTGCTTAAGATTCTCTCTCTCCCCCTCTCTTTGTCGCCCCCTCACCCCCACCTGCTGATGCACTCTCTCTTAAAAAAAAAAAAAAAAAAAAGGTTACTATTTCTTTAAAAATGTCTCCTAGTCTTGTTTTCAGAGGCTCACTCAGGAGCGCTGCATTCCTGAATAGCACTTTTTTTTTCTTTTTTGACACTATTTTACACACCAGACCCGTGCATTGCATCAAGACTCAGTATATGAGAGAGGTTGACTGCCTTTTGTAAAATGAGAGAAGAGGTGCGAAAGGAAAAGGAACAGAGCGCCAATGCCATTCTCTGGCGGACACATTTTAGAGAAGCGTACACACAGAAGCTGAGGATCTGGGGAATCATATTCTAAAGACTGTTCGCTTAGAAAATCTTGTTCTTTCGGAAGTGTATTTCCAGGTACTTTCAGAGGTGTGTGCGTCCCAGTCTGAAGACCACAGAGCTAAATATATTGACCTGCATCTAGTGGTTGTGTATCCTTGAAGTTTTATATTGAGGTTTATTTACAATGAGTCCCTGTATTTGGACAACACTGAGAAAGGGTTCTCCCAACTCAGGCATCTGAGCCCCAACTCTGTTTCTTACTTACCCCACAATTATGGCTACAAAAAGATTCCTCATCTTTTTCTCCTAATATCTTCCTGGATTCACATTAATATATTTTATTAAATGTTACAGATATCTTTGATAGAAGTATTTAATGTGATTTTTCAATTATGGCCCCATTTATATATCATAATCGTGTTTTTTTTTTTTTCCCCAATGATTATAAACCCTGTCTTCATATTAGAAGCCTTTGGAAACTTTTAAAAAATACGAATAGAGCTGCTGCCTTCAGTACGGATCAAGATCCCAGGGTCCTGGTCCTAGGACGTAGTCCTGCATCGGGCTCCAGGGAGCCTGCTTCTGCCTCTCCTTCTGCCTGCAGCTCACCCTGCTTGTGCTCGCTCACTCGCTCTCAAATAAATAAATAAAATCTTTTAAAAATAAATAAATATTTAAAATGCTACTAAATGGCCCTATCTCCAGAATTTATTTCACTGGTATGATGTGAAAACTAGGTATCAACATTGTTTAAAAAATAATAAAGTGATTTGATGTGCAGTCAGTATTGCTTTAGTCAGGAGAAATTCCAGAAAAGACCCAGCACAGCAAGCTGTATTATCAGTAAGAGGTCTCTGAGTTACCAATATGCCTCAAACTTAGCTTTCTCTGTTTGCCAAAGCAGTTTGAAAATACAGATTAAGTAATCATTTCAAGAATCACTTGGAAATGGGATTAACCCCATATATGCATTATTGAGATAACTGAAGATTACTCCTCCAAGCTTCCAAGCTTATTTAAAAATCTATTCTAAACCAGATTTACTAAGGTTCCAAGGAAAGGCCTAAGAAATAAAGTAATTTTACAAGATTTTCAAGGAACTTTGATGTACTCATCTGTCATGTAGTGTTGAGTTTACTGGAAGCAAAATTTTCAAGTAAGTAAAAGTGGATAAGAATATGAGGAGTCTAAATCTCTAAATATCCACAATTCTAAAATGTACTGCAGGCAGCCTCATAGTTGTCCCTCTTTAAAATCTTTCTGATGAAGAGCCTAAAGCAAAAGTCATGGTACAACCCTTATCCTTCTAGTAAGTTAATTTTTACTCAAGTGGTTTCTTCTAGATGCAAATTATTATGAACTCCTAATGCATATTCTTCAGTGGAAATGCTAATTATTCTCAGTAGGCAAAGTTTAAGAAGGCCAAAATGGAGGTGCTTCAAAAAAAATCAGTGTCCCCCCCTTTAGAAAGAAAATCAGTTTGAAGATAAAGGGCTTGAGGGATAACGAAGGTTAACTGCCAATTATGCAGAAAAATTAGGCAAAAGCATGAATAAAAAACACTTTCCTGCACTACTGCCCTTTATTTTATTTGTGTTACCGTGCTATTGTTTTTTAACGTTGTTCCAAATTAGTTTGGTCTATATCACTAGTATTTAGATTTAGAATGTTCCTCAAAATAGAAAACAATAATAGTGACCCAAACTTTGAATCTGATCAAAAGAAGTATCTCAGGGAGAATGGGGGCAAACTGAAAGGGGAGAGTTAGCATTTTCCTGAACTCTCCTGAAGCTGATTAGAACAAACGGCAAATTAAAATATTCTGTTCTCCTTATGTGTAAATGCTATGCTGTTTTGAAATGAAAATTTTTAAACAGCTGTTTTGAATTAAGGGAACATTAAAACTAACAGGTTTGATTCCAGTGACTGCCCTGTATAACCTCCGTATAGGTATGTAGCAGAATTTCATTATCATACATAAGGTCCAACTGGTCCTTCCTTTTTTGAATTATCAAAAAATTGCATTCAGTGGTGTTCCATTTGGACGTTTCTCAGGAAATAGGTCAAACAAATATTTATTTCTACAAGCCAATCTATCAAAATCCATAGATGTCTAATTTTCATACTCTGATGGGAAACCAGTAAGACACCAGCCACCTCTTGGACCATCCTGGAACCCTACTCAGTCACAGGGGTTGTGAGTCCAAATTGATAAGGGTTTTCAGACAGCAATAACAGTCTGAAGATGGGCTTGAAAGATTACTCTA
Organism: Zalophus californianus; assembly: GCF_009762305.2. Taxonomy (NCBI): domain Eukaryota; kingdom Metazoa; phylum Chordata; class Mammalia; order Carnivora; family Otariidae; genus Zalophus; species Zalophus californianus. Next base: position 19,766,272 of record NC_045600.1, read on the forward strand.
ATTTTAGTAAATTTTTAAAGAAGCCATAAAGTTCTAACTAGTTTTGACTTATGGGAAAAACAGAACCCTAACAAGCTGCTCAAAATCAACAAGAAGGGAAGAAAAAACTCAAAATGACCACTTTTACCAGTACTTCAAAGTCCAAAATCTCAGCAAAATTAGTAGTTTCAATTTATATTGGCAACATATAACTTAGGTCTTTGCTCCTAAATTCAGCATTGGCAAGTTACCATAATAATAATATTCACTCACTCAATTGTTCTTCTTTTCTTTTGTTCAACAAATATTCATTGAACAATGTATTACAGGATGGGAATACAGAGAGAATTGGGATGTGACACCTCCATTTCATTAGTTCACATGGTACTGACTAACTAGAGTAAACAGAATTTTAAGATCTCCAAGATTATATACACATACTGTATAATCTCCTTTTGAACACAGACTGGATCTGTGAATATAAGGATTTATCATTCCCATTACTGTATTAATTAGCAAAAATATTTGCTGATGTAATTAAGGCCCTTAATCAGTTGGATTTAAGTTAATCAAAAGAGAGAGAACACAAGAATGCAGCATGGGCCTGATCTCTTTAGTTAAAGGAGACAAAAAACAGCAATGGGTATTTTTATACTAACCTTAAATGAGTAAGCTGACATGCTGTAGTAAGAGGGGACCATGTGGGGGCGCCTGGGTAGCTCAGATGGTTGGGCATCTGCCTTTGGCTTAGGTCATGATCTCCAGGTCCTGGGATTGAGCCTCTGCGTCGGGGTCCTGGCTCAGCGGGAAGCCTGCTTCTCCCTCTCCCTCTCCCCCTGCTTGTGTTCCCTCTCTTGCTGTCTCTCTCTCTGTCAAATAAATAAATAAAATCTTTAAAAAAAAAAGGGGGGGATCATGTGACTATTTACATACTACTACAATCAACATAGTGGTGCATATATCTTACCAAATTAAAAAATTCTCATTTTCTTTAAATACCCAGAAGTGGAATTGCTGGGTCATATAGTAGATCTATTTTTATTAAAAAAAAAAAAAAAACCTCCATACTGTTTTCCATAGTGGCTGTACCAATTTATATTCCTACCAACAGTTCACAAGGTTTCACTTTTCTCCATATCATCACCAATACTTGTTATTGTAAGTCTTTTTGAAAATAGCCATTCTAACAGGTATGAGGTGATATCATTTTGGTTTTGATTTGCATTTCCCTTATGATTAGTGATGTAGAGCATCTTTTTATGTAGCTGGTTGCCATCTGTAAGTCTTTGAAAAATGTCTATTCAAATCTTTTGCCCATTTTTTAACCAGATTGATATTTTGCTATTGAATTGTAAGTTCTTTATATATATTGAAGATTAGCCCCTTACCATATACATGATTTGCAAATATTTTATCCTATTTGCAGGATGCCTTTTCATTTGTTGGTGGTTCCCCTTGCTGTACAAAAGCTTTTTAGTTTGATGTAGTCCCACTGGTTTACTTTTGCTTTTGGTATTTTTACTTTCAACGTCAGATTCAAAAAGTCATTGCCAAGACCTATGACAAGGATCTTGAAACCTATGTTTTCTTCTAAAAATTTTATAGTTTCAGGTCTTCCATTCAGATCTTTAATCCATTTTGAGTGAATTTTGTGTTTGGTATAAATAAGATTGTGGTACAGTTTCATTCTTTTGCATATGGCTGTCCAATTTTCTAAACACAATTTATTGAAGAGACTGTCCTTTGCCTTTGTATATTCTGGGCTCTGTTGTTGTAAATTAATTGATCATATATGTGTGGGTTTATTTGTGGCTCTCTATTCTGTTCCATTGATCTATATGTCTGTTTTCATGCCAATACCAGTGTTTTAATTACTACAGCTTTGTAATATACTTTGAAATCAGAAAGTATGACACCTCCAGCTCTGTTCTTTCTCAAGATTACTTTGTCTATTCAGGGTCTTTATGGTTCCATACAAATTTTAGGATTTTTTCTTCTATTTCTGTGAAAAATGCCATTGGAATAGCTTTCCATTTGTTTGTGTCTTCTTCAAATTCTTTCATTAATGTTTTATAGTTTTCAATAGAGAGTGTCTCAACTTCTTGGTTAAATTTATTCCTAGGTATTTTATTATTTTTGATGCAATTGTAAATGCAATTACATTCTTAATTTCTCTACTAATTCATTATTAGTGCATAGACATACAACAGATGTTTACATATTCATTTTGTATCCTACAACTTTACTGTACTTTTTAGTTCCAATAGTTTCTTTATTGAGTCTTTAGGTTTTGTATATAGAATATCATGTCATCTGCAAATAGTGACAGTTTTCCTGTCACTCTTCCTTTCCTATTTTGATGTCTTTATTTCTTTTTCTTGCCTAATTACTCTGACTAGGACTTCCAATATTACGTTAAATAAAAATAGTGAGAGTGGGTATCCTTGTTTTGCTCCTGATCTTAAAGGAAGATAATCAGCTTTTCATCCTTTTGCATGATGTTCATTGTTGGCTTGTCATATATGGCCTTTATTATGTTGAGGTACATTATATATACTTTCTTGAAAGTTTTTATCATAAATGGATGTTGAATTTTGTCAAATGCTTTTTGGTATCTACTGAGATCATATGATTTTTATCCTTCATTTTGTTAGTGTGGCTTACAACACTAACTGATGTGCAGATATTGAACCATTTTTGCATCCCTGGAATAAATCCCACTTGATCATGGTATATGATCCTTATTTTAATGTATTGCTGAATTCAGTTTGCTCACATTTCACTGAGAATTTTTGCATATATGTTCATCCAACGTATTGGCTTGAAATTTTCTTTTCTTGTGGCATCCTTGTCTGGTTTTGGTATCAGGGTAATGCTAGCCTCATAAAATGAGTTTGGAAGAGTTCCAACCTGTTCTGTTTTCTGGAAGAGTTTGATTGATTCTTTAAATGGCAGAATTCATCAGTGAAGCCATCTGGTTCTGGACTTTTGTTCGCTGGGAGGTTTTTGATTACTGATACAATCTCCTTAGTGTTAACTGGTCTGTTCATATCTTCCATTTCATCATGATTCAGTCTTGGTAAGTTGTATGTTCTTATCAAGGTCAGGCAGACCATATAAAATGCTGAACAATATTCTCTCTGGAAAATTGTGAAAAAGAGTTTCTTTATTTCTTTCTTAAATGACTGATTGAATTTACTAGTGAAATCATCTAGGTACTGAAGCTTTACCTGTGAAAATGATTTTATTTCAGATACTTTTTTTTTTTCTACATATACTCAGAATTTCTATTTATTTTTATTTTACTACATAAAACTTGTGTTTTGCGAAGTATTTGTCTATTTCGTCTAAATTTTTAAACTTAAAAGTATGCTTTAATATATTGCCTTGTAAATTTTTATTGTTAAATATATTTGTAGAAAACCACACTAAACAAATATACAGCTTAATGAATTACCTATGCAGTCACCTCATATTTCAATTTCACTTTGCATTAAATCTTTACTCTTATTTTCTGAGATTAGGTTTCTGAGTTTCACTAGAAGAATCCATTAAGTAGTAAGGCTATAATATAGCTATTCTCTAATTTCTAGTCTGTAGCCACATGGAGAACATGACACAGTGTCTCTTTTGAGAATTGGTATGACTGACCATGCCTGAGTCAGCTGTTCCTACCTCAAGCCAACAAGGCATGGGTCAGTATCACAGAGAAAATACAGTTGCCCACAGTCCTTCTCTATGGTTCTCAGAAGATCGAAGCAAGATGAGTTCCAAGAAAAAGTGGGATATCTGAGTTATGAACACAGCACAAAATATGTCTACTCCATGTTACCAGGGTTATACACGTAAAATAAAAACAGCAATATTTCATCTTCTGATATTTTCCAGAATTATTTTTCTATTTTCTGAAGTCTTCTATCTTCACTGTCTAGTAAGTACAATAATCTAATAATTGGTTTATTAGACCAACTTAAGCCAAAATTTATAAAAATAATCCAATTTTCTTAGTGTTTTTGGAAGGAGAATAAGAGCTGAATAATAGATTTACCAAACTACTTTTTACCACTTCAGAATCTTCAGAATACTTTAATACTATACCATTTCCTCAGAACTCTGTTACATAAAGCTATTTTAAATCATTAAAAAAATCTCAAATGGGAATTTTATGAACCATAAATAAAATGTGTAGTTGGTTGAGAAAAGGATTAGGGAATATTAGCAAGGCAAAGATGATTATCACAATCTCCCTAGTGAGAAATCTTAAAGGCTAAATTTCAGGGAAAATCCTATGAAATGTTTTTAATGATAGAAAGTGCAGAGAAGTGCTCCAAGTCCTATAGAAATCCTATCTGGTAAGTAAAATGAATAGAGAAAAAGCAAGAAAGCAATAGAAAAAAGCCTTTATGGCTCTTCTTCCATTGGAAATTGAGACTATCATTCTTATTATCGTCATAATATTTAAATTATTGATAAGACATTTGATTATGTTTTCTTAATCATCTTTAATAGAAAATAGTATTTATTATATCACTAAAAATTAAAAAAAAAAGCTTTCACTTGCAAACAATCCAAGGACATATGTACTTTATTCAACATTTTTTTAAGTATCTAGTTTGTCTAGGTGCTCTGGCCAATAAGGGAAATTCTGAGGGCAAACCTTCTTTATTGATTTGTAGAACACCATTGTTAGATATAAAGACATGAGAACAATTGCTATTCAACATATAAAATGACAAATTTCACAGGAATTTTAAAAATGGTGTAATTCTAAAAAATTAAATAAAATTTAAAAATTAAAAATGGTACAATTCTAATAAAGAGTAGAAAACCTTCAGGGAGGATATCAAGTTGTAATCTTGCAAATTAAGTAGCCTACATAAATAGTGAATATATCAAAATGTAAATACAGATTTGTCAAATGAACTTGTAAAAATATTAATATTCTATAAAAACAGAGCTGCTCAAAAGTACATCACACAATTTAACAAATATTACCAAATCTAGTGACTTTTGGAACTTTAGATATGTATATTTTGTGCACTACTACTCCAAATTGATTGATGAAGTCTTCAAAGTCAATCATCATATGTAAAAAAAAGTTTTTGTCCATTCCACTATTGATTTTTGTCAATGTTTTATTATCATAAACAATACTGAAAATAACATTCTTATATGTGTTTCCTGATATATATGGGTTGAATTTCTGAGTCTTCTTGGGTGAAAATGATATTACTTTGCTATTTTAATTGTTCTCAGTATTATGATACTGAAATGTGTACATGTGTGTTTGTTTTCATTTGAATTTCCTTTCATATGTAATATATTTTTGTTACTTGTATTTTGTAGTTGTTTGTCTTTTCTTTGTGATTTGTAAGTCATTAATTTGTCATTGTAAAAATAATACACTTTTGTTTACAGAAGTTGACAATTTTTTTCCAGTCAACATCTTTCTTCCCTTTGTTTATGTTAACATTTTTCATACTGATGTTTTAAAAGCTGATACAGTAACATTTACTGACTTGCATTCATTTTTTTCTTTGCTCTTCTTGTCTAAGAATTCCATTTCTTGCTTTCCACTAAAAGTATAAAATTTTCCTTTCAGATTTATATCATTAATTCATCTGAAAATGATTTTTATTTATCAGAACACAAGAATCTTTTTTGGCTGTTTCTTTATTGGTTATATAGATAAACAGCTGTCTCATCACCATGAGGCTTTTCTTTCCTTACTGACTTAAAATGTCCTATTTGTCACATTTCAAGTTTTCATATATGCATGGTCTATAACTGGGCTTTATGTTGTATTTCATTTGTTCAGTTGTGAAACATTATTCCAAACAGGAATACATTAAATGATAGAACTTTAAAATGTATCTTCATATCTTCAAAGTAGAATGATTTTTAAATATCCACATATGCAGGGTTTCCCTTATTAAATTGATAATTAATTTTATTATTAATTTCATACAGAGCTAAATTAGGTGCAGAGAACAAACAATATCAGTTCCTCGGTATTTGTTGGGAATTCCTATGTGATATGATACTTGAGCAATTTTTGCAGTTTCCAAGAGGTAGTTCATTAAAATATATATTCTGTAATTGCTTGATAATGAAGTCTATATATGTTTTAGTTTAAGTTTCTTAATTTTCTTGTTCAAATATTCTCCAGCTTTACTAATTTGTTTTCTATTTTCTTTTACTGACTACTGACAGGTGATAAAATCTCCCGCTCTCTATGTTCTAGGTAATTTTGAGAAATGTTTTGGCTTTTATTTGGTGTTATTTAAATAGGTAATACAAGTTTAGGATTTTTTTATCTGCCTAATGGATTAAACTTTTCACCATAACAAAGAAATCATCTTTTGGCAAAAAATAAAAATAATTTTGTATTAAAGTTGATTTCTTTCTCTGGTGCCTGGGTGGCTTAGTCCATTGAGCATCCGAGTCTTGATTTCGGCTCAGGTAACAATCTCAGGGTTGTGAGATCAAGCTCCACGTCAGGCTCCAAACTGGGCATGGAGCCTGCTTAAGATTCTCTCTCTTCCTCTCCCCATGCCTGTCTCAACCCCCTAAAATAAATAAATAAATAAATAAAGTTGACTTCTTTCTGCAATCACTATCAATTGTCCAGCTTTCTATAACTTAATGTATACTTAGCCTACCTCCATAATCATTTTATGTCTTATCTTTCTGTTCCTTGATTTTAGATGTGACAATTATATCTAAAAATTGTGCACTAATGTCCTTTTTAAACTTCAAGTTTTTATGGGTTGTGATAAGTATATATGAATATTTGCTTTTTCCATCTTACTTTGTTTTCTATTTATAGTATTTACATATACATTTTTTGTGCTGCCCTCCCTTGCAAATATTAAGCATATTACTCCCTTTTCTTTCTATATGACTTGCAATGTATATATTCTGTTTGGACTACTTCATTAACACCAAAAATAATAAAAATCATTAGCCATCTCCAAATAACGTCAAAATCTTAGAATGCCTTAACTGTGAGCTCCCCCTTTTTGATTTGGTCTTATTTTTTTATTTAACTTTCCTTTGGTTTCACTCATAGCAAGTTAATAATCACCATGAATACTTCTGAACACTCTGTGAGTTTCCAGACATAACTATATATCTACTTCTTTTTTTAATCACTTTTTTTTTAATTCAATTTTCTTCTTCCCAAAGTAATTCTTTAATACTTTCAGGAAAGGCCTTTTGATAGTAAGCATTTCAGCTCATTTCCTCTTTGAAACTTCTGTATTATTTACTAATTTTTGAATCATATTTTGTCTAGTTTTAGGATTTTACAATGGCAGTTATCTTTTTTAACTCTCTGAAGATATTATTTAATTGCCTTCCAACTTGTATTATTTCTTTTAAGGATAGCTATTATTTCTTTATACATGCTTCCAAATATTTTATGAACTTTTCTTGTTACTTGGTTCTTTGGTCCACTTTGGTGATTTTAAAGTATTATTTCAATGACATATCTAGATTCTTTTTTAAGATTTATTCATTTTAGAGAGAGAGAGCACACACGCGAACAAAGGGAGGAACAGAAAGAGAAGGAGAAAGAGAATCCTCAAGCATACCCACCACTGAACATGGAGTCCAACATGGGGCTTGATCCCAGGATCATGACCTGAACCAAAATCAAGAGTCGGCTACTTAACCAACTGAGCCACTTAGGTGCCCCCAGATGTTGGGGGTTTTAAAATATGTCTGCAAATTTTTTATACTCCTTCTCTGAATGTGGAATAGACTTTCTGTCTGAATTCTAACTACTAGAATGTGGTAGAACTGACACTATATGAATTCTGAGGTTAGATGATAAAACATATACAGATCCCATCTCTCTTCTCTCTATTGGATCGTGTGTTCTAGGATAAGAATCCTTGTGTCATGAGAATTCATAAATATTCTTGGGAGAGGTCTTGTGGAGCTGAGCTTGACAGCCATGTGAATAACCCATCTTGGAAGTGGACCCAGCCTCACATAAGCCTTCAGATGGTATTGATGGACATCCTGGCTACAATCTTTTGAAAGACCTTAAGCCAGAATCAGCCCACTAATTCCAGACCTACACACAAACTACGTGAAAATGAATGTTATTATGTCAAGCCACGAAGTTTTGAGATTATTTGGAATAACTTAGTACACAGCAATAGATAACTAATTCACTAAGTATACATTAGGCATGCATTCATCTTGCCGGACATCATTATAGTCTTGAAAACTAAAGATTATATTCTTCATCAAGTCTAGAAATTTCTCATTAATTATCACTTCAATTCTAACTCCTCTGCATTCTTTCTGACCATTCCTTTTGTAATTCATAGTAAATGAATCTGAATCATCAAGATTTGATCGTCCAGCTATCATCTTTTTTTCATAGTTTTCATCTCTTTAGCTCCTATGCTTCAATCTATAAAATTTCCTCAGTATGCTCTTTGAGGACACTAATCTCTTCTTCAGTTTAATTATTTTAAAAACATTTAAAATTACTTAAATATATTAAACATTAGAAAATTTTAGTATCAGGCGCCTATGTGGCTCAGTTGGTTAAGCAACCGTCTTCGGCTCAGGTCATGATCCTGGAGTCCCTGGATCGAGTCCCGCATTGGGCTCCCTGCTCAGCAGGGAGTCTGCTTCTCCCTCTGACCCTCCCCCCTCTCATGTTCTCTCTCTCTCTCTCTCTCTCTCTCTCATTCTCTCTGTCTCAAATAAATAAAATCTTTAAAAAAAATTTCAGTATCTTCTTTGTAGGAATTTTACTTAATTATTTTAAAATATTACTGGTTTTGGAAAATGACAAAGGAGGATCCTGAGCTCACCTCACACTACATATACACTGAGGAACATCTATTGCAACTAACTCTGAAAGTGACCTCAAGACTGGCAGAGAAGATCTTCCACAGCTAGTTGTAGAAAGACACTTTGACAGAGTTGGAAGGGTGGACAGTTACTGGGAAACTAAACCCCTGTGCAACTAACTACAAACAAGAGAGACATCCCAAGTACAAAAACGCAAGGTGATCAGACCCCACACAGGGCATCCCCAGCCCTGGGGACCTGAACTGGAAAGATGAGTTCCCATAATATCTGGCTTTAAAAATGAGTGACCTGCCCCTCCCAAACTGCCTGCCTCTGCAGATGCTCTGCTAGAGTGGCTCCTGCCCTGCCATACTAGGCAGGCAGCCCTAACCAGAACTGGTGCCCCGCTGAAGTGACTCTTGCCCTGGGGACCTAGGGAGACAACCCCACACACCAGCACAAACCACAATTCCTGCAGCTCTGCCTTTTAGCTGACTGTGCAGGGGGCAAGCACTGACTTTCAGTGTGCCTGTAGATGTTGCAGAGGTTAACTGCAGACAGCTACACTGAGTGCTGGCCCCACCCACCAGTCAAGCCACAGCAGCTGCCCCTGGGACTGTCAACAGCGCAGGGAGAAAACACTGCCTAGTGTGCCTGCAGTAGGCAAAGCAGATCATTGCAGCCAGCTGGACTGAGGGCCAACCCCACCCACCAATGTGCCCTCAGTAATCACAGCTAAGACACAACAGTAGGGTACATGCAGCCCACACAATGTGGACACCCCTAAAGCACCTCATTCTGTTAACCGAAGGGATTGTGCTAGAGGGTATCACAGGACCTCTTCGACAAAAGGCCACTACCTTCAAGACCAGGAGACGTAGCTGAACTACCTAATACATAGAGACAAACACAGAGAGTTACACAAAATGAGACAGAGGAGTATGAATATATTCCAAACAAAAGAACAAGACAAAACTTCAGAAAAACAACTAAATGAAATGGAAGAAAGCAATCTACCTGATAAAGAGTTCAAAGTAATAGTCATAAAGATGCTCACCAAACTTGAGAATAAGTGGATGAACTCAGTGAAACGTCACCAAAAAGAAAAAATACAAAAAGAATCATTCAGAACTAAAGAATACAGTAAGTAAAATGAAAAATATGCCAAAAGGAATCAACAGCAAATCAGAGGAGACAGAAAAACAGATGAGTGATTTGGAAGACAGGATCATGGAAAGCAACCAAGGTGAACAGCAAAAAGGAAAATACTAAAAAATGAGAACAGATTAAGAGACCTCCATGACATCATCAAATATAATAATACTTACCATTATAGCGATCTTAGAAGGAGAAGAGAGAGAGAGATGGAGACAGAAAACTTATTTGAAGAAATAACAGCTGAAAACTTCCCTAGGAAGGCAAGAGACATCCAGGCCCAGGAATCACAAAGAGCCCCAAACAAGATAAACCCAAAGAGTTCCACATCAAGACACCATAATTAAGATGGCATAAATTAATAAAGAGAAAAATCTCAAAAAACAGGAAGAGAAAATGAAACAGGTTTATACAAGGGAAACTGTGTAAGACTATCAGCTGATTTTTCAGTAGAAATTGCAGATCAGAAGACAGTGGCATAATATATTTAAACTGCTGCAAAGGAAAAAACCTACAACCAAGAATACTCTACCAGGAAAGTTATCAATCAAAACTGAAGAAGATATAGAGTTTCCCAAACAAAAATTAAAGGACTTAGTCACCACTAAATGAGACTTGTAAGAAATGTTAAAGGAAATTCTTTAAGAGGAAAGAAAAGGCCATAACTAGAAATAAAATTCTGAAAGGAAAAAAATTGGGGTAAATATAAACATAGTAAAGATAGTAAGTAATTAATCACTTACAAAGGCAATATGCAAATTAAAAAACAAAAGTCGGGGCAACTGGGTGGCTCAGTCAGTTAAGCGGCTGCCTTCAGCTTAGGTCATGATCCCAGAGTCCTGGAATCAAGCCCTACGTTGGGCTCCCTGCTTAGCGGAGAGCCTGCTTCTCCCTCTCCCTCTGCTTGCTTCTCTGCCTACTTGTGCTCTCTCTCTATCTCTCTGTCAAATAAATAAATGAAATCTTAAAAAAAAAACCTCATCTTTTAAAAAAAATAAATAGAAAAAATAAAACACAGAAGTAGTAAAATCAATGATATCTACAGATATTACTCAAGGGATACACACAATAAAAAGATGTAAAATCATATACATGTAAATTTATATACATAAAACATCATATAAATAAGCATTAAATACATCATGTACATAAAATGAATGTGGAGGGAGGTGGTAAAAATTTGGTGCTTTTAGAATTATACAAACTTAAGCAATCATTAACTTAATATAAACTGCTATACACATAGGATGTTATATATAAACCTCATGTGTAATGACAAATAAAAAAACCTATAATAGATACACAAAAAATAAAAAGAAAGGAATCCAAACATAACACTAAAGGAAGCCATCAAACCACAAGGGAAGAGAGCAAGGGAAGGAAAAAGAACAGAGAAGAACTATAAAAACAACCAGAAAATAATTAACAAAATAGTAATGCATACATATCTACCACTAATTACTTTAAATGTAAAGGGACTATATGTTGCAATCGAAATATACAGGGTGACTGGATTAACAACAACAACAAAACTTATTTATATGCTGCCCCCAAGAGACCCCCCTCAGACCTAAAAACATATACAGACTGAAAGTGAAGGGACGAAAAAGTTATTCCATGCAAAGGGAAGCAAAAAAAAAGGGGGGGGGGAGAATGAAAAGAAAAGAAAATGCCAGAATAGCAATACTTATATCAGACAAAAATAGACACTAAAATAAAGACTGTAGCAAGAGACAAACGAGGGCATTATATAATAATCAATCCAACAAAAGGATATAACAATTATAAATATCTAGGACCTAAATACATATAGCAAACATTAACATACACAAGGTGAGAAATTGACAGTAATACAATAATACAGTACAATAATAGTAGGGGACTTTAATACCCACTTACATCGATGCATATATGATCCACACAGAAAATCAACAAGGAAACTGGCTGTGAATGACACATGAGACGAGATAAACTTAACAGATACACACAGAACATTTCATCCAAAAACAGCAGCATACACATTCTTTTCAAGTGCACATGGAAGACTCTCAAGGATGTATCACATACTAGGCCATCAAACAAATTTCAATAAATTTAAGAAGACTGAAATTATACCAAGCATCTTTTCCAACCACAATAGTAAAAAACTAGAAATTAATCAAGAAAAAATAAAACATATGAAGGCTAAGAAACATGCTACTAGACAGCCAATGTGTCAACAAAGAAATCAAAGAAGAAATCAAAAAATACAGAGAGACAAATGGAAATGGAAACATGGAAACACAACAATCCCAAATCTTTGGAACATAGCAAAAGCAGGTCTAAGAAGGAGGTGTATAGTGATACAGAGCTACCTTGAGAAACAAGAAAAATCTCAAGTAAACAGTCTAAACTCATACCAAAAGGACCTAGAAAAAGAAGAATAAGAGAAGCCCAAAGTTAGTAGAAGGAAGGAAATAATAAAGATTAGAGAGGAAATAAATGAAATAGAGACTTAAGAAAACAATAAAAAAATCAATGAAACCAACGAGCTGGCTCTTTTAAAAGATAAACAAAACGGATAAAACTATAGCCAGACTCATGAAGAAAAACAGAGAAAGGACTCAAATAAATAAAATTAGAAATGAAAAGATAAGAAATAACCATTGACACCATACAAATACAAAGGATTATAATAGAATACTATAAAAAGTATATGCCAACAATTTAACAACCTAGAACAAATGAGTAAATTCTTAGAAACATACAAAATTCCAAAACCAAATTAGGAAGAAATAGAAAATCTGAAGAGACTGATAACTAGTAACAAAACTGAACTGATAATCAAAAAACATCCAACAAACAAAAATCCAGGAACTGATGGCTTCACAGGTGAATTCCATCAACACTCAAAAAAGAGTTAACAACTATTCTTTTCAAACTATTCCAAAAAATAGAAATGGAAGGAAAACTTCCAAATTCATTTCATGAGGCCAGAATTACCCTCATATAAAAATGAAAGATGCTCCATAAGAAGAAAACTATAGGCCCATATCCCTGATGAATAATAGATGCAAAAATCCCTGACAAAATATCAGCAAACAGAATTCCGAACAATAGAGTAAAAAAGTCATTCACCCAGATCAAGTGGGATTTATCCTAGGGATGCAAAGATAGTTCAATATTCACAAATCAATCAATGTGATACATCACATTAACAAGAATAAAAATCATATGATCATCCTAATGCAGAAAAAGCATTTGACAAAATATAGTATTGACTCAGGATGAAAACTCAACAAAGTGGGTTTACAGGGAAGAACATACCTTAACATAATAAAGGCTATATATGAAAAACTCACAGCTAACATCACACTCAATGATGAAAACCCTTCATATTCCCTAAGCTCAGGAACAACACAATGATGTCTATTCTCACCACTTGTATTCAACAGCATACTAGAGGTCCTACTCACAGCAATCAGAGAGAAAAAGAAATAAAAGTTACCCAAATTAGTAAGGAAGTAAAACTGTCATTATTTGCCGACGACATGATACTATATAGAGAAAACCCGAGAGAAACCTTGGTGGCTCAGTTGGTTAAGTATCTGCCTTTGGTTCAAGTCATGATCTTGGAGTTCTGGGATTTAGCCCAGCGTAGGGCTACCTGCTTAGTAGGGAGTCTGCTTCTCTGTTTCCCTCTGCCTCTCTCCACCCCACCCCAGCCCCTGCACATGCACTCTCTCTCTCAAATAAATACATAATCTTTTTTAAAAATCTTAAAAAGAAAAAAGAAAACCCTAAATACTCTACCAAAAAACTATTAGAACTAATAAATGAAGGCAGTAAAGATGCAGGATACAAAATTAAAACACATAATTCTGTTACATTTCTATACACTAATAATAAGTAGTAGAGACAGAAGTTAAGAAAACAATCCCATTCACAACTACACCAAAAAGAAAAAAATAAAAAAGGAATGAATTTAATCAAGGAGGTGAAAGACCTGTAGTCTGAAAACTGTAAGACACTCATGAAAAAAACTGAAGATGGGGCGCCTGGGTGGCTCAGTCATTAAGCGTCTGCTTTCGGCTCAGGTCATGATCCCAGGGTCCTGGGATCGGCCCTGCATCGGGCTCCCTGCTCCGCAGGAAGCCTGCTCTCCCTCTCCCACGGCCCCTGCTTGTATTCCCTCTCTCGCTATGTCTCTCTCTGGCAAATAAATAAATAAAATCTTTAAAAAAAAGGAAAAAGAAAAAAATTGAAGATGACACAAACAAAATGAAAAGATATATCATGCTGACGGAGTAGAAGAATTAATATAGTTAAAATATTCACACTACTAAGGCAATCTACACATTTAATGCAATTCCTATCAAAATACCAATAGTATTTTTCACAAAACTAGAACAAATAATCCTAAAATCTGTATGGAACAACAAAAAACCCTTGGGAAAAGTGGACAATACATGCAGGTAAATAAAACTGGATCACTATTCTACACTATATACAAAAATTAACTCAAGATGAAGACTTAAATGTAGGACCAGACCCCATAAAACTCCTAAAGGAAAACATAGGCAATAATCTCTTTGGCATCAGCCTTAGCCACATAATTATGGATATGTCTCCTCAGGCAAGGAAAACAAAAGCAAAACTGAACTATTGGGACTATGTCAAAATAAAAATCTTGTATGCGCAGTGAAGGAAACCATCCACAAAACAAAAAGGCAACCTACTGAATGGGAGAAGATATTTGCAAATTACATATCTGATAATGGATTAATATCCAAAATACATAAAGAATTTATACAATTCAACATAAAGAAAGCCCACAAATAACGACTCCGATTAAAAACGGAGAGGACCTAAATAAACATTTTTCCAAAAAGACATTCAGATAGCCAATAGACATTTGAGAAAACAGTATTAAAATTAAAAAAAAACTAAAAAAAAAAAACAGAAATAGAAGAAGGATATGGAGAAAAGGGAACTCTCAGGCACTATTTGTGGGAATATAAGTTGGTATGACCACTGTGAAAAACAGTATGGAGGTTTCTCAAAAAAATTAAAATAGAAATACCACGTGATCTAGGAATTATACTACTAGGTATTTACCAAAACAAACAAACAAATAAAAACACAAACTTGGAAAAACAGAAGCATCCCTATGTTTATTCCAGCATTATTTACAATAGCCAAGATATGGAAGCAACCCAAGTGGATAAAGAAGATGTGGTGTATATGTGTGTATGTGTATGTATATTTATATAACAGAATATTACTCAGCCATAAAAAAGAATGAGATCTTACTATGTTGGCAACAACACAGATGGACCCAGAGGGCATCATGTGCTAAGTGAAAAAAGTCAGAGAAAGATAAATACCATAAAATTTCACTTATATGTGTAATCTACAAAAACAAAATAAATGAAAAGAAAAGAAAATGAGAAAGACTCATAAAGAGAACAAAATTATGGTTGCCAGAGGGGAGATGGGTGGGGAGATGGGTGAAATAGGCGAAGGGAATTAAAAGAGATACAAACAAATAAGTCCCCAAGATGAAAAGTATAGCATAGAGAATACTATCAGTAATATCCTAATAACATTGTATGGTGATAGATGGCGACTACACTAATCATGGTGAGACTGAGTAATGCACAGATTTATCAAACCACTATGCTGTATGACATCTGAAACTAATGCAACAGTGTATGTCAACTATATTTTGATAATAAAAATAAAAAATTAAAAATCATTCCATTGGTCTTATTTTCATGTTTTGTTCTTTGCGAAAGTTTTTAGTTATCTCCTTTCATAACTTCAATCACTGTAACATAGTCTCCCTTGTTATAGTTCAATCATTTGAGGTTCTTCCCACTGTTTACTGTAGCTCTTGACTCCCACTCATGTTGCATCACTCCCTCGCTTGTCAAGTTAACTTAGACTCATCTTCTGCAGGACTTCTTCTGCGTGTCAATAACTGAGCATATAAAGCCCCATACTGATTTTATTTCTATTTCTCATGAGTACTCCAGGCTTATCCTTGGCCAGAGACCATTTAAATTTATTTTAAGATTTAAGGTTTTTGGTTTGGAGGTTCCCATGAATGGTGAAAATTCATACCTCAATCCCAGGAGAAGCAGAATTATAAATTCTCAGGATTGTTTTATTTTCTACCCAGACTCTAGCCTGAATAAGATAAATATCCTATACTCGAAGGCATTTTGAACGTCCTGGTTTAATACATGCTCGGTTTTAATAGTCTACTCCAGCTCAATTAAATGTTATGCTCTCTCTACACAAATATTGAAATGCAAATCCTTATTTAGATATTATCTATCCCTCTTCTCTCCAAAAGATCTCAAGGTAATACTGCCATACTTCAAATGTAGTGTGTACTTTGTTATTATTTTTATGGAAGATCCTGTCCTACCAGCTCAGATGAGTCAAGATGGGAGTAAAGACAGGTGAACTGATCATGGTAAGAGACAAAAATTGGGGTTATTTAACTTGAATGATAGAACCAGAGGAGAATCTGGAAAATGTAAATATTTCCCCGGGGTGCCTGGGTGGCTCAGTCGTTAAGCGTCTGCCTTTGGCTCAGGTCATGGTCCCAGGGTCCTGGGATCGAGCCCCGCATCGGGCTCCCTGCTCAGTGGGGAACCTGCTTCTCCCTCTCCCACTCCCCCCGCTTGTGTTCCCTTTCTCTATGTGTCTCTCTCTGTCAAATAAATAAAATCTTTAAAAAAATATATTTCCTCAAACACTGAAAGGGTAAAATACAGATATTACAAGAATTCTGCAGACCAAAGGAAAAGTCAAATTTACACAGATTTTATCTTAATAAACACAAAAGTTTTCTAAAAGTCATTACTCTCCTAAGATAAAATAAAACACTCCAGCAGCTACTTATTACAGAGTCATCAGTAGAATACATTCAAGAATGAGAGGTAAAGTTAATGGATGACTTTTAATTCTGTGTTATACCTCACTCTCCTTACCTTATTTCCATTTCTCCTGTTAAGATGTGTCCTGAAGATTTCAACTTCATTCGAAATAGTCAAGGCCATCACAAAGAGAACTCTAAAAAGCTCATTGCTTAGGCAATCACATCTACACAGTTATCTGTTAAGAGAAGTAAACCATCAGTGTTTTTAGTTTGTATAATTTTTTGGTGATCGGGGGTGAACAATTTGGCTATTAAAATTATAATATTTGTATTTATATATTCAACAAATATTTATTGATCAAGACCCTGTCCATATGCTGAAGCAATAGACTACCTACCTCATAGAGTTTATAGTCTAATTAATCTTTAAGAATAATTTTATATATTTTCTAACACAAAAAAGAGACTATGTAGGGAAATTTATTGCAAAATGCAAACACAATATGATGGTTACTCTTACCATCATTTATATTTTAGTAACTGAAGATATGTCCAATTTATCCCTTGAATAAATTATATGCCTTCTATAACATCAAAACTGTGATGTGAACTTCAGAGAGTATTAATGAATTCAACAGTATGAAACATGCATTTAAAAATATCAGGTGACACTTTGTTAATGGGATTTTAAATTGATGCAACTTCTTTGGAGGGCATTTTGGCAGTGACTTTTAAAATGCAAAATGCCTTTATCTATTGACCCAGGAATTCCATATCTAGGGACTTAACTAGAATACATTTACATATCTAGAAAAAGATGAGGTTATAAGACTTTTTTATAGCATTGTTGATATTAGAAAAAAATGGAAATAACCACATGCCTTTCATTAGAAAAATCATTAAAAACATAAAATATGGTATACCCAAATAATACAATACCACCAACTACCCTAAAACAGTATATCTAAGAAAAGCTCTCCAAAATAAAGTTATGAACACACATTTTTTTATTATATTTACCCAAGCAACACCCCTCTTCCTACCCCAAATTTCCTACTTCCCCTACTATCCCAAGACTTAGATTATAAGGCATCCTGTTTTCATGGTTCCAGAGAAGGGTAAACACAAGAAACCAAGAAATCTACTGAAATGCCAAGATCTATGGCCTCCTTCCCAAGAGCAATGATAATAACAAGAGTTATCCCAAGATAACTGGAGTTAACCAAGAAGAGACAAGATCTAAGTCTCAATTCCCAAGTAATGCCAAAAAACATCAAAATCTTGACCTCTCCATCCCACCACCACACGTGCTCACCTGGAGTGACCAAGAAGCTGCAGAAGGATTGGCTGCATAATACATCTGGGGAGATGTTGCAAAGGAAAACCCCTGCAAGCCCCAGCATAGACCAGAGAATCAGTGGAATAATTTCTGGTGAGTTCAAGTAAGCACACAAGAGAACTAAGCATCAGTGATCACTGGCACATCAAAGTAGCATGGTCAATCAGAAAAATGTTACCTGTGCCCTCAGGAGATCCACAGAGCCAGCCTCAAAGAGGCCTGGCAAAAAGCAATGAGAGATGGCTTATTAGTAACCTGTGAAGATACTATCTCAGATGGTAAGTAGCACTATAGTGCACAGAAAATGAAGAAATTCCAGCACCTACTCCCTCCCCACATTTCATGCTGAGCACTTCCTACATCCCTGAGATGCTACTTCAGGGGAAGCAACAAGCATTTGCGAAGTTTACCAAGATTTTGCTTCTGCAACAGGTGGATGTTCAAAATAACATGTAAGTGAAAAGGTTAACAAATAAAGCTACATTTCATGAAAATCTGAATTTGTGGGCTGAGATTTATAGGAACTATGTTTTGATAAGAGGGAAAACAAAAGTAAAAATGAGTGTACTATTTGCTCCCATTTACATGTCTATATATTCACAGACCATTTCCAGAAAGAAACATAAGAAAATATTAATGGTAATTGACATGAGTTATTTAAAAATATGAAATTTTAAAAAATAGTGACTAGACATTGAAGACATTATGAATACGGGTCATTGTCAAAACACATTTAATAGCAAGTCTTTCTCTTCCAACTAGCCACAGGCAAGTTCTAACAATCTGAGTGAAAAAACACAACTCATTTTCTTGTTTGAAATGTGACATTTCTCTTGATTTTTTCTCTGCAGGGTAGTTGCCATTGTTTCTATCTTCAGAGTATCCTGAATTTAGGTCAATAGATCTTGACCTGCCAGAGCTATGTTCAAACAGCTCCAGAAATCAGAAATGGATTGCTTTTAACAATTTTTTTCTAAAAGCATCCTCTGTAATTGGCAATTAACCTTAGAACATTCTCTAGTATTTAACTTTCCTTCTAAACACTGTCTTTTAAAAAGTTTGGGGTTAATTGTAATGGAAGAGACATACTGGGCCCTTAAAATGTTGCTAGGGTGAACAATTAAATGTTATTTAAAGACAGTAAGACAGTATGTCAAAGAGACATCCCCAGGACTCTATTCCTTTTCTATAGATTGGCCCTTTCTTCACTAAAGGGTTAATATAAAGTTATGGATACTTAGAAAAAGAAAATCAAGGTTCCTAATGTGGTATCTATGTATTTCTATTCTACCTCTCTGCTCCCAAACCCACATCCACCCTCCCACCCACCACCACCCCACCCCTGACCATCCTCTCATTCTTTGTCCTTTTTTTTCAAGTTTATTTATTACTTGGGGGCGGGGGGGGGGGCGGGTAGTGGCACAGGGAGAGAGAGTCTTAAGCAGACTCTGCGCTGAGCGCTGAGCCTTATGTGGGACTCCATTCCACAACCCCGAGATCATGACCTTAGCTGAAACCAAGAGTCAGACACTTAACCAGCTGTGCGACCTAGGCGCCCCTCTCTCTTTTATTTGTCCACATTCGTTTTGTACTTAGGCTTATTTGTTGCACTCATGGACAACTACGAAAAATGCCTTACCCTTGGATTATGCCTAGTACCTCATAAAAAACTTAAATATCCAACATTTCTTTTTTTTTAAGATTTTATTTATTTATTTGCGAGAGAGAGGGGGAGCAGCAGATGGAGAGGGAGAAACAGGCTTCCCACTGAGCAGGAACCCCGACGTGGCTCCATCCCAGGACCCTGGGATCATGACCCAAGCCAAAGGCAGATGCTTAACCAACTGAGCCACCCAGGCATCCCTCAACATTTCTTTCAATGTTCATAACAGAGTCTGAGACAATCAAGGCAAGACTTTTCCTATTTATAGATGAGAAAATATATACACTTTCCCAAGATTAAATAAACTCTCAGATTCAGGTTAAGCCAGAAATCTACATCCTCATTTAGTTTTACATCTTTTAACAGCATTAGACTACCTCATTTATGGCATCTGAAATTAAATAGCCTGGTGGACACTGCTTCTGAGTCAGAAGGACCAATATATTCACAGTGAGTTAGGCATGGTAGGCCCCATTAGTTGGGCTTTGAGAAATACGTCCTAAAGATCCACACCACCTGAATCTTACTCTGAAAGCATTCCAAGGACACTAGCCTTACCATGAGTGTACTTAATAATTTCATGTACCTCTGAGAATGGTGGCAAGAGTAACTGTAACCAGGGTAAACTTTTGTTCTCCCCAGCCCTTCCAGTTGTCCAGCTCTCCTCAAGAAAGCATGCTACACATTTATTCTAAAAATCAATGCAAAATCATCTAGGTCCTTCCTGTAGGTCACTAAATATTTTTCACAGATTTAATGCCAGAGACATAGTATATGAAATATACTATAATATGAAAAATCACACTGAAAACTATCAAGGGTTATAAATATAAGTTATGAGCTCCTTTAATTAAATAACTTTTCTAGTCAACAAATGGTAGCCTGTCACCATAAAAAGTTAACAAAGCTTACAAAATGACCAACCTTTTGTTCAAGGTTTTGGATGAAGGTGACTATATATCAAATACTAACATTAACCCATTAACTCCAGTGAACCTATAACTAAAACTGTTAACAATAACTGTGAAAGAAGTAATTTGGGGCACCTGGGTGCCACGGTCAGTTAAGTGTCTGACTCTTGGTTTCAGCTCAGGTCATGATCTCAGGGTTGTGAGATGGAGCCCCGCAATGGACTCCATGCTCAGTGGGGAGCCTGTTTGAGATTCTCTCTCTCCTTGCCTTTGCCCCTCCCCCTGCTCACACACACTCTCAAAATAAATAAATACAATCTTAAAAAAAAGGATTTATAAAATGTGTTTTGAACATAAACCATGTCTTTGTGGACTATAATATGTGCCAGAAATACAACAATAAACATGGCACCTGCTCTCATGATGCTTATACTTACATCACAGTGGGAGGGAGAAAATTAATCAGATGATATAATCAAATGATTACAAAGGAAAGGAGTAACTTAAAGACCCAATATTCTCATCTGTACAATGAAGATAACAATTTTACCTAACTTGTAGCTTATTATAAGATTGAATAAGTTTAATGTATGTAAAATGTTTATCCCACCCAGTGTCTGACACAGAGTATGCACATACTGATGCTAATCTGTTTATTATGTCAGTCCAGTCACATCTACAAATTAATGAGTATGAACTAAATGAAAATAAAATATATTGTTTATTTTAAATATTTGTTTAGATATAGCATCTCTCTGAATAAATATAGAATTTAAATATAATTTTACTTTTCTCCCTTTCTCCACAATCATTCATTCTGTCATGTGTAATATTAGTCAATCTAGTTATTTACAATTTACCACAAAGAAACTCATCGCTGGTTTATACAACACATAAAATCTGGCATAGCATTATCAAAAATACGTATGCATTACCTAGCACCTGCCACATATTTGGACACCAAATTAAATGGTGGAAATCATACGGTATGTAGCCTTTTCTGATTGGCTTCACTTAGTAATATGCATTTAAAGTTACTCCATGTCTTTTTATGGTTTGATAGCTCATTTATTTTTAGCACTGAATAATATCCCATTATCTGGATGTACCACAATTTATTTATCTATTCTCTTACTGAAGGACATATTGGTGGCTGCCAAGTGTTGGCAGTTATGAATAAAGCTACTATAAGCACCTATGTACAGGTTTTATGGGGATACAAGTCTTCTCTACTCTTTTGGGTAAATACCAAGGACAGCAATTGCTGGATTACATGGTAAGAAAATGTTTAGTTTTATAAGAAACTGGGTGTTATATGCAACTAATGAATTGTTGAACACTACATCAAAAACTAATGATGTACTATATGTTGGCTAATTGAACATAATAAATAAAAATTTATTTATTTATTTATTTATTTATTTATTTATTTATTTATTTATTTTCTCCCCCCAAAAAGAAACTGCCAAACTGTCTTCCAAATTGCTTTTACCATTTGGGATTCCCACTAGCAATGACTGAGACCTCCTATTATTCCACATCCTCATCAACATTTTTTATTGTCAGTGTTCTAGATTTTGGCCATTCTAATAGGTGTAGAGTGGCATTTTGTGGCTTTTTAATTTGCATTTCCCTAATGACATATGATATGGAGAATCTTTTTTTTTTTTTTTTTTTTTTACTTAGGTTCCAAACCCAGCATGGAGCCCAGTGCAAGGCTTGAACTCACAAAGCTGAGATCAAGACCTGAGCTAAGATCAAGAGTCAGACAGACACTTAACCCACTGAGCCATCCTGGCGCCCCTAGAGAATCTTCTTATATGCTTATTTACCATCTTCAAATCTTCTTTGGTAAGAAGTCTGTTAAAGTCTTTGACCCATTTTTTTAATTGGGTTGTTTTCTTATAGTTGGGTCTTACGAGTTCTTTGTATATTTTGGGTAACAGTCCTTTATCAGGCGTGCCTTCTCAAGTATTTTTTCCCAATCTGTGGCTTGTCCTCTCATTCCTCTGACATTTTTCTTCACAGAGCAGAAGTTTCTAATTTTAGTAAAGTCCAGTTTATCAATTACTTCTCTCATGGATCATGCCTTTGGTGTTGTATGTAAAAAGTCATTGTCATACTCAAGGCCATCTAGGTTTTCACTTGAGTTATCTTCTAGGAGTTTTATAGTTTTGTGTTTTACATTTAGGTCTATGGTTCATTTTGAGTTAATTTTTGTAAAGGAATAACATCTATGTTTAGATTCATTTCTTCACATGTGGATGTCCAATTGTTCCAGCACAATTTGAAGAGACTATCTTTGCTCCATTGTTTTGCCTCTGCTCCTTTGTCAAAGATCACTTGACTATATTTGGGTAGGTCTGTTTTTGAGCTCTCTATTCTTTTCCATTGAATATTCTTTTTTTATTTTTAAAGAAAGATTTTTTTATAAAGATTTTATTTATTTATTTGAGAGAGAGAGCACAAGCAGGGGGAGCGGCCGGCAGAGGGAGAAGCAGGCTACCCACTGAGCAGGGATCCCGACGCAGGGCTCTATCCCAGGACCCTGGGATCATGCCTGAGTTGAAGGCAGACGCTTAACCAACTAAGCCACCCAGGTGCCCCGAGTATTTATCCTTTTACCAAAAACACACTGTCTTGATTTTTGTAGCATTATAATAAGTCTTGAAGTCAGATAGTGCCAGTGTTTCAATTTTGTTCTTCTCCTTCAATATTTTGTTGGGTATTCTGGGCCTTTTGCCTCTCCATATAAATTTTCAGTTCACCAATATACACAAAATTACTTGCTGGGATTTTGATGAGATTGCACTGAGTCATTATCAATGTCTTTTTTAAATATTTTTAATATTTTTAAATAAACTCTAGCACCAACATGGGGCTCGAATTCATCACCCCAAGATGAAGAGTTGCATGCTCTACTGACTGAGACAACCAGGTGTCCCCTCAATGTTTTTTAATAGAGAGTTACCAAATATCAACAAAATTACTATTAGTTGTTTCTTTCCTTGTGGAAGTTTAAACAAGGTTAGTCCCAAGTTTAGAACAGCAAGTTTTCATGGGACACAGTGAAACACTGTATGGCCATCCTAAATATAGTAATCCACAGTTCTTAAATTCTTTAACTCTTTGAGAGTCCTATTACTGTCATGCAAAAGAGCAATGATCCAAAACCTTAATCAATTCTATTTCTTTGAACCTGTCTTCTAATAAGCCTCCAATAATGAACTGCCAGTTATTGACTACATAGTAGTGTCATGGAGTTTTCCTCACATTGTCTTCAACACTCGTAAAGACTCTGCAAGGAAGACACTATTACCCCTATATTACCTGATACTGATTTATACCAGTAATTTGCCCAATGGTTAAATGCCCAATTGTCACTATCACAGGCAGGATACCCATCTATGACTTTACATTCTACCATATTATATCTCTGCCAAATAAAGCAAAAAGTGAAAAGTATACCTTGATACAGAGAAATTAAACCACCAAAAAAAATTCAGCCATAATTGTAAAATCCTCTGGATAATCAATCTGAGAAGGAGACATCATTCAGGATTGTTATTTTTGAAGTAGAACTTTTCACACATTGATAGCAACATGATGTAGGGAGGTGAAAAATAGATCTGATAACCTTTCATTGGTGTATTTTTCATTTAGTAATCACTAGATATTATTTACAAAAGTTTTTGGTAAGTTTTATCCCTCTATTTCCATCTTTCTTGAGTCAAAGATGTCTTTCCTTAAAATAATAAGAATTCTATCAACTAATCTCTTACAAATATTGACTGAGTTGGGTCAGTACTTCTTAATAAGCACTGGCCTCATCTATGTTCAGAGGTATAAAGATAATATAATATGATTATACCTTCTATAGACACAAATGATTTATACTTATGAAGAATTATAATTGTAGTGAGTCACTGCAAATTTGAGAACTCGTGGAGTTCTGCTCTGAGGTTTGCTGGAGAAGCACCCCCTGCACTACCACTGTTTGCTAATTGCGCTTGTGGAAAGTTCAGAGCAATGATTGGGCATGCCAGGATTCATCTGCCAAGTAACAATTATGAATCCCAGCAGGGAGCAGAAGGGCATGTATTGCTCAAAACAGCAAACAGATCCTAAGAAGGAAGAGAATTACTATGAGGAGTCAGAAAAAAAAAAAAAACTAATTTTTAAAAGGAAAATAATACACCACAAATTATGTTAAGAATGAAATAATAAGTTAAAGAAAATTATCATAGTTAGAGTAACAAAGTTAAATTCAGGGAGAGAAATGGTAACACAAAATGGTTTAGTTACAAAGTCAGTTCTTACCCTAGGACTTGTTCAAAAGAGAATGGTAGCAAAGAGCAAAGAACAGCTGTTTAATGGTATACAAAATGAGAGACTAATTTAAGAGAGACTTTAAAACTTTAACTATCACAGATTCAGAGAAATCAAACACGAAAAAAAAACAAAGGAGAGGGAGAGAGGAGAAAGGAAAGGAAGAGAGACAAACCACTTCCATGCATATTGGAAACCTGTCAGAGAAGTTTTGATTTTTTTGGTGTTAGCTGTAAATGGAACCAGGATGTTAAGAACAGCCATTATTTGAGGCAAAGTCTTTGGTATTGATATTTTCGTCAGTAGAGAACTTGAGGGCTTGTTTTCTCTTTTATCAATTACCATTTCCTGCTGATGTGTTTGTGTGTGTCTCCTACTTCCAGAACATATGATTCATTTAACTGGGACCTTGTCTGCCTTATTAACTACTCTATCTTCAGTGCCTATAAGAATCCCAGGTACAACTCAAAAAATATTTATTAATTCTAAGACTTGTCTTTGCATATCCAAAGACATTTGCTTTGTCATCATCCTTGATTGCTTGTCTAGCTTATATAGACTCTAGATTCAAAACTGTATGTCTCAGAACTTTGAGGGCATTTCCCTTTTTTTCCCCTAGCATCCACTCTTGCTGATGAACAAAGAAACAAACAAACAAAAACACTAAACCTTCTAATTTTTATTCCTTTGTATGATATTATCTTTCTCTCTTTTCCTTCATTCTTACCTTGTAGTCTGAAGTTTTTTGAAGAATTTTCCCATTCATCTGATTTGGGATTTTTAGGCAACTTCAATATATAATTTATGTTATCATTATCTCTGGGAAATGCCCTACAATTATCACTTTGGTTATTATGTCACTTCCATTTCTTTGTTGCCTCTGTAAAACTCCTATAGTCAAATATCCTTGATTAATCATCTGTGTCTTATATTTTCTCTCATTTTCCTTAACCTTCCTATTTTTTCATTTATTTACACTAGAGATCCCAGCACTTCACTCTGGGACACCAATTCCCATCCCTGCAGACCTAGATCCCTCCAAAAGGTTTGGTCAACTTTTTGAAAGGGAAACCTTTGGTTTTGTCTCATAGTATAAACTGACTATTGGTCCTTCAGCAAAATGTGTCTGTGATAATAAAGATGAAGTGAATTGCTCCATATAGTCCATATACATGCTTACAATTACTTCCTATTTGCAACTCTTTTCTCCCTTTGGCCCTCTCTAACCCTCAAATCTCATCATGGGACTCTGTGTTATGCCACAAGGCAAAATCTACACATGTATATGCTTTAGCCTCCTTCAAGTTTTCTAGCCCCAGCTTTTAGCTTTATTTCTTGATCCATTCAACAAAATGTACTGAGTATCTCCTCTGTTCTAAGAACTGTTCTAGATTCTGAAGTATCACCACTAACAAACCAGGCTTTAGTAAATATTCTCTCATCTAAACTGTATCTTCCAGGAATGCATTGCATTCTTATACCTGATGATGATCTCCTCTCCTGTCCCGTTAGCTATTTATATACAGTTAGGACTATTTAAATGGTGTCCTAAGGAAAAAAAAAGACTTTATATTATTGTTCTCCTACTTTGGACTACAATCTACATCTAACATGTTGGTTCTGAATTTTATTTTACTTATTGAAGAGATGTAAAAATAATTTCTGATTTAATTGTATGCTAGAGAATTGCCTTATTTTCAGGTTGTTTTATTTAATGATGGTTCCTTGAACATCATTTTGGTGTTCAGCAACCAACGTGGAATATTTGTTATTAAATCCATGTCAGTCTTTTTCCATGTCAAAAATAAATAAATAAATAAAAACAAAAGACAAAAGAAACAACAGTTTTTGAGAGACAGTGTAGTCCAATATAAGGTCTATAGACTTCGTAATAAAAAAAAAAGGCTTGAATTAGATTTCTTGTTCTGCCACCTACTAGATAAAAGAGATGGAGTATTTCAATTCAGAGATTCTATTTTCTTATATGAAAACTTAAATTATGTTTGATGAAAAAATGCAATAAAGGTTAATAATAATGCATGTAAGTCATACTCAGTATACAGAATATAATACATGCTCAATAACTATAGTAGGCATAAATAGGCATGAACACTGTGAGAAGAGATGGCATTTTAAGAAATTATAAAAGAGAATTAACTTTAGTGGTCTAAACTAAAGTCAAAGCCATTATCTTAATCTGGACCTCACTGTCATGAGCTCTATGAGCTAATATTTAAATTAAATGGTTTAAATGTACTATGGCTACATGAAGAAAAAAACTGTGTATATATATATATATATGTAGACACATGGACACACCACATACAAATATACACATATGTGTACACACACATAATCTGAAAGAGATAAGCAGCTGGGGTAACTGAGTTTTGACAACTAATAGTTAAATCTTCCATGATTTTCTTAAATGAAGTCAAATCATTACTTTGCAAGGTATTGTTTGGCTTAAAGAACCAGTAATAATTGTATTTCACATGTACAGGGGAAAAAAAAGTACAATAAAGAACAAGGCTTTTTGTAAATTACCCCTGGACTTCTTATCAGAATTTGTAAATAAAGAATTCTTCCTCCTCATTGAAATAGATCCTGTGGGTGAGTTAAGAATTTGTGGTGATATATATGGGGCACGGAGAGGGAATAATTTCCTATTAGATTTTTTATAGATATTTTATTGTATATCTACTTAAGCAAAGTTCCATCTTGTTTACTTTGAAATGTTGCCCTCAATTCTGTCAAGATTTTACAAATCTGCAGAGTAGAACATTCAGAATAATGCATTGTGCTTTGCATTCTACATTGTATAATGACTTCTTTAATTCTGTTTTGAGATGTAGATTTGTCAAGACAACATTTAATTTGAGCCATCACCTTAATTTTCAAATCCATATGGTTTAATTATCCCATTGAGAAGAGTTGGAAAACACCTAGCTGAGGCTGACTTATAACTTCCTCGCACAATTTCTCAAAGGCTGTTCTTAGAAGTTTTCTTTTCTCATGGAGATTAGGGTAACTCCTCTCAGTTTTCTCATCTTGGCAATCAAAATATCTAATACATAACTTAGTTTCCTTTTCTCTGCTCCTACCCTCTTTAAATTGCCATGGCAATGAGAACACTGCTCCTTCTATTTAGGAAAGATGACATTTAGCAACGCTTTGCTGATATTACTTCATATGTATGTGCCCTAGAGTCACTTGAACTGTTGGTCACAGATTCATGAATTCTCAAATATATGGATTCCACCATCTGTTTATTACATCTTGAATCAAAATATCTAATCAGAATCCTTTTTGACTAAGGGCATGTTTGTATGTGTTCTCTGCCCCTGTCTTGACAGTTCCATTTTTTTTTCCTTCTCTCTAAACATTTGCAGAAAAATGAATAAAATGAAACAAAGTCTCGTTTCAGATAATTAAGACAATATATCTGAGGATATTATCAAAGGTCTCTTGCCTATGGTAAGACAAGTCCCATGGTAAAGCTGACCTCTGTCTTCTGCTCATCTTTTTATAAAGATCTATGTATGTCATATTAACAGAGCTATAGTGCTGCTGCCTTCAATGAGGCAACTCCAGAACTCTGAGCTTTTGCCCCCAAAAAGAATGTCAATAGTGACACCCATCTGCACAGGGAAAATTTGTAACCCTTTCCTTCCACTGTTATTGTTTTAACAAACCATAAAGGCCTGTAGCTGCTCTGAGGATAAGTGTTCCATAATGCCTATGGTTACTTCTCAAAATGGCCAATGGGTCTCTATGATACAAATGATAAACAAAAGGGCACCTCTATCGTGTCTGACTAGATATTTCTTGGAAACAATTCTGGCCCAACAAGACATAAGAACTTGAAACAAGTTGTTTTTTTAAGATATCTGAGGGCTGGCCTAGGTGGCTCAGTCGGTTAAGCAGCTGGCTCTGGATTTCGGCTCAGGCCATGATCTCAGGGTCCTGGGATGGAACCCCGGGTAGGGCTCAGTGGGGAGTCTGCTTAAGGATTCTTTCTCTCTCTCCCTCTGTCCCTCCTCCCAAATACAACCCTCCTGCTTATGCTCTCTTTCTAAAATAAATAAGTAAATCTTAAAAAAAAAAAAAAGATATCTGAAAATCATTTGCTGGAATTATTGCTTGGGAGAAAAAGGAATGATATGCCAACATATCAGTGGTATACACCATTCGCTACTATTACAAACAAAAATCAGATTGGTCCTGAGAAACAGAAAGAAGAGAATAAGGGAAATTAAAATATTAAAAATATTGTCACAACTCCACAAATCACTGTGGATACTTCCTATTCCTCCTACCTTCCTTAAACCTTGATCATTATCATCACTCCCAGACCTACATATGTGCACACATAAACACAAACTCACACCCACACAAACATATTCACAGAATTGAACCAGAAAAAAGAGAAAGAAAACGACAAACAGGGAAGAAAAGATTAAAATAAAAGTATCACTGTATGATGTGAATAAGGGAAAAAAAAAAAAAAAGCTGTCAGAATACTCCCTGCTGGTTCCATTTCCCATCACTGATCCCTGTATTTAATGCCTTCTGATATCAGTGTCCTCATCCTGAATCTTCTTTCCACCACAGGTAGCTTAGGGTTTCACTATCTGCCTCTTCTGACAGTTTCAACCTCTAATCCCTACCAAAGAGCTTTACAGCTAAAAGGGAATCTCTTAATTTTCTCTGCCAGAGCCATTCATTTGATATGATTGTTCATTCCAAGCACCACAGGGTAGACTCTGTGTCCAGATATGACAAAGCTACATATATTTCAAGTCAGAAGTGCTTCACAAACAATCATTAATACAAATCATAAAGTATAACTGAAGATAAGATTTATTTGTAATTATTAAAAACTGTAACATATCAAAATACTTTCATATTGAAAATTCAGTATGCTTATGTCCTTTTTTAAAAAAATACATTTCTGTCAGTAGAATTTGATAACTTAGCATCCTTCATGCAAACTAGCTTGCAGTTTTGGGGACCATTCTCCAGGCATATATAACTACTTGGCATATGGTTTCTACCTTCACGTGGATGCAAGCATTAGCTTTTAATATATAAGAAAATTAAGTGCACTCAGCCATGAAGCAATGCATTTTTTATCAGAATTCTGAAAAGTCAGCTCCATGTTTCAATTTCTCTCAAGAGATGCCAATGCAATTGTGGACAGCAGCTTCAATTATAGGAGGGATAGGCTGCTTCAGTAAGGACCAAAAATTAATGTAGCAAATACAAGTGATAATAGTCTGATCATGGGTCCACGTGTACATAATGCTGTACTAGGCACTGAGCCCTTTGACAAAAATCTACAAATTTAATTTTCTTTTAAAAATGGCATCTCTGTCCCTATCGATTCATTTTAATTCAACAAATATTTAGTGATGGCTTGTTCCAGAAGCTTGGAATTCATTAGTGAACAAAACTTAGATCTGTAATGGGACTTATATTCATTGAGACACACACAAAAAACAAATATTTTCAAATAAATTGTATAACATAGGTTGATGAGTCTGATGGACAAAAATGTAGAGCAGAATCAAGGGAATCAGGAATGCAGGGAGAAGTAATGTTAAATAGACTGATTAAGATTGTCTTCATTAAAGTGATGACATTTGAGTAACGTCTTAAAGGAGTTAAGGGGATTAACCATGGTGACAGCTGAGGGAAGAGAATCCCTGGTAGTGGGAGCAGCCCTTACAAAGGCCCAAAAGCAAGAGTCTAAGTTGACACCTTCAAAGAATAGCAAGGAGGCAGAGAAAAAGGAAATGGAATGAGCAAGAGGGAGAACTGTAGTTAATGAGGCCAGAAAGATAATGAAATAATTGATTGTGGGGGAACAGATCACCAAAAGCACTGCATTAGTCTCTTTCTCTAAGTGAAATGCAGACTCTCTCAAAGGTTTGAAGAGATGTATGACACAACATGAACAATGTATCTGTAAGACTCAACCCCACTTGCAGAGATGAGAAAAGCCTGTAAGAGACACCGTGGAAGCAGTCACCCAAGTGATTTGGACAGAATGGGAGCAGTGGGGAAAGTAAAAGGTGGCAAACCCTTGGTATATTTTGAAGAGAGAGTCAACAAGAGTCCCTAATGGATATATTTACAGTTAAGTAGAAAATCTGATCAAATAAGTATTGAAACCCGATAAAAACTAACACTTTAAGATTTTATTAAGGGATATTCATTATCTCATTTGACCTCAAAAATAAATCCATGAGACTGACAGGCAAGGTATTATTTATTTCCACTTTACAGATGAAAAATAAAAGGAGGTCTACTGAAAGATGAAGGAACTATTATTTATTGAATGAATCCAGCAAACAAGCTTCTTAGCAGATAGTGGTCTTTCAAATTTGTTACATCATTTAATCTTCATACAAGCCATGACAGTAAGGACCAGCCCCCAATTTTGTAAATGATGAAAATGCAGTTCAGAATGATCTGTAATGTACCCAAGTTTCCACAATGAGAGTCATGATTTAACATAGTTCTCACCCCAAAGTATTTTTCCTTTCATAAACCCCAACTTGCTTTACTATCTGGAAGTGAACCTTATGAAATATATTTAGTCATTTAATCCTCCCAACATCCTTATGGATAATCAATGTTGTTAGTGTCCATTTTCTAGAGAATGGGACAGAAAGAAAGAAACTGTGTTGTTTTATCAGAGTTCTTCAAAGAAACACAATCAATAGGATATAAAAAGCAATTAAGAACTGGCTCATGTGATTATGGAAGCTGAGAGGTCCCATGATCTGCCATGTGCAAACTGGAAACCCAGGAAAGCCAACAGTATCATTCAGTGCACGTACTAAAGCCTGAGAACCAGGGGAGATGATGACATAAATCCCAGTCAAAGGGCAGGGCATGAGGAGAAGTGATGTCCTGACTCAAGCAATAAGGCAGAAAAAGGCAAGAATTTCTTTTTCTTTGCCTTCTTGTTTTATTCAAGCCCTCGAAGGATGGGATGATGCCCATCTACATTGGGGAGGGCCATTTACTTTATTGAGTCCACTGACTCAAATGCTAATCTCATCTGGAAACATCCTCACAGACACACCCAAAAATAATGTTTAACCAGATACCTGGGCATCCTCTGATCCAGTCATTATGACACATAAAAAATTATTATCATAGATGTATAGTAATATGTATGAAGACACGTGCTAGTAACTGGCAAAGATGAACTTTAAATCTATGATCATCTGACTCTAAAATCTACAACCTTCACAACAATAAAAATATAAAACTATATGCCCTACTAGACTCCCAAGAGAGTTGTGAAAATTAAATGAAGCTTTGTACATGAAATTGGTTTGCTAATTACAAGTTTCCCTATATTCACTGTTTGTTATTTTTATCATTACCTGTTGGCCACCTAATTTAAATTTCAAAGTCCACAAATAAGTCAATGTAAGCAGTCTCCAAGGATTGGGACAGTCATAATTTGGACATCGCTGATTAGACTTAACATTTGTATCTCTTTCAATGAGCATAAAGTGAATGGAGAAGAAAACCATCAGAGCAGCCAGGTCCCAAAGCAAGATGCGGCCCAGCATGCCGAATTCCACACCCGCCGTCCCATCTCAGGGGCTGGAGGAGTGGCTCTATGGCAGGAAGTACACCCCAAGGACACGTTTGCCCTTGCCTGCTGCACGTGCCATTGAGAAACGCCCTTTGGTTCCTTTTATTTACTTCCCTTTGGCTCTGCCATCCAGGTGTAATCCAGAAAGTGTGCTTCAAGGCCTGGCTGCTGACAGGTTGTTCTGTGGGAAGAGGTCCACCGTGTCTCTGTCAGTGTCCCCTAGAGTATATACTGATTAAAGTTTCAGTGGAATTCAATTAAATCCAACGTGCATATATGGAGTGCCTACAATGCCTGATACTCCTTGATGTGCTGAAGAGAAAAGCTAAGATGAATCAGCTCTAAGATTTTGGCACTCACAGTCTGGTAAGAAAGATAGATAAGAAAATGCATAGGTTTAAAGAAATGAATGGGATAGATCCTCCAAAGGAAAATCGTTTAGTTTGGACTCTAGCAAAAAAGGTGAGATTAACTGTTACTAGCAGGTTTAAGAATTATTTATACAGAAACTGTTTCTAAATTGACTTAGAAATATGTGTCTGTCACTCAGAACAAAGGAAGGAAACGTGTATTTTAGACTAGACTGCACAAATTTATAAAGGCAAGAATGGTAAATGTTGGGAGAATGGTAAATAACCTGTTGCTATTGAAAAACAAGATGCAAAAGAGTGAATATATAGGGGTAGGGAATACAGGGAAGATTACAAGAATAGAAGTGTGGCTAAAAGTTGAATCCTTAATGTAAGAAGACATTAAATTCCAGGCAGGGATAGAGAATTGTGTTTTACATTCATGTAAAGTTTTAGAAACTTTGAGCCTGACAGTTCCATAACCAAAAGTGAGCTCTGAGAAGGGCTAGTAGAGCAATGTGTACAATGGGATGATCAGAAGCAGGAAAATGAATCAGGACCAAAGATAATAAGGAAATGAACTAAACAGTAACATACAAAGAAAATAAAGATAGAGGGAAGATGCATTTAAAAGGTAAAATGGAGAATACTGGGTAGAGTTGAGATATAAACAACATCAAAGCTGAAAAACTGAGAGAATGTTGGTGTCATCAATCAATATAGCAAGCTCAGGAAGAGTTAGAAAAGCTTGGTGGATATGTTAAAATTTAAAGGCCTGTGAGATATGCTTATAAAGATATCTAATAGCAAGTATCAAAGATGGTGCAGAATTCAGAAGGGAAGTGTGGCCTACAAATTTTGGATACATTTTTGAGAAGTGATGTCATAGGACTGCATAATATTAATAGAGGAACGACCAAGAAATCTATCCAAAGTAGTTCTGCCCTTTACCATTTACTTTTCCAGCTGTGCCGGAGAATTCACATCACTCCACATCTATGTCAACACTTGCTATTTTTAGCCTTTCAAAATATTTGCTAAGCTGATAGGTTCAATATGATATCCATAGTCCTCAAGTCAGACAATCAGGTCACAATTCTATCCTCTCATCAAAATCCACCTCCATAACAACAGAAAGGCAATCAAAAAATGTTAGGTCTTCTAATCAGATATATAAGTATATTTGTTGTTTATTCTTAATATATCAGATCTTCCTTGGTACTTCCTAAGGTAGGAGCTTTGATTGATGTGAGTTTTGTGTATATGTGGGTGTGTGTGCACGCACACACGCACACACACTTATATGTGGTCTCTATATATGTTCTGTGTGTTTTTGTGTATGTGTGTGTGTGTGTGTGTGCACGCGTGTGTTTCTCCCATATGTGAAATCTTAATAAATATCTGATGCAGGTAGAAGCATAAACAAGTGACAATCATTAGGAAAGCAATTTGACTCAATGTATCAAAACCCTGAAATTTTAAGAGGTGTCCACACAGATTCTGTACCCCTTCTGGTTTTCACCACAGTATTGCTTCTAAGAACAAGGAAAATAAAAGATTACAAATATAATTTTTTTAAGATTTTATTTATTTATTTGACACAGAGAGACACAGCGAGAGAGGGAACACAAGCAGGGGGAGTGGGAGAGGGAGAAGCAGGCTTCCTGCTGAGCAAGCAGCCCGATGCGGGGCTCGATCCCAGGACCCCGGGATCATGACCTGAGCTGAAGACAGACGCTTAATGACTGAGCCACCCAGGTGCCCCTACAAATATAACTTTTTAAAAATAGGGGCATTATTTACTAAATTGTGCACTGTGGCTAGAATGCCACATTATGTCATTAGTTAAAATAATCCTTTAAAACAGATGAGCTGTGGGAAATGTTTGTGATATAGTGTTATGTGAAATATCATCTTATTCTGCTGAAAGGTGTGTCTGTATGTGTGAGAATATGTGTGCCCAGAAAATAACTATATCAGGCTATGTATTCATAGGTATAAGGAAGTTCGTTTCTTCCTCATATTTTTATATTTCATAGATCATTGTTACTGAACATGAATTACTTCAAAAATTTTTAAAATTTGTGTTATTTAGAAAAAAATGGAAGAGTTAGTATTATCATAAAAAGTCACTAGTTAAGGAGTTTTAGAGACTGGCTTAATTCCTTATTAATGTCAATTATTAGTCTTTATAAAAATACCCTTTGATTCTTTTACAGAGTATATCCATAAAACTTTATCAATAATAAAATACAGATAAATCATCCCCAGATAAATAGAGACATGAATTGGTGAAATGAGTTCTCATAAATATGACATAGATATGCCATAGAGTGAAAGAACTGGAATCAGAACCAGGGCTAAAGAGTGCCATTTTTACCACCACCCTACCATTCTGTTGCAAAAAAATGCCTTGCCGGATGACGTTGCATGGGTGATTTAGGATTAAGGGAACAATGACTGTAACATTGAGACTATGCAGAGTTAGACAAACCACATCACTGAACATGTGCCTCCCAGATGTGATACTGAGCACAGTCCCTCAAGGTGGAAAAGTCTGCATCCTTTCCTGTCTTCAAATGAAACATGGTCATCAGATATTGGTGACTACTTATAAGTTTTCATGACACAAATAAAATATCCAGTTAACAAACAGCCCCAACTATTTGCTTTGTGGTATTTTCGCTCAAGATATCCAGAGATTTACTCTAATTTTCAATTTAATAGGAGATTAATCATCCCCTTGCTTTGGCAAAGTACATGTTATAAAACTGTATCTGTGCAGGTAAAATGAAGATTGAGTATTTAGATGAATCAATGATTACAGGTCTCTCATCTGATTTCATCAGTAGCAGCTCTCCCTCACCAAAAGCACAATTGTTTTCTTTAGGTTTCTTTTGTTTGAGTCACCCAAAAAATTAATTTGGCTTATATTTTACTTTATATGTATGTGTGTGTGTATAAATATATGCCAACCCAAGTGAATCACAATTTTATAAGGTGTTTTATTAACAGTATTTTCTAAAAGCTGTTCACCAAATGAAGCAAAGGGCAAGATTTCCTCTCCAAGACTGTGATAAACTCTGTCCTTTGAACTTAAATGTTTGGGGGGGGGGGTTGTTGGTTATTTGATATTGTTTTGTTTTTTGAGAATGCCACTAGCATTCTTTTTAAGACCTCTTTTGGCCTGAGTTGACTTATCGCAGCATATAGCTATTAACTATGTATTAGTTATTATAATTACAGTTACTGAGGAAATTCTCTTAAGTTATCTCTTAAATATATCTGAAACAGGATATTTGGTGGTGCCAGCCAAGGCAGATCAAACGAATGCCAGACTGGCAGAACCCATGTGGGCCTTTCCACCATCTCTCCATATGTTGTATTTGATCACCTATTTCTTTCTCCGCCTTCAGTCTCCTGGTATATTTCACTTTTGTTACTGGCATTTGCACAGCCAATAACTGCCTTGGATGGTGGCCTTGGTATTGTCATATGGATAATATATTTTCACAAGGATGAGTTCTTCTTGGAACAATTTATCCAGTGGATTAGACTCTCCTGCATCAGAGCTCAGCAGGTCTTCCTGTCTCAACTGTCTGCTAATCTAAGATTTATTAGGCTCTACTCAAGGCACTTTTCACCAGGCATATTTCATTTTGCAGGCTTCCTGATGTTCTTCAGGGACAGTATAGGTGAGTTGTAAATGTTAGGTCACACTTGTTGATTCCTTTTAAATGCACATGCTTTAAAAGAAACTAAGTGAATTTCTAGTGTTCATTATTTCATTAACTTTCCCTCAAAATTTTGAAAAAAAAAAGATAAAGCAACAAAAATTCACATAGAAGAAAGCACTCGCCTGAAGAAGTGTTGCCCTTACTGTTTTCCCCTCCAATGTGCTGTTTATTCCTCATTTGCTTCACACAAGCAAATGGGTTTGCCAAATGTGAGGCACCGGGAAGTTTTGAGAGGATGGAGAATGAGAGAGGGTTGAGTAGGCTTTCCCCTGAAACCTTCCTGACCCAGTGTTAAGGGATGGTAGTGGCTATTTCCTCCAAGACTGAGCTTCTGAAGGAAGCCCCCCCGCGCCCCCCACCCCCTTGAATACTTCCATTTCCTCCTCTTGGCTATCAGCCCAGGGTGTGGTAATGGCTTTCTGCTATTGTTAGTCTCTAGGAGCCTTTCCTCAACATTTCTTGTTAAGTCCCTCAGAAAAAAAAGTCTTTGTACTATCTGAATTTGATCATTTTCCTCAAAGCACCCTGACTTATACACATGCTATGAGTCTACAGGTCTTGCAAAACTGAGAGGTAATTAGCATCTAAAGATGAGTGGTTAGCTTGTAATTGTTGGGGATTTTTTTCTTTCCTTTTTAATGAAATGCTGTTATCCATTCATCCAAAGGGTAAGGTGCCTAGTACTGTGCATTTCAGGTGTCAATGCCTAAGCCTTGGGATAGTCAATAAATTCTTAAGAGTCTGTGCTTAAAAAAAAATGTTGGGGGGTGCCTGGGTGGCTCAGTTGGTTAAGCGACTGCCTTCGGCTCAGGTCGTGATCCTGGAGTCCTGGGATCAAGTCCCACATCGGGCTCCCTGCTCAGCGGGGAGCCTGCTTCTCCCTCTGACCCTCCCCCCTCTCATGCTCTCTCTCTCATTCTCTCTCTCAAATAAATAAATAAATAAATAAATAAATAAATAAAATCTTAAAAAAATGTTGGGGTAACTGGCTGGCTCTGTTGGTGGAACACACAACTCTTGATCTCAGAGTTGTGAGTTCAAGCCCTACATTGGATGTAGAGGTTACTTAAAAATAAAATCTTTTTTAAAAATTTGTTTTCTTTTGTATTTATTGGTTTCATGAAATTAGCAAGATTTTATTTTTTTTAAAGATTTTATTTATTTATTTGACAGAGAGACACAGCGAGAGAGGGAACACAAGCAGGGGGAGTGGGAGAGGGAGAAGCAGGCTTCCCGCTGAGCAGGGAGCCTGATGTGGGGCTCAAACCCAGGACCCTGGGATCATGACCTGAGCCGAAGGCAGATGCTTAACAACCGAGCCACCCAGGTGCCCAATTAGCAAGATTTTAGAGCTTTACATATTATTTGTTTACAGAGCTCACAGGATAAAGCAGCTTTTGGTATAGTTCCATTCTCAAGTTACATCTTCTACTTTTTTTTTTAAGACTTATTTATTTGAGAGAGAAAGAAGGAGCAATTCGTGTGCAAGTGGGGGGAGGGGCAGAGGGAGGAGAGAAGCAGACTTCTTGCTAAGCCAGGAACCAGACTTGGGCTCTGTCCCACGACTCAGATCATGACCTGAGCCGAAATCAAGAGCTGGAAGCTCAACCGACTGAGCCACCCAGGTGCCCTCACTTCTACTTTACACCCCTCTCCTTAACTCACCTAGCATGGACACTGATTGACTACCAACAGAAGATGAATTGTTTAGATTTAAAATATTTCCTTTATTTACCAATATCACATAAATGACCTTGAGAAAGCCACAAATTATCCATTAGCTTTTATGACGTGGTTTTACAATCTTTTTCTACAGGACAAAAAATACTTTGGTGAACCACTTTGCAAGTGGTCAGATGATGTTTAGGAGGAATAACTATTCACTGGATCTGTTTTCTGCCAAAATGTTTATTTTGCCATTATGCAGATTAGGTTAAAGGAAACACCACAGTCTGGAATTTTCTAGGTCACAAAAGTCATTTTAATGCAGGCTCATTCTGGAAGTCCTGGGAAAAAACCAAGACAGAAGTTTCTCACACATTACAAATCCACAGAATCATATTTCATTAAAGTTTCTTAGTAGTAGTAAAGAAGTTTACATTCAGAAATCATCGAGAAACCCAAGTTTACCTTTCTAATGTTGAGGTTTCTATAATGAATCAAGTGAGAAACACTTGACAGAGGACAATCAGAGCCACCACATTACACGAAACTAAGGAACCTGAAATGTATTACAATCTACTATGTAAATAGCACCCCAAACTTGTTCAATGTACAACCTAAACGGCCATACATCCATGAAGGTTCTAATGGCAATGATGTTGTCTATGAGATTAGATTAGCAACTAATGAAGAACAAGCTCAAAGTAGGTGATCAATGCATATTTATTCAACTACATTCAACTGAATTAAATCAGGTAGTAAAATATACTATCCAGCTTCAGATTCTCATCTCTAGTCCTGAATTATTCAATCTAATCCATCAAATAATTTTCTTTACTATGTAAATGCAGAAGTACCTATATGTAAACTATTTTCTAGGGCAGAGGTCAGCAATCTTTTTTTTTTAAAGGGACAAATAATAAATATTTTAGGCCTGTGGGCCATATAGTCTCTATATCAACCATTTAAATCTGCTGTGTAGGATGAAAGCAACCACAGACAACACATAGACATGTATGGATATGTTCAAAAAAAAACAAAAAAATCTTTTTTTTATAGCAGTTGGCTTATAAGTAGTAGGCTGTCCATCACTGATTTGAGAATACCTCTATTTTTGTGTATGCAAAATAAAACATCATTAATATTACATTTTTCTCTTATCAACCTACTTGTTTTATTTACATGCATATGTTTATTCATGAATTCTACTTCAGACATACAGAGTCTAATCCTCTAGAAACAGAGCTAAGAATCTATATTTTTTACATAGCCCCCCAGTGATTCAGTGTCCAGCCAGGTTTGGCAATAACCACTGAAATTCCAACTCCACTCATTAATTTTTGGCTTGAAATATTTGAATTATCTTATATCTAGATGAAGTTTTTAGAGAAACAACTCTATCCTTCTAATGCTCAGTTCAAAAAATTTATTCCTCATGACTTTCACATATTATTTCCAATTCATCAGCAAATGCAGCCAACACACTCTTCAAAATGCATCAGTCACCTGATTTCTTCTTATTCTTTCTATTGCTATCACTGAAGTCTAAGCCACCACCTTCTGGATTTTCACAACAGCCTCCAGATTGATTTTCCAGTTTTTATTTTTGCTCCCATATAGCCTATACTTCATGCAACATCCAAACATTCTTTAAAAAAAAAAAAAGTCAGATTATCTCAGTTCTCCAGTCAAAACCCTCCAATCTCACCAAGAGTAACAGCCAAATTTCTTATTAAAATCTACACTGCCCTATATGATTTGTCCCTCTCTTTACCCCATTTGTTCTGACATTGGGCCCCACTGGTGTCCAAGCTGTTCTGTGAATGCAGCAGGTACATTTCTGCCTCCAAACCTTTTCACCTGCTCTTCTAAGAGCCAAAATGCTCATCCTCCTCCAGATACCTACAAGGTTCACTCCAACACTTCTTCCAGATGGTTCCTAAAACATCTAAGTGAGGCTTCTCTGGACAACTGATATCAAAGTTGAACTCCCTTCAGCCTTTCTTTGCAACTATATTCTTTTTTCTAGCATGTATCCCTACATGACACATATTGTTTCCCCCTAG
This sequence comes from Zalophus californianus, assembly GCF_009762305.2. Classification (NCBI taxonomy): domain Eukaryota; kingdom Metazoa; phylum Chordata; class Mammalia; order Carnivora; family Otariidae; genus Zalophus; species Zalophus californianus. The sequence continues at coordinate 19,806,772 of NC_045600.1, forward strand.
TGTTTCTGTTTATATACACTCTCTTCCACTGGAATGTAAGCCCCATTAAGGTTGGCATTTTGTTCTTGAATGAATGAAGAAATAACTGAATGTGACTTTATGCTTTTTTACTCTTTATTGCCATGAGATGTTTGAACAACATGTTCCGATATAAAACTATTCCTACTGACCCATTACATTGCAAGACTATTTTTACTGTTTTTCATTTTTGGTTCTTGTATTTAAAGCTAGAAAATAGAAGTCAAATCTAAAATCATCTTCTCAGAATGGGAAGGCGGTTTTACTAATAAGGTTTCTTTAAATACCAATTACAAATTTTGACTGAATGTGTAAACAAAATGGTGAAATATTATCACAATATTATTGCAGTCTTAAGCAGCATTTTTTTTAAAGATTTTATTTATTTATTTGAGAGAGAGAATGAGATAGAGAGAGCACGAGAGGGAAGAGGGTCAGAGGGAGAAGCAGACCCCCCGCCGAGCAGGGAGCCCGATGCGGGACTCGATCCCGGGACTCCAGGATCACGACCTGAGCCGAAGGCAGTCGCTTAACCAACTGAGCCACCCAGGCGCCCTTAAGCAGCATTTTAAGCTATTATTTTCAGCCTTAATTAACCCAGCTTTCCCACTTAAGTTAGCCTATGGAACTATAATAACAAAAATGAGAACTGAACTTAAAACCAGGTAACAATTAGTCGGTAAAACCCCACGGTATTTCTTTAATTTATATAGTCCTTTACTTTTGCTTTGAACTATCTTAATATTAGCCCTGAAAATTGCAGGGAAAAAAGGAGGAAAAAGTTAATTGCCTGGAAGCAATTAATACAGTTGAAAGATATAAAAATTCTGAAGCTACTGACTAAATGCAGCTTACTACATGGCTAAAATTATGCAGAGGATAAATAAATACATCAAAGAATTATATTGGAAGGTTATTATACTTATTCAATCTAAAACTGATAGAATAAACAACCCAAACCTTTGCAGGTTCAGTTATCTCAACAGTAATGTATACGACTGATATATACAGAACCTAGCAAACAATAATTAAGTAAAATACATTTTTTCACCCATATTTTCAATGTTATTTCAAAAGAACTCGGAACAAATACTCGTAAGAAAGATATTTACAATGCAGTAACAAGGATAACCTTTCAAAAACAAAAATACAGTTGGAAACTAAAAATCCCACTTCTAAATAATTCCACATTAAAAATAACCACACCGAAAATTATAGGACATTAAATAGTAAACCACAAAGATGTGTAAAACGTATCAAAACGAGTGGAAGGTAGTACAGCTCCCAGTCATGAAGGAGTAACTAGAGGGTAACTTCCCTTCCCGTTGCAAACAATTAAAAAAGTGAACAAAGTATAAGAAAAAATTGCTTCCAGACCTTGGGACAAGAGGCAGAACAGGACTGGTATCCTTACGAGAATAGAAACAAAGCAGACTCTACATTGCTCTGGCTTTCTGCCTGGACGCAATTTCTGGACAGAGGCCCAGGAATGAGGAAGGCGAACAGAGAATAATAGGATTGTTGATTTTAAGAAGCGTATTTCTCAGAGTTTGGGGAAGCTGGGGAAGAGGGAATCTGCAGGGCAGAGACTGAACTCCTGACATTTTTATTAGATTCTCTTGAATCTCTGACATCATCCTAATCTGTGAATGTAAAGTTGAAACTCTATGAAGCTAGGCAAATAACAAAGGCAGGGAGTTACAAGTGAACAAACTCCAAAACCTCTCAAACAGACTAAGAGACATTCAAATTCCAAGCAGCCAGACTGTAAAAATCTCATTCAACATTCAGGGCAATCAGTAGAAACTGCTTAAGAGTCACACTTAAGAAGGAGTAAGCCCAGACTAGCACTTTAGTCTCACCCTAAAAGAATTTAAAATCAAACCTTGAAAGAATCAAGTCAGCCGAAACAAACTTCAACACTCTTTAAAGAAAGATAACAAATTTCATACACTCTCACATGCATCATTCATTATGTTATAAATTCACTAAAAAATTACTAGGCATATGAAGCATCAGCAAACATGACCCAAACCCAGTAAAAAATTAACAATAGAAACACACCAAGAAACAATAACGATGATGGATTGAGCAGAAGAGGACCTTTAAAAAAGTTATGAACTGAAGTTATAAAAATGTTTAAGATTTAAAGAAATCATAATGAAGACAAGCCAAAGACATATTAAACAGAAACAAATTTAGAAGGTTTATCAAGAAAAAGAAGATAAAAACAAAACACCTAAGGAAAGAAAAATGCACAGATACAGATCAGTAGAGATTATTTTTAAATTAATTTCATAATACAGGTGAAAATATAATTGAAATGAAAATTTATCTAAAAAATAGTATGTAACAAAAATTGAATCAAAAAGAAATAGGAAACCTAAACAAACCAAAGACAAAGAAACTGAACTGTTAAAAAAACAAAAGAAACCAAACTGTTAATCAGCAATTCTTAACTACCTCCACTACCCCTAATGGAAACAAAACAAAAAAACTAAACAAAAACAAAAACAAAAAAACCCATAAACTACCAATTGTTCCCTCAAACAAATTTTACAAAGCCCACAAAAAAACAGATAAACGCATATATTCAAATTATTTCATAAGATACCAAAGAAAGCTTCCCAATTCATTATATGAAGATGATAAATAATGAAACAAAAATATAGACCCTTCTTATTTCTATTAATGTATCAACTCTGTCATTAAATACCTATATAATCTTGGGTAAGTTACTTGATCTCTGTGTCTATTTTCCCATCAATAACAATGCTTCTATAAGACCTACTGAGGATAGGGGCACCTGGGTGGCTCAGTCATTAAGCATCTGCCTTCGTCTCAGGTCATGATCCCAGGGTCCTGGAATCGAGTCCCGCATCAGGCTCCCTGCTCCACGGGAAGCCTGCTTCTCCCTCTCCCACTCCTCCTGCTTATGTTCCCTCTCCCACTATGTCTTTCTCTGTCAAATAAATAAATAAAATCTTAAAAAAATAAAAAACCTACTGAGGATAGACCAATCCTAACCTAAAAGCTCATCTCCTATCCACTTCCACCAGCAGAAATGATCAGGTCTAACTTAGCACAGTGAAAAGAACCAGCCCCGGAGCTTCAAAGACCTTCCTTTCTAACATGGCCACATCCTTGATTAAAGAACTTCCACTATTTCAGTTATATCCAAGTTTCTTGGTTGCGTTCCTAAAGATACTGACTGCGGTCCCTCTCTACTAGAATCCTTACCATGGCAAGTGCAGTCCAGCTTTGCCAAGTGTAAGCATATCTCTCCAAATATACTCAGAGCTGGAATTCCATTTTTTTTCTGCTACCTGTCTGCTTATTACTTTGTTAGTTTCCCACCCCCCCAACCAAGAAACACTATTTTTTCTATTTGAGTGCTTTTTGTTGTTTTTTTTTTTGCATGAAAAAGTCTTTACTTTCAAATGATTATCAGTACACCAAGTAAGAACACGTATACAAGTTCTTGAATTCTATCATCTAATAATTTTGATTAAGAGAAACTAAGAGCAGCCTGAACAATATATACTAGTATTCACGGTTCCACCCTTAGCCGAAAGGATGACTTAAGGCCGGCTGCTGCTTCACACAAGTTACAATAACTATTTACTACTTTTTCTTTTTTTTTTTTTAAACTGCTTTTTTTTTTTAATTTTATTTATTTATTTGAGAGAGAGAGAACGAGAGATAGGAGCACGAGAGGGAAGAGGGTCAGAGGGAGAAGCAGACTCCCTGCTGAGCAGGGAGCCCGATGTGGGACTCGATCCCGGGACTCCAGGATCATGACCCGAGCCGAAGGCAGTCGCTTAACCAACTGAGCCACCCAGGCGCCCCTTTACTACTTTTTCATAGAAAAAGCCCCTGACCTTCAAGAAAACTTTAGGGGAAAAAAAAAAAGTTAATCCCTTTAACAGAATTTTTTTTTTTTTACTACATCTAAGAAAGAAAAAGTACTGATACATATGTTGCTTGAGCTAAAAGGCACAGGAAAACAGACACTGTATACATATTAAATTTCTAAGAAATATGAGGTAAAAGGAGAAAATCTTTAGATAAGCTCTATGTTTGTACAAAGAAGCTAGATTCGCTACTCTCCAAGAAGTGAAGGGACCTACTACATAATATACAGAAATAATTTAATGCCTTTTCACATGATGTAACTACTCAAGCTTTGCTGAAGCTTCGTATTCCATGAAGGCATCTAACATGCCAATCTGCACGCAGAGCTGCTCCTTCCTCCCCTATCCATTTATGCAGTAGTTATCATGGATTTCTGGCCAGATGTCACAGACAAAGGCCAGCAGGTTATCCAGGACTTCATCCTTGTTCTGCTGGAAGTAGGCTTAGAGAATAGGCATCTTCTCCTGGGTCTCCTTCTCCACCTCGGTGCTGCAGCTGCCATGGGATCCGAGAGCCGCAGCTTCCTTTTTTTGACAGTAGTCTAGTGTGAGTTTATTCCCCTTGCATAATACCTTTGTTCAATATGCTCATTGTGACCCATAAAGAAGATATTAATTGAATTTATTATTCAATTCCATTAGCTATTATTAGTTTTATCTTACTGAGATAGACACCTATTCTCCGTATTTTGCTCTACCAAAATAATGATTTTTAATTCTTCTTTAAAATAATCATCCTTCTTGCCTTTTACATCCTTTCATTTGATCTCTTCTTTGTATTTACTCTTATGTGTTATATAAAACTATTTTAATTTTGGATTTAAAATTTCAGGATGCTATATGCTGATATGTAGCTTAAGACAGAATTGGACACACAGGGCTGAATATTACCCAAATTGAGCAAGAAGAAATTTCCCTATGTTATTACTTTGTCCTTCACTGACAGTACAGGGCCTGAGATATATGTTTGCACTGTTTCTGTCTGCCTTGGATTGCTATAATGAGTTGAGCTGTCAGTGGCGAGTACGTACCAAAAGGACTATGAATATGTAGAATGCAGCAAGACGAGATGAACCTGAGTATATAATGTTGACTCCAAGGACACGGTATTCCTGGGTTACACCAGATTACTAATATCATTAACCAATATTCATTTTTCAAAGGTTTTCTTTTACTCATTTTCACGAACCCTTCCTAGTGTAAGTATATAAAAGATGTTGATCTTGCTTGTTTCTGACTTCAATCAAAATTATAAAATAGGGCAAAGGGAAACATGTATGGAACACCTATTAGTTATTCTCTGCATCTTTTTCCATTGTCTTAGCTTTCCTTTTAGAGCTTTGCCCTCCACATCCTTCCCCTAGTTTTCAGCTGATGTTCCCTTCAGCATCCACAGAAGTAGCTCATTCTAATGGAATCATCATTTTACTAGGGCCCCCACATCAAAATTTCTTTGTGCTGCATTCGTTTTGAAGCTTAAATGGTAAAGGACTACTAATACAAAGTTTTAGAGCCTAACAATTTACAGAGAATTGTCACAGATGGCATTTTAACAGATTCTACTGTGTCCATCTGATAAACTCACAAGATATTAAGGCTGATCATGAGAGGAAACATTTTATATTTTTAACTGGAGTTTTGTTTAAGTAAAGTGGCCACATGTTGAAAGAAACATTTTGGGGAATGGTTATACATGCATTGGCAAGGTACTTTTATTAGGGCTACTTACATCTGAATTGTTGTTGTCAGGACAGTGGAGAATTTTTCATTCCCCAAATTCCCCACTATTCCCTATTTCTTCTCTCTGAAAAGAAGAGCTAAACTTTCCTGAGAACCAATGTTTCTTAGACCTTAAGAATTATTCTTTTCAGATTTCACATGCCAACTCTACGTGATTGATGAGCTTTAAAAGTATACAAAGAATATATGTCTACACTGATTTCACTAAATACTCTGTAGGGTTTTAATATTTGTGATTCCCTAACCATTTAAAGACATTCAAAGAATCCCCTGTGATAACTGAAAGATGCAACCATTAAGGATTTTATTCCTATTTTCCAATGTCAAGTGAAAATGAGTAATCTTTAAAATCCATGTAGCTGACAATATTTTTCACTGCTAACAAATCATTGTTTCCTGGCTTACAATTCTAAGAAATGTTAAGCCTTTGGCATTTTTGTCATTCTAAGTTAAACTACTTGTAACAATCTAAGTCTAAAATTTAAGAAGAAGTTATTAAACCATGTCCCTCAACATCGATACCCTTTGTAGACTTTACTACCCTTTGGAGAACATTTTCCAATTTGATTTTAATCCAAATAACCATTTTACCCAGCTTGTGAAGGGCTAACAAGTGTTTAAAACCTGGAAGAAAAAAAATAATAATAAGTCGTAGTTCCTACTTCAAAGAAGCTATCTATGGTCCAAGATGGCTCAGTCACATGGCCGGTTGTAGACAATGGCTGTTAGCTGGGAGTTCAACTAGGAATATAGACTGGAGACCCTGCACATGGCCTCTCCATGTCGCTTGGGCTGCTCACAAGCAGGGAGGCTGATTTCACAGGAAGATCACTCCAAGAAGAAAAATTCAAAAGAATCCAATTGAAAACCTCAAGGTTTCTTCTGACTCGGCCTTGGAAATCCACAAACATCACAACGATCTATTTTCTTCTTCAGAATTCAAGGGGCAACCCAGATTCAAAAAGAAGAAAGCACACCAGGGCAGGAATACTGCAAAGAATGATGGTCATCTTTGGAAACCAGCTACTATATGTGGTATTCTACCTATGCATTAAAAATGCTAGAAGATTCTGGGGGAAATTCATAGATAGTAAGTACTCGTGAAAGCAGCAGTAAGTGTTGGTCTGTTGGCTTGTTCACCATATAGGTGCCTGAGTGTAGTAACAAAGCATGACACTAGTTGAAATAACATAGGTGTCTTGTGATAGGGAGTTTAAGAGGCTAGAGAGTATAGAACTGAAAGAGTTCAGTAGTGTACAGGCCTCTTGAGCTCTCAATTTTCTACTGAGGTATCATAAAGTAAGGCTGATGCCATGTATAAAGATGAATCAAAATAAAAAGGATATTCCATATGAATACATGTAAACTGAAGGAAATAACTTCAGAAAATAAATTCTAGAATATTAGTAAGATTAAGGATAGACATTATATATTATGACTTTTTGGTTCAAAGATATCAATACCTAAATATCAATTTAGAATTTGATTTGAAAATGTATGTGAAACTGGCACACGTGGCTGTTCAAATGTCAATCTTCTTTTAAATTTTTCCAATGCATTAGACTGATTATCAGGTTAATGTGTGATCTAATCGATCTTCCAAACAAAATATAATTTACATTACAACCTAAGATAAAGAGATCCATAATCATATTTGTGAATGGATGTATATGCCCTAACCCACATACAACTCTCAACTCATAGTTTATATTTTATGTAAAGGATATTTTTTCCTTCTTAATTACTGTCACCTAAATCTCATCTCAGTTATTACAAGGTAATCATATATTCAGATCTAGAATTCCCCAATTCTAATATTAAAATATATTGCTGTGTTGAAGTCAGAAAATAGTTGTAAAAGTGAAGTAAAGGAACCTCTGCAGAAGCTATATTTTAACTACTGCAGATAAATACTTCAGTGACTTTTGACATTCTTTATTACTCGTTGGATTTCTGGCTTTAGTCTTGTCTAGTAATAGATTTATTTGGTTTTGTCCAATAGCAGTATTAGTAAATATTGCTCTCTTCCAAAATAAGTCGCCTGAATTATGGTACCTCTGAAATCTTCAGTAATGCCTTTCTTTTCTTTCGACATTCCTAGCAGTCACGTCTGTCGTGGAAAATTATGCTGATTATATTCCATTGCACCTGTTTTGACATGTTTCTGAGAGATGATTTTACCAAGGTTGTGTGCCAGTGGAGGGAATAACTTCTGGTGGAATTTCTGTTTAAATGTTACAGTCCCCATCTGGAAATTTAGGTAACTCATAACACATATGAAATTGAATCTGTTAATTTAAATTAACTTTAGAGAAAAATGTTCCCCTGTCATCTAGGCTCCAATTTTCCCAGAATTATCTGTGAACCAAGAAGATGGCAATTTGAGTTACTTTGTATCTTTAACCACTGAAATTGAAACTGAATTAACTTACAGATAACAGCTCACCATTGCTAAACTGATGATTTCAAAGTTGAACACGAACCTAACAGCAGAGAATTATTTCTTAAATTGCTCTAAAATAAACCAGACAGCAGGAACACATTTGGGCTAAATTTACTCTCATTACCTTAAAAGAAGAAAGAAAAACTGAGGCTCATTTTACATACTGTTATTGACTTTTCTAAGCTAATGTTTTCTTTTTATATCCCGCCAGCAAGACTTGCCAAAGGATTTGTTGTGTGCTTCAGTAGGGGAATGCAAACTGCTCTGTTTACCTGTCTCCTGAACTATCCTCAGGAGAAGGTAGGGAGTTGGGAGGTGTGTATGGAGAGAATTCTCAGAGGGAAGTATACTTGTCCAAGAACTCATAGGAAAAAAAGCAATAAGGAATTCTTCCTTTTTCCTCCTCAAACACTAAATATTCATTGATAAACCAGTACATCAAACATTATGTTAAGGTCAAGTAAGGAGTTGATACTAGTAACTTGGAAGGTACACATTAATCAACATAGTAGGACAAGAATAGATTTCAGTCTACTTAAACAGTAATATAAAAAACAATATGCCAGTGATTGGAACAAGGCAATAATTAAAATTCAGAGTCAGGGGTGCCAGGGTGGCTCAGTCATTAAGCTTCTTTCTTTGGCTCAGGTCATGATCCCAGGGTCCTGGGATCGAGCGCCGCATCAGACTCCCTGCTCGGCGGGAAGCCTGCTTCTCCCTCTGCCACTCCTCCTGCTTGTGTTCCCTCTCTTGCGCTCTCTCTCTCTGTGTCAAATAAATTAATAAAATCTTAAAAAAATAAAATAAAATAAAATTCAGAGGTAGAAAGATAAACCAGAAAAAGCATCATGAGGTGAAACAGTGAAATATGGAAAACAAGTCTGTAATAATAACAAAAAGAAAATCACCCCTGTTGTCCCCATATTCCATAGATCCAACCAATGTTTCTGGCACATAGCAAAAATTTAATAAATATATGTTGTTTTGAATTAAACCTTGATGAACTAAAGACTGAAAAGCTTGTTGTCCCACAGCAGACTCATTACTGAGGCAAGAATCAAAAGGGGCGCCTGGGTGGCTCAGTCGTTAAGCATCTGCCTTCAGCTCAGGTCATGGTCCCAGGGTCCTGGGATCGAGCCCTGCATCGGGCTCCCTTCTCCATGGGAAGCCCGCTTCTCCCTCTCCCACTCCCCCTGCTTATGTTCCCTCTCTCGCTTTGTCTCTCTCTGTCAAATAAATCAATACAACCTTTACTAAAAAAAAAAGAATCAAATATAAATTTGGGTTCCACTTAGGATTTGGGAAGAGTGAAAGACAGATTTTGACACAGCTATTAACTTCAGATGCATCTGTACAATTTAATGAATGAGAGCCACTGGGTCTCACAGGAGACCCAATCTTACCTCAAATGAGACAGTCATATGAGACATCTCATAGGAGAGATGCCATTGGGTCCTTAGAGGCAGAGGACTTTCTACAAGTTCTGTGTCTGGCTTCCTCAAAGATAATCTTTGTGTCCACACACATTTGAACAGCCATCTGTGCATCCCCCCATTACTGCCAGGTAGCAAAATTCACCAAGAGACAGAGACACTGTTCCCAGGTCTCTAATCTTGGCTAGATTTTCCCTTTGAATACATTTGTCCCTTCTCCTTCACTAGATTTTCTCTTTGAATACATTTGGCTTTTCCTCCTTCACTAACAGATGAAAAAAGACAGATAAAACACAGATGATAGAGTCTTAAGAATACTTCCTAAGTCTTACACAGATCCTAGAGGACTTCCCTGAGACAGCTTTAGGGCCATACTTAGTACTTTATCCTATGCCAAAAAATAAGACATCCATTTTCTCAATACATTAACAAGAAAAATAGTTTATTGAGAGTGTCATAGACAGACAGGGGAGAGAAGTCAAACCATACCACACAAAGTTGAAACAAATCTCTACTTAGACATCACTGCTGTTCTTCCAAAGGCCCTCTCTGGCTGCCGGTCATCTCACCTGTCCTCGCTTGTTCTCATCACAGCTTCCAATCTCCTCTAATATTCTAAACAATTCAGCCTGACCTCCTGTGTACCCCCATTGTGTAAAGAAAGCCAAGAAAGTAGCCACCCTACACTTTACCTTACAAATTAGCTCACTGACTATTTTGTAGCATTTAAGAAATTTCTTACAGGTTTACATCTCAACCAAAGTAGCTAAAGTACTCATCTAAAACAAGTTTCTTTGTAAGGGGAATCTTGTTGCTTAGAAAATAGGATTTTCTCTCTACCATTCCTAATGGTAGAAAAACTTAATGTTTCGTATAGCCATTCTTAGCCATTGCTGCTATAGAAGCTATGAAAACTAGGCAGAGAGTTAAAATGGGATCAGGGAGAGACAAGGTTAAGTGTAAAGAGGAAGGTTCATAGACAGAATGGTGTGCAAGGTCACAGATATATTATTAATGTCTCTGAAATTCAGTTTCCTCAAAGGCAAAATTAAAATAATAATTGTAATGATCCATATGGGTTATTTTGATATTTTTTAAGAATAACTGAATTGACAAATGTAAAACAGTTTGCACAATTCCAAATGATGTCCGTCTTCCTATTCTCATTTACCTGAACGGCAGGTAAAAGAAGGAAGCATTCCAGGTAAGAATAAAAAATAAGTACAAAGAATAGACAATGGGAAAAAAAAAGAAAGTCTATTCAGAGTGAAACAATGCTGCATGGAAAAAGCAGTCAAGTATTAATATCTCAAATTAAAAGAATCTCATGTTTATGATCTTGTCATATTCTTGGTTCAGAATTATCACAACTTATTTAGGAAAAACAACTACCCAAATTCTGTTTTCTGGTAACTGGTGGGAAAAAAATGACATTGTGAAATTTTATTCTCTATTCTGCAAAGAAGCTAAATGAACTTAGGGCTGTTGGACACCTATTGCTATCATTTTGCCTCCTCACCTTGCTAAACAGGGGCTACCAGTAGGGTTGAGGAGACCAAAGTAAAAGAATTTTTCCCTCTAAAACATCAATATGGAAGGCCACTCAATTTAGATACAGGAGTGTAACCAAGCAACTCAGAACAGCCTAATTTTTAAACATGACTTCACCAACATGACCCTCCAAAGTTCACTTTATTCTACTTGCTTTCTTCTTTTACCAATACAATTTTGTTTTGATATTCCCTGGAGAAACTGTCATGACAAATTATTTGTCTGTGTTAAAATTCTGACTCAAGGATGTATTTACTCAGAAATTGTTGTAATGGATCATCAGTTCCTCAACTATACAATGCAATGGACTAGGTCATCTCTAAATATTTGTCCTTTCTTTGTCTATATTGCATAGTAACATTTGATCTATGGTTTTATATTAAATAGCCTAGGAAGGAAAGCAAGTCTACTCTAAGTCAGAATATCAACAATAATGATGATGTTTATTGGTAAGTATAGATCTTGGCATAATGTCAACCATCTGTAATAAAGTATATTGACCAAGACGGACTTAACAATCCCCTCAGCTTTACTAAACTTTAGATAGGTTTCTTCCAGACTACAGGCTCCTGACCTCCCTTACACCATTACTGCAGAAGACTTGCAATTGTAAATTTTTCTCTGGTCCTTTGAGATCTAAATCTTCTCCCAGTCTCTTGCCTGTTTGACAATTTGGAAATGCCTTTCTTAAGGACCTGCAAACCATCTCTTCAAGATGTAATCATCAATAAAGCTAGTGTTCCTATCTTACAGTCTTTTTGAGTGAGTAGGAGCCTAACTTAGATAAAAACCAATTAACAAACACAAATGGCCGAATCACACTGACAAACATCACCCCTCCTCATACCTTTCAGTACTTTTCCACTAGCTCACCTCCGCACTTAACAACTCTCCCACCGTGTTTCAATGGAATAGAGTCTGGGGAGGGGAGGGAAAAATTTTCCTTCTCCCTCTTAGGATTCCTGACCAGGTCTGAAAATTAAACTTACAAAGACAGTAATGGGAAAAGGCATAAAAGTTATTTAATGTAGTTTCACATGGCAGGAGACTTTGTAAGGAAATGAAAATCCAAAGAAAGAGTTAGACCTCTATATGTTTGTGCTAGGTTCCATGAAAAGTACAGAGTTGTGGAGGAACAGGACAGATTAAGGAGTATGAGTAAAATGTAATAAACTGGAGAGAACTTAGCAAAACTTGTTTGTTAGGGTTCTTCTTGGCATCCCTATGTCTTTGGAGAGAAGGATGGGAGGGTACCTCTCTCATGAGGATGTTATGATGTGTTACAGAGAAGAAGAGTAAGGGGAAGAAGAAGGCAGAGTGACCTTCCTGCTCTGCCGTGTCCTCAAATCTCTTCAGCTTAAAATATACAATATTCCAAGATGCCATATTTTCGGGTAGCACGTCCTAAACCCCATTAAGTTCAATCTCTCTGTTGCATTAAGTGCAACAGACTAAATAAAATCATCTTTGCTTATTAACTTGTTCAATGCAATATTTACTTAATAAAATGCATTACCTCAGTCTTTATAAACAAAAAGAAAACCATATTATTGGCTACAGTTTATATTTGAGAGAACGCAAGATTAGATCACAGGCTCGTTGTCACATAGCTAATTATTCTTCTCCTTCCACCAGTAGGAGGGACCTGATGACAGGAGATTCACACTTCATTTCTTCACAGTATTGGATTCATTGCCCATTACAACTCAAGTCTAGGTTTGGGACAGCCTGCTCTATCCTCATTTTGCTATTAAGTCACAAATTTAAACCACCTAACCACATACAGCAAAGTGATCTGAAGTGAGTTAGGAGCCTAGCGTTCAGTTTTCAGCTATTCTAACAGCCCATCCTGCTGTTAGACTATGAAAAAGTCACCCCAACTCTCTTTCTCGGATTGTTATTTGTAAAGTAGCATAGCTGTGAGGTTTAGAGTTAGGAATATTCATTAACATTTATGGAATGATCATTGTATACCATGCATTTTGAAAAAGTGATTTACATACATCAATGCATTTAAGGCCTCAACAAAGTCCTAAGTAGATAAAATATCATTCACATTTTACAAACCAGGAAACCCAAGGCAAATAGTAATTACTCACACAAAGAGACAGTGCCAGGAAGTGGTAGAGCCAGGATGGGAAAGCACAAAGTCTGACACAGAAGCCCATGCTCTTAACAAGCTGCACAGATCTGCATAGGGGTAAAGTACCAGGCCCAGCACTCAGGATGTGGCATATGGTGCACACTCAAAAATTTTCATCATCGCTACCATTATTATCCCTTTTATTAATATGCAGATGTCATTTTTGTTAGAATATTTCCCTAAAATATAAACATGGATTATTTTGGGTCACATTTATAAGAGAGGAAGCTATTTGGGAAGCTATTATGTGTATTTTATAAATATATACATTTATGTAATATAAGAGAAATGGGAAGCTAGTACATCCCATCTTACAGAAGATATCTGACAAAATTATGTACACAATCAAAATATCATGCAGCATCCATTCCTGAAAGAAGAGTAACAAAGTGTGAGCTTCAAGAGTGAGAGGGAAGGGGTTGGACTGGAGATGGGAGTGGAAAACAAAACCAATACATACATCACAGGAGGGTGATTTTCCTCCTTTCCTTTAGTGTATCATCTAAATAACCTGTGACATTAGAATAAACATAACTTCCACCTAAGTACCTCAATGCAATGTAAATAAAATTATATCACAAGTATGAAATCATTGGATATAAAACTGTCAAAATTTCAGAGAGGCCATAGGGACCTTTGCTGGATCTTCAGTTATGGAGAATGGAGGCCCCTCTTAACAACGGAAGCATCAGAATTTCATTTAACATACATTCAAATGGATGAAGATGGTAATTATTTTAAATCTGCTAGACGAAGAATTAAAAAGCTAAGAAAATTTCAATAGTGTCTGAAACAGACTGGATAATTAAAGGGCTATTTGAATGCTTCACAACCAAAACAGGTGTCTGTTCATATTCCTGTTTTATTCTGTGTGAAGACCAAGTATTGACAAATAAACAAACTCAGGGCAAATCTTCTATTCTTATAGCAACACCACTTCCTCCTTGTCAGACTTTTTGTTAGAAAATTTCTTTTGTCATTGATACCTTATGAAATCAGCTTACCATCTTAAAGCCCCAAATCATTTTTCCTGATGAAAGGGCTTACTTTTTGTCAATCAGATGATCACTGTGTCCCTTTTTACACACTAATACAGAAGCTTTGCTGTTTGGCTCATTAATACTAAGAACCAGAGAAAAGGTAACACTCTGAATGATATGCAAATATTTCAAATGTTCTTTAAATTACCCACTGCAAATCTTTGGCTTAAGGTGAATAGAATCTGGTAATTATTTTTATTGATATGTGTGTTCGCATAGCAAGTGTTATTTCCAAAGGTTAATTATTTATATAACCTCTCTGAGTCATATCGCCTGCTGTCTTGAAATTTATCTCAGCACAGCTTAAATTCCAAAAACCTAGATTTGCTTTTCTGTAGCATCCAAGAATTATGAGGTTGATTACAAAGGAAGCAACTAGGAATTTATTCAAACTTTTCATGAATATCTCATGAGTGGTCTCTAAATATTTAGAAAATCTAAATGTACTTAAAAATTTGACTTATCTTAAGATAAGGACATTTCAGACAATCTTGAAAAGTAGAGAAATAAGTTATCTAAAGCATATAGCACATTCAATTTGGATTACTATATGTAAGACGATTACATATAAGAGACACTAGGATATTGTTTGGGGTTTTTTTGTTTATTTAGTTATGGTTTGTTTTAGAATAGTTACCATGTCAGCCATTCATTGTATTTCTTTCTATTAAATATTAAGTATTCCCTTCATGTGCTAGATAAATTTTAGGCCCCCTATAATCTACATGCTCCTGATATTAATTCTGGCATTATTTTCCCTCCCACTGAATGTGGGTGAGACCTGTGACTTTCTTCTAACCAGTGAACTATGGCAAAGATGACTGGAGGTCACTCCTATGATAAATATTGTGTAAATTTCACCTTGCTAGCAATCTCTGTCTAAAGACTCTCAAACACTATTTAGAGATTGTCCTTTATGACTTGATGAAGTAGACAACCATGTTGAAGAAACTCAAGTAACAAGAAGATATGAGTGGCCTCTAGGAGCAAGAATTTTGAGTGGCCTCTAGAAGCTGAGGGTGGCTGGCCTCCAACCAAAAGCCAGCGAGAAGTTGGGGCCATCAGTCCTATCACCTCAAGGAAATTAATTCTGCCATCAACCTTACTGACCTTGGAAGCAGAATTTTTTCCAACTGAGCCTCCTTATGAGAACACAGCCCAATTACCACCGTGATTACACCCTTGTGAATCTGAGAACAGAGGATTCCATTAAGCTTTGTCTGGACTCCTGATTTACAAACAACTTTTATATAATAAGTATGTGTTGTTTTACGCCACTACATTTGTGGTAATTTGTTATGCAGCAACAGTTAGCTAATGTGCTTCATATTTTGCTATTAATTAAATGAAAATTGAAGTATCAGAGTGCCGAACCCCAAAATTTATACTTGCACATGATAAAGAGAATAGACAGAACAAAGAGTACATGATGAAAACATATCTTTCTCATAAGAAAACAAGTCCTACTTCTAAAATGTAACCACTATTAAAGCATTTTTATGTAACCTGATGTGGGAAACAAAGGCAGAAGAAAAGTCATTAAATTTCCTCACTACCTACAGCCCACTGACAAGTCCTTGAAACAGGCAGAGTGACCTTCCTCTAGGGACTCCACTCCCTTGATGTCAATAGTCTGCTGAGGGCGAAAGGCAATCCTAGAGCCTTCCCACCACCCCACCCCCACCAGCGTCCCCTAAGTCTACTTAACCATATAAAAACTCCTTTAGAAATTTCCTTTATCTCCAAATCCCCAAGATACGTGTTGGCAATCATCGCCCAAGCATATGGGCCACCGATATACATCTGAAGGGTCTCACGACTAAGGTTTTATTAGATGGTAATAAATGACCTTCTCCCAACAACAGCTGGCCCCTCAAGGTCCTGGAAACCTTGCCTCCAAAATTCCTTAAAGACTTACACTATCCCTAACCCCCTCCCAACCTGAAAGTGTATAATGGGCCCCTCCTCAGGACCCCATTGCAGCTCCTTCTGCCCACAGGTCCTGTCCCGGTGTTTTAATAAACTCACCTTTTTGCACCAAAGACATCTCAAGAATTCCTTCTCGGCCGTCGGCTTCAAACCCTAACTTCCTTTCCTACATCATAACCTACCAAAAATCTTCCAAACCATTTCAAGTAATTTATGAGAGATTCTATTTCTCCATAATTTTTCCTGAATTTAAAAAAGTACTTTAAAAATTACTTAATTTGAATGAAAGAAATATAGTAGTAAATAGATGTTTAATTTTTCATTGTTTTAAATCAGTGAGATTAGAATATTTTCATTTGTTCAACTGAAATTTAACCGTACTTTCTTCTGTGAATGATCTGTTTATATTCTTTGCCCATTTTCACTTAATAATTTATTATTTTCTTATCAATTTATGAAATTCATTAGTATATTACTAATAGTAATATATTGTCTCTCACAAATGCTTAATTTTCTTCCTAATTTTGTTTGAGTTTTGACTTAGTTTTGGATATCTATTCCTCTGGAGAAATGTTTAAACTTAATTTTTTCAAATCTGTAAAGCTTCCCCTTCATGGTAATTCTAACATAAGTGTTTTAAAAAACAGTACTTACTGAGTATGTGTTTTACAATCTGATTTGTTTTTATTTACTTTTTTAAAAATGCTGAGGGTGACCCACTAAATTGATTTTTATAGTTTTGAAGTTTAAAACAATTTCCGTTGCATATATATACCACATCTTTATCCATTCATCTGCTGAGTGATCAAAAAAACCAAAATCTTGCCATTTGCAATGATGTGGATGGAACTAGAGGGCATTAGGTTAAGTGAAATAAGTCAATCAGTGAAAGACATGTATCATATGACCTCATTGATTTGAGGAATTCTTAATCTCAGGAAACAAACTGAGGGTTGCTGGAGTGGTGGGGGGTGGGAGGGATGGGGTGGCTGGGTGATAGACATTGGGTGAGGGTATGTGCTATGGTGAGCACCAATGAAGGGGGGGAAGTCAGAGGGGAGACGAACCATGAGAGACTGTGGACTCTGAGAAACAAACTGAGGGTTCTAGAAGGCAGGGGTTGGGGGCTGGGTTAGCCTGGTGATGGGTATTAAGGAGGGCACATATTGCATGGAGCACTGGGTGTTATACACAAACAATGAATCATGGAACACTACATAAAATAAATAAATAAACAAACAAACAAAGAATTCAGCTTAAAAAAATAAGTTCCTAGTCTTTTGATGAGTATAATACATATTTAGCACAAACCCAATAAGTTGACAATCCTTAGATTAATTATTATTTTTCTCTTGAAATGTTTATAGAAACACAAAACTTTGGAGTATTAAAAGTAGAACAGACCTCTACTAACTTTTGAATTGAGATGATGGCTCTATGTTGTGCTTTTTACCTATATACATTACATATTATCATTATTTTATACAGTGAAGATGTATATCCATATGTGTGGATTTGCTTTGTTCATTATTCCATATATAATCTTTGACTTATCTTGGATCGCTTTGCCTTTTTTTGTTTGTTTTAAGATCAATCTTTTCTAATAGCCTGATTACCTTCCAGATTTGATGAGATTATTAGGTGATATCAAAAAGATAAATGACTGGTGGATAATAATTTAGCAATCACTGTTGTTTCCTCTCTACCCCACTCCACAACCAATGAAGCACTACTGATAAGATATAAAAATTAAGCTCTATACCTCAGAAAGGAATCTCAGGATTTTTCAGGGTCCAAAACATTCCTAGAATGTTAAAAACAGCCAGTGGGATCTTAAGATGTCAAAGCACTATGGAGATCAACTTTGACAAAATCTAGTAAATTGGAAGATGTAGTAGAGTTTAACTTCAGCCTGTATTCTAATCATATATATGTATATATATATAAACACACACACATCCCACATCCCAGTACCAATCCTGCACTTGTGTCCAAGGAGATGTGTATGACATTATTTACTGCAGTACTGTTCATAAAAAATGAAAAACTAGAATAACTAGTACTAACAGAAGAATGAATAAATAAATGTGGTATATCTGTACTTCAAATACAGTAATATAATGAAAGAGCTAAAGCTCTAAGTATTGTATTAGCCAGAACACTAGCTGCTGTGTATAATAGTTCAAATACTATAGATAATTATTTCTTTACTTACAAAACATCTGAAACGGGTATTCATCAGCTGTCAGCTTTTCTCTAAGTGGCACTTTAGGAACTATAGGCTTTTTCCATCTTATGATCACACCATTCTCTAGGACCTAGTCATCATCTTCATCCTGC
Organism: Zalophus californianus; assembly: GCF_009762305.2. NCBI lineage: Eukaryota > Metazoa > Chordata > Mammalia > Carnivora > Otariidae > Zalophus > Zalophus californianus. Next base: position 19,825,323 of record NC_045600.1, read on the forward strand.
AAGCAGGAATGGAAAGATGTCAGAGTCAGTTAAAACCCTTGGGCCAGAAATATCCCACCACTTCCATTCACATTTCATTACATAGACCTCAATCATATGGCCATGCCTATCTATAAAGGCTAGCAAAAAGAGTCTAGTTATATAACCCCTACCCCCCAGAAGTGTATTTAAAAAATTAGTAACTTGACAGTTTTGTTATATGTATTGGCAGGCATTAGGCTTACAAACATAATACTGGGGAAAGAAGAGCAAGCTGAAAAAAGACATGACTGATACATGTATATACAAAATTCAAATGTTGGGGCGCCTGGGTGGCTCAGTCTTTAAGCGTCTGCCTTTGGCTCAGGTCATGACCCCAGAGTCCTGGGATCAAGCCCCACATCAGGCTCCCTGCTCAGCGGGAAGCCTGCTTCTCCCTCTCCCACCTCCCCGGCTTGTGTTCCCTCTCTCACTGGGTTCCTCTCTGTCAAGTAAATAAATAAATCTTTAAAAATAAAATAAAATAAAATTCAAATGCATGCAAACCATACAATGTTGAGGAAACATGCTTACATAATACAAATATAAAGAAATCCATGGAAATTATTAATCCCAAATTCAGAAGAGTAGTTATCTTGAAAGTAAGGAAAGGGAAAATGTTGGGGGACCACATAAGGGACATTAACTTTATAATGTTTTATTTTTTAAACTATGCATATAAGTTTTTACACAGACTATTTCGAAATATATTTTTAAAAGAACTGATAAACGATGATTCTTTACGGGAGAAAATATAAGCCACATAATAAGGCAACCAGCTATCTAGATTATTTTACTAAGTTGATTGTGTGAATAGGTGAGAAGTTGGAACTGAGATTGCACAATGCTAATGTATCTTAGAGCACTAATTAGTGCTTGCATCTATATGAAAGAAGAGAATAGGTACCTTTGTGTGATAAACAAAGATCTACAGATGGGTAATAAAATGAAGAACTAGTATTTTTAAAATCTACTTGCACATTCCTAAGAAATGTTTCCTTGTTAAGTCAGAATGTTTTGGCATTATGGCCTCTAAACATGCTAAAATGTGCCTATTGACTCTGATCAATTGAAGAAAAAGGCACAGGGGCGCCTGGGTGGCTCAGTCAGTTAAGTGTCTGCCTTTGGCTTGGTCCTGATCCCAGGGTCCTCATTGTTTTTGGGCTCCCTGATCAGTGGGGAGTCTGCTTCTCCCTCTCCCTCTGCTGCTCCCCCAGCTTGTGCACCCTCTCTGTGTGTGTGTCAAATAAATAAATAATAAAATCTTTAAAAAAAAAAGAGAGAGAGGGACGCCTGGGTGGCTCAGTCAGTTAAGCGTCTGCCTTCAGCTCAGGTCATGGTCCCAGGGTCCTGGGATCGAGCCCCACATCGGGCTCCCTGCTCAGTGGGAAGCCTGCTTCTCCCTCTCCCACTCCCCCTGCTTGTGCTCTCTCTCTCTCTCTCTCTCTCTGACAAATAAATAAATAAATAAAATCTTAAAAAAAAAAAAAGAAAAGAAAGAAAGAAAAGAAAAGAAAAACCCACACCAGCTAGAATAACAAGCCAGGCTGCTTACTGTGAATTCAACTAAGGAGGATCAGGAAAACTCATCATCTTAGTGAAAACTTACTCTTGACTTCTTTAGCTTTTATTTACTTGAGGACTAAGTTCTCAGGGTAAGAATGCCTTGAAGTATTTCCCACTATATTGAACTGTTTAATTGTACTTTTTCCTTAAGTACTGATAACTTTATATTAGTATTCCTAAAGTATGTTCTTGGCAAGATATATAAGTACCTTTAAAATTATTTTAATTAACCAATTAATCTTTATTTTGTCCATTAGTATATTTGAAGATATGAAGTACTTATCTGAACTCAATTATTGGCAAATACTTAAGTTTAAAAATTTGCTTCTTGGACAAAAATTGAGCAACACAAGAAGTCCCATGTTTGTCTGCCATAAATGGAAGTTGGAATAATTGAAAACAAATATTGATGACTAAGCAGTGAGAACAGTGGATAATACCTGTCATTAAAATTCAGTGAGAGGTCATTAAGAAAAACTTCATAGATGAGAACAGAGTCTGTGTTAGGCTTTGCAGCATATATTTGATTTCAATACAAAGGGAAAAGACAGGAACAACTATGCAAGTCATTTTAAAGTTATTTTTAAATTATATTGTCCTTGATAAAATCACAAGTATTTATGCTATGTGAGAAGACTGGCAGGCACAGGGGACTATTCAATTCCTTCTTTACCTACTGAATCACTATATAGATATATTCCCAAAACTGCATAAGAGGATTTTATTTAAAATTTATCTGCAAAATTATTTACTTTAACAAAGCTAATATGATCATACAACAACTACCATATAGTCTCAAACACAAGTTTCATAGGAAGTAAATGAATGTGATTTGTTTAAAATATTGTTAAACTATGAACATTGTTATTAAGACTGAAGACATATTATGCATTATTAAAGAATATTTGTTGCAGGCTACCCTAATTTATATCAAGTATGATGAACAAGATCTAAGAATATAACTACATAAAGATATTAAAATAAATAATTACTTGAATAGTTAATAATAATATTAAGTATTTCTTGATATGTTAAAATAATTTTCTTTTTCCACCTACTAGAATGCAAGGTCCACAAAGGCATAATTTCCTGGTGGCATTCTGTTGCATTTCTAGGACTTTGCATAGTGCCTGGCATAGAATTTCAATGTAGTAGTTAAAAGAATAGTACATTTGTCATTTATATACCTATTCACAATATAACATATACTTACATACTTGTCCATATATTATAAAAATATTTTATTTATCAAGTTAGAAATACTCAAAATTATGTACCTCTGCAAATTTTATATTGATATACGTCAATAATAAGCCAGGTTGAGAAGCAACATAAATAAGGATAGGATGCATTATTTATTCATGTGTACTTCTGATTAATTTAGCAAATAGTGCTTACCAATTAATATCTTCCCAAGCTGGTATTAAAGAGAAAAAAATCTTAATTTGGCAGAATCTATTTTAAGACTGAATAAATGAATGCTTTATTCTAACCTCAGAATAACAAACCGCCATATTTAACACATAGTTTATTCTTTACTCACCATAAATTCATGCAAGAGCATAGTGTTTTCCTTTACCAGGCAGTTGCAGTCATTCAGTGCCTGAAGCTGACAGAAGCTCTGCTATCTTCACCACATACCTAGTTTCCCAAGGAGCTGACAACTAACTAGCACATGAAGAAAAAAGAGCAATCATACAGGGAGGTGATTTTATGAGCCAAGCCGGGAACTGGCATACTTTCCTTCCACTCACTTTACATTAGTTGAAACTACATAGGACCACCCCATCCACAGGGATTCTGGGAAATGTAATCTAGATGTGTGCCCAAAAAGGTAAATAGTTTTAGTGCACACTCAGCAGTCTCTGCCGGAGACTCAATCACCTGCTCCCTCCAGAGGTAGGAATTTTATTTAGGGGAAGTACAACCAAAGGACTGGGATAAAGGATTATGGATTTTGACAAAGGAACATGTGTTGAAGTTGACTGGAAAGTACAGAGCTAGATGCAGGCATGAGCTTTCGGAGTAAGTACTTGAAGCAGTCAGAATTTGCATCCATCAATGTCTTTTAGACCAAGTAGTAAGAGAAGCCTTTTGGAATGTAGGATGAGAAAGTATAAGGTTATAGACAACTCTCTAGATTTGGCCTAGGAATTGTCAGACTTTATTCCAATTAATACACTGACCATTCTTCAGCTCTTGCATAATTTCTGACTCAATATATGAAAGGAAAATTATTACAAAGAGGTGTTATAAACCTGACGTTAGCACAGAAAAATATCCAGAAATCCAAGGGAGCTGACAGTCACTTCAGGTAGAAATTCTCACCCAAGTTAGGATCAAGGAGCAAGACATTTGAACTATGACTCTCACACAATGCCTATAAAGTAAGTCCAATAGGTTAATGACTTAATATGTTTTTGCAAGAATGGCTTCATATCTCTGGAATACAAAAAATAAATGTTTTGAAAATATGCATCATTGCTTATGTGAATTCTTGAAACGTTGTACAGTAATACTTGAAATAAAACCAAAGGTACATTTTCACCTTAGCAAACACCAACCATCCTATTTGCAGTAGGTATAGGGAAATAAATGGTAAGAAAGCAAAATAAACACACTGAAGTTCTTTCCCTCTAGGAATCTATATTCTAATACAAGTCCTGTAAATTCCTCATGACAGAGATAACTCTTTGTGGAAACTTATCTTCATTCCTTTCTTTACATAATCTCAGAGATAGCAAAACAGAAATAGCACAGATATTGGATTCATATTGTATCTAGCAGTATTCTTTGACTTTTGTTTAATTTCTTATGATCCATAAATCTCATCTGTAAAATTAATATACCCTTCTTGCACAGTGCTTAGCACATTGCAATTTCTTAAGATGTGTTAACTGTCACTACTTGTGATTTTTTTTTTTAAAGAAAGTTTTCCCAAAATGAAAGATACTTATTTTGGCTGATATAAGTCTATCTTCCATAAATAATGGAATATTTATATTCCATAAATATTCCATAAATATTTATCTACCATAAATAATGGTAATTTATTTAAGAAATTTTGCCTGTACTGATGATTCTGCTCAAAATGCAATGACTTAATTGTTGGCTGTTATTTTTATATTGGGGATTTTGAAAACATTAGTGATTCCTTTTTAATCTGGCAAGATGATGACAATTGTACTTATTCTGATGTCTATGATATTTGCATATATGTTTTGGATATTTTAAATGATTATTAATGGAGAAGTGAGTTATCAGTATAAAGGTGAAATAAAGAACAAATTAGGTTTTGAAGCAGATTTTCAATTAATTCTATTTATTTGCCAATGGAATTGAATATTAGTTGTTTTAAGGACATGCCCCTAAAACATAATCTTCTTTTAAGATTTCTAAATGAGATTATGAATTGCGACATTCTAGCACTGAGACTATTTATGAAAATCTTTTTCTATTTGTTTTACTCAGTTAAAGAATAAATGTCCAAATGCCAAATAGGTGTGCTTTCCTGGATCAGTGTATCATTATATTCTAATTAGATAGCAAGACCCTATAGAAATGGAGCTGCATCTTAGTTATTTGAGCTATATGAAGACGGATCAATAAGTGATGTTTTCACAGGTGACCTTTCTTTTTCAGGAGCTTGCCTAGATTAGGAGTGAGCAAAATTTTTCTGTAAAGGGCCAGATAGTAAATATTTCCTGCTTTGTGAGGCATATGGCTGTATTGAAACTATACTCTGTCATTGTCACATGAAAGTGGCCACAGAAAATACGAAAATGAATGAGTGTGGCTTTAGTCTAATAAAACTTTATTTACAAAAATAGGCTATAAGTCAGATTGTTTGGGAGAAGAAATGGTTGATATTTTTAAATTGTTTCCATCATTTCCACCTCCATCATCCTTAAAACTGAATATAATATTACTTAAAAGAAAACTACACAAGTGGCTTAGTGTCTCTAAATTAGCACACTTATATAGGTAAGAGTTGTCAGGTTCTTTTAACTATGGGCTTCTTGGATCCCTCTTTCTCTTTCCATTTCTGCTCTGCTCCTCTATCTTCCAATCCATATTAACTATAACCTACTGCATCCATACATACACATATAGGTGAAATAACCAATATTTATTCAGAAAGATTTTAGAGCAGCTGTTGTTCTCAGCTATCTACATCTTAAAAGGACAATTAATCTTTCTTGCCCTTGGTTATTACACACACACACACACACACACACACACACACACACACACACACACCAAGGAGTTATCACTGTTATGTCAATTAGACTCCAGCAGCTCTGTTTTGACAATGAAGAGGCATCTCACATGACTCTTCTCTGGTTGGGACTATGGGTGGTCTAAACACCTCAAGTTCCCTGATAGGATAATTGTAAGCCATGAAACAGATTTCTCTACAGCTAAGAACACATCAAATCTAGCAAGAGGATTTTAGAAGAATGACTCCAACTTAGGGGGAAAAAATATATTTTTGCTTTAGATATATGACACTCTCTTATATGGGTGGACCACAGTGAAGCTTGCCTCATGGAATTCACATTCCTCCTAAACATGGACTGGTCCTTGGACTTGTTTTAAGTATGGATAATATAGCAGAGGTAATGTGCCAGTTCCAGTGCCAGTTCTGAAAGATGCCCGGAAGCTTCCATCTGGGTGTTCTTGTGTGCTGAGTCATTGAGTTTCCGTGTATGAACCCACCCAGAGGAGACCAAATGGAGAGAGACCACATGGAAAAGTAGAGTTCCTGAACTACACACACCCAGAGTGAAAGGGGGTAGAAGGAGAAGCAAGGGGAGGGGAGAAGGAGAGGGGGACTGTCTTAGCCATCCTAGTATTCTAACTAAGGCCAGACCCCAGGGGACCTGACAGCTAAATGCAGCTACACAGATGTCTGCTGACAAGAACATGGGAACTGCTAGCTGGGCCCAGCCAGACTGAAGAACTGTGAGTAAATAGAATAATGTTATTTTAATCCACTGACTTGGGGGTGGTTTGATATGTACCCATATATAGTTAAAGTAAAATCTGGCAACAGAGGGGATTGCTAAAACAAAACTTGACCCTGTGGCCGTGACGTCAGAAGAACTCAGTAGAAGAGGACGGAAGTCCTCCGCGGCCAGTACTATGGGAGGCTGGGAAAGCAGTAAGGAAACCTCACTGGAGACTGAGGAAAGGGATTCAAACTATTTACTGACAGGGTAATTACAGAAACTGTCACCAACAATAATTAGCCAATGTTCCTAACAAGCTTAAGAATTTTGCTAAGGACATTTCCATGGAGAATGCTGCAAGTGCTTACTGGCTTATTTTTGCTACGCAAGAGAGTTTACAGAGAGAGATGAACTAAAAAAGGCACTTCTTTTCGTTTTCTAATAGAATCTATAGGAAACATTTCCAATCTGAGTGTGCCGGGTTGAAAAATAAAAACCTTGCATTCGTAGCATCTTCATTTAGCAAAAGGTTCTCCCAAAACAGAAATGGCCTGAAGGCAAAAATCAAATCCAGGACAAAAATCAAATACGAATTTAGGAATAAAGTCAATGACATGGCTGTAAGTCTCTTAAAGATTTCAAAAGGTCTCAGACCTTCTCAGACCCTCTCAGAAAAGGGTACTTCTAAATGATTTTAAAGACATGCCTTGTACACACTGTCCCCTAGAAGAAAAGAACTTCTGGAGATGCCGAGTATGTTTCATGGCTTCTTGGCTCTAGGTCCACATGAAGTTGGGTCTATCTTGTAGAGATTTGTGGCCATGGGTTTTGTCAGATAGAGTACTTGTAATTTAAATTTTAAAGGGTCCTCAACACTTTTAAAGAAATTATAAATTTGGTCTAAAAGGGACAGAGACAATACAAAATGCAAATGATCCTCTGAATTCCAAAATTTCTAACGTGAGAAAGCAGACTTGAGAAAATTGCCCAAATGAAAACATGGACCTTTTCTTATGGAAAGTTAATCGTTAAAAGTTAAAGGCCCAGATTACAAAATCAAGCCATAGGAAGAGCCATTCTAAGGTAATGCGGGACAGAAATCAGCCCCAACCAATTTACAATCTCCCACCCCAGGGCAGAAGGTGAGGATGGTGTTAAGTGCTTGACTGGATTTCAAAATTCCTGTGAATTACTGAGTCCTTTTTGTCTCCAGTTGGCCCCACCCACTCACACACAAACATTTGTGTGGGAATGTCTATTGCATTTAGCGTCAAATGTTTGGTGGATTTGGAAAAGAAAACGTCTTTTTAGTTCTAATATTTTCTGAAAGTAATGGAATTTGACCAAGACGTTACCTGGACATAATTAAGATGATGAGATCTAGGACCTCAGGCCTGACCTGAAGCACTGACGGGATGAGATGTTTGAAAGTCCAGGGTAGGGGGTGAATGTATTTTACATATGAGAGGAATGCAAATCATTAGGGTACAGAGGGAACACTACTAGATTCCAGTGAATCATGCCTTCCATTATTAATGATCTCAAGAAGCACAGTCTCATGCAATGTCCTTCTCCCTGAATCTAGGCTGGTCCTTTTGACCAAGAAATTGTGTTATAAATGATGCTAGCCAGTTCCTAGCCTAGACCTTAAGAAGATCTCACAGCTTTCTTGTTTTGTGTGCCCTTGGAAACCCTGACCACTACTCCACCTCCATGTAAGAAGTCATGCTATCTTGATGGAAAGACCACAAAAAGAACCAAATGGAGAGGTTACGTAGAGAAAGTCCTGGAGACTCACTGGAAAGAAAGATGCTAAGCCCAGTATCAGGCTGACCTGAAAAATGCATCCACATGAGGGACCCATGGCAAGCTAAAGCAGAAGCCGAGCTCAGACCGAGAATCACGAACAAATAAAAGGGCTGTTGCTTATATCAACAAGTTTTGGAGTGTGTGTTGTCACACAGCAATAGATAAATGAAAAAGAATCATAGTGTAGAAATGCAGAGTACAGTCACATCTTACCAGCTGAAAGAATAAATTATTAAAGGAAAACAAACATATATTATAAATATGTCTTTCTATTTCATAACTGTCTTTGTCCATATTTGTATATGTACTTATACATATGCATATGAATGTGTGTATATAATTAGAAATATATTAAGAATACGAAGCATGTGTCCAAGCCTGATTAACTTCATTAACTCATTACTAAAGTTATTAGTCTGTCAGTTGTTTCAAATCCATTTCTTCAATTACAGTGATCTGGTATCCATGACTACAGTATCTAGGCACCCTTTTAAAATAACAGTAGAATTACGCTTACTTTTAATTTTAGCATATGTAAAATTGCAGAAAACAAAATTCAAAAGCACTGATAGAACCACCATAACTTGTCCCTTTTAATCCACTGCACAGCACTGCACAACACTTTCCCACCCTGGAACACATAAAGGGTTGAAAACTAACATCATCTTTTTTTTTTCCCCCCACATAAAGGAATTTTTAAGATATTTCTGTTATAGGGGCGCCTGGGTGGCTCAGTCATTAAGTGTCTGCCTTCGGATCAGGCCATGATCCCAGGGTCCTGAGATCGAGCCCCGCCCGCATCGGGCTCCCTGCTAGGTGGGAAGCCTGCTTCTCCCTCTCCTATTCCCCCTGCTTGTGTTCCCTCTCTCACTCTCTCTCTCTCTCTCTCTCTCTGTCAAATAAATAAATTAATTAATTAATTAATTAAAAAGAGATATTTCTGTTATAAAAAGAAGAGTCCTATGTTAGCTTTTTGCTTGCACCCCCTCCAGTTATAAACTTGTCTTTACTAGTAATTTAGCACATTTGTGAAAAAAATTAACCCTCTCGATATTGGTAAACCACTATCCCCAAAGGACTGAGAATTAGCCTATGCTTTTCTAGGAATGAAAAGAGAATAGTCACTACGGTCCATTGATTTTACTATGGATAACCTCAAAATTTCCCCTTCCAATCATGGCTATAATTGCTTATATACCTGACTTCATTCCCTTCTCTCATTACCCTTTTCTTTCTCTTCAGTATAATCCAGCTGCCATTTTCATGACATTTTCTGGACTGATCGTTTTAAGATTGAGATCTGAAAGCCATGGAGGGAGCAAACATGGATGAGTAGTCATTCTAATACAAGAATTCATTCATTCTATTAATGGAACTAAAATGGTGACTTCCTATGTAACATCTAGTCATTTCCTAACTTAAGAAAGTAATATTAATCAATTTTAAGCTATTTATTAAACAAATTTAATAAAAATCATAATTCACATACAACCATTAATCTTTACAACCTTCTTACAAAGCAGGCATTTTTTTCTCATGTCATTTGTGAGAAAGCTAAGTTTTACCAAAGCTAAGTGACTTGCCCACATTATACAATTTTTAATCTGGTATTTGAACCTTTTCTCCTGGACTCTAAAATATGGGCTTTTGTACAATACCCACCTATTCTAATACATGATTTAATGCCTTCAAATTTCAACATAGCAAATCTTATGCTTATAGCTTTAAAAGTCCACAGAAGTTTTAAAAAACTTGAATTAAACTTAAAATAAATAAAATAAATAAATAAATAAAACTTGAAAACTTAAAATAATTCTTTACCAAGTCAGTTCAAATTATACTATATAGTATCTAGTAATAAAATGTAAAGGTAAATAAATATCCAAGCTATTATACACTGTTAGCATTATTCTTTGTCTTTGTCAAGAAACTTTATAAATCTCACTTTATCCTTTTAAATCTTTGTGGGTTTCCTGTCACCATTTTCCTAAATTTGAGGAAGAGAAAGAAAAGAAAGAAAACAAGTGATTTCCTTAGTATACATACCATAGCACTTGGAAAAATCAGATTCATAACAACTGCAACTAATTAGTACCAAAACATCTAGATCAAAAGTGAAAACTTCAACCACTCATACCAAACATCTACATGTTTAGAAGCCTCTGTACAATTGACCAAATGACTGGATTTTCACTAATAATTTAGGAAGTGCATAAATAACACCCTCTATGCTACACATTGTCTGGCTACTGGAATATTACATATGTAACTAGGAATGTTGCCTATTGTACATGAGACTAGAGAGGTCAGATGAGGGTCACTTTTTTGAGAGAACTGAAGGCAATTTTAGATATTGGGCTTAGTGTACAGCCTTCCTTGATTTAACCCTAATCATATCATGTACTTTGATCTAGAATGGTTCTCAAACTACATCCCATTAGGCTACACAGACAATTTTATAGCACTCTATTATAATCAATCAACTCCCACTTTCCAAAGGAAACGTTACTCTATTATGAAAATTGCCATTTTGCACCTTATCTTCTGATGGGGTATGTATGTGAACTATGTAAAATTACAATAAAAACAAAATTATAAGTGAACATTATTTAAAGCACAACATCTCTGTACCTTATAATAGAGTCTTTTAAAAGTCTGACATACTATTGCTGCAAATAAGTTTAAACAGTAAGCACACAACAAATGAATTATGATTAAGATAAATCAACAGTTAATTATGGTTGAAAAGCAAGCAAAGCAACAATTCAAAACTATTTTCAATTCAAAACAATACTGATATCAAAGCATCCTTACCCCAAGTTGTGGGGATTCTAAATTTTCCCTTTGCAACATGTATTAGGAGCTTCACAGACTAATATGGTACAACAGTGAGATTTTTTATAATGTTGAACTTAAAACCCTCAGCAAACTGAACCATGCCCAGTGTTTTGGAAGACCTGCTTTTAGTAACCCACTGGATGGCTTACCAATATTCTCCTAATGCTATTTTAAACTAAAAGTTTATAGAGTATGATCACACTTCAATAAAAAAACAACAAACAAAAAGGACTTGAGACTATGGATGCATTTGCAATTTTTCATGAGGCTCCACACCACCTATCAGTGGACCTTATAGTATGCTTAGAAATCATTACAGTAGGTTTTTTTCCCTCACTTTTTAAGTATGACTTTGAATAAAACACTGAATTTTCTAATCATGTTTGTTCATCAGAAAAGCAAACTAGAAATAGAAACATGACATGAAATTATGGGACTGACTGATATATTGGTAATTCTTCACTCTTCCCTTCTTCCTTATATTTGCCAAGGCAACATCATGGGCAGAGTGTATTTCTTCTTCACCTGATTCTGCGCTTGACTACTCACACCTGCGCTGGCCCGTGGAATGAGGTAGAAATCAATGCTAAATTTTGAGCCTAGGCCTTGAGAACTCTTATGTAGTTCTTGTGTCCTTTCTGGACTGTCAACACCATGAGAAGAAAAAAAAGTTATTTAATCTGTCACACTCTCCAGTAATAATCATCTACTTGCATGGATATAAGAATCCTCACACATTATTTGGCACTAAGCATTATCCTTATCATTATACCATGACACTATATACAACACACTCATGTACAAGTGCCAAGCCCTTCAGTAAATGGAGGCCAATATTCTGCTTTTCATTTCAATCAGTATCAATAACTGATGAAAACTTTTTAGTGGAAAATAAGCTATTTTAGGGAAACTTTGAGATAGAACCTAAAAAAAACAGGCAATGGAGCTAATTTCATTTGTAAAGCACTGGCGACTGAGCTACTGCGCGCGCGCGCGTGTGTGTGTGTGTGTGTGTGTGTGTGCATGTTTGATGATATTTAATATACTCATACGGATTTTCTGTGAACCTCCTTCAGGTACTCTGTACTTTAAAGAATGCTACTTCTTTTGATTTCATATAGCCAACTATGAGACAAACCTGTGATTTCTAATAATATATGCATCAAGAAAACTTTGGCAATAAAAATATTTATTATGTTGTAGCATGAGGAAAGAATATAAAAGAATCTCAATTCAGTCATAACTGTACTCCCAGCTGAAGTAAATCCAGAGATGAAATGAAAGATGAATTTGTGGAGATGGCAGTTTGGCAGGCACCTATTACTGCCATATTGTTAGTCTTGCGGCACAGTGGGTCGCATTGTTTTTCTTTATGCCATTTACTCACATATATTTGCTTTGGTTTCCAAGTACAAGAAAAAGTGTTGTGTTTTTTTTTTTTTTCAACTGCATGTTATTAGGTGGTGCTATTTCATATTGGGTGTGGTTATGAATCACTTAGTAAACACTTCTCTTGACTGAGTGTAGATTCTACATAGACGATCATGAGCAGTAATGCTCAAGTAGTGGGCATCCAGGCTGAACCTAAGGAGTGTACCTAATAAAGCAGTGCAGCTAGTGGCCCTCAGGTGTCAATTTGCATGAACTGATTTACAGGAGGAAGGAAAACTACTACATTCAGTGGTGGTTATGATTTAGGGAAATAGGGAGTAAAGAAGAAAGTGGTGCATGAAGAAGAAAGCATGGTGCAAGGCTCCAGGCCTTTCCTCAAGAATTAACCATATGAAGATAGTGGATGGGGTTAAAGATGTGGTGCTGTTTCACTTGAGACTCAGAGACATGAGGACCACAACCAGAGCAGCATCAGTGCTCAAGGAGCAAAGGGAGACATGAGAGCAGAATCTATCCCCATGGGGTGGGCAATGTTAAAAGATGGCACCCTTGGTGCCTATATGTCACTGGTAGGCAGGTACCAAAAGTGGTGGAGCAATGCTGCAGAGCAGGTGCAGCAGGAGGTAGAGCCAGTGAGAATGGAGTGAGTTACTGAGAACGGCATGTTGAGCTTTTATCAAAAAATCTCCAAGGACACTCAAAAATCACTACTTGAGAATCTGAGATGCACACCAAGTTCTCTGCTACTACACAAGTGGGGCAGTATGAAATTTGTTACTAGTGTGGCCTCATAGCTGTTGAGGACTGGGGCAACAGGTCTCTGCCTTCAAGGGCTCCCATGTAACAGGGACGACAGAACAATACTCATGAAAAGATAACACAATGCAAATACCCCTTGAAAGACACAGACAACGGTTACTCTGGGATCCCAGAAGAGAGAGAAATATGATCAAAGCTTCAAGGATGGGTTTCATTTTACATGCTGCATGCAACATATATTAAATATTAGACTTGGGAAGCCCCTGCATCCGTTTCCCTCCCTCCAGGGTTCCGTAACCTGTCTATGTATACCCAGGGCATTCTGTATCATTATTGTACTTAACTCTGAATGGCACTTGTGTATTTTCTTGCCTATCTAAACCCAAACTGCAAATTCTGGCATATAAAGGATTGTCTTTATTGTTGGCATCTAATTTTTTTGTATTACATAGTAGCTATTATGTTAATTATCACTTAATTATTGAAAATAATGAATCCTCATAAAAGGAACCTAAATACATTAATTTAGACAAGCACAAATCTACAGGTTATCATGGTCATAACTAGTTTATCCAGAAATACTGATTGCTTGTAGCTGATCTTCAGATTTCAGATATTCAACCAAAACTTCCATTTGACAAATGAATTTGATAGGCTGAAATGCAAGACCTCTTGATCCCAATAAGTCACCACCTTATATCTACAGTCCAATAAAACTTGGATAAATTTCTGTGATAGCAAGTGTGAGGTGATAGAAGCCCTAATCTTCTGTACTTGTAGACCCCAAAGTTTCCACAAAGGACAGAGAGGTCCAGTTGGGTAACAGTGCTCCATAAATTTCCTTTCACTATTAAAATGCCAAATTATTCTTCTACTTCAATGTCCTTAATGCCTGGAATTGACATGAATGTTTCATGCAATCTCATCAGGAAAACTATTTATTTAAAAAATTGTTTTAATAATATATATAAATAAAACTATAATGTAGGCAAAAAAATCTCTCTACAAAGCTATTCATTCTCTTTTGTTACTTGGAGCCTCCTGCCAGTGTATGCTTTCAAAACAACTTAAGTGTCCCTTAATCATAAATCTAACCTTTGGGCCCACTAACTTCACATTGCGCCTTCCCAGTAGCCATTACCCACTCAGACTTGCCAGAGCCAACAGCATTTGCCTTCACTTATGGCAAAGTGAATGAAGTGAAAATAGATGCTATTAACTAGTCTGGTCTAAATCTGAGAACTTGGGAGACACAGGGCTGCAAAAGTAGAGAGATTTATTACAATCTTTTAATTTTCCTCTGTTAGTTGGATACACAGGCAGTAAAGGAAATTATATGTCTCCCAAAAAGGTACTTTAGTGTTCTAAGAGTTTAAAAAAACATTTAGGTATTTGTCTTATGGACATCCCACTTTCTCTCTTTTAATTCACCTAGCTGATAGCTTATAAAAAAAAAAATGGCCCTAATCTCATGCTTTTCCACTGACGTTTTAGAGAAATGGCCATTTATCATTTAATAAACTATCAATTTAGCTTACATAATTTTAGTTAACTAGTTCTATTTCTCCTCCATTTGTGCATAATAGTAATGATTTTCTCATCTATCTACTGGCCTCTCTCCCTGTTCTGCCTTTATGAAAACGTTTTTTAATCCTTCTGATTATCAATACTGAATTGCAATGATACTTAATTCAACTACAAGAACACATATGATGTACTTAATGGTCACAAATGGCCATGATCTCTCTACTTTTTAAATATGACACACTTAACAGTATGTCATCTTCAAGTGTGCCAAAGTACTTCCTTGGTACCCTATTCAGCAATAGGAGAGTTTCCTTTAGACTGGTTTTTCTATTCCAAACAATGGTGTTCATTGTTTCTTAGCAAGTTGAACCCAGGTGTTCACCAGGTAGAAATAAACAAATGTCTGTTATCCTTGACAAGCTCTTAGATTTACAAATTGTGTTCATTTCTTTAATTTGTCAGTATTAATGTCAGAAAGCATCTGTAGAATTTATTGAAATGACCCCCTTGAGTTTATCAAAGATAAAACACTCAAAAATGTCAAACCTTGTTTTAGGCGGTTGCTATCTGAATCCTGGTGTTGGGGGGAAAGTCTGAAGAGGGAAGGGAGTTGGAATGATCAAGTAGGCTAAAGACAGGAACCTTGTGAAATAAGTGAAAACAGATGGGACTTATGGTTTAGCATTGCTCATTTTAAATGTCACTGCTGGTCAATGATTTGTTTCTGTATCACATAATATTTATTATTGATAACCAGTTAGAGATTTAGGTAACTCAGATTCCCAGAAGGCAGAGAAAAAAGAATTCATGTAAAACTAGTGAAATCTGAATAAGGTCTGTATTTAATATAATTGTACCAGTGTCAATTTCCTGGTTTTGACAATGTATTATGTTTATGTAAGATGTTATCATTGGGGAAAACTGAGTGAACCATACACAGAAACTCTCTGTATTATTTGTGTAACTTCTTTTAAGCCTTAACCTATTTCAAAATAACAAGTATTTTAAAAAATGAAGAACACAGGCTATCAAAGGGAAAAAAAAAAAAAGATTCTCAGAGAATGGTAAGGTTGACCGGTCATTTAACCTTTAAAAATAATAAGCAACAGAAATTGGTAAAGAATAAAAGTGGCAACTTTCTTTTACTTTTTTTTTAATCTTTCAAATGTTTTAGGTTCAAAATAGCTCTTGCATTCCATTAGCTATTGCCATCCCAGTAAACAGTACCAGATTTGACAACACTGCTAATAAGGAGTTCATCTTCTTCATCTAAAACATATCTTAATGTTTTTGATCTTTCCATCATTTTTTTATTGTGACTCAGGGCATGATTTGACAGCTCTTTCAGAATTCAAAATTCTTACCTAGTGGCAATAGAGCAGGTCTTCATATTTGCCAAGGTCTTTCTTGAAAGCACTTGCTTTCCACTTGTAAAGGATTTGACAAAGGTGACAGGCTTAAAGATTAAAATACTTTTGAATAAAGTTTGACAATTGCCAATCTCCACAATACCAAAATATTTTGTCATAAGATGTGTAGCTTGTTTCAGAAAGTTGGAGTGTTTCTTATTTCTGAAATCACTAAAATATGACAGATCAGCACTTTCTCACATTTGCCCTGAACTGCGAACTCTTCCCACCTCTAACAATACACTCTTCCCACCTCCTACATGAGACACACATTTTTTTCCTCCACAGCCCAGATTCTTAGATTAGAAGATATATAACAAATGAGAAATAATTACTAGTTTTTTATAGTGGGGATATTTGAAATAATGCATTGAGATTTTTCCCAGATCCTAGTTCATTTTCTTTAAAGCTATAATGTCATCTTCAGACACTCAAAAGGAAAGTTTTTCTCCCCCATGCACCTCTTACAGGTATTCTGTAGTTCCTTAGAGCATAGATTTCTAGTTAGCTTTTTTGCTTGTTTTTCTTTTGCTGTGAAGTCTTCTCCTTTGCACCAGAAATATTTCTTGAGCAGATAATATGCATTATCTGCAGCTTCTGAGATGAGTAGACTGCAGCTCTACCTTATCCTACAAAACAGATTTTCTATTATATTGCCTAAGAAATTAATAGCTAAAATTGTAATACAGCACCTATTTGGCTCATCTGAGAATTATAATACCTTGTTCCAAAGAAGAATAATATCAACATTATCTTACATTTTTTTAATCCCATGCCTTTTTTGGGGGAAAGTGATTCTTCTGATTTAAATTTACTTAATTTTCACAATTCTACTAGGAATTGGGATAGCCACTTGAAAGATGATGTAGCTGAGCTCCGAGAGAGTATGATTTGCCTTTTACTTATATACCTAGATAGTGCTAGAATCCAAAAAATGATTCAGATGTCTTTCACAGCCCTATGTTTCCACCACTAGGCAACAGGCATTGTGAGCAGGCTTATGATGGATGTCTGTGCATTAGAACAATGGGACCGCTCTCTGGCAACTCATGCCACAAAGCAAACATTCCTAATTAAGATGTTGTCATTTTACCTAGGGGAAAAGCTTTGGCCACATTCCAACATGCCCATAAATAAGAAAGACTACTAGAAATATGAGAAAGAATAGTTTCAAGCAAAAGTATCCTTTCATGATTAAGAACATAATTCAACATACTACCCAAACTGATTTATGGGTGCACTGTACCAGGCTAGTTTGTAATTCAGCCCTTTGTGCAGTGTACCTTCTGCTGGCCAAATTTGAAACTACATTTTTAAAGCTGGAACTTGAGCTCATTTACTCAAAGAACATCCCATTTTTTCTTCCAAAATTTATCATTTATTTTCTAATGAAGAATTACTAAAATTTTTGCTTACATATATACCCTTTTATTTCTCAGTGCCATCCTCTAACACACAAGTACATGCATAGCCCCATTCAATACCTGATTCTATCTTTTATTTTTGGTGAAAAATATGTTATATTGTACTCCTTTAGGAAAAGATCAAAGAAAACCTTTTCAATATGAAATCAGAATGAACTCCCTTAGTTTTACTGCAGATATGGCATTCCACATCTTACCACTTCATGCATATTTCCTGTCCTTAGCTTCTTTCAA
Source organism: Zalophus californianus (assembly GCF_009762305.2). Lineage (NCBI taxonomy): Eukaryota > Metazoa > Chordata > Mammalia > Carnivora > Otariidae > Zalophus > Zalophus californianus. The sequence continues at coordinate 19,843,251 of NC_045600.1, forward strand.
CTGCCCACTTTTCCTTTATATTCTGTTGCACTGTACATCAACAACAAGCATGAATTTATTTCACTATTTAACCAGACAATTCTACCACGAAAATAATTAATATAAAACAGTGACCCACTATGGAATTTTTTTTTCTAAAAATATATCCACATCATGTTTTAAAATATACAGAATATAATGAGCTGACTGGTCAACTCTGTATTCAGGGCATTAAAAGAAACATCTATGTCTTTTTCTTTTATGCGCACAATCCCATGGATGCCATAATATTAAAGAAGATTCCTAGGGAAATCTGCAGCTGAAGAAAAAGGAGTGCTGAATTACTTCAAACTAGGAGTCCTGACCTTGTGCTTTTGAAATCTCCATAGGAATCCAGGTTCACAGTCCTAAATCAGATGAATTTGATGGTCTTTGCTTCATTCCATATGGAGGGCCAAGCATCTCATGTGTGTCATCATGTTAGTGCAACTGGAATTTCCCTTCAGAAGGAAGCCGAAGCCAGTGCCTTCTCCACAGCCACTGTCAGTTAACTATGCATGCCTAATTACTCCTTCACTGATTAGCAGCAAGAAAATCCCTGTCTGGACTGTGGAAGTGTTTCTAATGGCAACAGTCACAGACTGTGGCTGCTTTGGTAAATTGAGCTGCAATATGATCAGGCTGGGGACAGGCTCTGCCAGCAGGAGGAATAGACCTTTGACAGTGAAGATGGCCGGCCCCAAGAACTTCCTTTCCTTATCCTCTGATAGGCTGACATAATCCTCCAAACCTTTAGGAAGGTCTCGGCTGTCCCATATAGGCATGTTTCCCTCTTGATCTTAGAAGGGAAGGCTGAAATGCAGTACCTAGACAGCTATGCACGATCCTTGGCTTGAAGTACCAAGCCCCTCAGCTTCAATGCCTCCCCCTCTTCTTTCTCTGCAGGGGATTGAGTGAAATAAGAAAGCCTTCACTTTTATTAATACCTCTCTATTTGGCTTTTAAAAAATATGCTTCTTTTTATGATGCATGGTACTTATTCACTTTAGTTTTGCCTCCTGTAAAATGATAAAATACATTAACTTGCTCTATTCCCTTTGTTGTCTGAGCAATAACATTCCTTAGATTTCATGTGGCAGTTCCTAGGCATTTATGATAGGGAAGAAAAATATTAACGATAATGAATAGAGATATAAATCACTGTGGCTATGGCATCTTGACATTTGTTTTCCTTAAACTCAAATCTACAAGTTTTCCCGAAACTAAGGGCTTGCAGCTCTGGAGCCATGAGTCAACTTTGCTCCCACTGAGTTGGAAAAAGGATTAAAGATGTGAGAGACAGCCTGGAGTTGTTTTTAGAGTCTTGGTCTCTGTAGAAGAATTGAAAACTATTTACACCTGTTCCTAAAAATGCAGGCTGCCATTGTCCCTGCTCTGGGACAATCTGCCTAAAGACTTTTGGAAGTTTCCATGGTAAATCAGAATGAAATATCTCCTCTATCTTCCAGGATTTGATGGCAGAAACATTATGGAATTATAACTTTGGTTAGGGAATGAAGAACAAGACAAGACTTTACCCCAAGAATCTATAAAGTTAACATCCCTCTGTTCTCTTTTAGTCTCCTAGTGAAATGATGGATAGAAAGAAAACAAGAACTGTGTATTTACTGAAAGATGGTTAAATAAATACAGGGTTAAAATGGGAAACACCTCAGAGCAAGTGAAGAAGAGATCCAAAAATGATGTTGTCTCAGGGTTTTTTCTTTTTTACGGTGAATACTGCCCTATTATAATACTTCTCCTTAGAAAGATGATCATTAGTCCATGTTTTTGATTATTGTTATCCCAGCATCTTTGGGTTCATGAGAGGAGGTATTTCACTGGAAAGGAATTTTTTTTTAAAAGAATTGTGAGGAATGTACCTATTCAAAAGTTTGGAAGAGCACAAATCAATCCCAGAAGAACACTTTAATCTTTGCCAAAAAGGGAGGTAAAATAATCTCCCAGGTGGCACTTTCTGAGTTTTCATAGCTCTGAAATTCCTACAGGGGCTGAAGAGATCTTTGTTTTATTGCAGACAGATGGACTGGGAATGGCCAACAAAATCCATTAAAATCAATAGTTAGCAGAGGCTGAGATGCCTTTGGCAGTGTAAGTACTCTGCCAACAAAGGCAGCTAGAATAAGCCTTGCTCACTAAACATTTTGCTGTAAGACAACTTGCTAGCTAAATTCTACGACAGAGTGGGGAGAAAGTCAGTTTAGATGTTAACGGAGAGGTGGAAAAGTACAATAGTTTTCCTTTTAATACACAATTAGGCTAAATGTATTTTAAAGCACAGACTGAAAGTTGCCACTCTGGTGGGGGATGCTGACAATGGGGGAGGCTGTGCATGCATTGAGGCAGGAAGTATAAGGGAAATCTCTATACCTTCTCTGAAATTTTGATGTGAACCTAAAATTGCTTTTAAAAATAAAGCCTACAGAAAGAGAGAAAGAGAGAAAGAGAGAGAGAAAGAGAGAAAGAGAGAAAGAAAAGAAAGAAAGAAAGAAAGAAAGAAAGAAAGAAAGAGAAAGAAAGAAAGAAAGAAAGAAAGAAAGAGAAAGAAAGAAAGAAAGAAAGAAAGAAAGAAAGAAAGAAAGAAAGAAAGAAAGAAAGAAAGAAAGAAAGAAAGAAAGAAAGAAAGAAAGAAAGAAGCTGTTTCTAATAGGCACATGAAAAGGTAAATGAGTTAATCTGAACAGTAAGAATATGGTTAATGTTGTGTTTTACTTTGTTTTGTTTCCCAATTTTACTACTGAATTCCTCTCTGCGTTCCTAATGGGCAGGTTCAAGATCTATTCACCACTTGAAAGGTATCATGAATAAAATACTGAATTGGGAACGAAATGTGCATATTTAACTTAATAGAGTTAGAAAGCAAAACAACTGAAACTTAAGAAAAGACTAACATGTTATTTGTATGTGAACATTCAATGAATGATAACAATATATTGTCTATATATATATTTAGCAAGAATATTGACCTATTAACCTGGCCCCCAAAACTGAGCTATTGACAACCCTAACACTTGGAGACAGGATTATCCTGGATCCTCTAAGGATGTACGAAAAAAATATTTACAATAAAGATAAAATGGACAAAACAGAATTCAGGGGATGAGAATAATTAGATTTTATCCTTGAAAGTGCTGTTTATTTGGTTAATACTCTTGATTGTTCTGACGATGGGGTTTATATGGAAAGACTTCCATAAATTATAATTCAAATTTAGACAAACCATAGAGTGAAATGGGCATATTAAAAATAAATTTTCAAATATGACTTATGATAAATCAGTTTTCTTATATTACTAGTGTTTTTACATTGTATTCAATTGTTTATGTATCAATTACATTACAAAATACAGTTCTTTTCAAATGTATTTTCAAGAAATAGTTCTAAAAGTTAAAATGTATCTGAGTACATGAAAGCAAAAATTTTTAAAAATCTCTGCATTTATTTCCAAACACTAAAAAGATAACAAGCAAAATGCTTCCTTTATAACATATTAAAGTAATTTAAATAGTTTCTAAGCTCCATCTGTATTTTTATGAAAAATCTATTTTTTCAATATAGTCTTATTTTTATTCTTTATCATAAAATTGCCTATAATTCCTTTCAAAGTTTGTCTTATGGATAATAAATGTGTAATTTAAAAATATTCAATTGATGATTTTCTACAGCCCATCATATTTAACATTTTTGAATTGGGAAAATGATCTTTCAGGTTCTAGGGTAACTAGTAAATTCAGATAATATTCTGGTGAATGGAGAATATTCTAAATTTTACCAGTATTTATATTGACATGTGTGACTATTTCACTCAAAATATTTTCACAGCTGCCTTTTTCATCTATCATATTAATATGTGTTGGTATTTCACTCAAATATGTTTACAGATCCTGCTTTATTTCCAGAAATTTTTATACCAGTTGCTTCTACTTATGTTTTAAAAATGTATTTAATGAATTTTAGAAGTTTCAAAGTTATAGGCCTTTAAGATGAAAAATTAATTTATCCAATTAATAAAAGGAGCTCAAACTTAGTTTGTCTCTAGGTTAAGGTAGTCCAGAGAATATTCACAGAACTTCGGTATTAAATCTTATATGCCATAAATGCTCTTAGTTTAATTTTTTAGCTACTTACTTGCTTCATAGGAATAATTCAATGACTTCTTGTCTGTATGCTTTTTTTCCTCAGTAACTGCAATTTACTAAAAGCTTGAAAATCTGAAGCTTCTACACTTCATTATTTGGTTATTTTGATTAAAATTTTCTTTTTTTTAAGATTTTATTTATTTTTTGACAGAGAGAGAGAGACAGTGTATAGGGAACACAAGGAGGGTGAGTGGGAGAGGAAGAAGCAGGCTTCCTGCCGAGCAGGGAGCCCGACGTGGGGGCTCAATCCCAGGACCATGGGAATCATGCCCTGAGCCAAAGGCAGACACTTAACCTACTGACCCACCCAGGCGCCCCTGATTAAAATTTTCCAACTTATCTTGAACAATATCTTGAACAAAACCTGAGAGATCTTCCTCTAAGATCAGGAACAAGACAAAGATGCCCATTCTCACCACTTCTCGGATCGAATGGAGCACTGGGTGTTATACGCAAACAATAAATCATGGAACACTACATCAAAAACTAATGCTGTAATGTATGGTGATTAACATAACATAATAAAATTTTAAAAAATAGTACTGGAAATCCTAGCTAGAGCAATCAAACAATAAAAAGAAATAAAAAGCATTCAAATTGGTAAAGAAGTAAAACTTTCACTATTTGCAGACATGATACTACATACAAAAAATCCTAAAGACTCCACCAAAAAACTACTAGAATAAATAAATTCAGTAAAATCACAATATACAAAATTAATACACAGAAATCTGTTGCATTTCTACACACTAATAATGAAGTAGCAGAAAGAAAAAATAAGGAAACAATCCCAAGGGTGCCTGAGTGGCTCTGTCTGTTAAGCGTCTGCCTTAGGCTCAGGTCATGATCTTGGGGTCCTGGGATCAAGCCCCGCATCATCGGGCTCCCTGCTCAGCAGGAGTCTGCTTCTTCCTCTGCCCCCCACCACTCATGCTCATGTTCTCTCTCACACTCTCACTCTCTCTCAAATAAATACATAAAAATCCTTTGTAAAAAAAGAAAACAATCCCATTTACAATTATACCAAAAAGAATCAAGTAACTAGAAATAAACATAACCAAAGAGGTGAAAAGACCTGTATTCCAAAAACTATAAAACCTGGATGGAAGAAATTGAAGATGACACAAATGGCAGGATATTCCATGTTCATGGACTATAAGAACCAAAACTGTTAAAATGTCCACACTACTTAAAGCAATCTATAGATATTAATTCAATCCTTATCAAAACATCAACAATATTTTTCACAGAACTAGAACAAATTATACCAAAATTTGTATGGAACCACAAAAGACCCTGAATAGCCAAAGCAATCTTGAGAAAGAACAAAGCTGAGGTATCCCAATCCCAGTTTCAAGATATACTATAAAGCCGTAGTAATCAAAACAGTATATTACTGGCACAAAACTGACACACAGATTACTGGAACAGAATAGAGAGCCCAAAAATAAATTCACACATATATGGTCAATTAATCTATGACAAAGGAGGCAAGAATATACAACGGGGGAAAAACAGTCTCTTCAACAAATGGTGCTGGGAAAACTGGAGAGCTACCTGGAAAAGAATGAAACCAGACCACTTTCTTATACCCTACACAAAAATAAACTCAAAATGGATTAAAGACTTAAATGTAAAACTAGAAACCATAAAAACTCCTAGAAGAAAACATGGGCAGTAATTTCTTTGACATCAGCCCTAAAAACATTTTTCTAGATATGTCTCCTCAGGCAAAGATACAAAAGCAAAATTAAACTATTGGAGCTACATCAAAATAAAAAGCTTTTGAAGAGCAAAGAAACAATCAACAAAACAAAAAGGCAACCTATTGAATGGGAGAAGATATTTGCAAATGATAAAACTGATAAGCAATCAATATCCAAAATATATAAAGAACCTACATAACTCAATACATACACACACACACACCAAATAAAAAAATCCAATTAAAAAATGGGCAGAGGACATGAATAGGTATTTTTTTCCCAAGAAAACATACAGATGACCAACAGACACATGAAAAGATGTTCAACTTCATGAATCATCAGGGAAATGCAAATAAATCTATCATAAGATATCCCCTCATACCTCTCAGAATGCCTAAAATCAAAAACACCAGAAATAATAAGTGGGGGGGAGGATGTGGAAAAAAAGGAACCCTCAGGCAGTTGGTGGGAATGCAAACTGCTGCAGCCACTGTGGAAAATGGCATAGAGGTTCCTCAAAAAATTAAAAACAGAATCACCATATGATCCAGTAATTCCACTACTGGGTATTTACCCAACAAAAATGAAAACACTAATTTGAAACACATGTGCACCCTTATGTTTACTGCAGGATCATTTACAATAGCCAAGATACAGAAGCAACCTAAGTGTCCATCCATAGATGAATGAATAAATAACATATGGTGTGCGCACGCACACACGCGCACGCACACACACACGCGCGCACACACACACACACACGCACACACACTGGAATATTATGCAGCCATAAAAAAAATATTATTGCCATATGCAATAGGGGTGGAGCTAAAAGGTACAATGCTAATTGAAATAAGTCAGAGAAAGATGAACACCATATGATTTCACTCATATGCATAATTTAAGAAACAAATGAACAAACAAAGAGACAAAAAAGAAGAATTTTTACATAAAGAAAACAAACTGGTGGTTGCAAAGAGGGGAGGTGTGGTGTGGGGGCGTTGGGTGAAATAAAGGGGATTAAGAGTACATTTATTATAAGTAATAAATAAAATAAATAAATAAATAAATAAATAATTAAATAACAAAACTGAGAAAAAATTTCCAACTTATCTTGAAAAATATGTTATAACTGAGTAACCCCATTTCAAAACATATTCAGTACCACTGAAGGGCACTTTATTTGATTTTTAAAAGTAGTTATCAAAAGTTAAGACATTTCTAAATTCTGGTTGATGAGAGGTGGCAAGGAGAGAAAAAGTGTGGATTGCCATGTTTAAGCAAATTTTGTATTCAACATTACCTTCATCACAAAAAATGGTCATTAATTTATTATCTATCACCTATCTATCTATGTAAACTTTGACAACGGCAACTTCTCTTTAGGTTATAGGATGCTGCAGCTTGCTTGGCCTAAATTATGAAGTATGTCTTTACCACAACTAAATGCAAATCGCTCAGTTATCCAAGTTTATTAACTTAGTAATAACAACATATACTTTATCAAATTCATATTTGTACTATTAATACAAAAGCAATCAAATATGCCTTCAATGTTAAGCTTTTCAACTCCATTTGTAATAGAATGCTAATGTCAGGTGTTTTACCTTTAACAGTATGACAACTCAATAGTTTTGATTTAATGAATTGAATGAATTCTTGGCATTAATATCACTGATTTTCTCTTTGATGCATCTGATGCTAATGATATTAAATTGGCATAATTTACTGTTTTTATATTTTTTCACTAATGAAGCCAACACTTTAACAGCTATAATTGCACAAGAAAACTAAAAACAAGAGAAATTGAGAAGAACAAGTATTTGATCTAGACGAAAGACCACGTTTAACAGAATGATTTTTTTTAAATGAGCCTCCTGTACTGACACAAGTTAAATCTCTTTAGAGAGAGAGCGCTGGGCCAGGGAGGGGCAGAGGTTGCGACGGGGCGGGGGGGGGGGGGGGGGGTGCGGCCTCTCTATGGTGCATCTCAGAACGAACTAGAGGGGCGATTGCGGAATAAGGTGGAGAAACAACTAAAAGAGTAAGCCGAGTCTCAAGGGGGAAAAGCCGGCACTGCCGGGCCTCTCCGGCCCCACCCAAGCCCCGCTCTCGATAGTCTTCTGGAAGAAAGTGGTTTGAATCACGTTTAACGTCCATTTTAAAATGAAAAAATCAGGCATAAATGCTAAGCTGGACTGGAAACTGGACAACCGACATGAACTGGGATTGTTTCAGGCAAACTGGAAAGTACTTCCGGCTTATTTATATAGAATCCTGACTATACAGACCATGACTGAGACTCTTGGAAGGGATGTCCTTTTTAACTCGTCACTCGTTAATTCCTTCTAGTTACTTAACTCAAATGTATACACAGATGTATAAACATAGATGTAGTATTTTTATAGTAAAGAAATAAAAAGTACCGTGCATATATATGTACAGAGAGAAAGGGAGAAGCTGGCCAAGAAGGCAGGGGATGCACTACGATATTAAAAGCAGTTTTCAATCCCAAAACATACCCAAGCCCCTTGACTATTTTCAAACTACCTATAGTTATACTAAGTGATTTGCTTAACACATTTATTTATATTAATCTAAATCCATCCTAAATTTACATATCTCTTGCATAGGTAAATTGTTATCAGTCATTCATGTGAATGTGAATTAGTTTAGTCCAATTGTGTTGCCTCAAATCCACCTTATATCACCTGCTGGGTGAGGACCTGAAATAATGTTTGAATTAAGTAGGAGGCAATAAAATAATATTTTAAATTTGCATTTCTTTTAAAGATTTTATTTTATTTATTTGAGAGAGTGAGCGAGAGAGAGAGAGCGCAAGCTAGGGGAGAGGGAGAAAGAAGTAGGAGCCGGATGGGGGCCTGATCCCAGGACTCTGGGATCAAGACCTGAGCCAAAGGCAGACACCCAGCCAGCTGAGCCACCCAGGCGCCCCTTAAATTTGGGCTTGTATTTACATACTCTGAATCCTTTCAGAATAAGTTGGGGTTTGGGATTTTTGTTTTTGTTTTCTTTTTAAGGAATAATTACTTATTTTAAGCTTTACTAGGGACTGGCAATAAAGGTGTGCTATAATTTCTATGGCTACTGAAAATATTAGAATTTGACAATCTGATTAATCCAATTTGTGGAACTGAATCTTTCAAAAGAGCTGTGTGGTGAATAATCATGGAAATTGTCACATTCAAATATTTCTGCTATACTATTAAAAAATCATTATATTCTTCTATCAAGTAAGATCAACAGCTGGTCTCTCCCACTTGCTCATGGACTTATTTGGCTATTATATTACCAGCACCTGCCCGGCCCCCACATACACACCCTTCACACACCCCTCATATACAATGCATGTAAGTATTTGTTATGTCAATATTGCATAATATATTCTGCAAAATATTATATTTTGCAATATATAATATATTGCATATATTATATGCAATATGTTGCATATAATATATGCAATATATTTTTGGACAAAAATATATTGCAATATACCAATGTCCAAAACCAATGTTCTGCTTCATGTGGCGACTTGGAGATTTTAATTCCTTGACTGGACAAGTATACTAACTTGGATAATGTAGAAATGATCTAAATGATACATCATGACTGAACTGGAGATACAGTTATAGTTTTATACAGTCTGCGGTCATCAGAGTCTCTCTCCATTCTAATTTCCTAAAGGCAAAAAAAAAAAATTATATCTTTGGGGAACAGGGCCAGAAGTTAGTATGAAATGCGCTTATGTGTGTCTTTCCTCAAAACTTAGCTGAAAAGAACTGATTTCTCTCAAACTGTTTTAAAGCTTCTATCAGGGGCACCTGAGTGGCTCAGTTAGTTAGGTGACTGCCTTCAGCTCAGGTCATGATCCTGGAGTCTCAGGATCTAGTCCCGCATTGGGCTCCCTGCTCAGCAGGGAGTCTGCTTCTCCCTCTGACTGTCCCCCCTCTCATGCTCTCTCTCTCTCTCTCATTCTCTCTCTCTCAAATAAATAAATAAACCTTAAAAAAAAAAAAAGCTTCCATCACTGTTCTGCTGCCTATTTCCCAGTAGTTGTATTTTTCATCCTCCTACCCCCAAAATGCACACATGGAAATATACAGTTAAGTATACCTCTTCATTCTTAATAAGTTTCTTTTCTCTTTAATAGTTTTTGATTATGTTCATCCCAACACATATATCAATTTTTTCCCTAAACAAGAAAGGTATTCTCTTATGCCATCCTCTCTGCCCTGCATAAATATTCCCACAAAGAAAGTGACCTGTTAATTATGAGTGATTGCTTTTCCCATCCCAGGGTGACTGAAGAATAATTTCAACTAAGTATTCATAGTCAGGGATCATCAAGTGATTGCTCTCCAGATTAATCTCCCTGGGCCCAAGTGCTGCCTGGTTGTAGCCTGAACATGGTGCTGCATTATATCTGTCCTATTCAGCCCAAATAAGAAGACCTAATTTGCTAAACCATTTTAATTCCTTCTGCAAAATTTAATTATGCTTCAGTGCAAAACCACCTGTGACCTTGGGTTTAGTAATGAAATCCACTCCCCAGTCAACACTACAGAGAGTGGTCTGTTTGGTAAAGTTGGTGCAAAATAAGAATCTTAAACATTGCTCATAACTGGAGAAACAATCTTCTTTTTGACTTGTTCTCTTTTAGTTTGCTCACAGGCATTTGGCTGTTTTCTAGAGATTTTGTATAAGAAGTACCTTCACTGGAAATTTGAATGACATTCCAAATGACTCATAGCTGTTTCATTGAGAAAACAGGGGGAAATGTTGGGTTTTTTCCTGTACTCTGTGAACCAGGGGGTATTTTTAAAAAATAGTCTTTAATTTCTGTCCCTGAGAACTAAGATAAAAACATGTAACATGTAAATAAATGCTACTTTCGTATAAATCTGGGTCATTGGATAGTAAATTATTAATTAAAGGTGTTATTTAGTTTATAATGATTCTTTCGGAACCTAGTTTACTTGGCAAGTTCTCCTTGATCAAGGTATGGAATACTGATTAGAAAATGTCATTGGGGGGCACCTGGGTGGCTCAGTCAGTTAAGCATCTGCCTTCTGCTCAGGTCATGATCTCAGGGTCCTGGGATTGAGCCCTGCATCAGGCTCCCAATACAGGGGGAGTCTGTCTTTCCCTCCCTGACCCCCGGCTCATGCTCTCTCTCTCTCACTCTCTCAAATGAATAAATAAAATATTTTAAAAAAGAAGAAAGAAAAAAAGGCTTTGGGAATTTTTAGATTCATACACGTATGCATTTTAATAGACCTTCTTTGGATTTGCCATTATGTTACATGTTACGTCTTTTATATGTTCTGCCCCCCAGCTTTTCTTCTCTGGGCTTTGTGATTTTTCCTCCAAGCAATGTCCTCCCTTCCACACAATCCACTTACTATTTAGCCACTAGCATGAACACCCCACGGTCTTAACCTATAAGATGCATGTGAGCCCATTTTGCTGATTTTTAAGAGTAAGCACATTTATTTTGTCATATTTTAATATCTCTGATAATTGGCTGTCTTACAGTCAGTAGCATCTATCATTTCTTTTGGCCAGGTGGCAGTTACAGTGTAACTGTCATTGACTGTGTTTGGATAAACTTGGTCATAGCTATTCATGTGATCCTTTCTTTTATATCCAAATTAGAATAATGAAGCTTTTCTTTTAATTGAGTTATAATTGATATGTAACATTATACAAGTTTCAGGTGTACAACATAATGATTCAATACATGTATATATTATAAAATGGGGGCGCCTGGGTGGCTCAGTCGGTTAAGTATCTGCCTTCAGCTCAGGTCATGATCCCAGGGTCCTGGGATCGAGCCCCGATTTAGGCTCTCTGCTCAGCGGGAGCCTGCCTCTCCCTCTCCTGCCACTCCCCCTGCTTGTACTCTCTCTCTCTCTCAAATAAATAAATAAAATCTTTAAAAAAAATAAAGATAAAATAAAATGGTCATCATAATAAGGCTAGTTAACATCCATCAACACACATCGTTACAATTTTCTTTCTTGTTATGAGAAGTTTTAAGATCTATCCTCTTAGCAACCTTAAAATATACAATACAGTAGGAGCACTTGGGTGGCTCAGTCAGTTAAGCATTTGACTCATGTTTTCAGCTTGGGTAATGATCTCTGGCTTGTGAAATGGAGCCCTGCATAGATCCCCGAGTTAGGCTACACACTCAGCGAGGTATCTGCTTGAGATTCCCTCTGCCCCTCCCCCACTCGTACCTTCTGTCTCTCTCTCAAATAAATAAAATCTTTTTAAAAATTCAAATATACAATACAGTATTATTAACTATAGTCACCATGTTTTACATTACATCCCTAGGACAGGCTTACTTTGTAACTGGAAATTTGTACCTTTTGACTATTTTCACCCATTTTGCCTACCTGTCACCCTTCATCTCTAGCAAATGCCAGTCTGTTCTCCATATCTCTGAGGCCTTTTCTTTGTTTTGTTTTAAATTTCACATATAAATGAAATCATATGGCATTTATCTTTTTCTGTCTCACTCACACTGCATGATGCCCTCAACGTCCACCCATGTTGTTGCAAATATATGTATATAACATTTTCTTTATCCATTCACTCACTCACACAACCATGACACTTGGGTTGTTTCTACGTCTTGGTTATTGTAAATAATGCTGCAGTGAACGTGGGGGTACAGATATCTTTTTGAATTAGTGTCTTCATTTTCTTTGGAGAAACACACAGAAGTGGAATTGCTGATCATATGATGGTTCTATTTTTAATTTTTTGAGGAACCTCCATACTATTTTCCATAGTGGCTGTACCATTTTACATTCCAACAGTGTATGGACAAGGATTCCCTTTTCTCCATATCCTTGCCAACACCTATTATTTCTTGTCTTTTTTGATAGTAGCCACTCTAACAGAATGAGGTAATATCTCATTGTGGTTTTGATTTGCATTTCCCTAATGATTAGTAATGTTAAGCACCTTTTCATGTACCTGTTGGAAATGTGTATGTCTTTTTTTACATCCAAATGGGTATAAAGGAGCTTTTTTAAAAAATATATATAAGTTAAAAAGAAAGAGATAACAAAGCACAGCATTGTACTTTAATTGGTAGCATTTTACCTTTTATCAATGCATAAAATAATAATGTGTCTTATACAGGCATAATCTGAAGACATTGCAGGTTTGATTGCAGACCACTGCAATAAAGCAAATATCACAATAAAGCAAGTCAGATAAAGTTTTTGTTTCCCAGTGTATATAAAAGTCATGTTATACTATACTGTAGTCTCTTAAGTGTACAATGGCATTATATCTCAAAAAACAATGTATATACCTTAACGAAAAATACCTTATTACTAAAAAAATCCGAGGTTTCAATGAATTGTAATCACTGATCACATATCACCATAACAAATACAATAATAATTAATAGGTTGAAAATATTGTAAGAATTTCTAAAATATGCACAGATATGAAGTGAACAAATACTATTGCAAAAATGATCCCAATAGACTTGCTCTATGCAGAGTTGCTGCAAACCTTCAACTTCTAAAAAACGTATCTGCAAAGCACAATAAAATGAGGTACGCCTGTAATTGATGATATCATACACTTGATGGAATATGCTAATTCCATTGTTTCCTCTCTGTTAGGCCATCCATCCTCTGTCTGACTTCAGGATTGGCCCATTTTTGCATCCTCCATCAGCCTTTTCTAGTTATTGCAACTGCTTTTCACCCCACTTCCCGATTATACATAGAATTATCTGTCCTATCCATGAAGGTTGTCTGTTATATTTGATTTGGTGCTCTGTGGCTGACTGGCTTGCATGACTCTTATTTCAAGAATCATGGAATGTAACAAAAGAAAGGATTATAAAGTCAATTTAGTGTAACTGTTTAATTTACAGACAAAGACATTGAGATCGATGGGGTTTTAAGTGTTAGTGACAGGTCTGAGACTGTGTGACCATCTCTCATAAGCCAGATGTAATCCCAAAATTACACATGATTCTGACCTTACAAGAGTTTACAGAGCAGGGATCTGATAGTATGTTCCCATTTTCTCAAAGCATGATATTTCAAATATACCAAGCCTTCAATGTCCTTGAAGGAAGTTTCATATGCCAGCCCTTGTGCCTTCCCCAGTGTCCAGCTGGATACTAAATCCACACTGAATGCTCGTTTTGTTGAATTAAACTATCAAACAAAGTTAAAATGTCTTTAAAATTACAAGCATGGGTAAAGTTGGCAATGCCTCAAACCCTGAACAGCCTTATTTTGGTTGTCAGTCTTCTTGGGCTATGTGCTTTCCCCTCACCCCCCCCAAAAAATGAATGACAGAGAACCAAAAAGCATAACAAATGAGCTCCTCTATCCTAGTCTGAATGAAAATGCCAAGACTCTCTGTGGATGTTCATAGACATCAGATTCTCGTGATAAGAAAATTGCAACATTGTAACTTGTTCAAGCATTACAGTCCAATTAATGCCCTCTTGGTTTTGAGAAGAACAAAAAAGATAATAAAATTTTTGAAGGATGCAGAGGAGCAATAGTAGTGACTAATTATAATAAGATTTAAAAGAATGGCAAAAAAAGAAAAGAAATAGAGATAATGCAAAGAAAAACACACTAAGAGGAAAAACACTGGTATCCCTTGTGATGTTTTTTCTTTTAAGAACAAATATTCGAAGAGAAATAAGACTTTTAAACTAAGATATCAAAAAGGACAAAAGAAATTAATTTCCCCCAACCCTGCTCAGTCCCAGTTGAAGATTACCTCTGCATTAAGATTTAAGTCATGGTTGGAGTTTAACTTTCCTAAAAGTAGAAGCAATGGCATTATACAATGCCATTGCATTGTATACAGTGATACATTTCTAAGGGGATTACCTAACTGGAAACACTAAAATTTGGCATTAAGCGTAGATCTGGAAGGAGGACCAGTCTCATTCACAGGAGTCCATAGACACAGTATGATTTTAAAAGGTCTCTCCTGCTAACTGAAAAAGATGCATTCATGCTTTGAAATTTGCACAGGTGGAATAAGGAGAGTTAAGTGAAAATGCAAATATACCAGGCCAGAGTTAATATTAAGTAATTATCCATCATTAGTATCTCAGAGTGACTTCATTCATCAGATGTTGTTCTAAGGGGATCGCTATGTAATGACACCTTTCTCCAGGATATAGTCAGTGGATAGAATCTCTCAGGAGAGGAATAGAGTAGAATGGTGGAGAGGCCAAGGGAAGAGATGTGAATTGCTAAGAGTAGTTTAGGGCATCAGGAGGATCTTGGGCTGGCCTAATATGTAACAAAGACATATGCTACCAGACTCCTTCATCTTCATTCAGTTTTTTAAAGAATGAGATAAACAAGCAAAATGGGATATGCATGACATTGGTGGGTGCGCTATGGAGCTGGAGGGAGTATTGATGAAATATGGAAAGGAGACAAGAAGGAGGGACAGGAAGCAGTGAGCTGGAGAGAGTTTAATTCTCTCTTTATGATCCTATGAGTCCATGATCTTGTCAAGTGGCTTTATTGAATTAACCCAACTAACTGGAAAGCCATTTTATTCTTTCTTGGGTAATACTTTCCAATATTCAGTTAATTCAAAAAAAATCCATCTTTAAAAAATATTAAAGGATTTCTGTGGTTTAGGTGTTTTAAACCTAAAATATGTATGTATATATGTCCATATATTCATTCCCTCTAAAAATATAAACATGGATATTATGTACCTTCTCTCCCCATCATATATATATATGTATATGTATATGTGTGTGTGTATATATATATATATATATATCCTTATATATATACATACACAAACAAACACACATACACAAAATCAAATACTGCACTTTTGCAACAAGCTAAGTTTTTAAACTATTGCAGATCATTCAGAAACACACTGAAGGCTCATTTCTTGTTGGATCACTCTGTACTAGACACATTTCAGTATTCTAAGCACAATACAAATATCAACTCATGCATTCCTCACAATCACCCCAAGAGAAAGCTCTTCTAATTATATAGGTGAGGAAGCTAAGGTACAAATTGTGTATGCTAACTCAGTCCATTCAGTTCTAAAGGTCAGTAATGAGTTTTATGTTAAATCAAGGGATGATTCCAAATTTCACAATAATTTTGTTTTCTTTTATAATTTTAAGAACTAAAGGTTGGGGTTTAAAAGAAGAGTTACTTGGCTTCCTTGTCCATGTTATATTATGCAACCCAGTGGGAGCAGGGAGCTGGTGGGGGAGGTACTTTATTTCTCACTTAGCTATTGTGTTCTGTGTGTTTTTAGCTGATTTTTCATGCCACCCAGGGGGAGGAAAGTGAGCAGTCAGATTTGGGTACTATTCTCATCCCATTCATCACAGCTACTATTATTATAAAGAGGTTCAAAAATCAGAAGAGAGAAAAAGTACATTCAATCAAAAATGCCTGGAGAGTATTGGTAGAGGAGTTAATACTTAGAAAGGCTTTAACTGATTTTATATATATATATATATACACAGAGCAGAAGCCATTCCAAGTAATGGGAACAGTAGCACAAGCAAAGGTATGGAGAAGAAAAGCTTGAGAAATATTTGGGAAACCTGACTTGTCTGTTTGACTTGGCTATAGATCCCAAGTATAAAAGTCAAAGGGGTGAAACTGAAAGGAATGTTGAAATTGCATTATAAAAGGAGTTGTAAGACAGGATGAGGAATTGTATTTGATTCTTGAGGACACAAGGAGTGGGGTAGTGTCTCAGTCACCCCGGGCTACTAGAACAAAATAGCCTAGTTGGAATAGCCTCAACAACATTCATCTCTCACAGTTCTGGAGGCTGGGAAGTCCCAGCTCAAGGCGGGCAGACTCTATGTCTGGTGAGGGTCCTCTTCTTGGCTTGCAGATACAATTTTCTTACTTACCCTTCTCTGGTGAAGCAAGAGATCATCGCTTCAGTATCTCTTATTTTAAAGGCACTAATCCCATCAAGAAGTCTCCACCTGCCCAACCTACTTGCCTCCCCAAGGCCCCACCTCCTAATACCATCCAGTTGGGGATTAAGGCCTCAGCATGAATGTTGGGAGGACACAACATTCAGTCCACAGTAGATAGTGATTTTACCAAGAATTAAACTGATAGAAATGACCAGAATGAATTCAAGTCAGAAGAGACACTAGAGGTAAGAATATCAGAATATTACATAGGAAACTAAAATTTTGCTCTTATTTGTGACCTCAATTAGCATGACGGGAGAGGATTAATGGGAACACACAGCTTAATGTGATGACTAAATAATAACTGAATAATGTGACTATCACTTAGCATTTGTTATTTGCCAGGCATTAAGCTCAACATTTTATATACTTTATAACATTTAAACCTAATACCTTACCAGGTTATAATAATAGTAATGACAATAATGATATGGATCACTAAAAATTATATGATCCTTAATAAGTGGCAGACATCATCCTGAACACTTCAAATAAATCCTGAAAACAACCTTACGAAAGAGGAATTATAAATATTTCCATTTTATAGTTTACAAAAGTGATGTACAAAGAAAGTTAAATTGGTAGTTTTATCTCTATTTCACAGATGAAGAATCAGGGTTAAATAGATGAAATGACTCATCTAAGATCAATCATTTGACAAGTGATAGCTCAATAATTTGAATCCCAGTCTAATTTCAAAGCTGTTCTTTTTCTTTTCCATAGAGAAAAATAGATACTATAAAAAGTTAAGCAGGTACTCATCATTACTATATTTTTAATATAATTTCACATATATCTCTGTGCATAACTGGCTACTTTACTTAAAAGTCCTGGCTTTTGTAACACAGCCTCAAACATATAAGTGGTTTCAACAAGATACCATTTCATTTGTTTTACATACAAGCCTGGCATAAGCCACTCATGGCTGATAGGATGTCTTAAAACACCGTCAGAGACCCAGTTGGCTTTCATTTTGTTGCTCTGCTAGCCTGAACGGGAAGGATTATTAGGTCTGAGATTGTTACTCTGTTTCCACCCATAACCCTTGCATGTCAACCAGCAGGCAAATGGAAAGATTAAGGCATGCATTCTTTCTTTAAAGACATTTCACAAATTACATATATACTTCCATTTTACCCCATAATCAGAATTTAAGTAACATCCTTACATCTGGTTGCAAGGGAGACCAGGAAATGTCTTTAGAGAGGCTAAGGAGTATGCGAGGCTGAGAACATCTCCAACAAGCACATCAAAGAACAATACATACAGCATGATTCTGATTAGTAAAACAAACAAACAAACAAACAAACAAACCAACAAACCTGGGAAGAATAAAACAAGATGAAACCAGAGAGGAAGACAAACTATAAGAGACTTCTTAAGCATAGGAAAGAAACTGAAGCTTGCTGGAGGGGAGGTTGGGGGGGGATGGGGTAACTGGGTGGTGGGCATGAAGGAGGGCACGTGATCGAATGAGCACTGGGTGTTCTATGCAACTGATGAATCACAGAACTATACCTCTGAAACTAATAATACACTATATTGTTAATTAATTGAACTTAAAATTTTAAAAAAAGGAAACAAACAAAAAAAAAGATTAAGGCATGCATTCTTTCTTTAAAGACATTTCACAAATTACATATGTACTTCCATTTTACCCCATAATCAGAATTTAAGTAACATCCTTACATCTGGTTGCAAGGGTGACCAGGAAATGTCTTTAGAGAAGTTTCCCTTTTCAAGGAAAAGGGTGTAGAAGCATTTGGGGGAAAACTAGGAGCTTTTGCTACATTTTCTGTCATTAATTCAGTGTTTAGCTTATCCCCCTGCTTCTAATTCAATTATTAGTTCTGTAATAACCTTGTTTCATCTCTAATTTGCTTCTTTAGCTATGCAATCTCACTTTTCATCTCTGTTTTAGTTTTCTTGGTCTGCTGTAACAAATTACTATAAACTTGGTGGCTTAAAATAACAGAAACTAATTCTCTGGCAGTTCCAGAGGCCAGAAGTCTGGAATCAAGCTCTTGACAAGATTGGTTCCTTCTGGAGAGTCTGAGAAAGAATCCATCCCATGCCTCTCTCCTGGCTTCTGCCAGCAAATGACAATCCTTGGATCACTTGGCTTATAGTTGCATACCCCCCACTTCTGCCTTCATCTTCACCTGGTCTTCTCTTCCATTTCTCTATAGCTGCCTCTCCTATGTCTCTGTGTCTTCTCTTCAGTCTCTTATAAGGAATTGGTCATTCAATTTAGGGTCCACCACGATCCAGAGTGATCTCCTCTGAGCTCTTTACCTTAACCATACCTGCCACAACCCTTATACCAAATAAGGCCACATTCTGAGGATTTAGGGGAACACGTCTTTGGGAGCCACAACTCAGCCCATTATAATATCATTTTATTGTTTTGTTGCCTTGTTGAATTTTGTGTTTATTAAATTTATGTTTCCATTAAGTTTTTCTATGACTCTAAATCATTCCTTGTAAATTTTCACCTTAATTCTTGCATTATTTTAGATTGCATTGTTCATATAAGTTCTCATGCTATTTTTCCTCCTTTCTCTCTCTTTTTGGGTTGTCTATGGGACTGTTTTTTATTTCAACTTTTTCTTTTCTTTTTTGATGATGGGGAAGAAGACATCTATTTGCATGGTTACTATGTGATTCTTTTTCCATCTTACTTTATCTTGTCTGTCTTTGTCCAGACTTTCTGTTAGTTTTGACATAATGTGGATGATTTATCCTTATCTCTTTGTCTGTCTTCCTAAATATCAGAATAGGAGCCTGTTGTTCCTTCTCTAAGTATTTCATATTTTGACATTATTTAGGTAATCTGAGACATGGAGGAGGAGGAAATAACAAAGTTATATATACAATAGAGTTTTATAAATGATTTAACAGAATATTTGGCCTCTCTCTTCTCTTGTGAGGTGTTACAAAGGTCATGTAACAGAGTTCTCATCAACCGAGAGGAGGGTGAATCTGATTATTCTTTACTAAAGCTTTAGAGTGTTTTGTCCAGTTCAGATCATGGATACTTCTCTTCCATCATAGCACTAGCATCTTTATGGAATCATCTGGTTCAAAACTGTTCTAGAAACTCATGCATATTTTCCCTCTACACCCAAGAAGTGCTCCAGCAGAACTCCCTGGTCCACAGGTTCTTTGGGCATTGCCCAGGAATAGAGTTTGATTTGCCTGCTTGCTGCCTGCTGCCTCCAAGATCAGCATCTTGAAGCATTTTCATGTGGTTCTTGCTGATTACATGGTACTTCACATAGGATTTCCCATGAGACTTGGTCCTGCAGGCAGACCCAGGCACCCAGGTCCTGCAAGCAAAAGTATGGCCTTTTAGAACTCACAATGAGTCTGGTCAGACCCAAGGCTGCTGCCTCCACAAAGCCTTCCCTAACCAGACCTCCAGCTTGTGTTAACCTGGAGGACTGACTCCTTGGTGTGAGGCTTTTGTGCCCTGCTTGACTCCCCCAAGACTTAGTGGCATTTGTAAGAATTCTTAGTAGTTACCATAATGGCTTGTGGGTCAAAGCAATGTGCCTAAATTTCATGCCAAAGTCCTAAGTATGTCTCCATCTCTGTCCTTTTCTCTCTTGATATATATGTGTGTATGTGATAGATCTATGTATGGTTGTGCTCCTTTCTTTGATTGCTGAGGATGATTTGTTTAACATTTAAAAAAATGGTTATGTTGATTTCATCAGTTATTATGAGAATACTTTGATTTGACTTCACTACATGATCTATTGCCCTTGCTCTTTCTCTTAGTTGGTGTTTGATGGTCATGATCCTGAGGGGGAAGAAACAACTGGAATCAAATGGATGATATCCTTAACAGTTCATTATAAACCCCAAAGTAATCAAAATGCCTTTCTAGAGTTGAGTTCACCTCCTTTGATGTATATATGTTTTCCCAGAAAACATTCATTGGTACTATTTTCTGAGACGAAATCATGGTGTAAAAGAAACTGGTGAGTTCAACGTTCATAATATCAGTTCATGTTTACAATGAACTTTCTCCAGATACTAATTTAACATTTTTCTGCCAAACATAAGGTTAAAAAATAACATTTCTGGCAGGCTTAAAACATAATATCTTCTTAATGCTGAGTATGATTGAAGCTGTAGAATTATAAAAGTTATGTCACTGCCTTAGCATCACAGGCACTTACGGCATCACAAAAACTATTTCAAGGAAACTTAAGGAGTTGTGACTAACTATACAGATTATAAACCAAACTGGTCAAGTAAAAATATGGTAAGTTAATAAATATGTTTTAAAACATATATAAAGTAAATAACTTCACTTTACAAGGATAAAGGATGGAACCAACTCTTCAATAACATACAGCCTAAAGCAGAGTAGCATAAATTACCTAGAAGATAAAAGATAACTTATGACAAGTTTGACTCTCAACTGAAACTCAATGGTTTTGAAATTTCAAGAGTACAGAAGTCATCAACACATTCTCTTTGAGGAAGAGAATTTGAACGTCATGTGGGTCAGCATTTGGTTAAAAAAAGTGGGAGTGGAAGGCACCGAGGGTTTAGCCCACCTAAGACAGTCAAACTTTGCATTTATCTAGATCAACTTTCCCAGGTTATCAAAATGTAGTTGGATTCTGTCCTATTCCTTGGAAGAATACCTTAAAATACAAACATATGAAAATAATGTGCATATAGCTTCTTGATTAAGTTCTGCATTTTTCTTGGGCACCGATATCTAACTCAGAGAACTGCAGTTCCTTTAATTACAGGCACCTCAAATGTCTTCAGATTCTCCAGTCTTGAAAAGGCAAAGATAATAAACTCACTCAAACTAAAAAGTTAAGGTCTATAAATGGTAAACCTCCTAAAGCAGCACAGATTCAAAGAAAATCTTAACCCTAGGAATAAACTAGAAATTTGGAGTCAGTTAAGACAGAAGGTAACTTGGGTGAGAAGATCTTCTCAACCTGTTAAAAAACATACACAATTTGAAAGGTAATTATGTTCTACTCCCACGCCCCAAAAATAAAAGATTAGAATACGTACTGTTTCTCTATGGAGTCTTTGTTCTTGAGACCTTAGCACTAAGTCTGGGGAACAGAGCAGAGTAATGGGTAAGAACATGGGTTACAGCATTTGATACACTAGGTCAAATGCAGGGCTTACAACTAAATAACCAGATGTCCTTTGTTCATGGCTCCCCTGGAACTCTGTTTCCTCAGAGGTAAACTGATACTGTAACATTATCTGCCTCTTGGAGTTGTTCTAAGGGTAACATTTGGCAGATAAAGTTAAGTGTTTTGTGTGGAGCCAGACACATACTAAACACTCTACAAGAATCAGCTGTTATTTTCATTAAGCTTTTTAAATTGTTCACGCCCATGTCTTTGAGACATAGGTGCTTGGTAGCTTTTGCTTATGGTGAAATTTCCACCATGTTATCTTAATGAGAAAATACTGGCCGCCAGAGGGTAGTTCTAAAGAGTTAAGAATAGTTTTAAAAACTATGAAAGTCAAATGTGTTAAATACCCAATCACGCTTAGCTTCTATAATAAACACCCTGACAACCTGACATCACTCAGGGGACCCGACAAAAGGAGTTAACCTGGAAATAAGTTACTTTTTTTTCTTTTTGGAAATAAGTTTTAATAATAGAATTCTTCAGAGTTACCGACTTTTCCTTTTGTATTATAAATAATTCTTTATTCTACTTTTGATATTTGCGACTTTTCCTTTTGTATTATAAATGATCCTTTATTCTACTTTTGATATTTGCATATATTTATTAAGCAAGGACCACAACTCAGGATATAATTTAATAAGCAAGGTTATTGGGTAGGAAAAATGTGTAGAAAAATCAGTTATGGAAGATTCTGGATTTGGCACCATCGGTTGGGAAATAGCAAAATGAATCTATGAGGGCGATCTGTTTCAGTATTTGTCAGGAAAATGAACTCTGGGCAGAAAATTAGGGCCAGCAGCTTTAGTGACAAGGAGATGCTGAGAGAAGAAAAGCCACAGCAGAGTTAGATTAAAAGAAGAAATAATGATTCTACAGGACAGCCACTTCTTACTCAGAAGGGACTTACTGAGCACTATTTCCCTCAGGGTATCTGCTTTGGGGTGCATTCGGAACAGAGCCATCCTTAACGAAGTTCTGAATGTCCTAGTGTACCTACTACTCTTGCCGCTCCCCACAGTCTGTTCAGCCTGTCACAGTTCTCTGATGAGACCAGGCTCTCCAGTTGGAAGGGACCCATTCGCAATGAGTTAAGGACTGGGGCTATGCTACCTAGGAAGTGTTGACTTTGTAACCAAAGGACAAAAGTGAACACAGGTAAAGGAAAAACACGAATACAAAATAATCATTCCAATGGTGAGTTTCAGTTTCCAGATTGCAAAACAAAACAACTGTTGGTTCGCAACCTTCTGGGGAGCCTCCCGGGTGAAATATGAAACTGGCCTCCATGAAACTGTCCCCCCTCAAGTGGAGGGCAGAGAGAGACTGAAGGAAGAAGCTGGCCACTCCGGGTTGGTAGGTGGCAGTTTTCATAAGCAAAGAGAGCTTACATCCAGGCTTGGCTTGGGTGGCCCCAAGATGCCTGGATCCCCATATCCACCTTCTTACACATTGATAAAGAGTCCCTAACTGGGTTTAGTCATGTATACCATGCAGCTGTTCTCAACACGACATCACTATTTGAAGGCCATGGCCTTGGAGCAGCCTCTGAGTAGGAAAGTCAAGTGGAACCCACATTCCCAGGACAGGGCAAGGGGTGAGGAGCTTCTGATCGGCTGGGTCCAGCTCACAGGTCAATCAGGGGCCATGTCTTTTTGATGACTTCTCCACTAACAGCACAAAAAGAAGGAAGAAGTGAAGTGTTATTTCGGTATTCCTTCCACCACATTGTTTAATTTCTTCTGATTATAATTACCATTTATATCAGAGATATTGCAACTGTTGGATTTTCTTGAACAACATGATTTTGGGGAAGGTAAATTATCTCACTTACAACAATGGAATCCTCATCAGAAACAACGGTCCTGGCTAAAGGGAAGAGAGTGGCTACTTCTAATAACAACCAGTGAGTTAAATAGCAGAGGTCTTAGCTTGAGTGGTCTGTGCTTTGTTTTGGGTAAGGATGAATGATGAAGGGGTAAGAATACATGAGAACCGCTATATCCCTATTAAAAGAAAAAGCCTTGCCTCTTGAAGAAAATGGAGTATGTTCAGACAATGAATGTGCTCTGAGATGTTTAGGTTTTTAACCTAAAAAGACACTTTTGTTCATGAAATTCTTGAAGGCAGCTTTGTTTTGCTACAATGGGTCTGAAACTCTTTTGTTCTAGTACCTTTTTAATAATTGAAAACATTGCTTATGTCACATGATTTTTTAACCACAGCAGGGTAACCTCATACTCTGATCTTTTCCACTTCTTTGTATATTTTCAAAGCTTATGACTGCAGGAAAGAACTTGGATCAATTTGATAGAAATTTCAGTGGATTATCATATTTTATTCAGCTCTTCCCATTTCACTTAACAGCAATGACTATAAGATCTTTGTAATTTAGGTTATTTGGAGGATGGTACTTTCTTTCCCCCCTCTCCCTTCTTTCTTTCTATCTTCATTGTTGTTCAACAGATATTTATTTAAGTTTATTACAGCCCATGTGTCATGCTAGGTGTTGATAATGAAAAGTTGAATATAAAAATGTTTGGCTATGGAAAAATTCCATATGCTCTTGAAGAAGATAAGCAGATCATGCAATATTAGGGGTAAGAATGAGGCATTAGGGAAATAGAGTAGAGACAATGAGCAGGTAGCCCAGGGAGATTAGGAAGGACTTTTTGGAGGAACTATGTCAAATTTCATTCTTAAAACTTGAGTAAGAGGTAGTTAGGTAGCTAAGATGTGTATGGGGACATTTGAGATACTAGCAACAATAGGGATATATGCCTAATTATCTGAGAAACTACAAACAATGTAATACCGTTAGATTGCAAAATTTTATCAAGGGAAAGATAGCACTTGGCTATAGAGATAGGAAGGGCCAGCTCAGAGTCAGTTAAGGCTCTTGAATTCTACCCTATGGGATATGGAGTGTCAGGGCAATGTTTTTTATTTTATTTATTTATTTGTTTGTTTGTTTTTATAGGGCAATGTTTTGGAAAGTGCCTTAATATCAAGGCACCTGGGTGGCTCAGTCGGTTGCATGGCTGACTATTGATTTCGGTTCAGGTCATGATCTCAGGGTGGTGAGACAGGGAGATAGAGCCCTGCACAGGGCTCCACACTGAGCACAGAGTCTGCTGGAGATTCTCTCTCTCTCCCTCTCCCTCTGCCCCTCTCCTGCTCCTGCTCATGCTCTCTCTAATAAATAAATAAAATCTCTTTAAAAATTTTTCCAAACTGATAAAGTGGGCAAGTAGTGCCCATGCGATATTATTAAATAGGTATTGACGGCCCCTAATGGGATGGGCAGCTTCTAAGATGGCTCCCAATGACCCCTACCCACTGATATCCATGCCTTTATGTAATTCCCTCCCCTGGAGGATGCACTGAACTTAGTGTCTTGCTTCTAACCAAAACAATATGGCAAAAGTGATAAGAAAACACTTCCAAGAATAGATTGTAAAAGACTGTGACTTCTACATTGCTGGCATTCTTTCTTTTACCCTTTTATTTATTGGTTCTGTTGAAACCAAAATTCAGGTTGTGAACTTTCCTATGGAGAGACCTATATGGCAAGAAGAGAGAGAAGCCCATGGCTAACAGCCAGCAAAGAACTAAGGATCTCAGTACAACAGCCCTGGGAATAAGCTGGGAAGTAGTTCTATTCCCATTGAACCTTAAGATAATGGCATTTCTGCCTAACACCCTGAGGGAAGACTTGTTAGAGATCCAGAGTCTGAAAACCCAGCTTAACCACGTCAGATTCTAGCCCCACACGTATGGTGAGATAATACATGTGTATTGCTTGAAGCTGCTCCATTTCGGGGTAATTTATTAGGCAGCAATAGATAACAAATACACCTAGTAGCAAGAAACACCTTCCTGTCTCAGCTGACAGTGTTCCAAGGTCTACCATAATAGCTTTATTCTCTTGGGTTGTATGTTATTTACCCATGATAAGATTCAGAAATGAAGACATAAGTAGCGAACAAAATGGGGAGGAATCAAGAGCACCCTAGTCCTTAACATTTTCTTAGACTGCCAATGGTTGCTTATCTGGGAAGGACCCAAATTTTGTCACTATTGGAAGGATAAGTATGGCTCTCAGCTACCTGTCGTCTGACTGGGCACCGTCCCGCAAAGGCCAGCCTCTTTCAGGAGCATATTATCAAGAGGCACCAGCCTCTCCATGTCAATTAATGATTAACTATCATAGGTTTGTTTTATATATGCCTTGCTATGAATGAGGAGGCTCTCTTTGATGTCGGTAGAGGAAAGGGGCCAGAAAGAAGATGGAGATGACATTTTCACCCAAATATTTAGCAGGGCCATCTTAGACCATCTTCTTTGAAACTTTTCTACTTAAATATACCTACCTATTCCTCTAGGTGGTTATTCACTTGTCTATTGTTTGCATTTATACATTTGTTGAATAGCTAACAGGGGTGCCTGGGTGGCTCAGTCAGTGAAGCATTGGACTCTTGTTTTCAGCTCAAGTCATGAACTCAGGGTTGCTTCAGTCTCCATGCTTAACGTGGAGTCTGCTTGAGATTCTTTCCCCTGCCCCCTACCTCACTCTCCTCTTCTCCCCCTGCCCTCTTTCTCTCTTTTTAAAATAAACAAACAAACAAATAAATAAATAAAATCCTTAAAAAAGAGCTAATATATGAAAATACTTGCTGTTCCAGGTACTATGCCAAGTGCTTTTCATATGTTAATTTGTCTTAATCCTTACTACCTTTTTTTTTAAGATTTTATTTATTTATTCATGAGAGACAGAGAAAGAGAGAGAGAGAGAGAGAGGCAGAGGGGCAGGGAGCCTGATGCGGGACTCGATCCCAGGACCCCGGGATCATGACCTTTACTACCCTTTTGATATCCAGTTGATTTTCAGAGATTCTGAGTTAGTAGGTCTTGCGCAGAGCCAGAATATCCACATTTCTAACAATCTCCTTAGGTGATTTTGATGCCCTTTTAATTTTGAGGATTGTTATACTACACTATGAGTTTAAAATATTGATATGGAACATGCCTTTTAGAGACAAATATGATGAATTCAGATGTTTATTTAACACCATTTAGTGAGCACTTGCAAAAAGCACTAAGATAAGAGTGTGCTGATTTAGCACCATATGTTCAACTAAACAGGCAAAAGATTAGTTGTGTTTGATGGTGACTAGTAGAAGAAGAGATAGTGACAAAGGAAATCAGAGGCTGCATATTGCATCCAACTAGTAACTCTTCAGGGGGAGAAAA
This sequence comes from Zalophus californianus, assembly GCF_009762305.2. Lineage (NCBI taxonomy): Eukaryota > Metazoa > Chordata > Mammalia > Carnivora > Otariidae > Zalophus > Zalophus californianus. The sequence goes on from NC_045600.1 coordinate 19,870,588, forward strand.
AGAACAAACTCAGTATTACAGCTAATGAAAAATAGTTGGCTACTTTTCAAATATCACATTTCCTCTCTTCAAGAAGTTCTATTTTTCCCCTTAGGTTTGTTCTTTGTTTTTAGCACTGGTCAGTGATTCCATTTAACTTCACAAATATTTATCAAGAAGTTAGGGCAGGTAATGGTCCTGGCCACTCAGGAAAAACTGTGGAAGAACATCCCTGGCTTTCAGCAGCTTATAGTCTAACAGGAGGAAAGTAAGACAAACAGGTAAATATTACAATATGTGAGAATACCAGAAAGAAATTAAAAGTTCAGAGGCATGTAGCTCTATCAGAGGAAAAACAAAATCAGAAACAATGCTTACCTTCCCGATTTGTTCTTAGAACACTTAAATTTTACAATCACTCAAACAAATTTGTTCTTCCCAATCTTTACTGTCCCAAACTCTGTTTTCTTTGGGTTGGTGCCGAGTGCTAAAAAATCCCATATAACCTTCTGTAACTGACTTCTTGTGCAGACAAGAGTAAGAAAAGTCAAGTAAAAAAATGCATATGTTGGTCTGTCAGCACAAAAACAAGACTGGGGGGTTATCAGGGACATTTAAATTTCTCTCTCAGATGACTGAGAGAGTGCAACCAGCTGCAATCAAATTGCATTGAAAATAGATACTTTGCAAATTCTCATCTAAATGAAAGTTTAAATTACCAAAAGCAGTCTGACCGGTTATCTTTGACTAAAGTGGTTTACAATTTGCATATAAACTTCATTTCTTTTTCTAATTAGGCTGAATAAAATGCATTCATTTTCTCTGTGATTATAGGCCAGCCCTGCCAAACACCTGTGACTGCCACAAATCCTAATTTGATATTTATTTACTTCAAAGCAATCTTATTATCTAAATGATTCAAAGCATCAAAGGCCTTAATTATTGATAGTCAGTTTGATAGGGTTAGTTTCCATGTCCTTGGGTAGGGGTTTCTGATTGGCTCTTTCCTTTTTAAGCATTACTTGGCTGCAAGAGGCCATATGATTCTGCTATTAAGGGTATTGGAAATTGCATTCTTATTTAATTTGAACTAGATTTAGACAGTATCAAAGAGCCAAGACTGATAGCTGCAATCTGTAGGCTCCCAGGTAAAATGTTTTAAATCCTTGTTTATCCTTAGTCTTCAAAATAAGCATTGTATATTATATGTATTTCCCAACCCTTTGAGAAAAGGAACATCTTCCCTTTTCTCTGAAATTTTAGGACCAGCCCAGGATCTGTTGTTAAAATAGGATAATGTAAATGCCATTCCACGGGCAAAAAGCAGGTATTGACAAGGAAGTCATTGGATGAGGGGCTTGAGGATGCTGGGTATTGTTTCGAGGTAACATTGTTTCTATGCCTGGAATTTACAGAAATGGAAGAGATGAGCAGAAGAGTTAAATAAAAACGTTGCAAAATTTTACAACTTGCTAATAGGTCCCGCAGGATCAATGGCACATAGCTAGCTCATCATTTCCTAAGGAATATTTCATTAGAAATTAGTTGAGCTAATTGAAGCTTTGAATGGAGTTTCAAAATATTTACCAGAGTTTCTTGAAGTGTGGATACTGAAGGGTCACTGAAACCCCTTCAAGGATTCCATGATGTCAAAACTATTTCCATGCTAATACAAAAAGTCATTTGCGTTGGGGTGCCTGGGTGTCTCAGCTGGTTAAGCATCTGACTCTTTATATCAGCTTAGGTCTGGATCTCAGAGTCTTGAGGTCAAGCCCCACATTGGGCTCCATGCTGGACGTGGAACCTATTAAAAAATAAATAAATAAAAATAAATAATTTTTAAAAATTAATTAATTTTAAAAAAGTTATTTGTCTTTTTCACTATCATTCTCTTAAAAGTATGTGGTGGAGTATTCCAGAGGCTACACATTACATGTGATATTGCAACAGAGTGATTACAGAAACCATTATGAAAATCTAGCTGTTTTCCATTAAGCCAATTGTCAGAGATTCACAAATATGTAAAAATAATACCACTCCCACAAATTAGTTTTCTTATAGATATTATAGATATTTTTATAAAAATATGGTATTTATGTTACCATGTAATAGCTTTATTATTTCTTTTAAAAATGGATTAATAAATATTTTAAAATACCTTACTGTTTTCATATGGCAAATATTAATGACAATAATTCATATTAATGAAAGCTTTTGAGTGGTTAATACTTGAGTAGTTTTTAAGAGTGTAAAGAGGACCTGAGACTAAAATGTTTGAGAGCCACTGATGTATGTAAATGAATAAACTATACAACTTGAGACGTTCATCACTTTGTGACTTTTCATCCCTCACATATTCTTTGACCAAATTCTTAGTCTTCTGTTTGCTCTGTTTTGTACGGCTCCAGTAATAAACAATGAGGATATAGCTTTCAGAAAGCACACAATCTGGTGTTAGAACTCCACTTGCAAAAAGATAATTCTAATGAAACTGATATGCTGCTCAGTTGCTGTGGTAACAGAGATGATTAATATGACAAGCTCAGCTTGGAGGAGTCAGGCAAAGCTTGATGGACAATGTCTGGCTTATAGTATTCAACCAACATTAAACCTCTGCTCCTTCCTTTCTTCCTATCATCCTTTCCTCCCCACTTCCCAACCCACTTGGTGCTGGATCGCCTTAAAAAGACTATTGATACCTAATGTATGACTCCACCCAATTAACCTTGCGTAAGTACTTCCAGCATTTCTTCCTGAAAAGCAAACTTTTAATGAAGGGAAGGCATAGGCAGGGGGACACTAGTGTGGGGTGGGAGGGTGAAGGCTTATACATCCTGCTGTAGATAAAAGTAGCATCGTCTTAGTGACCACTAAATCAATCTAAACGACCGTGCACTTAAATCATTGAGAAAGAAAGGGAGAGGAAAAAAGATTATATTGCTCTTAGGATTTGCAATGGTTGTCAGGCAGATGGGCTGTGGGTTCTACATATAGCCACTGCCAGATCAATGAAATGCTTTATTTGTGCTTGCTCTAAGCTATCACTTGTCAGGGGTGATCGCTTGTTGTGTGCTTCAGAACAGAGGTAACATGAACACAATGTGACACTCAATTAACCACATGTGTCAATCAGGAGAAACCCAATGGATTCTACTTTGTCAGCAGCCCCACTCCCTGTGTGTGTGTGGGAGACAGAACCCTTTCATTACTGGCACTTCCTGGAGGCTTCCTGTTTCTGGGCATCGCCCAGATCAATTCTTTAGACCTGAACTAATGTTTCAGGACAGAAATCTAAAACGTGAACCACAGGATTGCATTTATCTTCTCTCCTTGTTACATTGCTTAGGCCACAATTCAGTGCTGATAGAGGTTCACAAAATAACTCCTCCTTTTCTCTTCTGCCTTAAACTCAGATTTCTCACCCTTCTAACCGAGTGTAATAATGATATTGATTAAAGGTGGTGTTTTTCTTGGACTCAGTTGTGCTCCCAGCCCCCAGCTCCTACTCCTTTTCCTCTGGCCGAGCCTGGGACATTACCGCATTGGGTAGACTCAGCCTGGTGAAATGATGTATTTTTAACATTTTTTTTTTGACATTTCCTTAAACCCGTAGCTCCGAGGAGCTGGAAGGAAACCCTGGCTGCTCTCTTAGTCTCTGTGTTTGTTCAAAACAATTATTTTGTTAAACGAACAAATGAATCTTACCATGTTTTACAAAAACACAAGTAAAAAAATAAGGACTTCTAATCTCCAGGAACAAAACTTCCATTACATATTGAAAAAAAATTTGTTGGGTGTTGTAATGCAGTATTTAACCCCTTTATATCATTTTTCCCACTTATAGATACATAGATATATAGATATATAGATATAGATATATGTTCATTTTTCTAAGCTGATAACTTCCTCTTTTATTCCTGATTTCCTGATTTCCTTCCCAAAATAAGACTGAAGGGGTTGGTCTGCCTTTACATGTATACAAGTAAATTATAATTCAAGATTATAAGAATTAACATGCATTAATAAAAGGCAGTACATTTTATAATGATATGGAGAAAACACTTCTCTCACTAAATGTTAATAAAACAGAAGACACCATAGCATCTAGCAGCCGGGAAGCGCTTCCATGCAGAAGGCAGTCTGTAGTAGTAAAACCAAGAACAAAAGATCTAGGACTGCTTCTTTTTGAATGCTGACTCTGCCATGTACTAGGTGTGTGGACTCAGGCAAATTATTAGATTCTCTGTGCCTCAATTTTATCTTCATAAAGTGGAGACAGTGGCATTACCTACCTTGGGGGTCATTGTGATTAGTGTATGAGTGATTGCATTTAAAACACTTGTAACAGCAGGAGAACCATTCTAAATGATACATGTTTTCATTCTCCTTATTACTTTATCCTTTCTGAAATAACTCTGTCATCCAAGTGCTGCTAGCCTCTGGTATCTTATTAATTCTAATTTTATTGTTCAACATATTTCAACATACTGTCTCTTGATTTGGAGTTGAAGTGCTTGTCTTTGGAAACCCCATCTGTTGGTTTCAGTTTTGTCTTTTTGGGGTATGCAGTACAAATATATAGCTTCTTCCACATAGTAGGCTTTCAGCCACTTGACTCTAATGATCAAGTTACCACTTAGACTTCACTTGTCTGAATTAATCACAGGCACATTTGACTTTGAGCTCAAGATCTGGAACCAGGTCTCCCAAGATCATATCAGAGCTCAGCAACCTTTAGACATGGAATGTGGACACTTGTTTTTTTTATTTAAGCTTGTCTATTCCTTGATTTCTTCATCCATAAAATGGATAATATAACCAACCTCATCATCTTTATCCTGAAATTTAATGTGCTAACCCATGAAAAATGCATATTACACCCCTTGAGGAATGGAGCGTAACTCCCCACCCCTTAAGTATAAGCTGCACAAAGTAACTTCTTTCCAAAGAGTGAAATATGAGAAGGGGAGAAGTAAGTAAATTTACAGTGGGCAAAATCTAACAAACACTACCTCAGCCATGTAATCAAAGTCAACATCAACAGTGATAACTAATGTTGTTATTGTTATCCTTTATAGGATGTGATGAGTATGGCACTTTAGTTCTGTGGTCTTCCCACCAGAACCATAGGCCCAGTCTATTTGTGAGAAAAACATCAGACAAATCCCAACGGAGGCTAATCCTACAAAATACCTGACCAGTACTCCCCAAAACCATCAGTCATCAAAATTAAGGCAAGTCCAAAAAACTGACACAGAAGCTTAAGAAGACATGATGAATAAATGTAATATGGTACATTAATGGGATATTGATGGGATTTTGAGACAAAAAAAAGATTATTAGGTAAAAACTAAAGAAATGAAAATGAAGTATGGACTTAAGTTAATAATATGTATTGGTTCATTAATTGTAAGAAATATATCATAGTAATATATGATCAAAATGATAGAGGAAACTAGATGCAAGGTATAAGAAAATTCTTTGTGCTTTCTTTGCAACTTTTCTATAAATCTAACACTATTTTAAAATTGAAAAGTGGAAAAATGGTATACAACAGTGTCTGAACATAGTAAAAACTCAATACGTGCTATTATTATAGTTTATTAGACTTGTTTTCATGTGACATGGATTCCACTTGAGATATAACAAGATTTGAGAAGCATGTGTATGTGGGCGGGGGGGGATATGTTTGTGAGAGGGAGGCTTATTCACACAGTCATTGACCAGGATTTCAGGTCTTTGCATTGATATGGATCCCAAAAATAATTCTGGATTTGGTACTGTACTCCCCTAGCACATGCTACTATTTAACAAATTTTTCTCTGGGAGATCACTTGACTGTCCTTTAAGTATTCTGAATCAAAATCTGAAACTCTAAATTAACAGTGGGATGATAAAACTTTATATTAAAGTATTGGTGTGAATTTTGGTTCAACGTTGTGTCTAAATTAAAGGAGGTATAGTTTGGAATGATTGGCATGTGTTTGACTATCAGCAGCTTGCCATCATTGAATACCTGGCTGCACTTAATAAACACCAGGTTTATATGTAGCTAGCTTCATAAAGTAGAGGTCTCCAGGGCTCTCCTGTTAAAGCAGCCTGTGGTAAAAAGACATTCAATGCCACCTGATGCTATTGCCCTTGCATCTTCTGAAGCTCTCCCATAAATTTGTTCTACCTCCTAGGACCTGACAACACAGATCTAGGTCTTCATGGCCCACAGATGCGCAAAAATTCCCACATCTTTTTCTCTGCCACGTGAATACTGATCCCTAGCCTGGAATGGGGGAAGGATATCCCTGTACTTTCACTTCGGGAACGATTTTACTTTCAATCAATAAAGTCAATCACTATAGAGGCAAAACTGTTTCTTGAAAATCTGTAAGTTTGGTGACTCCTGTCTAGTTATTCTCAATACTTGTGTTTTTTTTTCTTTGACATTTTATTTTCTCTATTGAAATTTGGTAATGTTACTACATCACAAAACAATGAAAACTATGATATCTTTTCCATTTTACATAAAGGGATCCATGTCCTCTCAACAGTTTTCTTGCAGATGCTGACAGTGTATTTCCCATGTGAGGATGTGAGGATGCATAATTCTCTACCAACCCTACTTTACAGCAGTGCTTGTGGTTTCTCACTAAGCTGTTTGCTCATCTGAAGATGTATTCTAGTATTTCAAATAAGGTACATGAATGAGAACTTAGCCATCTAGGGGCAGGGGCCCAGATTATAGGGAGCAATTACCTTAATTTATATCAATTCCTCACTTACATTAATGTATAACCAATTATACATTGTATCTTTTTTTCCCAATAGAATGTCTCCAGCTTATGTCTCACATATTCCATAATAACCACTGACAAGTCCAGCCACACCTGTGTTTGTGAAATCAAGCTGTATATCATGGATGATAAAATACCTGACAGAATTTCCCCAAGGGTTTTAAATATATGGAAATTGGTACAGAAGAAGTGCTTAATGTTATAAACACTCATATTTATTTTTCCCAAAGACTGTTTAAGATTATGATGGCTCCAGTAAAAAAAAGCAAAATAGTGAATGATTGTGTGATGAGAAAGGGTATATTCCCATTAACCTTCTCAGATTTGTGACTGAAAATAGAGTTACACATTTTCAGAGCATTTTATCTGCACCTCACCTGTAAGGTTAACTTTTTTCACTTTGAAGTTATAACAAATGAAGAGCAGTATAGTCCTTACTATAGTATAAAGCCCCTTGTTATTCTGCCACCCTTCCCTATCTTTCTCACAGTACCTCTCCTTTGTTCACTCGACACACATTTTTTATGCATTGGGGATACAAAAGTGGGCATGATGTGGTTGCTACCCTTAAGGAGCACATATTTTTAAGCAGACTACATTTTGAACATGCTGTTGAAGTGCAAAACTACTGGTTCTTAAAGAGCTCCTTGAAGACGGTGGCATCAAATCTGTGACTGAGAGGACCAGAATGAGGTGCCAGGCTGTGGGAAGTGTGAAGGGTAGAAAGCATTTCAGGGAGAGACAATAGCAGTCACTCATTGCCTTTGTGGAGAAGATAGTATACGTTTGAGGAATGAAATTTTGAACTAAGGATAAGAACAGTAGAGAAAGTTTCTGTCCTTCTGCTACAAGATTGAACTGCAGGAGAGGGCTGGACAAGGTTAGGTGGATGATGTTTAATGTAAGTAATGGCATTGCAGGGGAGCATCAACTGTACATGAAAAACTGCCCACTGGAAACTCAAGGTTATCTTTAAAAAGAATCATGGCTGTTCTCACCCAAATGTAACACTTTTATTGGCTCCAGGAGGAAACTTTTGCTCAAAAACATTTCCTCTGAAATTCCAACATTAGAGATTTATGCCTGTGTCTTAAGAAGCTCGATTTTTTAAATGTCAGTACTACTTGAGGTTAAGCAGAGCTATAATTCGTCCATGGTTTGGTGTGGAGTCCCATGATACAGATGCTTTTTTTCTCTTTATGGCTTAATCACACCAATTATGACTGGAAAATGGGAACTTCCATGGGAGGGTAAATGGAAAGGTCACCCTTCCTCTTTGAATTATCAGAGAAAGGGTCTGTGCAAAGAGCAGGCCACTTCAAGAGGCTGCAGAAGGACACCTGGTGAAGAGAGGGAGCTGTGTGGAATAACACATGTGAACTCCATCCTCTCACTCGATCTCTAGCAAAGTACCAATAATTCAGTTTTCTTTTGTCTTCAAATCTTATTATCCTTTCAATGATTTTTTTAGATAAATGGCTTCCTTTTAATTGGCAAATAAATATTGTGTTTAGTGTAGTCTTTTTTTTCCTGTAAAAGTGACCGACCTACCCATAATAAAGACACTAGCTGCTGCTAATTAGTATATTAGTAGCAAGTTACTGGCAGTATATCACATAGTCTAGAAAAGAAAGCAAGAGAAAAAGCCACATTTTATTTCATTTTCTTGCTAATTCACAAGGAGTTACCAGTAACTTTTAATGTCATAACCAGGAATTTTTGAGGGTAGAGGGCCAAGAGAGTGAAAATGTGATAAATTAATAATCCTAATGAAAGGAAGAATGGTTTGAAATTTAGACAAATCTGAATTTGGATCTCAGCTCTCAAAAGTAATATTTAGTAAACTCTCTGAACCTCATTTCTCACATTAGTTAAACTTGAATAATACCTATTTTATAAGACTGTAGGGAGGAATAAATAAAGTAAAATAAAGTATCACAGTAGCCTATACATATTAGGTGATCCACTAATTATAATATAATTATAATAATGCAATAGTGATGCAATTCAAAGTACTGTTCAACACTGACCACTTATAAGAGTGGAAAGACAGAAGAACAACAGATTTATGAAAGAGAGGATGTAAAAATACTAGTGTATCCTATAGAGAGCTTCCTATGGTCAAGAAGTGACTTTTCTGTATATTAACTAAGACTTCCCATGTATCGGGTAACTGGGTGGCTCCGTTGGTTAAGCAACAGCCTTCGGCTCAGATCATGATCCTGGAGTCCCAGGATCGAGTCCCACATTGGGCTCCCTGCTGAGCAGGGAGTCTGCTTCTCCCTCTGACCCTCCCTCCTCTCATGTACTCTATCTCATTCTCTCTCTCAAATAAATAAATAAATAAAATATTTTAAAAAAAAGACTTCCCATGTATCAATTTATTGAATTCTCAGGAAAACCCCATGAAATAGGTGGACTATAATCACTCACCTTCTATAAATAAGGAAACAAAGGCATAAATAAGTTAATTTTATCAAGGTTAAAGAAAGAAAAAAAGCAAAAACCATTAAGTAGCAGAGCTAGTATTTGAGCCAAAGCAATCTGGTTCAAGGCAGAGCTCTTAAGACATTATGCAATAATGCCTCTGTCATATATTAAATTCCCTGCTCATACTCCAAAATTATCTTTATTCTGCATTATATTAACATTAAAAACTAATGGCATCATATTGTGATTTGTCATTTTGTACATACCCTTGTGGAAAGTATCAAAAGTTAATTTAATTAATTAGTGAAGATACTTGGAATTATGGCACATTTTTATTTAGAAGATGCATAACTCAAAACATAGAGATGGCTGATGACTGTTTGTTAATCCAGTATGTATTGCAAACATATTGAGGAGATCTTTAATGTACACCATCTATTTCTTTTATGTGTGCAATCTTCCTTGTGACAATTAATTATTATTAATTCAGCATATATAACAAGAACAATGAATTGTCTTTGTCCGCAGGCAGATGAGAAACTTCACATCTAAATGAGTACTTTCCCCTTTCCTCAAAGTAGTCACTTTTAGAAGCCAGATGTTTATTTCCATGAGGGTAATTTTCTTCATTGTTTCTTCTTTTATTTTTAAAAAAGCCGACAAGTCTGAGATATATTTATTAGTTTTAGTATTCTCAATGGTAGCAACATCGCCTTTTTATATTTATATTTTATATTGTTGAATTCAATAGATGGATGGGTAGATAGATGATAGATGGATAGATGATAGATAGATAATAGATGGTAGATAGACGATAGATAGATAGATAGATAGATAGATAGATAGATAGATAGATAGACAGATGATAGATAGATGATAGAATTGGAGGAAGTCATCGAGAAGATATGACTGCTGGTTGACCTGCAAGCTGGATCTAGACAATTAGAGGCTCTCTACCCTCTCTCTGCCGTTGGAATTTACATGCTGCCCACTGTTCCCCTAGCCAGGCTGTTGCCAAGGATGCAGGCTTAAGAGAGCAATGTATTATGGAAGCCATCTGGACTGAATACATGACTGAGTACCATTAAGTACACCATTAAGTACATAAGTAGGTACATTTACCATATGTAAACTTTTAAGATTCTGGTGGGCAGTATGGAGATCTACTCATCCTCGTGGTCTCCCAAGACAAGCCTCATATGTAAGCTCCTTAGCTTATTAAACTTGTCACCTACCAATCTGGAGTGGCCTGCCTCTTCAGTATCTCCTGGCCCTCCATTTTTGGGGGCCAGTTTGCAAACCAACAGATAGATAGACATGTGTATATATACCATTATTTATTATATTTAGTTATGAGTATCTAGAGTTATATATACTTATATATAATTACTTATATATCCATATATCTGTATCTATATATCTATATATAGATATATATATATATCCATATATCTGTATCTATATATCTATATATAGATATATATATCTATATATATAGATATATATATATATATATATATCTCTATCTATCCCTCTATTCATCTTTTCTCATCCTACATTATTTATGGTTCTTACATTGCTCAGGTCTTTCTTGTCCAAAAAATGATTGGGTGAGACGCTAACAAAACTTCTGTAGTCCTTGCGAATAGTAGGTAGATAATCCATGTTTTTAATCATTGTAAAGCAGCATGTGATGTATTGATATGCTGTTTCCCTCATATTAGATTCCTTAGTGTTTTATATATGGATGTTTTATATATTCCTCCTCTCTCTCCTCCTCCTCCTCCTCTTTCTCTTAGTATTTATTTTTCTTTATTGAACTGGATAAGATTTGCTATATAATGCTCAATAAAGCATTTTAACACATTCCCACCTTGTTTCAAATCTTAGGGGTAAAGTGTTCAGTCTTTCACCATAAACTATGATATTAACTGCAAGTTGTTTGTAGGTGCCCTTTATCAGATTAAAGCAGTTTTCTATATTTCTACTACGCTGAAAATTTTTTATTACAAATAGATATTGAATTTTGTCAAGTACTTTTAATATATCTATTGAGAGGATCACATATTTTTTCTCCTTTATTTAATCATGTGTGCACAAATTACACTAATGATTAGTGAATTTCTGAGAAAATTCCACCTGATTCTAATGCATTTTATTTTTATATTGTTGAATTCAATTTACTAACACAGTATTAAACAACTTTATATCTGTAGTTATGATAGATTTCGGCCCCTCTTGGTACACAAAGAGATTATTGTATTCAAAGTTTCCAGGGGACTCCTCTGAAGATTTCTAGAGTCCCTTTTCTATGCATCTCTCCTCTGTTATCCTGTAAAGCTCATTCCTTTTTCTTTTGCATCCCTGAATTCAAATCTTGGTCTCCTCTGCTAGGCAAGACACTGCTTTTTGGGGGGGGGGGAGGGCCTCCATTGTCTCTGCTTAGGAAATGAATCCCAGACAGAATTCCAGGGTGAATATGGAGCTCATCTTATGTATTTCTCTTCTTTTAAGGATCACAGCCCTGTTCATCGTAAATGGTTGCTGCATATATTCGTCTAGCTCTATAGCAGCTTGAAGTGGGAGGTTAACTTGGGTAACCATTACTGAATCTTGGCCAAGCTAGCAATCTCTTACAGTTAAGAGCTAATAGGAAAATCCCTCCATTCCAAAAAGAAAGTTCATTTTAAAAGCATCTTTTGAAATCCCTTGATTATGTCTTTATTCATTTCCATTGAGTTAACATATTAGAAGATATTTAGTTTGTATGTGCTTGTAATTTTATGCACACCCACATGCCATATCGCTATAAAACCCGTTTTCGTCTGTTTGTTTGTATTATCCTCAGTACACAATAAAGATTAAAAAAGTAGTGGATTTTTACGAGTCGAGAAGATAATTTCATGCTTTTATTGCTTACCCAAGAGTTCCACTGTACTACTACGACATATAAAGTCACTGGGAAAGATTCATATCCATTTATACTGGAAATTCATATTAATCTTACTCTCCAAACATTTATTTTTGAACAGTATATATTGCTTCAGTGCCGAAACATGTATGTAAAACTTAGAGTTACTAAGACTTGCTTTCTCTTCTATATAGTACATACATGGTCAATTGAAATGTTGGTAGTGGCTAAGCAGAGAACTACTAAAGAAGTTAAAGCTAAAACAAAAGAGCTAAACAAAAGAACGAGCATAGGTCATATCTGATGAGCAAGTTACTTCCCAAGTGGTCATATTTAAATTTTTGTTTTCTTAGTCTCATCTTGCATTAGAGGCAAACACCAGAATTGAGTCAGAAGTAATTTTTTGTCGTAAATTATTCTGGTGTTGAAATTCTAGCTATACAGACATATACATCCCAAAGGTATTATATGATTACTGTGAAGTTAACTTAAAATCTAGTAGCTCAATCAAAATACTAACTGAGAACAATACAAGGCATCCCTATTATAACCACAATACTTATGTGGTTGAACCCTGTGGATTACCTAACCTTTGCTGTTTAGGAAGATATTTTACTCAGAATGCCAGTGTAATTTATAAGCATATGCTTGCAAAAACAGATGCTAATGTAAAATATTTAGGACATTAAAATTAAATATCTCATGCCCTAACATAGAAATAGGCATTGGTATGTCAATATTTACATTATTTGTAGTTAAATGTATGTTTTCCCATATGTTCAAAAAGAAAAAGTAACAGGCATCAATTCCTCCCTTCACAGGTTTATAACGCAGCACGTTGCTGCTTAAATAAAACATGATGAAAGTGGTCTTTCTAAAAGTCTTTTTAGTTTAATTTTAGTGAAAACACCACACGTGTGAGTTATAATTTGGAAAATACAAAAAGTAGAAAGAAAAGTATCAATACTCCTCATAGAACTCACACACTCACTCATACTTTTTCTTTGTTTGAAAATTGAAAATAAGACCAGACCAGTAAAACTAGACCCATCACTGACTTCTGATAGCTATCTAAAAACAACTCTTAATAAAGTTTTAATTTTTTCTGATTTCCAATTTTGTGTGTTTGTAGATAGATAAGTGTGTATATGTACATAAATTTACATGGTCATTATCTTATTATTTGTTAGGGTCTCTGAGGGTCTGAGAAGACCTAATAAATAGCATTCTTTTTTTAAACCCAAATGTATACACATTAGGAGATAAAATAAGTATTAAAGGCTGACCAAATTTCAGCATTATTTCTGGTAAAGGCTAGGATGGTAGATACAGCTTAGTATGAAAACAAAATGCGCACAGCATATAAAGCCCAGATATAGGCAGGCATACACCGGATTAGGCAGCGTGGCTACAGGTGAGTCTTGCCCCGGCTGGACTTAAGAAATGAAAGAACAAAGGAGAACTCCTGATCCTAACAGGTAGCTTGTTCCTAAGAGAAATAAGGGAGTTGCTGTGTCAAACTTTGTTTTTCTGAATCTACTCTTCCTCATGTAACAATTAGATAAGTGACTGTACCTGACCTGAGCCAGCATAAGTAGGGGAAGAAAGGCCAGGAATGTTACACTATTGAGCTTTGTATGGACAGAACTATTATGAATGGAGAATAGACATTCTCCCACAACACTCTACATATTTATGTATATAATTGCTTGTCTTTTGCATTTTTATTTGAGTAGAGACCTTAAAGAGAAGGTGTGGAATCGTTTTGGATGTAATAGAATATGTGCTGCCGAAGGGAGCTCGAGTTTTGGACGTAATAGAGAACTAGCCTGACAGTGATGTTCATCAGTAAGAGGATCTTCAACTCATTCCATTGTAAGTGGTGGTATGGTGGAGTGAAGGACAGGCTAAGGTATGCATATACCTGCTAAGGTTTGCATATAACTTACTAGTTGTTTGGACGTGGGCAAGTTCCCCAAACTTGTTGAGTGTCTCCTTCAATTATGAAATAAGGATAATAATACCAAACCCATTCACTTGAAAGAAAGATAAGATAAAATAAAGCACATGGAACATAGCAGATACTTAATAAGATTTTTAGTTCCTTAGTATTGTAAACAAATTCTGTTTTTCAGGTTTAGTTCAATTTATTATGGACTCCTTGAGGCATTAATGCAAATTTCAAAATACTTAGCAAAATATTCATATCATAAGCAGTGGTAGTAAATTAAAATAAACAGGTTGTTTTCTAACTATATAAATATTATAGTGCAGTGTAAAAGAATTATATGATCAATCAAGTAAATACAAATACTTATAGCATTTATTTAAATTTTTTAAACAAAGTAGGTAGGCTATTTTATTAATCTGATTAAATTTAATTGGTAGTTTTAATGTTTTAATGGACTATCTTTTGTGACTGTGGAACTAAAAATATTTTAGAGCAGTAGACCAATATCCATTTTTGATGTGTAGCCTTGGGATTAGCTCTGGAGAATGTGTTGTAGGTTTCATCCTCAACTTATGAAATGGGTCTTGATCTAATATTTCTCAGTGACAAAAGAAATGCAGCTTCCCCAGGTGTTTTGGACTCCTGGATATATGTGTTGAAGAAAGCATGCAAGTAGCAGGCATGCAAGAACATCTATTCAAATACAGTTAATTATGGCAGCACTTCACTCTTATTCAGTAGAGTGAAGTATTGCCAATTCCTAAGCATACCAGTTGACATAAATATGACTCATTATAGAATGTTTGGGAATTTGGAATGGTGTATGTTTATTTCATATTTTTCTGAACACCCAGGGAAATGTTAATAGGACAAATTATTTCCTTAGTGTACTGTTAATATAATAAAAGCCTTCATTGATTTTCATTCATTCATTCATTGAAGATTTTGTTCAAAAAAGGTATACTGATCACCTATTAAGTATCACACCATTCAACACTGACTGTTCTTTTGGTGGTAGAAACACAAAGATGATTATCTTACTCTCCTTGTCTACAAAGAACTCATACTCTTCTGGGTTTTTTTAATAAGGAATTTCCTCTTTTTTGGAGAGAGAGGATTTATTTGATTTTATTTTATGAATCATACCTTATATCATTTAATATCTCCTGACACATTTCCATTCGGATGATGCATTTACTCTAAGCAACACAAACCTGTATTTGCATCTTTGACAGCAAAGGAGAGACTGACTAATGGAATTGATGCTTGGTTTGAATAATGTAGGATGTTGTGACAATGACAGTAGCAACGAATCTTAAATAATAGGCCCTACCTGATGCAATTTAAAAATATGCACACAGTCTTAGCTGCAAATATGTTAGATTTCATTGAAGCTTCTGCAATGCAGCTGAGTATAATCCATCTCAATGAGAGTTGACAAGATAAACTAATTTCTCTTAAAAGCACTTCCCAATTACTTTTTTTTTTTTTTTTTTTTGCTACACACTAAGCAGTTCGAGGCGTTTGAGCACAAACTCTTTCCTATGTCTTTTCTCTATGTAGAGAGAGGAAATTGAAGAATATGGTAAGTATTAGGTGTTACTTCCTTCTCTGGCTTGCAAACAATGACTTCCTATAGAAAATGGCCTGTGGACACTTGATTATATCAAACTTTTGGGTAGATGTGACGTACATTGCTAATGAGAATAATTTAGAAGAAAGAGATTTATATAACAACTTCCTTTTCACTTAAAACAAACATATCTTGGAAAGATAAAAAGGAGGAAAGGGAGAGAGGGAAAAGGGGAGAAAGGGTTGAAAAGAAACAAAACATTTCTCCTTTTTTACCCTGAAAGCAAAATCTCAGAACAAAGTAGGAAAATCTTCCTTACTCATGTATATATTCACAAAAGCTGTCCAAAAATTTTAAATAAATAGAACAGCTAAGTTTAGCAGCATGCAATTTTAGAAAGGTCTGAAATATTAGTATGTGTATCCTTTTCTTAAATGATAATCATGCAATGAGAGTTACCCATGAGGATAAAATATGCTTCATCTCAAGTGTCATTGCTTGAAATTTAAATATTGAGAGAATGAGTGTTCCCAGAAAATTAGTAGTCTTAAATAGTACTCAACAGACAGCATATATCATTTCAATATCATTTCATTTTGTGTCTTCATCTCAATTTATATCAATCTTTCCTTGACAAAGTTATAATTAATTTTGTAATTTACATATAGAAGTTGGGTGAACTTTTCCTTCACTCACAATGATTTAGCATTAGAGATGAGATTGATGGTGTTTTAATGAAGAAAAGAGAATAATAAAAGACTTTAAAAGAAAATGACTTGTTTTGGTAATGAGACATGATATTATTTTGATGAAGATTAAGAGAGTTGGAGTCCATGTAAGGGAAAAAAAAAACATTCCTAGAGCATTTAATAGGACAAACAACCATAAAAAGATGAATAAAAGAAATTGTGCTACTATAATAGTTTATACAAATGAATAAGAGAGTTTTTCATAGCACAATTCTGAAACTATAAAGAACATTACAATATATTTGAAACAGAATACAGAGAAAAATATTAAAACGGGTGAGGCATATTCCAAAGGAGATGCTAAAAAACAACAAAAAGGTTTAGAATAGTTGATGAAATATGTTAGAGGACCTTTGATCCCCTCCCTCATAACAAGGATATAGCTGATAAGGGGACTCTGAACTTGAGAGAGGATTTTAAATGATTTATTTGGAATGACCAAGCTGGAAATCTCTTTCCCTGTCCTGCTCTACCATTGAGGAGGGGAGGTTGATTACTACCTCTAAATTCCAAAACAAGGTAGAAGGACTTCTAGAAAATTATTCAAAAACTATAGGTAGAAAGATCTGTTGGTGAATTAGGAGTCTCCTCCATTCAAAAAGGAATGCGGCATTGGAGGTAATCCCTCTATAACTAAATTAAAAGACTTCCAGGAGAGCATTTACAGCTTAATGTGATTTCCTGAAGTTTGAGGAACACAAAGACTGGAGGATCTAAGGGCAAGAGATTTCTAAATAGTTGCTTTGCAAACAGTGAAGGAGAGATTGTTGAGCTGGTTATAACCATGTTCTCAAACATTAGTACAAAAGTGGACCAACTGAGGGCCAATGATGAGAGAAAACTTCCATGAGTCATTTTAGTCTTGTCCAAAAGCCACTCTAGAAGGAGAGGTAGGCTTCAGCCAGAAAAACACAGAGGTGATGTGGATTCTTAGTGATGATGAGAGGGACCAGCAGAAGTAGAGGTGCACTTAGTCCTATGAGAACTGCAGGTGAGTGATTCATCAAAAGGTTGGGGACATATTCTGAAGAGCTTACAAAAGTAAGTCAGCTTTAGTATCTGCCAAATCAACCCAGAGATAACCAGTCAATCCCCACTTCAGTGTCCATAGAAAAATTTCCTTTATCCCTTACTTCTGCTCTTGTCATTGATCCCGATGTTGATGGCAAGGAATAGAAAAGCTATAGAGGGAAAAGAGAGACAAGTAAATAAGCTTGGATGGAGGGATAAAAAAAAAAAAAAAAGAAAAGAAATGTAAACTGTCCCTTTCTGTCAAATTTCAAGATTCCTTCCAGATTCAGGTTGGGAAAACTTGAATTTTAAATCAAATTTGGAGCTTAATTATTTACTTGATTGAGATTGTGCTTTAAAAGTAACCAGTCACTGGCTTTGTGGGGGTTCCCTGTTTTTTCCAAGGGCAAGGAAAGAATTTGCCCCCTGCAGGCATTTAAAATGGGAGAGAACAGTATGGAGGTTCCTCAAAAAATTAAAAATAGAACTACCATATGATTCAGCAACTTTGCTTCTGGGTATTTATCCAAACAAAATGACAACCTTAACTCAAAAAATGTATGCACACACATGTTCATTGAAACGTTATTTACAGCAGCCAAGATATGGAAACAACCTAAGTGATGAATGAATGGATAAAGAAATTGTCATATATGTATATACACACACACAATGGAATATTACTCAGCCATAAAAGCATGAAATCTTGCCATTTGCGACAACATGGATGGACCTTGAGGGCATTATGCTAAATGAAATAAACCAGAGAAAGACAGATATTGTATGGTCTGTCTTACATATGGAATCTAAGAAAAACAAACAAAAAAACTCATAGATATAGAGAACAGATTTGTGGTTGCCAGAAGTGGGGGTGGAGGATGGGAGAAATGGGTGAACTAAAGTTTTTTGTTTTTTTGTTCTTGTTTTAAGATTTATTTGTTTGAGAGAAAGAGAGAGTGAGAGAGCAGGTGCACACACACCCACATGATTTGGGGCAGGGGAAGAGGGAGAGAATCTTCAAGCAGACTTCTTGCTGAGCGTGGAGCCAGATGTGGGGTTCAATCCCATGACCCTGAGATCATGATCTGAGCTAAAATCAAGAGTCCAATGCTTAACCCACTGAGCCACCCAGGCGTCCCTGTTTTTGCTTTTGATTTAGTTTAAATAAATTCAGTTTTTTTAATTGTGACATATAAACACACAATAAGATTTGTTAGAGCATAAATAATTTTTTTAAGCATCAGACTCTTGGTTTTGGCTCAGGTGTGAGAGGAGGTCCAAGTCGGGCTCTGAGCTCAGTGCAGAGTCTGCTTGAATTTCTTTCTCCCTCCCCCACTCTCCCTACCCCCTTTCTCTCTCTCTCTAAAATAAATAAATTTAAAAAAACATTAAAAATCTTCCATGGTTTCATCAGCTAGAAATAATTATTGTAATCATATTAGTATATTTCCTTCCAGTCTGTTTTCTCTATTGAAATTTTATGTATTTTGTATTATAAATTGTATGTATACAATAATGTATTATAAATCAGCATGCTTATTATACACAATTCACATACAGAAATGAATAAGGGAAAAACTAACATTTCCTATAATCTCAACCTACCATAGTTACAAAGATAACTATAGCAAAAATCAATATCATCTATTATACATACATTATGTATATAATAATATGATCTTTACATATACATTATATATTACATATAATAATAATAATAATATACTTATATATTATGTAACACATATTTCTGTATACACACTGACTTGATATTTTTACCCAATGGCTTATACTATACATTCTCTTCTGTAATTTGCTTTTTTTTTTACATAACAATATATCTAGACATCTTTCAAAGTCCAAATATCTTTATCTACTCCATTCTAAAAATGGCATATAGTATTCTATTGCATAAACATACTGTACTTTATTTATTTTAATCGCTACTAATGAAGATTTCTTGTTTCTAATTTTTTTGAAAAGAGAAAAAAATGGGAGATTAAAAAAATTGCTTGATGATTGCATCCCATATGTTGGCTTGTTCAATGTATTGCACTGCTAGGAGTTTACATACTGGGACGCCTGGGTGGTTCAATCGGTTAAATGTCTGCCTTTGGCTCAGGTCGTGATCCCAGGGTCCCAGGATTGAGTCCCCCATCAGGCTCCCTGATCAGCCGGGAGCCTGTTTCTCCCTCTCCCTCTGCCTGTTTCTCTCTCTCTTTCTCTCTGACAAATAAATAAATAATTTTTTTAAAAAAAAGGGAGTTTACATATTATTACAATGAATGACAGTGATCCTAAGTTATTGCGGTTTTTCCCTTCTAAACCTGTACCTGGGTCATGGATCTTTCCTTCTCTTCATGTTACAAAGTTACAGCTACATCTTCCACTTCGTACACTGCAGACATGCCCTTATTGGTTTTGAAGAGCTTTTTAATTAGCAATGATTTAGTTTCTGAAATAGGGAAACTCTTTCATAGTTATCCCAAAAACCCAATTCTGTGACTTCTGCTTGAAAGCACACTGATATTTTATTCAAATATATGATTGTGCATTTTTGTTCTGACCCTTAACAAATTCTATTTTGCTCCTACATCCTATCTTCTCGATCAGTAATGGAAATATTGTTCTCCTTCCAAACATATCCAGGAATCCTGTCCTTAAATTATTTTGCCTCTCTGGTGGTAGCCTAATAAATAATATATATACAAAAAACAAACAAATATCAAGTATACTACCTAATAATAATGGCAAATCCAAGTTAACCGAAGAAATACTAGGTAAAGATTTACATATTCCAGTCAGTAAGATCAGGCAGTATACATATTGACTGTTATCTAGTAGTTTGTGACATCACTAAATTATTTCTAATTATTTTAGGAAGAAAAGTTCTGATAAGCCCTCTAGAAACCTAACAGACTATGGAGAGCAATGGCCTTTTCTAAACAAGCAATGTACTTAATAGGCTAACGTGACCAACAATAAAAGCTCGGAAAGAAATACATCCCCAATTTTAGATTCCTAGTATTTGTAATTGGTTCCTCTCACAGATAGAGGGACAGAATTTTTTCTAAAGCATTAAAATGTTTATTTGCAAAATACACAATTGCTGCAAATCACTGTGAGTCCTCTGGGAATACATTTTAGTTCAAGTGCATTAAGTATCTAGAAGCTATTATGGTCTAAATTTGTTAGGGAACAAGACCTTCTGGTAAAAATGAAATAAATATGTGGATTGCTAAGTATTTCCATGCAGTTTTCAGATAAAGGTACAAAACAAATGATACATTATTTGTCTGCCCTTTAAATGAAAAGAGACTTGGCCATGAAGGTGGCTCCCATTAAATGGCATAAATTTCCCGAAGTGCTTGCTGCATAAGAGAATGGTGACCAAGTAAGTGTGGCTAGACATTAAAAGGAGCTTTAAAATAAAGTGCCTGCATGTGGGAGATTTGATTATTTATTGATTTAATTCTCGAGGTTATTGATTTAATTCCCTGGCTTTCTTCTTACTTTGAATTCTGAATTAAAACAGATTTATCCTCTCCTTCTCATTCCAAACCAAAATCGGCAAAAAACATCAAGATGGCTTTACTTTACCTATAATCCCTTAGAGCACTGAAACTGAGGGATCTATTTGGCTGCTGTTTAATCATGTAACACCTACCACCCTACCGAAGGAAATGAGAACCAATCAGGGACGTACTTAACACATCCCCACTGCGAGAGAGCGAATATAATGCACCTAATAAAACTAAGAAAGCAATTAATAACAGAGAAAGGGCCTGTACAAACATATGAAAAGGGAAAAGAGAAAAGTGACTGAAACAGAAATTAACTAATGGGGAGTCTTTCTAAAATTTTATTTAATTTTATTCAATTCAGCTTCCTTGGTTGCAGCATTGTATAGTCTGGGAATACTTTCTGCAGAAATGTATGGTCTCCTCACTGAAGCTAATTTGTCCCATTTCTCTCTGTAAATCAGTTCTGTTATTTGGTTTTGCCAGTCCTTGCACTTTTGCTAGGATTAGCTTTTTTTAGATTTTAGCTCTCACACTTTCATTTTTTGAAGCATATCTGCGAGGGGTTTTATTTATTAAGTGGCATGCAAGAATGAGAGGCCTAGGCAGAAAGACAGGGCAGCAGGGAAGGTGAGGAATGCCCCAGCAGGTGGGCAAGCAGCACTGCCCTAAGCTCTGTGGGTGAAATGAAGATTTTGGCCAAGGAGGCTGAAAAGGCAGAACAGTACTTTTGTCCCTAGAAATATTGGTGTGTCAGTGATAAAACAATGAGTCAAATGGAATTGGAGTATGAGACAAAGAAGCAAACAGAGCAAGAACTCATCAAAGAATTGGTGCCTGGGCGAAGCACAGAGGTCACACCAGGGCCAGGCCATCTCGCTTGTGAGAATATTAGCCAGAATTTGAAACAGGGCAGGATCCATGAGCACTGTGGTGAAATTCAGAAGATGTTACTAACTGAAATGGGGCAGGGGTTGGGGCACACATTAAGTAGAATGTTTTTCATCTTTTCCTTTCTCCTTTACTTTTCCTTCCTTCCTTCCTTCCTTCCTTCCTTCCTTCCTTCCTTCCTTCCTTCCTTCCTTCCTTCCTTCCTTCCTTCCTTCCTTCCCTAACCTTTCATCCAGTGAGTGTCACCTGGGACTAGTTTGCCTGCCAGGCGACAATTGGCATATCTGGAGATATTTTTGGTTATCACACGGGGAAGGTCGCTACTAGCATTTGCATGGGAAAGGTCAAGGATGCTCCTCAACATCTTACAATGCACGGGACAGTGCCCCATGACAAAGAACTACCCAGCTCAAAATGTGAATAGTGCTGGAATTAAGAATCCCAGCATTTTGTCTAATCTTGACTAATTGTTAAAATGCAGATCATTGCTTCCGTTCAACTATGTTTTTGTTTTCTCTTTCTTCTGCTATATGCCACTTTCTCAAACCTAACAGAAAATTGAAAATTATGAAAGCATTGGGAAAATAAAGTTGAGAAGCACAGAGGAAAAAAAAAAAGAAAAGACTGATTTCATCTTCTCCTTGTTTTGCTTATCCAAAGATCATCTCAATTGAAAAGAGAGATGGTATGAGGGTGTTAAATTAAACAAACAAACAAACAAAAAACAGAAAAAGTAGCTAGAAGTAAATTTAGAAAAATACATTAGAAACATTTTCTTCAAATAAGAATCTGAAAAAATTACCAAATTTATACATTTTACATTTTAGAGAATCAGTAAGATTCTGCCCTAGAAGATAAACCGACTTCAAATCCTAGGCCTACCAATTAATTATGTGCTCTTTCTACAAATCTCAATTATCTCAGATGTTGAAAGGTTGTAAACAGTCTGTCTCAGGGTTGGGGGATGATATGCAATATTACATGCAATATTCTAACAAACCCTACACCTGACCCAGAGTAGGCCTTAAGAACTGCAAAACTTTCAGCACAAAATGATCCCATCTAAACTTCTGAACCAAGAGACTTAACCAAACTTCTAGCATGGTTTCTAGAAGTATAAGGCCATGTTCCTAGAATGACCCCAGACTTCACATAAAATGTCTACCTGAAGAAGTTCAACCCTGCCAAGTGGATTTGCTGTTTGTTCCAGCCAAAACCTGGTAATAGGCGGATAGGCCCCAAAACCCCTCTTAGACACTTTAGAAAACTTGCACTGATAAATCCCTTCTCTGCCCCTTTTAACTGTAAATCTCTTACTACCCAGCCCTGTCTTCCCAAGACCTAGAGGTAATCTCTTTCAAATGTCAATATTCAGGAGATAGCTCTGGTGGGAGAGTAAGGGCCTAACTTCAGTGGGCACCTTGTTCTAATTTACACAACTACCTTCATCACAAAGACAGGAGAAGTGTGTTTCTCCTTTGGATAAGCACCAATTAGCAACCCAGACAACCGACTGACTCACATGGACCCAATCCCCCTCAATGAACCTGTGCCTTTCTTTTAGCACACTCCAGCATTTAAAAAATCTTGTGCCCTTTGTTTTCGCGAAGCTGAGCTCAGTTAACTCTGTACTCTCTTCTGAACTACAGTAGTTATCACGGAATAAAATCTGCCTTTACCACCTTTTACCCTTGTCCAGCTTTGTTTCTCTTGGACAGACCTGACAAGCAAAAACAGCAACAGGAACAGTAGTTGTCCAAATGTAGTGGTTTCCTACAACTCCCACGGGAAGAATAATGAAAGGATAATGAGATATCCATGAATGGGAATTTTCTTACAGAATATTGTTCTGACCATTAAAAAGAGAGAGAAAAGTCCAATTAGCTAGGCTAAGGCTAGATATTGTATACATTTGTTTTCGAATGTATTGTCCATCAAAGATAACTCTGTACTGGTTACCACAATCTGATCAGAAAAACATTTTATGAAAAGTAAGCTGAATGACAAAAAGCAGATTCCTAAAATGATTATACTGATATGATTTCATTTATGTACTTCTATTGACATGACAAAATCACAGAAATAGAGAACAGATTAGTTGTTGCCTTTAACTAAGGAAGGAGTGGTAGGCTGAAAAGAAATGGTTATGTCTTTAAAAGAGCACCATGAGGGATTTTTGTTTTATTGGAAATGTTCTGTATTGACTCTATTAATGTCAATATCCTTGTGGTGATATTGTATTACAGTTTTGCAGGATGTTATGGGGGGAGGGAGACAGAGCAGGTATTACAGTGGAATGACTGTATTATTTCTTACAACTGCATATGAATCTACAATTATCTTAAAATAAAAGTCAAAAGTTACGGTAACAAACATGTTCAGACCAAAAAAAAAAAAAAATGTGTTTGAACACCATTTTTTTCCAAATTAAAAAAACAATTAAATCTATGATGATTTATAGATAACTTACCTTTACAACTAGATCTTAGGAACAAATTAGTCGATGATCAATAGCTCTCTGATTCAGTAAAAATCTTTAGAGATAAGCCAGATACAAACAGGAGCAGGAAACAAGTGGCAAACAGGGTTGAAATTTCAGTCAGAGGTGGACTTTCCCACTGATAATTTGACTTAACTCAGTAATTTTCCACATGACAACAAGGAAGGGAACCAAATACAGGGGACCCATGTAGGCAAGTCACAACCTAAAGAGGCCATGAATATCACACTCAATCTCAGTTGCGTCTGTTCTAAAATAGAAAATAGATGAATTTTCAGAGTGTCCTACTTAGAAGTGGTGGTGGAAAAAGAGATCATACGCATCTTTTCTCCCACCTCTGCCCTTTCACTCCAAAACATCTAAACTTACAGACTCGATCTTAGAATTTGGTACAAGGGTTGATCACTTTAATGTAAGCAATACAGTTATATTAGGATGGGTTTAAGAGTCTAGTCCAGAATCCACTTTGAAAACTACTTTTACTCAATATACTACCATAGTCACTTATCATACCCAAAACTTTTGGAAATCTAGGCGCTTAGGAAGGGCAGCCTGGATGGAAGAGGAAGGCAGGTTCGAGCAACAATCCATGAGTCGTAGTAGTTCCAACTCACTAGTAGTTTGCTTTGAGACTTTGTATCTTTATTGATAAACTGAGAAGCCCAAACTCTTGACTTGAACATTCTTATTTTTAAAGTATAGGAATTTGAAGATCAGGGTTGGGGCCACTGGAATAGGAATAGAGACCTAAGCACACAATTGCAACTATGCACTTGACACAGACTTTTCTAAGAGCTAGACTGTCTCTATTTTCATCTTCATATTCTTCTATGATTTTCATTATAGGACTGTTTTCCAGGAAGGGAGTGAGGCAAAGAAATAATTGCAGATTGTGTAAAATTAAGTCTCCTTTTTAAATAAAGTAAATAAAATCTCATGCCAAAGATTAGAGTTTATAAAGATTAAAGGATGACGTATGGTCATCAATCTTTCCTTGGCTCTGCTTGCTAGCTTTTAAAATAATCTAGTAAACTGGATTTTTTTTTCAGTAAACTGAATTTTGTATAATTCTATGAATTAATTAATGTGTACCTAGTGGTTAATTTTAAAAAATATCTTTACATATGCTGCCTCATTGGATCCTCAATCCTACGGCAATAGCCAGAATCATGTGTGTGAGCAGACCATTGCTAATACTATCTGTTACAGATTAGGGATTGTTCACCTTTGTCTAATGGTATGGAGAGGCTTAGTAAGAAACAGGTCAAGAATTAAGGAGATTGTATAGGATAGATATCACTGGTACTTTGAGTGATGGGGTTGGGGTTGGGGGGGAGGATTAAAAACCTGTTCAGAGTAAACTAAAATGGGAATGACAGATGAAACAATTGAAGCAGCTGGTGTAGACAAGCCTTTCATGGAGCTCTTCTTTAAAGGAGAGCAGAATAATTGCAGAGAGTAGGTAGAAGACAAGGAAACGAAGTAAGGGAACACTATTGCATCTGTGAATGCTGATGGGAATAATAAGGTTATTATTAGGGGGAAATGGACTGGTAATACAAAAGGTAGAAGAAATAGCTGGAAAACCCCTGGGAGAAGTAGATGTTAGCTAGATTATGAGTTTTCATTGCATATGTGGACATGGCATCTGTGCTGAGAAAAGGAGTTCAAGATCCAATAGAGTATGAGCAAAAGCAGAGAAAGAAGATTCTAGGGCCTTTCAGAGCTAGTAGGAGATGAGCGGTCAGATTTATTAGAGGAAATGTTCTCTCACCAAGCTTAGTCTCCTTTTAGAATGTTGTTTCCCATATAACAAAATCCTTCAGCCCAGTTAAAATGTTTCGGGAAGCTGATATAGGGGTGTAGTGGGATCCATTTAGTGGGAGGAGGGGGGAGGGGGGAGGTTCTACTGGCCTGGCACTTTGACAGTGGTATAACCATCCCTAGATCTGCCCTTCCCTGCTCAGTTTTGACTAACCATGCACTTTGAGGGGAGAGTAGAAGGTGTGCATGAGGAGGTCAGGGAAGACAGCTCCAAAACTTCACCAGTATTACTGAGCAGAACATGGACATTTGGTTAAGCACAATCCAATTTCTTGTCCAGAACCCAGCTTATCATCTGCTAGCAACATCCTCAAAGGCATTTAAAATGGAAAAGCTACAGGCATCAGGCTTTAGACCATCATTATTCACGAGGGTTTCCAAAGGACCTAATACCTGCAGCACAATGTTAGAAATAGGCCAGCAGGGAATGATGTTCCTTAAAAGGAGGAATATGCTGCCCTACTCATTTCCCAGTATTCAAGGTATTATCCGTTCAGTTTACAACTTTAACCCATACATCAGCTGATACATATTCAACTCTTAGCAATCTCTGTATAATTGGTGAGGAATTACTTCATACTGTATAAAAATCCAAATCTCTTTCCAAATGTTTTTGTTTCCTTTCCAAGACTTATGATTTTATGGTCAAGGATCAGCAACAATCTATGGTACATTTGCTGTCTCTCATGCCCCTTTAGGGAAGGTATCACCCCCTCATCATTTTATACAAAAGGACACACACTTCAAAACTCCAGTGGTTTTAGGGACATTACTGTCTTTGAGGGACAGCAGGGCAGGGTAGGCCTTGTGTGATATGACCCTCCCTGTCCTCACTGGAGTCTTCTCTTCATTTCTTTCCTCCCTACTTCGTCTATATTCTGTTAATACCCTTCCTCCCTCCCTGAATGCCCCACATCCTGCATGTTCTTCTCCTCTGTGCAGAGTAATTACTCCCCACTCAGAAATCTTAGCTTAAGTTCACTTTCCCCCAGCAGACTTATTAAGCTATTTTCTCAATAAAGAAGACATTTTCACACTCACCTCCAAGACCACATAACTTTCCATCTTGTTACTCAACTGTTCCCAAGATACTATCCTCAGTGCCTTCAGTTACTGTGACTTGCAGCTCTTCTCAGGTCAAATGTAATGCAAAGAATCAGGAAAAAGAAAGGATCATATGTCTCTGCCTTTTTCTTCCTCTGGAACATTATGCTTCATACAGCCTCTCCACAGGTAGAGAGCACAGTGGCCATTCAAGTCTCACTGGAAATTCCAACTGAGGAGTCTGATTGGCCTGCCCAGGTCAGAGGTGCATGCTGGATCTCATTCTGAGCAGTCTAGGGGATGGGTTATAGTGGCTGGCTGGTCCTGGCTCACTTACCCCATGTATATAGCTGTGGGATGTTGGGCACCATGATGGACTGCTCCACTAGAACACAAGAAATGGGGAAAGATCAAGTGGAAAAAAGAAATGTCATTGTTAGGAAAAAATAATAAAGAATGATGACAGGTTTCTCTTGCTATCCGAAAGTAGAGCACACCTATGAAAACTTTTATAAGCAGAAATGATGTAAAGCAAAGAAGACATCACCCTTCATTTACATGATAAAAATATTGAGCATTCCCAGACCCACAAAAGAGCCTCTTTTAGATCTTTCTGATACCTTAGGACACATCCTGCTACCCGATGCACAAAATAAATCAAGAGAAAGCACAGATGCTCATAGACACAGTTCAAAGCTCTGGCGGCTGGAGGTTGAGATGCCGGTGTAGTTCCGAGAAGGAGCCTGGTGGCACCACTTTTGCTGCAGGGGTGTTCATGCCGCCTCTGTCACAGCTCACTGCAAAACAAAGGATGAACGCTACTTTTGCTTTTTGCCTTTTTTGTAAAATCAAAAATACTCTTTGGATTTTCTTTTGGTTAGCGAAAGCAGGTAATGATGAAGTCTTTCGTAAAAGCGAAGTGGTATTAACACCAACTTCCACAACACGGGGGATGCCTGTAGATAAAAAGTATAGTTACCAGAATTAAGATAGTGAAGCAAATTTGCCCTCATTTACAAAACTTACAAAAGAGGCTAGAACTTGCTAAAGTACTAAAAACATTTTATATGTGTAAATGTAAATAAAAATATACATATATATGCATACTATCTTCTACACATTATATATGTATATTATATATATTACCATATATATAATATACATCCATACAATCTACTATACATATATGTTATGTGTATATGTGTTTCTTTCTAATTTCTTTCTAATATACAAATATATATTTCTCTACTTAAACATTTGAAAATTCTAAAGACCCTAAGGCATTTCCAAGGAGAAGTACAAAAGACCTTGAGCAGATACTTGCCATTTCTAACTATTCTGTAGTCCTCTGAAACAAGTTAGCAACTCAGATTTCTATGTCTTTGAGCACTTCTAGAAAATCCCGTTTAAGAACATTGTTTCCTCTTATAGCCCTTTGGCTGAAAACAAATTGTAATAAAAAGAGTGACCTGTGTGTGCATTTCTTACTTATGATGGTATATGTGAAAGCCAGAGGAACAAGGGCAACATCCTCTGTGTTCAAACCTTTACCTTCATTATTCTTATTATCTTTAGCAAAGAATGGCTCTTGCCAGAGTCATACCCCTGCCTTTAGCCAGGAGCAAGTAGAGATTTTGAGATTAGCAGCTGAGATAATACATGATAGTCAGTTCTTTACCTCGGTGGGTTTATGTAAGACTGAAGAGTGATGGCAGTTGCTGTATTAAGTGTTTTTGGGCAAAGCCAAGGTCATTACTAAGGGCATTAATGCTACTGGAGGAATCCCAGCATGTTCTTTGTCTGTCCGATTAGCCCGGATGTGTGTGTGTGTGTTGGTTTGTCTGCTTTAAATGAATTGCAAGATTCTTTTGGAAGGGAAACAAAGGGGAGAAGAAATTATAGAAGGGAAGGATGCCACTTGAAAGTGGAAAGTTGAACTAAGGATTGAATTGCCTTTCATTTTATTCAGTTATTTATTCATTTAATCATTGTGTTATTAAATTTACCTTATTAACTGTGCTCTTCTTAGTGAAGTTTTGCTCAGTAGCAGGTAATGTACACAGTGATGGGAAAATATTGCTAAGTAGATAACCTTGGTTTTTCACTTATGGACCCCTGTTTGGCACCTGGGTACAAGTTAGGTTTTTTTACGTCACCAGTTGCTGAAGGTGCTTTGCCATCCTCTCTGGGCCACCCTATAGTTCCAGCTACCAAAAGTGATACCAATGTTGGGCACCCCAAAGCCTGGCACTGTAGTGCTTCTATTAGGTGTATCACCTGGTAAGTACATTTATGAACATAACAAGAGAGATTCGTAGTTAGGACACATGGCCTGTAGAGACATGGAGCAGTGCATTTCATAGATGTACTCCTGAAATGGCTTTTACTATTGGGGTTGAGTTTTGGGGTCTATTCTCTGCTTCCTAACAGTAGGAAGGGATAAATTGATTGGTTAAAAAGAAATGAAATGAAGTGCTATGCTCTTAGTTTTTAAGGGAAATAAAAAATCCATGTTCCTTTAAAATAGAAAAGGGGGCATCTGTCTTTGATTTTTCAATGCTAACTTAATGCTAATACCCACATCATACTCAACGTGACCCTGGCAGATGTTTGATAATGAATCTGCTTAGAAATTCATCCCAGAAAGTAAAGTCTGCAGGGGAAATCCAAGAGCCTGGCATGTAGAAGCTAGCTTCAAATCAGCCCAAAGCCTGATTGCACACTTGCACTTGTACTGAGGTTTCCACCGGCCAGTTACTAAAAATATGAGCCATAGAGAGCCAGACACCTCCTTGATGCCAGCCTCTCTTTAGTCTTGCCACAGGCACCAATATAAACTGTACCCTTTACTGAGGGTTTGATACAATTAGAAACAGTATTGAATCTAAGGAAACCATGCCTAAGTAACTTTCTGTTCATAAATTAGCTTAAAAACTTTTACATTCTGCTAAATTTTGTATAATATGAATGGCAGTTTTAAAGATTTATCAGCAAAGCCTTAGGGAGATAGGGAAACGGACAGGCTGGTTGTTGGCAGTCACATATGGATTGAAGCAACTATATAAAATAATAACAGTAATAATAGTAATACAGTGAGCCCGTGGCAAGCATTTCTGTAGAGCTTTGAATTTCAAGGAAATTTTACAATTTTCTTTTTCGAATTCAACTTTTCTGCTTCATGATTATAGGAGAGAATTAGGAAGTTATTGTTCCCCCAATTTTGAGATGAAAAATAATGAGACCCAGATATAGGAACAGATTTGCCTAATGTCATGGATCTATTGAACCTATGATTCTCTCTGGTTCTCTTTCCACCAAACACCCTACTGTACCAAAGTCAGAAACCAAAGGGCAAATTTGTTTTGCCCTCTTGCAGGTAAGACCAAGTGCATCATGAACCGGCAGAGATTGCTCTGAATGGCACTCACTCTCCCATGGTTTGGTTTAACACTAGAGCCACACACAGGTAGCAGGGCAGTGACAGGAATGAGAGCCCCCCAGTCAGATCAGCTGGGCTTCGTTCCCAACTTAATCCCCACCACCTTTAGTCAATTATTTTCCTTCTCCAAATCTCCATTTCCTCAAATGTGAGATGGGAAATATAATCACATTTCCCCCAAAAGCCTTTTGCAAGGATTTACTAATTGAGGCAAATAAAGCATTTGGCCCCATGCCTGGCATACTGTAAGCTCTCTACAAGTATTAGTGGTTGCCATTATCCTAGACACATATATTGCATTCTTGTAAATGAAAGAAATCTTTCCACATCCACACATTGTCTTTGGGATTTGCTCAGGTGGGAAGGATGCTTTCTTAGAAATGAGAACAACAGTATGTCTAAAAAAAAAAAGAAAATTAAAAAGAGGGGACTGCTTGAAATCCAGGATAGATATGCTTATTGTTTTGCAAAGTACTTTAGCAAGTCTTAAAATATAGACAATTCTGGAACATGGTAGAAGAAGTAAGCTAAAATGCACTTAATAATGAAGTAACAAGGATTATAATTCTTTCTTAGAAATGGAGTTGGAGACAGTGGTGTTGATGGAGGAGGAAATAGGAGGAGAAGAAAGATAAAAGAAAGATCCAATTAGACAACTGGAGAGAATTTCCCATAACTTATTGGCAAGTAGAAGGCTAAATAGGACAAAAGACAGTACAAGTTTGTCATTTTAGAAAGGGGGGCACCTGGGTGGCTCAGTCAGTTAGGCATCTGACTCTTGATTTCAAATTAGGTCATGATCTTGGGATCTTGAGATCGAGCCATGTTGGGCTGCGAGCTCAGCGGGGAGTGTGCTTGAGATTCTCTCTCCCTTCCCTTTGCCCCTACCCTCCTGTTCTCTCTCTCTTTCAAATAAATAAATAAATCTTAAAAAAAAAAAAAAAGAAAAGACTGAGGTACTTTAGGGCAGTGATTTTTGAGACTTGTTACCTTTTTTGGACTGTTTACATGTCTCAGTACAGGTCTGTTTCATGAATCACCCATGTGCTAGCGTGCATTGTGCAACAGGGAGCAGAGACATCAAATGGGGAAGGCAGTGGTGTGGGGAGGAAGGAAGGCAGAAACCGCTGGAGGCTTCCCACCAATGAAGGGCGGAAACTCATGGGGCCAGTTGCTGCAAACGTGCACACCCATCTGAGCAGGCTCCTGGATGTCCGGGGTGCACGGAACGCAGGAATTACAGGAAATAATGACCCCAGAAGACCAGAGGAGGTGGAGATGTCTGAATTATGCACACATAAGGTACACACATTCATTAAAGTGCGCATATCACATATTTCATACAGTTCTCACACAATTTTTACAGGAATTCATGTTTTATGTCTATTGTTTTCTTTTTAGTTTGCTCAATTCATTAAGTCCTTTATTATGCCAATTGACAAAAGCAGAAGCATTAGGAGGCAAAAAAAATGTTATTTGTTTCCCAAAGTTGTTTTTTCCCTCTGGATTTAAAGGAACACAGTGGCCAGAGTTTCACGTTGCTTTCTAGACTTTATATTACTCTCCTTTACTACAGGATCAACCCTTCTCTACAGTTGTGTGTTGTGACACTTAAGAAGTGGCACTGTGGATGAATAAGAAAGAATGGAGCAGCTCAGCATCTCCCCTCCTTCTACTTTCTCCTGGAGAGCTTATCCAGTGAGCCCAGATCTCTAACTGGGCTTTCACGGCAGCTGCCAATGTGCCTGGTTTCTAGAAACTTCTGATTCCTCATAGGGTAATAGTTAAAGGCCCCACAGAATCTGCTGCAAAATGCTAGTCTCATTTATGTTAAATAAAGCATCGCAATCTGATGGCTTTTTAGAGATCAAAGCTACAGTTTTCATCAGGCGGACTTAACCTATAGAATAGTGTCACTGAAACGCCTGAATTGTTTTGCTCTAGGAGCCATGAAATGTTGCACACTATTGATACTATGATCTTTATTAAATTATAACATGTTTCACGGATTGCTAACACTAATAAGGTCCGTAGTCTGCATCAGATAATTTGCCCAGGACATGGTAGGAATTATCACTCACTACAACCCTGTGAGGTATGAGCTAATACTTGCCCCATTTTAGCGATGATGAAACTAAGGCTAGCAGGTATGAACTCATTTTCTTAAGGCTGCATCACAGGGACGTGGCAGAATCCAATTCAGAACCTGTGTTCTTTACCACGACTCTGAACTGTGGAGCAAATCTGAACAGTAATGTCACCTGTCAATTCAATCTCACTCTGTGCTTGTAGAAGTTGCCTCCAGAGAGAAGGTGTCACCTTCATTCCTGGGACCCAGATGCAGTAGCTTACCCCTCCGTTCCTGCTGAAGATCAGAAAAGAGGGAGGAGGTGGGAGCTGAAAAGCCCCACATGCAATTTCATCTATCTGACATGCCAGGCCAGGCTGTATTGCGTGTCACTCCACATCAGGCAGAAAGCGAGGCCGAATTAAATCCGTCTGTCAAGACACCCAGATTTGCGGCAAGTAGAGATGCTCTTTACTCTTTATGCGAAAGCTCTGATTGAAAAGACAAAAAGAATTTAATCACTCACTCTACACTTCTGCTCTGGTAGCTCCAAGGTTTTTGACTTGCCTTCTCCCCATGCCTGCCCCCTTTCTTTGGAAAGCCAACATGTGCTTTGTCTGGGATAAGCCCTCCCAGCTAAGCTTCAATAATTGGATTACTCGCACGCTCTGTGAGTAGCTCTTGTAAGTCAGCAGTTTATGGAGCTGAGCAAACAGACAGGTGCTGGACCAGAAAGGGCACACTTTTCCAGGGTTGGCTCGGGGTCCTCACAATGCTTTAAAGTTTGATGGTCCGAAGCGGAAATGCCAGTGCAAACTGCAGGTGATGAAAAAGGACAGTTTAGGGGTGCCAGTCCCTCGGGCAGAGGGACACAGAACCAGAGGGCAAACATGCAGTTGGAGGACTTGTGGGTTTTTGCCCGAATCTCTCTGAATATCCAGTGAGATTAAGATCAGGAGATTATGGAAATACATTACCAGAGGCAAAGCAGGCTTCTCTTAGCACGACTGACTCAAATCAGTGCCCGGGTTTGGGCGACCTTGGTAAAATCTGACAGTGTAAATAACTATTTGTCACAAGTCATTAACCGGCTCTGTTGTTGAACTAAAAGAAGCAGAAGTAGGGGCCATTCATCTAAACGAGACTTCTCTGTCTGGGACAAAGTGGGAACCCCTGAAAAGTTGTTGACGTTGATGAACCAAAAAGTGAAGTGAGTCACTCCATTTCTGCACATGGAAACTCATACAATTCTTAAAAGGTCCCTGCTCCCATGTCTAGGTGCCACTGCCGTTATTGAACTAGAAGCTAAGACAGGCTGGGTTTGTGCATCTCAGGTGGATTCAGGACATCTCTTACAGAAGTTTTCACCTTGTATAGCTTTGTAATTATGTATTGCTTCCCCCCGCCCCCATGAGACCATGATATGAGTTCCTCTTACACACGGCTGCATCTTTTATCCATCTTATTTCCCTGGTGTCCTGTATTGTTTTGTAGACAAAGTACTGAGTAAATACTGTGTATTAAGTGACATGAAAATGACAATCATTTTGGAGGCATCTTTTTCAAAAGGGCCTTCCATAGGTAGTCTCCAATCCTTACAGCATCCCTTCAAAATAGCGGTGTTCTGCATTTTACAAGACAAGGAAATTAAGCTAACGCATTAAGCGGGGTGCAGAAGGCTATATAGCTCCTAAGAGGCATAAGATAGAAGTCCATCTGAGGTCAGAACCTAAGTTTTTCCAGAAGGAAGTTAGAATGATGAAGAAAGAAAGGAAAAAAGAGTCCAAAACGTTCAATTGCTAGAAAACCCTGCTGTGGCTGTCTGCAAAACATTTAACCTTGACTGCCTCGGTTGTATTTCTGTAAAATGTGAGAATTGCCCATTGCCTATAGGTGACAGCTAAATTAGGTGACCTCCTGGGGCCATTTCAGCTACAGAAAAATAAATTTTTAACCGTTGTTATTCTTGGATTAACATGAAGTGTTGTTGAAGACAATATTGAAATGTTTTTCATTTTCCAAGAGAATTATCCTGTGGTATAAACATGCTGTAAATAGCTCAGTTTGTTCTCTGGTCTAAATATTTTAAACACATTTTTTTAAAGATTTTATTTATTTATTCATGAGAGACAGAGACAGAGAGAGAGAGAGAGAGGCAGAGGGAGAAGCAGGCTCCCAAGGAGCAGGGAGCCCGATGCGGGACTCGATCCCAGGACCCTGGGATCATGACCCGAGTTGAAGGCAGATGCTTAACCATCTGAGCCACCCAGGCACCCTAAATATTTTAAACACATTTAACTGAAACTTAGAATTCTCTAAGGTAGCACCAGGTGACTCAAGAGATCTGAAGTTGGTGGACAAAAGCTCTAGGAAGCCTGCTTTCTTGAACACATTCTTCTTGTTGGCAATTAAATATCAGTGAAGATAGAGAGTTGCGAATGACCAAGTTGAAATGACACAGAAGCAGATTGTCAGATTCCTATTTTCCAGGTACAGAATCATCAGTTTTGAGTAAGGACCAAATAAAAATAGAGGAGCGCTAGTGAAAGGAGCTTATTTTTCTTTCTTTTAGGAGATAGGCAGATCTTATCTTTCTTTTAGGAGACAGGCAGATCTTAGGCGAGAGAGTCTGATCACGAAAGGCAGGGGTCAGGAAAGAGGTGAGGCACAGAGCTCAGTGGAAATTGCCTTCAGGACCAAGTTCAGATCAGTTGAAGAGAAGTGATGAGAAGAATGTAGCTCAAATCTCATTAGAACACTGAGGTCTGGTAGTTGGTTCACCTGTTGAATGACGGGGCTCTACCTAATGGCTCCATTCTTCACTCTTTTATTCTCCTTTGAAACCCTTGCAATCTCTCTTCCACCCCTATCATTCTAATGGGAGTTCTGTCTTCAAGATTACTCTAATAATTGTAGTTGAAAACTGCAAAATATCCTGTAGGGCAAAGAATTTATACTGCTCCATGTTCCCTAGTAAACATATACATATTTGTTAAATAAATGAATTTAAAAAATGGAGGAAGTAGACAAAGAAAAATGCAAAAAATGCCAAAGTGCGACAGAATGAATTTACTTCCCAGGATATACATTTTTGCAACAGAAGTCATGTGGAAGATTCTGTGGCTGCAGAAAGTTAAAAGTTATCCTATCACTGCCTGAAAAGCTTAAAATCAAGTCATAGTTACAAGACCATCGACCCACTCTTATTTCTTTCATTGCTTATTCTGAATCAGATGAAGATATGTCTTCTGCATGCATGATTACAAGTGCAGGATGGAGACTGGGGGAAAAGAACTAAGTTGGGTGCAGGACTAAATCTATGTGTGTGGGGAGATGTGATGTCACAGTTCTGCAGGTGCCAGGCTGTGTTGCACAAAGAGCCATACAGTTCAGGTCAGGAAACCTCCTTTGTCTTGTTATCCACACTATCTGCAACGCCAAGCATGTAAGTGGATATCATATAAATATTTGGTGATCGATTAAAATAATTAGTGCATGCATGAATGCAACTGGCAGTATTCTAGGACAAATAACACACACACACCCTTCCACCCACACACACAAATTCGAGACTATCTTTTCATTATGGGTTGAATCTGAATAGAGGCTAATCAATGCAAAATAAATGAAAAGTGATGTAATATATTTAGGCCATGATTACATGGTCTACATTTCCAAGGAAGGCCCTGGTATTCATCAGACAAATGTGGCCTCAGGCTTAAAAGTAAATGCCAAAGTAAGCCAGAAGTGTGCCATAGATTTTACTGGCCTCCTCTGTCCTTCTCCCAGAGGAGTAAAATATATAGACTTGTGTTTTCTCAGTTTTAACTTTAGGGCTGACATCCATCACTGCTCTTAGATGGCTTAGGGAGAGGAACAAAGGCACACCATCTCTTTTCTCTTTCCTCCTAGCTGCCTGTGCTTTGCACTTTTGTTAAGTCATTTTGGTCTAGGTGTGATAGATTCTAGTTTGGCTATCATACCATCATCAATGAGATGGTGCTAAATAAGTCATCCACAGGGCTGTCCCCAAGCCCTGCCATCCTTCTTCCCTTTCCTCACATATGGGAATGACTATGGAGGGATTTATGCGGAGATGCCTTTGGGCTTCACAATCAGCACTGAAGTGTACATTTGCAATGTAGGATTTGTCCAATATTATCAAAACTCACCAACCCTGACAGAATATGGCTTCTACTTATAGCTGAAGTTTATTTTAATTCTAAGAGTATAAATAGAAAATGAACAGGAAAAGAGCCAAGATTCTTTCTTTCTTTCTCTTTCTTTCTTTCTCTCTCTTTCTTTCTTTCTTTCTTTCTTTCTTTCTTTCTTTCTTTCTTTCTTTCTTTCTTTCTTTCTTTCTTTCTTTCTTTCTTTCTTTCTTTCTTTCTTTCTTTTTCTTTCTTTCTTTCTTTCTTTCTTTCTTTCTTTCTTTCTTTCTTTCTTTCTTTCTTTCTTTCTTTCTTTCTTTCCTTCCTTCTTTCCTTTCCTTCCTTCCTTCCTTCCTTCCTTCCTTCCTTCCTTCCTTCCTTCCTTCCTTCCTTCCTTTCTCTCTCTCTTTCTTTCTTTCTTTGCTTAGAGGCTTACAGCTCTGATACTAATGTTTGATAAACAGAGATGGCAATGGAAAAAGAATCAAATAATGGATGTAAAATCCATCATTAACACACAACCATATGAAATTATTCACTTTATCATCCTGTCCTAAACATGTCCAAGTAAACCCTGGGCTTGTAAGAGTGATTGTTGACAAGTAGTAGAAAACAATTAGGAAAGGCTTTTTTTCCTTTTATTTCTCCAATAGTGAGTTGGAAACACTGTCAATGACATAACCCATAAACATTCCCCCAGATTCCTTACTAATATAACCCTGATTTTATTCATTACGGCAATCTATTCAGCCCCAACATCCCTCACAGCAAAGCATACCATTAGATGTTCAATGAGATGAACTGGAGCTTCCTGGGAAAACATTTTCTTTTCTAATAAAAAGTTCAGGTGTAGCTGGCACCTGTCTTCCCTCTTATACTTACTTTAAACATGAACATGATGTCTGAGGTTATCATAATGACATGGCATGAGAATGACATCAACATGGTAAGCATAGCAGAAGGAACAAGCTTATGCTCCAGACGACATCAATGTATGTCTGAAATCAACGTCTGTGAACATCTACCTCTTATTCCTTCAGGAAAAATAAACAAATAAAAGAAACTAAAAAAAAAACTTGTTTGCCTCAGCCATAATTTTTCTGTTACCTGCAGGATAATACAAACTAAGTGAAAGATAAGATACAGTTCCTGACAATGGCACTGGACTTGAAATAGTCAATAATATAGTTCTTTAAAATGGCACGTGGGTATGAATTTCAGTCCACAAGTTCAGGTGTGCAAATCATATGATTGCTGTTTTATTCCACCAGCAGACTAAAAAACTAATTCAGCCTTTCCCGGTGTTCCTCCCAACCAAGTTTATCATACAGTTTCAGAGTCCTGGGCGTTGGGTCAAGGAATAAGGGAAGCTCCCTGAGTCCTCATTCATACAGGTTGAATGGAAATGTCATTGTGCCCATCAAATGGCCTCAAGTCCAGGGGAGTTCTGCTGCTTCTATAGCCGCTGAAGGTCCACAAATTTTTGTGAGATTGCCTATGACTCTATTTCCTCAGATTTATACCACAGTTGTTCTTTTTTAGAGTCTTGACATGTCCCTGGCGGTGCTTCTAAGAAGAAAGATGTTTGATGCTAGCTCTCTTTTTCCAGGTGAAACCTACAGAGCTCTAGCCGCCTCCTGCTCTCCCTCTTTCCTTCTTTCCCAACTTCTCCCTGGGAAGATGTTTCCAGTTGGTAGAAATCCTCCTTTCCAGCATCACCAAGGGACTCTATGTCTAGGCATCCCATTCTTTCTTCCTTGTACCTCATCCGCTGAAACACAGCTCCTTCAGTTTTCCTAGGCTTTAGAAATAAAGCCAAAGTATTTTGTGCTCTTCTGGTTTCCATTCTTGCCTCAGCCCTCCCCTGCGGTGGTGAAGCATGGATCGAGCACATTGCCTGAGTAGATGACAGAAACACAGGAAGTTATGGAGAGGAATTAAAGCAGTGACAACAACAAAACGATTGCTATTTAATATACGGATACATGGTGAGAGGTGGAGGGTGGGTTATACTTCCTAATGGTGCTGAGCCTCTGGCCGCTTCTAAGCTGGTCCAAACAAACTCGAATTAAGCCAGCCCCTGGGTACCCTGGGTGCCCTGGATAGTTTTTGTACCCAAGGTTGTCTATCATGCAGCCTTCAGGGCTATTGATGGGATGGTAGAGAGTGTGACAAATAGGATAAAAGCCTTATTTAAGGAATTACAATAAGTAGGATGTGTTCTTCTAATTAGTTACCGTTTTGTAAGTCAAAATATGCCCATCCCTATCTTAGACGCTCATGAGAAGGGGAGGGTGGTAACAGTGAGGAGATTAAAAAAGAGCGAATGACCCAGCCCCTGTTTTGATTTTTCCACTTCCATACAAAATGAAACAGCTGGAAGATAACACAAAACAACGCTTGATCAGGTGAAGCAATTAATTTGTACTTGTGTGTGTGTGCGCATGTGTCTACACGCACACATATTTCATAGTTTATAGCTCATGGCTGCATGGATCCAAATTTATCCCCTTCTTTCCACCTTGAATGCCAACACTCTAAACTCGACCGTGATTCTTTCTTACTTTAGTTACTGCAACAGCCGTCCTCCCTCAATATGGTAATTGCTAGATTTAAAGTCTAAAATACTCTCATCATATTGAAACCAGAACGCTCTCTTGCAAACACAAATCTGAAAATATCACCTGCCCACACAATTCTCTTTAAAAACATTCTCATACTTCAAAGAGTAAATTTCCCCGTTCAAGAGGCCAGAAGTCCCAAATCAAGGTGTCAGCCAGGTTGATTCCTTCTGAGGGCTCTGAGGGAGAATCTGTTCTCTGCCTCTCTTGCTTCCGGTGACTGCCTGCATCTTTGCTGTTCTTCATTTAGATGAAGTCTAAATGGCTTCAAGGTCTATAAGGCCATGCTCACCACCCACCGTCTCCACCCTGATGCATTCCACAGTTTTCACACAGACCCTCTTGTTCCTTCCAGGTGTCTCTAGGCCTCCAGAAGCCTCCCACTTGCTGTTTCCTCTTTTGCCATTTTAATCCTAATCATTTTCCCATCTCAGCTAGAAACTGACCTCACCTGAAGAATGGAATATTTTGCTGCCTCCCCAGTATCCACCCCTCCTACCCTCTACCCCAGACTCATACCTGATGAAGTTTTGCTTTTGTTCAAGCGTCCACCTTGCTCCCATAGGGCCCATGTCCTCACTGAAGGACCCCTCCAAGCTCCTGACATGGCCTGATCTTAAGACAGCCGTACTACCTGTCTTTCCAGTGAACCATGCGGGAAGCCATCCATTAAGTGGATTATTCGCAGTATTCTCTTAGCCAAGGGTATTGTTTGGGAGGCAAGCATGTAACTTAATTGGGGCTAATGGAAACAATGTGAAGTTTGTGAAAGGTATCTGGGAATATTTTCTTCCTTCTAAAGAAATAGGCATGGAAATAGATACCTCTTTCTTCCCCTCCATGTTCTGTGTAGGCGTAAAGCTACAAACTGCCACAGTCATTTACCCCGTATGAGAATAATGCTGTCACGCAGAGGGGGACAAACAACTGAGTGTGGAAGGAAGAAATGGAAAAGCATCCATCGAGTTAAGCTAACCCTGAACTCTACCTATACTTTGGACTTCCAATTATAGGCTCTGTATTAGTTTCCCAGGGCTGCTGTAACAAATTACCACACACTGTGTGCCTTAACACAACAGAAAGGGTAAATGTCCCAGTTCAAGGGGCCAGAAGTCCCAAATCAAGGTGTCAGCCAGGTTGACTCCTTCTGAGGGCTCTGAGGGCTCTGAGGGAGAATCTGTTCTCTGCCTCTCCTGCTTCC
Source organism: Zalophus californianus (assembly GCF_009762305.2). NCBI lineage: Eukaryota > Metazoa > Chordata > Mammalia > Carnivora > Otariidae > Zalophus > Zalophus californianus. Next base: position 19,911,240 of record NC_045600.1, read on the forward strand.
GGTGGCTGCCTGCATCTTTGCTGTTCTCTGGCTTGGAGTCGTTGCCCTCCAGTCTCTGCTCCCATTTTCATGTGGCCTTCTTCACTCCAAGTGTATCTCCTGGGGGTCTCCGTCTTCAAATCTCTCCCTCCTTACAAGGACACCAATTATTGGATTTAGGGTCAATAGGGAGAGAGAGAGTGTGTATGGGGAGGGGGGTAGAGAGGGAACAGGGGGAAAGGAAGAGAGAGAATCCCAAGCAGGCCCCACACCCAGCATGGAGCCCATCACAGGGCTCATCTCACAACCCTGAGATCATGGCCTAAGCTGAAATCAAGAGGCAGCCGCTCAACCAGACTGAGCCATCCAGGTGCCCTTATTTCTCATTTTTAAAAACATTTTCCGTCATGGTTTCTATTATTTGCTGCCAATGGTACCCTAGTCATTACTCCTCTCCTTTCCTTGCCTTCCAAATTTCAGGCACCCTTTCTTATATTCTTGCAAAATCTGGCTTACTCTGTCCTTGAATGTCATTCACTGTGCTCTGGTCGCTTCTGAATTGTTTTTCATTAGTCCTTGCAGACAGTTGGCTCACTCCCTTTGCCTGTCTCAACACTTAGCAGGGAATGTGACACATATTTTGTGCTCTCTAAGTATTTGTTGAATGAATAAATTAAATAGGATTTGAGAAATATATGAAAGTAAGAGATACTTTTAAATCATCCAAAATATTACTACCCACGTAAAAATACTGCAAATCTATTTTTGTAAATCTTCCTAGCATTTTTGGGTAAAGGTTTTTCATTCCATAATTATCATGTTGCTATAAAATTGTGTGCCCTGCTTTTTGCACTTTATATAACAAACGTTTTTCTATGTTATTACAGTTTTGATAAATTTTTTAAATAGTCATGCAAATTCCATTGAATGATTATACAGGAATGTACATGAACATTCCCTGAAGATGGGGCGTTTAGTATATTTTTGTCCTTTTTAAGATTTTCTTAAATTTATCATTCTTTATACATAAATATTTTCCTAATATCTAAGAATATTTCTTTAGCATTAATATAAAACTTGGTTAAATTAAATCTCCAGGCCCCTGAAGGGACGTAGAAATTCAGAGAAAGGAGAGATCTATTTTATGAACTGGAAAAATTGGGAAGGTTCCCACAAAGCTGAAGGAAAACGAATCAGATTAGAAAGCAAGCCGACCATGGACAGTCAAGAAGAGTGAAGCAGAGAGAGAGGCTGGCTTCCCTCCTCACAGCCTCATTTCTCACTGTGGAATGGGACTCTCATTTGTCAGGCATGGTGTCAGAACTCTGGCTTCCTAGGTTTTATCTGACTCCCAAGAAATTAAAAAGAGACAAACTCAGGTGTAAGAAATAAGGACAGAATGTACCACAATTTTCTCTTCCTGGCATCCCTCTGTTGGATGCATTTACAATAACATACATGTTTAGCTTGTTCTGGGGATATAATCACAAGTAACCTATAAATAAGCCATTGAAATGCAATCCCAGGTAAGTCTTTGGTGAGAAGAATTCATAGATAAAGCTTTACATTCTCATAATAAACAAAGTTATTAAGTGGATTAAATACAAAACAATGTAGTTTGGGCTTTTTCTCAAAGGAAGAGTAGAAAACAAAAAGAAAAAGTGCCTCATTTGATAGTATTATTTATTTCTAAACATTTTAAATGTTTGTATTTTCAGCTACACTGTCTGCTTTCCATCTGTAAACCAGTCACAGCTGGTAAGGATACTAAAGAGTGGCAAGCGGTTCTCATTGAGCTCTGCCACTTCCCTGCTTTGTGATTTAGAACAAAACGTGTGGTAGCTTTTTTCCCTCAGGATTTGGCTCCCCCATTCACAGATTGAAATGATTGGACATGATAATTCTTTAAATGCATTGCCCTCTAAGAATCTTTGGTTCCAAGCAGGCATGATGTAAAGCTAGACAACAAATTTGAATTAGTTGAATATTGATTCTATCCTGGCAGTAAGTTAATAAACCATAGCTGCAAAGAGTTAATTTTGAAGAGTAAACTTCCATTCAATTCACTGAAGTAGCCTGGGTTGTTGGCAGTCAGAGAAATGAAAGCTGAAATTGTTTACAAGAAAAAAATCCAGCATCCTTGAAAGTTTTCCATGGTTTATCCTAAAGAAAAAAAAAAAGTCTTTCTGAAATTCAGAGATTTCTTCCAAAATGGAAATAATTTGGACCCAACTGTATATGATTACATTTCATCTGTCAGAAGTAAAATGTTAAGGAAGGTTTGCAAATACTTCTTACGAATATCGTAGAAATTAAAAGGCAGTTGGCATCATGGCAACAGAGAACAAAAAGGAAAGCAATGATATTTGTATTAATAAATTCCTCCCCCTCATTCACACATAATCTGAGCTCTACTGATTTTAGTGTACTGAACTAAAGTATTTTACCATGAAATTTTTGTTGTACCTCTAAGACTTTAAGGGAAAATGGACTCTCCAGGATTACAACTCTTCTATAAAAGAGGACACCAGGAGTAAGGTTGCTATACTTCCAAGAGTCTGCATTGGCAGATGGCTTGCTATGTGTATGTTGCCACATAGTTTTAGTTTTCTCTTCTTCGGTCTCTCAGTGGTGAAATTTAGAGAACTGACTGTTACAAATGAGTCTAAAATATCTGAGAGCACGATGCTACTAACACTTTAGAGATATTGAGGGCCTTGAGTACATAAATGGCATCCAGCACTACCAAAATGCTGGGAATTACTTTAGATAGCTGGTTATGATTTAGCATCCTGGAAAATGCTAATACCTGTCCTACAGGCCATCGGGTAGACTCTATAATTTTATTAAGAAGTTAATGGTTAGTGCGGGAAAAAGATGTCAGAAGTTAACTGTCCCTTATCTGCTGTTGTTCAGTCAGATGCCATTCTCTATTTTGTGATTAACCCCAATTATGTCCCCTCCCCTTGAGCTGCAAAGCTTTATGTATTAGTGAGATAAACAGGGCCAAGGCCAGCCTTTGGAGGATATTGGGAGACTGAGTTCTAATTGCAAAATGACTACTTGTAAGTAGTGAGCAAATTCTTCAACATTTTTGGACCTCAGTCTCCTGTTCAGCAAAATGGGGATACTGACAATCTCACATGGATTCTGTGAGGATTAATTGAAGCAATGCATGTGTAACATCTAGCACAGTGTCAGAAGCATATCCAGGAAGCAAGGCCTTGTCTGAGTCCCCGCCCAAGGCTTTCTCCTCTGTCCTTCATTGTAATGTCTGAAGTTCAGCAAACTCAGTCACAAGCAAGGTCACTTGAGCAATGATGATCATAAACAGGACAAATTCAGTGAGAGATCTTTGAGTTCATTGATTTTGTGACTTAATCTTATATATAAAATTGGGGCAGAAACGCAGTTCATTGGAATAAAGTAAGGCAGATTTCGATAACGGGACCTGGAACTGGATCCACACATTAGTATGTAGGGAATAGCTAACCAGGGAAATGGACTATAATCGACAGGCAATGGAACATTTGCTAACTACTCTCCTCCAGTGGCAGTCTGGATTCCTCTCTCATTTACACTGGAGTTTGCATGATACCAGCTTGCTATAAAATAGCCCAACTTCAAGAATAAAAAGCAAGTAAAAAACTAAAAAGCAGAGCAAAACAAACATTCAAAATAAAACATAACCTCACTTGATCCTACATCCCCTCCAGCTACTATCTACTTCCTCATTTCCTCTTTATAACAAAATCCCCCAACAGAATTATAAATACTCACTACTTCACTTCCTCATCTTTCACCTTCAATTAATATTTTATCCCAAACAATTCAACAAAACAAGGCAGAGTCCATCAAGATGGTGAGGACATTACCAGGATGGGATAAAAATCCTCAGACTTCATATTGAAACAAGATGTACCGGTGAAATGGCCAGGGTCCAACTAAATGATTTGTCTGCTATTAGGAAAGTAGACAAATATTCTGGTACACTGACCTTATATTTACTTTAAATACTCTCTATAAGATTTCTAAGTATAAGAAACTCTACCTAATAATATTTGAAAGAAAAATTGTAAAATACACATGTAATGTATTGCATACATGTCTTATGTAGATGATTCCAGCTAATAATCCCCAAATCAATGGATGTTCTTCCAATGATTTCCTTCCTCCCGATCATGCAATCTTAGCCCAATAAACAACAGGAGGAAAAATGCCAGTCCAGTCATGCTTATATTCACTATGCTTTGAAATCTGTGTCAAATAATAAGAATTGATTGATTTGATGAGATTAGTATAAATTAGCTTTTCTAGAAACCTGCATTTTAACCTAGGGGAATCAGGGTTCTGGAGCCAAATGCTCACTTGGTAGAGATTTACCTTTGTGTTCAAGATCAAACTTAATTCAAAAATGTCTCATTTCCCCACAATTGATTCTAATGCCATTGCCTATTGGGAGTTCAAACCAAAACTGAACTCTAGTTCCCTAGAAATAGAAGGGGCAGGTAGGAACCACCAGATGAACAGCTTTGCTTATTGTATAATATCACACCTTTAAATCATGAAAATTCTAGGGATAATGAAAGTGTTAGGAAGTTTTAAAAAATGCAGGTCATGTGGAATGACAAGGGAGTAGTTGAAAAAACTCTCACATCACTTGCTGTTTATATATAAGATCAGATATATAATCATGTGTCCTGTATTTGAAAGAATGCAGGATTCTGTTTGCATTTTGAATAGCTTGGATCCCTAAGTACTGCACTAAGCCTAGAAGGAAACCGTCCAACTGCCATTTACATTCAGCCAGAGATATTTGAGGTGGAGACGAGCACTTAGCTTTGAGAACATGCTTCAAAACCATACCACCAGCTGCTTACATGTCTCTTCCCTGAGCATGCCCACCATTCCCTCCTAATAAGGTACAGGAGGAAGATGCTATTAAGCATGGGGCTCTGTGGGTTCTGAGACCAGACATAATTTCTTGCCAGATCATTTTGGTCTTAAAGATAGGAGCCAAAGGATTCAAATCCTTTCCTTGAACATTCCCACATGATTTACAAGGTTTTCCTAATTGGGGTTTTAAAACCATAGAATCCCTGTGCTGACTTCCAGACTCCTCCTCTGGAGAGCTAGTATATTATGGGAATAAGAAATAGTGTGTGACTTCCCTGGATGATGGAGCGAGAGGCCACTTGTTCTTTTCTGGAGACCATGAGTTGCTTCCAGATGAGGCTAGCTGGGGCTGTCAAGTGACCAAGTTTTCAGGTTATGATGGTGAAACTTTGCATAGATGAGGACAATCCTTTGCCTCTCAATTTCCAGAAACTTTTCCCTATTTTTTTCCTGTACATAATAACACCTATTTTAGTACAACCTAAGATTATTTCCAGCATCAAACACAACTTTTGAAATATTGGAGTTCTTTCCAGAGCCTCTAAGAGTAGAACAAAGTGCTAAACATTACATATGATAGAATGCTTTGGACTTTGTGATGTAGAAGAGGCCTGAAGAGAGAGAGCACCACAGTTAGGTTTCTTCCTTTCTGCTATGAACTGAATTGTGTCCTCCCAAGGTTTATGTTTAAGCGCTAAAACTCGGTGTGATTATATTAGAGGATGAAGCCTATAAGGAGATACTTGAGGTTAAATGAGATCATAGGGGTGGAGCCCTGACCCACTAGGATCAGTGTTCTTGTAAGAAGAGACACTAGACAGCCTGCTCCCGATCTCTGCCTTGTGAGGACACGGCCAGAAGGGGGCCATCTGCAAGTCAGGAAAAGAGCCTTCAGCAGATACTGAATCAGCCGGCGCCCTGAATCTTTGACTCTGCAGCGTTCAGATCTGTGAGAAAATAAATGTCTTTTGTATAAGCTTCCCAGTTTGCGGTAGTTTGTTATGGCAGCCCCGGGTAGATTACGTATTCTCTCTCAACCTTCACTGTCAGTTGCCAAATATTATTTTTGCTGGTTAAGACCTTTCACTAGTATTTGCATAAATTTATGTAATTGCCCGTTAATTGGGCTTCCTCTAAAGTCTCTGTTTCCAATATGAAACCAGCATTTGCTCTAATCTGTATCTCTTGTTACCTTCAGGCCCCTAGTCTCCCAGACACTTCGACTTAAAAGATACGGAGACAGTCCTGTAGAGTCTGATTGTCATCAGATTTCAATTTTTTTTCAAACAAAAATGTAAGGCCCTCTATCAAAGACTTACAATGTTCTGCATAGCCTGAAGAAATATTTGGGTTTTCTCTTTTAAGGATTTATCTATTTATTTATTTTTTAGAGAGAGAGAGAGCTTGCACAAGTTGGGGGAGGGGCAGAGAGAGAGAGAGAGAGAATCCCAAGTGGATCGATGCAGGGGCTTGATCCCATGACCCTGAGATCATGACCTGAACCGAAACCAAGAGTTGGATGCTTAACTGACTGAGCCACCCAGGTGCCCCAACCTGTAGAAATATTTGAGTTCCCTTAATCGGACATGCAAAGTTTGCCCCATCTTTCTTCAGCCTTCCTTTCCATATGGCCAGTAGTATATCTCTATCCCACAACCACACACTCTACAACGTAATAACACCTGCTTTCCGACCTTCATTCCTTTGGTCAACTGTCCCTTTAGTGTTGATGTTCTTGGCATCACAACAGATATAATATCTATATTGTTTCTCTTTTCAACTTAATTTTAAAATTTTGGAGAAATGGGGCCATCAACTTTAAACAGATATACAAATAGAGATAATCCAGTCATAAAGACAACTAGTGCAAGAAACCCATGTATGAGATGGGGAAGGAAGAGCAGAGGAGTGCATGCAGGAGAAGGAGGGAGACGGGGAAAGTACTTAGGTCAGAAAAAAAAGATAGCCTTAACAGACCAAGGATTTTTACTAATTACTCATGAAGATTTGGAAATACTATGAAAACAGCAGGGGAAATGAAAATCAGGTTATTATTGCATCATAAGCATAAAGGTAGCTATAGCGAAACCATTACATAATTCACATTTCAAAATATTTTTTAAGTCATTCTGGGAAAAAAATTCTTATGAAGTTACAGAGAAAACAAACAAATGAAACAAAAGACTTCTAGCTCTTGTTATTGGTATATTTGGAGGCCCAAGGAAACCATGCATGACAACCACAATGAAGATGTTGACACTCTCAGTGGACAGGCCAAAGAGAAAACTTACTCTATCCAGGCCTGGATTGTTCTTATAACAAGGGACTGTGAAAGAAGCTCCCTTCTAGGTTAGTGGCACTTTTCCCCAATCACCGTAACACAGCCTAAAGCTGTGGATTTAGAGTCACCTTGCGAGCATTTTACAGATGAGAGTAAAGAGAACACATTCTTAAGCTGCCAAACTTTTCTGAGTGCTAATATCCAATCCACACCAGGGCCAGGAGGAGGCAACCAGGAGACTCTGGTCCTCAGAAGGGTATAAAGGGATCTTGAAGGTAGCTGCCCTTCATCTTTTTCTAGAAAACAGAATTCAATGACCACCTTTCTGTTTTTGCTATTGTAGTGGATAGGTGTGGGCTTTCATTGTTTTCCTCTTTTACAGTGTGAAGTTCAGTGATATACAGATAGAGTTTTTGTTTTGTTTTGTCTTTTTTGAATGCCTTACTTAATCAAAAAAAGCAAAATAGTTACTCTGCCTAATCATTTAATTTCATATACCAAATAATCAATTTTTCTTCTCCCATCAAGCTGTATGTTAGTATCTCTCATGGTGACCACAAAAGCCAGGCACCTACTTTCAGGGATGCAGAGAGCAAACATTTCATAGTTTGCCAGTGCCATTTCAGATGATGATGACATTTGATAAAATTTTCCAGTAATTTGACAAATTGCCTTTTATAATTAAGTCTAACCAATATGGAATTTGTATTCTTAATCAGACTTATGACCTTACTATTATTGTAATGGAAATAGTTTCAGCCACTTCCAGCTAATGAAATCAGTCTTATACCTTTGACAATTTCTTACATCTGCATCCATAACCTCAAGCCCGGGGACCATCCTCCATGCAGCAAAAACACTCACTACTGGGAAGAAATTCACTTTAGCTGTGCATCTGATCTTAATTGGCCAGGCATCTGTGAAGGACACATTTAGCACTGATCATTGAAGAGAAGGGTAGATTCGACCACTTATAAGCAAAGTGGAAGGAACAGAGACATTGCCTCCCCCACTTGAGATAAGGAAACTATATGATATATTAGCATGTAAAATGAATTATAGCAGAACCTAATAATCTTTCCCAAATGATTGATCATACAGTTCGATTAAAACTAACATGTCTGTGTTGGCCAACATTCTGAGCTGTTTCACCAACATTTTTTCTTGGAATGAAATCCAGTGAAAGAAAGTACTATATCCATCTCCTTTAGAGTAAATCATACCTACCTCTTATAATGACCAAGAGCCATTATGGGAATGACAGACTTATTTCTACCCTGGCTGCCATCCTTACCTATAGTTAAAGTAGGCTGTCATATAGGAGATATTTTCAAGGCAGCCCAAAAGGCTTCCCTGGATTAAAAAAAATAATTTCTTCACTGACTATCAAGGTGACCAAAATGCCACTGCCCATCCAGCAGACCATTCATTCTTCATTCATTCATCAAACAGTACTAAGTACCTAGTATATGCCAAGTCCAGCTAGGATTAAAAAAAGAAACACAGATTACATTCCCACCAACAGTGCACAAGGGTTCCCCTTTCTCCACATCCTATCAACACTTGTTATGTTGTATATTTAATAATAGTTGTTCTGACAGGTGTGAGGTGAAATCTCATTGTGACTTTGATTTGCATAAGTCAACCTAAGTGTCCATCAAGAGATGAGTAGATAATGAAGATGTGATACACACACACACAATAGAAAATTATTCAGCCATACAAAGAATGAGATCTTACCATTTGTGATTTGTGACAATACAGATGGACCTCGAAGGCATTATGTTCGGTGAAATAAGTCAGACAGAGAAAGACAAACACTGTATGATCTCTCTCATATGTGGAACCTAACACATATATATATATATAGCTAAGCTTGGAGATACAGAGAATTGATTGGTGTTTGCCGGGGGGGTGGGAAGGATGGAGGTGGTGGGAGAAATAGGTGAACTGTTTTTATTTTTTGGTTTGTTATTTAGTTTAAATAAATTGAAATTTAAAAAAAGAAACACAGAAAACAAAAATAAAACAAACAAAAAACAGAGACAAAAAATAGAGCTTTCAATTTCAAAGCTCCAAGTCTAGTATGAAAAATGAGAAAATATACATAATTAAAATACAGTGAAAGGGGGCTATGATACATGTAAGAGAGGTGTGGGATTACAACATCATTAAGGACTTCTTATTGGAAATTGCAATCATTTTTTCTTTATAAGAATCTTTAAAAAAGTTGTTACTAGGTTTTGGGAGAGGTGATGCATTATTAGACATTCAGCTCCTTACTGCTTCATGTAAAAAAAAAACATATTCTTTTTTTTAAGATTTTATTTATTTATTTATTTATTTATTTATTTATTTATTTATTTATTTATTTGAGGGAGAGAGAGAGAGAGAGCACACAAGCAGGGGCAGCAGCAGAGGGAGAAGCAGACTCTCCATTGAGCAAGGAGCCCAATGTGGGGCTCCATCCCAGGACCCTGGGATCATGACCTGAGCTGAAGGCAGGTGCTTAACCAACTGAGCCACCCAAGCACCCCCAAGAAATCATATTCTAATAGCAATTAAAAGATCTACATTTTAGTCCCGATTATGTTTTTAACTAACTGTGGAGTATTAAACTTACAGCTTGATAATCCTTTTACATTTGTATACCTGGCATAATCATCACTCACCAGGATGTAAAATATTTCCTATTTATAATAGAGTTTCATGTCTTATTAGTTGTCTTTACTATTTCTCAATTTTAGGGAGGGGAACTTGATTCTTAGCCGTCTGTATTATTCTGTAATAATAAAAATGAAAAAACCCTGAAATATTCAAAGAAACCCTCTTTTGCTTAACAACGTAAAATAAGAAACTGCAGAAAACTCTATGTTCTATTCAAGCTCAGTTACTGAGAATTTCTAATGGTGGCAATTTGTAAAAATAGTAGAATAAAATGCAAACATTTAAACCAAAATCTGCCAATCACTGCCTATGGCCCTAGACAAGTATCCTTTTTTTGTGTGTCTCAGTTTCATAATCTGTAAAATAGTGAAATAATAATCCTTAGGCTATATACCTTACAGGAAAATTGTAATGATCAAATGATAAAATTCATATGATAATCCATTTAAATTGCAAAGGGCTATAAAAAAACAGTATTACCTGTTTTCTCAGACAAACTGGTTTGGAACATTTCAAATTTAATAAATCAATTTGATTTATTCCCAAAGGAAATAGTTCCTATCTCTTGATTGGGAAACTATTGAAATTTTTTCTAATAATCAACTGTTTATACTTCATTTGCTCTTATTCAATTTCATCATGTTAACAAATATCTTCCTTCTAAATTCTTTCCCCTTGGGTATTTATGCTTTTCTGCCACAGCAGTGATTATCTGTGATATATTAGAAGGAAATTTTACTGGAGTAATAAGACCATGATTATTGAGCCTCATTCAGAAGTGTCTCTCAAAAAGAACTAGTAAGCATTTTGCAATATATAGATGAGAGTCCTGTGAAATGCAAAGTTGATTGTAAAAATCACTCATTCTTTTGAACTTAAACTTTTAAATAGGACACACTTGAATTATGAAAACTATTCTTTGATACAAATGCCATTTATGGTGATCTTATACAAGAATCCCTGTTTGAATCCATACATATTTATCTCCCACAGACAATTTTGAGAATTTATTTTCCAAAAAAATTCATGTTTTTATTTTTTTCTATATACTACATATGCTGAGGTAGAGGACTAAACTTTCCAGAATGTGTAAGGATGCCTTTAAAAAAATCTCCTGAGTATGGGGGAAAGACGCCTAGGTACTGAAAAATTGAGAATCAATATCCAGATCAAATTATCTTGCTCTTCACTCAAATGGAATATTTTTCTTTTATTTTCTGAAAGAAATATGAACAGAAGGCAGAAAAGTGCATTATTTTGGAGGTCCAGCTACTTCAGATAGCAAAAGTTTTTTTCATATTCTAAAGTGAACAAAAATAAGGTGGGTGTTCATCCTCAATACTTCAGTGAAAATTCTTCTCTATGCACATTATTTCTCTGGGAAATCCAGATGTCCTGAATTATTTGGTCAACATAGTATTTGAAAGAAGCCTAATGAAAAACAATAAAAAGGGAAGACTTTATAAACCCTGAATGCTATAAAGGAGAAATTCTCTACACAGAAGTGTAAGGTAAACCAAGTCTGAGTGTTAACACTGCCACTTACTACCTATAAAAAGTCGACAACATGAATGGACCTTGAGCTCATTATGCCAAGCAAGATAAGCCAGACAGAGAAAGACAAGTATTGTATGATATGACATATGTGGAATCTAAAAAAATCAAACATGTAAAAAACCCACCAAAATCCCCAAAAAACTGAGAATAAAACTGGTTACTAGAGGATGGGGGAGGGTGCATAAGATTGATGGTGTTTGAGAGTACAAACTTGTGGGGTGCCTGGGTGGCTCAGTCAGTTAAGCCTCCGACTCTTGATTTCAGCTCAGGTCATGATCTCAGGGTCTTGATATCAAGCCATGTGTTAGGCTCCTTGCTGGGTATGGAGCCTACTTAAGATTATCTCTCTCTCTCCCTCTGCCCCTCCCCCACTCTCACTTTCTCCTTCTCTATCAAAAAAAAAAAAAAGAGCGCGGGGGCACCTGGGTGGTTCAGTCATTAAACCTCCGCCTTCAGCTCAGGTCATGATCCCAGGGTCCTGGGATCGAGCCCCGTATCGGGCTCCCTGCTCCGCGGGAAGCCTGCTTCTCCCTCTCCCACTCCCCCTGCTTGTGTTCCCTCTCTCACCCCGTGTCTCTCTCTGTCAAATAAATAAAATCTTAAAAAAAAAAGAGTGCAAACTTATAATGAGAACTAAAATAGCCATAGAAATTTAATGTACAGTTTATTGAACACAGGCAATAATATGTATTATAAATAAATAACGTGATAAATATTACAATGGCAACTATATTACAATATATAAATGTATAAACGCATGAAAGTAACACAATATAAACTTTAAATTTACACATTGTTACATGTCAGATTTAGCCAATAAAAAAATGATTAAGCCAAAAATTATGTGAGGTTTGTTTTTCTCATATCATGTCAGTCAGGATGGTTTCTGCTGCAAGTGACCAAATGCTAACTAACTAAAGGAGGCTCAGGCAAGAGTGTGTGTGTGTGTGTGTGTGTGTGTGTGTGTGTGTGTGTGTGTGTGTGTGTTTTATTTGTTTATTTTTACATAACAAGAAACCTAAAGGAAGATTGTTGATTCCGCTCAGATTCATCTTCATCACTGAGTGCCCTGACTTCCTATCTCCCTGCTCTCCATCCTCATTATGTTGTCAGGGTCAACTGTTATGTCAGAAGATCGCTGTAGAAGCCCTGGATATCCCATTCTCACAGAAACTCTGAGAACAATGGGTTGCCCTTTCTTATTGGCCATTTTTTTAAATCATTTAATCAGAAGGAGAATCATGCCCACAGTTCCACTGAATGGGATTATATGCCCATCCCCAGTCTCAAAGAAGACTGGGAAAGAGTCAATTATTTTCAGCCATTATGGTACAAAGTAGGCTCTGCTGGCAAGGTCAAAAGGAGAAAGAGATGGCTGTAGGGTTGACAACAAGCAGTATCTGTCCACCACAAACATCCAGTTTACATAGTACAATGGAGGCTCAATTAGGTCACATGCTACATCATTTAGTTTAGTGTCTTGAATAAAGTAAATATATTGAAATGTACACCTTTATTGATTTGGGACTTTGGAATTAAAATACAAACCTCAGCCCAATGATCAATTTGGGCTTATAGGCATCATCTTGAAAAATAACATCTGAATGGCTTTTGGTGACCCAAGATCTGGTTTCAACAATTATTCCACAGGTATATTGTCTTATACTTGAGCCTATTTATATGCATATTACCTCCCTGAACTCTGAAACTATTTGCACTTGTGACCCACTGTGATAACTTGCCAATTATTTAAAAATAATTTATCAGTTATTATGAAAGAATGGAAGGAAGAAGCAACTTATTCTTTTGAATCTTAATTTTCTCATCTGTAAAATGACAGAAGCCATGTAAGCTTCATGACGATCTGAAGATTATCTTAGCTTGGGTTTCCTAAAGCAGAGCCTGAGAAGCAGATTTTTTTTAAATATTTTATTCATTTATTTGACAGACAGAGAGAACGCAAAATCAGGGGAGCTGAAGGCAGAGGGAGAGGGAGAAGGAGACTCCCCAATGCAGGGAGCCCAGTGCAGGACTTGATCCCAGGACCCGGGACCATGACCTGAACCGAAGGCAGGTACTTAACCAACTGAGCCACTCAGGTGTCCCCTGAGAAGCAGATTCTTATGCCAAACCTTCACAGAAAGAATGCTCTCAGGAAAAAGGAAATGTAAAGCATAGATAAAATGGGAAAATAAGTTAGCAAGGATGTTTTTCAATTAGAGACCAGCTTCACCTTGGCCTGAGCCCATGGAAAATTTAAGGAGCAAGAAGTAGAGCTGGGCCCACTTTGAGGCCAGGTAGCTAGCTATGGTAACTCCTGTCAGTCAGTCAGTCAGTCAGTCAGTCTGTCAGTCATGGGTTGTAGGTGGGATGAGGAGTGGGAGTGAGCAGTGTATATAGAACCTCCTGGATGAAGTGGCTCCCGTTTGATGGAGGGCAAGTCTCTATTAGTCATTGTCTGCTAATTGCTATGAGGGGAAGTGGTACCTGAGCCAGTAAAGGGAAGGATCTGAGCAATTCCTAGCCAGAAGTCAATGTACGGAAACTGGTCAGGGTGTCCTGGTTCTCCTGTTACGACTCACCATACTTGACGAATCATTGGGACATCCAGTGTCCCTTCTAAAGGCCACCGATGTCAAAGGCGGGCCATTCCAATTCACATAGGGTTCTCAACTGCTGGGGTTCATCCTGACTCCATAGTCTCCCAAAAACCCCTTCTTTAAGTTTTTGATCATGGTCTCTAGAACCGTAGGTTTACTCTGCCCTGACCCCATGGTGATGTCCCCATGTGAGGTGGTACAGAGAAAGACAAAGGGGGGGGGTGGCCCCTGAGGTGAGGAGACCAATCAGATGCCCATCTGGCCGTGTCCCGAAGGAACTTAAGTGAGGCTTAGCCATAGCGGTCTCAGTGCCATGACTTACGACTGGAAACTATTCCGATGCTGCCATAGACTGTATGCTGTTCACCATGGAATTGCAGATGGGACCAATCAGAATCCATAGACTTCTGGGGACCTTAAGGGTGCTCGCCTGTGGAGTCACAGAATCAGTCCACTTGAGCAAGCCAGGTCGGACTGCCCATTCACTCACACATTCACTCTAGAAGTTATTACATTCCTTTCTTGGGAATCCCTACCTGTGAGACCTCTAAGAGGTCTCTGGGAGGTGATCAGGCTCCCCTTCCATCCCAGTGGGGGTGGGCCTGTCTGGGTCCTAGGGCCCCAGACCTTACTGTAATCCAACATGGGGACCCTGTAATCCAACGTGGGGACCAAGTCCTCACCTGCCAAGTCTCCTCGAGTCCAGCGGGAACAGCGGAGCAGGGCAGGCCCAAGGCGACCAGGGCGGGAGACTGCCGAAAATTAGGCAGGGCTCGCCTTCTCCATTACATACAGTCTATGGCAGCATCTCTTGTTCCGTCACTGCCCCGCCATTGCCCCCAAACCGGTGGCAACAATGGGCCAGCACAGTTGGGTTTCCCGATCTGGGAACCAAATGGTACGGAACCGGGACTGGATTGCCTGGAGGGAGAACCAAGCAGCACTCAGAGATCTTGGAGGAGAGGAGGTTTATTTAATGCTGGTGGGCTCAGAGGAGAGTGATCTCCAAAGGTCTGAGCCCCGAGCACAAAGCCGGTAATTTATACACTTCTATTTCCGCATACCGGGCACTCTTGGCACCTGCGTGAAGTGGAGCAGGGAAAGAAACGCGGATTGGCTTGGACACGGGAAGCAGAGCAGAGAGAAGAACCCAGAAGAACCCGGGGCAGGGCCTGGGACTCCCTTGGTGGCTCAGTAGGCCATCTTAGAACACAGATTTCCCTTATCACTCTCACTTATTTTATTTGTTCCTAGTAATTCTTTAACCTTGAATCTAAAATGCACTTTTTAGAACCATGTGTGCCCCCCCCAACATCTAAGATTTGATATGAATCTTTGAACACTTACGAATTTTTAGACATGAGATTTCCTTCAATCATTTCCTGTGTGAGATATTTGATGTTGGCTTTATTCTCTTACTAAAGACTAAGGGGGGAGCTCAGTCTTTACAGTGCTTTGGCAATCTGATGTCTAAAGAAGGGAAAAAAATGCTTTCTTGCTTATACCACCTGCAATCTAACTATCCAAATGAAAAGGAAGTAGCAGAAACTTTGTTCTAAAAAAGAATTACCTCATCTGATTTGAAATCTGTTTCATAAGTTACTAAGGCATGGGGTGTTAATTTAGTAGTATTATATTTTAATATGTTACAATATAAAATTAGATCAAAAAATGTTCAAGTCTCTTGTTAATATGGTGTTGGTTTAAATTTCTGGTATTTTTTTCTCTTATTGACATCAGTAAAAAAATAGATAGATGCATTACTTATAGAAGGAAAAGTATTTACTGGTATCAACTGCATTTGTCACCTAACACTGTTCATTTCTCTGTAGCTGGTTCTAAAAACTTGATCTGTTTTTCAATGCTTATGAAATTCAAGTCATATAGACCTTTAATTTGTAAAAGATTTACTGAAAAATGCTACGTCTCAGAAGCTATGGTAGGTGTTACTGAGATGCTAATATAGATGAAATACATTACCTGCTCTCAGGCATCTCAAAATTTATTAGTGTAACAAATACACAGACAGACCTGAACACAGAGAGTGCTTTGAAAATTAATCCAATGATCATGATCTCTTGGTAGAGGGGAGGGTTGAGGAAATGTTTATTACATAGAAGAAACAAGGCTTTCAAGTAAGGTTAAGAAGGTAGAGATAGAGTAATAGAGCAAATAAGGAAAAAATATGAGCACAGATATGATTTAAAAAAATAAAAAATAAACAAAAGTTTAAAATGGTTTAAGCATTTCATTTGGAATTTTATTTTGAAGGGAAAGTGCTAAAATCTCATTTCTAAGTGTGGGAGAATATGACAAGTTTTAGACATATCTATTTGATGTTGTTACATCAAATATCTGAACAATTAAATAAAATTTTATTTATTACCTGGATATTTGCTTACCTGCAAACACAACTTTAACCATTAACTTTATAAACTTCATGGCTATGAGGTAGTGATATTTTTATTATATTCTCCAACCTTTTCTTTCCTCTCAAAAGAATAATACTGAAATTCAAATCTAAAAAACAATGTTCAGTAATCCAACAATGGAAGGATAAATACTCATTATTTCATGATATAAACATTGTAGTGACCCATATTACATGTAGCTCCGACTTTAAAATAATAAAGTAAAACACTTGACTAAAAACTCACTCTCTTTGTAATCTAGCATTGTTTGATTATGAAACAACTGACAAGCAAGAATGAAGGCATATTTGCATGCTAGGAATAATGAGACAATATAAATCTATTATAACTTTACAAAATTCCAAACCTAAATATTTTCTTTCTCCGCAATATATATGAGCTATATGTTTTTCTACTAGTTAGATATATGGAGAAATTTACTTAACAATAATGCTAGAGATATGACCATACATATGAAACTGAAAGTACTCACATGACAAGACTAGATGATGTTGATAAAAACAATACGTTTTCCTTTGGCTATGTCTTTGTAAATGTATCTTATTCATTAGCTATTGTAAACTCTGTTAAGGCCAAACTAATAAGTCCCCCACATTGAGAATATGCAAAACTTATTTATTGAAAAATCTATTTTGTGATAGGCAC
The DNA here is from genome assembly GCF_009762305.2 of Zalophus californianus. Lineage (NCBI taxonomy): Eukaryota > Metazoa > Chordata > Mammalia > Carnivora > Otariidae > Zalophus > Zalophus californianus. The sequence goes on from NC_045600.1 coordinate 19,928,297, forward strand.
TATTCTGGGTATTCAGAATATAGTATGCACAAAGTCTGCAAATTCTTCCCCCATCAAAGTGGAGAAAGATAAAAAATATATAAGTAAAAAAATAACAAAAAAAAGTCAGTTAATGACAAAAGTTATGATCAAGAGAAAATAAAGGCAGTCAAAAAAGTCAGTCAGGGGAAGTGACATTTGAGTTCAGTTGTAAATTATGAAAGAGAACCAATCATTTTAGGAATGGAGGCTGGAGGCAGGGGTGGGGAGGGAAGGGGTTGCCAAGAAATGCAACAGTAAGTGCAAAACTGAACTCTGGGGATTTATAGAAACAGAGGGGAGAGCTGTTTGGTGAGAATCATGAGGCAGAAAAACGTGTTCAGGTTAGAACTTCAAGGAAATAGGAAGAAAATTGGAATTTATTCTGTCATTGAGAAGGTATTTAAAGACTAGAAGCCAAGCAGTAATATGATACATATTAGTAGTAATATGGTAGGTACATAGCAGGTACTCAATTTAACTTTGCTGAAAAAAAAAAGGATACAATTAAAACTTTCCTCTATTTATGTTTTATGTTATGTTGGTGCTTTATTTTATATTTTAAATAACTGTTTAAGTGAACGCTACCTGTGAATATACTACACATGATTTGACCAGTTGTTTTTCATACTAACATTTGGTCAGGATTCTCATTTCATGGAATAACTGATCTGAAATATTTATGAAAACATTCTTATTAGCATTCAATTATAAGGTTGGATTCACTTAAGTATTCACATTAGTGTATTAACATATTTAACAAATTTTCATTGTTTTGTAAGATGATTGCTACTATATATGGGTACCATAATTTCTGAAGGGTTGATCAAAGAATTTCAAAGTCTGGGGGTGGCAAAAGCTGCCCACAGCACAAGGGCAAATGAAAGAAACTAGACATTTTATTTATCACATTTGAACTGAAGAAATAATAAGTGATTTTGTCTCCTTAAATTCTTCTTTTGTATTATTTTTTGTTTCTAACAACAATAGAAACTAAGAGATAAATTTAATGCTATAGAGAGTTGGCAGACTCAGGATTTCATTCAAATAATAAAACGGTATACCACATCCAAAGCATTGTGTTAATAGAGTTCATAAAAAATATGTCTGCTTTATTGATTCATGTTACATTTGGTTTTCCTTCCCTTGGTGAAGTCATTCTCATTTCTTACCCGAGGTAGTTTATGCCTTGCCACTCCAATATACTAAAATCAGCTCTTAGATTCTGCAGATCTAATTCCAGTATGGATATTTGGATGACTTTGATGATAATAATTTCCAGAGTCCCTAAAAAATTGTGATGGCCACAGCATGTGTGGATTATCTTTATTTTACACAAAGGACTATGATCCCCTGCCATACTAGTCCTCCATTCCCCATAGCTGTGGCCACTGTGTCCCATACACAGGTCAAAAGCTAACTCAGCCTCTGAAATTAATCTTCTCCTAACCTAGGGGAATTTAAACTCTAATAAATAAAATCTGAGCTAGAGACCAAGATCTATTAATCCCAATTTTTTTTTCTTATTCCTATGACTGGACTTTGACCTTCTACTTAGTCCTAATAACAACATACTTTTCGTTCCAATAAAGAAATTTATCTTCTTGAAAAATTGCCAGAATCTTAGTTATGCCAACACATCTCTTTGATTAACAAACTCTTTCCTTTTCATGTTGTTGTTTTTTTTTTTTTCCTGGTCAATGACTTTTTTTCACTAATAAAATGAAGCATCTGAAAATCTACAGGTAAGAACCTCTGTAAACATTGCTTCCTAAGAGAATATTTTCACTCTGGCCAAGTTATCGTATGTTCTAGAAGTTTTTAGGTCATTCTCAGATGGATGCTAGGCTTGAAAATTATTTTCTACATGAAAGGAGAATATTATACTTGGCAAGGGCTGACCAATATACGCGGGATGTGGAAGGAAAACATTAGTACAACTGGGGAATAGCACCTGGAGAAGTGCCTCTTGCACGCTCTAAGAGTGACTACAGCTGCTGCTCGAGTGACTTCAAAAAATACAGGAAATGGAGGAGAGAATGATGTAATGTTCAGCCATGTCTCTGTGGAGGAGCATATCATATGTGGTTTGATCCAAACCACCTGAACAAATAAGCTCCAGGTACACTTATCTATTTGCATCAAGTATGGGGAAAAATTTAACACCAAGACTCAATAAATTTCTGAGAAGTTTTTCCTAATGATAATGTGGAAGAATGAGGAGTTAGCGATGTTGGCTCCACAGTATGTAGGGAACTCTGAGGTGAAGGAATATATTACAAGTACCTGCTTCATTAGAGGTATGTTCCTTCCTTCCTTCTTGTCACACTTGTCACTTTTTTCCCTTACCTTGTCCCCTTCCCTCCTTATTCTGATGCCCTGAAGATAACTAATAATTCAACTGACAGGAAGCATGCAACAGTCATATTTTAGATTGGCATTGCATATCTGTATTAATGGAGTCTCATTAAAAGCCCTAATCAGGACACAGATTTGTTATCCAGCCTTTTCTCTCACTGCCCCACATCCCCTTTTACTCTTATATCCACTCTGAGTATCTTTGGGTATTTTCTACTTCAAGTATCTGCAATTAGCCAGGCCTGTAAAGTGACTCACAAATATACAAGTAGTAGAACTCATAGACAATCATGGAAATTTGTAAACATGACCAGAAAAAAAAAAGAGTCTTTAAAGGCTTTGAAGTGACATTCGAGTCAACTTCCATTACAGGTTAATTTTGATTTATGAAAATTTACATTTTAAGATAGCATATTAAATGATCCACTGTTTTTTTTCTTCTCAATCTCTATCGTGGACTTCTTATTCAGCTCTGTATTCTCAATACCTAGAATAGTAACTGGGTCATATTAAACTTATTATCAAATAGAATGAAATTGAAATGCACGTTACTTAAAATATATTTTTCTTTCATCTATTTCATCTTCAATAATAAAAATATCTACTGTAGCAGCTCATAAAGGGCAAAGTGAATTACAGATTTGAGTTCATTTTCTTTTTTTTTTTAAAGATTTTATTTATTTATTTATTTGACACAGAGAGAGAGAGAGAGAGAGAGAGAGAGAGAGAGGGAGAGAGCACAAGCAGGGGGAGCGGCAGGCAGAGGGAGAAGCAGACTTCCTGCATGAGCAGGGAGCCCGATGTGGGGCCCGATCCCAGGACCCTGGGATCATGACCTGAGCTGAAGGCAGCGGCTTAACCAACTGAGCCACCCAGGCGCCCCAATTTGAGTTCATTTTCTAGGCAATTTGGACACCTTTCTCTCACCCAGCCTCCCTCCTTCATAAAATGCACCAAAAGAAAATAATTCTCTTTAAATCTGCCTTTATTATTATTATTTTTTTTACAAATGATAGGGAGCAAAAGACAAGCTGAGGGCAAAGCACAAACTAACACCCCACAACTTCCCCTTCCCCCCCAGATGGGATATGTGTGACATTCCTCAGGCATTCCTGGCTGCCCAAAAACAAAGAAAAGGGGAAAACAAATGGTTAACTGATAGAGATCACAGTCATGCAGGACAGGAGTCTCCATCAGTTTGCAACTGTCTTAATGATTTACAAGAAAAAAAGCAATCTCCAGAAACCTATAGACTCAATTTCCTGGAGTCCTAACATCACCCTCCCCTCCAGAGGATAGAAAATCTTATATAATCAGTCACTCCTCATAACCCCAATGTAGCTCTTTCTGCCCGCAGATTCTGTCTCCATGCTTTAACAAAACCACCTTTTTTTGTACCAAAAGCATCTCAAGAATTCTTTCTTGGCCATTGGGTCTGAACCCCACCACTTCAAACCACAGCACTTAGACATATTAAGGGAGAGTTCAGTGTTCATACAGCTTGAGAGAAATAATACTTATTATTTAAAGAACGGCAAAGAAAAATACATGTGGAAAAGTAATCCTATGTATGTTCGAAGACTACATACAGAGACAATTCCTTGACCATTTGTGATGTAGGGGTGTGGTCTAGTTCCTACAGGGACATTTAGGAGATGAGCATATGACACGAGTGCAAGGAAACACATTTTAAATCTCCACGAAGGATGACTTCGTATTGAAACTGTAGCTTGGCTATAAGCACTCAGCATAAGGGGTAAGGATGGATTTGGGCTGGGGAAGGGAGAAGAAGGTTATTCCAGGCAGAGGGACAGCACCCACCAAGACCAGGAGCTTTGCATATTCAGAAAAATGCAGCCAGCTCTGAGGGGCTAACTTTTGCAATACCAAGCACCAAGGACAGCAGTAGGGGCAAAGTATTAAGTATTAAGTGATTGCTTGTTTGATTTTTAGCCCTGAAAAGACAGTTAAAGCCCCAGGACTCCTTCACAGGCTTGCCCTCTGAACTGGACCACACTGACACAGAGAGAGCAGCCCACACTGACTGTTTCCAAAAACTGGAAGGATGGTTTCTTACCTAAACCTTTCCCCCTTTGTCACCCTGCATTTTGCTTTAAATGCAAGCATTAGAGACTCATCAGAGAGTCTTCTTTAAAATAAACAATAGCTGGGAATTGTGCAAGACTGTTGAATCACAGATCTGTACCTCTGAAACAAATAATGCAATATATGTTAAGAAAAAAAAAAGAAGAAGAAGATAGCAGGAGGGGAAGAATGAAGGGGGGGAAATCAGAGGGGGAGACGAACCATGAGAGACTATGGACTCTGAGAAACAAACTGAGGGTTCTGGAGGGAAGGGGGTGGGGGGATGGGTTAGCCTGGTGATGGGTATTAAAGAGCGCATGTTCTGCAAGGAGCACTGGGTGTTATGCACAAACAATGAATCATGGAACACTACATCAAAAACTAATGATGTAATGCATGGTGTTTAATATAACAATAAAAAAATTTTAAAAAATAAAAAATAAACAATAGCAACAACAAAACACTCTCCAGAGAGTAAAGTATTGAATTTACCAGCCCATCAGTCACACTTCTTTCCAGCTAACAGTGGAATGGAGGAGAAGAATGATTTTAGAGGCTGGGACACCAGCTGCAGAAGGCAGTCCTGGGTAGGTGGCATAGAGCTGGTGACCTGGAAATTCCAGGCTGTGTTCATGCAGACAGTTACTTCTCAGCTGTATCACCTTCATCAGGTAGGTTAGGCATTTTTGCCTCAGTTTCTTCATTTGTAAAGTGGGAACCATAGCAGGTACCTTCCTCACAAGGTTGTTGGACAGGGAAATGGTTTTTTAACACTTAAAAAGTCTGTGGAAGGATGTCTGACATGTAATAAAGTCTGTAGGCGTGTTAGGTGTTATTTTTTTACCCAGAAATTGCAAAAATAAAAGGAGCAACAGGAGTGAAGTTAGCAGCATTCTTATGTGACTCTTGTAGAAACCATTTAAAAAAGAAAGGTGAGTTTACTTTTTAAAAATGTTCAGCTGCTTTTAAATGTCATACATGCCCCCAATCTTTTTAAAAGATGATGCTTGGCCACTCAAGCCTTAGCTTAACACTGTGGTGCTCTAAACATCAGTGCAAGCAAAACCAAAACATAATAAAAGAAAACAAATAAAAATAGGATTATGGCTCTGTTACGACTTGGACTCAGTTTGAAAGTGAGTTAATAGAATAACCATAGTTCAACTCTGTTAAGGTGACAATGGATGTCTTATTATGATTTTTATTTTATATTATATTGAATTCTACCCCACAAGAATCATTATACGGTTACTTCCTAGCAGGAAAAATTCCCATCCCACTGTGACTCAGGAGGCCACAAATGAGTCTAGGAAATTTGTCCTGCATTTGTCAATTTGCTCAACCAATTTTGTGTTGTGAGGAAATTCTGATAGAGATGGTTTGAGGTCCTTCCATCTGCCCAAGCTGAATTAATCAGCACTCATCATCTTCAAAGTACAGTAATCCCCTTTTCTGCACTTATCTGCAGGGAATATGTTCCAAGACCATCAGAGGTTGCCTGAAACCATGTAGTACCAAACACTATGTCCATGTATTTTTTTTCCTTTACATGCATACCTATGATAAAGTTTAATTTATAAGTTAGTCACAGTAAAAGATTAACAACAAATAATAAAATCGAACAAATATACCAACATACTATAATAAATGTGTTCTCTCTCAAAATACTTTATTGTGCTGTCATCATCCTTCTTGTGATGGTCTGAGATGATCAAATGCCTACATGATGAGATGAAGTAAGGTGAATAATGTAGGCATTGTGATATAGTGTTAGGCTACTACTGACCTTCTAACCATACATCAGAAGAAGGATCATCTGCTTTCTAACCGCAACAGACGGCGGGTAAGCGAAACCACAACAGTGAAACTGTGGGTAAGGAGGGACTACTCTACATCTACTTTCCATCTCTATAAAATGAGAAGTCCTATTACATGATCCCAAAGGTCCCTCTCAACACCAGAACTCTGTAATTCCAAGCTCAGAGAACCATTTGCTTAGATGTGAGTTTCATGTGGGAAAAAAAGACAGAAGAAAAATTATTAAATTTCCTTACTACTACAGTAAGTCCTTGAAACAGGCAGAGTGACATTCCTCAAAGGACTCAACTGCCTCAATGTTAATACTTTGCTAAGGGCAAAAGGCAATCTTCGTCTGATCCTCCTCCCCCCACCAGGATCCTGTAAGTCTACTTTAATTAGCGTATAAAAATTCCTTTGGAAACTTCCTTTATCTCTAAACCCCCCAAGAGACACATTGGCAATCATCCTGCAAGCATAGGGCCCACTGATATACATCTGAAGGGTCTCATGACTAAGGTTTTATTAGATGGTAATAAATGACCTTTTCCCAACAATAGCCAGCTCCCTCAAGGTCCTGGAAACCTTGCTTTCAAATTCTTTTGAGATTTATGCTATCCCTAACCCCTTCCCAACTTGAAAGTATATAATGGGCCACTTCTCCTGACCCCATTACAGCTCCTTCTGCCTACAGGTCCTGTCCCCATGCTTTCATAAAATCACCTTTTTGCACCAAAGATGTCTCAAGAATTCTTTCTTGGCCATCGGTTTGCAGAAGAGGGGCTGATTTAGCTGCATTTTTCTATATTTTAAAGTTTGCACAGTCAAGTCATCAAGGCTTTTACCTGTCCCAATAACTTCCAATAATTTGTTAAACTCCTCTTGCTTCTCCTCACTTTTGTCTGAACTCCTATTGCACGGTGTCACTGATTCTAGTTTTTACTGATTGGACTGTTATTATCATAAAGATAGTGCATGCACCTTACATGAGCAAATGAAACTAAAGTGTGTACAAGAATAGATTTTCCCTCCAAATCCAGAAGCAATTTTTTCTTTGCTAGCCTTGCAGAAATTTCCCATTTATTTTAAACACACCCACATTCTTTAGATACTATTTAATACCTTTGTTATTAATTTGAATTAACAATATATTTTAAAAATCTTTCTATATAATTACACAGCTTTTATCACATTCTTTTAAAATAGTGGTCTATGTTTTATTATTCTTAGTTGTCTGTGGATGGATAGTTTTTATTTTTATTTATTTTTTCAGAAGACTTCGATGACTTTATTTATATAGAGGAGTTTAAAAATTTATTATGCAATTACTCATATTGCAATTACTGAATGAAAACTACATAGAATTTTAATTTGAATGAATATGGACACAACCCCTGCCAATATTGTACAAATTTACATATTTGCAATCACACAGTTGTCAAGCCTTATACTATCAGACTATAATTTTTCCAATCTGACAATGTAAATGTTATTTCATTGCCATTTAATTTGAGATTTTTTAATAGTGAATTGATTTGTTAACTTTGAAGTCAATAGATCAATTATAATGCTTCTCAGCATTGATTGTTCTGAATTAATCTTCCAAAGTATCCAGTGGAATTTACAATATGAAAATTCATATCTATCATGAGTTCCAGAAAGTTTTCTTAGATTATAACATTAAATACCAGCTGTGTTTTGTTGCTTGAGTTTTCTTCAGTGATTTTTTTCCTGCTTTATTTAGATACAACTGACAAATAACATTGTGTAAAATTAAGGTGATGATTTGGTATATGTATCTATTATGAAATGATGACCACAATAAGGGTAAATGCATCCTTAACCTCACATAGTTACCTTGTGTGTGTGGTGAGAACACTGAAAATTTACCCTCTTAATAAATGTCAGCCATATGATACAGTATTGGTAACCATTGTCTCCATGCTGTACATTAGATCCCTAGAATTTCTTTTCCTTTTTTCTTCTGTGATTTTAAAGTTTAGGTGCTCTTTCTCTTCAGTTTATGCTGAGGGCATGATTATTTTTGTCTATTTTCATTTGTTTTCTTGTTTGTTTGTTTTTACTACAAAAGTATTTTGAACTCAGTGAACAGCACACAGAGAAGGAACCCAATGGAGAAATTATTACTTGCTCACTAAAGGAGATTTCACTTAGAAAACTGATAGAAGTATCAGTTAGAAGTATCAGAGAAGACTCAAAATTAGTCCCTAAGTACAGCATGGTTAGCACTCACAAAATTAAATATTTAGTTTCTAGACTGGAAATGAATTGAGACAGAGTTATTGAGGATCATGCTGCTGATGACAAAATGTAAATAACCCCCTGTCACTAAATGTTCCCCAGTAGGAAGAACCAGGAAAAGAATCGGCCTCCTGGCTAAGATTATTTGTAACCTCGAACATGTTTCTGTTTTGTTTTGTTTTTCTGAACTAGTCAACAGCAAAAGAAAAGAAAGTCTGGTCCCAGGAAACTATCTAGCCCACATTAAGATCATCAGCAATGGTAAACGATGCAGAAGCATTAAAAAAAAATAAAATAAAAAAAATAGAGCCTGTTTCAACACATTCATGCTCTTTGCCTAATTTGTTTGCTAACTCGGGTTCCAGTCTCCTATTTGTCCTAAATTACTCTTATGAATTCTGCTAGTGTGGCCCCTTAGTGCTGGGCATCTTACCCTTTTGATTCACTAGTCTGCCACCCTCCTAGCCTAGTTCAGCATTTCTGGGTTCATGAACACATACAAGGATTAAAGAAAGTCACCCCAACTAGTGACCAAGTTTTAATTTTTTAAGAGGATAATATATTCCTATTTTATCACAAAAGCTTCACTTATCTGCGTTCTCCTCCTTCCATTGCCACAATTTGCAGGGATAGGAACCACTGTAGAGCAGGTAACATAGCACATGAGGCCTTGCTAAGCTCAGCCAACAACAATGCCCACTGTCGTTTTCCTCCTAGAGAACTGAGGTTAAGAAAATGTTCTCTGTAGCGAATGATCTCAGGAACAACACCAGTGCAGCCCAGATTTATGTCTTCTGCCCCAGTAGCCACCGGGGGCTTTCCCACAGTTTTTGAAGGGGCTCATTAAGTTTCACAATCCTGCTAAACAACTATCCCTGATTTAAATCCCTCACTCTATTCCTGCTAACTCCTCTCATCCTTACAGTACAAAAGCCTCTAAGGCTACGCATAAAGTAAAACCAAATTAAACAGCACTTATCATTACAGATGGAGAATGATCCCAAGGAGGAGCAGTATGTTTTAAGGACCAAGGGGGAATGTTCTGAGCGCTGGCAAATGTTCTCTTTCTAATCCTATTAGTCAGGAGGCCATGCCTCCTGCAACTCTTTCCCTGAAAAATGTGCCTTGCTAAAGGGAAACGCACTGGCAGACGTGTGGAATACTTTTACACTTGTATTGAAACCTCTTGAAGACGTTGGTTCTCATTTGGACATAGTTTATGCTTTGCTACCACTTAAAACTCAGTCTACCTAGACTTCCACTAAACTTTCTTAGCTGCACTGCACTTGGAAGGATTTACATGAATCCATTCACATGTGAATTCTGTACACTCAGATAACTTTTAAAACCTTTCATATAATTAAACAGAGAATGTATGTTGATATATTTTGTTAAGCTACTCTTTAAAAAAGATTTTATTTATTTATTTTATTTGAGAGAGAGAGAGCACGGGGGAAGGAGCAGAGGGGGAGAGAGAGAGAATCTCAAGCTGACTCTAGGCTGAGCAAGGAACCAGACCTGGGACTTGATCCCATTACCTGGAGATCATAACCTGAGCAGAAACTAAGAGTTGGTCACTTACCCTACTGAGCCACCCAGGTGCCCCAAGCTACTTTCTTATCTTCAGACTTAATTCTAGGCCAAGATTTTGGCCTATCTGCCACGAGTAGAAGAAGAAAAAAAAGTGAAAAGGTGAGAAAAGAGTACAGTACTCTGTAAAAGGTAATGACTAGGAAAATTAATATCACAAAGCTTTCAAGATTGCCATATTTTATTACTCTGCCTCTCTAAGTATACAGGGTAAGCAAGAGTTATCATTTTGTGTCAAACTTTGGTTCAATTTTCCCAGACTCTGTCTCTAAAAGACACGTTGCTAGAGAGGTAAACCTACTCATCTTTCAGTTTGTCTCAGAACTCAGTACAGTCTTGGATTTCTTACATTAATGCAAATAAAAATTGACAGATGTGTTCAGTCCCTCCTGATTCTTGATAATTGAATGAATGTGTTAATGAAGTAACATACAATGGCATCATTGTTTCTGAATTTAGCATTCTTGAACTTCGAAGGGACTATTTACTGCTATTTAAGGATTTTCATTCAGTGTCCTCTCAAAAATATTAATCAATTTTCCTTTTTCCTTCTACTTTCTCAAATGTTTTTACAACCTATATACATATATACAGTATATACTCCAAGAAGAAATTGTTTGGATTTTGAGATATCTGGAATGAAATGAAATATGACTGTTGAAACTGAAAATCCTATTACTATCCCTAAAAATATTCCAAAATTAATCATTTGTTACTATTGTGTTTGTATTTTATTTCAGAATAAGGTTTAAATTAAATATCTTCTAAAGGTCCCTTCAGATAGCTAGGAAATCTCCTCCCAAGGGAAAAACTCTTCACCTTTATTGTTTGCCAGTAGTCTTTGAAGAAGGCTAGCATATTTTCAGTTTGTTCTAAAAGTAGGAGGTAGTTTTCCTGTGAATGTTTTCTATATAATTCCATTCCATGTTAAAATGTCATCTTCTTGTGTTCATTAAACAGTGAGTTATTTTGTGTTGGGAAGGGGCATGTGGCTAGGATGCTTGGAAAGATCTTTAGCGATGCAGCTGTGTTTCCCATTTTCTGCCCCCTAATGTATCAGAGAAGGAAATATGCTTTTTAGAAAGGAAACTTGTTGTAGGCTTCTAAATTTAAGACGAGATTAAGGAACCTTTCAGAGTCCCTGGCAACTTAGTGCCCAAAGTACTCCCTCACATAAACAAGAGCTTCGTTTTGATTACAATTAGAAGATTATATTGTTGAAGGTCAGAAGGCACATTTGACATTAGCAGATATTTTCAGGGAGAGCTCCAGCTGATGTTCATCTTGAGAAAAACATCTAATTGCCAAGTGGTAACAATCTAGATAGATGGAATAGCATGACTGCGGTTGAATGACTTATGCTTTCCCATGTAAACATCAGTGATGCCCCGATTGACAGGCTTGCCTTGACAAGTGATCGTAAAAAGATGCTCACTCTTGGCAGGGGAAGAGGTAAAACATCTGGTTTAATAGATGTTGATGCACGAGCAGGGATGTCAATCACCTTCAGACTGAATTGTTTGGATTTGATGCTAAGTGGAAATTTGCAGATCTGATTATTAAAATGGCAAAGCAATCCTTTATAATGGCCACAGAGATAAACATCATTTGGAAAACAGGGCAAAAGCCAAAGTTTTAACAATGTGTAGTTGTTCAGAAACTCAATCCACTTTCTTCAAAGAGAAAGGTAAGTATATAGTCTTTTTTTTTGCCCCCCAAAATGATTCCCAGCCCATGGAAAATAACTTTTTTAAATGCAATGCCTGTTAGTGGCCTTATATCCAGAGCTTGAGTTTAAAGGGAACTTTTATTTGGAGATCTTTACAAGGACCTGAAAAGCAAATAACCACTTTGACATAGTGCTGTAAATTAATATTCAAGACATGCAAGCAAAATAATTAGGAGAGTTATGTAGTAACAGTGATAATTTGAATATTCAGACAGAAGTAGAGGTGTGACAGATGCACTTTGCTCTTTAGCTGCATTTAATTTTGTTTTACATACATGTAAACATGTCATAAAGAATACATCAAAATAAGTAGAAGTAGTCATATTGGAAAGACACATTTAAGAATTCTAGCATCTTCGCCAGGACAGTTGTTTGAGGTAAATGAGCAAATTTTTCTCCTTAATTCAGATTCATGTATTGCTTTTGACCTCATATATTATTATTAAAGGTCAGAGTTTTAAAAATAGTACCAATTCTTAAAATTCTGTGTGCATGTGTATGTTTCAGAGAGTTCTCATCCCAATATATTAAGTAGATTTGATTTACAAAATTTCGGATACCCACACAAGTATATTATTTTTTCCCATGAGAAAACATTCAAAGGTATTAGATTTCTCTTAATTTTCAAAAGTCTCAATATGGTCTAGAGATAGTTGTTAGGATGATTTCCCACGAGCTTTTCCCCCTTCTCCCAATAAGCAAGCTATCCCTTTTGAGGCCCTAATATCACTCAGTGATTCATTCAGTGATTCACTGAACCAACATTTGTTCAGTAGCTAGTGTGGCAGGTCCTGGGCTACATGATGAAGGGATGCTAGTTGAAGGCAGAGACTTTTTTCTGCTTGATTCACTTTTCCATCCCTAACATCAAGAAAATTGCTTAGATGCTCAAAAGAATAATAGTTGAATGAGAGAATTAACAAAGAATGAGTAACTAATATAGGGTGCCTGTATCTTATTTGCGTTTACAAGAGAAATAGAGACATTTAAACTGTCTCTGTTCATATGAGTAAAGACATAGGGAATTTACAATGCTTAACTAGTTGAAAGGTAAAAATCCAAGACTCTTAATATTTAATCCCTTAACATGATAAACTAGATACAATTTTACACTTTAATCACATACTTTGCTAATTCCTATTCTGATGTACAAAAATGGTCCATGCGCTATCAATTGAGTATCTGTTTTGAGAGAGATGCATTAGATATGTTTCAGAACAGAGAATGGCCAAACTTTTCTGAAAGAACCAGATCGTAAATATTTTAGGTTTTGGAAGTCATGTGATCTTTGTGGCCACTCCATTCTGTCATTGTACTAAGAAAGCAGCCATAGGCAAAATGTAAATTTTGTTCCAGTAAACCTCTAGTTACAAAAATAGGTGGAAGAACAAGATTTGGTTTGTGGACTATAGTTTTGATCATCCCTATTTTAGAAAGTAAAAAAAGCAATTTCCAGAGAACTTCTCTATGAAAAATTGGCTCATAAATAATACTTTTGGATTGAGTGAGTTAAAATATCCCTCTTTAGACTTGTCATGATTGTTCTGGCCGTACTGAAGAAAGACTCATATTAAGTTGACATCATTTCCCAGTATTATTCCCCAGGATTATTCTTAGTGCCTCCTCATTTTGTTTTATGTTGTAATTTTCTTCTTAATTTTATTATGTGGTTTTCAGCATCTCTATTGCATTTTAGGTAAAACTCAGATATCTCTAATCCTTCCATAATGCCATAGAAATACAATTTCAGTTCTGTATTACGTATCATGTTTTAACCATTTTTAAAATGGAAACTAAACAAAATCAAGATTTTCACTACAATTTTAGTACATAGTGACTTCTTTTTATCACTCTCTCTTTTGGATTTGAGCTAGAACAATTAGCAATTTGTTCTTCAGACATGGAACTGGAGTCTAAGAAGTTGGGATGCCCTGCCATGGTCACCAGCTGATTGGTGCAGGGTCTTCTAGTGGGTTCATGCTATTTCTTCCCTAGGAGCTTGGAAGCCCCACTATTTTGCATGCCACTCTAAATACTTAAAAAAAATGTCTTGCAAGCTCTATTTCCATTTAATGAATTTTTTCCCCCAGAGAACTATTTTTCTTTCTTCTTTCTTCTTTCTTTCTTTCTTTCTTCTTTCTTTCTTTCTTTCTTTCTTTCTTTCTTTCTTTCTTTCTTTCTTTCTTTCTTTCTTTCTTTCTTTCTTTCTTTTTCTTTCTTTCTTTCTTTTTCTTTCTTTCTTTCTTTCTTTCTTTCTTTCTTTCTTTCTTTCTTTCTTTCTTTCTTTCTTTCTTTCTTCTTTCTTTTTCTTTCTCTTTCTTTCTTCCTTCCTTTTTCTTTCTTTCTCTTTCTTTCTTTCTTTTTCTTTTTCTTCCTTCTTTTTTTTTTTTTTTTTTGTCTACAGAACTACTTTTTCTACATAGGAGAATATCCAAGTATGTGGAAGAAAGAGATCACACAGAAACTCTGGCACACGTCCAAACATCAAATGTAGATATTACCGATATGGAACTAAAAAAGAAAAAAAAAAGAGAAAAGAACAGCTGTAAAGTAGGTTACCATTTACCTTCTCTTTACTAAAGTGTAATAATAACCCTAATCTTCTGCCCTTTTTTCTTGGAGTTCGGTTGCCCTTCCCCTACCAACCCTGGGCTTCTATAATAGTGAGTGCTTTCCTGTAGAATACTCTAGCATCTCATTAATTTCAATCTGGAATTAGCTAAAAAAATTATAACTAACATTAATCTGCAAGTTGATTTTTTGCTTCTCCCACTGATAACTCTACTCCTCAGTTTAAAGCTTATGCTTGATGCCTTTTGTATTATTCTTGAAACACATCAGTGCTCCTCACTGCAATGTAAGGAGGTGATAGAAAAGAGGGGCAAAGGTTGAGAAGTTTCCATAGAGGGATTCTAACAGTAGAGTTTATAGGAGGGAAGAATTATATGTGCAACCAAAAAGGGAGTCTTTAGAATTTACAGTAAAAGAATGAAAGAGAATTAGTGGTGCTTGTATGATCTTTGAAGAAATCTTTGGTTTAAGAAACTAGTTTTTGCCTTGATAGTTATTATGTACTGGAACTAATCCCAGGACAAAAAAAAAAAAAAATAGGTCTATGAACATGATGTCATAGTGTCATTGATTTGGGTCTTAATTTTGTTTTGCCACTCAATAATTAGTTGTGTGGTTATGAGCAAAACATATAACTAATCTCAATATAGGTTACTTTTTGTATAAAAGAGATAATATCTACTTATATCATGGTGCTTCTTATGGGCACAAAATATGATACCGTAGCTTAAGGATTTTGTCAAGCATATAAAGATTAATGATTAGAAAGATGTAGAGCAAACAATAGAATTTTCAAGTTGTGTTAATCTGAAACCTAGGGCTTTGTTGAAATTCATCAGGAGCCACTAGATAGTACTGGAGAGATGAAGAGACAGGAATCAGGACCCCTAGCTTCATCTTAACCAAAGTATACCAGTGTCTGTTTTATATTTGGGGTTTTTTAGTAACAATTTGCTCCAAAAAGGGTGTCAGACTATTTACTTAAAAAATTGAAAACCACATAAATAAAATAATTAATTCAATTATGAGTTAGAAAACCCATACTGTAGTCACAGGTTTGGAACTTATTAGCTATGTGACCTCAAAAAGTTAAACAAATCTATCTAAAAATGGCTATTTACCCATGGTAACTTTGTAATAATTTATGCTTGGTTAGCTCTGGATGCAATTTGTCCTAATTTTAAAGGGTAATCCAGTTATCCCCTCTAGTTTTGGGCTCAAATTTTTAATAGCCATTTTGTCTATTTTCTTTGGTAGTTTCTTCTTTGTTCAAAGTAAATCTGCATTTCTGAAGCTCCATGGATTCTCACATATAGACACATAAACAGTCACAGAAGAACAGATAGGTTTAATCTTATTTATTTAATTTTTCTTTAAAATTTTATTTATATATTTGACAGAGAGAAAGACAGCGAGAGAGGGAACACAAGCAGGGGGAGCGGGAGAGGGAGAAGCAGGCTCCCGGCTGAGCAGGGAGCCCGACGTGGGGCTCGATCCCAGGACCCCGAGACCATGACCCGAGCCGAAGCAGACATTTAACGACTGAGCCACCCAGGTGCCCCTAATCTTATTTATTAACTAGTGGTCTTGGTAATATACTTTAATACCTCCTAGAGAAAGTCTTTAAGAAAGTATCAAATTATTTGAAGAGTATATTGATTAAATACAAAGAGATCTATTGTAATCAAAGTATTACGAAGTCAATTAATTCATGTCAAAAGTACTTATTTTATTCAATGAGATATATTTGCTGATATAGACCTTATACCTTAATCTTAAGAAGCAGGGTAAATGGGCATTTTGTCATAATGCTTTTGAGTTCCAAAAAACACAAATGTGTTTATTTTTTTAAAAGATTTTTTTTATTTATTTGTCAGAGGGAGAGAGTGAGAGAGAGAGAACAAATGAGTTTAGATCACCATTTTAAAAAAAGGCATTGTTTCTGAATGAAATGCGTGACCCCTATAGGCAAAGAACAGTTTATTCTCCTCTAGGCAGATGGTATTGAGTTTTACTATGAATTTGAAACAAATTCCCAAAAATAGTGATGCTGATAATTACCAGAAAGACTACCTGAAGATTTTTTCTCTGGTTGATTTCTTTTTTGCAAATAACAAAATTAATAATTGTTAACATTGAGTGCTTATTCTGTACTAGTCACTATGTTCAGCAATATACATCGATTACCTCATTTAATCCCCATAACATCTTTGTCAGGTGGATATTAATGCTATTATTTTACAGATGAGGAAATAAGTTGGAGGCAGTTAAATAGTCTCTGATCTAGGAAGAGGTGAAAATGGAAATTGGGCTCAATCACCCTGCTTCCAGAGAAGAACTCCTCTTACACTTAATTGTTTTATAATCAGCAACTTGACAAAGTGGGACACATTACATCAAGGAGTTCATTTTATCCAACATCAGGGAGTTACACTTCTCACAAGTAGATGTCTCCTGGGTAAGGGACTGCAATTCCTCTACTGCCATTGTGAACTATTGGTGGTAATGACTGAAGGTTTGCTGGCAAAGTTGTTGCTGCATCCAGCCAGAACATTCGAGAGCTAACAGTTTGTGTCTGACAGACTATCATTCCCTCAGAGTTGATTTCACTACCGTGGGGTGCT
Source organism: Zalophus californianus (assembly GCF_009762305.2). Taxonomy (NCBI): domain Eukaryota; kingdom Metazoa; phylum Chordata; class Mammalia; order Carnivora; family Otariidae; genus Zalophus; species Zalophus californianus. The sequence continues at coordinate 19,945,331 of NC_045600.1, forward strand.
GTGTTATGTCTGTGGCTTGCAAAAGTAGTCTGTGTATTGCATGGATAATTGTAGGGATGGAGGCCACTTTATTTTACTGTGTGCCTCCTACAAAGGGGAGACATTTTTTTGAACCCTCAATACAAAGAAAATCTGTGCATATCCTGAGCAGCAACTGGTAGTGTGTGTGTGTGTGTGTGTGTGCGCGCGCGCGCGTGCATGTGTGTGCATGTGTGTGCGTGTGTGTGCATGTGTCTGGGTCTGTGAGTGTGTAATTGCACGTGTAAATGAAAACATACATGGAATGAAAACATGAGTGAGTATGTGTGAGCATGTGAACCGCAGAACGTGTGTGTGATTCTACATGTTCTTAAGAGCATGGTGAATCTTAAAACCAATTATGCTTCTTTCTTGGATTCGGCTTCTAAGTTGCTCAGGATTAAATTTTTGTTTCACCTCTGGTAACTGCACTAACGTGTGTATTTCATGAACTCATTTTACCTTTTACTTTATCTTATACTACTGATGCTGTTTACTCCATTTGTCTTGATTTCTTTATTTTTTGGGGGGGTGTTGTATTCATTTTCTGTAGTGGATCTCATTTTTTTTTTTTAAATCTAAGGGGTAAAAAGTCAACTTCTAACTAAATATATACATTTCTTGAGACACAGTATTCTCCTCTTTAAAATGAGAATAATAAAATCCCCTTTGGAACAACTGAGGCAGGTGGAAAAGTGTTTAAACTATTAAGCTTTATTCTACTTTAAGGAATTATTGCTTCACAATTCCTGGATACATTGTCTTATGCCAACAACTTTAGGATGTTCTCCTGAGGTAGAGCCTTTATTCAGTACTATAAAATAAATATTTATTGGCACTGCATGCCAGATACTGTTTCAAGTACTTTATATGTATTAACTTATTTGAATTCCACATAATCCTCTTGGGTAGGTACTACTATTATCCCCATTTTATAAATAGGGAAACTGAGGCACAGAGAAATTATGTTAATTTGTCTCATTTTAAAGAGCTAAAACTTGATGAAGTCATAATTTAAGACCAGTGTTATTAGCTTATTTGTATTACTTTGGCACATGCACCTGTTATTTTAAGAGTAGATATCTTTTCCTTTTCCTAGAGTTATTTTATTCTTATTATTGTATTTTATTTTTTTAAAGATTTTATTTGTTTCTTTTTGTGAGAGAGATAGAGAGAGAGAATGAGCAGGAGCAGTGGGGAGGGAAGAGGGAGGAGCAGACTCCCACTGAACAGTGAGCCTGATGTGGGCCTCGATTCCAGGACGCTGGGATCATGACCTGAGCTGAAGGTAGTCGCCCAATCAACTGAGCCACCCAGGCACCCTATTCTTATTAATGTAATTATTTTATTCATTTATTATAAGATTACAATTTTTAAGAGTTTAAGCCCAAATGTATATTTTAATAATGATAATCAAATATACCATCATAAGCTGCTATTTTAAGTATCTATTAATTAGATATAATATTTTCGAATACAATATTTTCCTTCTTTTCACCAAAGATACCTACCTAATTTTAAAGGCTGAAATAAAATGTACCTCAAATAGCATCTACTAGAATGTTTAAAGAAACAGTGTTTGTGTGAGTGCAAACACAAATGCCCATGAGCAAAATCATTAAAAGGTGATATATTCACGTTGTAGAATACAATACAGCATAAAACTGATCTACGACTACACACAAAAATAGGAATGTGCCTCAAAAATCATAACATGGTGAGAAAGAAACCAGATGAAACAGTATGTACAATGTAGTTCAACTTCTCTGAAGGACAAAAAGGTAATATTAGAGGTCAAGATAATAGCCACCTTTGAATTATTTGATGGAAAGGGGCATGAGGAAAGCTTGTGGGTTCTGGTAACATTCTGTTTTTGTTTTTTTTTTTAAGATTTTATTTATTTATTTGACAGAGAGAGAGAGAGACAGCGAGAGAGGGAACACAAGCAGGGGGAGTGGGAGAGGAAGAAGCAGGCTTCCCCTGATGCGGGGCTCAATCCCACGACCCTGGAATCACGACCCAAGCAGAAGGCAGACGCTTAACGACTGAGCCACCCAGGTGCCCAACATTCTGTTTCTTAATCTGAGTGCTAGTTTCAAGGGGGCATTCTTCTTATTTTTTATTAAGATATTGATTTTTTAGAGCAGTTTTAGGCTCACAGGAAAATTGAAGAGAAGGTATAGAAATTTCCCCATATATCCCCTGCCCCCATACTAATGAAGCTTCCCCCATTATCAACATCCCCCCCTAGAATGGTACATTTGTTACAACTGATGAACCTACACTGACACATCATAATCGTCCAAAGTCTATAGTTCACCTTACGGTTCACTCTTGGTGTCGTGCAATCTATGGATTTCACAAATGTATATTGGTATGTATCAATCATTATAGTATCATAGAGAATATTTTCAATGACCTAAAAATGTGCTGTGCTCCACCTTTTTGTTCCTCTACCTTGGTAACCCCTGGCAACAACTGTTCTTTTTACCATCTCCATAGTTTTGCCTCCAGAATGTCATATAGTTGGAATCAAACAGTGTGTAACCTTTTCAAATCAGCTTATTTCACTTAGTAATGTGCATTTAAGCTTCCTCCATGGCTTTTCATGACTTGATAGGTAATTTCTTTTAGCACTGGATAATATTCTTGGATGCAACACAGTTTATTTATACATTCACCTCCTGAAGAACATTTTGATTGCTTCTAAGTTTTGGCAATTATAAATAAAGCAGCTATAAACATCTGTGTGCAAGACTTTGTGTGGACATGTTTTTGATTCTTGAATAAATATCAAGAAGAGTGATTGTGGATTATGTTGAATGTGGATTGTGTTCAATCAATAAATCAAGTTGGGAATAACCAACATCTCGACAATATTGAGTCTTTCTATCCATGAAGATGGAATATCTCTCCATTTACTTTTTCTTTTGATTTCACTTATCACAGTTTTATAATTTTCCTCATATAAGTCTTGTACATAATTTGTTAGATTTATACTTGAGTATTTCATTTCTGGGGGGTGCTAATGTAAATGGTATTGTATATTTAATTTCAAATTTCATTTGTTCATTTTTAGTATATAGGAAGCAATTGACTTTTGTATACTAACTTTGTATCCTGCAACCTTGCTATAACAGCTTGTAGCTCCATATGTTTGTCGATTCTTTCAGATTTTCTACATAATCATGTCATCTATTAATAAAAAGTTTTATTTCTTCATTCCCAACCTGTATGCTTTTATTTCCTCTTCTTGTCTTCTTGCATTAGATAGAACTGCCAGTATGATGTTGAAAAGGAGAGGTGAGGGGGGAGATACCTTTGCCTTGTACTAATTGATGGGGAAATTTGGGGTTTCTTACCATTAAGTATAATGTTATTTATAGATATTCTTTATCAAGTTGAGAATGTTACCCTCTATTCTTGGTTTACTAAAAATTTTAAAAAATCATTTATAAGCACTGGATCTTGACAAACAATTTTTCTGTATTATTGGTGGATTACATTAATTGATTTTTAAATGTTGAACCAGACTCACATATCTATGGTAAATCCTGCTTGGCCATGATGTATAATTGTTTTATACATTGTTTGATTTAATTTGCTAACATTTCGTTGAGGATTTTTGCATCTATGTACATGAGAGATGTTAGCCTGTAGTTTTTTTTTTTCTTTTAATGTCCTTGTGTGGTTTTGGAATTAGGGTAATGCTGCCCTCATAGAATGAGTTAGGAAATAATCCATTTGCTTTTATCCTATGAAAGAAATTGTAGAGTTATCTATATATACTGATGTAAAAAGATATTCCTTATAAGTAAATATTCCTTACAAAAAAGAAGATGCATGGGATTGTATGTGCTATGATCCCATTTGTGTTAAAAATAGATTTTAATATATATCTCTAACTCTCCCTTTAAAATGTATACTGAAGAGGTTATACTCCCCAGTTCCTTTTCTGAGTACTCTGAAATTCTGTATATTGGGGTATTTGGGTGCCTCAGTCCATTAAACATCCAACTTTTGATTTTGGCTCAGGTCATGACCTCAGGGTCATGAGATCAAGCCCTGCATTGGGCTCCACACTTAGCACGGAGTCTGCTTAAGATTCTCTTTCTCCCTCTACCCCTTCCCCTGCTTATGTTCTCTCTCTCTCAGATAAATATATAAATAAAATCTTTAAAAAAATCTGTACCTCCGCAGACATTTCTACAAGCACTTCTAAACGATCAAAGATATTGATGGAAATTCCCAGCTTGACACAGTATTAAACTTTTCCCCTCTCTCCCATTTAGGACCTTCTTCAATCTGGAAGCCAGCATTAGAGAGGGAGGATGGGGTCTTACTGGACCTCTCTCTCACCCCTGCTTACTTTCTTTCCTTTTCTTTAGTTGCCTGTTCTTTCCCAGGTGCAGTAGGGAGGTTGGGAGAAGATAGATGAAATGCAATAAGATATAAAGCACAGCGGGCCAGGAAGATGGTTAAATGTGGCTCTTCCTTAAGCCCTGAGCACTATGTGTTGCTTCTGCAATGTTTATCTGCTTGGGTCACCTGGCATCTTAGGAAAGCTCAATTTTATTGGACCCTAAGGGCCCCCCATGTGATTCTCTCATTTATGTGTCCATCATTGCCAAAGTAATCTCTTTTTTAATATCCTGACAATATTCTTTCCACTTTCTCCATCTTTCTGTATTTGCCAAGTGAATTATGGAGTTTAAAAGTCAGATACTATTCTTCTCATGTTCTGTAATAAATTTCATATATATACTGTGGTTATTTGGGATTGTACAATTTTAACATCCTGGTCTCTATTTTATGAGCAACTCACAGAAATGGAGTCAGAAATAATCGAATACTGGTGTCATTGGGTAAACATCTAAGTATATATGCACTCCACTACAAAACTTTGTGGTTAAATTAACAACACTGGTTACATGGGTAACATGCACAGATTCTGCAGCACAGGGATAACTTTTACTTTTTAAAAACATCATTGGGTACACTTTAAATTATGATTGCACCTTGAACATCTGTTACTATAAACATCATCTTCTTCATCATCAATTATATTTTAAAATAAAAACAAATGAATTAATAAAAATATGACTGCAGCATTTCCAGCAATTCCTATGCTTTGAGCATCTGAATTACGCTAATGTTAAGATCTCCTGCACCCTCTACTTGCTTGGTGAAGAACTGCTGAGCTGTATAATATATTCCTTTGACCTTCTTCCAGATTAAATACTGCTTTCACTCTTCATGGGAACCCCTGGACAAATGAATAGTGACAGTATTTCTCTCTTCCTCTTTTTGAAGAGGGCCATAACTCTCTCCCTCCTTTGAAAATTTTGTCTTCCTCACCTGTTATTCTCAGTCAATTCCAACAATTGCCTTCCTCATTTTGTTCACTCTCAAATATATCAGCCATTCTGTAATCACTCTATGGTTTAGATATTTGATTGAGACTCATATGACTCAGTGTTATTCAGGTTTTTCACAATTCAGGCATATGTGTCAAAGGTCATGAGACCCAGCAAGATGATCATAATAGTAACAGATTTCTGTTTCAAGCACTGTTCAAAGCAGTTTATTTATATAATTCATTTAATCTTCACAACAGACCTATAAGGAAATCAAGTATTTTCCTTTCACAGAGGAGAACTGAGGCACAGAGTGATGATATACTTCGCCCAAGGTCACAGAATTAGTGGAGGAAAGAGATTCCCAGCAGGTACATAGACAGTCTTGCTACAGAATACCTGTTTTTCACATTGAGGCTATACTACTTCTCAATATAGGGACATTTTGTGAATTTGTTTTTCCTAACAGTAGGGAGACATGTAATGAGTATTTAAGTAAATGCCACTGAAGGTGAGCATACCTCTATGATCAATATTTTCCTCAACTTGTGTGTGTAAATATGACAAGGTGAAAAAAGTAAATTAATCAGTAATGAGTAGAATTTTCCAAATCAAAGGTTATGTCTCTTTTGGGATAGAATGAGTGATTTCAAAGCACATGACTAGCAGCACACGTAGATTTACATATTTTTTTTAGTTTTTAAATTCCACAAAGCAAGTACGTTTAATTCCCTCTCAGGTTTTATGTTATATCAGTTAAACAGCTGAAACAATGTTTCATGAGAGTATTATTTCAACTGAGAACATCTGCAATGAACTGGAACATCTTTTTTCCCCCAAGAGTTCATGTTAAGCTTACAAGAGGTATCCATCATTTTCTTCCATATCTGTAAAATAAAATATTTCTATATTATTTAACAGTTATTATGTATAACTCTAGTTTTAGTAATAATCTGATTTGAAAAATGTCCTCAAAACTTTGGCATCATTGCAGATAGGATATTATTTAAATAATTGATGCTTAGGAAATACCTTTTTAAGTACTTTTATCCCAGCCATGTTTCAAGTTTTCCATAAATAAGCAAAATTACCCTGTGATGGTTTTCTTGCATTTATATGTCATTGATTCATTCTTTGCTTTATTGCTGAGTTCAACAGTGTTCAAACAAATGTCATTGAGTAAACTGATAACTTCATCTAAATCCAGTTTTATTTCTCTTGACTGTTTTAGCTATCTTATGTTCTGTCTGACTGATTCGTGGCATAGTTAAAAGCTGGCTTTGGAGCCAGCTATTTTTCCCCTGTTGCCTGTCTTGGAGAATTCATTTATTATCTCTCAGCGTTGAGGAAAAATTCTACCTTGAAAGGTTATTTTAATGATTAGAAATCTTTTATTTCAAATGTACTTCACAGCACCAATATACAGTAGGAATCAACTAGCAGAAACTCTCACTAGCTACACCACCAAACCGCAATCATCATCATTATCATTATCATTATCATCACTTAGGGTTCAAACTAATTGCTTCATTATAGTATAAGCACAAAAGTCCCTTAATCCATGAAAAATGATGTAAAAAAGAGCTATTTCTAAACATGGATTCCATATCATTTCAAAAGTTTGAGAGCAATAGTCTATACCTTACTATAACCTCCTTACTGTAAGAGTCAAGTAATACCCATTAAAATGAGAGAAAATGGCCAAAACAAATTGGTACTGACCTGAAAATATTAAGAAACTAATTTGGAAATATATAGCTATCTGACTCCTTTAATTTCATTTGATTTCAAATTGTTATGCTATTAATGAAACATCACCTGTATGACAGCTTGTATTTAGTTCCTATTAAGATGATTTATGGGATTTAAGAACAACCCTTAAAACTACAGCTAAAGGTGAGATTTGATTATTCCTTTAATTGCAGAGTGAACATGAAAATATTGTGCAGGTTAATTATATATGGATGCAATTGACTTAACTATTAGCATTATAATATGCAACAAAGCTAGAATGTTTTATTTAGCATTTTGGAGCCCTTCAGGGACATTTAAATTTTCCATGTTCACACAGATTCAATTAATGATGATCTAAGGCCTCAGATCCTACATTTCACATTTCGCACCATTCCTTTAAGTATATTTTTATGTGAATGACTACTTCTGAGAAAACACCTTTTATATTTCAAAATATCCTAAATTGAGATATTCAGATTTGGTTATAGGAATGCATATTAGTGATTTTTTAAAAGATTTATTTATTTATTCGAGAGAGAGAGAGAGAGAGAGAGCACGAAAGGGAGAGAGAGAATCTCAAGCAGGCTCCCTGTTGATGGGGGAAATGCCAAGGCGCTCAGTCTTACAACCCTGAGATCATGATCTGAGCCGAAATCAACAGTCGGTCACTTAACCGACTGAGCCACCCGAGCACCCCTATTAATGATTATTTTTAAGTTTTAAATTAAAATTTAAATTATTTACCTATTTGTGTGGCTAGATATCCCTAATCTAAAGTAGAAAGTGACTATCTCAGTGGTATTCAATACTTCAAAAAACACTCTTGAATTAAAGTGAAGGATCTTAAATTAAAAAACCCAAATCCTTTTATCTCTCTAGAATCCAAAGATCATCTCTTCCTACTTTTCTGTTCTACTGGTTAGAACCTGGATGACATTATAAAATAGTTACCTTTTACGTTTTTTGCTTGTTTTTAATCTTTTTAATTTTATGACCATCAAACTCATATTTCTTCTGCTACAAATTAGTATATATTTATTGGGGAAAAAGGAAACTGTCTAGTAATTAAAAGATTGTGTGCTTGTGTGCTTTAAAGATTTTATTTATTTATTTGACAGAGAGAGACACAGCAAGAGAGGGAACACAAGCAGGGGTAGTGGGAGAGGGAGAAGCAGGCTTCCCGCAGAGCAGGGAGCCCAATGCATGACTCCATCCCAGGACCCTGGGATCATGACCTGAGCCAAAGGCAGATGCTTAATGACTAAGCCACCCAGGTGCCCCATGTGTGCTTCTAAAATATTAAATTGTATGTCAAAACCTTACAACAAGGTGAATTTATAACCAGAACACAGACAACTTTAAAAAGCATTACTAGGGATTTGTGATCCACTTTTGGAAACACTGGGTAAACATTTTATTTCAAAGGAAAATTGTACTTCTCATTATATATATATATCATCATCTCTTTAAGCAAAATATTCAAGGCAATGATTATGATTTTTAAAATTATTTACAATAACCATTTTTTAAAACAATTTATCTGGTTTAAATTTACTATTTCTTTAAGGCAATATAAGTGTAATGCCTAATTTAAAATAAGACAAAATTATGAACTAATAATAATTATTTTCCCCTTTCTCAGGAAAAAAATAGATGATTATAATCCATTTTCAACATTTTCTTTTAAAAAACTTAGGTATGTTAGGAGAATATCAATTTAAATGAAATTTTGTGTGTGGAATATCTGCTAGTTCTGTACTATTTCTATTATTAGAGATATTGTAAATAGTTCCAATTATTTCACAATATTATAGCTTTTCATTTTCTTAAGGCTTATATTTCTATAGCCTGTGTTTACCAGATGAGTTTATCATAGAGAATAATGGCACTATCTCTTACAAATACAGATTGCCACATAGATAGGCATTGATTGCAGAGCCAAATGAGAAGGAATGATCAGAAATGAGGAAAAGTTTTCTTTTCTCCTTCTTAATGGTGCTGTAAAGGAATAAAGCCATGAACAATTTTTTTTTTGGATCCACTTTTCCTCCTAACTTGGAAATTTTAGATGAAAACTTACAGCTAGAAGTCAACCTAATAATATGGTTGAGAGATATTTCTTGTCCTTTCTTAAATGAAAATAATCTACTAATTAATAAATTCTCATATGTCATTAAAGATTTCAACATAGTTAATTTTTTTCTTCATAAGGCCTACCCCAAACTACAAAAGTAAGCATCTTTGCCTCTATGGTCTTTTCATTTTTTTAAAATTAATTTGGCCATTTTTGGACTCTGGGAATCTTTTTTATTTTAATTGCATGTCCTATTGTTAAGCCTTTACTTTCATTTATAACAAACTACTTTTTTTTTTTTTTTTTAATACAAGGAAGGCTCTGAGGAGCAAGAGATGGAATGGCTCATTACAGCTGGCTGAAAAGCATTATGCCACACAGATTTCTCAGACAAGGGCAGATGATTTTTCTATAAAAACCTCAACCTTTCATGTTCTACACTCAACTTTCAGAAGAATGGATAGTAAAACATCCACAATCCCGAAACAAATAGTGGAGAGACGAGTTTGTGGAGGAAAGCACTCATTATTTGGTCTGCTCCCATTGTTTATTTCAATGAAAAGAATGAAAGCAACTCTGAAAAGAACTTAGAATTGTATGTAGAACACAGAACTGAAGCCAGAAGAATGGATGATTTTTCTTGACTTATGACATGCACCATCCAAAGTTCCTGCTTCAGTGGGACTAATTATCTCAGAAGTTTAGAACTTGGCATGCTGAGGTTAAGAGTTTGACATCTAGGTTGGTCACCTAGCTTTGTTCTTGAACCACAGGGTAAACTTCTAACTCTTGCCAAGAAATATTAACTATGACATCATTTGGGAGCGAAAACAGCATTTTTGATATTCACATGAAGTCTAGACAGGTTAAGTTACGTGCCTCAATTCTTAAGTTAATTCATTGCAGGGTGAGGTCTAGACCATGGTCTGTTATCATTGCATAGAATCTCAACTTATTTCGCTCAAAGGACCAGAAAGAATTGAATGAGTGAGGGAAGGAGTAAGTGAAGAGAGTGAGAGAGAGAGAAAGAGAAAACCAGAAGGTGCCTGTCCAGTTAGCAGGATAGCAATAGTTATCTATTCATTCATTCATTGGAAATGTCTGTGAAGTTCCTATAACCAGCTATGCAGTGTGATAGGTGTTCAGAAGAAGGAAATAGATCTCTTACTTGAGAAGCTTTTTAATGATTGGTTGCTATTGGATGAGAAGGATTTTTGCAATGGGTTTACTTAGGAGAAGAAGACTATTGTGAAGCTTCTTTTGAAGATTTCTTGCTGATGCCCAAGTTGAGCATTCTTAGTAGCTTGTCTACATGGGGCCTAGTGGGTAGAGTATCAGCCTACACATGTACTTCTCTGTGGTAGAAGGTAAAGAGTTGAGCACTTTGCTTTCTATATTTTTCAGACTCCTTAGAAAATTGAACATTATTGTTATGATGTTATAGACGAAGAGTTTAAATAATTTGCCTAAGGTCATCAAATGGATAAGTAGTAAAATTATAAATAGAACCCAGATAATCTAACCACCATTCTGTGCTATTCCTCTGACATTATTCTGATATCAGGGTGATGCTAATGTCTCTCAATATGCTTTCTTCTTTTTAAATAAAATAAAAATATATTTTAGTGAATTAGAGCTAAATGATTCAATAATATTATCCACTTATTTAGAGCATATTTTACCAAGTTTCTGTGCTAAGTATTTTATAATAATTATCTAATTTAATTATTAAAATGGTCCTGAAAATACACATAAATTCTTAATCTGACAGTTCAGGGAATTCAGGCTTACAGAAATTATGTAACTTACTAGTTGCCCTGCTTTGACTAACTGGTAGATTTGAAGTTTAAATTTTGGTCAGTTCAATGTCAAAGAGTGTGTTTGGGGGAAAAAAAAAGCACTTATTTTAGCTCTTTCAGGTATAAACCACTAGTGTTGTCTATAAATGTCATGGCAGTGTAAAACATTGCAAAACACCACTCTACACATTCTCTTTCACACAAAAGACTGAGTAAAGCAAGTAAGTTATTAAAGGAAGCAAACAAAGAACAGAGTGGAAGATGAAAAAGGAATTCACAACTTCAGTAGTCAAGATAGCTCTGTCAGAGAAGACGGAAGATAGGCAAGGAGGAAGAAAGAAAAGCTGTGCCAAGTGGGCTGGGGATGCTTTTGCTCATGTCGTGGTGAGAGGATTTAGCCACAAACCATGTTCGTTGTGGAGTAGAACACATCTGGGGAGACATCGAACTTAATTCCACATATTTAATTTATTCCTAAATTTTAATGTTCAATGATAAAAAATAACTTTGCAGTGGACCTTGAAAATAAAAGGTGAGTCTATAGAATAATGAGGTTGCCACAAGGGCTCCACTCCTCTACAGCAAATCAGGGAAACCCAGTGTCAGTGTTATTGACATGTTCTGGGGATTTGTTGTGTTTGACAAGGAATTTTATTTTTTCATATGCTATCACAAGCAGAGAGCTTATAAAGCAGCATAACTCCCAAATCACTCTCCTTCTTCAAGCATCTAGTCTAGTGTCACCCAGAAAACATGGCCTGTAAATTATCATTGTTAAAATTTATAACCTAAATATTTTATATTCTGCCTAAAAAGTAAGCCTGAGTCCTGGAAACACATAACTTTTATGCCTGTAGTCCTGCTCTCTTTGCCAGTAATGGTCCATTCACACTTTGTTTCATGTTGGTACATCTACACAAAACCTTATGTATAGAGAAAGGAAGACTTTCTAACCTTTACCACCTGTTTAAAACCAAAGAGGGGCAAGATGCAAATAATTAGATTCCCAGTTTATATCTCCACATTTTAACGGGTATTAATGCATATCTCCCTCTATTTAACCTGTTATCCAGGTATTTGGTGATGTGGATACATGATGACAAGGCTTTTTCAATGCAGGTATCTGCTTATTGTTAGAACAAGGAAAATGAAAAAGTCCACATTTAGCCCCAATCCTGCCATTAAATTTACTTGTTGCACAGATGGAGGCCACCATCTTACCATTATACCCCAACCTCTCCACACACATACACACACACACACACACACACACACACACACAGACACACACACACACACACATACACACAAACTTCTTAAGCAAGGACAACACAGGACTATAATGAATCCATAAAAATCTAGTTGGAGTAACTAGGACATGGACCTGACCTAAAATATAACAAAAAGAAAAAAAATCAGTAATTATCATTTTTCCATCTATGCATGCTGTTAAATATTTTATAAACATATCTGTATGTTCTTTGTGACATCCTCACATGGGCACTATTTATATCCTCAATTTATACTAAGCAATTTATCATGTCTCAAGTCTCTGGTAGTGGCATAGCCAGATTGAAACTCAAAGTTGACTATTTCCAATGCCCATGTTCTTCCACTCCATACCATTTTGCCTCTAGGAATGCCAATCTGCTAATGGAGATTAAAATGGCACCATTTTCGGGAATGAAGAAAGTCTTTGATGAGCCATCACCACAAAGGAAACTCATGGTCCTGTAAAAGAGTGATAAAATGGTGATTTTAAAGACTTGGAAATATTTAACATTAAGCAACTTTGATGTATGAAAGAAACTAATGAGTCACGAAAAGGAAGGGGCAAAGCTCTCTTTAAAGTATCTTTAAAGATTATTTATTTGAGAGAGAGAGAGAGAGAGAGAGCGTGCGCAAGAGCAGGGGAGGGGCAGAGAGAGATGGATAGAGAGAATATCAAGCAGACTCTGTGCTGAGTATGGAGCCTGATTCAGGGATCTATCTCACAATCCTGAGATCACAACCTGGGCTGAAACCAAGAGTCGACACTTAGCTGACTGAGCTACCCAGGTACCCCTAAAATATCTTGATCACTAATTTTTGAGAAACATTTCTTGATATTAAAAGCAACAGATAAAGTAGATCATCAAGAGTCGAATAACACAGCCCAACTGGTGAGGTGGAATGAGGAGTATTCAATGAAATATCAAACTCAATACCTTTAAGGATAAAGCCATATTTGAGGATGTGAAGATGTGTGACCATGTTCTCACAAAGTGCATACGTCTTACAGATAGCATGACAGAGGTCTAAATTCTAGGGCAGATGTCTCAATAGTATTTAGACTTGGGATTTTATATATTATTGTTAATATTTGCTGCAATGTGAGAGAATTAGAACTCAGGAGCAGAAGGAAAGTACTAAGCTGAGAACAGAACAGAGTGGAATGCCTGTTTAAATAGGGAGAGGAAAGGATGCTTAGAAATAATCAGGGATCAGAGTGGTGTTATGAGATCTAAGAGAAGTTACAGCAGAGAGGGAATGGTGAACCCTGACCAATGAACAATACAGGTCCAGAAAGACAATAACTTGGGCCTATGGGAGTGAGAATTCAGAGGTAATAATGCTCTCATTGAGAACAGGTTCAGTGTGAAGACAAAGGCCAGATTGCAAGGTGTGGACTGTAGGGACATAAGGAGAGAGAAACTCCATGTGCAGGAAACTATTCAAAAAATTTCAGGTAAAAATAAATGATATCTATGACAATACCTATAGATATATGATATCCAGGGAGAGGAGAGGGAGGGGAAGAGAGAGAGAGAAAGGACGTAATGGAGCAAGAGTCAACTGCTAAATTGTGGCTCATAAAAGGATACTTGAACCCTTCATACAAGAAACTGAAATGACTGCTGTGTCATGAAGAACCTGAATTGTTTTCACAAACTTAGTGAATCTTACTCCTGTTACCTCTCAGAGCATCCATAATGCATGAACTGTGAAAGAGTTCCTACTATTTGTCATGCCTTGCTGAATTATCAGACTTGGTGCCCCTGAGCAAGATAAAGGATGTCTACACAAGTGTACCAGAAATCAGGGCATCATGGTTGCCTTAAGTAGAAAGAATATCTGAATATGGTAACTAATCTTTTAGTCTATCACCATTTTTTTTTTCTACTGAAACTGTTCTAAATGCTTCAGGTTACTCTTAGATGAGACCAAGAAATGAACCTGATACTTTGACAATCTCTGCTTAGTAGGGGCCAAGTGATCACCAGCCACAAGAGAAAACAGAATTAAAAAACAAAACAAAACAAAACCCAAAAACCTGATTAGTATTCCAGGAACAAGAAATAAACTACAGTGGAAGGCAGAGAACAGACTGGGAATATAAACCTATGGATGGTGTCCAGATTTAATTTGTTCCATTTTACAAGTCAAATCATGATCTTCTTAATGACCAGCTCCCTAGGCAGATACACAGATGTATAGCCATTAATGACCGACAGGATCTGGGATGACTTTTCAGCCTCAGCTTAGACTGTTAGAGCCATAATATTTGAAGCCACACAGGCAGGTTACTAAACACAAAGCCTGAACTTCACTTTCATTGCCTATGTTCTATTTTGAAAAAGCTGAGGGAGTACAGGGCGAGAGATTAAATGAAAAATCTGTGATGACAGGTGTAAGAACCTTTACAACCTTTAGAGTTAACACTGGCTGCGGGGACCCTGTCACTTACCTCGTTCATTTATTCTTCTCAACAACTCTTGAGATCTATAGCTTCAACTCCATTGTTGGAATTAAGCAAACAGAAGTATATCCATGATAACCCCTCATATGGGTTCTTCTCTTGAGCTTCTAGTTGTTCCTTTGTTCTTTCTTATGGTTTCACCTTCTTTCCTGACTCCTTAAATGTTGCCATTCCTCTGGAAGCCTCTTTGGTTCTCTCTCATTCTAACCTCCCTAGTGAAGCTCTTAGTTCTAGGGTTCAAATTTCACAAATATGCCAATGACGCCCAAATCAGATCAGCTGAGCTCTAGACATTTCTACTTGGATAGCTCAAAGATTTAACATCAAAAGGGAATTCAGTGTATTTATCCCAAGTTTCCTTCCTCTTCCTGTATTCCTATCATTACTGCAATCCACCTGGTTTCTCCATTTTTTTACTTCTTTCTCTCCATCAGGCCCTTCTACCAATTAATCACTAAGACCTGTTGATACTCATCTAAATATTTCACAAATCCATCTCCACTTCCTTGCTGTGGACCACCACTGTCCTTTCCCTACACTTTTGCCCCAGCAGGAGTCCTACCTCTGATTCATTTCCTACACTGAAATCAAAAGAGCCTTCCTGACATGTATACCTTATCATATCATGTTTTTGCATGGAAATTTTCAGAAATTCCTGACTAGACTCACCATTGATTCAAAGATGGTCAGTGTTGTATGCAAGGCCCTTCGTGATAAGACTCTTCACTAGCTTCAGTTATTTCTACTTGCAATGTTCTCTCTCTCTCACTTCAACACACCCTAAATCCATTCCCACCTAAACATGCTCTTGGCACCTCTAAGTAGAACATCTGTTAGGCCCTATGTCAAGGTTATCTTTTCTCTATTTCTGCCCTGGGCTAGTAAGTTAACCACTTACCCTTCAGGATTCAGCTCTGCCATTTCTTCCACCTCGAAGCCTTCTCTGAGTGATTCCTCTACAAAGGTCCTCCATGGCATTCAACTCTATCACAGGCAGCACTTATAACCCAGAAGCACTCATTTTTTTCTTTATTTTTCTCTCTTTGCACTCCTTTGAGTTTAGGTGGCTTCCCAAGACAACAAAACCAGTAAGTTGCAGAATCAAAATTCAAATTCAGTTCTGTTCTCTCTCCATTGGGCCACACTGCTTGATGTAATCCCATGGTGTGCAGCAATCCAGCCTGCTAACTTCCTTCTAAGTTTTAGTTATAAGGGATAGAGAAATTTACATGCATACTCATTCTTCCTCCACCATATATTTATTATATCTTCCATCACCACAATCACCAAAATAATTTGGATAATTATGGTACTCTATTAACTTTCCCCATTTGAACAGATACATATGCACCTTGTTTTGTGCTCCTCTCAACCTATCAATAACCAATGTTGTAGTTGGACTGGACCTTATAGTTCTTTTTTTTTTTTTTAAGATTTATTTATTTATTTACTTGACAGGGAGAGAGAGAGAGAGCTAGAGAGGGAACACAAGCAGGGGGAGTGGGAGAGGGAGAAGCAGGCTCTGGCTGAGCAGGGAGCCTGATGTAGGGCTCAATCCCAGGACCCTGGGATCATAACCTGAGCCAAAGGCAGACGCTTATGACCGAGCCACCCAGGGGCCCTGGACCTTGTGGTTCTTATTATGATTTCAAAATGTCCTCAGCAATGAACAGCTGGAAACTTTGAAAAAAAAAGGGGGGGGGGTATTATTCACAAGTCCTGGAAAGTACATGGCACACCTGGGGCTACACACGTGAGGTAATGGGTAGAGAAAGAGAGAGAAAGCTTAGGTCTTTCATTTGGATAGAAGGTGGGGGCCTAGGGTTTTGGGGGCTCACTCTTTATTGGTGAATTTAAAACATAAGAGCAGGAATTTAAAGCATAGGAAGAGAAAAAACAATAAGCCCAAAGAGTTAGTTATCAAAACCAGCCAAGATCTCCAAAACAGAGGAGCCTAGGGCAGGAGTTGGGTGGTAGTGGTGGTTGGGGGTTTGGCTAGCTCTTTATCTAGTCTTGTGGCTGGCAATGTGTTTATTTGAGATAACCGTCTTTGAAGTGGATGCCTCTTTGAAATGGATGCCTTGACAATCAAAGCTTAAGTTAGACACTTGCATTACAATAAAAGAAAAACCATCTGTCAGGGCTTACGTTAAAACCTCTAGGTTTAAAGAGACTTTAGAGCACTAGTTCTCAAATTTGGCTGCATATCGAAATTGCCCCGGGAGTTTTAAAAAATACTGATAGACCTGGATTCCACCCTCGGAAAGTTTGATTTATTTGTTATGGGGTTTTGCCTAGGCACTGGGATTTTTTCAAAGCCTATGAGATCATTTGAACATGCAGTAGTGTTTGAGAACCATGCCTCTGAAAAGATCTAGTTTACTGCCTCTTCTCAAAGATGAGGCAAGTATAGAGAGATTAAGGACTAGCCTGAGGTTAAATGATACAGATCATGAGTAATTAGTCACAAGTGATTGATTCCTGAATTGAAAATTGGTTGCCCAAGCAGTTAAAATTAGGTAGGATTTTGAGACTGTCCCCACTGCAGTGATGCTATACTGAAGGAAAGGGAAACGTCATCTCTCTCCTAAGATATCACAGCCCTCCTCTGCTGCTCAATAAAATAGCAGCACCCTCCGTTTGTTTCATGCTTATGATATTCAGATCTATTTCATCAAGTATGTCCTTTATTAAGTACTTTGTTGGTACTTTCAGATCTATTATATAGTTTTTCTGCAATTTTGGAGATAGTTTATTTATGAACCTAAGTTTTTAAAAAATTGTAATCAGTAGCAAGCAGTGAGTTAGAATTTTAGACTAATATTATTTAAAAAGTATGTAGGAAATCTTAGTTTAGACATGGACATAATTCACGGGATTAAGAGGAGGGGCTTTGGCATCAACCAGTGTTGAGTTTAAGTGCTGACCCTGCACACATGAGCTGTATAGTATTGGGCAAGTCACTTGACTTTTCTGAATCCCAGTTTCTATAGAGAGGACAGTAATCATACTGTCTATGGTGATAAGCATCAGCTCCTACAAATGTATGATTGCAGGATTTCTTTCCTTTGGTGCCTGGAGCTCTTTGCCATGCCACTTCAAAGAATGAAGAGGTAGACCAGAGGAAGAGTGGTGGGAAGCAAAACAAAGTTTATTGAGCCATAGTAGTACAAAGCTCCTGAAGAGGGAGGGACCCAAGAGGGTTGCTACTGGAGTTTCTAAGTCTAGGGGTTTTTATGGGCTTGTTGGCAGGCTGTTTTAATCTGATTAACACTCCATGCGCCTGTCACCCAATCAGGTTTTTGTGAAGATACTGAGACTAGAGAAGTTAAGCCCTGTATATAAAGTCAACATATTTGTGGTGTTAGAGGTGAGCTCTGATTAGACTCAGTCCTCTTTCCACAACGTTCTTGTTTATTTAGGCTTAACACTTAAAATGTGGCACAGATCTCCTTACATCCAACTTCCCCTTAACATTAAAATTATTAGCTAGACAATACTCTTTCCCAAGTTGGGTTAAAAAATTTTCACAAACCAAGAATCTAAATGGTGCCAACTTTCCTGGCTGAAATTTCTAGTAATGAGGCTCCTAGGAATTACTCCTAAGAGTAACCCTTAGCCACAAAGTAGAGATAAGACTGAAATGCCAATTAATAAAATATTCACTAAATAAATATACACTGAAATATACACTTAATATACACTAATAAAACATACACTCTGAAGTCTTTTCTGAAAGAAGGCAACAAGTACAGTTGCCTTAGGCATATGTTTTTAAACTCTAAAGAACACATCTTCCTTTCTCCTCTCCAGAGTCCGAGAGTCAAAACATCATCTTCCTCTGTGACAGAGAAATTTGCTGGGTTTGCATGCTTCCTGGTAGTGCAAACTTGACAAATGAGGGAGGCCATTGCAAAGATGTGACTACCGGTTGACCCAGGCAATCTGAGGCTCCTCACCCTCCGCCCTGTCTTTGGAATGTGCATTATGCTTGCCTTCCCTGCTCTCAGAAGCTACCCCAAGGAACTGGCCTTGAGATAGTGATACAGTGTTAAGACCATCCATACATGATTGAACCTAGTTAAGGTCTCTATATAATCTTTTAAGATTTGTTGGACAAGAGTGGAGATCTACTTGTCTTTCAGTGGCCTAAGACAAGCTTTGTATGTAAGTTCCCTTGCTTATTAAACCTGCCACCTACCAATCTAGAGTGGCCTGCCTCTTCCCTAGGTCTCTCCCTGCCCTCTGTGTTCAGGGGCCATTTCAGATTATGCATGGGGTAAGCTTACGAGAGGAGCTTGTGAACCAACAGACAATTCTCAATCTTCCTGCCATAATTTCTTTATCTGCAAAATGAATGGATACCAGCTGTTTTATAGAGTCAACATGAGGACTAAATACAATAAAGCATGAAAAATATTTTATAAACTCTGAAGTTCTGCATTAGTATCAATATTCCTGCTCTTACCCTAAGTACAAGGGCTGATTGGTCCAGGGCAGATTGAAGACTGTAAATGTTGTCTTGGGGCAAATATTTCTGCTCCAGGGAAACCCAGTGATATGGAATTCTGTTCCATTTTTCTCCCTGCCTTGGTAGTGGAAGTAGTTAATGGTAAATCCTTGGTCTTGTGAGGTGATGGATGATTACCTAATTAAGAAGGCATTCCCTTCATTCTTTCTAATATATCTGAAAAAAATGTTATCTGTTTGATTTTATGGTCAAATTCATTGTTTCAGGGTAAATGGGAAGCTAGTAAGAAAAACAAAACAGATGGAAAGCAGTGAGGGGGCCAACAAAAAGTATTTTGGAAATCTTTAAAAAGATCTAGGAAATAGAAGAGATTTCTAATGGGATCCTGGGCTCCAATTTTCTGTTCTCAATTAGTTAATGCAGTTCACTCTTTCATCAATTACAGCCCATAAAATGCCTGCTATTATTTCCCACCAGGTCTGCTTTTCCTCTCATGGAGTAGGATCCCAGAGGGGAGAATGAAACAAACAAAAAAAAAGTGCTTCTCAGAAACATGGGATGGATGTGCTCTGAGAAATACCACTGGCAGCAAACAGTCGCCTGCATAGGGGAAAAAAGAATTTCCTACATCTTTAGAATTTTAGACCAACTTGTAAATCAGCTGATAGCAGAGGGACTCAAGGGGAGACCAAATAGCTCTATCATTTCATTGCCCATCATTTTTCTTTTCTTTTTTTTTTTTTTTTTTAGTGTCTCAGCTCACTTAACACCCAGGATTCTTTTTTTTTTTTTTAACTTGTTTCTTTTTTTAATTTTTTTATTAACATATAACGTATTGCCCTTCATTTTTCTTTTTTAGCCGTGTCCATCTCACTATACAACCCCTCTTATCCTTTGCTTTGATTTTTGAAATGTAAGTTAAATTTACAAGAATCTAAACACCTTAATTTGCATGGAGAAAGAGTAAGGCACCAAAAAATACTATTTTGAGACCTGTGCTTTCTTGCTTTAATAGCCAAATCCTAAGTTAAATACCAGTAATTAACTAAATAAGGACTATTTGAATGCTTTTCCTTTAAGGGCCCACCAGGGATCTGGATATTTTTGGAGAATACGAATGTGTGTATATTCATAATTTTCCCTGCCTTCAAAAAAAAAAAACAAACCAAAAAACAAAACCAAAACAAAAAACTCAGGAGTGCCCTATCCTAAATGGAACTAATAAAAATCTAAAAATATAAAGAGATTTTATAGGTATTTTTTATCTATTTTATTTTTTCAACTTTCTTTTCTTTTTAATGTTTATTTTTTAAGATTTTTATTTATTTATTTTAAATTAACATATAATGCATTATTTGTTTCAGGGGTACAGGTCTGTGATTCATCAGTTTTACACAACACCTAGCACTCACAACACATACCCTCCCCAATGTCCATCACCCAGCCACCCCATCCCCTCAACCCCCTCCCCTCCAGCAACCCTCAGTTTGTTTCCTAAGATTAAGAGTCTCTTATGGTTTGTCTTCCTCTCTGGTTTCGTCTTGTTTCATTTTTCCTCTCTTCCCCTATGAACCTCTGCCTTGTTTCTTAAATTCCACATATCAGTGAGATCATATAATTGTCTTTCTCTGATTTATTTCACTTAGCATAATACCCTCTGGTTCCATCCACGTTGTTGTAAATGGCAAGATTTCAATTTTTGATGGCTATATAATATTCCATTGTGTGTGTGTGTGTGTGTGTGTGTGTGTGTGTGTGTGTGTGTGTGTGTGTATATATAATCTTCTTTATCCATTCATCTGTCGATGGACATCTAGGTTCTTTACATAGTTTGGCTATTGTGGACATTGCTACTATGAACACTGGTGTGTAGGTGCCCCTTCAGATCACTATATTTGTATCTTTGGGGTAAATACCCAGTAGTGCAATTGCTGGGTCATAGAGTAGCTCTATTATCAACTTTTTGAGGAACCTCCCTACTGTTTTCCAGAGTGGCTGTACCAGCTTCCATTCCCACCAACAGTGTAGGAGGGTTCCCCTTTCTCCACATCCTCACCAACATCTGTCATTCCTGACTTGTTAATTTTAAGCCATTCTGACTGGTATGAAGTGGATTCTCATTGTGGTTTTGATTTGCATTTCCCTGATGCTGAATAATGTTTTTAGTAGCTGAGGAAACCAAGGTCAAATTAAGTGATCTGTCTGTCTTGGTTTAAATGATCCATTTAAGGGCTGCTCTTTTGGATTATATTAAGGGCCTTTTCCTTATATTTGCATGTCAAATGACTAATCTATGTTACTGTTGTTTTTTTTCCCCCCAATACCTTAAACCTGACCCACAAAGGTTATTTGGGACAAAGAAAAAGAAAGTTGTTCTCATTGTTGACATAATTCAGTATTTCTCAACTGAGATCCAGCTTCTAAAGTATAGTAAGGGGAAAAATTGGGATATGAAGAAATGATAAACTCCAAGGGGTAATTATATACAGATTTATTTGAATTAATTTGCTTTTCCATCTCCACTGATTCTGATTCTAGACTAAATATATTTGTGGTCAGACCACAGAAGCCCTTTGGTAACAGTACTTTCTAAGCCCACATGACAGATACTCTCCTGGCCCACCTAGAGTCTAATCACTGGTTTGGGGATATAAGTTTATTCTTTTGATAGCTATTTCCTCAACCGCTTTCAGTCCACAAGTGCCTCTTTTATTTTATTTTATTTTATTTTAAAGATTTTATTTATTTATTTATTTGAGAGAGAGAATGAGAGAGAGAGAGAACACATGAGAGGGGGGAGGGTCAAAGGGAGAAGCAGACTCCCCGCTGAGCAGGGAGCCCGATGCAGGACTCGATCCCGGGACTCCAAGATCATGACCTGAGCCGAAGGCAGTCGCTTAACCAACTGAGCCACCCAGGCACCCAACAAAGATCTCACTTTAAATGATGTTTGATGTTATTACATGAAATGTGTGGGCTGAGAAGACAGGACTGACTGGGCATTTTTTTTTTTTGAGTCAGATAATGATTCAAGATGAACGATTCCTTCACAGTATGCTACTTACAACCCTACCAAGATGAAATTGTTTATCAGAAGAAGAACAACAAGAAGAGGAAGAAGAAGGGGAAGGGAAAGAAGAAGGAGGAAGGGGATGAGGGGGAGGAAGAGGGAGCAAGGAGGGAGGAGCCGAAGGAATATTCCTAGTATTAGAAAGAATGGGTTAAAAACAAAAAGGCAGGGCACTTGGGTGGCTCAGTCAACCGGTTAAGCATCTGCCTTCCCCTGAGGTCATGATCCCAGGGTCCTGGGATCAAGTCCCTCATCAGGCTCCCTGCTCAGCGGGGAGTCTGCTTCTCCCTCTGACCCTCCCCCCTCTCATGTTCTCTCTCTCTCTCTCATTCTCTCTCTCAAATAAATGAATAAAATCTTTAAAAAAAAGAGGGGGGGATTTTTTTTTCTTTTTACACAGTGGCATCTAGATAAAATTACCTTTCATTCCTTTAACCCTATCTCATTTTCATCTCCAGTGGAACGCTTAAGACAGAAGTTACTCATTTGATTTCTCTTGCATTAGTCACAGTAAACATAGATAAATAAGAAAATCTAGTGTAACACCTTACATTGCTGAGGTTAGTTATTACCTTTTTAAATCCAGGCATAGGACTAAGCTCTGTATACAGAATGTAGATAGAATTTTTGAGAATTATCATTTTTTTTTTTTTAAAGCACAGGTCATCCGTTTTTACAATCCCATGAAGCCCTGTGTGTGTTTCTTCTCCCTCACTGTTTTCTCTGCCCCCTTGCCCTCAGTTAGGCCTTCTTATCTTTTAACTCCCCATCTTACCACACAGTACCTTTTTCACGAACCACATAGAGCCCCAAGTTCTAATCCTTTCACTTTCCACCAGGCCTGTATTCTCCTCGCACGTGAATGGAACAGTCCTGGTTCTTCCCCTTCTGCGGCTTCCCATTTCCCTCCTAAACTAGATCACTCCCATCTTTCTTCACTCACTCTGCACCAATTGGCATTTGTACTGATAAGGCTGCACGTGTACTGGGGGACATTAATCACACAGGCACACGATATCTTATGGCTTCCACTTTATACTGTACCCTCAAGTTATTTGTCTAAATTTGGCCCAAATCTTTCAAATATTTAGAAGGTATAGGATGAGAGACTTATCTTAAAAAAATTATTTTACTATATGCCATTAAAAATCTTAAATTCCCTAATTCTTTCAAATCATATGTTTCTCCTACTTTTCCTCTTTTCTTCTGGACTCTTTCAGATTAGGATCCATTCTTCTCACCACAGACCATGATTCCTATGTAAATAGGAATTATCTCTTTATGTATTTATCTCTCTATGAATAGCTCTGTCTTCACATACTATAACACAATAATTTTTCAGATTTACTCCTCTAAGCTCTATCACTGTAAATTTCACTAAACAGAACTTGGTTTCATCTCTCCTGGTTTTGATGTAATTTTGCTAAGTGACTTTAGACAAGCCATCTAAATATAAATGTTTTCATGTGTCTTTTTCACATGCAAGACTTGATGCATATGAAAGCTCTTTACAAATGTAAATTTATAGTCCTATAAATGCCAATTCTGAATCATCTCATACACAGCCCTTTCTGAGGCAATCTTTTTACCCTTCAGTATTTTTTGAAGGATAGGCTTTGAAGGCTGATAAAGCTCTATCTAAACAGTAAACATCTGGTCCAAAGAGATTCTTCTTCAAAAGTTGAAGTGGGAAACAGTGAAAATCAGGCAGTTTGTGGCAGGACAGGAAGCAAAATAATCATGAAGTAAACATACACCAGAGAGTCCATCATTTACATTAGTGAGCCAAAAAATTAGAAAACCAAGGTTATAATTAGATGCTATAAAGAAGGACATGATAAAGTCAACTGAAAATGAGAAGACTTAGAAAACAAAGAAAATGCATCAAGATAGTAGCTATTTTAAATTCAATGTATTATGCTGGATAGTTTCTATTTGTTTTTCCAAATATACATTTTAATTCTACTGACCTACTTTGTTCCATGGGACATATCAATATCTATGGCTGGCACCACCCAGGCTGCTCTGCCTTTGGCTTCTGACTGGGCATCATCATGGCAGGTGTGGGTGGGAGATTGGACAAAGATAAGAGAGATACTGGGGGTTGTATTCCCTCAGCTTTCCCTCTGCAAAGCTGCATTGTGGCAGTTGCTACCAAGGGCCATGGCATCAGATGGTAAGCACACTGCTAGAGCCACAGGTCTTGCTGGACTTCAGTAGTCACTTCTTCCCTTTGCTCCTTTAGGCCTAAGGATGGCCATGGCTTTGTTCTCTTTCTAACCCCAGGCTGTGTCACCATCCCATGTCAGTTTTTCTTAACCTCTCTACATTTGTGTTAATGACACCTTCAAAAAAATCCTTCTTAACTAACACTTCTAAATATGTCATCTCTTTCCTCCCTGAAGCCTGACTAAACCGGTCTTGACAGAGTAGATGTGTAGCCACTCATTGCTAAGACATCTTGGATCAAGAATGACTCTTTAGTTTTAGGCTTTGTGAAGTTCACTTTCTTGCCCACATTTTGCAACAGCTCATCAGTCCAGTACAATTTGGCTTTGCCTGCACTTCTCCAATGGCAATGTCAAGGTCTCCAATGACCTCTCTGTTGCCAAATTTAGTGGGCAGTTCTTAGTCCTCATCTGACTCAACTTCTCAGCAGGTATACTAACCACCACTCTTTCTTAATTGTCCTGTTCTCCCACAGATTGTTTTGAATTGTTACTGTTACCAAAGTGACACATGTTAAGTAATTTTACAAGTTTTATATAAAATAGTAGACTTCTGTATTACCTTTCCCCATTCCCAATTCCCCTTTTCCTAGAAACAATGGTTTTCAGCTCTTTCAAACTAGCTTACCCCATGCCATACCCTGGCATTTGTCTCCTAATTTCTAAATAATATGTTTAAAATATTTTTGCTTGGGTTTTTTTTGGTTTTAGAATAATTATCAACTTCCTGTTGAAGAAGCTACTACCATAATTTCTTACATCACCCGCACACACTTACACACATGAATTGCTTTTTTCCTTTTTGCTTGATAAAGTTATACCATAATTTTTAGTTGAATCACTATGCCCTTTCTATGTGATTATGGCTAAGTAAATATTCACAGATGATTCATGCAGTGTATTCTTTTTTAAAAAATATTTTTGTCACTCTTTTTCATTCGCTTTTGTTTATTCTGGACTCATCTTAATGTACTGTAATAAATAAAATTTCCTCTCATTAATTTTAAGCAAATCTTTTCTTGGTGCTATCATTTCTAGAGATCCTTATTCTCTTTCATTAATGACTGCTCAAAGGATGTCATGTTGGGATATTTCTTTGCCATCATCCTGGAAATTCTTTTACCCTTTCCCACACGTGAGATCCCCAATTTTCTGGATACCACTTCCACTTTCTTAGTTTACTCCTGTATCTTAGTGAAGTATATCCTCCAGTAGATTTCTGGAGAAGGGTGTATATGAGGAAAATTTTTTGAGATCTTGCACATTGGACAGCATCCTTAGGTATAGGATTCTGATTGAAAAGTATTTATCCCCAGACTTTTGATAGCCTTGGTCCATTATTGTCCAAATTCCCATGATGCTATTGAGCAGTCTGATACTTTTCTGATTCTATGTCCTTTGTATACAAGCCTTTTCCTTCCCCTGAAATTATGCAAGATCATCATGTTGTCCCATAAGTTTCATGATGGCATATGATTTGGGATGAGTCTTTTTATCTATTATACTGTCAATTGGTGTATAGGGTGACCAACTCTTTCCAGTGTGCCTGGGATTATTATTGTTTTAAAACTAAAGGTTCCACACCTCAAAAACTCTCTGGTTTTAGGCAAACCAGGACATTGGGTCACTTTACTGATGAGTCCTCTCAATTGACAACATCATGAATTTCAGTTGTGGGAAGTTTTCTTAAGTTACTTAATGATTATCTCCTTTTTCTCTTAATTTCTTTTAATTGTTCCAGATACAACATTTTTTAGATGCTGAGTCTCTGGACTGAGAAGATGGTTAATTATATGTTTTCTAGTTACCATATTTTCCTTTCTTTCCTTCCATATGTTTTCTACTCCCATTCCCACTTTTGTATTTAATCTTTTATGTCTGCTATCTTATTTTTATTTTGCAAGAAACTTTTTTCTTTCTGAATATTTGCATTTTCTATAGCAAGCTATCCCTGTTTAATAAATGTGTTATTTTTTCTTTTTTCTGTATAGATTTTCTATTGCTTTTGACATAGTTCTACTTTATTCTGAGTATTTAATATCTGAGATTTACCTCAAATATTTGGTAATCATTTGATGTCTGTCATATCTAAAAGTGATACACCAGAATTCTCTTGGGAAGGTACATGTGCTGGATCAGTGAAGATTATTCGACTGGACTCTTCTTGAGGACCTCCACTTGTCAGTTATGTGAAGGTTCTTTCTCTTGAAGTTATTGGTTTCCCCAGAAGAATTTTCAACTCCTTCCTGGATAGGGCAAGCCTTGATGCCATGTTCTTGAAGCTGAGTAGAACAAACTCAGGGCTGTCACTACTTTGTATGTAGACTTTCACTTTATCTTCCTTTATGAGTATGGTTTCTTCCCCTTTCTCTGGGGCCCTGAGTTGATAATTTCTTAGGTTAACCACCCTCTTTAGAGAGTAAATCCCTAATGTTCTGTGATGGTGAAGGACATTCAATTACTAGTCTGAGGTTAATGAGGCAAGGTATTTAGGAGTCCAAATCTTTCTTATACAAATTCAAACATTGCTTCTATCTATAGCACCATCTTTAAATTTCCATTTTCAGAAGTACCTGTATCTTCAATTTTTGAACATTTGTGGCATTTTGTGTTGTAAAAATAATCTTTCAATCTAGCTACACTAATAGCTTTCCATATGTCTCCTTGATCCAATTCTACCCACCATCATGTCTCCAGAAAATCAAATCAGAAAATGTCTCACTTGAGAACCCTTCATTGGTTTCCCAGAACACTTAGAAGAAAATCCAAATTATTGCATTATATAAAAAATCTTGCATGATCTGGCCTTAGCTTATTGCAAAACCTCATTTTGTACAATGTCCTTTTTTACTCACTTAGTCTAATTACATCATTATTATGCTGACACAAGGTCTTTGCATGTTGTGTTCCCATTCTAGAATACTCTTCCAACAAATGCATGCATGTATATACACATTCACACATACACACAGCCTACACAAGTGCACTTTGCACATGACTACATTCTGCTCATTTTTCATGACTCAACTTCGGTGTTACCTCTTCAGCAACATCTTTTGTGACCACTTACTCTGAGTATTTCCTCCATCCCTAATTCCTACTTCAGCCCTTTATTTCCTCTTTAGCACTTGCCTCAATTTGTAATTATTCTCTTTATTTCTTTCAGGAATACAGTACAGGGATACTTGCATGACTAATTTAAATATGCAATGTAATTCTGCATTATTATGCAAGCCACATTAATCTTCCTGACCAGTATGTACACCAGATTATTTTCAGGAAATTGCATTGGTTCGTATTACTCAGATGCCATTATTTCCAGGCAATCTATTACAGTACATTTACAGGTTACTGGGAAGCATTTTTATAAATACAAACTAAACCACACTTGTCAAAATAAAAGAACAAAGTGTGATGAGAGTTGACAGTTTAGATTAGATAGTCCCTTCACTTGAGCAGTCAGAATATTAACCTCAGGGGGTTAAAAGTGGCACAGGGAGATAACTGGTAGATATAAAACAATGAGAAGCAGGGTAAACAAAGAGAATTTACTGAATTCAAGTAATCTACAATACATTTTCCATATATAAAATGAGATAGGCAATGAAATAGATCCAAAATAAAAGGCAACATCAAAGAACTAGAATAAAATGGAATGGTATCAGTGTTTTTCTTGCAAAAGAAAGTACACATTGTTACATTTTAGCAATTATAAGACGTGGTGTTAGATGTTATAATATCAATATGCCTAGGGTGCCATATAAGACTATACAGGAAGGACACATAGAGTAATGAGGAGAAAGGAGGAGCTGCCAGAAGGGTAAGAGCAAGGTAAGATCATGTTATGTAGTCTAGATTTGGGAAGAAACTTAGAAAGATCAAATCTAATGTCAGTTTTTTCTCAAATAAGGCATATGAAGTCTAGAAGTCTAGAGAGGTGGAATGGATTACTCAATTTCTTTTTTTTTTTTTGAATTTTTTTGTATTAATTTCTTAGAGCTCGACAGAAACAGAACTTGGAAGAGGGTTTGATACCCCAGGTGCCTAGTTTAAAACTCTCCCTATTTACCGTGAATTAACTCTTCCACTGTTTCTCTTGTGGGTATATTATGTACCCCTAAAAGATATGTTCAAATCCATGGTACCTGTGAATGTGACCTTATTTGAAAATAGCGTCCTTGCAGAAGTAGTTAAAATGAAGTCATTCCAGGTTAAGGTAGGCACACAATCCAGTAACTGGTATCTTTATAAGATAAAGAGAGATTTACATAGAGGCTCAGAGGAGACACACAGGAAAAGAAGGCCATGTGAAGAGGGAGACTGAGGCTGGAGTGATGTGTCTACAAACCAAGGACCACCAAGGGTTGCTGACAACCACCAGAAGCAAGGAATTGGCAGGGAAGGATTTTTCCCTACAGCCTTTATAGGGATCCTGGCCCTGCCAATACCTTCATTTCAGACTTTAAGCTTCCAGAACTGCATAAGAATAAATTTATGCTGTTTGAAGCTGGCCAGTCTGTAGTAATTTGTTACAGCCACCCTAATAAATGAACACACTGTTCATCAATAGTAGGCAAATCTTACCAATCATATTTAGTGAGAGACTATCCCAGTTTCCCTGACTGCGACCTGCCAACAAAACAGAATCAAATGCTCTGCTGCGGCATGCACTCCCAGTAATCACTCAACTGTGATTTTTCTATTTATTTTTCTGAGTATTCAATCAGTATCCTTGCTATGAGAGCAAGGATAACAGTTTGTTTTTACCATTTATGATGGTTAATTTTATGTGTTAATTTGACTAGGCTAAAAGATGTTCAGATAGCTGGTACAATATTATTTCTGGGTGTGTCTGGAGGGTGTTTCTGGAAGAAATTAGCATTAGAATTGGTACTGAGTAAAGAAGATTGCTCTCACCATTGTGAGTGGGCTTCATCCAATCCATTGAGGACCCACAGAAATCAAAAAGGTGGAGGAAAGTTGGAATTTGCTTTCTGCTTGAGCCGAGACACCCATCTTTTACTGCCCTGGGACATGGATACTCCTTGTTCTTGGGCTTTTTGAACCAGAACTTATATCATTGATCCCCTAGATCCTGGGCATTCAGACTCAGGTTGGTACTTACTCCATTGCCTCCTCTGGCTCTTAGGTCTTTGGGGTTTGGACTGGAACTATACCACTGGTTTTCCTGGGCTTTCAGCTTGCATACAGCAGATAATGGGGCTTCTCAGCTTCTATAATTGCATGAGCCAGTCCTTGTTAATCTCTTTCTATATACTTCCATATGTCCTATTCTGTTTTTCTGGAGAACACTGACTAATATACCATTGTTTTCCTAGAGTCTAAAAGAGTGTCATGCTCATGATAGGCAATCAATAAATATTCATTAAATCAAAAGAAAAATGAAAGTGGGCAAAAATATGAACAGACACTTGAACAAAGAAAATGTATACATGGCCAATAAACCCAGGAACAAGTGCTCAATAGCATTAGTCATTAGGAAAATGCAAATTTAAACCACAACAAGATACCAGTAATTATCTACCAGAAAGTTATAATTTAAAAAGACTAACAACAAATGTTGGCAAGAATCTAGAGCATTCAGAATTCTCTCTTCTTGGTGAGAGTGTGAAATGTTAAAACCATTTTGTAAAAAGTTCTGGCAGTTTCTTATAAAATTAAATATATGCCAACACTGTGATCCAACAATTTCACTCTTAGGTACTTATCTCCCCTGCCCCCACATGCCCATAAGGAAATATATGTCCACAAAATACTTGTATAGGAATGTTCATAGAAACTTTATTAATAATAGTCAAAACCTAGATATAGAGTAGGTTTCTATCAACAAGACAATGATAAACAAACTGCAATATATTCATTTAATAAAATTCATTACTCAACAATGAAAAGAAATGAATTATTGATCCATCCAACATAGATGTATCTCAAAAATATTATGTTGACTAAAAGAAAGAAGTCTTAAGCAAAAGAGTCCCTCCTTATGATACCATCTATACAAAGTTCTAGAATGGGTTAAACTATGTTGACATAAATCAAAACAATTTTTCCCTCTGAGGACATGGATGTGGGAATTACTGGAGAGGAATATAAGGACACTTTTTGGATTTCAAGAGGGAAGTGGTTTACACAGGTGTATGCTTCTGTCAAAACTCAATGATATACTTACGACTTATGTATTTCATTGTATATAAATTTTACACCAGGAAAAATGAACTATAAACTATAAATATTGATGATGTGTTTAGATGAATAGATTAGTGATGTCTGAAATTTAATTTGAAATGCACTAAAAATAAACAGATTACCTGATGAATGGATGAATAGATATATGATAATACAAATAGAATGAATGTAAATTGTTGAATGTGGAGAGCATGTATATGGGTCTTCATGGTCAATTCTTTCAATTTTTTTGTAGATTTAAACATTTTTATAATAAAATATTAGAGAAAACTCTATAAAATATAAAAGAGTTAAAAATGAGTGAATCAAATGATAACTTAAACAATTTAGATTGGCAAAATTAAACTAAATATAAGATTCAAAAAATCTGAGTATAGTGTAAGAGTGTGATGTAGGGAATCAGAATTCATTGTTGAAAAGCCTCAGGCTGGACTAGAACCCAAGACAAACACCACTTAGCCCAAAGCTGTGGTGGCAGGGTTTGGGAAGATACAACCACATTGCCTGACTTAAAAATCTTTGTTAGAACTTGAGCTATCTATCCATCTCCATCAGCTAATACTCAAAACCAGCAGACAATAATAGATGGCTTTGCTTTAGCTGAATTCTAAGTGAAAACAATTCTAGCTGCAAGAAAAATACATCTCTGCCCTATTAGGCTTGTCTTCAGCCCCTGCCTAGGAGAACTTGGCCGTGGTACAGGGAGGGCAGTCCTGTGGCTTGAGGGCTCCTGTCTGAAATGAAAGACCTCTCTGCCTTTGAATTGGAAGTTTGCCATTGCTACCTGTAGAGAAAGAGTGAAAGAAAGACAAATAACTACTTTCTAAGAAGGAAGAGCCAGTGTGAAATAGTGATCATCTAGGGAGCCTTCCTGCTCTCTAAAACCCTGCTCACTTTGGTTTATGTTGGTGGTGCAGAGACTAAGATTGTAGGACTCCTGAGGGGTCAGTATCAGGTCTAAGACTTTAGCTATTGAAGTTGGGAAAAATAACCTCTTAAGTCACCAAATCCCATTCGTTCTCCTACAGAGGAAAAAGGAGGAAAAACTCCCTTATCTTGTTTCTGCATTCAACTGTCTGGTGGAGAAGAGGTGGAGAGAAGCATATAACCCTTAGCACAATTCTTTAATCACGCAATACACAAATGGCTCATGAACATTTGCAGAAGTATCTGCAAAACAAACAAAACTTCTGAGAGTAATAACCAGTTTTCAGGCTGATTTTTTTAAAAACTCCAAGTATGCCTAACCAAGCAATCAGCTATAAGGGAATTCAGACTCCAAAATCCTAATTTACATCCTGGCTCTGATGTTTACCAGTTTTGTTATCTTATGCAGGTTATTTCTACTGATTTCAGGTTTTTGTTTTTAAGCCTCATTTTGAAAATGTAATGTCTGTCTAATTTGGGATATTAAATTTGCAAGTAGCTCAGTAGCTAACTTAAACTGGCTTAAACAGCAAAAGGAATTTCTTAGCTCTTAGTACTGAAAGTCCACATTCAGGGCTTCAGCCAACAACTCAAATCATAGGAAGAAGACATTATTTTACTCTCTATTTCATGCCTCTTCCTGGTTTTGGCTTCTTTCTCAGAAAACTTTTGCAACCTTGCTCCAACATAGTTTTCAAAAAAAGAATGAAAGAAAAGAAAATGGTGACAATAACAACCATAAGCACTGTGGTAATGACACAGTAGGGAAATCTAGGATCAAACGTAGCAAATGCAATACCAGACATGCAGTCCTCCTGCTTCTCTCCGTTTCTTTAATCATATCTGTTGGGGAAGCAGACATCGTGGGACCTGCCACCCCTCTTCAAGTTTGCCCAGGAGCAAGCTTGGCTTGAAATATTCACCTATAAGGAAACGGGGTGCCAAACTGTTCCTTGGCCTCTGATTCTGCTTCCTCCTTAGAAGGAAGTTCTAGGTATGCAATGAACTTCCTTGTATTGCTTAAGCATGTGAATCATATGACTCCTGGCCAGTCCCACCAGTATATCTGCACTCCTCCTTCTCTCCCAATTGCAGGAAGGGAGCCATGTCTTCATAGTAGTAGGAGAGGGGTAGGTGTAGTCTATCACCCTGCACTGGCTATCTGGAGGGAGCCACTGACCAAAACAGACCAGCACACACAACAGATGCTGATCTTGCTGCATCTCTTCTCTTTTCTGGGAGTAAACTGTTGTCCTAAGTGTTGAGTCCTCCTTAGTGACCCCCAACCCATAGAAAAGCACTGGGTAGAGGTCTGTGAGCTCCTACTTCTGGGGGTTGATATCGTCATGATCTTTGCCATCATTCATGTGTTGAGAATCCTTACTTGAGATTGGTTGTTAGATCTTCCTGCTTCCTGACAATATCCAGCCCAGAAGAACATTTTTTCAGGTAGTTCAGGAGAAGAGAAAAGAAGCTCTTTTTCCAGAGCTCTTAGAAAAATCTACACAGAGGTCCTTGTTCTCAAATGAGTCCAGTGCCTGAATTGGTAAGTGGGGCCACAGGAATGAGGCTTTTTAGTGACATCTGGTGCTGTCATTAGGATCAGCTTCCATAAAATCACACTGACTGAATGTGAGGAAAAGAAATTCAGTACAAAAATTGAAGTATCATTACTAAGAGGAAGAGGAAATAGATGCTAATGGTCCCAAAGAGCTAATATCCACAACAAAGCCAAATGATGGTGAAGCTCATGAGATAAAGGATCTGAATACATTTCATCAACGTAGAGCTCCCTATATTTTAAAGTAATGTGTCCCTGAAACCAAACAATATGAGGACTAGACACCAGAGGTTAAAGAATCTGTAAACAGAGCACTGTTCCAGTAGCACAGAAATTTCAAGTGTTATAAAAACCAAGAACAATGATATGAAAAAGAACAATATAAATTAATGGGTTTTGCTAAACAAATCTTGCTGTAGTACAAAAGCAGTATTCTTAGATTCCATTCCTTTTTCCTTAATGATGAAAATATTTGAGGCAATTAGAGCACTTGAGAGTGGATTGATTATTTTTGAACTACTTTACTTCAAGAGTGTTTTGCACAGTTATTTAATGTTTAAAAAGTGGTCTGAGGTTTAGGTTGTAATTGGTTTGCTGCTAATATAAATTATGACACACAGAATGGAATATTATTTAGATACTTCTTAGAATATTTCACTGGATGTAAATTTACCATAGCATAAAAATAAAAGAAGAACAGCAAGCTCCACAGATAACCTTGTTTTAATTCTGTAAGATTTTGTGAGATGTTTCAAGGGTATTTCTCTAGTTGAAAAAAAAAAAGAATCTTTGGAAAATATTAAAATATTTATGGGTAATTATGGAGACTATAGTTGAGTATTTCTTTTATTTTTCTGTATTTTATTAATTTTCTCTAAGTTTGTTTTAGTATTACAATGATAAAACAAAATATCTTACTTAAAAAGATTAAAATAAAAGTATTTCATATGAATTTAGTGTGAAACATTATTTTCAAAGTACATTTTCTCCCTTTCCAGTCCCACATGTACAGTATGGTTAGACAGGGATGGCAGCAGTACCATAATTCAGAAATACAAATATCAGCACGATTTCCCTTTCCTTGTCCCCATCTTTTGGTGCTTCACACTTAGCCAAGTCCAAATTTCTTACCTGGCATTTGCCTTTAATTATTCATGACAAATATAATTTCCAAATTTTATCTCCCATTATCCACAACCATAGGTGCTTTCTCCATATGACTCAAATTTTTTTTCAAGTAATATTAAAAGGAAGAAAAAGAGGGGTGCCTGGGTGGCTCAGTCAGTTTAAGTGATGGACACTTGATTTCAGCTCAGGTCGTGATCTCAGGATTGTGAAATCGAGCCCTGTGTCGGGATCCGCACTGGGCCTGGAGCCAACTTAAGATTCTCTCTCTCCCTCTCCCTCTGCCCCTCCCCCTCTTTCCCTCTCCCCCCTCAATCAATCAATTAATCTAACTACTAACTATTTCCTGAATTCAGCATTTAAATATTTTGCATGTTAAATATCAAACTGGGATTTCAAACGAATGCTATGCTTTTTAAAAAAGTTTTTATTTAAATTCCAGTGAATGCTGTTTCTTTTTTTAAATTTTTAAAAAAGATTTCATTTATTAATTTCAGAGGGAGAGAGAGAGAGAGAGCATCAGCAGGGGGAGGGGCAGAGGGAGAGGGACAAGCAGATTCCCTGCTGAGCAGGGAGCCCGATGTGGGGCTCAATCCCAGGTCACTGAGATCATGACCTGAGCTGAAGGCAGGTGCTTTACCCACTGAGCCACCCAGGTACCCCTCTTTTTTTTTTAAGATTTATTTATTTTAGAAAGAGAGTGTGAGCATGCTGTGTGCACATGGGCAGGGAGGGGCAGAGGGAGAGGGAGAGAGAGACTCTCAGACTCCCCACTCAATGCAGAGCCCGATGGGGCTCCATCCCAGGACCTTGAGATCATGACCTGAGCCAAAACCAAGCATCAGATGCTTAACTGACCGAGCCACCCCGGTGCCCCAGTGCTGTGCTTCTTGGAGTAAGGACTCCCACTGCCTTTATTTTGGTCCCAGCAATATTAGTCTACACACTCCAACATGAGAGGCAGTCAGTAGATGCTTGTTGAGTTGAAGAGCAAATTCTGTGCACTAGTGAGGAGTGAATCTGAGTGTAAGTGTTTAGAAAATTTGTTTATTCATGCTATTCAGTATGAATTAGAAAATATTTTTAAATGAAAGTTTACACGTAGTCACATTAAAATTGGCCATATAAGTTTTTAACTTAAGAATGTATTTTATGGAAGTGGGTTTTGTATACAATGAGAAACCTGACAATTTCCCCATCTCCATTCAAAGATGTCTCCATGTCCAAAAAATAAGTATATAAATAAAAAGATTACCCAAAGATTATTAAAAGACAGCAAGACATATGTACTAAGGATATGTAATGAGAGGTCTAAATTGGAGTAGCAGATAATCCATATCTTTTTTCCTTTCTTACAATATTTAGAATTACTTCCTTTGATTCAGTCAATAATTACATTAGAATGCAATTGAACTTAACAAATGGACTAGGTGCTCAATGACTAGTCTCTTGTGTATAGTAGTAATTGTCTGTGATTGAGCTTGAGTTACTGTCTTTTACAAACTTTATACACTAAGTTTTTCTTTTTCACCCCTTTAAAAGATGGAATAATAGACACAACAGAAGTATGAGATTTTTGATACAGAAGAAAAAGAGACAAAGAAGGAAAACAGAGTCTTCCCTGAAAAATCACAGGCAGTACTTGTGAAAGACATCATGGGAATGATTTCATCATTTGTTTTCCACTAGCTGGTTGTCCTCAAGGCAGACACAGACCTTCAGGTGGGAGGCATCCTGTGCTAAAGCCTGGAAGACAAGCCCTGACTTCACAGCTACCCGTGCGCTTAGCCTGAGTGACCCAGTCCTGATAAATTCAGCTAAAGCAGAGTGTCACATATATCCGCAGCAACCTTTGGGGAACACTTTAAGTAGGCATTGTTGCAGTCAGCCCCTGGAAACCCAATTTTAATATTGTTTCCTGCTTAGGATCCAGGGTCCCTCATTCTTTCCTTTAGTCTTTACCAGGGCTCAGCAAACACTTTGTTAAATAGCCAGACAGTGCTCTTTTGATTCACATAGAATACAGAGAGGCAAACAAGAAAAAAAAATAGCTTATCTTTGTGGGCCAAACAGTCTCAGATGGGCTATTTTAAAGAGATATTAATATACCTGCACATGTCTCATGCAAAATATATTCAAAGGTGTATACCCAGAAGTGGGCGTGTTGGATCACAGACTGTGGGTATTGTCCATTGAACTAGATCTGAAGTTGTTTCAACAAATGACACCTTCTTTGCAGTTTGGAAAAATTCCCATTCTCCATATCCCATGTCCAGCTCCTTTGCTACATATCCTAAGTAATGCCTGGAATGTTAGACTTTGTAGTTTTAGCAATATGATAGGTGTGAAATTATGACTCTTTGTAAGTTTATTATTAAGCATTCCTTGGTTGTAATGTGGTTGAACACCCTTCATACATTTATTGTGTATCTTTACTTCCTCTTTTATGAAGTACCTGAACAAGTTATTTACCCATTTTACTATTGGGTTTCTCAGGTTAAAAAAGTAATTTTTAATATATGTTTATTATGCATATGATTTATAGTGATTCATGTATATCACTTATAAAAATATGTAAATATGCCCATACACACACACTGGAGATAAATGTTTAGACACACAAATACATTTACAGATGGTAGTGCAAATATTATTCACATTTGCATCTAGATGATGAATATTAATTTTCTCTTACCTCTGTAATCATTTTCATGATAATGCGCATTACTATTTTAAACCAAATGGATAAGCCATTGTTCAACTCTCCCATATGTGTACTTTATAACTCTACCCTCAGGGCAGCCCCAAGATGTTGTGATTGAGTTTTATAATATCCTATCCATTCCTATCTTCTTTTTCTCTTTGATAGTCTTCAGCAGATTAATCATCTATTCTCCTGATCAACAATATCCATTTACAAATTCCTTCGGATGAGGAACAACTTTATTAGAGGTAATAAAGGTCACAGAATATCAAACTGGAAGGAAACCTAGACCCAGCCTCCTCCCTTGACAGAGAAGAACACCAAAGCTGAGTGTGTGTGTGTGTGTGTGTGTGTGTGTGTGTGTGTGTGCAAGAGGGTGGGGATGGTGTCAGAGTGCTCAGAGAGTTGCCTGAGGCAGCAAAGTTACTTATGGTCAGAGACAGAAAGAACTAGTCTTTTTTTTTTAGCCTCATGTCTCTTCCAGTCTCTTGAAAACATTGTTTTTCTTATGATAGCAGAATATGA
Organism: Zalophus californianus; assembly: GCF_009762305.2. Classification (NCBI taxonomy): domain Eukaryota; kingdom Metazoa; phylum Chordata; class Mammalia; order Carnivora; family Otariidae; genus Zalophus; species Zalophus californianus. The sequence continues at coordinate 19,982,870 of NC_045600.1, forward strand.
GAGACAGAGACAGAGAGAGACAGAGGAACTGGATAGTGAAGAAGAGTGGGGGAAGCCCGCATTCCTATCTACCATGTGGCAGTGTGGCCACACCTCGTATTTCTGTCAAGTCACTCATAGAGTGCCGTATGTCCTGGAAAATTACTATTTCCCAGAAAAGAGGGAAGGACTCAACAAAATTCCCATTAACAATTTTTTTTTCTCCTTTTCACCAACCACATCCAACTAATCCTTTCATGACTTTTCCTGGTTAATCACCTCGAGGTCCTTGCATCTCTGCTTCAGGCATTCAGGGCTCTACCAGGCACTGGGGAACAACGGGATGGGAAATGGGGCCAGTATTAGGGCATTCAGCTTCTGCTTCTCACTTCCTAATACAACCTTGTTGTAGCATCATCAATGCCACAAAGAAATGCAGCTTTATTTGGAAAAGGTGCTGTCATGTTTGCAGAGTAGAGAGAAAACTCTCCTTGAACACAAGTGCAATTTTAGAATGTCCAAAAATATTCACACCTCCACAAAGACCCACCCTTCTATGTCCTATAAAGCCACGTGTTTCAGTCCCTGGAACATTCTCCTTAACTTTGATCATCTAAGGTAAAACTAAAAGCAAGTCCCAAGTCACAGAGGAAATTCAGTATGCTTTTATGATAGAGCGAATTTCTCTGTCTCAGAGTGGTGCACGTTTCCACAGAAATATGTAATGCAATTAAAAAAAAAAAAGGACAGAAATAAGCTGTTTGATGATTAACCATGTTGACTGCTGTAATAGCAGAGCCCAAACAGCCTTTCTGAAGCTAGGTCAACCTGATGAACTGTGGATAGCAACTTCTTAAAAACAGGTATGCAAAATATTTCTTAATACAATAATAGTTATGTGTAATTTCTTAATACAATAATAACTTATAAGTTACATATATAAATTATATATACTATAAATACATATAATATATAAACTATAAATTATATATAAAATATATACAATAATGATGTAAATTAGATATTTATATAAATTATATGTTTATATATAAATTTTATATATATATATACGTTTTAATCTTTAAACTAATCCTATGAAGTAGTAATTATTATCACAATTTTACAACTTAGTAAATAAGGCACAGAGAAGTTAATAAATTACCCAAGGTCACAGAACAAATGCATTGCAACCTGACTAGGGTCTATATTGCCAGACATGTCTCTAAAATCTCTCTTCAATAGGAAATGGAAAAGAAGTGTAAGGTCTTTAAAATTTTGGTTTGGGGATAATCTGGGAAAAATGGTATTGGATTTATAGTGAATTCAAAACAAATGGCCATGCTTTTCTTTTGGAAGCAAAGGTTTTTAAGTAGTTGAGTACCTTAGGTCTTATTTTCTTTCTATTTTCATACTTTACATTTTGACAGATGCAATATGTTGGCCATCGAAGGACTGATAGACTATATTTGAAGTCAGAAGTCTAAGACTAAACTCGGACACTAACTTTCTGGGTCATGTTAATGGTTTCAGGTATTCAATATTCTAGTCTAGTTCTTGAATTTGAGATTATTCATTGATAATTTGCATGAGGCATTCACTATGTGTCAAGCAGAAGGTTAAGCTGGAAGTCCTAAATTCCCACAAATATTAATTAACATATCCATTACTTCATATGTTTAACTTAGCAAATTTTATAAAATTTGCTATACAGAACAATATTATCAACTCTAGTCACCATGTTATACATTAGATCTTCAGACCTCATTCATCTTGTAGCTGAAAGTATGTACCTTTTTACCAGTCTCTTCCCATTTCCCCCACCCCCAGCCCCTGGCAACCACCATTCTAGTCTCTGTTTCCATGAGTTCACTTTTTTTCTTTTCTTTTTCTTTTTCTCTTCTTTCTCTTTCTTTCTTTCTTTCTTTTTTCTTTTTTCTTTTCTTTTCTTTTCTTTTCTTTTCTTTCTTCCTTCCTTCCTTCCTTCCTTCCTTCCTTCCTTCCTTCCTTCCTTCCTTCCTTCCTTCCTTCCTTCCTTCCTTCCTTTCCTTCCTTCCTTCCTTCCTTCCTTCCTTCCTTCCTTCCTTCCTTCCTTCCTTTCTTTCTTTCTTTCTTTCTTTCCTCCCTCCCTTTCCTTCCTTCCTTTCTTATTTTTTAGTAGATTCCACATATAAGTGATACCATGCAGTATTTGTCTTTGTCTGGTTTATTTCACTTAGCATAAGGTCTTGCAGGTTCATCCATGTTTTTGCAAGTGGCAGATTTCCTTCTTTTTTAAAAAGGCTCAACTTTATATATTTCTACATAAATATAAACATTATATATAATATATAGTTTACATCACATTTTCTTTATCCATATATCTTTCAACAGACATTTAGGTTGTTTCCATATTTTGACTATTTTGAATACTGCTTCAAGAACATGGAAGAACAGATATCTCTTCAAAATTATGATTTTGTTTCCTTTGGATATATATATCTAGAAGTGAGATTGCTGGATCGTGTGGTAGTTCTATTTTTAACTTCTTGAGGAACCACCTCATTGTTGTCTATAGTGTTTATAGCACTTCACATTCCCACCAACAGTGTACAAGTCTTCCCTCTTTCTCCAACACCACAGCCAGCGTTTATTATCTTTTGTCTTTTCAGTAATAGACATCCTAACAAGTGCGAGGTAATACTTCATTGTGGTTTTGCTTTGGATTTCCCTGATGATTAGTGATGTGGAGCACCTTTTCATGTACCTGTTGGCCATCTGTATGTCTTCCTTAGAGAAGATGCTTTGCCCATTTTTAAAATTGGGTTATTTGTTGGTTTTGTTTGTTTTGCTATTGCATTATATAAGTTACTTGCATATTTTGGATATCAATCCCTTATCAGATATATGATTTGCCTATATTTTCTCCCATTCCACAGGTTACTTTTTCATACCTCTCCCAGAGCTTTGTGATTTGGGAGCCAGTCCCCTGAGTTGGGGGGAGGGCAGCCTTAACAGTTGGGGTGCTAGATGCCTGGACATGCATCTTCCAGAGAAAAGCTGGAGACTTGGTTTAACCGTTGGAGAGAGCCAGAAAGAGAAGGCAGGGGAAGTACCCACCAGATCTTTCAGGTTCTAGGATGATCCCAGGCAGCACCTAGAAGCTGGACTCTAAAGGAACAGCTAGTAAAGTATGCAGTCAAAATACTTCTGGGAAAAACTTGGGAGATGGGCATTTTTTTCTGCTCCCTCTGCACTGAGCCAGCCCAGGTTGCGGGGCGGGGGGGGGGAAGTGGGGGGGTGGGAGGAGGGTAATGGCTGCGAGTGCTATGCAGGCCTGCATAACAATTTCTTCTTTGTTTGCTGTAGTCCTGTGGGATTCATAAACACAAGCTTCAGTTGGCTCTCAGAACTAGGTGATTTGGGGGCCTGTTTCTTGGGTGGCAGCTTTAAATGTTGGGGCTTTCCATTGTGGTCCAATGTTTCACTCTGCAGGGAGAAGCTGAGGATTAGGGCTCTCTCCTCATTGCATGGCACTGTGCTATACAAGTGGCAAGAGTGTGTCTTAGCCTTTCCTACCTGAGGTGGGTATTTTCTTAGTGCCCAACACGTAGGAGTCACTCATCTAGTTCTTGGATTTCTTTCAGAGGAAACTGATCTGTGTAACTGTATAGTCAATGTATCTGTAGGAGGAGGCAAATTCAGGAGCCTTCTGTGTCACCATCCTGGTGACATCCCTGGTGGTAGGATTTCAATGTGGGAAGACATAAATATTTCGTCTATTGCTCATAACCTCTTCTCTGTGCTAAGTTTACCTTGCTATTATTGTCCTTGAAGCCATTCAAAACTATTGCTTTTTTTGGACAGGATGTTGGTGGCAGTATGTTCATAATAGGAAAAGCACATACTTGGATGGAACCTTGACTTTGTTTTTAAAAGTCTTACATTAATTATAACCCCTCTGGTGGTTTTCTTATTCCTCTCCTTATTATAGGCTCCATCACTTTATCATCCTCCTATATGTCATCATTTTGTGCATAAAAATCAATGAGGCTTGAAAGGGTGACTGGTGGAGGTTTCTCTCTTAATGGACTCTGCTTTGTTCCAGGCATGGCAGCTTGGATATACAGAATATGCCCACAGAGCACTTTATTTGCAAATGTTGTCAGTTTGTTCTCTTTCTACTTCCCCAAAAGTGCTTGGAGAGTTTCAGCTGAAGCTGTGTGTATAGCTGTCTTCCCTAGTGTCCCTGCCTTGCCCTTCTCAGATGCTCCATTTGGATTTGCAACATTTGTCATGCAGCCACTTAGCTGTCTGCCACAGCCTTTGGATATCTGCCCTGGTGTGGTCTCTAAGATTTAGTATCATAAAGTATCACGGTGCAAGTTGTATGAGAATTATTGAGGTAAGCTACAAAGATAAATAACATATAGGCCATGCCCCCCAAGGCTCTAAACTTCCATTAGGAAAGATGGACAGAAATGTAAATAAAACGAGAGAGGATTTAGTAGAATAGAATGCCCAAGGATAGTACAAGCAAATGGAGACAGCCAACTTCTGCATTCCAAATTGATCTCTGAGGCTATACATTGCAGAATCCACTCTAAAATCTTAGCATCTTTGGGTAATTTCCTCATGTGGAAAGAGACTGAGACCAATGGTGTCTAAATTCCCTCTCACTCCTCAAGTTCTCATGTTTTTGCAAATCAATACACCTTCCAGAGGCTGTGTTTCTCCATTCATAAAATGGAGATTTTAATAACCTAACACAGGGCTGGCATATAATAGGTGATCGGTAATTGGTGGATATCTTTGTAATTTTACTTATTGTTCTTTTACTGTAGATAACCTTGCTGGTAAGATTTAAGGAGGTAGGTATATGGTTTCTTGGCCTCAATAAATTCCATTGTCGTTATTGTATTATATTTGTTTCCTCGGAATCACCAAGGCTCAAGTTTTTAAGAACTTATCACCAAAATGCTAGTGAGATGAAGCTGTGTGTTTTTGGTTGATGGTAATAGTGACACCTTAAACCTGTAAGCTTAAATCTGTTATCAGTTATCATCTAGTGGGGAAAATAAACTAAAGCTTCTTATTAGAGCTAGTACCAGAAAAAAAAAAAAGGTGTGTGTAGGGAGACTTTGAAACTTTAACTCAGTCAATAAACTGAGGAAAATAGGAACAAATTTCCTTACAGACAACAACCCCAAACCGACTTTGGTATTGGTGTTTATCCAAGGGTCCCATACTCCAATGCCTACAGTGTCCAGGAATGATCACTTAAGGGAGAGAAATTCATAATGTGAAGATCTGGGAGAGTCACGGAGGTAGATGGAAAGGGAGCTGCACCCTCATTTCTGGAATTATTTGCTATGTGGGAATGAGGTCCCAATGCTACCTGATATTTGTTTGTTTGGTTTTTATTTTTCTTTTTCTTTTAAAGATTTATTTATTTATTTATTTGACAGAGAGAGACACAGCGAGAGAGGGAACACAAGCAGGGGGAGCTGGAGAGGGAGAAGCAGGCTTCCCGTGGAGCAGGGAGCCCGATGCGGGGCTCCATCCCAGGACCCTGGGATCAAGACCTGGGCTGAAGGCAGACGCTCAAGGCGTCCCTGTTTGTTTGGATTTTAGAAGAAGTTGGAAATCAGGACACCTATGATAAGTTTCTTAATTTTTAAATGTTGGCAAATTATTAAATGATAAAAAAATCAATACTTAATGAAATATATACATTTGCGGTAACTTTGCCCAGAGTGTTGTCAGGTAGACACCTCTGAATTCAGCTTTCAGGCATGTTATATGGAAGCAATGCTCACTAGGGGAGGAAAAAAAGGTGGTGGGGTAGGGAGAAGGAATCTCTTCGATCTAAATCACTGAGGAACACCAGGGGAGTTTTAGCCACCCCTCCCCCAGTCACAGAATGATTCTAAACTACTAACACTTCACTGTACTTTAACTGTACTGCTTACAGTGCCTATTCAAAAGATCTTGAATATACAACTATATCTGTCTTCAGAGTATGCTCAGAGGAAGGCTGGTGGGCACCGCCTAGCCAAAAGACACAAGACCTGGAGATGCCTTCAGAATTGTCTAATCCAATTCACTCTTCAGTAAACTGACTTTCAGAGACGTTAAGAGGCTTGCCTAGATTCACAGTTAATTTAATTGCAAAGCTAGTACAATAACTCATGTTTCTTAATTTTGGCTGGAGGGAGTCCATAGCTTCTTGATTCAGATTTATTTATAAACTATCCCCTTCTCCAAATCAGAGATCACAGAGTCAGTCCTGTTTTTGTTGTTAAAATTACAATAGCTCTGAGGTCGCTCTTCAAGGGTTTCACCACATGGGTAGAAGCTAGCAGCTCTGATAAAATGGCTCTGGAACAGCAATGATTTAGAGCTTCACTGTAGCCTTTGATCACTGGCACATTTTGGCCTGCTGTGAATTCCACCGATGGAGTTTTCTCAGGGAGCTGTATAACTTTCCAGCTTATGGAGTTGAAATAAATCTCTTCTAAACCCAGTTATTTTACTCTCCTGCCCAGTTTTTTATTAACCACAGGTTGCAAGGCCCTTTGGAAGTTTGTCCCCAAGTTGTGTGTGCAGTACGCCACTGCCCCCTGCTGGTAGGATTATCTTCAGAATGTGCTTAGACCTTATCTACCTCCTCCTAAAGGGTAAGAGGCAAATTTTGTGATCCTTCTGCTCCAGGACGTTCAAGTAAAGGACACTAAAAAAAGATCTATTACATTTAGGAATTTAATTCAGCAAATGACTTTCACCATTTTCTGTTCTGATGCTACCACATCCTGGACAACACTAGAGATGAAATGTGTGTGTGTGTGTGTGTGTGTGTGTGTGTGTGTGTTGGGGACATCAGGCCTGTGGGTTCATGGTTATGGGAACAGAAATTAAAGCAAAAGACCAGTTAAATTATGCCAGTTGCTCTTTCACAATTAAGGGGGAAAGTTCTCTGAAATGTTCATTGGTTTGTTTCAAGTATAGGTGGTTCTCAACCCCAGACTTTATACTTCATACGTAGTCAGTGTGATCTATTCTGGCTTGAAATATTGAAGACTCTGTATTTTGTAACTGGTATGATATGTCAGTTGCCTCCCTTTTGAAATAGTGGCTCGTGAATAGTCAAATGTGCTCTCTCCTGTTTTCCATTAATGCTAAGTTGGAGAGGAGTTGGGATTTTATCTATATTTATAGCATATGGAATCATACACTAGAAAAGGTATGAGCATGAATTTGGCAGAAAAGAAGATATCTCTGTCATCATAACCAGGGTCTCAGCAGTTTCTAGGTTATTAATGTGCCTCAAAAATTTGTAGGAGCTGCATATGTATTGAGGCAGGGAACTATTTTCCCCCAGCTGTGTGTATTCCTCTACTTCTGCATTCAACCAGTTTTCAACACATAGTGAAAGAAAAGTAAATATTCTTACACCTGGCCTAATGCCATATGGCAAAACTCAGACTTGAAAAATGTATTTGAAGGCAAAATTAATGCCTGACTTATTCTGGAGAAAGACTATTCTCTTAAACAAGGTCATTTAAATGTGCTAGTTAGATGAATGCCGGGATTCTATTTTCTTTCTCACAAAATTTTACAGAAGTCCTTGTATTTCTAGACTGATACAAAGGAATCCATGTGACTACAAAGATACCCGCTCTGAACATTCAAAATACCACTTATTAATAAAATCAGAATCAAAGGTATCTCAAAAATAATACTTTATCGTTGATTCTACAAGTGTTCTCATTACCATTTTGGTCTATCCATCTATCTATAATCTATCATCTGTCTAATAATTAGGTAGACTATAGATGTATCCATTTTGAAGATTTTTATTTATTTATTTATTATTTATTTATTTGAGACAGAGAGAATGAGAGAGAGAGAGAGCGCGCACATGAGAGGGGGGAGGGTCAGAGGGAGAAGCAGACTCTCCGCCGAGCAGGGAGCCCGATGTGGGACTCGATCCAGGGACTCCTGGATCATGACCTGAGCCGAAGGCAGTCGCTTAACCAACTGAGCCACCCAGGCACCCTAGATGTATCCATTTTGAATCTAATAGTATTCAACAGGTTTGAAAAGTTGGAATGATCAAGGTATGTTAAGTCCCTCCTGCTTTAAACACATTCACTTAAATTTATGACAGAAACAATAAAAAACTAAATTTCTATTCTACAGGTGAAAAAAAAATAGTCATTATCCAGCTTTCCAAGTATTAAATGTATATCTCTTACTTGGACAACTTTTTTGAAAATATTTCTTTGTTTTAAATGAGTCTTAAGTCTCTGTCTTCCTGTGCATTGGTGGTTGCCTTAATCGTTTTTTTAAACATCTTTATTGAGATACCATTTATATACTATATATTTCACTTGGTAAACTTGTAAAATTCAATGGATTTTAGTATTTCATGAAGTTGTGCAACCATCACCAAAATCTAACTTTGTAAACGTTTTATCATCCCAAAAAGAAACTGCATTCAAATTAGCAATCACTCCCCTACCTTCTCCTCTTCCACTCCCCTATCTCTAGCTGAAGGAATTTCTAATCTATGTTCTGTTTCCATATATTTGCCTTTTCTGGACATTTCATATAAATGGAATCATACCGTATGTGGTCTTTTGTGATTGGCTTGTTTTACTTAGCACAATGTTTTCGAGGTTAACCCATATTGTAGCATGCATCAGTACTTTGCTGTTTTTTTATGGCTGAGTAATATTTCATCATATTTATATACTATTTTATTTATTCATCAATGCAATAATGGACATTTGGGTTGTTCCACTTTTTGGCTATTATGAACAATGCTTCCATGAGCATTCATGTACAAGTTTTATATGGATATATGTTTACATTCCTCTTGAGTATATACTAAGAAGTGAAATTCCTTGGTCATATGGTAACTCTATATTTAACTTCTTTTGAGGAAATGCCAACTGTTTTCCAAAGCAGTTCCACCATTTTACATTCCTTCCATAATGTGTGAGAGTTCCAGTTTCTCCACATCATTTCCAACTTTGCCATTGCCTACCTCTTTTATTATTACTTTCCTAGTGGATATGTAGTGGCATTTCGTTATGGTTTTAATTTGCATTTCCCTGGTGGCTAATTCTACTAAACAACTTTTCATATGCTTATTGGCCATTTGTATATCTTTTCTGGAGAAATGACTATTCAGATCCTTTGCCAAATGTTTAATTGGGTTATATATCTCTTAATTATTGAATTTTAAGAGTATTTTATATATTCTAGATACCAATTCCTTACCAGTTATATAATTTGAAAATCTTTTCTCCCATTTTGTGGAGAAAGTGAAATCTTCTCACTTTCTTGATATCATTTACAACAAAAAAGATTTCAGGTTTGATGAAGTTAAAAATATCTAATTTTTCTTTTGTTTCTTGTGTTTTTGGTGTATAGAAGATATTGTCTAAATTAATGTCATGAAGATTTACTTCTTTCTCTATATATTTTTAAGCAGGCTCCACACCCAATGTGGTACTTGAACTTTCAACCCCAAGATGAAGAGTTTTATGCTCTACTGACTGAGCCAGTCAGGTGCTCCCACTTCTATATTTTTTAGGAGTGTTTTTTGTTTGAATGTTTTTAGTTTTAGCTCTTATATTTAGGTCTGTGATCCATCCTGAGTTTTTTTGGATATAATGTAAAGAAGTCATCCAAATCCATTATTTGGTATGTGAATATACAGTTGTTTAGGACCATTCGTTGAAAAAATATTTCTCCCGCTTAATTCTTATGGCACCATTGTTGAAAATTAATAGACTATAAATGTAAGGATTTATTTCTGGACCCCCCGATCTGTTCCACTGATCTATATATCTATCCTTATGTTAGCACCACACTGTCTTGATTTTACTTACATTTTATAGTAAGTTTTGAAATTGGGAAGCATGTGTCCTCCAATTCTGTTCTTTTTTAAGTGTCAAAATTATGTTTCTTAATTGGATAACTTTACTGAAAATATTTCTGCTTTAAAGTGTTGAGAAGTTGGAATGACCAAGTGTTGTGGATGTTTCTTCCCATGCATTGGTAGCTGTCTTAGTGATTTCCATCTTGTTCTTTTGAATGAAGTAAATTACTAGTTTTAATATTATGCCCCACAAATTTTACTATGCAATTTGAAATAAACATGAAGAATTTTAAAAAGAATTTCTCTTTTTAAGTTGTGTTAATTTTGTTTCCAGAGGCTTTCCCAAGACAGAAACATATTGTGTGGGCTTCTCTGGTCTAGCTGGGCAAAGGTCCAGGAATTTAGCTATTAGTTTTCAGCTGGGTCAGGTGCCACATGTTGGAAGATAGGGTCCTCTATATGAGAGGAAAAAATGAAAGGTGTCTGGGAAGAAAAGAAGTGAGTACCAGTGTAACCAGAAAGGGAAAACAACAAGTCAAGATAAATGCACTCCATATTTTTTTGTTTTGTTTTTTCCTTTCTAGAGAAGCATTAAGTTTGATTGTTAGAACTGTATGATGAGAAGAAATAGGGGTTTTTTTAGATTTTATTTATTTATTTGACAAAGAGTGAGAGAGTGCACAAAGCAGGAGGAGCGGCAGGCAGAGGGAGAAGCAGGCTCCCCACTGAGCAGGGAGCCCAATGTGAGATTTGATCCCAGGACCCTGGGATCATGACCTGAGCCGAAGGCAGCCGCTTAACTGATTGAGCCACCCAGGCGTCCCAAGAAGAAACAGAAGTTTTGATGAAAGATCCTAATCAGTGTATGGTAAAGAGAAAGATACAGGTTCTAATAAAACCTACAATAATCACATAATTTTCAAGGAAGACTTGACTATTTACTTCAAAGTGCTAGTTTTGGAGATAAGCAAGACGATCAGAAAGATAATTTGACCAGAATTGTCCAAATAGCAAGTCAGTCCTAAAACCAAGATCCCCTGGCTCCTAACTCTGATTTCATTCAGATTTACCCTCTGAAGAAGACATTAAAATAAATATGACTTACATTTTAGAAGAAAAGTTGAGAGGAGGATAGAAAGGAATATCAGAGGACACTACAACCAAATACAACTTTGGTATTTCTAGATTTCCTGTATGTGGCACAACATGACACTAGTACCCCATGAAAGTTCTTGTTTAAATCTCCTGGGAAAACATAGGTGGCCTTCTATTGTGTTCATATAAATCTTCAATCAAATTCGACCTAAACACAGGAACTTGAACATAGAAAGACAATTGCTTACATATAAGCTATGTGTACATTCAGACTCTAAATGGTCAATGCTACCATTTGTGGGACTGCAACCAGCTTGGAAACTGCCAGAATTTGCTAGTGAAAGCATGGAACTTCCCATTTCTTCTTTTCCCATATATGCAGTTAGGTTCCTGATTTGTTATTATATAGACACTAGTTCAAGTTCTATAGATAGTGACAGAAGTAGAAAATTTTGTAAACTAATCTAGGTTTAAACAGATCTAAAAGACATCCTTAATGCTTCAAAACTAGAAGAACTATAAGCAATTCTGTTGTACATGTTACTGTTTTCATCTTGCCAAAATATAGATCCTTTTCCTTATGCCAGTATCTGAAATTACGTTTTATTGCTACTACCAGACTTGAACCACATTGTTTTGGTAAAGGCTGACCTCACCCTATTCCAAAGGTATAGATGTGATCTAGATCTAGCTAAACCAATGTTATGCATTCCGAATTGATCAATTGGTCCATGATTTTGACATCTAGAGTAAACGATAGTGGTACCTTTCCTTGCTCAATGGCCCTAAAACCATGATGGAGATCAGCTTGGAGCTAGTCATTCTCTTGCCATTATGAACAGAGAGCCTGAATGAGGATTATGCCGACACAGAGAGAAACAGAGGCAAGATAACAAGAATGGGTTCTAACTGTGTTGTCTCAGATCCTGGTTAAGCTAGTCTGTGTTGGCTTTTCTGTCACTTGCAACCAAGAGAGTCCTAGTAAATATATCACTGAATGTGCTATTGTGACACACATGAGAGAGGAGAGAGGGAGGGAACAAGGAAGGGATGGAAAGAGAGAAGAGGAACAGGGTCATCTTGAATTAAAAACAAAAAATATGAAACAGAATCTCCCATCAAAAATATACTTGAATTGAAGAAACAGCAATGTTAGAATGAAATAAATGATCCTGGAATTCACAAGGCAAATTGCTAGAATGATCCTTCTAAGGTTATTTTGAAGAGTTTGAGTCAAGAAAGAACAATGCATATGGTTGCTCCAATAAAACAAAAAGAAAGGGTAAAGAATCAAAGGAAGTCCTTTACCAGTGGACTTTCTAATCAAGAACAATATGCTTACTACCTCTATTCCTCACAATTTTCCATTCTTTTGTATAGGTTTCACCTTTCTTTGCTTCCTTGGAGATTAGTGGGAGGAAAAGAATAAGAATGCAAAGAGCTTAATTAAGGCTTTTTGCAAATGAGCTTAATAAAAGAGGTTAAGTTTATTTTCTTATTCAGTCTTCCTGTACATTGTGGCTTTTTTGAAGGGACAGGAAGACATGCATTTTTAAAAATTTCCTTAGAATAGATGAAATCATTGGTTTGCACTTTCTAAGCCTGAAAATGTCTCTGAGATGATTTTGAAAAGAAGTTATCAAAGACAAACATTTTCCTCCTCTCTCCAAATTCTCAAAGCAGAACTTTGTCACTTCACATTTCCATAAGTACTGCTCATGAGAGGGGGAAAAATGAGAATTGAAATTGGGTAATAGGATTATATTATAAATCAGGAAATGTGTTTCAGAAAGTCCAAGACCATCAGCCTTCGCAACACTGCTCTCAGTCTCTGCTTTTGCACCCAGCTCTCAGACTGTCGAAATGTTGTATAGGAAGCCCAATGACTTGGTGGCATCTTACTGGTTTCTTCTTCCTTTTGGAGGCTTTCAGTATTTCTCCACCTTGCATGTTAGCAATTGATCCTTGCCTGAGAGTGTTCCCACACCTTCCTAGCATCTTCTCAATTCTCACTCCTACCCCCAGAGTACTTGTTTCTTGTATTTGTTGAGTTGGGTTGCTTTCTTTCTTTAGACCATTCTATCCCATCTTTTATCCTGCTTGAATTCAATTTCCTTTTAATGAAGAAATGACTTCTTTTGGTGAAAGACCCTTGCTCTGTGTACCCAATAGAGAAAGGAAGAATAGAGATTAGGAAGGAACTACAATGCATAATATACTTGTATAATCAGGGGGAAAAATGAAAAGGATAGAAAAAGACAATTGATGATGAGAGGAAACATATCTGATGATTCTGTAAGTGGAAGAATGATGGTAGGTTATCTGCCTTCAAGGATCGTTTTCTTCTGACATAATGAAATAAAGATTTTGTTTGAGCAATGGGTATTTCACTAGGATTCAACTTCCCAGACTTCCCTACAGCTATGGTAGCTATAGGACTCAGTTCTGACCAATGGGATGTTGCAAAGACAAATCCCTCTGTCACTTTTCCTTTTACCTTTCTCATTTTTTTCTCTCCTGGATTGAGGGCATGATTCCTATAATTCAAAAAATTGTCTTGTGGCATTGAGAAAGAAATCACAGGATATTGTAGGGTGAGAAAAACTACCTGGCCTGCCAACCACAAACCTCTTGATACATGAGAAAAATAAACCCCACCGATTGTGTATGCCACTGAGTTTTGGAGGTATAAATCGAATATGTTTTTGTATGTGAATATATGTGCCTGTGTGTACATTGTACATTTTATTGTAAACTATACTCTCAAGTCAAAAAATAATCTTTAAAAACATATCACAAAGATTCATAAATGGATATACCAACACTTATTTAACCAGTGTCCTCTTGCGAATGTTTAGACTTTGACTTCTCAAAGAGCAGCAATATCTCTCCTCCGGAGATATTTAACATATACATATAAATATGGACACAGAGGTTAGTGTGGGGGCATTTCATGGGGGAAGGAAATCCATGTTATATTTCCTGCAATGCACAGGCCAGGCACAAAAATGAATTGTATCCCCAAAATGCCAATATTACCCTGTTGAGAACCATCAATATAGGTGGTTTATAAGTTTTGAATATTATGATCAATGTAAAAACGTGGTAATGATTTTACACAAGCCACTAATGATTTTCTTAGTGGAAATTATCTAGAAGTAAAAATACTGGTCCAAGTTCAGTTATTTTAAGACTTTAAGATGATGAATGTATGTATGTATGTGTGTGTGTATATATATATATATATATATATATATATATATATGATTTTTTTCAAAGCGGTCTTTCAGAAAATCTGTACCAATTTAAGTTCCAAATTATTTATTTACATTTTGCTAATCTGGTTTTTAACAATAGCAGTTGCTTAACATTGAATTAACCTGTCCTAAAAGTGGGTAATCTCTGCTCTCAGGTGTGTGCCATTGCTCTTGTGTAAACTACGAATAAGAGTACAGGTGAAGGGGTGGTCAGGGGCTACTAATCATATTTCTAGAAATATTTTACTTCTTTTCTTATAGAAGCAGTGAAGTCATTCTCCCAATGATTGTAACAGTGAAAACAGAAGAACACTTGCATAGACCTTTCTAAGATTACACATTCCATGCTCAAGTGACCCTAGGAGGTATTTTCATTATTTTAATTTTAGAGATGAGGAAATAAGATATCAAGACTTGTTTGTGATAAGGAAGGAAAGAAGGAAGGAAGGAAGGAAGGAAGGAAGGAAGGAAGAAGGAAGGGAGGAAGGAAAGGGAAGGGAAGAGGGAGGGAGGGAGGGAGAAAGGGAGGAAGGAAGGAAGGAAGGAAGGACTAGTCTTCTTAGAAATTGCTGTTATAAAATGAGCTCAGACATGCTGCAAATTTCTGAGTGAAAAAATTGTCCTATTAAGTGATTAACTAATCATAATGATTTTGCTGTGTGATTCTAAGCCTTAAAAAATGTATATTATATAAATTTTAAGAAATAGGAAACACCTTAACCAAGGAATTTAACATCTTTATGACCTTACAGTTAATAACTATTAACATTTTGGGGTGTTTCACATGTGTGTGAGTGTTTGTGTCTGTGTATTTGTGTATATATTTTTATACAAATCAAATAAAATATGTACTGTGATGTGTGGCATACTCACTCTTTTATGGCTCTTGTTCAGCATGTGTCACTGCACACAGGAGGTCTTCAGTATATTTGCTGAATGCTGGACCTGAAGGAAGAATGTCATGGTTCTTTGAGACTGTGTTCGTCCATCTGTACAACACTGAGATCAGTCTTCCCAAGTAAGTAGCTAAATAGCTACTTAGAGTCTTCCTAAATAGCAGCTTGCCTCACACTGCAAAATATTGCTTCTTTTTTATGGATGAAAATACTAAGGTTCACAAAGTTAAATGGTTTGTTCCAGATATACTGTGAATAAATTGCAGAAATAAGACGTGAGTCTGGGCCGCCATATTCTAAGTTTTATGTTTTCACATCTTATGTTCAGTATTCCTCTACATACATAGAGTTGCTTCAGATTCCTTTTTTTAATTAGAATTACATTAAAAAGTAAAATACAACTTACATTTGTGAATTGAAGAATACTACAATAAAAATGAATATTATTTATATATATGTACACATATATATGATTAGACTAATCTGTTATTTCTCACATCAAATTTAATAACCTTCTTATGGATATATATACATCATAGTTGCCTGAAACTGTGGATTTTTGTCTATACCATGAAACTGTGGATTTTTGTCTATAACCATATATATTTCTGAGTGGCTATATCATATGCAGATTAAATGAAGTCTGACTTTTAGATGACATATTGTATTGGAAGGGAATGTTGTAACGGTAAAATTTATGTACAAAGTACCTCTTAGTGCTCTCCACACTTGGGAATAGAGATACTAATTGTGCCCTTAGAAATAATACTGCAATATTGTGGTTTACTTGGATACAAAATTGGGAGCTTTAACATGGTGTTCCTGTAATTTGTGTATCTCTTTGCCAGTATTATCTTTTTGTTTTCAATTTATAATTTTTGAAAGTATTATGCTGTTTCCTTTATTTTTAATGCTTGCCCTAAATGGCATAATTACTGACAGGAAGAACAGGAGTAGAGTGTAAATCTGTTTTCCCATACCACTCCTCATTGACCTAAATACTTCTACTCTGGCTGCGCTTCACTACTTTTTTAGCCTTTTAAATTTCATTTCCGGATTTACAGCTGACTTGTGTAATAGCATGTTGACTTCTTAAACACAAATTTCAAGTAGGTGCAGTTGTCTGCTCTATTTGATCTAGGAATAGTGAGAGGATATTAAAGAAGACTGATGAAAAAGAAATTGCCCCTAGTTTACTGTGGGAAAATAAGAAGGAGGAACCAAAATCCAGGCCTCTCAAAGGAAACAATTCAATTTCAAACTATTGCAAAAACTAAATGAAGCACCAACTTTGTGTTCAGTTGGATGTTGGAAGAAATGAATAGCAGCCATGTTTTTTCTGAACCCCTAAGGAGCTCTGGGACTCAACCCAGAAGCAACAACAACAAAAACGATACGAAAGAGACATTCATAAAGACACATTTTTAAGTGCTTAAATAAGGGATATAGATAGGACAAATGTTAAGAATTTGAAGAAGGGAGAAATCAGTAAAATTTGGAAAAACACATAATTTTGATTCAGTCTTAGAGTGTTTTTGTATACCATACAACATGTCACATAGCCACACTTTCCAAGGCCGAAAGAATCCCAAATCAGAATTTTTTTTTCTTTTCTTCTGTTGATAAGAAGAAAAAAAAATCTCCAGGCCTTGCCTTATTCTCATGTAACAAACCATGGGGAACACACTGAGCTTTTTCCTATGTGGATCTCTCTGAAATCATTTTTAGTGATAGTCACATAGATACCTACATAAGAAGCTCTAGCTAGAGCTTCCCTCAATCCCTGCAGATAGGTGAGCACTAACTGGGGGTGTGGCACACATATCTCCTGCTAGCAGCTAGTCATGGATTTACATATGGGAGAGTCAGGGCAACTCTCCCAAGTGTGTGAACATGAACACATTTGCGGCTTCAGCTTTGAGTTCTGTGATTTGCAGTGCCATAGGCCTTGCCTTTCAGAGCTTGTTGATAAACCTTAGGCTCTCCTGTTCCCGCTTAAGGTAGCTTCCAGATCATGTGACTTCTATACGCCATGCTGGGTGAAGGAAACGTCAATGGATATCCAATAAAATAGTAACTCTATTTTCTCATCCTATGGAGTCTGGAAACCCACATTTTTATAGAGTTACAAGTTAGAAAGCATACTTATAACAGCCCTTGTACTAAAGTGAACTCATATTCAGGTAAGTAAAACATTACTACAATTGCAACTTTGTTATTCTCACCACTTGTGTCAGGGACCCTAGAACAATTTGGTTTGGGTAAACATGGTATGTTCCTTGGCCAAGAAAATAAAACTAACACTCCCTTTAGCCAAATGCAAATTGTTAGGATTAACAACCAGGGAATCAAACCACAGAAGTGAATGTAGCAGCCGAGAATCCAGAAAATACTGATTATATAACTTAATGAGGGCATAAAAGATATAATTTAAGACCTGATAATCATGTGAAATAAAAAATGTCTTTGTTGACATTTTTGATTTTCAATATGTGGCCACTCAAGGTCTAGAATAGGTGACTGCTTCTTCTAGTGGGAAGCAACACAGCACAAGATCTCTCCAATACATCTGTTTGTGAGAACTGGACCTGTAGCAGCACCCCATGCCAGGGCAAGGGACTAGCCCCAAATCCCTATTTGCCAAGCATTAACATATAACAGTTCATGTTATATCTACATCTATAGCTAAACTCAATTTTTGTGAACAATATCCATTCATAAGTTTGAGAAGTTTCTGAGGGTTAAGATGAGACACTATGAAAGTTCACTCAACTCTAGGAAGGATAAAACTGTTTACTGAAGAAATGAGAGTAATCAGGCATTGGATTGAAATAAATATTAAGGAAACATATTTTACATAGTGGATTTATTTTAATACTAGGAAAAGAATAGACAATTTAACACTGGACTAGGGAATTAGGATGTAATTAAGAAGATTAAGGTTACTTTCAAAATCTTCATAAAGACTTGAACCTACAAAGGTTGAGAACCTCTAATTACCAGCCTTTCTCTTCAGTTAAGGAAACATGGATAACTCAGGAGTACACAGTATTTGTATCACTGAAAAGGGCCAGGTTCAATATAGATGATGCCCTGGTGAATTGGAAGCAATCCTAGTTTGTAAATCTTAATCTGGTTGAAATACAAATGAAATATATTTATCTGCATTATATAAGAAGTTAATACAAAATGAAGAGTCCATAAAGTTGGAAATCAAATTCATAAAATAAAGTCCAAAGCAAGTGTATTACCCAACTTAATAACAATTTAAAATGCTAGGGCTACAGATAACCCATACCAGCCGATTTTAGACTCTTGTTGATTTGTACCATTGACATTATTTTACTAACCCCGTACTGTTGAAAAGCCAGAAAGATAAAGACCTCTTTCTTTCATTTTGCCTTGGATAATGCCAAAATGTGAAGATTTACAATAACAGCAACTAAGATATTAAGTTATATGACATATATTATATATGTCAGGTTCTATTCTGAAAGCCTGGCATAAATGAACTCATTTAATGTTTAAAACATCATCAGTTTCGTTTTAGATGATGGAATATGCCAGGGGACCTCAAGCAGTGTTGCATCAGCCTATAGTGATAGCTCTTAGCTATTTTCCTCTTGGCACTGTTTGCTTCATTTATGAGAAAACAGATTTGATATACTGTCACTAGGAGAGCATGGTACCATAAGGCTTAATCTATTTCATCGTGAGATATGGTTTATTATTTGCAAAAGGAGGTGGGAGGGAAAGCATGATATGACTTCAGTTTTATATATATATATATGGAGAGAAAAGATGATGGTGATGAGATTGTGTCCATAGGGTTAGATGATTAATGAAACTCTCTTTGTCCACCTGTTTAAAGACAATGGGTGGATAAAGCGGCTCGGGGGGACTCCAGTTCTGCTTGGTCAGGTCAGGTAACCCATTTAAAAAGTTGTGAAAAACAGTTATAGCTAATAACTAATTATTATTTTTTTAAAGATTTTATTTATTTAATTGACAGAGAGAGAGAGAGACAGCGAGAGAGGGAACACAAGCAGGGGGAGGGTCAGAGGGAGAAGCAGGCTTCCCGCGGAGCAGGGAGCCCGATGTGGGGCTCGATCCCAGGACCTTGAGATCATAACCTGAGCCAAAGGCAGTCGCTTAACCAACTGAGCTACCCAGGTGCCCCAATAACTATTTTTTTAAAATTATTTTAATTCTATAATAAAATGATGTGTTGAATAGTCTTTTGAAGAGTGTCTTTTGTATATTTCTGAGTCATTCTTTCACTGCCTTATAAAAAAGCGCCTATTCATATGGCACCCAGGGTGGAGTTGAGAGTTTCCAAATCTTTATAAAAATTCCCCTAGGGCATAGATTTAGGCAACTGGACTAAATGCTATTTCCAAGTCAAAACACAGTGGCTTGTTCCATCAAAGAGCCAACCAAATTCAAACAAACCACTCTCTCTCTAATTGACAAAAATTTAAAACTACTTCCCTGACATCTGAAGAGATGTGAACTCCTCAGATTATTTATATTAGAGATGAGAGAAGTGCTTATCAGCTGTTCTTGATCATGGTATGAAATCTTACTGTCTATTCTATCAATGGAGGATCATTAGTTATCACAAAATATTTCCCCCCCTGCATCCTACAAGTATTCACACAAAGAAATCAACTCTTTCACCTTTGCTTGGATGAAATACAGTGATTAAATATTCATTAATGAAAGGAAATCCTACATTTTAATAATTTTAACATGTTAGCTTAAAATGACAAAAATTGTAGAGATAACTCCATGAGTCGTATCTCAATAGACTTCTGGTGCCTAAAGAAAACTGAAGAAATGGGGAAAATATCTAGTTGGAATAAAGTTTTCTTCTTCTTTTTTAAAACATTTTTAATAAAAGAGTCCAATAATGTCCAAGGATAAATATATTGGGAGACTCTTATTTAAAACTCAACTCATATGAAGGTGAAGGTCCTAGTTTGCAACTAGGTGTTCCAATTCTAAAGCAGTTAGGACATTTTCAAAGCCTAAGTCAACTGGAGGATGCTAGTATTTAAAGAGAAAAGAGGTCTGATTGCTTAGGCATCTCTCCTACTGCCCCCACCCCCACTCAGCATATAATGAATAAGGTTAAACTCAACTTTATGAGAAGAAAACAAAGGTAAATATAACTTATTTGAAATATCCAAGTCCTTTTTTTTTTTTCTTAAGAGAGAGAGAGAGAGCACAGGGCACAGGAGAGGGGCAGAGGGAGAGAGAGAATCTTAAGCAGGCTCCATGCCCCACACAGGGCTCAATCTCACAACCTTGAGATCATGACCTGAACAAAATCAAGAGTTGGACACTTAACCAACTCAGCCACCCAGGTGCCCTGAAATATCCAAGTTCTTATAAGAAAAGGAAACCAGCCTCCAAATCATGTGGCTTCTGACTCAGCTCATCATTTGTTTTTCTAATAGCCGCAGGTGCTTCAGCTAGATATTTAGTATAAAACTTCCAAAACAGTCACTGTCATAGTTTGCATTTCTCTAGAAGTTGACCCCAAAGCAAGGATTTGAATTCAAGTAATTTACTTAGGAGATGATACTATGAGGCACAATTAGGGATGAGAGGAAATGAGATAGAGAAATGAAGGAAAAATATAGTGCATTACCAAGACAGCACCCATTCTGGGCAACTGGAAATCATTCCCATTAGAGAGCTTCTAGGAGACATAAAGTAAGCCTCATAGTTGCTCCAACTGAGGCAGAGAAAGCTAGAGTATTAATCCACTCACCTCCTTCTGTCAGTGGAGGTTTGTGGCAGTGCCAAGAGCACAAAACATTGCCGTGGATGGAGACCTTTAACTTCAGTTAGAGCTCTACCACCCTCATTCTGCTCTACCAGTTCACCTGAATATATTCCTGTTTTCCTATCTTTGTCAGCTAATTCTAAATCTATGTCAGTTCTAATTTGGTTTTGATCATTTGATTTATCTTTTGTTCTGAGTGATATATTCCTGCTTCTTTGAGAGTCTATTTGTTTTTATTGCGGTATAATTGACACATAACATTATATTAATCTGTATAATGTAATGAGTTGATATTTTGGGAGGCTGCAAAATCATCACCAAAATAAGTCTAGTTACCATCTGTTGACATACAAAGTTATAAAATTATTATTATTTTTTTTAATGATGAGAATTTATAAGATGAATGGTCTTGGCTACTTTCAAATATGCACTACAATATTATTGGCTATGGTCACCATGCTATACATTATATCCTCATGACTTATTTATAGTCAGAAATTTGTAGCTCTTGACTATCTTCACCCATTTTGCCCAACCCCAACCCACTTTCCCCTTGGCAAACACCATCTTTTTCTCTGTATTTAGTTTTGTCTTGTTTGTTTTTAAGATTCCACATCTAAGTGAGATCATACAGAATTTGCCTTTCTCTGACTTATTTCACTTAGCATAGTACCCTCAAGGTCCATCCATATTGTTGCAAATGGCAAGATTTCGTTCTTTTTAATGGCTGAGTAGTATTCCTTTGTGTGTGTGTGTGTGTGTGTGTGTGTGTGTGTGTGTGTGTGTGTGTGTGTGTGTTTATCTGTTCATCTATCAATGGGTACTTAGGTTATTTCCATATAACTACTATAAATAATGCTGCAATGAACATGGGGTGCATATATCTTTTCCAAATTACTGTTTTTGTTTTCTTTGGATAAATACCCAGAAGTGGAATTGCTGTATCATACAGTAGTTTTAATTTTAACTGTTTGAGACACCTTCAATACTGTTTTCCATAGTGGCTGCACCAATTTACATTCCTACCAACTGAGCACAGGGGTTCTCTTTTATCCACATCCTTGCCAACACTTGTTATTTCTTGTCTTATTTATTTATTTATTTATTTATTTATTTATTTATTTATTTATTAAGATTTTATTTATTTATTTGACAGAGAGAGACACAGTGAGAGAGGGAACACAGGCAGGGGGAGAGGGAGAAGCAGACTCCCTGCTGGGCAGGGAGCCCGATGCGGGGATCGATCCCAGGACCCTGAGATCATGACCTGAGCTGAAGGCAGACGCTTAACGACCGAGCCACCCAGGTGCTCCTCTTGTCTTTTTTATAATAGCCATTCTGACAGGTGTGAGATGATATCTCATTGTGGTTTTAATTTGCATTTCTGCAATGATTAGTGATGTTGAGCATCTTTTCATGTGCCTATTGGCCATGTGTTTTCTTTGGAAAAAAGTCTGTTCAGATCCTTTGCCCATTTCAAAATCAGATTATGGTTTTGGCTATTGAGTTGTACGAGCTGTTTATATATTTTGGATAACCCCTTACTAGATACATGATTTGCAAATACTTTCTCTCATTCAGTAGGTTGCCTTTTTATTTTGTTGATGGTTTCCTTTGCTGTTCAGAAGCTTTTTTTTTGTTTGACATATTCTCATTTGTTGTTCTATTTTTGTTGCCTTTGCTTTTGGATTCAGATCCAGAAAATAATTGCTAAGACCTATATCAAGGAGTTTACCACCTATGTTTTCTTCCAGGAGTTTTATGGTTTCAGGTGTTACATTCAAATCTTTAATCCAATTTGAGCACATTTTTGTGTGTGGTCTAAGATATTAGTCTAGATTCATTCATTTCATGTGGCTGTCCAGTTTTCCCAACACCACTTTTAAAGATATTGTCTTTTTGCCATTGAATATTCTTTCCTCCTTTGTTGCAAATTGACCATATATATATGTGGTTTTATTTCTGAACTCTCTATTTCTATTGGTCTATGTGTCTGTTTTTATGCCAATGCCATACTGTTTGAATACTATAGCTCTGCAAAAGAGTTTGAATCAGGGATTGTGTTGCCTCTAGTTTTGCTTTCCTTTCTCAAGATTGCTTTGGCTATTCAGGGTCTTTTGTGCTTCCATTCAAATTTTAGGATGGTTTATTCTATTTCTGTGAAAAATGCCATTGGATTCTAATATTGACTGAATTAAATCCATATTGCTTCAGATGTGAACATTTTATT
Source organism: Zalophus californianus (assembly GCF_009762305.2). Taxonomy (NCBI): domain Eukaryota; kingdom Metazoa; phylum Chordata; class Mammalia; order Carnivora; family Otariidae; genus Zalophus; species Zalophus californianus. The sequence goes on from NC_045600.1 coordinate 20,005,989, forward strand.
AATTCTTCCTATCTCTGAACATGGAATATCTCTACATTTATTTATGTCTTCTTCAATTACTTTCATCAATGTCTTAAAGTTTTCAGTGTGCTGGTCTTTTACCTCTTTGGTTAAATTAAATTTATTCCTAGGTATATTATTATTTTTAATGCAATTATAAATGTGATTGGTTTATTAATTCCTTTTTAAAAAAAGATTTTATTTATTTATTTGACAGAGGGGGAGACAGAAAGAGATAGGGAGAGAAGGAACACAAGCAGGAGGAGTGGGAGAGGGAGAATCAGGCTTCCCATCAAGCAGGGAGCCCGATGCAAGGCTCGATTCCAGAACCCTGGGATCATGACCTGAGCTGAAGGCAGATGCTTAATGACTGAGCCACCCAGGCGCCCCTATAACAGTATATTTTAAGTTGATATTTAAGTTCAAACTTAAGTTTCAACACATTCTAAAACTACATTTTAGTCTCATGTTTGTTTTTGATGTCACATTTTACATCTTTTTATTTTATGTATTCCTTAACTGATTATTACAGTTATTTTTACTACTTTTGTCTTTTAAACTTTGTTTTAGCTTTATAAGTAGTTTATCCACTTTTACTGTATATTTACTTGTATCAGTGAGATTTATACTATCATATAATTTCTTGTTACTAATTAATGTCTTTTCTTTTCATCTTAAAGTTTTAACATTTCTCATAAGGCCAGTTTAGAGAAGATGAACTCCTTTAGCTTTTTCTTAACTGGAAAACTCCATCACTCCTTCAATTCTAAATGCTAATCTGGCTGGATAAAATATTCCTGAATGGAAGTTTTTTTCATTATTTTCAGCAGTTTGAATATATTGGGCCACTCCCTTCTGGCTTGTAAATTTTTCACTGAAAAATCTGCTGATGGTCTTATGGGGATTTTTCTGTATGTAACAAGTTATTTTTCTCTTGCTGCTTTTAAGATGCTATCTTTAACTTTTGATATTTTAATTATAATGCGTGTTGGTGTGGATCTTTTTGGGTTCTTCTTATTTGAAACTCCCTGGGATTCCTGGCTTTGGATGCCTGTTTCCTTCTCCAGGTTAGGGATGTTTCAAGCCATTATTTCTTCATATATATATATATTCACTTTCTCTTTCTCTCTTCTCTTTCTGGGACCCCTATAATGGGAATGTCATTCCACTTGATGTTATCCTATAGATCCTTAAGCTATCTTCACTTTTTAAAAATTCTTTTAAAATATTTCTGCTCTGTTGGTTGAGGATCACTGCCCTGTCTTGTAGCTCACTGATCCTTCCTTCTGTTTCATCTAGTCTGCTTTTGAACACCTCTATGTATTTTTCAGTGCTGTTACTGTATTATTCAGCTCTGTGACTTTTGTTTGGTACTGTCTTAAATTTCTTTTTGTTGAAGTTATTATGGTGTTCATCTTTTCTTTTCCCAAGTTTGGTGAGCATGTTTATGTCCATTACTTTGAACTTTTTTATCAGGTAAATTACTTATCTCTAGTTCATTAAGGTTTTTTTTTTCCTTGAGAATTTATATTTTTTTCTTTCATTTGGAATATCTTCCTCTGTTTTCTCATTTTGCTTGATTCTCTGTTTCTCTATATTAGATGAAATATGCACCTCTCTGAGTCTTGAAGGAGTGGCCTTATGTAGGAGATGAACCTTGCCATAGCTCTTGGTTGTCTCTTGAATCTTTTATGATTATCTAAGCAGGCTGATTTACTGATAGGTTGCAGGTGTTGAGGGTATGCCAAGACTTGCCACTATTCCAAAGGGAGGGAGTCTCAGTCAGCACCTAGTTTCAGGGTGATAGGAAGTCAAGACTCTCAGGCAGCCACTTTTAAATTATGCAAATATATGCAGTCCTGTGGCACTGCAATTTTAAACCCTTCTGGACTTTAGACCAGGCAGTCAGAAGATGTTCCCTGGGCAGCAGGTGCAAAAACTGGGGCTTCAGACAAGTGTATAAGCTCTTTTCTCAGAGGTGTTGGTAAGCTGTGGTGAAGCCAAAGGAGGGCACAAAGATGGTGTTCTCTGGACTACATTCCCTGAGAACAGCTATTTAACCTTCAAATATGTGAAAAACCTGAAGTCTGCCCCTAGGTTAAAGCTTCAGGACAAATTATTGGCGTTTTGCACAGAAAGACTTGGGGTGTGTGTCAGTCTTCTGTGTCATGCCCAGTAAGATGTAGCGTGCCAAGAATTATCTCTGATTGTTTGTCCCCTGGGACTCATGAATGCAAGTCCTCCTAGCCACCAGAGCCAGATGATCAAGAAGCATCTCCTGTATGTATTGCATATACCTACCACTTTAGAGAGATAGTGGGAGAGCACAGGGCTGTGGCAGGGCTGTTAGCTGTCACAGGACCATGGAAGAGCACAGGGCTAGGGCACACCTGCCATCTTTAGCAGGGCCATGGGAGAGTGCAAGGTCAGGGTACTCTGCTGGTACTATCAAGGTAGAGGGAGAACACAAAAATGCTGACAGGCTCCTGTTCCTCTAGCAGATGCTTTAAGATTATCAAATGTATTTCCACACTGTCTATAAGTGCTTTTCAAACTGCTGTCTTTGTGTTGGTCCTCATGGTGAATGAGTCTGTGTGAGGGTCCTTTAAGAAAAGAATCTAGGAAAAAAATAAATTAATTAATTAATTAAAAAAAAGAAAAGAAAAGTATCTAGGTTCCCTACAGCCTTTTGTTTTTCCTGGACCTGAGCTCCATTGGTTTTCAAGACCAGACATTTTAGGACTCATTTCTAATTGCAGGCCCAAAGGGTTGGGGCTCATGATGTAGAGCACAGACTCCTTGCTCCTCAGGGAGAAGTTGTGGATTTGTGAGATCCCTACTGATTGTAGGTTGTCATGCCAGGAGTAGGCTTTGTGGTGAGACTGCATCTCTGCCTCTCCTACCATCTCAAAGTGGCCCTTTTACTATTTGTTTTGAAGGAGATGTTCAGCTAATTTTCAAGTCATTTTCAGAGGGAATTAATTTTTCATATGTAGCTATAGATGTGATGTGTCCTTGGGATGAGGTGACTTTAGGATTTCCTATACCACCATCTTGGACCACCCTTCTGTTACTTTTAATTGGATATCAGACATTTTGTATTTTATCTTCTTGCAAACTAGATTTTTAAAAATTCTTATTAGTATACTTAATACTAGAGTTATGACTATTTTCCCCCCAGTACTGAGACAAAAGAACATGTGGGTTCTAACCAATGTCCCATGAATTATGAGGTCTTCCAGTCTGGCAAATGAAATCAATAGTATTCCAGGAATTACGTAAAAGCTAGGCACTTTTGCTGCTAAGACTTCCAGGTGGCTCTTTTCTCAGCCTGGTGCAATTTTCTCACACGCAAGTGCTGATCAGTATCAGCTGAATACTCAATTGGAATGTTGCACATTTCCAGATTTCTGTCTCTATTTAGCTTTGTGTAGCATAGTTGGATATGCAAATATCAATTGTCAAAGGTTCTGTTTACTCAGTAAGGTAATTCCTACAGAGCAAGTAACTTAGGACTTAGTATGGTCAAAAAAAGTAACTATTTTTAATATACTATAGTATTTATAGCATATAAACAATCATCATATCTCTTAAAACATTACAAGAATGATGTCTACCTACTTGCTCCAGAAGTTGCACATCTCACCTGCCACCATCACCCCCAACACTCACTTAAAAAAAAAAAAAGACACTAAATTTCCCCTTTACTCTCTTCATTAAGGTTTACTCAAAAATATATACTTTGAAAAGCTGTCAGTTGCTTTAAAGCTAGCAATGAAAAATTAAAAAGCTATCATCAGACACCCACTCTATTTCAGGGATTTTATAAGTTGGGTTAAAAAATGGAAAGATGTATTAACATTCCTACTTTGTTTTTTCTTCAATTATAAATGCAAACATGACTTTTGTGACAAGTGACAAATGGTGTAAAATGTACTTCTCTACCCCCAACCTCCCCAGTCTAAAATAAACCAAGCACTCTTCTAATGGATATATTTAAGTTGTTATCCTTGCACTGTTAAGTTGTATCTATAACAATAACAAAATCCTTCAGAATCCTGTGATCTCATCTTGCTTCTGCAACCAGATTCCTTCTGTCTCTAAAGAATGCCTTTGTGTCTTGCCATCCAAAATATTGTGCAAACACACAGGTGATATTTCTCTCTTCTTATCTATCCTATGAATGTGGTGGCTTTGGTGGTAAGAGAGTCTGCCTTGATTGAAATAAAGATAATTTGCCCTCAGCAAAGCCACTAAGCTTCTAGCTATAGATAGTAACACAATGTTTGAACTTTGATTTTAGAAGCCATGTTTGAAACTTAAAAAAATATGGAAAGTCTTTAATTTCTGTCTCAATTGTGAGAACTGAAGGAGTCCATTGACAATAATTCCTGCACTAAGCAGAAAGAACAGTGACTCAGTGTTTAAAAGTTAGAAAAAGAGGTGAATAAGAGGACATGGGAAGAAATTTAACTTGAAAAGGAAGATCCTCAAAATATAGATGTCCTCAGACCCATAAAAACTCTGTGATGCTGCAGAATATAATATTTTCTTCTTTTTAATTCTCTAACCTATGAGGACTATTACCTTTTTACAAATAAAATAACCACAGTGTTCACAGTGAAACTTAGGAGAATGAGAAGTAGATCCTGATTCTCTTCCTGCCATAATCTGGGTCTTTCTTGGTGAGATATCTATTTTCAAAAAATGTAATTTTTAATATAACAGCCATCAGAAAATAATCCATGCCAGCATGTCTTAATATGTCCCAAGAATCATTTTTTGAGATGTCTTCTGGTAAAAAAAATTTATGGTAAAAAATGTTCTGGATCATCTGAATGCTAGATAATTTTCTTGAGGACATAAAATGCACATTATCATATACTGAAGAATCTTGAAGTCTGCCTCTATTTAACTCTACAATTATCAAACACTTTAAACGAAAATTATATTTTTCCTATAATGCATAACACTGTTATTGAACATTTAGGGAATGTTGCCTCAAGTCCTTCTCAATAAAACCTTTTATTTGTATCATTTTGCTGTTTTTAGTGTTTAATTAAAAGCAAACTGAGAGCAAGAGGGAGGCATAGCTTGAGAGGCAGTAGTTGGGCTTGAGGGACTCTTGGCTTATTATACTCAAGGCTCCACTGCTTGACTCACTCACAATCCCCCTCCAGGACCCCTCTGGCGAGGAAGCTGAGGACTTCAGTCTCTGTCATAGCACTGATTTCACTCAGTGATATTCTTTTCAATAGAGAGAGAAGTTTCTGGCTTTGAATTATCCCATATCTGCCCCATCCAATTTCTGAGTTAAAAAAAGTCAAATATCTCTCTGACAGTAATATTGTAGATTCCAATATGTTTTGTCAGGGAAATTGTAGGAAATTTAATCTTTTCCTAAAGTATTTAAATATGATCTTATGTGGCTTCTATAATGAGAAAGTATAATCTCATACTTCAGGATATGTGGAAGAGAGGATAATATATATTCTTAGATTTGTGACTTAAAAAAGTTGTAGAAAGAAAAGATATAGGAAAGAAAAAGATAATAGAAAAATGACATATCTAACCTGAATTTTTGAATTTGAACGTCTTGAATGCGACCTATGCAGATTTTATTCAGGTGATTCAGGGCTTGATGTCTTCACTTAGATGTTCTAAAGAGCTCAACCTCAACCAGTCCAAAACTGAACTTGTGTTTTTCCTATAAATACTTTGTTTCAAGCAGAGTATTCTTTCTTAGGGAATAGTACCACAATTTAGCTAACTGAATAAGCCAGAATCATAAAGCAGATCCTTAAAATTTTCTTCTTCTTCATGCTCAAATCTAAACCAATGCAAACTTTGTGACTATAGCCTACTACATATCTCATAAGTATATTCATACCTGAAGTATTTATCAACACATGTCTTTTGAGTGACTACTAAGTGTCTGCCATTGTAATAGATGCAGAATATACAGTTCTAAACAAAACAGAGTTCCTGCAATCATGAGTGTCCATTTTAGTGAAGTGGAAGTAAGGGCAGTAAACAAATATAAACATATATAAGCTGAAGAAAAGTGCTACTGAAAGACTAAAGTAGAATAAATATGATAAAGAATGACCACTACATATATACCATTTCATATAGCAGTAGTCTTCAACTTGCAAATTAGGAGGAAATGAAATCAATTTAGTGGATTAAGAATAGTATATTAGTAATGGGTACATGCATGTGTTTTGTGTTTAATTTGTAATTGTGTTCTGAATCATTTTTAAAAATATAATTCCTTCCACAAAGAATCAGTAAAACAAAACCAAATATTGAAAAGAAAAAAAAAAACACATTATATTGAAGAGTAATGAGTGAGAAATGCAAATAAGTGGGAGAAGAACATTCAGGAAAATAGAACTTGTGTAAAGATACTAAGGCAAGAAGTCTGTCCGTGGAGCATCCAAGATCCAGCAGAGCTAGAGTGCATTGACAAGATGAAGGATGAGAGGATGGATACGTGGCTGGAGAGACAAGCAGGAGCTAGACCATGGAGGGCCTTGTAGATCAGAGGAAGGTCTTTAGATTTTACTCCAAGTAAGTTGGAAAGTCATTTAAGGTTTTGAGCAAAAGAATGTCACAGACTTATTCACTTTTTCACGTATTATTCTGACTTATAGTTGTAGAAAGGAATAGAATAGGTGTAGAAAGGCAAGGATAGAAGCAGTGAGAAACCCTGGAGACTATAGCAATGGTCCAGAAGACCTGAGAAGTGGCCTGAGACATGATGATGTTAAAATAAAAACAGAGGCCAACCTTGAAAATTCCCTGAAAAGGCTAAAGAAGTTTAGTCATACAAGCAAAGCTTAATTTAGCTTATTCTGCAAGGCTAACTGGACTTGGGTCACCTCTTGCTTATGTCTCTGAAAAACGTAAGCAAAACTTAACTGTCCCGAAAGGTTGATATGAGGTAACCACTGACCATTTTTTTTATCATTTAATATAATTTTTATCATTTAATATAATACTAATATTATAACTAATCACTATGAAGAATAGTCACTGCTTTCTTATTATATAAGCTGCTTCATAACAATATACCCCTGAGCCTTGCTCCATGTTTTGGTTAAAGTATGCCTGGTCTTTTTGGTGTGTGCACAATAAACTCTTATTAATTAATACTTCAGTGATTCATTGGTTTTATTCTGTTATGAATTTTTGATAGTGGTAATTATAAAAAAGTTGAGAAGCCATTTGATTCTAGTCCCATTTTGAAGGCATGGTGAAAAGCATTTGCTAATGGGTTGGATGTGGGTGAGAGACACACAGAGAAGTGAAGGACACAAAGAAAATTTGGCCAAAAGTTAGGAGAATGAAATTTCCATTTACTGAATAACTCTATGAAAGTGCAATTTTATAGCCTATGGGGGAGATAGAAGATCACTTGAGAGCAGGTTTTGCATCAGCAGTTGGGCACATGGATTTAGTATTCACAAAAGTGATTTTCTGGAAGTCAACAACAACAACAAAATAAGTGATATGTGAAGACTTGCAAGTGGCTGAGAATCAGAAGAAAGTGTATTTAGGCAGAGAAGGAAAGAATAGGGAAGGGAGCAGAATAAAAGGGAAAGGGAAAAAAGAAAAAGATCTAAAAACTGATCTTGGAGGCAGTCTAATATTTAAAGGTTTGGAAAATGAGTCAAAAGATCAGCCAATAACAGAAGACAAGAGGAAATAGAATTGCAGAAACCAAGGGGTGGGGAAAAGTATTTCAGGAAATTTCATTCAATTTTTTCCAAATACTGATAGGTCAAATAAGAATGGGTTTTTTTTTTTAGTGTGAAAACTATTGCTGACTCTGATAGCTATTAGAATATATTGGTGGGAAGTAAAGCATCTGAAGAGAAAACTGAAGATGGATAGTAAGTAGACTTCTAAAGCTTTACTAATGAAGGGAGCAGATAAATGAAAGGACTGATGGCTAATGCAGTGTGTGGAAATGAGATCTAATGAATAGATAAAGGAATTAGCCGTGGGTAGGAGGCAGGATCTTCCCTCCAGGGTACCTAATGGGGAGGCAAAGAATACTGATATTGACTCATGCAATTTAAAAGGTGATGATGGAATTGTGTGCAAGTTTCTATTCTTTTCTCTTCTTTTTTAAATCTTCTCAGTGAAATATAAATCACACAGCATCAGGGTTTATGAAAAGAAACAAGGAGGTGACAGAGGTTTAAGGATTACTTACTGGGTTCCTAAATCCTCAATCAGTGTCCACTATTGTGCCTAATTAAAGCCTTTTCTTCCAGTTAAAAAAAAAAATCACTCTGATAATGTAACTAGGTAGCTTAAAAATGCACAAGAGCTCCCCTTTGTTCTTTAAATAACACCTACAATATTTAATTGTCTACAAGCACCCTCATGAATTGGGTTCTTCCCCCTGTCCAGCATCATCTCTCACTTCTTATCCCTCCTCATATCTCGAGACAGACTGATTCTGGAATATGACACACTACTTTTTATCAAGGACTTTGCACATGCTGCTGCTTAAGCTCAGAAAGCTATTCAATCAATCTGACATGATGAATGTACTCATCCTTTTTACTTCAATACAAATGTTACTTTCTCAGGGAAAGTAACTACCTTCCATTTCCAAGAGTAGATTAGATCTATCTGTTTTATTCTTTGTTGGCTAATTTTTTTTCTACCCTTAGTCCTCAACAGTTTATAATTCTTTACTTTTCTCAAGAAATGTTTACTTCTTCCTGTGGTTCTATGGGAGCACTATCCATGTGTGTTGTACTCAACTCTAAGGTCTCTAGTCAGCCTGATATAGAACATCCCTCTTTGTCACTTGAGTTATAAATTGATTGAGAAATAAGACAAAGGAGTAAGGCTTATGGGGCCAAAATATCACCCTTATCATTGGTAAAGTCTGAGTTGAAGGACATGGCTTATATCTATAGGCATATGAACCCTTTAAAACATACCCCCAAAACAAGGCAGCCTTACCCAGTCATGGTGGATTTCTCCCCCTCCCTCCCAACACACACACACACACACACACACACACACACAGAATCAAAACTTACTGGAGCAACTCATTCCAAATATAATGGAAGAGGAAACATACCAATTTTTTCATTCCAGAATCACCAATCAGATTAAATCACTGCTCTTTTCTTGAAAGGAATAATTGAGGGGACACAGAGAGGAAGGACTTCCCTTACTGTAGAAGGAAATATGAGTAGAGAATCAATATTCCATATCAACACTCACTAATGAATCACCAGATTTTACTCAAATCAGTGTTTTGTTCATAGTTTGCCAGCAATATAACTTGCAAGATTGACTGAATCAATGAAAATCAATTATTGGCTTTATGGTTTTCAACTTTTACTTATTTACAAAGTCTTTTTGACATCCTCAAACCCTAAGTCTAGTTGTGCAGTTATTCTCATTCATTTAGATTCGTACTCTCTCACAACTTAGAACAAAGATGACAAAGTTGCCCATGGGCCTAATCTGACCAACGTCCTGTTTTTGCAAATAAAGCTTTATCAGAGCATAGCCACACTTACCGGTGCATGTATTGTTTATGGCTGCTTTTGCACTATTCCTGCAGAGTTGAGCAATTATGATAGAGATGGTGTGGCTTGCAAAGCCTAAACTATTTAATCTCTCACACTTTACAGAAAGAGTTTGCTGACACTAGTTTTGATTCCATAAAGCTGCCTATACATGCATAAATTTAGGTCTTCTTTGTTAAACATCACTATTCATGTAGTTGAGAGATTCAAACAATAGAAAATTTATCTTTTTATAACTTTGTTCATGATATAGTTCCATCTGGCTGTATTCTTAGTAGTACCCATGCCAATGTCTCTAAAGTACCCTTTCCAAAGAAACTGGAAAATGGCAAAACAATAAAAATGTATTCCAGTACATCTATTCATCTAATTATTTCATTCTATAACAGGTAAGGTGAGTATCTGTGGTTTCTGTTGTAATAGACTATATATATATATATATATATATATATATATATATATATTTTTTTTTTTTTTTACAAAAAATTATCTTGGAATCATTGTTTAAGCCACAAATCATGAATAGTAATACCAGGTTTACAAAGTATCTCAGTGCTTTGAAAGGATGTGAACTGGAGTTGCAAACTCAGAAAAAATAAATAATAGCTAACATTACAGAGCACTTATAATGTTTTAGGTAACTAAGTATTATCTCAGTTAATACTTATAGAAAACCTAGGAAGCAGATATTATAGTTACCCACATTAAATACAAAGTAAAAGTTGATGCAAACAATGACTCATGGAACACTACACCAAAAACTAATGATGTAATGTATGGCGATTAATATGACATAAGAAAAAAAAAAGTTGGGCATGGGATAAAGAAACATGCCCAGGACTATACAATCACTAAGTAACAAAGGTGGGATTTAAACATCTTGTATCAGAGGCTCTCAAACTTTCTTTGTTCCCGGAGCCCTTAGTGTTCAACTAATTTTTCATGGTGTCCTTGTCCCGAAGAAATGGAATATGCAGTTTTGTTAAGTAGCCACGTCCAAGATTTTTACTAAGCATGTCCTCTAAATTTAGCAGCTACTTAAGAAATAATAAACACAAATTGAAATTCATCCTTAAATAACTACAATTACCTACTAATAAAATGTATACCTCTGTTGAGCATTGCATAGCTTCTCAAAGCTGAGAATCTGGTTGGATATCACACCCCCAATTTCTGTTCTACACTGATTTCCAAATGGTGCTTAATTTTTATCTCAGCAACCTCAAAATTTCACAAAGTTAAAGCATCACAAGAGAGAAAGTAGTATGATATCATCTTGAAATTGTAAACAACCTGGAGCTAATAGTGTCTGTGTGTTTCTCTGGGATATTTAAAATATCCCATGGTGATCTGTGAATTCATCACAGCCTCCAAGGATGCATTCGTGCACAGTTTGGGAACCACAATCTTATGTTGTTTTACAGCCTCATGTTAAGTGCTTGTTGTTTTTGTTTTGTTTTGCTTTGCTTTTAATAAATCTGAATACTTTAAAGTGGAGCATGCCTTCTTAGATCACAAGCTCCTGCAGTCCCTGATATCTTTTATCTAGACTCTTCATGTAGCTCTTATCCATTTTACCCTGAGAATGCCTTGGGTCTTACATTCTTTGGTTGGTACAACTCTCCCTCCTTAGGCCAGGATGTTAAGTGCTCTCTACAAAGAACAGAGTATTGAATATTGGGAATCCCAAGGACTAAACGCATAGTTCTTACTTTCAGATTATACTGGAAGCTAAGCCTGTGTCTGAGGCATAGACATAAAAAATGGGAAAATGATGAGAATGGTGCATGGTAAGGAGCAGAAGCTTGGAATTAAGACAGTCCTCAATTTGCACTGAGGCTCTTAATTATACTGGTGCTGCTCTAAGCACAAATATGTGTCAATTCTTGCCACGTCTCAAAGGCATAAAAAATATTTATGTTAATAAAGATAAATAATAAGAGTCAAATAAATTTTAGAGGCCATAATCGATATCCTGCCATTTCCACCTTGGTAATAAATCGTAAATTCATTTTACTTTTTGCCTTTCCACCATGGTTACTTGACTCAAACACTTACTACTTTTTGCTTACATGGGGTTGGAATTCTGGGGTCCTAGGAACATAGTTTTTATTACAAGACTACTCAAAATGCATTCTGCAGATGATTGTCAGTTTAAAAAGTTTTGTTACTGGTCTGCGACAAGATAAGGGCATCAACTGATGCAAAAGTTTAGACACTTTTGTAACAATTTGGCAAACTAATTTAATTTCTGTTGAATAATTAAAAAAAATGGGGGGTTGCATTTTATATGTTAGCTTTTTAGATTTAATTTCCCATAGTAATTCATTTTTATTATATTTTACAAAGGTATTTGTACACAGCAGCTTGGAAATTAGAGGACACAACAAAAATGCGTTCTTCACCACAGATAATGAGAAGCACTGGCCTAGAGCAGGTGTATCGGGTGAGCACTGTTTCCTGGCCCTGTGGCCTGATGGCCTCATGGGGAGGACCATGACTGGGAGAGGGCTGGATAAGGGTCCTCCAAAGCATTGGGCCCATGATAGGGCCCCAGACACCCAGGCCTAAGTGCTGCACAGATTGTGATCATTAACCTATGATGGATAACATGAGACAGCATAACTCATTCCTGTCTTCCCAGCAACTAGTACTATAACTTGTACCTTAAAGGCATTAAATAAATGTTTGAATGAATAAACAATTAAATATAATGATGAGAGCACTGATGATGATGATGATGGCAATGTTTTCTATCATTTCTTTTAATTGTGCCAGGTGCCGGGAGATACATTAAACACTTTATATAAATTACCTCTGATCTTCACCAGAACTACCAGGATAGGTATTATGTCCTCCACTGAGAGATGAGATCTCCATTTTACAATTTTGAAGAGAGAATACACTTTTGAGAGAAGGCTTGGGAAAGTAAAAGGTGGCTTTATTGAAAGAAATGTGATTTGAACTGAGTTTTAAAGGATGAGCAGAGCTGTTGGAGGCAGAGAGAACAAAACATCCTGGCCTAAGGAGGGAGAGTTGTACCAACCAAAGAATGTAAGACCCAAGGCATTCTCGATAAAATGGATAAGAGCTACATGAAGAGTCTAGATATAAGATATCAGGGACTGCAGGAGCTTGTGATCTAAGAAGGCATGCTCCACTTTAAAGTATTCAGATTTATTAAAAGCAAAGCAAAACAAAACAAAACAACAAGCGAGAAACAAATGTCACTTAATCAAAAGTCTTACAGGCTTGGGTTTCTGATTTGTTACATCACCTCAGAATGGGCTTTCCTTACCTCTAATCTATATCTTTTACATCGTTCTGTTCTAGTTCCCTATGCAAAATCTATTACTTCTTGATATGCTTTGATATGGTATTTTCTTGTGCATATATTTATTTTTGCCATTTTCTGCTTGCTAGGCTTTAAATGCAATGAAATCAATGTTCTTGTTTATCTTTTGTATTAATGAATACCTGGCACCTAAAGATATACCTACCACATGCTTAATGGATCAACTATTTTGCTACGTAACAAACTATTGATACTTACCAACAAATACTAAGTGGTTTAACATAGCATTATATTATTATGATCATCACAATTTAGGGGGTGGCGTGGGCAGTTCTTCTGTTGACTTCACCTAGGCTTACTCCTGTGGCTCTGCTTAGGAGGCTGAGCTGGAAATCCAAGATGACCTGACTCATGCATGGCAATTGGTACTGTCTGTCAGCTAAGATGTGCCATATATCCTCCACATGGCCTCTCATCCTCCAGTGGGTCAGACTGGTTTCCTTATGTTGTGTTCTCTGGGCCCCATTCCAAGAGGGTGATGACAGAATCTGTGAAGCTCCTAAAGCCCAGCCTCAGAAGTTGTGCAGTATCACTCCTGCTGCGTGAACTGATCCAAGCAGATTGCGTCACAAGCCCAGATTCAAGGAATGGGGAAACCATCTCTACTTAATGGAAGGGGCTGCAAAATATTATAGTCATGTTTTTTAATCAACCACAGTGGAAGTTCAATAAGAATGCATTATCTGAATGAATGAATAAATGGTGTGACTAAAAGCATAGCCAAGAAATAATATAGCATATTCTTCAGTTTATAAGCAATGGGTAGTCATGTGGATTCTTGAGTATGAGTTGACATGATTAAAGTGAAGTTTTAGGAAGATTAATCTGCCTATGGCTAAATGAGGAAATAAATTGGGGAGAAACTAGATGCAAGAAAGTCATTTGAAGCCTGCCATGATAAACCAAAAGTAATGAAATGAGGAACTTGAAGATTCATCATAAATTCTACTCGTATTTCTCATTTACTTACTTGGGGTTTACAGCAATGTATGAGCGTGGCACTATGCTAAATGATTGCTTGCCTAAGGACAGATGCATGGGACCTGCCAGGATATGACAGGAGAATAAAATGCACCTGAAAAGGAATTAGGATGACACTGATATCTGAGTGGCTCCAGACAATTGTCCACATATTTACAGGTTTATCTTAATTTATTGGAAATTCAAGGTAGTTTGAATAATTCAAGGTAGAATGTGAGATCTGTTCTTCTGAGAAAAAATTTCCTTGGGATATATATATAAATATATTTTTTTTAACTCCTGAAGACATTACATGTAGAGGTGGCACTTTATGTGCTAAAGTTAACATAAAGCCTCATGGCCATTTACTTAGAACTACTGATACTAAAGAAATAGAAATATTAACACATACAGCATTTCAATTTTCCCTGGAGATAGCTCAGCTCCCTGTCTACTCCAGTTGCTGAAAAATGAAGAGCCTCATATATTTCAAGGTATTTTCACTCTGGATGGTTATGCTTGTCAGTACTTCTCCTGTTCAAAGATAGATTTGAAAAACACCCCATTTTTAGGAATGTTTTCCTCTAGAAAAAAAAAACTATTATTTTCTTTCTTAGAAGGGCAATAGGGAAGGAATTCAAGCTTAACTGAAATCAAGTTACAAATTTATCTGGAGAATGCTGCCTTATATATACCTCACCATAAAAAAAAAAAAAAGAGGAGTTGATGTAAATGTACCTGATTCCTACGTAAAAAGGTTATCTTTTAGAGTTTGAAAATGTATGTCATTTTGAAAACTTGTCTCAATGTGCAATTAACAGAAAATAAAATCTCCACTGAGATAAAATAAAATCTACACTGAGCAGCAGCTTAGCAATTAAAATCGTTTATATAATTATGAACCCTTCAATGGCAAAAACAGCGAATAACAATGGAAATTTTCAATAAACTTCTGCTAAGTCAACTTTTCAAAAATAAAAGTCCTTAAATTTACAGGTATAAGAATGTGAAGTTGGCTTACCTTTTATCTATTACTCACAATGTAATTCAATTCTAGCTCTATCTTGTTTTAAGTATTTTTGTTGTAAGTAGATTTTGACTTTTTGTAATTAAAATAATGATTCAGGATTTAATCTCCTTTTCTTCTTTATTATTCCAACTGCCAATTTTACTACTTTGCCTGGATGGATGGGAGAGGGTTTTTGTTTTTGTTGTTGTTGTTTTTTAATTATTTTCCCTGGGACCTCTCGGCCAGTGTATCTATAAGTTTGGGTGGTCAAAATCTGTATCAAAATCAACACTGCTCCTATTTTGAACATACAATATCAGCATCTCCAAAATGTGATTTTTTTATCTTTTTTATTTTTTGTGAAAATTACAGATTCAAGTAATTTATTTAGATTTTGTTTTTACAAGTACATAATGAATTCTTTTTCTTCTGAGTGCACACATATAATCTTAGACAATGCTGATGTTCTGAGCCAGTATCAACTGAAGTCTATCCAAAAGAACCATATCCATATTATAAACCTAGATTTTATATTGGACTCTATCAAAGAAAGGAGGCTCTTGGACATAATGAATTCTGATCCTAATAAGGTAGTGGACCTCACACCACCTCCTTGTCAAAAAGTAAGCAATTCTGTAAAGTATTTTATATCAAGCACTTAATATATTACAGGTGCTATAGTAAACACTTTGGTTTATCAAAGGCAGTCAAAGGATTGTCTAGACATATTACAAAAATTATTAAAGTTTTTTTTTAATTTTTAATTAACAATGTATTATTTGTTTCAAGGGTGCAGGTCTGTAATTCATCAGTCTTACACAATTCATAGCACTCACCATAGCATATACCCTCCCCAGTGTTCATCACCGAGCCACCCCATCCCTCCCATCCCTCTCCACTCCAGCAACCCTCAGGTTTTTCCCTGAGATTAAGTTGTCTCCTATGATTTGTCTCCCTCTCTGGTTTCATCTTGTTTCATTTTTCCTTCCCTTTCCCTATGATCCTCTGTCTTGTTTTTCAAATTCCTCATATTAGTGAGATCATCTGATACTTGTCTTTCTCTGATTGACTTATTTTGCTTAACATAATACCCTCTAGTTCCATCCACGTCGTTGCAAATGACAAGATTTCATTTTTTTGATGGCTACATGATATTCCATTCTATATATATACACCACCCCTTCTTTATCCATTCATCTGTTGATGGGCATCTAGGCTCTTTCCATAGTTTGGCTATTGTGGACATTGCTGGTATAAACATTGGGGTGCACGTGCCCCTTTGGATCACCACATTTCTATCTTTGGGATAAATACCCAGTAGTGCAATTGCTGGGTTGTAGGGTAGCTCTATTTTCAACTCTTTGAGGAACCTCCATACTGTTTTCCAGAGTGGTTGTACCAGCTTGCATTCCCACCAACAGTGTAGGGGGGTTCCCCTTTCTCCACAACCTCATCAACATCTGTCATTTCCTGACTTGTTCATTTTAGTTATTCTGACTAGTGTGAGGTGGTATCTCATTGAGATTTTGATTTGGATTTCCCCGATGCTGAGCGATATTGAACACTTTTTCATGTGTCTGTTGGCCATTTGGATGTTTTCTTTGGAGAAATGTCTGTTCATGTCTTCTGCCCATTTCTTGATTGGATCATTTGTTCTTTGGGTGTTGAGTTTGATAAGTTCTTTATAGACTTTAGATACTAGCCCTTTATCTGATATGTAATTTGCAAATATCTTCTCCCATTCTGTTGGTTGTCTTTTGGTTTTGTTGACTGTTTCCTTTGCTGTGCAAATGTTTTTTATCTTGATGAAATCACAATAGTTCATTTTTGCCTTTGCTTCCCTTGCCTTCGGCGATGTTTCTAGGAAGAAGTTGCTGTGGCTGAGGTCTAAGAGGTTGCTGCCTGTGTTCTCCTCAAGGATTTAGATGGATTCCTATCTCCCATTTAGATCTTTCATCCATTTTGAGTCTGTTTTTGTGTATGGTGTAAGAAAATGGTCCAGTTTCATTCTTCTGCATGTGGCTGTCCACTTTTCCCAACACCATTTGTTGAAGAAACTGTCTTTTTTCCATTGGACATTCTTCCCTGCTTTGTCGAAGATTAGTTGACCATAGAGTTGAGGGTCTATTTCTGGGCTATCTATTCTGTTCCATTGATCTACATGTCTATTTTTGTGCCAGCACAATTCTGTCTTGATGATTACAGCTTTGTAATAGATCTTGAAGTCTGGAATTGTGATGCCACCCACTTTACATCTCTTTTTCAACATTCCTCTGGCTATTTGGTGTTTTTTCTGGTTCCATACAAATTTTAGGATTATTTGTTCCATTTCTTTGAAAAAAGTCGATGGTATTTTGATAGAGATTGCATTAAATGTGTAGATTGCTCTAGGAAGCATAGACATGTTCACAATATTTGTTCTTCCAATCCATGAGCATAGAATGTTTTTCCATTTCTTTGTGTCTTCCTCAATTTCTTTCATGAGTATTCTATAGTTTTCAGAGTACAGATACTTTGCCTCTTTAGTTAGATTTATTCCTAGGTATCTTATGGTTTTGGGTGCAATTGTAAATGGGATTGACTACTTAATTTCTGTTTCTTCTCTCTTCTTGTTGGTGTATAGAAATGCAAATTATTTCTGTGCATTGATTTTATATCTTGCCACTTTATTATTTTTTAAAAGATTTTATATATTTGAGAGAGAGAGAATGAGAGAGAGAGCACACGAGAGGGGAGAGGGTCAGAGGGAGAAGCAGACTCCCTGCCGAGCAGGGAGCCTGATGCGGGACTCAATCCAGGGACTCCAGGATCATGACCTGAGCCGAAGGCAGTCGCTTAACCAACTGAGCCACCCAGGTGCCCTATATCTTGCCACTTTACTGAATTCCTGTATGAGTCCTACCAGTTTTGGGGTGGAGTCTTTTGGGTTTTCAACATAAAGTATCATATCATCTATAAAAAGTGAGAGTTTCACTTCTTCTTTGCCAATTCAGATGCCTTTTATTTCTTTTTGTTGTCTGAATGCTGAGGCTAGGACTTCTAGTACTATGTTGAACAGCAGTGGTGATAGTGGACATCCCTGCCATGTTCCTGACCTTAGGGGAAAAGCTCTCAGTTTTTCCTCATTGAATATGATATTCATTGTGGGTTTTTCATAGATGGCTTTTATGATATTGAGGTATGTATCCTCTATCCCTACACTCTGAAGAGTTTTAATAAAGAAAGGATGCTGTACTTTGTCAAAATGCTTTTTCTGCATCTATTGAGAGGATCATATGGTTCTTGTTCTTTCTTTTATTAATGTATTGTATCACATTGATCGATTTGTGCATGTTGAACCAAACTTGCAGCCCAGGAATAAATTCCACTTGGTCATGGTGAATAATCCTTTTAATGTACTGTTGGATCCTATTGGCTAGTATTTTGGTGAGAATTTTTTCATCCATGTTCATCAGGGATATTGGTCTGTAATTCTCCTTTTTGATGGGGTCTTTGTCTGGTTTGGGGGTCAAGGTAATGCTGGTCTCATAAAATGAGTTTGGAAGTTTTCCTTCCATTTCTATTCTTTGAAACATCTTCAAAAGAATAGGTATTAATTCTTTAAATGTTTGGTAGAATTCCTCTGGGAAGCCATCTGGCCCTGGGCTCTTGCTCTTGTTTGCTGGGAGATATTTGATGACTGCTTCAATTTCCTTAGTGGTTATGGGTCTGTTCAGGTTTTCTATTTCTTCCTGGTTCAGTTTTGGTAGTTGATACATCTCTAGGAATGCATCCATTTATTCCAGATTATCTAATTTGCTGGCATATAGTTGCTCATAATATGTTCTTATAATTGTTTGTATTTCTTTGTTGTTAGTTGTCATCTCTCCTCTTTCATTAATGATTTTATTTATTTGGGTCCTTTCTCTTTTCTTTTTGATAAATCTGGCCAGGGGTTTATCAATCTTATTTACTCTTTCAAAGAACCAGCTCCTAGTTTCGTTGATCTGTTCTACTGTTCTTTTGATTTTTATTTCATTGATTTCTGCTCTGATCTTTATTATTTCTCTTCTCCTGCTGGGTTTAGGCTTTATTTGCTGTTCTTTCTCCAGCTCCTTTAGGTGTAGGGTTAGGTTGTGTATTTGAGATCTTTCTGGTTTCTCGAGAAAGGCTTGTATTGCTATATACTTTCCTCTTAGGACTGCCTTTGCTGCATCCCAAAGATTTTGAACAGCTGTATTTTCATTTTCATTGGTTTCTCTGAATTTTTTAAATTCTTTAATTTCCTAGTTGACCCATTCATTCTTTAGTAGGATGCTCTTTAGCCTCCATGTATTTGAGTGTTTTCCAACTTTCCTCTGTGATTGAGTTCTAGTTTCAAAGCACTGTGATACAAAAATATGCAGGGAATGATCCCAATCTTCTGGTATCGATTGAGACCTGATTTGTGGCCCAGGATGTGATCTATTCTGGAGAATGTTCCAGGTGTGCTAGAGAAGAATGTGTATTCTGTTGCTTTCGGATGGAATTTTCTGAATATATCTGTGAAGTCCATCTGGTCCAGTGTGTCATTTAAAGCCTTTATTTCCCTGTTGATCTTTTGCTTAGATGATCTGTCCATTTCAGTGAGGGGGGTGTTAAAGTCCCCTACTATTATTGTATTATTGTCAATGTGTTTCTTTGGTTTTGTTATTAATTGGTTAATATAATTGGCTGCTCCCATGTTAGTGGCATGGATATTTACAATTATTAGATCTTCTTGTTCAATAGACCCTTTAAGTATGATGTAGTATGTCCATTAGCATGGTAAATTGTTTTCCACCCCCTCACTTTCAATCTGGAGGTGTCTTTGCATCTAAAATGACTCTCTTGCAGACAACATATTGATGGGTCTTTTTTTTTTTTTTATCCAATCTGATATCCTGTGTCTTTTGATTGGGGCATTTAGCCCATTTACATTCAGGGTAACTATTGAAAGATAAGAATTCAGTGCCATTGTATTGCCTGTAAGTTGATTGTTACTGTATATTGTCTCTGTTCCTTTCTGGCCTATATTACTTTTAGGCTCTCTCTTTGCTTAGATGACTCCTTTCAATATTTCCTGTAGGGCTGGTTTGGTGTTTACAAATTCTTTTAGTTTTTATTTGTCTTGGAACCTTTTTATCTCTCCTTCTATTTTCAATGACAGCCTAGCTGGATATAGTATTCTTGGCTGCATATTTTTCTCATTTAGTGCTCTGATTATGCCAGTCCTTTCTGGCCTGCCAGCGCTCTGTGGATAGGTCTGCTGCCAATCTAATGTTTCTACTCTTGTAGGTTACAGATCTCTTGTCTCAAGCTGCTTCTCAGGATTTTCTCTTTGTGAGTTTTATAATTAGATGTCAGGGTGTTGACTTATTTTTATTTGTTTTGAGGGGGGGGTTCTCTGTGCTTCCTGGATTTTGATGCCTGTTTCCTTCCCCAAATTAGGGAAGTTATCTGCTATAATTTGCTCCAATACACCTTCTGCCCCCCTCTCTCTTTCTTCTTCTTCTGGGATCCCAATTATTCCAATGTTGTTTCGCTTTATGGCATCACTTATCTCTCGAATTCTCCCCTCGTGATCCAGTAGTTGTTTATCTCTCTTTTTATCAGCTTCTTTATTCCCCATTATTTGGTCTTCTATATCTTTAGTTCTCTCTTCTGCCTTATTTATCCTAGCAGTTATAGCCTCCATTTTTTATTGCACTTCATTAGTAGCCATTTTGATTTTTGACTTGGTTAGATTTTAGTTCTTTTATTTCTCCAGAAAAGGATTCTCTAGTATCTTCTATGCTTTTTTCAAGCCCAGCTAGTATCTTTATAATTCTTATTCTGAACTCTAGTTCCAACTTTTTACTAATGTCTGTATTGATTAGGTCCCTGGCAGTCGGTACTGCCTCTTGATCTTTGAAGTGAGTTTTTCCATCTTGTCATTTTGTCCAGAGAAGAATAGATGAATAAGAAAACAAAATGCTCAAAGGGTAACAACGACCCCAGAAAAATATACACTAAGCAAATCAGAAGAGACCCAAAACTGGGTGGAAAAGAAAGGGGGAAAAAAAAGAATACGATTAGGCCGGTGAAAATAACAGAGCCACACACTAGATTTTGGTTGTATTTTGGTCTGTTAGAAGAAATTGCCTCCCAAAATTTTAATGAAAGAAAAACTTGTATATATATATATATATATATATATATATATATATATATATATACAAAAAAAATAAGGGTAATTACAAAGAAGGGATGGACTATGTAAAGATGAAAATTAAGAAAAGATTTTTAAAAAGGAATTGCTAAGATAATAAGTTGGTTGAAAAAAGAATGAAAAAAATTTAATAAAAAAAAAAAAGAGAATGTGATCAGGTGGGAGAGTAGGACAACACCACACACTAGATTTAGGGTATATTTTGGTCTGTTAGAAGAAACTGTTTCCCAAGATTTTAAAGAAAGAAAAACTTTATATATATATATATATATATATATATATATATATATATATATATATACACAAAAAATAAGGTTAAATACAATGAGATAGAATATGACTGTAAAAATGAAAAATTAAAAAAGATTTTAAAAAAGGAATTGATAAGATGTTGCTTGAAAAAGGAAAGAATAAAAATTCAACTGAAAAAAGAAAAAGAAAAAAATAAAATTAAAAAAAATAACTTTGAAAGACTAAAGTATCATGGGAAAAAAGCCATGAATTACATGCGCTGTATTCCCCTAGCACTGGGGTTTTGCTGTTCTCATTGATAGGTAAACTTGGTCTTGCCTGAATGTTCTTGCTGATCTTCTGGGGAAGTGTCCTGTTACAGTGATTCCTAAATGTCTTTGCCTGAGGTGGAATTGCCCTGCCCTTGCCAGGGGTCAGGCTAAGTAATCCGCTCAGGTTTACTCTCAGCAGCTTTTGTTCCCTGCAAGCTTTCCGTACAGGTTTGGAGGATGAGAATGAAAATGGTGGCCTCCCAATCTCTGGTCCTGGAGGAGCCTAGAGCTCAGGGCCCCACTCCTCAGTATACCCTCAGAGAAAAGAAGTCAGTCACTTCTGTCTCGCTGGTCTCCAGCTGCACTCCGTGCTCACCCAGCCTGTGACCAAGTGTTTCTATCTCTGGCACATGACTCTGTTTGGAGTCTCCAAACCCAGCACATTCCTGCAGTGCGCTCCTTCACCGCTCCTCCCAGTGGGAAGAAGGGGAGTCTCCCCAATCTGTCACTTGTTGGGACCCTGTTTGAAGAGCAGTGGCCCAGCCGTGCTGCGGATAACAGTTTATGACAACCGCAAGCTGAGATCCCATTCCTTGTCTCTGTCTTTGCAGCCAGCTTCCCTGCTCTGGTACATGGGAGCTCTGCCACACTCAGGCACCCCTGGTCTTTTGTTGACCCCGAGGGTCCTGAGACCACACTGTCCCATCAAGGTTTCCACCCCCCGCTTAGCCACTGGAGAGACGTCCCTCAGTGGAGCAGGCTTCTAAAAGTTCCAATTTTGTGCTCCGCTGTTCTATCACTTGCCAGTAGCCGGCTGATGGAGCCTCTCTCCCTACCATGGTCTGTCTTCCCGTATATCACCTTGGATTCACTTCTCTGCAGGTCCTACCTTCCAGAAAGTGGTCGTTTTTCTGTTCAGAGAGTTGCTGCTATTCTGTTCTTCGATCTCCTAATGAGTTTGTAGGTGTTCTGAATGGTTTGATAACTATCTAGCTGAATTCCTGGGACCAGATGAAATTTAGATCTCCTATTTCTCTGCCATCTTTCTCCTCCCTCAAAAATTATTAAACTCTTGGGCGCCTGGGTGGCTCAGTTGGTTAAGCGACTGCCTTCAGCTCAGGTCATGATCCTGGAGTCCTGGGATCGAGTCCCGCATCGGGCTCCCTGCTCAGCAGGGAGTCTGCTTCTCCCTCTGACCCAACCCCCTCTCATGCTCTCTCTCTCTCTCTCATTCTCTCTCTCAAATAAATAAAATAAAATCTTTAAAAAAATAAATAAAAATTATTAAACTCTTGATCTTTACTTTTAATAAATTATTTAGGTTGTTATTTTGAACAATAAAGTTCAGACACTTGCTCTAGATTTGAGCCCTAGTAATTTGTTTGATACACTTTTGATTTGGTAAAACATGGTCTCTCTTTAAAATAACAGTCATCTCTGTATTTTACAACTACTTACTGGGTACTTTCCTTATGATAGAAAATGCTCAAGGTGTTGGAAATACAATAATCAGATCAGTGTTCTGTTTTCAGAGAGCTCTAGAGCTAGAGAGATAATGAAATTATAATACAATTAGAAAAATGCCAAGAGATATGTCAGGACACATGAGGAAATACAGGGAAGAGTGAGCATAGGGATATTGGGAAAAATAATTTGAAGAAATTAACATCACATCATAGTCTTAAAGTGAGGTTCCAAGAGATGGGGCATTTTGCATAGTGTTGAGAGAGATGATGGTGTCTTCAGATACTGCAATTTTTTCTTTATTACTGGAAAAGAAGGTGTAAGTGGAAATGAGATAAAAAAGAGAAAGAGATAAGAGATAAAGCTGAAGAAGTCTACTGGAGTCACTTGTGAAATTTTTTTGTTCTATATTATTTTATAAAATTTCTTTGAAACTCATTTAGCCAATAGACTCAGTATATTAAGTGAAATGACATTAGCCAACTTGATTTTACTCCCGTATTTCTAGAAAATATGGTTAGTATTATTGTTAGAAACATATTGCTACAGTGGGAATCCCATTCTATAAGAACAGAGTATGACCTTGTTTCTAAAATGAATCTTTTGGTATATAAAAACAGCTCACTGCCAAAAAAAAAAAAAAAGGAGTCCTGAAGACTTTCTCATTTTAGAAAGTAATCATTCTTGACTGTGATCTTCATCTCATATCTCACATCCATTCTATCAACAAATCCTGCTAGCTCTACCTTCAAAATATAACCAGAATTTGACTACCTTTCACCATTTGTATTACCACCACCTTGGCCCAGCTCCGCCCCCCCCCACCCCCGCCATTCTCTTTCTTATTCTGTAATTCAGTAGTAGCTGACTGGATTTTCTTTCATCCTTGCCTGCCTGTAATTTGTTCTCTATGCAGAAACTAGAATAAGGGCCAGATAAGGTTTCTGTTACATAATAGGATCAAGTAGGAAAGTTTTTGGCTCTCAGCTGATCCACCTGAGGGTTTTTGGTATTCTTTTCCTCTGTTTTGAAGGTAAATGTACAAATGTTATAGGCATGGCCTAAAAAGAACATGGTGAATGGGGCTTGGATCTTTGTTAAGGAAGGTTTGTGTCACCCCAGCTATATAAGTCACCCAGGAGTGAACAAAAGCTGGGGGACATCTAGAAATTATGGTAGAGGAGGAAACATTGAGAATCAGTTATGGTCTTATGGCCAGCTCTATCTGTGAGGGTTATAGTTTTTTTGCACAAACCTTCTTCTCATAAGTTTTTTTTTTTTTTTCCCCAAAAGAGGCTCAAGCATCCCAGAGAAGCTACTCCCAGAATTTATACAAATAGATCTAAGTGACACAAGGGGTAGGCTATAGTGGATAATGTGTTGTGGCATCCAGGTCTGCTTTCAGATTGAAGAAATTATTCTCCTGGGAATTTGCTGTTCTCTTAAGCCCTCAGCTATCAACCTTCTCTGGGATTTTTATCTTGTCTGATTCTCAGCCAATTCATCATCAAATACTAATGATCTGAAGATATTTAATTTACTTCCTGCCAATTGGAGAGAAATATGGAATTTTAAAAACTCTTATTTGAACTCAGTTTGATTTCTTTTGAGGACCCTAAAGTTAAGACATCCCAAAGCCTTAGAAAAGTCTTTTGGAACAACTTGCTGGGTGTTTAAATCTTAGACATACTTAATTTCTTCCTCTCAGATAATGAGAGGGCCCAGGCTCTGAAAAGAGTAAGCAGAATTAACCAGGAGGGGGAAGGAGCCCTTCCTATGTTTATGCTACTACTACTTTTGCCCTTGAAGGCAGAAGTACATCAGGCAGGTGCTGTTCTCTCTATAAATGAAGCAACCCTTCCCAGCTTGCACACCTGAATTGAAACATATTTGCCATGGCCTGTATTTCCAAGATACATGTTTGTCTCTGGCCTGACAAAAAAGGCACTATGTCTTATTTGGTTTTGTTTTTATTGACTACTATCTTCTGATTTCAAAAATAAAACTAGAACTCAAAAAATAAAGAAAGAAGTTAACAATAGTCAGCATCATTAAAACACACCATAGTGAGAAAGATGATTAACTAATATCCATCCTTCCTAAAGGTTCCAACCTTCCCATGACTTTTTGACTCTATACATATGGGTCAGCATATGGTTTTCCATTTTATTTTTCCTGAATGTTGCAAAACTCTTCTAATCTCAGGTGAATTTGAAATTATGAACATGAATATGGTCTTTTTTTGCACATGAGAAAACTTTTATATACATGTTCCATAAAAGATTTTTTGAATCAAAAGAAATGAACTTCAGCATTCTCTTTTTTTCCTTTGTTTTCCTTAGTAATTTCTTTGGTCACTAACTATTTAATAGTCATTGGGCTAATCTTAATTATAAAAAGCTTAACATAGTTTGGGCACTGACCATAGCTATGTTTTGATTTCTTGGCTTACTTACTCTCATGTTCCCTTATTGTTTTGTACTCTGAATTTAGAAAATCTCAAGGCATTCAGGTTCAGAACATAAAAGTAAAAACACCCTCATCTTGCATATTCAGAAGATCAATGGGTGTTATATAATTTTGATTAATTTGCTCTCTGGATCTCATATTTGTCATGTATAAGAATACTTGACCTAACAAGAATTTCAACATAGAGTTTTGGATCCTATGAACATTAAAAGTCTTTTATGCTTGCTCACTGAACATAACTGAAGTTTCCTGATGTAAAATCTGTACAAACCCCAAGGGAATGAAAAAAAAAATAGAATTAGATGAAAATGAACATTACAGTGCATTCTATTGTTTCTTTAGAATTTTTCAGCAACAGAGATTCAGAATACCCAAGTGAAATTATATTTACCTATTTATTTCTCTAATGGAATATTAATTAATGTGTCAGCTGTTTGTGCTGGCCATGCTTGCTGATTTTGTTAAATGTTGGAGAGAAAAATATGAATTGCTTGTCATGGGCTTCCAAACTACATATTATGGGATAGACTGATAACAATTAGTTGTTCTTCAGCGTGCCTTTCCTCTACAATTTAAGACACCTAAAATAATGAACAAATTTATCAGCCTTCCTTGTAGCAAGACAGATATATGACTAATTGTCAATAGGACATAACTATGGGTTTCTCATACTATCTTCTTAGATCACCTTTAAGGCACTACTACTGCTTGTCCTTAATAATTTCCCTTGCATCCCCCCCACACCCTTCCTTTCTATTGTGATTGAGCTGTCCAGGACACAATCTTGGACCATAAGATGACAACATCATACCTTGTGGGTGGTGAAATAGTCACCCGAAAGGAAATTGGGTCCCTTTGGCCTTCACAGTCAGCATTTAAATGTAGTAATGGATTTTTTACCTTTATTGATATAGACAGTAAATATACTCTTTCTTGTTTAGGCTATAATTTTGGGTTTCTCTTATACCCAACTAAATAGAATATTAACTAATTCACCTATTTTAGAAGTTTAGCAGAGGATCCAAGTTAATTTGTACTTACTATTTTCCTACATTATATTTTCATGCAATATTAATAGAAAAAAGAATAATGGAAATAATAAAACTCAAACCAAGGAAACAAAGTAAATATTCCCTCCTCTCACCCACAACCAATTTCCTAAAACTAGAATTTGCATTTTTTGAAATATGTAATTCACTGATAGACTGTTTAAGAATTACTTAACTGAGACCAAATACACAGTTTGGCCCACACTCCTACTATAAAAATTTATAATAATCTTATCACCTCCATTTTGTTTATGAAGTCATGTAGCTATTGACACAGTATTGATTGAATGAAAAATAAAATCATGAAAGGGATGACCTTCTGTGAGGGCTGTAACTGGTGGTAGATAGTGGAGTGACTTGTGTTTTTCTTTTCTAAAGATTTATTTATTTGAGAGAAAGAGAGAGAGCGAGAGAGAGAGAGATTGTGTGCACACAAGAGCAGAGGGAGTGGGAGAAGCAGGCTCCCTGCTGAGCAGGAAGCCCGATGCAGGGCTTGATCCCAGGACTGTGATATCATGACCTGAGCTGAAGTCATAACCAACTGAGCCACCCAGGAGCCCAATGATTTCCTTTACTTAGTACCATGTTATTTTCCACAACTCAGGTAAATCCTCAAACTGCAGTCTTAAGTTTTGATTTCTTCCTAAAAGGTAAGTGAAATATCACCTGGATATTTAAAAAGGAGAATGGGAGCAAGGCTGGCATATATCTTTTTCTTTGTCTTGGTAATATTAGTAACTAGCTTTCAAAATCCAAAGTAATGTTTCAGAAATGAAATAACTTGCATGAAGCCAAACCTCTGTCTTGATTCTCAGGACTCCTTGAAGACTGTCCAAAGCCTGGCTATACCCAAGGCATTTCCTGCTTTCTTTGGTCAGGGACCTTCAATAAACAAGTACTTTCTTCTCACATTAATAGTATTTATAAGGGAACTTGTCAGTAAAAGAGGCAGCCAAATTCCTTCAGGAAGTAACAATCCAGTATTTGCTATCTAAACAGTCAATGTATTTTATTCTGGCCCTTCTCACACCTGCAACCCTAATTGTATATTTTCCAAGTTTAATCTTAAGAAAAGGTCATTTAGATTCCAAGTTTAAAAGTTCTTAAATTTTTAGTGTGGCTCACCATACATACAGATTCAGGTGAAGTGGAAAACGGATCCTTCCTCTACATTCTCTCTCCTCTTCTCCATTTTTCCTTTGACTGAGTGCCCATCTTTATGACTCAACAATTTGAACAATGGTGTGGGTTATCTTGCATAATGAAAGTCATCCACTGGCACACATCTTCATTCTTTCTTGGGGTTCTGTTCTGTCCTCATTACTTTGTTTCTTCAAATCCCTGTGTATCTACATATGTTCATACATGGGTGTGCACACTCAAGCAGAATGATCTGTTTATTCTGGAAGTCATAGCACCATATTTGCCAATGTGAGATCACTGGAACAACTTTTGCTGATGTGTTCCACATGTTGGCTGACTATTTGAATTCTGGTCTAACCAATGTGTGCAATCTCAATTCCCACATATGCTGAGGAAGGTTCTTATTTAGAAAGCAGGGGAATTGCCAAGCATCTGACGATAACATTCTGTGAAAATGTTGCTTTATCTGAAAGAAAATGTGTCCTTAAGCAATCTGAGATCTCCTATTGTTAAACTAGTCATATGTGAAAATAGCTTGGATCCATAAACCTTTTCCAGATTTCTTGGATTAGTAATAGCCAAAATTGAATGGAAGAAAATAAATAAATCTCATCATCTAAATAATTATATCATCTTTCATCAGAGATAAAGCTTAATGAGACTAACAAGGCGTTAATAGAACTAATTCATAGGCAGAACCTTGTTTTACATTTTCTTCTGTCTTGTCTCTATTTTTTGGGTAACTATTTTTTTCTATTTCTTTCATGGCCATTTTTTGTTTGTGAATGATCAGAAAGTGATAATTCAGAATTATCATGCATCTCTTCAATTGATTTATCTAGGTTTTGTATGAAATTTAATGGGCCATGATATTGTGATTGTCTTTTTTTTTTTCCCATTGTCATGTTGTCTGTAATTTGCTTCAGGTCCATACCCCAGTGATAAGGTGATTTAATTCAGTGTGGGATGGTAACATTATCCACATATTTTAAATAATGTTAAGTTGGAAACTTCGGTGTTTGGGTTTTTTTGTTGTCGTAATTGTTTGTTTTTTTTGGTTAAGAATAATACTGCAGAAATGCAGAGCCACATATGGTGGCTGACTCTAGCTCCAGATTTTCACTGAATTTTCATTGATTTTTAAAAATCATGCTCAATTTCTTGTTGCCTTATATCCCCTCATAACTCAGTTCATTGAACTTTTTAACCCTTGATCTTATCATGGATAAATATGTCCTTGTTATGTATTCCTGACCTTTATCTGTTAAGGTTGTGCCAAGTTCTATTTGAATAAATTACTTGGTAGAAAGGTGAGGTCATCAGCCACAGCAACTTCTTCCTAGAAACATCGTCAAAGGCAAGGGAAGCAAGGGCAAAAATGAACTATTGGGACTTCATCAAGATAAAAAGCTTTTGCACAGCAAAAGAAACAGTCCACAAAACCAAAAGACAACTGACAGAATGGGAGAAAATATTTGCAAATGGCATATCAGATAAAGGGCTAATATCCAAAATCTATAAAGAACTTGTCAAACCCAACACCCAAAGAACAAATAATCCAATCAAGAAATGGGCAGAAGACATGAGCAGACATTTTTCCAAAGACATCCAAATGGCCAACAGACACATGAAAAAGTGGTCAACATCGCTCGACATCAGGGAAATCCAAATCAAAACCTCCATGAGATACCACCTCACACCAGTCAAAATGGCTAAAATTAACAAGTCAGGAAACGACAGATGTTGGCAGGGATGCGGAGAAAGGGGAACACTCCTACACTGTTGGTGTGAATGCAAGCTGGTGCAACCCCTCTGGAAAACAGTATGGAGGTTCCTCAAAAAGTTGAAAATAGAGCTACCATATGATCCTGCAATTGCACTACTGGGTACTTACCACAAAAATAGAAATGTGGTGATCCAAAGGGGTATGTGCACCCCAATGTTTATAGCAGCAATGTCCACAATAGGTAAACTGTGGCAAGAGCCAAGTTGTCCAACGACAGATGAATGGATAAAGAAGATGTGGTATATATACACAATGGACTATTATGCAGCCATCAAAAGGAATGAGATCTTGCCATTTGCAACGACGTGGATGGAACTGGAGGGTGTTATGCTGAGTGAAATAAGTCAATCAGAGAAAGACATGTATCATATGACCTCACTGATATGAAGAATTCTTAATCTCAGGAAACAAACTGAGGGTTGCTGGAGTGGTGGGGGGTGGGAGGGATGGGGTGGCTGGGTGATAGACATTGGGGAGGGTATGTGCTAGGGTGAGCGCTGTGAATTGTGCAAGACTGTTGATTCACAGATCTGTACCTCTGAAACAAATAATGCAATATATGTTAAGAAAAAAAAAAGAAGAGAGCAGAAGGGGAAGAATGAAGGGGAGTAAATCGGAGGGGGAGATGAACCATGAGAGACGATGGACTCTGAAAAACAAACTGAGGGTTCTAGAGGGGAGGGTGGTGGGGAGATGGGTTAGCCTGGTGATGGGTATTAAAGAGGGCACGTTCTGCATGGAGCACTGGGTGTTATGCACAAACAATGACTCATGGAACACCACATTAAAAACTAATGATGTAATGTATGGTGATTAACATAACAATAAAATAATTTAAAGAAAAGAAAAATGAAAGGTGAGGTCACCATTTAAAGTGATGTGATCCTAATATTTGGAGACTAGTATTATTTATAGTGACACAATAAATTGTAGAAGTTCTATTAAATAGATACACAAATTGTGGACTCTCTGGGTAATATAAAAAATGAAGAGGTTAATTTAGTTGGGGTTATTGTGATCACGGGCTGTGAGTTTGCCTATCTATCCCCATCACTTGAAATAGCAATAGAGAAATTTTGAGCATATGATGAAGCAAAATGAAATTTATACTTTGCTGTGAATACAGAAACTACCATGGCAGGGGCTTTCAGGAACTAAAAATATTAAACCTGGAAATCATTAAAAAGAAAACAAAACAAAAAGACAAAAAACAACCCCTGTAAGGCAAACAGTTATTTATAAACTCAACAAATCCACAAATTTTCCCTAAGTCACTGAAGTTAAGACAGAGTATATCCATCTATATCTATCATCTATCTATCTATCATCTATCATCTATCTATCATCTATCTGTCTATGTATCTATCTATCTATCTATCTATCTCCATTAATAAGTCCCTGGTCATAAAGAGACCTTCTTAGTTTTTTGGGTTGTTTTGTTTTGTTTTGTTTTATTCTGAAGACACTGGTAGATAGAGGCAATGTCATGGTAGTGTATGAGGCTTTTCTATATAGGCAACAAATAAATCCTTTACTTTTCTGAGTAATCTTATGTATAGTCAACTATTCAACCTAGCACACACTTGCTGTTGATCCATTCACCCAACAATAATCCCCACTGAGATCATAAAGGTCATCACTATAGTAATACAAAGATAGTAGGAATTATGTGACATCCAACATTGGTGACAGAGTAGTACTATTTAAGTAATTAAAAATACTACTGGATTCTCAGTCTAACTCAAATCCTAGCATAACAAATATACCAGGATATTTTTGGAATTCAAGTGCACATCAAATATTAATGCTATTTACTAATACTAATGGCAAAAATAATACTAATAATGTCACTTTATCTTATTCATATAATTTTATTCATAAAATTAATTATTTTCTTAGAATAAGGTTTTAGATATAGAATTGCTGGCTCAAAAAAAATCATCTGTATACCCTCAAGGATTTTGATACAGCTATCAGATTGTTCTCCAGAAACCCACTATTTTACTCTCCCACTAAAAACATATGATGATGCCCGTACAGGCACTGGGGTTAAGACATGCAGAGTGTTGTGCTTTGATAAAAAATATTTTGACATCATATGAGGAAGCAGGGAGAAAATTATTTTGTCCTTCTTCCTAACAGCAAATCCCCCTCTTATTTCTTGTTTGCGTGCCCTGATTTTTTTTATGTATTTCTTTTGCTTGGGTATGTACTTAGGAAAGGTTGTGGCAGGGGGTCCTACTCAGTTGAGAGGACAAATTATGATTATTCTAAGTCAAATATGGAATTCCATTTCCTTTACCAGTAATTAGATAGGCATGGCCATGAGTTATAATATCATTAAACAAGTGGAAAGTCTACTGGGGTGGGGCTTCTATGAAATTGTTTCCTTCATGTAGTAAAGACATTTATGAAGAAAAATGCCCCAGTTCTTTCTGGTTCTGGTTGTAGTGTGCTCTGATGTGAAGTATGCCACTATTGCAGCCCTTTTGGAAGCATGAGGACAATCTACTACAAAGTCAATATGCTGAGGATAACCAGATGGAAGATAGAAGAAATTCTGGGACCTGGATGTCTGCTAACCTCAATGTCCTATAACAATAATTTTTCTTTATTGCTTAGCTCACTTACATATTATTTTTTTTATTATTTAAAGTAACTTGACTCATACCTTACTTTCAGCTTCAAGCTTTAAGCATCAGCAGCAAACCTAAATGCAAATGTTCTAGATGTCCATTGTAAAGTTCAGATACCTGTAGCATATTCCTCGTTACTCAAGTGAAATACCAACAATATAGTGCAGAATATAAAAGAGGCCCTGGAGGATATGTGATGATATAAAGTGTTCATGGGCTTTACAAACTATGATAAAGACTTGGAAATGTAGGAAAGGGTACAGTGTGGCATGAAAAATGGAAATTCCATGTTAAAGCCTATATTTTCCAGATACTGCCCACTACCCCTCACTGTATTGAAACAGGGTTAGTGAAATTCATTTTCCTGTCCTTCCCCATACTTGTCTCATCCTCTATAGAAAAAACACATGAAGTCCAGAGTATGAATCCTCCAGTGAAAGAGAACACATTTTGGTGGTTTAAGGAAGTAGTGTGTGGTAGGTATGGCTCTGTTTTGGGTTCTTTGCTTATTTTAATGCCAGGCACTTTCATTATAGATTGGGGGATGAAGGAGAGTACAGAATTTCAGAACAGATATGCAAGTTTACTACCAATCCCTGATAAGCAAAGTTATGAATGGTGTAAGTGGTTTCAGTAGTAGCAGTTAAATCATTTTTACCACAGTACTTTCCAGTTTTGTAATATTATAATAATTATTATTATTAGGTAGCTACAAGGAGGATGGAAAAAAGTGATCCTGTCTTAGGTCCATTTCATTATATGGGCTTTTTCCATGAGGATTATGATTTGTTTTAAAATTTTATATGGCTTAAGCTGAGGCTTGTTCATTTTCCCTGGTAATTAGCTACTGAACAGAATTCCATCTCTCTATGATATTAGGAATCTTATGGTTTAAAATCTGTTAAGTAATTCTTGCTCGTGGGGCCCCAACAGAACTAAATGATCTAGGTTATAACTTTACTTGTCAGTTTGGTTGAGTTCATCTGGGGTCCTGTCTGAATTTTAGCAGCAAGGCAATCCAGCGGAGGACAAGTTATCAGTTACGTGAATGACTGCTTAGTGTTAATTAAATCTGTAAGAGAGAGGGTTAGAGCCTTGCTTAGATTTCTTCTCTATTTCATGTTGTCTGTGGCAAAGTTAAATGAAGTTCCTGATGAGTATACTCTAGGCAAGAAAAGAAAAGACATTCCATGTCAATCTTGCCAGATAGGGGTTGTAGAGGTGTGAAGGAGGGCTGGAGCTCAAGGGGTGGGGTTGTTTTTTCATATGCAAGTAAATGACTGTGAATACCAATGACCTTTCCTGGAAGGCAGTTATTATTTTGACTTTAAAATTTTTGATTTTACTCCTAACAAATATGTTTCAGATTTCAGACTGGAGTTAAGTTTACTAATACACACACACACACACTCACTCATCCCCATTCCACCACATATTTGCTAATCACCTTTTCCCCTAACTCCATTAAACACAAAAAGAAAGAAAGTTGAAATAATGGAAAATAAGACTGTAGTTCTTTGTGACAGACCTGACATTAAATCTTCTAGAATTTCTCTCTTTCCTGGTACCCTGTGCACACTTCTGTTATGATAGCACATTCTATTTATTTATCTATTTCCCATCTAAAACTATGAGATTTTTGAAACCTGAGCCTGCATGTTTTATCTCCAAGAAGCATGGTGACTGCACACAGTAGGCATTCAAGATAAGTCTAGTAGAATTGCATAAAATGAATTATTTTGAAGGTATATTAATGGCTTCACCTAAAATGAGTCCTCATTCAGAAATGAGGATGGTTTCTTTACCGAATAATTTATTCCAACACAATATGGAGATGGAGACACAAGGATGGTTTCATTATACTTCATTTTTCTTACTTAGGAAAAGGAACTTTGGCTCAGTTGTTTGAGTTATAAGATAAGTAGGAAGAGGACCAAACCAAACCAAACCAAACCAAACAAAAATGATGTCGCTGCCCTAACTGATTTTGTAAAGAAAGGAATTCTAAACTACAGTTTTTGTTGTTGTTTGATTCTTTTTAGAGGCCTGTGCAAATAAGTAAAACAGAAATTTAAAATAAACACAGGGGTGCCTGGGTGGTGCAGTAAGTTAAATGTCTGACTCCTGGTTTTAGCTCAGGTCATGATATCAGGGTCATGACATGGAGCCCCGCGTCTGGCTTCTTGCTTAGCAGGGAGTCTGCTTAGCATGGAGCCTGCCCCTCCCTACTGTGTACTCCCTCCCTTCCCCTCTCTCTCTCTAAGATAAATAATTAAGTATCCTTAAAAATAAAAAAATTAAATAAAATTAACCCAAAGGTTGGACATGATATTTGATAATATGGGTGAAGTTGTTTATTTAATTCAAGATATGAGAACTGAGACAAATATTTGAGCTGTGCACTTTATGAAAATTTCATTGGAAAAGCACTATATCACTATTTGTTGTGGAAGACAACCAATCTCACTCAACATTATATAGTTATTAATGTACAAAAAAGTATCATCATTAAAAGGTGAAAACCCTTTCTGTGATTATAGCTATGAATGCAGCCCAAAGATAATTTTATGATAATTGCTAAAGTTGGAAAGGTGACTTAATTTACAGTTACAGAATAATGACTAATGAACAGGGGCTGACCAAAAAAATGAATAAGCAAGCATATGTATCTATGTCTGGATATCTGAGTTGACATAAATTTCTGCCATTAACAGATTGTAATCTTGGGTAGAAAACATAGCCAAGCATCTCTTCTGTTATCTTTATTTGTTAAAAAATAAGAGGGTGGCTTAGGTAAGCTTTCGTAAATGGCTTTTTGAAGAACATAGTTATGACAAAATTTTAAAAGATTTCGTACAATGTGAGTTCTCTGGTTAAGAAAGGTAAACATTTAGAGGTTGAAAGATGACAGTAGAGTAGGAAGACCCTAGGCTTGACTTGTCCCATGAATATAAATAGATAACTATCAAATCATCCTAAATACCCCAGAAATTGGCCTGAAGACTAGCAGAACAAACTCCACAAATAAAGGTACATAAAAGGCCACAAAGAAGAAGGTAGGAAACGCAGAGACACGGTTTAGGAGAGAAATGGATTGTGGCTGCTGTGATGGGAATGGAACCATGATCATGAAGTGTGACAGACTAACACTCAGGCGAGCACACAGGGAAAATGAAACTCCATTGAAATTAGCTTGGAAAGTGAGAGTGGCTGAATTTTGTGACATCTGCCAAGCAGTGGGGCTTAGAGCCTAGAGTTTTAAAGGTCAGCTGGCTTGGCTGGGATGGAGCCCAGAAAGCATTGTGCTCTCTTGGAGAGAAGGCAGGCAAACAACCTGCAGACATACAGTGGGGAAACAGTGACCTGAAGAGTGCCTGGGGCACACAGTGGGGAAGTTATTTGCACATCTCAGTGCATGTCCCAGAGAGGCAGTGTTCATAAACCCATCTGGGAACAAAGGAACTGGCCAGCTCCATTCCCTCCCTCAATCCTCAGCATAAGCATAGGGCCACCTGTTTGAATCAGCACAGTACCAACACTCACTACCTAATTTATACCAAGCTCCACCTCTCCCCCCGCCCCCACCCCTGCCCCTTTCCTGGCTTTGGTGGAACAGCCCTTGCCAGTCTCACTTGCCTCAGTCCCAGCTTGGCAGGCCCCTCTCCAGAAGACTGGCTCACAGTGTCTCCCAAATCAGGAGTTTTGTGGAGCCTCAGTTCTGGTGGTGTGGTGACAGGTTTCATTTCACAAGCAGAGCAGAGTACACCTAGTTAAAAAATGTCACATTCAGGCCAGGAACCAAACACTGCCCACAACAGGCAAAGAGAGCCTCTGCAGATGATGGTCCTGAAGGATAACGTAGCCAGGAAAAAACAGCAGAGTGCATGCAGCATCCATTGGAGACACTTCAGGAAGCACCAGTCTCTGGAGAACAGGGAACACTCCACAGCAGGGCAGTACAGGACCTCTTCTTCAGAAGGCCATTACCCTTAAGAACAGGAGATACAGCTGACCTTCCTAACACAAAGAAACAGAGACTTAGACAAAATGAGAAGAAAGAGAAATTGATCTTGAATGAAAGAATAGGACAAGGCCACAGCCAGAGATCTAAGTGAAATAGTAACATGCCTGATGGAATATTTAAAGCAATGATCATAAGGATACTCACTGGAGTTGAGAAAGGAATGGAAGACATAAGTAAGTCATTTAAGACAGAGATAAGGAATAACATAGGAGAAATAAAGGGCTCAATAAATGAAATGAGACACACACTTGGAATAAACAGCAGGCTGGAAGAAGCAGAGGAACGAATTCATGACCTAGAAGTCAAAGTAATGGAAAGTAGTCGAGCAAACAAGAAGAGAGAAAAAAGAATTATGCAAAACAAAAATAGACTTAGGGAACTTAATGTTTCCATTAAATGTAATAACATTCATATTATAGAAGAAGAAGAAGGAGGAGGAGGAGGAGGTGGAGGGAGGAGAAAAGGGGGGGCAGAACATTTATTTGAAGAAGTAATAGCTGAAAACTTCCCTAATCTAGAGAAGGAAACAGATATCCAGACACAGGAGGCACAGAGAACCCCCAACAAATTCATCAAAAGCAGGGCCACACCAAGACATACTGTAATTACATTTGCAAAATATAGTGATAAAAAAGCTTTAAAAGCAGCAAGACAAAAAAAGACAGTAATAAGGGAAACCCCATAAGACTAGCAGGGGATTTTTCAGTAGAAACTTTCCAAGCCAGAAAAGAGTGGCATGATACCTTCAAAGTGCTGCATGGGAAAAATCTGCAGCCAAGAATACTCTGTCCAACAAGACTATCATTCAGAATAAGATGAAGAGATAAAGAGTTTCCCAGACAAACAAAAACTAAAGGAGTTCATGACCACTAAACCAGCCCTGCAAGAAATTTTGAAAGGGACTCTGAGTGGAAAGGAGAGACCAAAAATGACAGTAAAATGAATATTTCTGTAAAAAAAATCAGTTAAAGAATTCACAAAATAAAAGGTTGTAAAATATCACAACATCTACCTAAAATGTGGGGAGAAAAAAATTAATAAAAATCTGGGGAGGAGAGGAGTAATATTCTCCAGAATAGATCACACATATTAGCCAATAAATAAGTCCCAACAATTCAAGATTGAAGTCATGCCATGCATTTTTTTCTGACCACAATGCTATGAAACTAGAAATCAACCACAGGAAAAAATCTGGAAAGACCACAACTACATGGAGGTTAAATAACAAGCTACTATACAATAAATGGGTCAACCAGGAAGTCAAAGAAGAAATAAAAAAGCACATGGAAACAAATGAAAATGAAAACAAAACCTTTGGGATGCAACAAAAACAGTTCTAAGAGGGAAGCTTATAGCAATACAGGCCTACCTCAAGAAGCAAGAAAAATCTCAGGTTAACAACCTAACCTTACATCTAAAGGAGCTAGAAAAAGAAGAGCAAACAAAAACTAAAATTAGCAGAAGGAAAGAAATTATAAAGATTAGAGCCGAAATAAATGATACAGAAACTAAACAACAACAATAATACAACAGATAAATGAAACCAGGAACTGGTTATTTGAAAAAAAATCAATAAAATTGATAAACCTCTAGCCAGATTTATTAAGAAAGAAAAGATAAAGGACTAAAATAAATAAAATTACAAATGAGAGAGAAGAAAGAACAACTAACACCACAGAAATATGAACAATTATAAAAGAATACTATGAAAAATTAAATGCCAAAAAATCTGACATCCTAGAAGAAATGGATAAATTCCTATAAACATATAACTGCCAAAACTGAAACAGGAAGAAATAGAAACTTTGAACAGACTGATGACCAGCAAAGAAATTGAATCAGTAATAAAAAAACCTCTGAACAAACAAAAGTCCAGGACAAGATGGCTTCACAGGTGAATTCTACCAAACATTTAAAGAAGAAGTATATCTATTCTTCTCAAACTATTCCAAAAAATAGGAAAGGAAGGAAAACTTCCAAATTCATTCTATGAGGCCAGCATTATTCTCATACCAAAACCAGATAAAGACACCACTACAAAAGAGAACTACAGGCCAATATCCCTGATGAACATAGATGCAAAAATCCTCAAAAAAATACTAGCAAATGGAATCCAACAATACATTAAAAAGTCATTCACCATGATCGAGAGGGATTTAGGGGTTGCAAAGATCATTCAATACTCACAAATCAATCTATGTGATACATCACATTAATAAAGGAAAAGATGGAAACCATATGATCATTTCAGTAGACTCAGAAAAAGCATTTGACAAAATACAACATCAGTTCATGATAAAAACCCTCAACAAAGTGGGGAACATACCCCAACATAATAAAGTTCTTACATGAAAAACCCACAATGAGCATCATCCTCAATGCGGAAAAACTGAGAGCTTTTCCTCTAAGGTCAGGAACAAGGCAAGGATGTCCACTCTCACCACTGTTATTAAGCATAGTACTGGAAGTCCTAGTTGCAGCAATCACACAACAAAAAGAAATAAAAGGGATCTAAGTTGGTAAGGAAGAAGCAAAATTTTCACTCTTTGCAGATGACATGATATTATATATAGAAAACCTGAAAGACTCCACCCAAATCTGCTAGAACTGATAAATGAATTCAGTAAAGTGACAGGATACAAAATAAATGTACAGAAATCTCTTGCATTTCTATATACCAATAATGAGGCAGCAGAAAGAGAAATTAATAAAATCCCATTTATAATTGCACCAAAGATAATAAGATACCTAGAAATAAACCTAACCAAAGAGGTGAAAAACCTGTACTCTGAGAACTTATAAAACACTGATGAAAGAAATTGAAGATGACACAAAGAAATGGAAAGACACTCCATGCTCATTAATTGGAAGAACAAGTATTGTTAATATATCTATACTACCCAGAGCAATCTACAGATTTAATGCAATCCCTATTAAAATACCATCATTTTTCACAGAATTAGAACATGCAATCCTAAAATTTGCATGGAAGCACAAAAGGCCCCCGAAAAGCCAAAGCAATCTTGAAAAACAAAAAACAAACAAAAAAAGCAAAGCTGGAGGCATCAGAATTCGGACTTCAAGTTACAAAGTTATAGTAATCAAACAGTATAGTACTAGCACAAAAACAGATACAGAGATCAATAGAACAGAACAGAAAATCCAGAAATGAACTCAAAACTATATGGAGTCAATTCAACAAAGCAGGAAAGAATATACAATGGGAAAAAGACTATCTCTTCAACAAACTGTGCTGAGAAAACTGGACAGCAACAAGTAAAAGAATGAAACTGGACAACTTTCTTATACCATACACAAAAATAAATTCAAAATAGATTAAAGACCTACATATGAGACCTGAAACCATAAAAATCCTAGACAAGAACACAGGCAGTAACTTCTTTGACATAGGCTGTAGCAACTCTTTTCTAGATATGTCTCCTAAGGCAAGGTAAAGAAAAGCAAAACTAAACTATTGGGACTACATCAAAATAAAGATTTTCCATACAGCGAAGGATACAATTTAAAAAAAAGACAACCAACAGAATGGGAGCAGATATTTGCAAATAACATATCCAATAAAGGGTTAGTATCCAAAATATGTAAAGAAATTATAAAACAAGACCCCAAAAACAAATAATCCAATTAGAAAATGGACAGAAAACATGAACAGGTATTTCTCCAAAGAAGACATATAGATGGCCAGCAGACACATGAAAAGATGCTCATCATCACTTACCATCAGGGAAATGCAAATCAAAACTACAATGAGATATTGCCTCATACCTGTCAGAATGGCTAAAAGCAACAACAGTATTAAGCCAGTCCAGGTCCCTTTTCAACCCTAATTAGACCAATTGTATAAATCTATGTAAAGAAGTACTAGGTTTTCAAACAGGTTCACAGAGCTCAAAACCTTGCATGAGTGGAAATCATTTTTCACTATCACTTCCAAAACTATCACTTTCACTATCACCTTTCACTACCACTATCACTTATCAGATAAAATAGGGTTGTATCTCCATTTGTTAACAGCAATCTAGAAAGGTAAAATACTTTCCCTTTATATATGCCCAATACATTACTAACCTCTATTTAATGAGCCAAAGATAAATTATGATGGGATTATTTCTTGAAGGTATAATCAGAGCACTGTTTTTGAAATGCAGTACAGTTGAATGAGTTTTCTTTCTCCTTGGAGTACTGCAAGACACTCAAATAGATCTCAATTATTTTATTATAATCTGCAGCCAAATGTCCTTGCTCTCTGATCGCAACAGGAACTACAGGAAATGCAAAATACCAGAGCTGGTAATTCAGAACATGGGAAACATCTGAGAAGACCAAATATGTTGACAGGTGAGTTTATGATTTGAGAAGGTATAGTTTTGCCTAGTCTAAAACTCAAAATGTCCTTCTTCATGCTTAAATAGCAATAAATAATGGTTGAACAATGGAATTTAAATGCTGGGTACACAGTTAAAATGTTCAGAAAGGGACTTCTTAAATTTTATTAATAAAAATATAAATAACAGCTTTCCTTTTATGCCCTGACATTAGTGCAGGGGAATATTTTGTAGCAAATAGTTTTCAATGATGTTTCACTGACATTGATTTCATAGAGGATATAGAGAAAAATCAACAAAAATGAAGACTAGTAGTAAATGTTTAAAATCCAGAGAAAACAGTGGCCATGATATGACCTTGTATATAAAAGCTACTGTCTAAGGAGGCCATTAGTCATTCTCAATTTATGATAACTTCCATTGACAGTAAGTATAAAATAGGTTAGAATTTGTTGTCACAGAAAAATTTTACATTAGACACTGAAAGGACTATAGGGTAGGATGGTATTTCACCGAAAATATAGAATCATTACTAATAATCAATATTTATTGAATGTCTACAAAACCCATGGCATTACACCCCAAATCACAGGAGAACAAACTAACTCTGGCCAACTTTACACTTAGGAGAAATATTTAGTTCACAGTCTTTGAATTAATTACTATCCTCTCTGGAGCTTAAAGAAGGATCTAGATAAATTACACTTCTTCCCAGTTCTGACTTTACAATCCTTTTTTCTATGATTGGTGGTGGTAGCCTCTGGTGCACTATTTTCATTCCAAGTGAGTAAGTTCTTTCTAATAAAATTCCCCTTGCTTGTAGGGCAATTCTTCAAGCATTCTGAATCTACAGAATGGTCTTAAGGAGGTAGCTCAGCAGAAGTAATTTTTCTCCTGAGCGCAGACTGATAGGACCTCAAGAGCTATGTAGTCTTAGGAGCACATTAGAAACATAGAATATGTTACAGAAAATTCTGTTCTGTAACAATGAAAATAATGCCCTTGTAGAACGGTACCTTAATAGGAGCATCTCCTCTTATTCCTTCCACCCACTCACTTGAGAAGTGGGCTTTCCCAGTTTTAGTTCCATTCAACGTATCCCACCTCATTTTCCTCAAAGGTCACATTGCAAACATTATAGACCACTGATTGTTGTTTTGGGCTCAGGCATGAAAAAATTAAAAATACTCAGCGACAAGGGTTTTTGAGTTGTTTGAATCTGGCAAACTGGTACTGTCCTAATGATTTCA
This sequence comes from Zalophus californianus, assembly GCF_009762305.2. Taxonomy (NCBI): domain Eukaryota; kingdom Metazoa; phylum Chordata; class Mammalia; order Carnivora; family Otariidae; genus Zalophus; species Zalophus californianus. Next base: position 20,047,757 of record NC_045600.1, read on the forward strand.
GAGAGCTTACCTTTATTGCTTCACTTCAGGAAATCAGTGAGAACCTAGTTTTAGGAGAAGGGGCTGAATAATTTTTGGGACTGACTTCAGTAAAGTTTTCAATTGTATTTTGGTTCAGACAGAAGTTCAATTCTGTCATGAATACAACACAATCTATTCCCTAATAACATGCCTGAGAAAGGCATGACCCTAAAATGCAACCACTTTGCAACCAGGAGAGAGATTCAATTAAAAATCAGGAAAGAAACTTTACAGCTCTCTAGTCTCATGGGAATATCAACTCAGAAGACAGGAACTGTTGTTTAAAATGTCCTTAAAACTTAGGACATTATGAGTTCTGAACAGGTATTACCTAAAGCAGCTATTGCAGTAAGCAAGTGACCTCAGAAAACTACTCTGATAAGTAATCATTTGTGGTTCATTGGAAGGAACAGCCAATGGGAGATTATAGTGAATCTTGACTTTCATGAGGCCTATATAACTGCAAAGGAGCGAGCACCTGAAAGATTTCTTTAGGTACAGAATAAACTAGGTTCTTAAAAAATAGTAGTTCCAAAATTGTTACTGGGTAGGGTTGGTAAATGTTAAATAAAATAAACCTAATATCCTCTAATCATTCATAGTAACCAAGTTTTCTGAACAAAATAGAAATCCAGAGCTATGGGTGGAAAAAATATTACTAAGTTTTCAGTACACAGTCAATTCATTCTACTTAGTAGATATTCAATGATAAAATTTTTAAAGACATTTAAAAAGATTTAAAAAATGATACTATATAAGCTCAATGAAAAAGTATAGAAAAGCATTAAAAAAGCCCCCCAAAAAGCCTGGGTGGCTCAGTTGATCAAGCAACTGCCTTCAGCTCAGGTCATGATCCGGGAGTCCCGGGATCGAGTCCCACATCGGGCTCCCTGCTCAGCAGGGAGTCTGCTTCTCCCTCTGACCCTACCCCCTCTTAGGCTCTCTCTCTCAAATAAATAAATAAAATATTTTTAAAAAGCCCCAATAATTTACAATACAGTCATCATCAAAGACAGACATTTCTAGTTCCTTCTACTTTATAGAATATTATGCATCTTTTCATAACTGATATCATACTGTGCATAAAACCGTGCAGCCTTCTTTTTTCACTTATAATATTTTTATCTATTTCTTTAAAAATTATAAGCATTGGGGTGCCTGGGTGACTCAGACAAATGAGCCTTTGACTCTTGATTACAGCTCAGGTCATGATCTCAGGGTCATGAGATTGAGCCCTGCGCTGAACTCCATGCTCAGTGGGGAGTCTGCGTGAAGATTCTCTCTCTCCCTCTCCATCTGCCCCTTCCCTCGCCCATGCTCTCTCTCTCAAATAAATAAATAAATCTTAAAACAATTAAAAACGTTAAAATTATAAACATCATTTTAATAGCTGCATACTATTCCATGATACGGGTGTGCTACAATTTACTTAAATGTTTCCTCTAGAAATGAGCATTTATATTGGGTACAAGTAGTTTTATCTGTGTATAAATCTTTGAAAAAAATAGTTATCCCCCTAGGATTTTATTCTTAGAAATTGAATTATTGGAACAAAGGATATAAACATGAATGTTCTTTATTCAGCTTTCTTAATTCATAAAGAATATTTATTGCTGAAAGAACTCTAAGATATATCTAATTCACAGAAGTTAAGCAACTGAGTTACTACTGTGTCTTGGTTTTTCACCAGTTGAAGTTATTTTGTAAATAACTGTTTCTTAAGAATTTTATATACAAGATGTTTTTGGGATTGTTTGATTACTGTTAGTGTCTATAAGCTTAATGAATAAAACATTTTTAATATTGTTAGAGACTAACAGATTATTTCATATTGCCCTTTGTGTTTTTATGGTTTAATTTTATGCAATAAAATTTATCTTGAACCTGAAACATTTAATGTATCTCCAAACAGTGATCTTTTTATTAACTTAACCCAAATTTGAGTATATCATGACAAGTTTGTTATATAGGTAAGTAACACCTTTTCCCTGGGGAGACAAACAGCCGAATGGCTAACTTTGTAGAATAGATAGAATAGATTGCAGTAGTGAGAAAATCTGGGAATGATAAAACACTCCAGGTAAAATAGAGGCTGAAGATCAGATCAGCATTTATTTTCTCCTTGAGGAGCACATATACAGAAGATCTTAGTGCCAGTGAATATCCAAGTATTCTATTTGCTTCCATGCTTTACTGTTTTAACAATCAAAAATTACTACATTATAGGAGAAAATGGACATTTTCAACATAGGGATGTTTATTATTTTGAAATAATTCCACCTTTAGGTGTATTATTTTATTCTGGATTTACAGAATTCTAAGAGAGTCTTCTATTACCAAGTGAATAATTAATAATTAAAGCATTTTGACTTAATGGCCTGGACAGTTCGGTAATAAATATTGCTTTAAGCACGAATTACTTATAAATATGCTCAATTGCCTATTTCCATATTTTGGGATTATATTAAAATTAAAAAATGTTTTGCAAACTAAATATTAAAACCAAGTCTACCGGGAGGATTCTGGGAAGATGGCAGAATAGGAAGCACTAGGCATCTGTCTCCCACTAGGAATCTGTCTAGACAACAATAACACTAGAATTATCTGCCTGATGTAACTATTTTGGGACTCTGGAATCTGTTGAAGACTTACAACTTCCAGGGGAAGGAAAAATTACCTCTGTCTGCAGATGATATGATCTTATATGTAGAAAAACCCCAAAGATTCCACAAAAAAACCATTTAAATAGCAGGATATAAAGTCAACACACAAAAGTTGGTTGCATTTCTATAAACCATGAACAATCTGAAAAAGAAATTACAAAAACAATTTCATTCATAATAGCATCAAAAAGAATAAAATACTTTGTAATTAACTTAACCAAGGAAGTGGAAGACTTGTGCAATGAAAACTATAAAACAATGCTGAAAGAAATTAGAGAACACATAAATAAATGACAATATTCCTCATATTTGTAGATTGAAAGACTTAATCTTATTAAAATGTCAATACTGTAAAACTTGACCTACAGTTTCAGTGCACTATCAAAATCCCAATAATATTTTTTGCAGAAAAAGTAAAATGTATCCTAAAATTCACATGGAATCTCAATAAATTTTTAATAGCCAAAATGATCTTGGAAAAGAAGAATAAAACTGGAACACTCAAACTTACTACAAAGCTATAGATACATATACCAATGGAATAGACACAAAACAGAGAGTACAAAAATAACCTTCACATATATCGTCAAGTGATTTTTGACAAGAATAACAAGAGTGTCAAGAGTGCTAAAAGTATGCTGTGGGGAAGGACAGTCTATCAAACAAATGATGCTCAGAAAATAGGATATCCACATGCAAAAGAGTAAAATTTCATCCTTATCTAACATCATATATAAAAATTACCTCAAAATAAATTAAGGACCTAAACGTGAGACTTACAATAAAACTCTGAGGAGAAAACATACGACAAAAGCTTAACAACGTTGGATCTGGCAATGATTTCTTGGATATAACAACAAAAGCACACGTATCAAAAGAAAAGAATAGACAAAGTGACTTCATGAAAATTTAAAAATTTGGGGCATCAAAAGACACTATCCACAGAGTAAGAAGTAACCCACAGACTGGAAAAAACATTTGCAAATTATAGCTCAGATAAGGGATTATTAACCAGAATATATAGAGAATTTTTAAAACTCAATAACAAAAACAACCTGTTACAAAAATGGAAAAAAGTGATTTAAATAGACATTTCTCCAAAGAAGATATATGAGTGACCAACAAGAACATGAAAAGATGCTCAACATTACTAATCATTAGAGAAATGCAAATCAAAACTGAAATGAGATATCACCTCACACCCATTAGGATGACTACTATAAAAATAAACAACAAGCAAACAAACAGAAAGCAATGAGTACTAGAAGGATGTAAAGAAATTGGAATTCTTGTGCCCTGTTAGTGGGTGGGACTATGAAATGGTACAGTCATTGTGGAAAATAGTATGGTAGTCCCATAAAAAATTAAAAATAGAATTCCCACATGATTTAGAAATTTTACTTCTAGGTATATACCAAAAAGAATTGAAAGCAGAGTCTCTGAGAAGCATTTGTACACTTATGTTCATAGTAACTTTATTCACAATAACTAAAACATGGAAGCAAATCAAGGGTCTATCGACAGATAACTAAATAAGAAAAATGAGGCATTTACATAGAATGGAATATTATTCAGCCTTAAAAAGGGAGATTCTGCAGTATGCTACAACACAAATAAACCTTGTGGACATTAGGCTGAGTTAATAGGCCAAGCATAAAAAAACAGACACTATATGATTCCACTTATATGAAGTAATTAGAGTATCAAACAAAATCATTAAGACAAAGTATAAGTGGTGGTTGTCAGAGGTGAGGGGGGGGAAAAAAGGGAGAGTTATTGCTTAATGGATGCAGTTTCAGTTTTACAAGATGAAAAGAGTTATGAGGATGGATGGGGGTGATTGTTCCATAATATTGTGAAAGTACTTAAGTACTTGCCACTGAACGGTACACCTAAAAATTATTAAGATAGTAAATAAGCCATGTGTACTTTATCACATAAACACACACAGAGTTCTACTTACTACTTTTTTTCCTTTAAATTTTTTTATTGTTATGTTAATCACCATACATTACATCATTAGTTTTTGATGTAGTGTTCCATGATTCATTGTTTGTGCCTAACACCCAGTGTTCCACACAGAACGTGCCCTCCTTAATACCCATCACCAAGCTAACCCATCCCCCCACCCCCCTCCCCTCTAGAACCCTCAGTTTGTCTTTCAGAGTCTATCGTCTCTCATGGTTCATCTCCCCCTCTGATTTCCCCCCCTTAATTCTTCCCCTCCTGCTATCTTCTTTTTTTTTCTTAACATATATTGCATTATTTGTTCTACTTCTATACCCTACTACTTTTAATTAATTTCCATCACTTCACTACTTTCTACAACTTAATGAAACTTTCAATTGCTCTCTAAAATTTACAAGTACTGGATTTTCTTTGGTCTGAATGATAGATAAAAACACATTGCACCAAAATTTTAGTTTCCACTGCTGTTAAAATACACTGCAGGGACCTATGAAAACACTGTCTACTATATAAATATATGTTGATGTTTCAAGTGTAATTACTTCCATGGGGACACTAAATATATTCCATAGATTGTAAGGCAATCATAAGTCAGAAGAGACATCGAGTGTCTAAATAATGTAAATGCTTGTCTTGAGTCATGGGAGAAAACCCTAGAACCATTTTTCTTACCATTATTTCAGCAGCCACTGCTTTTGTTTGTCTGAGAGGCAAATAACTGGAGCTACCTATGTTCATCTGGTTATTTCAGAATCCCTGTGCCCCTGTCCAGATGAAACCACTATGCATCTCAGCTCTCATTTATGGGTTCTTGTAATAGTGGCGTTCTAATGACCTTGGGAAGCAATGACAGTCCCGGGGAAACACTTCTATCCTTAGAATCAAGTCATTTTTGGTTACCTTGGTTTTAGTTTTAGGTAGTGTATATACATGCAAAAGTATTTCTCTCATACAACCAAAGGATTTTGATTAAACTCTTCCACAGTTCAAGAAATACAGTTAAATTTAGAAAAAGCAAGCACTGGCATTTAGAAGCTTAAAGCTAGAAAATATTTTACAGAAAAAAATATGTAATTGCATTGATAAAAATCAATAAAATATAATCAACATTGTCAGCTCATAATTTTTGTAGGCATTTACATAAAGGTGAATAGTTACTTATAATGTAGTATAAGAAAAAATGGTGAAGCAAACTGGATTCTTTTTTCTCAACTTGGTCAATAAAACTGAAATGTAAAGTGGTATTAGATCACAAACCAAGGAATTTTTCTTCCAAATTATCTCACTTAAATCTTTACAAGTCATATAACTTCTTTGTATCTCAGTTATATCATACCCAGAGAATATGCTAATTTTATTTTCCACTTTGATTCTAAGATTTCCTATTGATAATATGTTTTTATTCTACCTCATTCCTGAAAGATTTGCTGTGTCTCGTGAAGGTAAAAAGCAAATCATGTTTTTAAGTAAGGGTTGAAGAAGGTAAAGGTAGAGGAAATAAGACAAGATCAGAGGTAAAGTCAATACACAGTACTTATATTTTCTCTGTGTACCTGCATAATTTGCAACCTTAACACAGTTACAACTGACAATTACTGCATGTGACAATAACTAATTGTAATTACAGAGTGATTTAATTACAGAGTGATTTAAAAACATAATTTTGGGGAACAACTTTAATTTTACTGTTGACTCTTAGAATTCTTTTTTTTATTTTTTTATTTTTATTTTTTTTAAGATTTTATTTATTTATTTGAGAGAGAGAGAATGAGAGATAGAAAGCACGAGAAGGAAGAGGGTCAGAGGGAGAGGCAGACTCCCCACTGAGTGGGAAGCCCGATGCGGGACTCGATCCCGGGACTCCAGGATCATGACCTGAGCCGAAGGCAGTCGCTTAACCAACTGAGCCACCCAGGCGCCCGACTCTTAGAATTCTTTATGGCTTCTTATATATTTAATTTCTTGCTAATAGATTGCATGAAAGGCCTCAATTCTTCAGCCCTCCCAATGAAGCTGACCTTTGCCATGTAACTTAGCAGCACTTCCCACTAAAGTGCTATTTCTCTGTCCCTGAGACTAGGCTCAATCATATGACTTGTTTTGGCCAAGAGCATGTTGGTTAGCATGATGTTACTAGAAAAAGTACTTTCACAGAAAATAATTGTGCAATTAGACTCACTCTGGTGTTTCTGCCATGACTAAGAGATGGACATGCCTGGACCAGCCCACTAGGCTCAGGAAGAGAATAAGTGATATGAGAACAGAACTGCCTAGTTGTACACAGCCTAGTTAAGATAACCTAATACTGAAAGTGGCAGATATGTGAGAAATCAATTTTATTGATGTATATGTCACTGAGATTTCCAGTACTTTGCTAAGCAGTATTAGCATCCCAATATACCCAAAAGAGCATTATTATTTTTCATAGCTAATGGTACTCTGTGGCTCAGACTCACAGAGAGGTGAGTCAGTCATGTCTTCTACCTTAAAATAACAGCTAAACTTGGAAATTGTGCAGTGTCAAGAATGAAATAAATCTGCTTCCCAGGACTCATGTTCTACATGAGTTTTTAGAGGGCCAGCCCAATACACAAGCCATTTTTTGAATGAGCTTAATTATGATAGAATATAGGCATGAGAACACCTTTTATCACCTGCTGTTTTTCTTTCTATTACACTTGCTGGGATTTATATTCTATTGGGATTCAATCCTATCACCAAAGTCAGCCATGAATGTTTAATTCTTAAATATTAATGCTTTAAGTAATGAAACAATTGAACATAGACTTTTGGACCTCTTAGAGTCATGGGAAGTAAGCTAATGAAAGCTAAGCACCCGCTTCTGATAAAACAGCTTTGGAAAAAAGAGAGAGGGTGGTCCTTCCTAAAGAATGATAATAATGTGGTTGATTATGAGCCATAACATCATTTTACTCCTTTCTGAAATGGGATGAGCTGATAGTCTACTCCAGCAGAATTGGAGTCCAGAAGTAACAAATATCACCTTGTTTGGCACCAGCCATGTTTCTCCCGTCCAGAAGCCAAGGGAATGCTACCATGGGACCAGTGGTGTGGCAACATGTGGCTAACAAATGTGATTGGATTGTTAAATAGTTTATGACATAAGCCATGAGAGCCATGACTCATTGATAATTTTGTTCTTTTTTTTTAAAGATTTTATTTATTTATTTGACAGAGACAGAGATAGCAAGAGCAGGAACATGAGCAGTGGGAGTGGGAGAGGGAGAAGCAGGCTTCCCACCAAGGAGGGAGCCCGATGGGGGACTCGATCCCAGGACCCTGGAATCATGACCTGAGCCGAAGGCAGACGCTTAACGACTGAGCCACCCAGGTGCCTGATAATTTTGTTCTTTGACAGTGTGGAGAAAAATCACATTTCTTCAAGTTTTTTTTTTTTTCTTTTTTAATCAAGAGCTTTACTATGTAAAAATTTAACACTTGAAAATGATCTGTGCTCCCTGTAATGTTGTTAACCTGGACTTATGAAAGTATCTCATGATAAATTATAATTCAAATTTGAGGTGTTTTCTAATTTGGCAAAATATTTGGTTAACATTTAATAGAGGTAAGGAAGTATCATGACATTTAGCATCAGACAGGCTGCAATTTACATCCCTGATCTATAATTTTCTCTACTGACTGCTTGGGTCAATTAGTTAACCTATAAATCATCAGCTCTATCAGTTGTAAAATGTTTTCTGAAACCAACTATCTCACAGGGTTATGAAATATATAAAGACATAAAAAAAGCTTAGCATACTGTATCGTACTATTTCTAGAATTATCTTAAGTTAAAATATTTAATCTTCTAGATTTAACAAGTTAGTATTTAATTAAAATCTAAGATGAACTTTAAAAGACTTCAGAACATGAGAATTTTGTTGATGTTTATTTTTTTATGTGAGATTCAAATATTATGAAGGTTTCCAGTCAAAATTAAAATCATATGAATTATGCAAGTTCAAGATGGTTAGAATAAATGACAGAATAACTGAAAAAAATTGTTCCAATTCAGTATGTTAAAAGATAAACTGAGGTATGTTAAAAATGTTGAGTTTGAGCAAAAATCTATTCAATACGGGCAGCATCAAACAGGAGATGGTTAGGAGCACTCTATCCACCGGACACAGAAGAAAGACTTTTAGAAAGAAGATGTGGAAGCAAAGGAAGGAAATTGTTTGATTGTCTTAAGTAGCTCCCTTATTCAGGAAAGTGGAACTGGTCATGACTGGCTATCCTTAGGTTTCAATTTCTTGACCTTGAGGGATTTACAAGCTTAAATTTTTTAATTTGCTTACATAGGCTCTCCAGGCACTAGAACCACCTCAGTCTAAGATCTCCTTGTTTTTTTTATTTAAATTTTATTTTATTATGTTATTTTAGTGACCATATAATACAAATTAGTTTTTGATGTAGTAATCCATAATTCATTGGTTTTGTATAACACCCAGAGCTCTATCCAGTATGTGCCCTCTTTAATACCCATCACCAGGCTAACCCATCCCCCACCCCTTTCCCCTCTAAAAACCTCAGTTTGGTTCTCGGAGTCCATAGTCTCTCATGGTTCATCTCCCCCTTGGATTTCCCCCCCTTCACTTTTCCCTTCCTTCTCCTAATGTCCTCCATGCTATGCCTTATGCTCCACAAATAAGTGAAACCACATGATAACTGACTTTCTCAGCTTGACTTATTTCACTGAGCATAATCTCCTCCAGTCCCATCCATGTTGATGTAAAAGTTGGGTATTCATCCTTTCTGATGCCTGAGTAATATTCCATTGTATATATGGACCACATCTTCTTTATCCATTCATCTGTTGAAGGGCATCTCAGCTCTTTCCACAGTTTGGCTATTGCAGACATTGCTTCTATGAACCTTGGGGTGCATATGGCCCTTCTTTTCACTACATCTATGTCTTTGGGGTAAATACCCAGTAGTGCAATTGTTGAGTCATACATTAGCTCTATTTTTAATTTTTTGAGACACCTCCACACTGTTTTCCAAAGTGTCTGTACCAACTTGCATTCCCACCAACAGTGTAAGAGGGTTCTCCTTTCTCCACAACCTCTCCAACAACATTGTTGTTTCTCGCCTTGTCAATTTTTTCCATTCTAACTGGTGTAAGGTGGTCTCTCAATGTGGTTTTGATTTGAATTTCCCTGATGGCTAATGATGATGAACATTTTTTCATGTGTCTGTTAGCCATTTGTATGTCTTCTTTGGAGAAGTGTCTGTTCATGTCTTCTGCCCATTTTTTGACTCGATTATTTGTTTTTTGGGTGTTGAGTTTGAGAAGCTCTTTATAGATCTTGGAAATAAGCATTTTGTCTGTGGTGTCATTTGCAAATATCTTCTCCCATTCTGTGGGTTGCCTCTTTGTTTTGTTGACTATTTCCTATGCTGTGCAGAAGCTTTTTATCTTGATGAAGTCCCAAGAGTTCGTTTTTGCTTTTGCTTCACTAGCCTTTAGAGATGTATCTTGAAAGAAGTTGTGTGGCCGATGTCAAAGAGGTTACTGCCTATGTTCTCCTCTAGGATTTTGATGGATTCCTGTCTCACATTGAGGCCATTCATCCATTTGGAGTTTATCTTTGTGTCTCGTGTAAGAGAATGGTCGAGTATCATTCTTCTGTATATAGTTGTCCAATTTTCCCAGCACCATTTATTGAAGAGACTATCTTTTCCATTGCATATTTTTTCCTGTTTTGTCAAAGATTATTTGACCATAGAGTTGAGGGTCCATATCTGGGCTCTCTATTCTGTTCCATTGGTCTATATGTCTGTTTTTGTGCCAGTACCATGCTGTCTTGGTGATCACTGCTTTATAATACAGCTTAAAATCAGGCAACGTGATGCCCCCAGCTTTGTTTTTCTTTTTCAACATTTCCTTCGTGATTCGGGGTCCTTTCTGATTCCATACAAATTTTAGGATTGTTTGTTCCAGCACTTTGAAAAATGTCATTGGAATTTTGATCAGGATGGCATTGAAGGTATAGATTGCTCTGGGTAGCATAGACATTTTAACAATATTTATTCTTCTGATCCATGAGCATGGAATGTTTTTCCATCTTTTTGTGTCTTCTTAAGTTTCTTTCATGAGTGTTCTGTAGTTCCTAGAGTATAGATCCTTTACCTCTTTGGTTAGGTTTATTTGGAGGTATCTTATGGTTTTTCATGCTATTGTAAATGGAATCGTTTCTCTAATTTCTCTTTCTACAGTTGCATTGTTAGTGTATAAGAAAGCAACTGATTTCTGTGCATTGATTTTGTATCTTGCCACATTATTGAATTGCTGTATGAGTTCTAGTAATTTGGAGGTGGAGTCTTTGGATTTTCCACATAAAGTATCATGCCATCTGCGAAAGGAGAGAGTTTGACTTCTTCTTTGCCAATTTGAATACCTTTTATTTCTTTTTGTTGTATGATTGCTGTTGCTAGGACTTCTAGTACTATGTTGAACAATAGTGCTGAGAGTGGACATCCTTGACATATTCCTGATTTTAAGGGAAAGGCTCTCATCTTTTCCCCATTCAGGATGATATTCACTGTGGGTTTTTCATAGATGGATTTTATGAACTTGAGGAATGTTCCCTCTATTCCTATACTCTGAAGAGTTTTAATTAGGAAAGGATGTTCTATTTTGTCAAATGCTTTATCTGCATCAATTGAGAGGACCATATGGTTCCTCTCTCTCCTCTTATTAATGTGTTCTATCACATTGATGGACTTGCGAATGTTGAACCACCCTTGCATCCCAGGGATAAATCCTGTTTGGTTGTGGTGGATGATCCTTTAATGTATTGTTGGATCCTATTAGCTGGGATTTTGTTGAGAATTTTGGAATCCATATTCATCAGGGATATCAGTTTGAAATTCTCCTTTTTGAGGGGGTCTTTGCCTGGTTCGGGGATTAGGTAATGCTGGCCTCATAGCATGAGTCTGGAATCTTTCCTTCTGTTTCTATTTTTTTGAAAAAACTTCAGGAGAATACATATTATTTCTTCTTTGAATGTTTGGTAGAATTCCCCCAGTAATCTGTCAGGCCCTGGACTCTTGTTTTTTGGGAGGCTTTTAATCACTGCTTCAATCTCATTACTAGTTATTAGCCTATGCAGGTTGTCAGTTTCTTCCTGTTTCAGTCTTGGCAGTTTGTAGGTTTCCAGGAAGGCATCCATTTCTTCCAGGTTGCTTAATTTATTGGCATATAGTTGTTGATAATAATCACTAATAATTGTTTCTATTTCCTTGGTGTTAGTCGTTATCTCTCTCCTTTCATTCATAATTTTATTAATTTGGGTCCTTTCTCTTTTCTTTTGGAAAAGTCTGGCCAGTGGTTTATCGATCTTATTAATTCTTTCAAAGAACCAACTTCTAATTTCGTTGATCTGATCTACTGTGTTTTTGGTTCTAATTCATTGATTTCTGCTCTAATCTTAATTATTTCTCTTCTAATGCATGGCTTAGGCATCTTTTGTTCCTTTTTCTCTAGTTCTTTAAGGTGTAAAGTTAGTGGGTGAATTTGGGATTTTTCTATTTTTTTGAGTGAGGTTTGGATGGCTATGTATTTCCCCCTTAGGACCACCTTTGCCATATCCCATAGGTTTTGGACCGATATGTTTTCATTCTCATTGGTTTCTATGAATTGTTTAAATTCTTCTTTGATTTCCTGGTTGACCCAAACATTCTTGAACAGAGTGGTCTTTAGCTTCCAAGTGTTTGAATTTTTTCCAAATTTTTTCTTGTGATTGAGTTCCAGTTTTAAAGTATTATGGTCTGAGAATATGCAGGGAATAATCTCAATCTTTTGGTATCAGTTGAGACCTGATTTGTGACCCAGTATGTGGTCTATTCTGGAGAAAGTTCCATGTGCACTCAAGAAGAATGAGTATTTTGTTGTTTTAGGGTGGAATGTTCTGTATATATCTCTGAGGTCCATCTGGTCCAGTGTGTCATTCAAAGCTCTTGTTTCTTTATTGATTTTCTGCTTAGATGATCTGTCTATTGCTGAGAGTGGAGTATTGAGGTCTCCTACAATTAACATATTGTTATCAAAATGACTATTTTGGTTAACAGCTGGCTTATGTAAATGGTTTCTCCCATGTTGGAGGCATAGATATTTACAATTGTTAGATCTTCTTGTTGGACAGACCCTTTAAGAATGATGTAGTGTCCTCCTGCGCCTCTAACTATAGTCTTTAGCTTAAAATCTAATTTGTTGGATATCAGAATTGTTACCCCAGCTTTCTTTTGAGGTCCACTGGCATGGAAGATGGATCTCCATCTCTTCACTTTCAGTCTGGATGTATCTTTAGGTTCAAAATGAGTCTCTTGTAGATAGCATATGGATGGTTCCTATCTTTTTATCCAATCTGCAACCCTGTGCCGTTTTATGGGAGCATTTAGGCCATTCACATTGAGAGTGATTATTGAAAGATATGAATTTATTGTCATCATGTTGTCTGTGAAGTCCTGGTTTCTATAGATTGTATCTGTAAATTTCTGTACTATATCTCTCTTGGGGTCTTTCTCCTTCTATAGGACCCTCCTTAATATTTCTTGCAGAGCTGGCTTAGTGGTCACATATTCTTTCAGTTTCTGCTGCTCTTGGAAGCTCTGCATCTCTCCATCCATTCTAAATGAGAGCCTTACTGGATAAAGTATTCTTGGCTGCATGTTCTTCTCATTTAGTACCCTGAATATGTCTTGCCAGCCCTTTCTGGCTTGCCATGTCTCTGTGGATACATCTGACGTTATTCTGATGTTCCTCCCTCTGCACATAAGGAATCTCTTCCCCCTAACTGCCCTGAAGATGCTTTCCTTGGTTCTAAGATTTGCGAGTTTTACTATTACATGCCAGGGTGTTGGCCTGTTTTCCTTGATCTTGGGAGGGGTCCTCTCTCCTCTAAGACAGGAATGTTTGTTTCATTCCCCAGATTAGGAAACTCCTCAGCTACAATTTGCTCAAATATATCTTCTAGTTCTCTCTCTCTCTCCACCCCCTCAGGGATCCCAATAATTCTGACATTGGAACATTTCATGGTGTCACTTATTTCTCTAATTCTGTTTTCATGGATTTTTGTTGTTTTCCCTGGCCTCCTCTTTCTCCTTCTTTTCTATCAATTGGTCTTCTGGATCACTAATTTCTTCTTCTGCCTTGCTTTCCCTAGCTGTTAGATTATCTAGATTAGATTGGATCTCATTGATAGCATTTTTAAATTCTGCCGGTTCAGCTTTCATTTCTGCCCTTAGAGACTCTATGTTGCCATTAATCAATTGCTCCAGTCTAGGTATTGTCTTCACAACTGCTACCCTCAATTCCATTTCTGACATCTTGGTTATATCTGTATCCATTTGTAAATCTGTGGCAGAAGTCACAGTCTCTGAGTCTTTCCTATTTTGGGGGTTCTTCCTCCTAGGCATTCTGTTGAGGGGTGGTTGAGGGAATGTACAGAGTCAAATTATTGACCATAACCCACACAAGATGCACCTGTTTTACAGGGACCTTAGGGTTGTCGGCCTTTTGTTCTCCCAGCCTGTCTTCTGGGACAGGGGCCTGCTGCGCTGTTACTCAGGCAACCCTGTTTGGGTAGAGTTGCCCTGCCCCCTGTAAGCGGGGGGTGGGGGGAATTGGCTCAGTGAAAACCAGTTTTTTGGGGCTTTTGTTTTCTGGTGGCTTTCCCTGGTGGCTTTCCACATCTCTTCTGAGAGTCAGAGCAGAAGAAATCGTTTCCAACCTTCTGCCTCAGAACAGAGAGATCACAGTCTGTTCTTCAGTGGGCTCTCCAGGCCACACTACCTCCGTTTCTGTCTGTGCTGCTATAAACTGCAGCATCTTGGGTTGTACGGCCCTTAGCAGCGCTCCCCGTCCTTGCCTCCAGGTTGGGGAACAAGGGCATATCTCTGTTCTTTGTGCTTCTAAAACCACCAGCCACTCCCAGTTCACACGCAAGATCCTGCCGATCCAGGTTTCAGTCCGGGGGGCTGCCCTAAAGTCCTTTCTCCGCTGGTACCGGTCTGTGAGTCTGTGCCCGGTCCCCAGTATGGGAGACTTTTGCTCACTGGTGGTGTAGGATCCCCATGGCTCCCTCCCTCTTCTGTTTATCTTCTGATATCTGCCTGTGGAATCATGGCTCCCTGCTTCATATTTGACACCAACTTCCTGCATATTCTGTTTGTAGAGATCCAGATATATCTTTTTACATCTCAGGCTTATTTTGTGGGTGTTCAGAGTGGTCTAGTAGCTCAATTCAGCTCAATTCTGGGGACTGGTTGGAATAGGGTCCCCTACTCCTCTGCCATCTTTTCTTCCCTAGCTAAGGCCTCCTCATTTAATTAATTTAAAAAGTATATCCTTTGCCTCTACATTTAAAAGACACATTTTTCTCCTGTGTCATTGATACTTTTCCATCATATTTTTTTTCCTGTTGAACTTATTCATTTTTTCCTTAGATTCTTTATTAACTTGATTTTTGGCCAGGCAAACATGTTCATTGGCAGATTCCTCTACCCTCCAACACCTTAAGCTAGTATTAATGAAGACGTCTTTTTGGAGGGGAAAAATATTTAGTTTAATAACCAATTTATCCTAGTTCAGCATCATTCATACTGGGAGGACATACCCCACACTAATCACGAAGAATGATATCATCATTATCCATTCTAGTGATTACAAGATAATTAATATCTAGTGATAGACACATTCAAAATTTCATTACATTTACAAAATAAACTGAAAGAATTCTCCAGCTCACTATCTCTTGATGCTAGTTATTTTCCAAGAAGATTTATCCAATGTTATGAAAGCTACAAATTGGAATTAACTTGAGCTTTGTTTTCTTAGCTTCTTTCCACCTCCCTACTCCACCAATAAAATCTTAATAACGAAATAATTGCATGCATTATTTACAGTTGCTTCTCTTTCATTTTCCGTTCTCATATTGAGACCAGTATGCAACCCAGTGAATTAAAAGCACAGAGCTAACTATCATCTTCCTCATGATATCTTAAAAAAAAATCCAAAAACAAAAAACCTCATTCACAGTTTTCTTTTGATATTGTAATAATCAAGACCAAATTACTGTGGCATGGCTGCTTGTTTCATTGGGGAAAGAAAACAGAAATATTCTCCGCTAGTTAGACTTACATGACTTCTTTTAGAAGGAAGGGAATAATTTATTTTTTAAATGAAGTGAACATTAGCCCAGGGGGCTATGATGGCAGCCAGGCACATAAAAGGCTTTTTTGTTTACATTTTGACACAACAGAGATGAGAAATACAGGCGGAGCATCCTAGATTCTACCTTCCCATTAATGCACTTTGAGCCTTTAGCCACAAAATGACAGGTTGACCAGAATTTAAAAAAGGAACAGTCATTAATCTACATTTTTTGTAATGTTCAAATAGAAAAATAATGTTGTAATGGAAATGACACAGTTCTGAAGACCTATTACAGCCATCAACCCAAGATAATCCATTCAGATATTGGGACAATGAATATTTCTGGCTTCAATGTCCTCATTTATAACATGGAGAAATTCAAGATGATGCCTAAATCTAAAGTTCTCAATTTCTATAATCACAAAGAGATGAGTTCTTGCTGATTCCTTTAACTCACAGTGGAGAAGTTATCTGCTTTCAAGAGATGAATACAATCCCATTCTCAAGAAAGGTCTCACTCTTCATTATCTTTCTCAGCTTTCCTTCTTGATTTGTAATAGGACACGCTGTGTGAGGTAGGTGAAACATTAAAGTGATTAATAAATCAGATTCTGTAGTCAAATTGCCTGATTTCATATCCAAGCTTTGCCACACACTGATATGAACTTTAGGGGAAATACTTAGCTGTTTGCTTCCTTAGCTTTAGTAGAAAAAACTAGGGGTAATCATGGGGACTGCCTTTCAGGGTATCTCAGTGTTTTTCCTGTATCAGTACATGTAAAGAGTTCATCACAGCACATGGCACATAGTAAGTGTTCCACATATACTTGTGCTATTTTAAGGCTAACCTCAGCACAAGGACTAATACAGACTCCTCTTTTAGGAGAAAGTCCTTCCTAATCATTCAAATAAAACTTGGGTAACCATCCCTAACCTAGTAAAACACATTGGCTAAGCCACCCATCATTATAAAAACAAAAGTTAATTTCCCTTTCTCTCCAGCTATGAGAACTTCCCCCCAGCACAGGCTGAAATGTACAAAATATTGTTGAGTTGATTTATCTGTCACTTATCTCTCTACCTTCACTGATGGTAGAGAATAATTCTGGAGTGTGGAGTTTATTGGGCATTGGTTTCCCTTTATTTTTACACATCTCTTCTGCAAAATATCTATTAAAACTCTACCTTTCTAAGCATATTAAAAGATGCACAATATCATTTGTCATCAGGGAATTCAAAGTAAAATAACAATGAGCTACCACACTAAATGAGAATAACTGAAATCCAAAAACCTGGAAAGAATATGGAACAATAGGAACTATCTTTCATCGATGTTAGGAATTCAAAATGGTACAAACTTAGTGAGCATTGGTGGTATAGTGGTGAACACAGTTGCTTCCAAAATTGTACACCCTTTTGGAAGACAGTTTGGCAGTTTCTTACAAACCTAGACATAGTCTTACCACACAATCCAGTAATTGGGCTCCTGGGTATTTACTCAGTTCAGTTGAAAATTTATGTCCACACAAAACCTACGTGTGAATGTTTACAGTAATTTTACTTATGATCACAAAAAATGAAGCAACCAATATAACTTTCAATAGATGTGTGAGTGAACAAATTGTGATATATCCATACAATGGAATATGATTCAGTGAGAAAAAGAAATGAGCTAACAAGACATGGCAGAAACTTAAATGCCTATTTCTAAGAGAACAAAATGTTACATAGTGTATGATTCCAATTATATGACATTTCAGAAAAGGCAAAACTATGGAGAGAGTAAAATGATTTGTGGCTTCCAGGGGTTGGGGTCGGGGAGGAAGCATGAATAGATGAAGCACAGGGGATATTTAGGTTAGTACAACTCTTCTGCATGATAATGTGATGGTGGACACATGACATGATTTGTCAAACCCATAGAAATTTACAGCACAGGGCGCCTGGGTGGCTCAGTTGGTTAAGCGACTGCCTTCAGCTCAGGTCATGATCCTGGAGTCCCAGGATAGAGTCCCACATTGGACTCCCTGCTCAGCAGGGAGTCTGCCTCTCCCTCTCCCGCTCCCCCCTCTTGTGCTCTCTCTCTCTCAAATAAATAAAATCTTTAAAAAAAAAGAAGAAATTTACAGTACAAAGAGTAAACCATTAATGTACACAGATTTAAAAAAACATCATTTAGGAGGTCAGTGGATCACAGGAAGGTGTGCAATCATGATAAGAAAATCTAACTCTATTACAAATGTATGAAACAACCTGACTAAAGGGGGCAGTGGGGAAGAAGTACTGACCTAAGTAACTTTGTAAATAAGTGAAATCTGTAAGACTTATGGCAAAAGGAACAACTCAAAAGCACTGCATTCTAACTAATAAAATCATATCCTGGGGGGCACCAGTTAACAATTCTAGAACTATTATAAATGTATATTGAACTGAAAAATTAGATAAGTGAATGGTGGAGGGTGGGAGCCAGGTTTTTCACTGCTGGAGAATTTACAGATAAGCAAAATAGAGAGGCTAGCATCATCAATGTAATAATAAATTAGAGTTGGAGACACCAGAATGAATTCAAGTTTAGTTTAATATAGATGCATATGGTTACATATGCATCTATATATGGATATGTGTATGTAATGGAGGAAAACAAGCATGGGATATGTGAAAACCCCTGTACTATCTTCTTAAATTTTCTGTAAATCTAAAAATAAGATTGTTCTAAAAATAAACTATAATTTTTTTAAAAGCTCTGCTTTTTATATTACCTCTATATTTCTTCCCAAATTAATCCCCTTTTCTTCTTCCTCCCTCCTTCTATCATATACCTATATGAAAACATTTATTGGCTTATATAAAAAATCAACATCAGACACATATATTTTATTTATTGGCTTATTGTCTATAACTTCCATCAGAAAAGAGAATTTGCTTATTTTGTTTACTACTGATTGCCCAGGGCCTTGAATGTTGTCAGATTAACAATGAATATTTTTTTTATTATTCCCAATTACTACATGACAAATGTTTAATGGGTATTACTTATGGTAAAAAAAAATTGTTTACCCAAAATTCAAATTTATTGCAGTGTCCTGGATATTTGTTTTCTGCTATTGGTTGATTTGGATTTTGCTCAATCTGTTAACCCTACTTGCAACTTATACAACTATGGAGACTGTCTTATCCCATATGGGCTGCTATAACAAAACAGCATGAATTAGGGTAGCTCATAAGCAATGGAAATTATTTCCCATAGTCTGGAGGCTGGGAAGTCCATGACCAAGGCGCCAGCATGGAGAAAGCCCTCTTCTGGTGAAAGCCCTCTTCTTGGTTCATAGCTTGCACCTTCTCTCTGCATCCTCACATGGTGGTAGGGGATAGCGTTATCTCTGGGGCCTCTTTTATAAGGCATTAATCCCATTTATGAGGGCTCAATCCTCAAGGTTTAAGCAACTTCCAAAGACCCCACCTCCTAATACCATCACCTTAAGGGTTCATATTTCATCATATGAATGGGGGGGCAAACATTCAGACCATAGCATAGACCCATTTATAAAGAATGCAAAATTAAAAATTTTTGTATAGCTCAGGAATGGATCTATCTAAATGAGGATCCCAAAATTTAAGCTTTAATAGTTTCATGGAATATCTGCTTGTCTGTAGGACAACAGTTGCACTTCTCTACTCCAGATGGAGGTTGTAGAATGCATATCAGAGCAGCTTTACCACTCCTGTCTGGTGCCATTGACAAAAATTTCTAAGGAGGCTTAAAATGTCAATTTTAGAATTACTCTTTAGGAGCCTTTGTCTTGACACACTGTAAATTAAGTTCAGCTGTTCTCACCACGGGGTCTATTATCTCTTTGATGATCACTTAAGTCCAGTACATTAATGGAAATTATGTGCCACATCATCAGGAGGACAGACCTCCTTAAAAGTCAATTAGTTTCATAAAATAGATGCCATCTAGAGAGCAGAGCCAAACTATGATCTCATTGGTATATACCAAGTTTTCAAATACTGGGGATGACCAACAAAAGGTTTGTACTAGGGAGTTTCAAAAGATATGCTCTATGTAAAGGGATATAGAAGCAAATATTAATTTTGCAAAAGGAATGCTGTCAAAGGTAAAATCTCAGTCTTTAGGCAACAGCAACCCACATATCCTCCAGAGAGCGGTAACAGAAGCAGGGGTTGGGAAGCAAGACTAGGATGGAGGAAAACCCTGGGGGAGAAAGAGGAAGCTTCCCAGGCCCAGTGTCTAAAACAACCTGTCATTTCCAGAGTGGCTGGTAAGGGAAGGGTCTCCTCCTCCTCCTGGATTTAAGCCCTCCTCTTTGGGCTGTATTAAATCTTCCTAGTATTAGATCTTGCTTCCCTGGCTACCACACAGTTCATAGCTAAGAGACTTGTCTAGTAACCTATGTTCTACATGTTTAACACTGGTGTGAATATAGATTACTAGAAGAACAATGGAGGGTTGTGTGTATATGCATGTGTGTGTGTGTGTGTGTGTGTGTGTGTGTGTGTTTAAGAATTGCTTAAAATCTAGGGGCCTATTTGAGCTCAAGAAAGGAAGGACAGACATAAGTGTATCCCCATCTCAGGTGTGAAATCATCCTCATGGGACTGCACATCAAGTTCACTACAAGGAACTACTTATTTGAAAATCAGTGTCCATGTTATAGAGTAAAAACTTCTATTTTCTCCCAAGGAACTCTTGTCCTTTTGTCTTCCTCCTTTTCCCTCCTCATTCTTCTTTTTTTCTTTTTAAGATTTTTATTTATTTATTTGATAGAGAGAGAGAGAACACAAGCAGGTGGAGTGGCAGGCAGAGGGAGAGGGAGAAGCAGGTTCCCTGCTGAACAGAGAGTCCAACACGGGGCTCAATCCCAGGACCTTGGGATCATGGCCAAAGCTGAAGGCAGCCACTTAACCAAATGGGACACCCAGATGCCCCCCTCCCCATTCTTATTTTTTAAATTAATTCTGAGGAGATGATGTGAAGTCTTAAGATCAAAAACATGAATCAATCAGTTAAAAATGCTTTATCTTTATATGGAATGTCAGATTGGTTAATGAAAACAAAAAACAAGTAGTGGTTTAAGTGTCAGTCCTATTTCAATTTTTCAAGATGTTTATTTTTTAAAAGATTTTATTTATTTACTTGAGAGAGAGTGAAGGAGAGTACAAAGGGGGAGGGAGAAGCAGACTCCCCACTGAGCAGGGAGCCCAAATGCAGGGCTCTATCCCAAGAGCCCAGGATCATGATCTGAGCTAAAGGCAGATGCTTAACTGACTGAGCCACCCTAGCACTCCGAGTTCTTCAAGATGTTTAAATCATCATATTAGGAATCATAAATCTTGACGTTTCTTTCTCCTTTTCATTCTTTGGTGTTTGGCCTCTCTCTTCCTTCAGAAGCTGTCTATATCTCCCTATCTTTATTTCCATTTTAACCAATTAGACTGGTAGTAGAAAGGATGCAGTTCATGGTCTTGAAAAATGTTTCCATTTGTTGAAACTTTCTCATTCTTGGCTTTTTGGCTGATTCATTCTCCTGAATTGGTAGCAAAGGTATGTCTGGGTGACATTTAGAGCCGTTCATTTCTCAAATTTTGTGAAAATTAAAACAGGACTCTAGAGAGTTCAAGTCAGATAAGGAAAAAAATGAGGGACAAGCCCAGTATCCATTGGGCCTTTTAAATTTTGCATCTATAAGAATTGTAAATATATGATTACTGTGCCTCTGACTTGATTCAAACATGTGAGTTCCTATGCATCCAAAGGTAGAGGTTGTTTGTATAAGAGATTCTACCAGCCTAGAGTAACATTCCACTGACCTGTGAGGTTGGTGAGTTTTGTGTTTAAGTCTTTAGCAAAAGAAAATACAAAACAGTATTTTCTTTCCCCTGTTCACCTAGTGTCATCTTTGCCAACTTCGCAAGTTTGATTACTCCTGTTCATCATAAAAATCTTCGTCCAGGCATCCTTATTTAAGACTATCCTCAAGGCGACCAGGCTAATTACTGTGAACTTTAAGCAGCTGAGTTAAAAATAACAGCAGCCAAATATTTACCAATGCTGACTAAACAGATTCTTCCTCATTTGTCTCCACATATATTTTTTCCTCCATACACCAATAAAAAACAGCATGGTGTAGTTGAAAACTAAAAATGTGTATGCACCTTGAAGCAGGGTGCCCTGGTTTTGAATACTGCTTTCAGCAATTATTAGTTAAGTGGATTCCTGGTAAATCACCTAATATCTATAACCCACTACATAGCTCCTGCTAAATGTTTTAAAAGAGAAAAAGTGCCCAGCACTGAGGTGATGTTTAAAAACAGTGGCTATCATTCAATCTCTAATGACCCCTCCTTTGTCACCTTCCTTCTAGTCTGCTGTAATTTTGATGCCTAGCATTCTTATTTCTTGTTGGGAAGACATTTCCTTTCTCAAATACTGGTTAAGGGTGGCAAGAATAGAACAGAGTTATGCTACAGACTTATCCAAAGGGGGCTTTTGCACCATTTTTGGGCTCTTAGGCTCTGTCCCTAACCAGGTGTTCCATTAGCAGTATGTTTCACTATACTCTTTTCTAAAGCCTCTTATACACAGGCTCCCCTCTGGGAAGCCTGATCTGACAGGGCTGAAATTGAGGTAATAAAGTTTAATTACTATCAGTGATGATGATATTTAATAATTGTGTTCTCACTGGGAACAAATTTCTGAGAGAAATCATCTTGCTTCATTACAATATGTGAATGATGAGACCAATAAAATCCTACATGAGAAATTTTAAAACTCTAGGATGAAAATTTCCCCAATAAACATTTATTATATTTATTAAACTCACAAGAGTCCTTTGTTTTGGTCAGAAGAAGATAGCAGATTTTGGATTTTCTTTGGCCCTATGGTCACAAAAAATAGTCAGTTACCATGGGGGAGTAAAGGGTAGATTGGTGCATCCAAGGGGTCATGGAAATGGGATTCATTTTACCAGAGAGTGAAGTAGAGAGAGGACAGACTTGTATATAAACAAGTCAAATTTGGACAATAGTCTTCATTCTTTGGATTTTTTCCGGATTCAATTTCATTGATCTCTTTTTTCTCACTTCATAAGAGTGAATTTTAGCCATACGTATAGGGAGTTGGCTGCTCCAATTCAACATGAAAATGAAAAAGATGCCAACTAAAGAGAATGTCATTGAATCATATTTTGAAGAAGTTAACCTCATTTTTCAGTAACAACATTAATGCTTAGCTCTCCTTCAGGAAGTAAAATCCAACACTATTTTTCCAGCTCATTCTAGGATTCTTGTAACTGATAAACTTAGTGTGCTCTGGGAATGATTCCAAGTGAATGTTTTTATGGAATGTGTGCGTGTACACATGTGTGCATGTGTATGTGTGTGTATGTGTCATTTTAAACAACATATGTAAGGAGCAGCATGCCAAATTTTGACTTTTCCACATTTTATGTTATCACCCTTATTTGGGAACTGCACTATGTTGTGGGGTGGAGAAGCAGGAGAGCATGATGCCAGAATTTTAGTTAATATTAAATATGTGATGAAAACATTATCTTAGACCATTACAGCTCTAGGCAGATGATAGAAAAAAGAATTACACTTTCAGGTATCATCACATGATTCTCATTTCTTTCTGTCTTTCTTTTCAAACTAAGACAAGGAATGAGATATTGTCGATAAAATGACAAAGGGACAATAAATATTTTCTGATTTTGGGAAATCAAGTTCTGCCCTGCAATGTCATGAGTGAAAAGTGAAGTGTTCCTCCTGAAGTGGAAAAAAAAATCTGGAAATCAAAGTCAAATCACATCTCTAGATAGATGATGACCTTCACTTCCAGGAAGGTATGTATGTGGTTGTGAATTTGATGTTCTTTACATGACACCTTATAACTGTTGGGTGAGAGCAGTTTCTCTTTGTGCACAATTGGCTGAAGGTGGTTTGACAGAAGTAGCTGGTGGAGAATTTCTTCATGAATGCCTTCCTTGACAGTGTTTCAGTCAAAAGTCTTCCCTTAAGCAGTCAGATCTTTATCTTAGATTGACATGCTTAATATAAATATTATTTTTCTTTGAGACAAAGCTCTGAAAGAAATAATACTACAGTTAGAAAAAATACTTAATAAATTCCAAAAAAATAAATGGAGTAATTGAATGGCCAGTAGCCTTTAGTTACAAAGGAATAAAGTTAGGAATTATTATTATTATTATTATATTTTAAAGATTTATTTATTTATTTGAGAAAGAAAGTGAGCACAAGCAGGAGGGGCAGAGGGAGAGGGAGAGAGAATCCCAAGCAGACTCTGTGCTGAGTATAGAGCCTGACATGGGGCTCTATCTCATGACCTCAGATCACCTGAGCAAAATACAAGGTTGGATGCTCAACTGACTGCATCACCCAGGTACCCCAAAGTTAGAAATTATTATTAATTTCTGGAATTAAAATGACCTGGAAACAAAATGAAAATAAAACAAAAAATCTAAAGTGTTATCACCCAGTAATTTAAAAAGTAATCTGAAGCATCATCACCACTGGGTTCAAATAAAACTAAAAACCATAATTGCCTAATATAAATAAAATGATAATAGTTAATACATTATAAATCAGAACATATGTGAAGAATAAACAAGGACAAGAGGAAATTTTAGTCTTAAATACATGTATTAACAAGCTTGAAAGAACATAAATAATAAATATCAGACTTCAAGCAGTACAGAACAGTAAAAAACTAATGAAAATGATAATAGAGAAATCAATATAATTAAAGACAGCAAAAAAAAAGTCTTTAAAACTAACAAATTTCCAAGATCTGAGTCACTGAAGTAGAAAAATAGAAGAATTCTTAAATAATAAAGGGAACAGGAGAAGAAAGCATAAATGTGCAAAATAAGACATTACAACATGGAAATTACAAAAACTACAGAGGAATTTAAAAGACCACAAGGGACAATATTCTCAGCTTTATGTAAATCCATTTCAGAATCTGGATGAGATATATTATTTTCAAGAAAATAGAAATTACCAAAGTTTAGCCTATGGGATAAGAGAAATTCCAGAGACCAATCATTACCAAAAGAGGAATAGAAAAGAAATATGGTCATAACCCTTACTGAGTTATTTTTCAAACATTTTAGGAACAAATAACTTGAAGTGTACTTAGATTGTTTCAGTGAGTAAAAATGTAGGAAAAATGTACCTTCTAAAAACCTGTAGCTTAACAGTGATACCAAAATCCTACAAAAATAATACAAACAAAAAGAAAATTGGAGACCAGTTTTACTTACGAACACTGACATAGAAATCCTTAATAAACATTTAGTCTTGACACATATCAAATAAATGATACGCCCTAAGTCAAGCTTGTTTCAGAAATGAAAGATATCTATTGCAATAATATACACATTAATAGGTAAATTCAAAAATCTTTATCTCCATAACTACAGAAATGGTACTTGATAAAATTCAGTATTAAATCTTAATTTTTAGAAATATTTTTGAACCTTGATTATATGAATATTTTCTTACTATATTTACTCATATGTAGTTTATATGTAGTTTATCATATGTACTACATAATAATACACACATACCATGGATACACACATATATATTATTTATAAAAATACTGATTTCTGAAATTCTTTCTATCAACCAATCAAGATATGGATATATCAAACCAAAGCAAGTATGATGTGTGATAGGGGAAATACTAAAAGCATTCCAGATAGAGTCAGAATGCAAAGAGGATTTTTATACTATTACTACTTCGTATTATCCTGGATGTACCTGCTAAAAAACTTAGAAACAGACAGCAATGAGAGGGTAAAAGTAAAAGAAAGATAAATAAATATATACTTTTTTTTAAAGATTTTATTTATTTATTTGACAGAGAGAGACACAGCGAGAGAGGAAACACAAGCAAGGGGAGTGGGAGAGGGAGAAGCAGGCTTCCCGCGGAGCAGGGAGTCCAATTCGGGGCTCGATCCCAGGACCCTGGGATCATGACCTGAGCTGAAGGCAGATGCTTAACGACTGAGCCACCGAGGTGCCCCCAAAATATAGACTTTTTGCTGAAAAAAATTGTTTGATGGGTAACAGAAAGACAACTCCTCATCTAGGATGATAATAAATAATTTTGAGAAATAGTTGAGTAAACACTGATATACACAAAGAAATAATTTTTGTATAGTCAAATGTTAGGAGGGCAGAAGATATACTGAAATAAAAGATCACATTTTCTATTGCAACTTAGAGCTGGAGAAATTTAAAAACCATGCAAGATCTCTTAAGACTAAAATTACATTGAAGGACAAAAGACAATATGATCAAATAAAAGACAGATCATGTTTTGATAGAAAAAAATAAACAGAATAAACATGTCAGTTATCTCTTATAATTAGCAAATTCCTTCCAAAAATTACCAAGATTTCAAACTTGTCCAAAGGATCCTAAAAGTAATGTGGGGAAAAATGTAAAAAGAGCCAAGAAACTGCTCACAAAGAAGGGCAATGGAGATGAGATGGATGGGGACTTGCTCTGAAAATGAATGCTAGTGCAAATTCTAAATTTTCAGTGACTAAAATAATGTTATCTCAAAGAGGGAGAAAATCAAATCTAAAGGGACACCCAAATCAATGTGGATATAGAGTATAAAAATCAATTTCATAATAGGAGAGGTTAATAAATTAAAAAAAACTATGGGGACAAATGGGTAAACATCATAAAAAATATAAAATTTAATTACTATGTCTAACCTTGCAGCAAAATAAATATTAGTAGATCAAACCTTTAAATCATAACAAAATAAAACATGAAATTTAAGAACAAACTAAAGGAAGATTACAGTCTCAGAAAGTGGAAATTTTTCTATGTAGTGCATACAATGCAGAAACAGTAAGTAATAGGTTAATAGATAAGGCTACATAAAAGTAAAACATGTAATTTTACATGGAAAATGTAAAAATTAATATACATGTGTAAATCATAGCACATGAAAAGGAGTAAATTCTATTATAAAGAGTTACACAAATTCTAGAGACAACTTAATGGAAATATAGTGAAAAGGTATGAAAAAATGGTTCATACAACACCGAATTTTGCTCATAATGAAAGAAAAGCAAGATAAAGCCATAGACAATGTTAGTAAGCTGGCTAGATCAAGAAATACATGAAACAGGTATAGTAACATGTTAATGTTAGGATCCAGGTAGTGGTTAAATGGGTATTCATTGTAAAATTATTTGAACTACTTACTATATTAAAAATATTCTCATAATAGAATGTTAGAATAAAATATGTGGTACTTGTTTTTCAGCTATCAATTGGCAGAACAATAAAGAAAAAGTGATAACAGTCCTAGAGAGCATAAAAGAGGATAGGCACACTTATACATTTTTATGGAGAACTTGACAATTTCAACATTCACAAGTTGCATACTCTAAAGAATTTCACTTTTAGTATCTATTCTATAGTTTACTAACTTAGTTGAGAAATTATATATATGTAATGACCCCTACTGGGTCACTGGATGTGATAACAAAAGCTGCTAGACATTTATGTTATAGTCAATGGATCAATACTTTAAAAATCTACAGTAAAACCATAGATGAAATATTATGTAGTCATTGAATATGGGCTGCTTATGTACTTATATGGACCAAAATCCAAGTCTTTGTACAGTCTTTAGGGCATGCCAACATTTATTTAAAAAGTAAAAATAAAAAGGAATATATATGCATAAAAATTATATGAAAGGAACAGATATGCATATAAAATTATATAAAACAGAGGGTTCTAGAGGGGAGGGTGTGGGAGGATGGGTTAGCCTGGTGATGGGTATTAAAGAGGACATGTACTGCATGGAGCACTGGGTGTTATATGCAAACAATGAATCAGGGAACACTACATCAAAAACTAATGATATAATGTATGATGATTAACACAACATAATAATAATAAAAAAATAAGAATGCAAAAAAATTATATAAGACAATATTTCTGCAACAGATTTAGAAGAATTAAAAAAACAAAAATGAAAAAAGCACCTCTGAAGAAACTTGAATAAGAGAGCTATTGTGCTCAGCTGCTTTAGGTAAGTACAGCATGTGGATGTTATTCTTATAACTTTTAATGAATTCTTAAATATACAAAATTTATGTTCCCTCAGATCACGGTGTTAGCCCATTCTATTGCTAATGAAGATGTTAAATCATAACAAAGTTTCAGACCTACCATGACTAAGCTCAAACAAGTAAATTTTCATAAATCCTCACATGAAATTTGATAATTCTTTTGGAGGCTTGAAAAGGCCTATTGGGGATATTTTGTTGATAACATGACTGGTTAAGAGGCAACACGTACTCATCCATTCAGGATAAAACCTCTCAACAAAGCAGGTTTAAAGGAAACATACCTCAACATAATAAAGGCCATA
Organism: Zalophus californianus; assembly: GCF_009762305.2. Lineage (NCBI taxonomy): Eukaryota > Metazoa > Chordata > Mammalia > Carnivora > Otariidae > Zalophus > Zalophus californianus. Next base: position 20,076,042 of record NC_045600.1, read on the forward strand.
TATGAAAAACCCACAGCTAACATCATACTCAATGGGGAAAAATGGAGAGCTTTTCCTCTAAGATCAGGAACAAGACAAAGATGTCCACTTACCACTTTTATTCAACATAGTACTGGAAGTCCTAGCCCCAACAATCTGACAAAAAAACAAACAAAAAAAGAAAGAAAGAAAAGGCATCCAAATTGGTAAGGAAAGAAGTAAAGTTTTCACTGTTTGCAGATGACATTACACTATATAAAAAAAATCCCTAAAGACTACCAAAAAACTACTAGAATTAATAAATGAAATCAGTAAAGTGGCAGGATGAAAAACGAACACATGGAAATCTGTTGCATTTCTATACACTAATAATGAAGTAGCAGAAAGGGAAATTAAGAAAACAATCCCATTTACAATTGCAACAAAAATAATAAAATACTTAGGAATAAACTTAACCAAGGTGGTAAAATATGTGTACTTCAAAAACTACAAAACATTAATGAAAGAAATTGAAGACAACACAAACAAATGGAAAGTTATTCCATGATCATGGATTGGAAGAACCAATATTGCTAAAACGTTCATACTACCTAAAACAATCCATACATTTAATGCCATTCCTAACAAAATACCAACAGTAGTTTTCACAGAACTAGAACAGATAATACTAAAATTGGTACAGAACCACAAAAGACCCTGAATAACCAAAGCAATCCTGAGAAGGAAGAATAAAGCTGAGGGTATCATAGTCCCAGATTTTAAGATGTTCTACAAAGTTGTAGTAATCAAAACAGTATGGTACTGGCGCAAAAACAGACATTGTAGATCAATAGAATAGAATAGAGAGCCCAGAAATAAACCCATGCTTATACAGTCAATTAATCTATGACAAAGGAGGCAAGAATATACGAGGAAAAGACAGTCTCTTCAACAAATGGTGCTGGGAAAACTGGACAGCTACCTGAAAAAGAATGAAACTGGATCACTTTCTTACACCATACACAAAAACAAACTCAAAATGAATTAAGGACCTAAATGTGAGATCCTAAACCACAGAACTCCTAGAAGAAAACATACACATAATTTCTTTGACATAGGCTATAGAAACATTTTTCTAGATACACTTTCTTAGGCAGGGAAAACAAAAGCAAAATTAAGCTGCTGGAACTACATCAAAATAAAGAGTTTTGCACTGTGAAGGAAACCGTCAACAAAACAGAAAGGCAACCTACTGAATGGGAGAAGATATTTGCAAATGATATATCTGATAAGGGGTTAATATACAAAATATATAAGGAACGTACACAACTCAACACACATACCAATCTCAATAATCTGATTAAAATGGGCAGAGGACCTGCAAATACATTTTTCCAAAGAAGACATACAGATGACCAATAGACTCATGAAAAGATGCTCACTGTCACTAATCATCAGGGAAATGCAAATCAAAACCACGATGAAGTATTTACACTAGTCAGAGTGGCTAAAATCAACAAGACAAGAAATAAGTATTAACGAGGATGTAGAGAAAAGAACACTGGTGCACCATTGGTGGAATGCAAAGTGGTACAACCACTGTGGAAAACAGTATGAAGTTTTCCCAAAAAATTAAAAATAGAACCACCCTATGATATAGTAATTCTGCTACTAGGTATTTAGCCATAAAAAATGAGAACACTAATTCAAAAATATATACACTCCAATATTTACTGCAGCATCATTTACTATAGCCAAGATATATATAGAAGCAACCCAAGTGTCCATTGATAGATAAATGGATAAAGATGTGGTGTGTGTACACACACACACACACACACACACACTCTGGAAAATTAGTCATTCATAAAAAAGAATGAGATCTTGCCATGTGAAACATACACGCACCTAGAAGGTATAATGTTAAGGGAAATAAATCAGAGAATTACAACCACCATTATGATATCACTCATATTTGGAATTTAAGAAGCAAAACAAATGAACAAACAAAGAAAAAAAATGAGACAAGCAAAACCACAGACTTAAATACAGGGAACAAACTAGTTGCCAGAGGGGTGGTGGTAGGTGGGATGGGTGAAATAGGTAAAAGTGATTAAGAGTACACTTAAGCATTGAGAAATGTATAGAATTGTTGAATCATTATACTGAACACCTGAAACTAATATAACACTCTATATTCATTATACTTCCATAAAAAAAAAAAAGAAGCAATAGATATCTAATACTAATCTGTAGTTCTAGGTTCTGTAGAAACAGAAACATACATTTTGAGTGAAGGACTCTTTTAATTGAGTAATTGAAAATACAAAATCAGAAATAAAAGTAAATATTTTAAATGAAAAAATAACAATAAGTTTCACATTTAAAATTTGATAAATGTCATAAACACCAAAAATTCAGAAACATGACATTAAAACCTTATTATAATTATCATCACCAGTTAACTTCTTGGCACACATATCTATAATACATTTTTCTATATTTTTTGGTGACTTACTATTTTTTTTGCCTCTTCATCTTACAATGATTTCATAATATTTTTATTAAAACAAAGATAATTCAGTCTTTCTGCTAGCATAGTTGATCCAACTATTATTATCTTTAACTAGTTTGTTTTTTCTTTTCTTCAGCTACACAGTTTCTAGACTTAGGGCAACTCCTCTGAAAATGTCAATCCTCTGATCCTCAGCTCAGCCAGTCCCTGATGTGCCCCACTGGGAGGAGAAGTACAGTGGTAAGAGGAAGTTCCAAAAAAGAACTTCCAATTTCATTTAAATATTATTGATTTTGAAAAATATTTTGGGAGAGTTTTTCCTTTATAAAAAGCTACTATTGCTCTCAGCTTGTTATTTTTATTTTGGTGGTCTGCAATGAGTTTTTAGTCAATTCCTTTGATATTATTGAGGATTTAGTCAATGTATGTTGTATTAGGAGGACCTACTCTGGCACCTGAAAGTGCTTCTGTGGTTGATGGAGTCCATGATTAATTCTTTTTTATTAAGATTTTATTTATTTATTTATTTATTTGACAGAGAGAGAGAGACACACAGCAAGAGAGGGAACACAAGCAGGGGGAGTGGGAGAGGGAGAAGCGGGCTTCCCGCAGAGCAGGGAGCCTGATGCAGGGCTCGATCCCAGGACCCTGGGACCATGACCTGAGCTGAAGGCAGACGCTTAACGACTGAGCCACCCAGGCGCCCCTTCATAATTAATTTTTTAACTGACACTGTTAGTCATATGACAGCCATGACAAAGCTCATTACATTTCTGTCCTATGAATTTCTTTGTATTTCTTCCGTAGTTTTGTGACACAGGGCTAAGACAGAAGTAATTGTGTAAGTGTATGGATTTTTCTTATAGTAGTGGGTGTGTTTATAATGCTCTCTGAATATATGCTGTGATAAGCAGAAATGTAGGATGACACTCAATGACACTTGACATTTTACCTTTTGTGATTCCGAGATTTTAATGTGGATAGAACCTGTGAATATGCTGAGATATTCCTTTGTTTGCTGCATTCTATGGCAAAAGAGATTTTGCAGATATAATTTAAGGTCCCAAATCAGTTGATGGGGTGATTCTCCTGGGTGAAGAAGGCTTAACCTAATAGTTTTAAAATGTCTGGGACTTTCCCTTTTTTTCTTTTTTAAACAGGATTCTTTTAAGATTTTATTTATTTGAGACAGAGAGAGAAAAGGGGTCTTGATGATGGTCAAGGGGCTGGGACTCCAGGATCATGACCTGAGCCGAAGGCAGTTGCTTAAACAACTAAGCCCAGCCTGGAACTTCCCTAATGACAAATGTTCAAAGATTCAGAGATAATAATGGAGAAACATTATGTTGATTCTAGAGTAAGAAAATATTCCATCATTCCTGGCACAATGAGAAAATGCTCCGTCATCTCTGGCACACACTAGATATTTTGGTACCTTTCTTGGCTTTCAGTCTTACTGACATTCTAAAAACTCTCAGTGACTAGGAATATTCACTAGTTGAAAAACATGTTTGTGTATTAGTCAGCTTGGCCTCCTAAAAAGTATCATAGATGGGGTATCTTAAACAACAAACATTTATTTCCGTTCTGAAGGTTGAGAAGTTCCAAGATGGAGGTGCTGGCAGATTCGGTACATATGACAGCCTACTTCCTGGTTCATAGGCAGACGTTCTCTTACTGAATCTTCACATGATGGTAGGGGTGAGGAAACTCTCTGGGGTTTCTTTTATAAAGCTCACTAATCTCATTCCTGAGGGCTCCAGCCTCCTGACCTAATTATCTCCCAGAGGCCCCACCCCCCAATATCATCACCTTGAGAGTCAGGATTTCAATATATGCATTTGGGTGGAGAGGGATATAAACATTTAGTCCAAGTAACAAGTAGTCCAATTTGCATACCTTCTCTAATGAAAAAAAAAGGACCATTCAGAAATCTTCCTCTGATACTCATAAATTTGTAGTTGAGGGTATAAGAGACATTATTATACAATTGTTAAAGACTGAGGGAACTAGCAAATACAGAGTGACCTCTTTGACAGAACTACTATAACTTTCCCAAATATTTTGTTCATTAACAGGGAACTCACAAAGGTGGTGTGCTGGCTTTTTCTTTCAAATCAATTCTATTTATTTCCTAAATAGATCATTAATTCAACCTTCCCAAAATACTTCTCTCCTGGTTGTAACTTTCTTTTTTTCCTGAACATAAATGGATCTGATCCCCTGTAAATGTAATGTTTAGAAAGACTTCTGAGCTACTTTGCTCTGAGGAGGAGGAATTGGTAAATAATCACACATCTTGTTAAGGAATGAAAACTTTGGTATATTTAAATGAACTAAGACAGCAGCATTACATTCATGAAAAATGTTTAGAACATGGTTGTTCATTAATGGAGATACTGTTCCTTTTTAATTTGTGAGAATTTAGAATTCGATCTTGAAGAATGCAGACAGCATCACAGAGTAAGCAGGTGACATTAATTGAATATAATGCATTTTCAGATAAAAAAGTTTTAGACTCCTGAAAATGTCTAACAGAGCCTTGCGCCAACTTGACCACCATCAGATATTTTTTCTAAACTTTGTGGCAGCTGCACTTAATTGTGTACCCATGCCTTCTCGGTATCATTCTTTCTAATGGGGATCACACCAATCACACACTCAACAGTCCCCCTTCTGCTGCTCACTGGTCATACTGTAGCTTTTCTTTTTTTTTTTTAAGATTTTATTGATTGATTGGTTGACTGATTGATTTGAGAGAGAACAAGTAGGGAGAAGGGGCAGAGAGAGAAGCAGACACCCCACTGAGCAGGGAGCCTGATGAGGGACTCCATCCCAGGACCCTGGGATCATCACCTGAGCCAAAGGCAGGCACTTATCCGACGGAGCCACCCAGGTACCCAGTCACACTGTATCTTTATCCCCGGTTAAATCCTTCAATTGTGTGCCCCTCAGGGTGGCACCTATAGGTATTTCAATAAGCAGTGGGGGAATAATAGGCTTATTTGTGAAAACACACGAAGATACACATTTTTGCCACTTTTAGAATTAAAGATTATGAAGGGAAGAGAATGAAAGACAAAAGGTATATTCACTTTAGAATCTGCTTCCTAAACAAACTGATCAGTGAATGATTGACCTTTTCCTACCTCTCATGTCAGCATATTTCCCCATTAATGTGAATTGTATAAAGAAGCAGTATTCCACTCCTGTATTTACCCCAAAGATACAAATGTAGGGATCCGAAGGGGCACATGCACCCCAATGTTTATAGTAGCAATGTCCACAATAGCCAAACTATGGAAAGAGCCTAGATGTCCTTCAACAGATGAATGGATAAAGAATATGTGACACACACACACACACACACACACACACACACACACACACAGGAATATTACACGACCATCAAAAAAATGAAATCTTGCCATTTGCAAAGATGAGGATAGAACTAGAGGGTATTATGCTAAGCGAAATTAAACAGTCAGAGAAAGACGAGTATCACATGATCTCACTGATATATGGAATTTGAGAAACAAGACAGAGGATCATAGGGGAAGGGAAAGAAAAATAAAACAAGATGAAACGAAAGAGGGAGACAAACCATAAGAGACTCTTAATCTCAGAAACAAACTGAGGGTTTGTGGAGTGAAGGGGGTGGGAAGAATGGGGTGGCTGGGTGATGGACACTGGGGAGGGTATGTGCTATGGTGAGCGCTGTGAATTGTGCAAGACTGATGACTCACAGACCTGTACCCCTGAAACAACTAATACATTATGTGTTAAAAAAAACCACTGTGAATGTTAAAAAAAAAAAAGCAGCAGCATTCCTTATTTAAGAAAAATTACCATTTTTGAGAACCTGAAGATTGCCCCCTGCCATTTCTAACATACAACATATAATAAATATAATTAATATAATATAAATAATATAGTTGTGAAGAACAAACTCACCAGCATGAATTGCTGGTTGATCAAGTAAACAGCAAGAAACAAAAGTGTCCTTAGCTTTGTGTACAGATCCTTTGCTCTCTGTCCTCAGAGTATGACTCTATAGCCTGTCTCCCATCATTCTCCTCTTTCTCACCCTCTCCCCTTCCTGATTTCCACAGATTTTATGTTAAAAAGTAGAGGCTCCAGGTCAGGTCACCTGGCTGTCAACCCTAGCTATACAACATATTGTGGTAACCAGTTCTCCAAAGGTGGCCCCCACACGCATTTCTTCCCCAAGCTCATATTCTTGTATAATCCCCTTGCACACTGAATCTTGTCTGAGCCTATAACTCACTTTAGCCAATAGAAAATAGTAAAATTGAAGCTACTAAAGTTCTGGGCCTAAGCCTTAAGAAAGTCTGACAGCTTCTACCGGTGTGCTTTCGGGAGTCTTGAGTAAAAGATTTGGTTACCTTGTCTGAGAGACCCTTGTGGAGACATCAACTGTAGGGAGAGGCCCCTTGGAGTTGAAGAGGCCCTGTGAGGGAGGCTCCACCTTGCAGCCATGCCCACAAAGACACCGAATATGTCAGTGGGCCACCTTGAACATTCCAGCCCACTCACACCAAAAGAACTCTCCAGCTGCACCCAGTCATGCCACAGAATCATGAAAGAAAATAAAATGCTTATTCTAAAAAAAATTTTAAGCCACTGAGTCTCCTGTTTGTTTGATAGCAATAGATTATTGAAAGACATGCTAACTGTGAAACCTTGGGAATCACTTGACCTTATCTATTTTCTCATTAGTAAAATTGGATTTCTAACAATAATACTTTATTCATTGGGTTGGTATGAGCATTAAATGAGCAAAACATGGAAAGCTCTTGGATCTATTTCTAGCATGTAGTAATCCTCAATAAAATATGTTATTTACTGGCTTTTCCTAGTTCTCCAAATTTTGCAGGCATTTTGCCGCTCTTGCTTCTACCCATTGTGAACTCTACACTTGACTTGGTTTTACCTTCTCTCTCTTTATATAGTGGTTAGGAGACAAAGAATATTTGTGAAATCCTAAGTTTACATTCTGACTCAGCCATTTACTAACTGTTTAAACCTGTGTGAAAATTTTGTTGGTCATTGTCTGTAGAATGGCATCTGTGACATCTGTCTCTGATTCCTGGTAGGACGTTTGAAAATATTAATATATGTCAGGGGTTTACATACGTTAGTAACTTAAGAATAATAGCAATTATTAAGTAGGCACACGTATTATTCTTGGAATGAATAGCACCTCTATGGTGAAGTCCTCCTAGATTATTATATGCAGAATTCTTTCCTCCATCTTCAGTGATTCCAAAGTAATCTGTGAAATGTCACATGATCTATACAAGAATAACACATTTTGGGGGTGCCTGGGTGGCTCAGGCAGTTAGGTATCTGCCTTCGGCTCAGGTCATGGTCCCAGGGTTCTAGGATTGAGCCCCGCATCGGGCTCCCCGCTGAGCAGGGAGCCTGCTTCTCTCTCTCTCCCTCTGTGATCTCTCTCACTCTTGCTCTTTCTCAAATAAATAAATAAAATCTTTAAAAGAAAAAAAAGAATACCGCATTTTGACTTATTGGTATATCTGTCCAAATGAAATGTTAATTTCTAAAACAGGCATGTCTTTGTGATTTCTGCATTAATAAGTCCATGTTATAGCCTGTTTCTAGTAATTGATATCTGCCATTTTTTTTGTTGGTTTTTGTTTTGACCATCTGGGATATGATACTCTTCTGCCTTTGGGGAATCAACAATTGACCAGCCATTGTACGAATCTTGGTGGAAGGCAGAACCTCATTTCTCCTTTTAAAAACTACAAATACCCATCACTCAGTCTCCCTAACTCTTGGCAGTGAAGGAATAAACATGGTGTGACCAGTTGGATACTTATATCTATGATTTTAATCTTGGAGTAAGTGACCCATGGAGGAATAGAGAATTCACTTCAGCCCAGGGAACAGTGGTGACTGCAGCAAATAGGGTCTAGAGTCAGCAATGTGGTAATGATTGTCATGGATTGGGTGTCCAGTGGCCATGACAACAGTGTCCTAACCTAATTGTCTCTGCAAGTGGTAGGGGTGTTGTGCTCACTACCTCAGCCACCACTGATTCCTTCCACAGCCTCATTCTCCAGGCTTCCCTCAACCCCTGTGAGATCTTCATTATTTGTTCTTAAATTCTTTTTCCACCTAACTTCACAGAACGGGCTTCTGCTGTTTGCAGCCAAGAACCCTGACTATAGTACCCTTGACAAGAGAATCCTTGCAAGACTGGCTATAATGAGAATCCCTAAAAAAGAGAGTTAGTTACATGTTGGCTAGTGAGAAAAATTGAGAGAGAAAAGATAGTTATGGCAGGATGAAAAACTAAAGGATATTGCCTCACACAAATCCAGAAAAGGTTTTGATATTAATCCATGAGGTATTTGGAGAGCAAATAATTCAGCTAGTAGATAAGTGTGGCTTTTATGTGGTCTTCAAATTTTTAGAATGTAATTAATGGAGGAAATCACAGCAAGGGTCCCAGAAAGGCAGTCCACGCAAAGAAGGCAAAGGCTCATGGGTAAGAGGTTTTCTCATCTTCAAATATCTCAAAGGCAGTTAGGATCATGTCACTAGCAAAACGAGAAGAAATACAGGGGCAAAATTCTCAGATGGATGTTTTGTTAGCATTTACATTGTTTAACCTTACTGAAAAGATTAAATAGTCTACCAAATCCAGTATCTATTTCCCAAAAGTCCTTTATGGCAATTGCACAATGGAAAGGTGAGTCAATAAACTGCTTGATCAATGTACACTCCATTGCTAAGTGCTTTTATTGTTTTTCTATTCACAGTCTGGAATATATAAGAGAGACATGGAGATAACCCGTTACTGGGGAGTTTTTGGTTTGGTCAAATCAAAACCAAATTCAGTGAAACTGTGAGATTTTTAGGTATATTTTAAGAGGAACATGCAAATAAGATTTGATAAAAGTCATGAAAATGAATCATTCTTGTTACACTCACAAGCATTTTCAAAGTTGAATGTTCAGACCCACTGAGAAGAATGGTCTATAGAGAACTGTGCTTATAAATATCTTTGTTTTCTTCCCAAAGACTCAGTGGGCCTGGGGGATGTGGGCGGGAGGGCAATGAGGGAAAAAGATACTGAAGCCACAACTTACCTGTTTCTCCTAACCCCAGAGAGGACATTCTTCATTCTGCTTAGCTTATTGATGTGAGATCCTGCTCTGGCTTCCTGGAGCCCATGTTGCTCTTATTAATACGGAAGATAGCATACAATACGGTGACCATTTGTTTATGTTTTATGTCTCCAATCAACTTTAAGAGGAGGCTCTTGATTTAAAATGTTTTTATCACCCAACAGCAGAGGTAATTTAAAAATTACACAGTAAAGCTGTTATCTTATTAATTGATAAATTTTTGCCAAGAGTCAGAAAAATTGCTTTTAAACTCAATTTAAATACTCACCTCTCAGGCTTTAAAAGTACTTGCAAAGTGAGAGGCAATCTGGGGAGGAAGAATGGCATTGAAAGAAAATCGTCACTTTACTTGCAACATCTAAAAATTTCTGTAGACTGATTTAATTTTATTTCTAGAACTCCAGTTAACAGGAGGAATTATCTGTCTACATGATCTGTCTCTAATTTAAGAGATGCAGCTTTTGGCCAAACGTGTGTCCCCTTGCCTTTAAAGCAGTTGTCTATATTGGTTGTAATGAACTGTTACCAATAGTGCACAGTACCAAAAAAAAAAAAAAAAAAAAAAAGCATTATATAAAACCACCTAGAGCCAAGGCCTTTCGACTTTGGTATTACAGAGCCCCAAATACATTAATTTGAACACAGTAGGCACTTAATAAATACATGTTAGTTTACTTTATAGCAACTATTACTTCAGATATTGAATGTACACATGGTTTTTAAACATAAAAAAGAATGTATAAACATAAAAAAGAAAAAGGAATGGATTACTTCTTTATTAAATGATGCCATTTTCCCCCAAATAAAATAATCTAATATCAATAATGAACAATTTTCCATTTTATTCAATTTTAGTAAGTGAGAATGTTCTCCTGACCACAGAATGTCTCCAAGTTATTCTTAATTTGATCCTTGTCTGTTCTATCCTGATGTGAAAGACAAATGGAGATTATGCAGGCCCCCGGGCTCTCTATTGCTTCTTGCTGTAAAAATGCTAGGCATGTCCACAATTTGAAAAGCAATGGGGCATCACCACTCCATTTTTTGGAGGTCAAACTAAGTCCCTTTTAGCATGGTTCAGATTAAGTAGAGTAACTTCTTTTTCCATTATTTCTTCATGTTAAATGATCCAGACACCATCTAACTTCAAGGACTGATTATTTCTCAGCAATATAAATGAGAACTGTTCCCCTAACTTGGCTAAGAAGCAATTGGCTATTCTCAGCTGGTGGTTTCCAAGTGTCATTCCACCGTCCAACCCTAAATTTCTGTGTTCCAGGCTGAAACAAAGACTTTGTTGAATTTCTTACCAAAGGAAGAGGGATGATGCATAGATATTTGATGTATGAAGGTAGGAACTCCTTTTCAAACATATACCAAGGGAATCTCTGACCAGCTGGAAGAGCAGAGAGTATCTAGGAAGGATGCATCATGACTGTTGACAAGAAATTTCTAAGACTAGAGGAAATAGAAAAAGTGGACCTACCATGATACCCCATCCTCCTTCACCTCCTCCTCTGACCAAAGTATAATTTAAGCAGTCTTACGGTGGCATGAAGTGTATTTGCTCTGCCCTTTATGGTATCTATTATATGTTGAATTTTGTCCCCCCAAGATATGTTGAAGACTTAATGCCCAATACCACAGAATGTGGAAATAGGTTCTTTATAGAGGCAATCATCTTAAAGTGAGGTCAGAAAGGGGTGGACCCTAATCCAATAACATTGGTTTCATCATGAAAAGAGTCAACTTGGACACAGAGACAGACACACAGAGGGGACAGTGTTGACAGCCATGGGATGACAGAGGCAGGGATTGGAGGCAGCTGCAAGCCGAGAAATGCCAAGGATTTATGGTCATCATCGGATGGGAGCAAGAGGCAAGGCAGGATTCTACTCAGAACTGCAGAAGCATTAAGGACCCACTGACCTCTGGAATCTAAAAGGATTTCTATCTCCAGAACTATAAGGGAATAAATTTCTATTGTTTTAAGTCATGCAGTTATGGCAATTTGTCATGGCAGCCCCAGCAAAGTAGGAAAGAATACTGCGCTCTAATTTAATGCTCCCTTTATACCATGAGAGTAGATGAGAGAAATGTAGATACTGGGACTCCACAAGGTTCTCAAGGCTGAAGTAGCCATTTTGTAAGTAGCTGCACGCATCATTTCTTCCCAGCACATGGCTTTCCAGTTGTTTCTCAGTGATCTTTATTATTAGCTTTGTGGAACAAGGATCTGTCTCCCTTTGTTACAATTTACCAATGCTTTGTAGAAACATTGGTGTGCTATCATGTAATTGTATTGGTTTCTGGTATCAGGATACTGTTCTTGACTTCAAGAGACTGGATGAATATAGAATGTTGAGTTTATGTTGCTGTGGACATTCAGCTATTGTGTTCTGTCATTAAGTCATTAGAATTTCCTATTCTGCCACTTTAGAAGAAAATGCAAAACAAAATGTCAAATAAGTTATAAATGTCTGTTTCATAAGTAGATAAGAATAAGTGTGAAATACTAAATTTCATCTTCCCAAAAGATTTGCAGTGTGAATAAATCTATAATGGAGAGAACTCCAAAAGATGGCAGGGCGAGGGTGAGAATCCTCTAGTTGCTTGTGTAAAAATGTAGCAAAGGCTTGAAAGTAAATTAATGTTGCCATCTTTTAGATTAAAAACTGAAGATTTGTTTATCGATATTTTATCATTTTCTGGGCCTTGTTTACTTATCATTCTTAAATATTAACTTAGTTTAACTTCCATGTGTACTGTTTTTCCCAAGGATAACATGGTCTGCCTAAGATATCCAGAATTTACTGTTTCAAAACTTATAGTTTAGCAGATAAAGCCACACAGCAGTTATAAGACTGGGCTTTGGAGAGAAAGAGGGAGGGGTTAAATACTAGATGAGTTTATTTTCTAGCTATGTCATCTTTGGCAATTCCATTAACTTTATGATGCCTCAATTTCTTTCACCTGGTTATGGGAAATTAATATTTACCTTATATCAGTATAAGAACAATAAGAATTAAATCATGTAATGATCATGTAATAATATTTGTCATCACATAATAAATGAAAGCTCTTGTTTTTTTTTTTTTTCACTATTTCTTCCCGAAGAGGCATTTATAGTTCTTCAAAAGAAAAGAAACAAGCATGTTTTAAAACTTTGATGTGAAGCTCATCCAAAAGGTATTGCAAATTCCTAAAAAGACCCATTAAAGTCAAAGAAACACTTTCATATAGACTTTTGGTTGCACCCGATATAACTCCTTCATTTATTTTCTATAGATATAGCTTAGATGATTTTTGTGCATAAGATCTGGTAAGGACGGAATGAAAATGCATGTATAATGATATCTAGCAGGGTGGACCCCCCAAAGCTTTTCCATTATATAATCCCTGTTTTCTTTTCCCATGAAAGCTCTCATTACATCATGCTCTCATTCTTTGAATAGTTCCGAATCAAACATACTCAGTTTACAAGTCAAATAATTTCCCCACATGCCAGAGGCGTAAACACTGACCTTAAATTAAAACAAAAAATCAAGTTGTTATTATTCTGTCTTTGAAAATCAATGAGTTTAGTATTAGGAATTAGTTTTTCCTTTCCACCAGTACCAAAGAATCTTGTCAGAGCTCTTCTAACATGGTTTTAATGTTGTACAAAGCAGAAGAGAATCAGCTCACACCCCTGCAGCTATTTGGCTCTGCTTGGATATCTGGTGGAAAATCATGGCTCTGTTAGTGCAACAATTAGAGAGCTCTCATAGGGAGCACATGGAAAAACAGTCTGAAGCTGTTTTGTCATTGTCACTAGGTCAAATATTAGTTCCCTCTGGCACCTCAACACATGGAGGCAAAAATTTATCAACAATTCCATATTTTGCAATAAAGTATTTGTAGCATCCTTTGGTGTAATGGGGAGGAGTAGTTTGCACACTGGTCATTTGGGCAAAACTCCAGGGACTTCAGGCAGCCATCCTGCTGGCTGTAAAATCACAGGAAGACAGAAGAGTCAAATGCCAGCCTGTCAACCTCCTTGAAGAAGATGGATGGAACTATCAATAAGCCAATAAAGCAAAGGCAGACTGATGCAAAGCAGTGGTGCCTCTGACAAGGAGCTAGCTGGAGGAGTGACAAGGCAGAAGTCAATAAGGCAGCTTATTACAGCCAAAGCTGATAAGTGATATTATCATCAATAAGTGGAGACTGAGCCACCTGGGAGAATTCATGTCCCTTCAATCAGAAAAGTCAGAGTGGGTGGCAGATGCAGCTCTGCTTCCCATCCCAGGAATCATTTAAACTCTTTCCCCACTCTCTGTGGACAATGGTTGTTCAGAGAAAGGAGAATAGAGCACATACATTGGACTGATGACTTTTCGACTCCATGCTGCAATAAGGGTTTGGAGGAAGGAGTGTTGTCTATGGCTGTAGCATCATGTCATGTCATTCTCTCTAGCTTATCACCAAAGCAATGATAATTTTATTTTCTCAAGATTAATTATTTTTCAAGAAAATTTTACCCAAGAGCCCAAACTGGGTTAAAATGCAATCACTCTTCATTCTATTATAACTTACATATACTTGTCAGAAATCATTAACTTACCAATGAATGATGATGATGATGCCTCATTGTCAAGATGCACAGAACTATTTCACACATGACTATGCACGTCCTTCTGTGTACCAAAGGATAAAACTAAGGTCAGCAATAATTGAAGAAAGGTTCATATAGACTGTGTGAAGTCAAGATTATTATGATCTGGACATATTATTTCTCTGAGATCTCAAATGGTTCTAAACTATAGGACAAAATGAGAACATTTCAAATATTCTATATATATTTGTAGACATGGCCTTTCTATTGTCTCATGTGGCAGATTATATTGAAGATATAACCTAGGGAGGAAACACATGTCAACATGGCATTTTCTACCATCATTATTAAGAAATTATTTTATAAAACAGAGGTAGTTAATTCAGGTTCATTGATACATTGGTAAGGAACTTATTCCATAATCAGAGGATTCAGACAAATTTGTTTCCTGAGAGAAGTCTGTCTTAAATTCTACAACTGTGCTGAATATTTTATTCAGCTGACTCTAGCCAGCATCACCAGGCTTATGCCTCATGAGGGAAGTGTAAAAATCCCAAGAGATTCAGTGCCTCCCAGGCCATCTCAGATTACTAACCCCTGTAATCATGAATTAATAGGAAGGCAGGGACTGGTTGGGAGTAGAGTTGCCAAATATAATATAGGACTCATAATTTTGAACTTCAGATAAACAACAACTTTCTTTTTATGTTTCAAGTTTTTATTTAAATTCTAGTTAGTTAACATATAGTGTAATATTAATTTCAGGAGTAGAATTTAGTGATTCCTCATTTATATATATATATAACACCCCGTGCTCATCACAAGTGCCCTTCTTAATACCCTTCAACACAACAAGCAACTTCTTAATGTAAGTATGTCCCATGCAATATTTAAGACATACTTACACCAGAACATTATTGTTTATCTGAAATTCAAATACAAGTTGTCCTGTAATTTTATTTGCTACATTTGGCCACCCTAAAGCCAGCTTTCTGGTATTTCCCTGCCAAGCAGAGGCAGAAACTTTATTTTTCTGATTTGGGCTTCCTACACTTGTCTTTCACAGACCACTTGAGAATTCTCTAATTCCCAGCTCTCCTGACCCACTGCACATAGGCACTTTGTGCAGCTTCAATTGCCTCTGTCAATCTTGCCTCTGTCCAGATTTAATTTAAACCTCAGGCTACACTGCAGCATTTGTTCAATTGTTTTTCTTCCCATATATAAGTCATTCTTTGGCATGTTGCTCAGTGGAATTCCAGGTAAAGATATATATATGAATATGACCCAGGATTAGATCAGTTATCCTCTGAGCTAGTTATTTCCTCATTTTCTTCCTTCTCTGAGTCTACTGCAATGTGAGTACAGTATTAAAATCCTCAGCATCATGTGAAACCAGACCAGCAATAAAAAGAAAACCATACATCTAATAATCTGTCCCATTACAATAATGGAATGAGATCATCCAAACAGTAACTTTTAATGGGATGTTTCAGCGCTCAGCAGCTACATTCCCCATTGTACTATGTCTGCCAGAACTCGATGTTATTTTCCACCTGTGGCTCAATTCACTTCACCCTCCTCCCTTTTGCTTTGTTACCCTCACCTGCCAAAGCCCGACCAAGCAGCCAAAGCCCTGCCACAGACAAGAACTAGAAACCTAGATTGCACTAGAAAATAAAAAACAATACTGGAGCTCATCCTGTTGAATACTGACACTGTTTTGCCCCTCTGAGTTCAGAAGAGATTCCCTGCTTATTGTCTGACACTGTCTCCAAGTAAAGTTTGAATATGCTGTGCCTTGCACCTCTTGCTCAAACAAGTCAGGAGGCAGCTGAAAGAATGCTTTAGCATAATAGGTTAACATTTAAGGAGAAAGTAAGTTCAAATTTTTTCATAGTTTTCTAAGTTAGAAACCTGTGATTATGATTCAGTAACAACTGAATCTTGTCTTCCATTAAGTGCTCATAAAATTGTTGCAGGCCTCTTTCATTTATGGTATGCAATTTAAAAAAAAGTGAGCCTTGAAAAAGATGTTCTCAAATGAATGTGGTCTTCAAATATTATAATACCCTAGTCATTAGTCATTTATGTCTTTCTCCCTTCTAAAACAAAATATCCTCTGCCTTTTAATTTCTCTTCTTAGAAAGTCAATTATTGTTTCCACAAATAAGGGATACTATTTTAGTTCAGTGCTTTCCAAATTCCTAAAACCAAAGAAACAACAAAACAGGACTCTTAAGAACTCTACAAGGTACTAGTAAGAGCTTGAGTGGTATTTTCAATATTCCAAAAAGTGAGCAATGAACAAAACATATGACTGCCTATGACAAATTCTTAACTTAAAGTCAATTCTTAGCTTAAAGTCAAAACAGCTGCTAACCTAATAACTATCTGTATGCTTTGACTAATAAGTAGCTATCCTAACGAATAGCTATTGCTTATAAGGAAAGAAAGCTTTTCAAAATATTTAAGTAAAACAAAAATAAAAATTACATCTTTACCTCACACACTACACCAAAATCAATTTAGGTACTATAAATACTACAAGAATCTATATGTGAATCTTATATAAGCATGAGGATGCAAAGAATTTTCTAAAGGTGACACCAAAGGTAGAAACAGTAAAAAATCATTAATAGATTGACTATATTTTACAAAAGAGTTATTTGACAAAAAAGGTCTGTGAATAAAATTAAAAGGCAAACAATCACAGGTAAATGAAAAATGACAAAATGTTAAGCTTATATAACATAAAGAATTTTAATAAATCAAATAGAATGATATTGATAGGAAAATCACAAAAAAGGTCAAAAGCTGTTGTTTTAAAATATAGCCCATCAGTACCAAGAAATACAAATTTAAAATGATATTCTTTTCCACTTATCAGGCTAGAAATTATTTTTAAAAGTGATCATACCCAGTGTTTTGGGGAGTAGGTGAGGGAGGAACTCTCCACACTGGTGCTAGAAATGTTATTTTAGACAGATATTCAGCAGCAAGCATCAAAATTGAAAAACAAACGAACAAACAAACTTATTGTAACCCTGCCTTAGCAGCTTCACTTTCAAAATTTCTCTTAAGCAAGTCATTAGGAAGGTGAAAAATATAAATTGTACAAAGATCAATGTGTTTATTGATGCCACATATCAATAAAAGATGTATTTATATCAAAATTTTCTAGATAAGACTTTTGGTGCCAGCCAAGCTGAGACAGACCCACTACAGCCTCTCTCACTGATCTAAAATCTCTGAACAAAATATAAAAAGCAACTATCTTGGATTCTGAAGAGTAAATAATAGTAGTCAGAATGGAGATAGATGCCAGACTTGATGGTCCTAAACAGGTGAAATTACTATCTTTCCTTGCCCAGATTTTACCTAAAAGCAGCTCTTCTGTAGTAGTCTGTAGTAACCATCTATTCTGGCTAAATAACCAGGATAAGGAATCTGTAAGCAAAGAGGATTAGGGAACTTTCCCTTTCTTTTTTTGTTTCCTTTCAATTCCATTCCTTTTTTATTTTTATTTCTTTAAATTATGTTCCATTCCATTTTATTGTGTTTTATTTTTAATTTAATTCAATTTATTATTTGTTTGTTCTTTCAGGCCTACCCTGGTGTCCTGAATTGCAGAGCTGCTTTTGCAGCAAGCTGTGGTAAACCCAGAAGACAAAACAAAATAAAACACACATCTTTCTGTACAGAGAACTAAGACAAACAAACAAGCAAAAACAAAAAGAAACATGTGACCCAAAGAGTATAGGGGATGTCTATTATTTTGTTCCTTGTCTTGTTACACTGCATTGTCTAAATGACAATCACAAAAAAACTGTGAGACAGTGCTTAGGAATAAAACTCTGAGGGAAAACAAACAAACAAACAAAAACCCTGCTATTAGGGGCAGAAGACTGGGAAAAGTGAACCCTGGAGCCAGAATGGTGAGAATAATGGAGACAAAGAGAGGAGGAAAAGGGGCTCCCTGATAGAGTGTATGAAGAAACCTAAGCCCTGGGCTTTTGCCTGAGCTGCAGATATGGAGGAAAGGCCTAAAGCAAAGAACAAAGGCTTTGAAAATTGAACTGACCTTGAAATGACCACCCACAAAAGATAAAACCGTCTAAACCCAACTGGCATGACAGGCTTCTGAAGTAAAGATAAAATCAACACCTGAAAGGATCCTGAAAAGACCAAGAGATTCAAACAAAAAAATTAAACATATCTAAGGTATGATCCAAAATGGTTAAATATACAAAGAAGAAGAGAACTATGACAGATTCTCAAGGAAAAAGATAATTAGCAGGTGCTAAGCCAATCTTGAGATGATGCAGTTATTGAAATTATTAGTCAAAGACTCTCATAGCTAAGATAACCTGCTATATGAGGTAAAGATAAATGTTCTTGAAACAAATGAAAAGAGAGAATTTCTTGGCAGAGAAATAGAAGCTATCAAAAATAACCAATGGAAATATTAGAATTATAATATTTGAAGCAAAACAATAACAACAACAAAACCCCACAAGAATGGTCACAATAGGGTGCCTAGGTGGCTCAGTTGGGTTAAGTGTCTGCGTTCAGCTCAGGTCATGATCTCAGGGTCCTGGGACTGAGGCCCGCATCGGGCTCCCTGCTCAGTGGGGAGTCTGCTTCTCCCTCAGCCTGCTGTTCCCCCTGCTTGTACTTTCTCTCTCTCTGTCAAATAAATAAATAAAATCTTAAAAAAAAAAAAAGAATGGTCTAATAGCAGAATAGAGAAGACAGAGGAAAGAGAAAAAAATATGATTTAAAATAAAAAGAACAGAGCCTTAGAGACTTGTGAAACAACATCAAATGGTGTACTAGTCATGTCAGTGGAGTCTCCAAAAATATAAAGAAGAAAAACTGCTGCAGAAAAAAATTGAGGGAAATAATGACTTTGCAAACATGGTGAAAACAGAAGTGAACACGGTGAAAGAGCCGCCAAAGCCGTCATCCATTCATACCATATTCAATAAGCTCAAAATCAAAGATAAAGAAAAATCCTGTACAGTTAGAGAAAGCTAGTATTTTATAAACAGGGGAACAAAAATTTTAGTGCCTGAGATTTCTTACCAAAAACCGAAGAGGCTAGAAGACAGTGGACCTTTTTGAAATGCTTTAAAAAGTAAAACAAAATAGTCAACTCAGAATCATATCTAGTGAAAATACTCGTCAGGGGTGACAACAAAATAAAGACATTCTCAGGTGAAGGAAAACTAAAAGAAATCAGCACTAGCAAACATACTTTAAAAGAAATGCTAAAAGTGGTTCTTTGGCTGAACTCGTATTAGAGCAAAATGTGGAACTTCAGGAATAAAGGAACAGTAACACAATGGTAAATATGAAAGATTATTTTTCTCCTCTTAGGATCTTTAAAATATGTATAACTGTTGAAAAAAATGCAATGCATTTTAGATGGTTTTTCAGTGTACTGCCGATATAACGCTCAAATATAGCATAAATGTTTTGCATGAAGTAGTCAAATCTTAACTCTAAACAGACGGTGAAAGTTCAAATGTGTATATAGCAATCCCTGGAGCAGCTCCTAAAAAATAATGCAAATAGATCAACCCAAAAAGTTAACAGAGAAATAAAATGTATTACTGAAAATATACTCAGATAACCTAAAAGAATGTAGGATAAAAGAAAAACAGGGGCAAAGAGTAGAGGAGAGAAAAGAAAACAACAAAGGTCAAAATTACATGGCAGACATATATCCAAAAATAGCAAAATTATATGAAATGTAAATGTGATAAATATACAAGTTAAACACATGGCTGTCAGATTAGATAAAAAAGAGACACCTATGTGCTGTCTACAATAAATACATATATAATTACATAATTTTAAGTAAAAGGGTGAAAAATATATCACATAAACACCCTCTTCAAAAGCTGGTATGGCTATGTTTACACCAGACGAAACAGACTTTAGAAGAAAAAAACATTACCCAGTACAAAAGTGGGGTGTTACATAATGATAAAAAGATCAATTCACTAAGAAAATGTAACGATATGAAATGTGTATGAATGTTGCAAAATAATCAAGGCAAAAACTTGAAGAATTTGAAAAAGAAAAAAGACAAATCCACACTTATAGATCCTTGAACACTCCTTTCTCAATAACTGACAGAACAGGAAAACATAAAATTGGCAAGAATATAAAAGATCTAAGCAACGCTATCTAACAACTCAACCTAACATATTTATTGGACACTCGAAGAAACTGTCAGAAAGAAAGCAGAAAAACCTCCAACCACCTGAAAAGTAAATTAAATAAAACACTTATAAATGACACATCAATACAAAGAGATACTCTCAGGAAAATTAGGAAATATTTTGAACTGAATAAAAATAAAATAACATCAAAATTTGTGTGATGCATTTAAAACAATGCTTAAATGAAATTCATAGCATTAAAAGTTTACATTAGAAAAAATAAAGGTCTCAAATCAATAATCAGTTTCTACTGTAAGAAACTTGAAAAAGAAGAACAAATTAGGGCGCCTGGGTGGCTCAGTTGGTTAAGCGACTGCTTTCAGCTCAGGTCATGATCCTGGAGTCTCAGGATCAAGTCCCGCATCAGGCTCCCTGCTCAGCAGGGAGTCTGCTTCTCCCTCTGACCCTTCCCCCTCTCATGTGCTCTCTCTCTCAAATAAATAAATAAATAAAATTTAAAAAAAATCCTCAACTTCCTTTAAAAAAAAAAAAGAAGAACAAATTAAATCTAAGGCAACCAAAAATGAATAATGATAAAAACAGAAATAAATAAAAGGAAAACTGAAAATATCTAGAGAAATTCTCTGAAACCAATAGCTAGTTTTTTTTTTTAAAGATCAATAAATTGATTAACCTTTAGCCAGATACAGCTCACCATGATCAGGATTGAAAGTGGGAAATCACTACAGAATCTGCAACTATTTTTTTTTTTTTATACGATTGATTTAATTTTTTTTCAGCAGGAGAAAAAAGAATAAAGTTACAAGATTCTTTTAATATTTTCATAATGTTAAAACTAAACTTGAGCTCTAGGCTATGTGTGCAATTAAATCTAAAAGAGAATCTGCAACTATTAAAAAGATAATAAAAATAGGCAAGATGGCAGAGGAGTAGGAGACCTAGATTTCGTCTGGTCTCAGGAATTCAGCTGAATAGGGATCAAACCATTCTGAACACCTACGAACTCAACAGGAGATCAAAGAGGAGAGTAGCAACAACTATCTGAACAGAGAAGCGACCACTTACTGGAAGGTAGGACGTGCGGAGAAGTGAATCCGAGGCGATATTCGGGAGGATAGACGGCGGGGGAGGGGCCTCCGCCGGCCGCTTCTGGCAAGTGATAGAGTCGCGGAGCACAAAATCAGAACTGTTAGAAGTCGGCTCCGCTGAGGGACGTCGCTGCAGTGGCTAAGCGGGAGGTGGAATCCTCCCGGGACAGTGTGGTCTCAGGACCCTTGGGGTCACAGAAAGACTGGGGGAGCCTGAGTGCGCCAGAGCTCCCAGGTATCGGAGCGGGGAAGCCGGCTGCAGAGACAGAGCCGAGGCGCGGGCTCTCAGCTCGGGGTTGCCATAAACTGTGATCCACGGCCCAGTCGGGCCACTGCTCCTGCAGCAGGGACCCAACAAATGGCAGATCCGGGGAGACTCCCCTCCCTCCCCCGGGAGGAGCGGCGCGGGAGTGCACCGCAGGGATCTGCTGGGTTTGGAGACTCCACACGGGGTCGGGTGCCAGAGATAGCAACACTCGGTCACAGGCCGGGTGAGCACGGAGTGCGGCCAGAGACCGGGGACAAGGGAGTGACTGCTTTTCTCTGTGGGCGCACTGAGGAGCGGGGCCCCGAGTTCTCAGCTCCTCCGGGTGGAGATTGGGAGGCCACCATTTTAGCCCTGGTCCTCCAAGGCTGTACGGAGAGCTTGCAGGGAACAAAATCTCCTGAGATCAAACCCGAGCAGCTTGCTTAGCCCGGACCGACAAGGGCAGGGCAATTCAGCCTCCGGCAAAGACATTTGGAAACCACAGCAACAGGCCCCTCCCCCAGAAGATCAGCACAAACAGCCAGCAAGCCAAGACCAAGTTTACCGATCAAGGAGAACGGGAAAACTCCAGCGCTAGGGGAATACTGCACATAGAATTCATGGCTTTTTTTCACCATGATTCATTAGTTCATCAAAGTTAATTTTTTGTTAACTGTTTTTTTTCTTTTTCCCTTTTTCAACCAACATCTTATCAATCTCTTTTTAAAAAAAAAAAAAACATTTTTTTTTTCATTTTTAGAGTCATATTTTATCCCTTCATAATAGTTGCCCTTATTTTTGGCATATATATATATAAGTTGTTCTCTCTTTAAAGTTTTGAGATGCAGTTTCTTCTAACATATAAAAGTATACCCTAGATCACTAGTGTATGGCTCTGTTCTAGTCTCCTGCCTGATCACATTCTCTCCCTTTTTTCTTTTTGTTTTTTTAAATCTTCTTTCTTTTTTAAAACAACTTCTTATCTTATCAAGTCCTTTTATAAAATCTTTTATAATTTTCATCTTTACAGTCATCTTCTATCCCTTCATTGTATCAACCCTTATTTTGTACATATATGTCTTTCTTCCTGTAAAATTTTAGGAGGCACTTTCTTCTAACAGACCAAAATACGCCCAAAATCTAGTGTGTGGCACTGATCTATGCACTAGCCTGATCATATTTGATCACATTCTGCTTTTTTTGTATTGTTCTGTTTTTGTTTTTATCTTTTTGTTTCTTTTCTTTTTTTTTCCTCTTTCTTTGTTCTTTCTTTCCCTTTCTTTTCCCCTGGTTTCAGGTCTTTTCTGATTTGTATACAGTATATTTGCTGGGGACGTTGTAAACCTGTCAGCATTTTGTTCTCTCATTCAAGTATTCTCCTCTGGACAAAATGACAAGACGAAAAAATCACCTCAGCAAAAAGAACAAGAGGTAGTACCGTCAGCCAGGGACCTACTCAATACGGACATTAGTACGATGTCGGACCTAGAGTTCAGAATCATAACTTTAAAGATACTAGCTGGGCTTGAAAAAAGTGTGGAAGTTATTAGAGAAAACCTTTCTGGAGAAATAAAAGAACTAAAATCTAACCAAGTCGAAATCAAAAAGGCTATTGATGAGGTGCAATCAAAAATGGGGGCACTAACTGCTAGGATAAATGAGGCAGAAGAGAGAATCAGTGATATAGAAGACCAAATGATGGAAAATAAAGAGGCTGAGAAAAAGAGGGAGAAACAACTACAGGATCACGAGGGCAGAATTCGAGAGATAAGTGATACGATAAGATGAAACAACATTAGAATAATTGGGATCCCAGAAAAAGAAGAAAGAGAGAGAGGGGCAGAAGGTATATTGGAGCAAATAATAGCAGAGAACTTCCCTAATGTGAGGAAGGAAACAGGCATCAAAATCCAGGAGGCACAGAGAACCCCTCTCAAAATCAATAATAATAGGTCAACACCCCGACATATAATAGTAAAACTTACGAGTCTCAGAGACAAAGAGAAAATCCTGAAAGCAGCTCGGGAGAAGAGATATGTAACTTACAATGGTAAAAATATTAGATTGGCAACAGACCTATCCACAGAGACCTGGCAGGCCAGAAAGGACTGGCAAGATATCTTCAGAGCACTAAACGAGAAAAATATGCAGCCAAGAATACTATATCCAGCTAGGCTGTCATTGAAAATAGAAGGAGAGATAAAAAGCTTCCAGAACAAACAAAAATTAAAGGAATTTGCAAACACGAAACCAGCCCTCCAAGAAATATTGAAAGGGGTCCTCTAAGCAAAGAGAGAGCCTAAAAGCAGCAAAGATCAGAAAGGAACACAGACAACATACAGTAACAGTCACCTTACAGGCAATACAATGGCACTAAATTCATACCTTTCAATAGTTACCCTGAGTGTAAATGGGCTAAATGCCCCAATCAAAAGACACAGGCTATCAGATTGGATTAAAAAACAAGACCCATCGATATGCTGTCTGCAAGAGACTCATTTTAGACCCAAAGACACGCCCAGATTGAAAGTGAGGGGGTGGAAAACCATTTACCATGCTAATGGACACCAAAAGAAAGCTGGGGTGGCAATCCTTATATCAGACAAATTAGATTTTAAAACAAAGACTGTAATAAGAGATGAAGAAGGACACTATATCCTACTTCAAGGGTCTATCCAACAAGAAGATCTAACAATTGTAAATATCTATGCCCCGAACATGGGAGCAGCCAATTATATAAGGCAATTAATAACAAAAGCAAAGAAACACATTGACAACAATACAAAAATAGTGGGGGACTTTAACACCCCCCTAACTGAAATGGACAGATCATCTAAGCAAAAGATCAACAAGGAAATAAAGACTTTAAATGACACACTGGACCAAATGGACTTCACAGACATATACAGAACATTCCATCCCAAAGCAACGGAATACACATTCTTCTCTAGTGCCCATGGAACATTCTCCAGAATTGATCACATCCTAGGTCACAAATCAGGTCTCAACCGGTACCAAAAGATTGGGATCATTCCCTGCATATTTTCAGACCACAATGCTTTGAAACTAGAACTCAATCACAAGAGGAAAGTCGGAAAGAACTCAAACACATGGAGGCTAAAGAGCATCCTACTAAAAATGAATGGGTGAACCAGGAAATTAAGAAGAATTAAAAAAATTCATGGAAACCAATGAAAATGAAAACACAACTGTCCAAAATCTTTGGGATACAGCAAAGGCAGTCCTGAGAGGAAAGTATATAGCAATACAAGCCTTTCTCAAGAAACAAGAAAGGTCTCAAATACACAACCTACCCCTACACCTAAAGGAGCTGGAGAAAGAACAGCAAATAAAGCCTAAACCCAGCAGGAGAAGAGAAATAATAAAGATCAGAGCAGAAAGCAATGAACTAGAAACCAAAAGAACAGTAGAACAGATCAACGAAACTAGGAGCTGGTTCTTTGAAAGAATTAACAAGATTGATAAACCCCTGGCCAGACTGATCAAAAAGAAAAGAGAAATGACCCAAATCAACAAAATCATGAATGAAAGAGGAGAGATCACAACCAACACCAAAGAAATACAAACAATTGTAAGAACATATTATGAGCAACTCTATGCCAGCAAATTAGATAACCTGGAAGAAATGGGTGCATTCCTAGAGATGTATCAACTACCAAAACTGAACCAGGAAGAAATAGAAAACCTGAACAGACCTATAACCACTAAGGAAATTGAAGCAGTCATCAAAAATCTCCCAAGAAACAAAAGCCCAGGGCCAGATGGCTTCCCAGGGGAATTCTATCAGACATTTAAAGAAGAATTAATACCTATTTTCCTGAAAATGTTCCAAAAAATAGAAATGGAAGCAAAACTTCTAAATTCATTTTATGAGGCCACCATTA
The DNA here is from genome assembly GCF_009762305.2 of Zalophus californianus. Classification (NCBI taxonomy): domain Eukaryota; kingdom Metazoa; phylum Chordata; class Mammalia; order Carnivora; family Otariidae; genus Zalophus; species Zalophus californianus. The sequence goes on from NC_045600.1 coordinate 20,101,724, forward strand.
CCTTGATCCCAAAACCAAAGATCCCATCAAAAAGGAGAATTACAGACCAATATCCTTGATGAACATGGATGCAAAAATTCTCACCAAAATACTAGCCAATAGGATCCAACAGTACATTAAAAGGATTATTCACCACGACCAAGTGGGATTTATCCCTGGGCTGCAAGGCTGGTTCAACATCCGTAAATCAATCAACGTAACACAATACATTAACAAAAGAAAGAACAAGACTCATATGATCCTCTCAATAGATGCAGAAAAAGCATTTGACAAAGTACAGCATCCTTTCTTGATCAAAACTCTTCAGAGTATAGGGATAGAGGGTACATACCTCAATATCATAAAAGCCATCTACGAAAAACCTACAGCGAATATCATTCTCAATGGGGAAAAGCTGAGAGCTTTTCCCCTAAGGTCAGGAACACGGCAGGGATGTCCACTCTCACCACTGCTATTCAACATAGTATTAGAAGTCCTAGCCACAGCAATCAGACAACAAAAAAATCAAAGGCATCCAAATCGGCAAAGAGGAAGTCAAACTCTCACTCTTTGCAGATGATATGATACTTTATGTGGAAAACCCAAAAGACTCCACCTCAAAACGGCTAGAACTCATACAGGAATTCAGTCAAGTAGCAGGCTATAAAATCAATGCACAGAAATCAGTGGCATTCCTATACACCAACAACAAGACAGAAGAGAGACAAATCAAGGAGTCGATCCCATTCACAATTGCACCCCAAACCATAAGATACCTAGGAATAAATTTAACCAAAGAGGCAAAGGATCTGTACTCAGAAAACTGTAAAATACTCATGAAAGAAACTGAAGAAGACACAAAGAAATGGAAAAACGTTCCATGCTCATGGATTGGGAGAACCAACATTGTGAAGATGTCAATGCTACCTAGAGCAATCTACACATTCAATGCAATCCCCATCAAAATACCATCCACTTTTTTCAAAGAAATGGAACAAATAATCCTAAAATTTGTATGGAACCAGAAGAGACCCCGAAAAGCCAGAGGAATATTGAAAAAGAAAAGCAAAGCTGGCGGCATCACAATTCCGGACTTCCAGCTCTATTACAAAGCTGTCATCATAAAGACAGTATGGTACTGGCACAAAAGCAGACCCATAGATCAATGGAACAGAATCGAGAGCCCAGAAATGGACCCTCAACTCTATGGTCAACTTATCTTTGACAAAGCAGGAAAGAATGTCCAGTGGAAAAAAGACAGTCTCTTCAACAGATGGTGTTGGGAAAATTGGACAGCCACATGCAGAAGAATGAAACTGGACCATTTCCTTACACCACACACAAAAATAGACTCCAAATGGTTGAAAGACCTAAACATGAGACAGGAGTCCATCAAAACCCTAAAGGAGAACACAGGTAGCAACCTCTTCGACCTCAGCCACAGCAACTTCTTCCTAGAAACATCACCAAAGGCACGGGAAGCCAGGGCAAAAATGAACTATTGGGATTTCATCAAGATAAAAAGCTTTTGCACAGCAAAAGAAACAGTCCACAAAACCAAAAGACAACCGACAGAATGGGAGAAAATATTTGCAAATGATATATCAGATAAAGCGCTAGTATCCAAAATCTATAAAGAACTTATCAAACTCAACACCCAAAGAACAAATAATCCAATCAAGAAATGGGCAGAAGACATGAACAGACATTTTTCCAAAGAAGACATCCAAATGGCCAACAGGCACATGAAAAAGTGCTCAACATCGCTCGGCATCAGGGAAATCCAAATCAAAACCTCAATGAGATACCACCTCACACCCGTCAGAATGGCTAAAATTAACAAGTCAGGGAACGACAGATGTTGGCGGGGATGTGGAGAAAGGGGAACCCTCCTACACTGTTGGTGGGAATGCAAGCTGGTGCAACCCCTCTGGAAAACAGTATGGAGGTTCCTCAAACAGTTGAAATTAGAGCTACCGTTCGATCCAGCAATTGCACTACTGGGTATTTACCCCAAAGATACAAATGTAGGGACCCGAAGGGGTACGTGCACCCCAATGTTTATAGCAGCAATGTCCACAATAGCCAAACTGTGGAAAGAGCCAAGATGTCCATCGACAGATGAATGGATAAAGAAGAGGTGGTATATATACACAATGGAATATTATGCAGCCATCAAAAGGAATGAGATCTTGCCATTTGCAACGACGTGGATGGAACTGGAGGGTGTTATGCTTAGTGAAATAAGTCAATCAGAGAAAGACATGTATCATATGACCTCACTGATATGAGGAATTCTTAATCTCAGGAACAAACTGAGGGTTGCTGGAGTGGTTGGGGGTGGGAGGGATGGGGTGGCTGGGTGATAGGCATTGGGGAGGGTATGTGCTAGGGTGAGCGCTGTGAATTGTGTAAGACTGTTGAATCACAGATCTGTACTTCTGAAACAAAAAACGCAACATATTTTAAGAAAAAAGAAAAAGAAGAAGATAGCAGGAGAGGAAGAATGAAGGGGAGTAAGTCAGAGGGGGAGACGAACCAGGAGAGATGATGGACTCTGAAAAACAAACTGAGGTTTCTAGAGGGGAGGAGGGTAGGGGGATGGGTTAGCCTGGTGATGGGTATTAAAGAGGGCACATTCTGCATGGAGCACTGGGTGTTATGAACAAACAATGAATCATGGAACACTACACCAAAACAAATGATGTAATATATGGTGATTAACATAACAATAAAAATTTAAAAAAGATAATAAAAATACTAAAAGCAACTCTGTGCTCATAAATTATACAACAAAGATAAAATGGAGTAAGTGATTGAAAGAAACACACTGTTTAACTCCAGAAGAAAGATAGTTTGAATTATCTTTTTTTAAAGATTTTTTAAATTCATTTGAGAGGTAGAATGAGCGAGAGAGAAAGAGAATGAGAGAATGAGAGAACATGAGCAGGGGGAGGAGCAGAGGAGAGGGAGCGGGAGAAGCAGATCAATTCTATGAATTGTTTAAAAAAGAAATAATACCAAATCTGCACAATCTTTTTTTAAAAAATAGAAGAACATAGGACACTTCCCAACTTACTTATGAGGCCAGTATTACCCTGGTGTCAAAACTCAACAAAGATACAATGACATAGAGAAAGCACAGACTAATACCATTCAGGAAGATAGCACCAAATAGTCTCAATAAATCCAGAAATCTATTAAAAATTAATACATCATGACTAAACTGAGTTTATACTGGGACTACAAGACAATTTACCATTTAAAATCAATCAATGAAAGTCACAAGCTAAAGAAGAAAAAGCATATGGTCAGCTCAATAGAGAAAAATCATTTGCCAAATTCAAAATACATTCATGGTAAAAACTAGGAAGAGAAAAAAGCATCATTAACCTTGTAAGGATTATCTACAGAAAGCTTTAGATAACATCAGACATAATGATGAAAGACTTAATGTTTTGTGGGGGTTTTTTTGTTGTGTTTTGGGGGTTTTTTCCCTCTAAGATTGGTAATAAGGCAAGGATCTCCATACTCAACACTTACTCAACATCATGCTGGAAGTTCTAGACAGATCAATAACTTATGACAAAGAAGTAAGAACACACAGATTTGGAGTGAAGAAATAAAACTGTCTTTACTAGTTGACAATGCTTTGTTGAAAAACCTGAAGAAATGTACAAAAACTATTCTAGAACATCATATAAGTGTATTTAACAAGGACATAAGATACAAGATCAATATATAAAAATCAACTGCATGTGTAATGCACATCTCATAGTGCCTTACAGAGTAGGGTCTAATTAAAATGCCTGTGGCTTTAAGCAACATAAACTAGACATTTAATTTGACCTAAATATTAGCATCCAGTAGCCAACATTTAAAAAATTATGTGATGATATAATTTTAAGACACGATTTTAAAGGTGAATCTAGATAGGAGGGTTACTATGTTTATCTCTGGGGACAGTGATTGTTGGTAACTTTTTATTTTATACTTTGTTGTATTCTTTATGTATGACAAAGAGAAAGAACACTAATTAAAGAAATTATGAAATTGGTTGTCTCATAATATTTTGAAGACAGCGAGATGTCCATTTTTCCAATACCTTACTGTTTAGAGCATGTTTAAAAAAATAATATGTCAAATACATGATGACATTAGATCTGTTTGATAAATTTTGCTCATTGTCAAATCTGTTCCATGCAAAATACTGGGAAATTTTGTTCGAAGAAATTGTGATTCAAGGAAGAATAAGGCATAGCTATTGTCCAGTAAGTCTCAAATACTTGTGGGTAGATGGACAGGTGCAAACACTTGTCAGTCTGTATTAAAAAAGTTCAAACACTAGCTACTGATCATTGGATTCAGATATAAACAAATTTGATCTAAAGTTATCATGGAAAATAGTCTTTTTTTTAAAACTGTAGTTTAGTCATGAATACTCATCCCTGCTGGGAACTTAAGAGTGTGAGAATAGAACATTTCATAAAAAGCAGGAAGAAATTCTTTCTACAGATAACCTAAAGATCTCACCTGAAAGTTCAAATCAAATGCAATCTGACTTAGATCTAAAGATACTTAATTTTATAAACTGTCTCATGTTTTGCTGATTGAAACAGTCGTTTTAATAGGACAAAAAACAACTAAAAATAAATCCTGGCACAAAGAAAGGAAAACTAAGAACAAAAGAAAAACAGGAAAAAAAAAAAAAAGATGAGCTTTTTGCCCCTTCTGATTCCCATCCTCCAAAACAGTGAAAGAGATCAAAGAAAGAATGTCTTCTTTGGGACCAACAATCAAGCAAGCAAGCAATCAAGCATAATTTCATACAAACAACTGATATCAAATTGAAAACTCAAAAGGATTTCAGAGGTGTTTTATAATGTGCAGTTCCACTAGCAACACACATTGGACCAGCTATGCTTTCCTTCTACATATTTATTGTTTATTTAGATGGGTTTAGTTTTTTTTTTCCCCTCTCTCTCTGTTTGCTTCTCTTATGCTAACTCAGTATGTCTTCATTATTATTTAGCAATGGGGAGAGTGGAACTATCTTTAATTGAAAACAGAAACCCTGTTTTTCCTTTTCCATATGTTTATATTTTAAAATTCAAAAATCCAGTACAAAATTTAAAAGAACCTCTATTCTTAATCTTTACAAATCACATCCCATTACAAAGCTAGAAAAGTTAGAATGACAACAACAACAAAAAGTTTGTATAAGTTTCTGAAGCCTCATCAAATGGTTTTATTGTTTGAAAGAACATCTTCAATGTAGCCAAATTCCACAACAAAAAACAAATTTAGACTTAATGGTTGTCAAAATCCATATGACTTGAAGTCCTCTCTGAGGAACACAATGGATAGTATCCAAGTTGTAAGTTAACTGAGTATTATTTGATAGTGATACCCATGAGAAATACTCCATTTTGTGCATTTCTCAAGGCTATGTACAATGCTGAGCATTTAGTACTTGCTTAAATACTGTAATGGATTTATTTCATAATGCACCACATGGTGGCTTAAAATCTCTACAGGGTCTTAGAATTTGTGATTTTTACACAAGATTTCAAGTATGTGGGCATGCATGCAAATATACATGTGGTTTGCTGGCATGTACTTTTGCTGATGTTTCTGGGTTGATCTGTTATTGGCTAATGAATGACTACTCATGTCAAGCAGCTGGGTGGTCATAACTCTAGATGATCCTCCTGCAGCTGCTCCTCCATGCTGTTCCCTGTCAGAGCAGAGGAAACTTTGAGAGGTGATGTTCCCTTTAAAACTCTTCTCAGAGCCTGGGTGGCTCAGATGGTTAGGTGTCTGCCTTCGGCTCAGGTCATGATCTCAGGGTCTTGGGATCGAGCCCCACATCAGGCTGCCTACTCAGCCGGAAGACTGCTTCTCTCTCTCCCTCTACTACTCCTCCCTGCTTGTACTCTCTCACTCTCTCTGTCGAATAAACAAATAAAATCTTTAAATAAATAAATAAATAAAACTCTTCTCCAAGTTCAAACAACAGATACTTTCAGGATATCCTGATGAGCAGGGCTTTTTAAGACTACATGCAGAAATAAACACTGGGAGCCTCCCAGACGCCAAGGCTCTTGAAAGCTGGGAACATCTTTTAGTGTTGTTCAGGATACATGTGCTACTCCACAGATACAGTGATTCTAGGGACACACCAAATACTCTTAAGACACATGAACACAGAAGGCTCCTTTTGTAATTACTTTTGATGAGAGAATATGCTTTTTGCATGTGTCATCATATTCTGTTTGAGTTTAACAAGGGATTACATTATTACCACAAATCTAAGAACCAGGTACTACTGTTATCTCATTGCTCTTTTACAAATTAGGTAACTGAGATTTGCTTAGAGAGTTTAAGGAATTTTCCCATAATCACACAGGTAGTAATTGATAAAGCTGGGTTTTCAACCAGGGTCTCTCAAATATTAAATCATATGCTCTATCTTGCCTTCCAACTAAACACTGTGTAGTTAACTTGTGGTCAAAGATATGCATGGGAGCCATGTTACTAAACAGATAACTGTCAATGGAAATAGCATTGAATAGAATGAAGGGCTAGCAAAACATGTCCATATTTATGAATTTGCAGATTTTTTGACATAGCCCATCTAAATATCAGGAATCACAGTGTGCCTGGGTGGCTCAGTTGGCTAAGTGACTCTTAATTTCAGCCTAGGTCATGATCTCAGGTTTGTGAAATCGAACCCTGCTTGAAGCCTGCTTAAGATTCTCTATCTTCCTCTCCTTCTGCCCCCACCCCCGCAAAATACACACACACACACACACACACACACACACACATATTTATTAGGGATCTCCTAGAGCCCCTTTCTTCTCAAGTTTCTTTGGAAACAAATCTGTTTTCTTAAAATTACAAGATATGCACATTGGCTTAAAAATGGTTTTATAATGCTTTAAATTTAACTACATGGGTCTTGGCCATGAGAGTATATTCATGGGATGTATTAACATGATGTGTAACATGAACAGTTTGTTTTACATCAGTTTGAAATAGTGAGCTCTTTCCCATACTCTCACTAATTTACTTAATCTAGCCCACTGTGAATTAGATATTCTGTGTGGGTATCTCAGAGGTACCTCAAATTCATTGTGTCTAGATCTGAACTTTTCCCCAATCTAAATAGATTCTCTTGTTTCTTCTCTTCCAATAAACAGCATTGTCCACCCCAAAGTCCAAGCCAGAAATCAGGCACTGCTTTCGGCCCTTCCTTCTTCCTCATTCTTCAGATCCACTCATGAAGACCAGTTGATTCTACCTCATAAGAACAGTCAAGTTTTTGGGGGGATGGGGTAACTGGGTGATGGACTTTAAGGAGGGCACATGATGTAATGAGCACTGGGTGTTATGTAAGATTGATGAATCACTGAACTCTACCTCTGAAACTAATAATACACTATATGTTAATTAATTGTATTTAAATAAATTTAAAAAGAACAGTCAAGTCTTGTCTTCCACCAATCTAATAGTACAAAAGGCAAAAATTACAAATGACAGAAATTATGCATTTGGAGAAGTGGAGAATCTGAGTTTGACCAAATGAACAAAGTTTACCTTTTTCATCTCACTCTCATTTTGGAGCATAAATACTTATTGCTTGGAGTGGCATTTGAAGTTGCCCAAAGATTTAAATTGTTCTATCTTTCTGTAGTACTCTTTCTTCCTTTACTACATTTTCTCTTTTTCTTTGGCTAAACACATATATTTGAATGTGTGTAAGTTAAATGAGTACATAGATTTATTTCTGCACCTTTATGACCCCATCCTTAATCCAGGCCACCATCTTTTTGACTGGATTATAAAAGCTACCCAAATGGACTCTACCTTCCTGATTTTGTCCCTTCATATTTATTCTCTAGACTGTAGCCAGCATGATATTTCTAAAATACAAGTAGATTCATATCAGTCTCCATGCTCCAAATCCTCTCCTTAGACAAAATGAATATTTTTGCATTGCTTCCAAGTCTGCAAATTATGATACCCTAATGTGCTAGTGTCCGTCCCAAACATCTCCCAGTGCATCAAATATTTCTGTGTACTGCCCTATCCCCAAGTATAATCTATGCTTAGGCTTACTGAATCTTTGACATGTTCTTGAATGAGATATAGACTTATTTGGGGTATTCTTACACATTCTGTCCTGTCTGCAATGATTACACTATACTCTCGTGCTAGATACCTCTATCCTTTGCACTGCGGAGTGCTTCCAGAGCGTGGCCTGTTTAGATTATATCAATAGTCCCAATGCCTTCTGGAGTCCAGCTGGGCTTGGTCAAAGAGGAGCAGCACCAGAAAATTAGAGGGAGGAGATTAATGACAGAGCCTTTAACCTTCTGGCTTCTTTTTTGCATGGTGACCACTACTCTGTACTTTGACTGTAGGGCTCTGGTTCCATAAGAAGGCATTCTTCAGAAAATACCCCCTCCTCTTGTCCTTTCACACCTACAAGCATTCATGAAGCCCCACTCTTACTAGTACTGAGGTACCATACTATTCCTGTAGTTTTCCTACACCATGCTCACATTTTATATATATCCCTCTATAAACTTTCCTTAAATTTTTCCTTTTTGTAGATACTACCCATTTTCTTTTGGGCCCTGACTAATACAAACAACCCTGCCCTTCCCCCACCACTACCACTGCCACTAGTCCATTGGCTGATCATGCTCATCCTTTGGTTCTTAGTGTAAATGTCTCTTTCCTTGAGCATTCTTCTTAACCCTAAGCCTTGGTAAGGTATTCCTTTGTTTCTCACATAATACTATGTACTTTTCTCTGACATATCACTTACAGTTTTCTATTATCTCCTATTAATTTTTTCTTCTTCCCAAGCACAGTTAGCCCCACAAAAGTAGATATCTCCCTACATTGTTAATGTAGGCATGGCATACAGAGAGACATCATAGCACCTGAAGTCCCAACCACTAAGGTTCAAATTCAGCTCTGCCATGTTCTTGCTCTATGAATGTGGAATATACTGCTTAATATGTCCAAGCCTCAATTTTATCATCTTTAATGTAAGGATTATTTACTTCATAATGAAATTGGCAGATACCACAAGTTGATGCTTAGAAAATTCTTAATGTAATGCCTGACAATTAAGAAATGCTTAATAAACGTTTGGTATTAGTATTATTACTATAGTGCTTCCTAAATAACTGCAAATATAAAAAGAATGTATTTATTTAATTTCATGATTATCTGAAAATTAGGCCACTCTCAAAATGGCACGAATACAACAAATTGTTTTGCTATGATCTCCACTCATTAAAATTAGTAGTTATATTCTTAAATCACCTATATTTATTTTTCAAAGACACCAACCTTGTGATTTTTTAAATACATAATTATAAATAAAATATAAAATATAAACTAACCCCCTTTACCCTCTTTGTTTCTCATGACTTGCAGAAGGATGTGAAATTGATTCTACATTCATTCTGAGAGGAAATGGTTTTAAAATAAATCTAGAATTTAAGCACAACTTGTCTTCCATGCATTTCAGTAATTCGAGTAAAGGTATGGGTCTTAGAGTAGTATATTCTTTAAAAGGAGTACTTTGGGGACCCTGATCCTGGGTCCTGGGATCAAGCCCCACATTGGGTTCCCCGCTCAGTGGGAAGCCTGCTTCTCCCTCTTCCACTCCCCCTGCTTATGTTCCCTCTCTTGCTGTCTCTCTTTCTGTCAAATAAATAAATAAAATCTTAAAAAAATAATAAAAGGGGTACTTTTTTCCACAGGGAAAATCAGATCCTAAGTACTAAGAAGTCCAGTTAGTTGGCTTCTGTCATCAGAGAACTTTACCCAAGTATACTAGAGCCTCCAAGGGCCTCTACTAGGGTAAATACCCTTTAAAAATAACCTGGGAGTGAAGTAACCGATTTATAGGCAATAGCTCATGGAGAACAAATATTGGATAGAGATTCTGCAGGGGAAATTTAGGAAAGCTCAATGTAATTGTCCTTTTCTGAATTTTCATAGTGTGTTGACTGACCCTAAGTAAAAATCTCTTCAACACCTTCTACTTCCTTTCCTAATCCAAGTGACTAGTTTATCTCAGTCCAGTTGAGCTGATTTTTCAAGTTCATTTCAAGAGAAAAGAATCAAATGACTTTCCCACAGCTCAGTTGGAGAACCACTGTAGTAGAGAAGACAGTGACATACAGTTTTCTGGGAGTTAAGGACAATCTTTGAAATGGAAAATGATAGAAGAGAAAAAAAGAGCTAAATAATATCCACATAGCATGTCTACTAAAAAGAGTTTTATCTTTAGCCAAAGGGTTGGTCATGATGTGAGCTTCATCTGTTACAATAGCGACCTCAAGAGAAATAAAAATGTACCTGAAGTAGAATTATTTTGCTCTATCTTCGATTTGTACAGAAAAAAAACTTACCCAGCCCTTTGTAGAAAATGAACTTCAGTATCAATCACTCTAACTACCAGCTATAACCTAAATCCTACTGTAATTAATTAGTCTTAAAATATTAAATATGATCAAATTTCTTTGGAATTGTTTCCTGTGGGAATAAAAGCCTGCAGATTTATCCACATCAAGGGCAGACAGAGACATTTAGAATCTTTGCTATTTTGGCAGAAATTGTCAAATGACAATAATCTTGAACAATATTGCAGCCATTTCTCATCCTGTAGGGTCAAAGTTACAGGCGAACTATGAAAAGTTTAAAAATCATTTTTAAGTTTTTCTTCCATCAGCTGAAAGGCAAGTAATAAGATCACCCTTGGTGACAAAACAAAAACCATAGCCTCATCCAACACTTGCTTCTGTCCTGTTTAACCCACAATATTAAAGGTAAGAGTGCTGCTGACTTTAGAAGTACAATATAACAGCCGTTCATTAGATCCTGGAAATAGAGTTGGGTTTTTTGTCAAGGTGGGTCACCTGGATCATAAAAGACACTGACAGATGTGTCAGTCAAGTGAAATTGCAAAGATGAGTTCTAATTCTTTCTTCCACCCAGAGACCTCTTTTAGTATTAAGGTCACTGAGCAGTTCCATCTCTGGGTGAGAATTACCAGGTTTATTCTGTCTCTTCACCTCTCACCTCCTGAAAAGTTTTGGCTTTAAAATATGTGATGTTAATGTCATCTTTTTTAAGGTTTGCATTTTGTTGAAGTTGGACTTGAAGCTCAATGGATTTATGATAAAGCTATGTTTTTGATGACTAAGAAGAAACAGATACATTGAAGATATCAGCAGAAGACTAGCTTGTTAATTTTTATTTATTTTTTAATTTTTTAAAGATTTTATTTATTTATTTGATAGAGAGAGACAGCAAGAGAGGGAACACAAGCAGCGGGAATGGGAGATGAAAAGGCAGGCCTCCCATGGAGCAGGGAGCCTGATACGGGGCTCGATCCCAGGACCCTGGGATCAAGACCTGAGCCAAAGGCAGATGCTCAACGACTGAGCCACCCAGGTGCCCTTAGCTTGTTAATTTTAAAGAAAATTCAAACACATCACATGTACAGACACGCACACACACACACAAGCACACATAGCCCATGTGCTTGTCAACTACTCCACATCCAGTGTGTTCTTCCATAAAACAAGAGGCTAATTTGTCCATCTTGCTTCTCTGTCACAGACTTTTGTTGGAATGAAGAATACCACAACTGGATTTGATTGACTGTCCCCTGAAGTACAGTTGTACTTGAAAAAGTAACGAATAGCTTAATTCTCTTCCAACATATTTTATTAAGTTATCTTTGGGCTTATATCCAGACAGTTTAATGACATAAGCTATTTGTGCTGTTCTCTGAGAAGAGATATTGATTTGTCCCTGGGTCTTAACTGATGACGTTTGCAATGATTTTTGATTTTGTTTCTTGATACTCTTAATTTGTGTTTGATTTCAAATAGTCTACTAGAATTCATTTATTTTTCATAATTCTAATTTCTTTCATAATTTGATTATGAGTGAATTCATCTCATGATTTGTAAGTTGGGCAATGAAAAGTTAGTTTTATTTAGAAAGGAAAACATAATTAACTCAATTATAAGTTTTATATTCATTATTGCCATCACTATAGTGCATTGTTAACAATTCCACATTCAAGAAATATAGCCTCCGTTTTGTTGAAGGTGTTCACGTAAAAATGAGCATAGCGCTTTCATAGCAAAGTAGACATACTCTAAGTTACATACAGGCAGGATCAGACAGGAAGGAATCTCAAGCAAGAGAGAAATGTTCACCTAAGGGTGATACCACTGAACTCTGACTAATTACATCCTTCATAGGAGCTGATGTAAATATACATATGTTATTTTTTGCTAAGGTCCATAGAATCTCTTACAGTGTTTCAATTTAATGGAATTTAGAAACTTCCTGATTACACTGTAAGCTTTATATATTGAAGAAATATTTATAAGACAAATGAATTGTAATTGAGGAAACAAAGAGGGTAAGTTTCTTGTGCAAGCTAACAGTTGTGTTGATATTGGCAGACGTGTGATTTTTTTCCATCACAAATAGGTATCGTTAAGTTATGTTTTTATATGTTAACTAGTGTTATTCTATGTAAGCAAGGATAAAAGAAAAATGGTGTCTTCATCCTCTCTTAATGCCCTCAGAATCTAATTCTGTGTTTTTGATACAGTAGATGTATTTAAACACTTACTAAATAAGAATGACAGGCTAATTGGATTAAGTAAGGCTCTGTATTCTATCAATGTATTAAAACAGTCCTGTTCCTCTGTTAACATGTTTAAAGTAGCAACTAAGTAAGAGTATTTTTCATGTCTACTAATGTAAATATTTGAAAAACATTGTGAATTCTTGAGTATAGAGCTACCATTGTTCTTTGGGTAAGTTCCTACCCATAGCAGCAACAGTAACTGAAAGAACACCTTCCTTTTCAAAATTTTTCTGTGCTAAAATAACAAAAATAAAAATAAAAATTACCTGATATATTACATTTGAGAGAATTTGAAAAGCTGAATTATCATTGGTTTATGTGGAGTTAGATGTATTTTAATTTGTGTATCAAATTATGATTTCCCTTGATTGCATTGAGTGACCTGTAAATGGCCTTTCTAGAAAGTGCTTACAGATTATAGGTGAAAGATTATAGGTGAAAGATGCAGAATTAAGAATGGTAACTCAATTGAACTAAAGACTGATCTTATTTATGATACACCTTACCACAAACTGCAGTACAAAGAGGAACCATATTAAATTTGGGGATTCTGACCCAGCTCCATAAAGTGAATTTGTACAGTTTTTCTATAATCTTTCATAGATTTGACTCTAAGTTGTTAATTGAGCTACACAAAGAGGAATACCACCTTTCAGCTAAGACATAGAAACTCTACTTTTAGGTGTGCCTTAGTTAGAATCAAGAAGGCCAAGATACTACTTTTAAATGAATTACTATTTTTTGAAAGAAATGTGCAATTCAGATTATACATTTTGTATAAACATTCCCAAAATGCATGCCAAAGCACATGATAAGGAATTTATCCTCCCTCAAGTTGTAAATCTCTAATGGGTAGTAGAAGACATTTCACAATTGTTTACAACGTTGCACATATTTCCTAAAAAAGGACAACAGGAATTCATTATCCCCCTTCCTTCCTCTCCCCTCCCGCCTCTAAATATATATATGGAAATATCTTCACATATCATATATATTGCTATATATAACATATATAAATATATGTATGTGAATTTATATGTCTCTGACTTCCTTTGGTTGATATGTTCACATTCTATAAGACTTTCATTCAAATGTTGCAATGATATTCAACAGAGACCCAGAATCACCATCTTTTTAGCATTCTTTTTACATGAAAGTTTTTCAGGACAAAGAATAAGTGATTGATCTGGAATTTTAACAACTGTGTCTTTACTCCTAGTTTACTTCCCTTTTTTTACTCCTAGTTTCCTACTGAAGATTAGCCAATTCTAAACTTTCTGTTGGATATTTTCTCCCCAATAAAGACTGACATGGATCAGATGTAAGCATTAGCTTTTATATGCTTCTGTATCTCAGCTTTTGAATTCCCCATTTGCCGCCTCATTTGTTGAGTAACTCTCAGAAAATATATTTGGAACTTCATATATCCTATGTTACTCTAAGCATACTCTGTTTCATCTGGACTTACTTTTATTACTAGATCTTCACCAGGTCATAACTTTTGATTGTTAATCATTACATTTATCCTGCTACTGTCTCAAACAACCTAAATTTCACTCTCTTATTCATTTAATATAACTGTTCCACCTTAGAGTAACATCCTAAATTATCATTGCATTTGCTTTCTGTTTCTTGAATGTTCATAGAATGTCAAGTAAGGTAGAGAAACACTCAAAGTTAAGAGAAAATACTTTAAAGAAAAGTCATTTAAGATACAAAACTTTAAAAAACACTTTTAAATAAGAGCATGATGCTGAATATAATTAGAAAAAAAAAAGAGTAGGCAGAAGGGGAAAAAAGATGATAAATGTATGGCAAGAAATAACCAGGTAGCTTTTAGAGAAAGGAAGGGAAATGATCAAAGATATCCCATGTTACAGGTATCATTTTTTTTTTTTTTCTAAAGGCAGTAGCCTGAGACATGTAATTAGGGTAACGTAGCTTCATAAGTGTGCCTTAGCACAACCTGTTACACTTTGACACAAGGCGTCTTGGATCAAACAAAGGTGACTCAGCATTGTGGGTAGGAAAACTGGACTGAGACCAACCCCTGGGGATCTTTCAAGTTCCCTTCATAGAACTGCTCTCAGTAAAGGAGGAATTTTGCCCCACATTTCCATTTCCAGTCTCCCAAATTAGTCTGCATTTCTAGAGCTATATCTGGACTACAAAGGCAGAATTAAAATTACTAGAGATGATAGTTGTCACAGAAAGACAAAAAAGAATAAAATGACTTGAGGATATACTTGGATTATTTTATTTTTTGTAAAAATAAGATTGGAAGAAAGGTGTTGAAATTTACAGGACCTATAATAGAGGATCTTAATCTTAGGAAGAATGAACAGAGTTTGAAAGTATTCCCATAAATTTTATGGAGAATTGAGACAGGTGATGGATATAACCTTAGAAGGATCATGATTGAAAATGAGGTTTTCTTATTGTTGTCCTCCGTTTTCATCACTTTACCTCAGAAAGTTTCATTCTTTTTATGCTTTGCTGATAGTAATAAGGCAGAACATGTTTGAGTTGTGTCTACTAATAAAGCAAACAACAGTATCTGTGGTAGAGAAGAAGCTCATTATCCAAAGTTTATTCAACTACTGGCCTCTGTAAAGCCACCAAAGGGCCAATTAATGTCAAATATGAGAGAGATACATGGACTTCTGGAATCAGAACAGGTCAGTCTATTTGTCAAGCCATAATTGCCAAATAGCAATTGACCTTTAAGCATTGTGTGGCTTTGATTTGAACTACTAACCCAGGGTGAAGCTTTGAATATCAATGTCAATCTTATTTTCTCAGAAACCTCCATATTTCCTGCATTAAAAAAAAAGAAAACTAGTATGACTTCATAGTATCACTACCAGCAATCTGCCATTATTGTGCATCTTCATTTTATATCTGAAAAGCCCTTGTTAATAAATAATATCATGAAATGCCATTCTGCAAAGAAGGTCAGCTCCCTAGGGGTAATTATTTCACATGCAGACCTAGAGGAGGTTATACTTTATTCCCAGAATTATTATCATGAAATGACTTAACAATTGCAATGAAATGAATGATTTTTCTTCAAAATGCTGGTGAATTTTGTGTTTTGCTTTGTTCAGGAAGGTAGGTGGAAGGCATAATTTGTGGCAAAAAATATCCTTTAGAATTAAGGTAGAGAGAAAACAATTTAGATGTTACAATTTTGACATGAACTGAAAGGTGTAAATAAATTGCTTGAAAATAAACACAACCACAATAAGATTCTTTGACTGGAGAGATTACAGGTGGAAAGTGAAAGGCAAAGAGAATTAGCCAAACACTCTAGATGATTAGAAAGAAAAGAAAATCAAAGAGACAAAATTGATTTCATGAAAGATTGTAGGTTCTATCACTCATGACAACCTTTTCATTCCATAAACTACATGAGATATTTCGATGGCCTTCATTGCATGTTTCAGGTGGATATTGTCAGAGTGAACATTCAGTCCTTTCTGTGTGGTCATATTTTGAACAATAAAAGAAAATGCACAATAAAGTAGAAAACAAATTGATACTATGTTTTCAACTTAAATACTTTCCAGAATCTCAACTTAAGAAAAATCAAATGACAAATATACAATGAAAAACAAATGCTGACCATTAGGTATACTGGCTTAGGAAAGAATTAATTATGAAAAGTTTGATTTGATTAATTGTTAATGACCCCCAGTATATATCTTCTACTAAAATAAAATATGGATGCATATTGACCTAGCAGGGACTCATCAAATATTCTTTTATATTCTTATAGATATTTCTTAACCCAACTGTATCAATATGTATCACTACCAACAAATCACAGTAAAAACTCTGCCTTAACACATTTGTTTTTGTTTATATGTCTTTGAGTAAGTAGGGCAGTTCTGCTGATCTGGGCCAGACTCAGGTGTTGTTGTTTGGACTTATTTGTATTCTCAGGGGGCAGCTTGGCAGGAGCCTGCTGGACAAGGATGACCTTACTAACATTATGTGGGAAGTGATTGTCAATGAAGATAATGGGGTGAATAGGCAGAATGTTTCTCATTGTACAGCAGGCTTGCCCCAATTTGTTTAGCTTGGTTCCAGGAGACAAAGAAGGGAAGCATGTAACCCTTTGAAACCCAAGCTGGGAATTGACAGAGTATCATTTCTGCTTCATGCTATTGGCCAAAGGTGAAGAATTAGGGCAGAATTTTTAGGCAAAATGAATCTGTGACTATTTGATGAGTATAAGGAAATGTTGATATTCTTATCAAAAAGTAAGCTTATCTGTATTACTTGGGGATGGGTTATGTAACCATAATTATTTTTCCTGCATGGATTTGGCCAGAGTACTAGAACCAGAAGGGATTTTGGGAAATTGGCAGATGAAACCATTTGAACCAGCACTGCTGGAATTATTGCTTCTAGACAAAAGCTACACAGAAATTCTAACCAAATATAAAGTGGTCCTCTGACATTTTCATAAAGAGGACTAGCAATATTTGAATATTCTTGCAATTTCTGCATAGAAGATTTTTTGTTTTGCCAAATGTGCCCCAGCTGTTTCATTTGGATGCTGAGCCTAGCTGTCTTGTTCATATCCCTGATCAATTTAAAATTTGTTATACACAATTAGGATACAAGAACCTCAGCCATCCAATTTTTTCTCAAGATAATTGTATAGAAAAGTACTTGGAAATATCTACATAAAATTGCCATGCCAAAATATAATTAAAACTATATCATCTCCATGAGGGGTGTAGTAGGTTGAATAGTGTCCCTCCCCCTCAAATTCATGTCCACCTGAAATGACAGAATGTGACCATATATGGAATAGGGCCCTTATCGATGTAATTGGTTAAGATGAGGTTATACCAAATTAGGGTTGGCCCTAAATTCTAAAACTAGTATCCTAGAGCATCCAGAGGGAGCACGTTCCAGCTGATACCTAACTCAACTTCAGACTTCTAGCCTCCAGAACTATAAGAATAAATTCCTGTTGTTTTAAATCATTGAATTTGTGGTAATTTGTTATGGCAGCCCTGGTAAACTAACAGGAGAACACAGTAACTAATAAATATGCTTGGCTTTCTCTTCCATTAGCCTTATATCTCAGATTTTTAAAGAATATGTGTATGTTTTATTGATGTATAATTTATATACAGTAACAATTACTCTTTTTAATATACAGTACTAAGTTACATCCTATAGTATTCACCATGAAATCAAGGTATAGGACAGTTCCATTACTCAAACCGATTCTGTCTTACCCCTTTGTAGTCATTCTCTCCAACCATCACCAAACACTGGCAATCACTAATCTATTTTCTGTCCTAATGTCTTGCTTGTTCCATCATGTCATATGAAGGGAATCATACACTCATCCTTCCCAAAATTTTCCTCATGTTCAGATGTTATCCTATCCACCCTGGCCCTCTGCACTGCACTGCACACCGGTCCTCTCCTTAGACAACCAGTGAATAGCTTTAAATTAGGTTCAAACCTCCTGACTAGGTAACCATATGAAACAAAAAAGTGCTGGTAATCAGCTCTGAACCTAATGTTTCTTAATTCAGAGGAATGTTTATATTTTAATTTTAGAAAATATGCTCACATGTGTTAGGTTTAGTCAGACTTAGACACCTGTGTCATTTCTGGTTTACAAATAGAAGTCATTTAAGCATAAAAATTGTAGCATGGGCTTTGGAATCAGACAGAATTGAATTTGTGTTACCTCCATGAAGTTGACACCTCATCAAAAAAGTATGCAGGCGACAAAGAAGCATATGGAAAGGTGCTCCACATCCTATGCCATCAGGGAAATGCAAATTGAAAAAACAATGAGATACTACTACACACCCATTAGAATGCCCAAAATCCAGAACACTGACACCACCAAATGTTGAAGAGGATGTGGAGTAACAGGAACTCTCATTCATTGCTAGTGGAAATGCAACATGGTACATCCACTTTGGAAGAGAGTTTGGTGGTTTTTACAAAACTAAATATGCTCTTCCCATATGATCCAGCAACCCCACTCTTTGGTATTTACCTAAAGGGGCTGAAAACATCTCTACACAAAAACCTGCACGTGATATTTATAGCAGCTTTTTTCATAATTGCCAAAACTTGAAAGGAACCAAGATGTCCTTTGGTAGGTCAATGTATCAATAATGGTGGTATACCCAGATGACAAAATATTATTCAGCACTAAAAAGAAATGAGCTATCAAGCCATGAAAAGACCTGGAGTAAACTTAAATGCATATCACCAAGGGAAAGAAGCCAATCTGGAAAGGGTACCATACTATGTGATTCTAACTATATGACATTTTAGAAAAGGCAAAACTATGGAGAAACAGTTAAAAAAATCAGTGGTTGCTAGTAGTTGATGGGAAGAGGGAGATAAATAGGTGGAACATGAAGGATTTGTAGGAAAATGCTCTGTATGATATTATAGTAATAGATGTATGTCATTTCACATTTATCCAAACCTACAGAAGGTACAAAACCAAGATGAACCCTAAGGTAAACTATGGACTTTGGGTGATTATGACAGGTCAATGTAGGTTCATCAATTGTAACAAATGTACCACTCTGGTGGGAGATGTTGATAATAGGGGATGCTATGCATGTGTGGAGGCAGGGGGATATGAGAAATCTCTGTACTTTCCCCCTCAATTTTTCTGTGAACCTAAAACTCTAAAATGTGTCTTAATAAAAATGTTCACCATCTGCTTTAGGTACTGCATCTCTGAATTATGCAAAGTAAGTTCGAACTTTAATAAGCATTTGCTGTAGTTCTGCTTTATAAAAATTACCATCCATTAAAGGGACAGTAGTTCTGAAATGAATAAAGTGCAATCTTTGCCTTTGAAAATCTAACAACTGGATGAGGGATTTTGGAATTAGAAATACATCTTGAGCTGGCCTCAAGTTTTTATAGCCATTGTGATGATACAAGCAAGCATTCAAGAAGGCTTATCAAAAATTAATGATGTATTGTATGATGACTAACATAATAAAAAATAAAAATAAATTTTAAAAAGTCTTAATGAAGATAAAGTGTAATGGATAGGGGTGTTAATTCTATTTTTTAAAAAGATTTTATTTATTTGGGAGTGAGAGAGAGAGACCATGAGCAGGGGCAGGGGCAGAGGGAGAAGCAGATTCCCTCCTGAGCAGGGAGCCAGCCACAGGGCTTAATCCAGGACCCTGGGCACAGGGCTTGATCCCAGGTCCCTGGGGTCATGACCTGAGCTGAAGGCAGACGCTTAACCGACTGAGCCACCCAGGTACCCTGAGGTGTTAATTCCATTTAAGAGAAATCCAATCTCCACTTTTTGTGATCCCAAAACGTAAAATTTAATAAATCCACACCTTTGAACTTCTACAGTATTTGATTTTAAATTCTGGACACTATGAATTCATTTATTTACATTTAATGATAAAGTCACTCACTCCTTTCCTTTCTTTTCCTTCCCTATTGCAAATAGTTCATAATGAAAGCTAAAACCTAATTTCATTTTCTGAATTTATCCAGTTACCCAAAATCATGTACAGTGGAAGGATGAAGTTGAAGCCTCAAGTGTGGTAAACACTTGATTTTGATTTGAAGTTTACTATGGAGAACAAATAAGGAATTCCAAATTATCTGGCCAAGTGGGATTAGACATTCAGGGAATGCCCAAAGATTTATAGTGTGTTTTGAAGAAACTGTATTTTTATCTCAAATTCTATTTCTTTTACTCCTCAACTTCACCCTGCTGATTTTATATTCACACACCTCCTGATGAAGAATCCTGGTGGGAGTCTATTGTGCCAATTAGTGAATAAGCATTTTGGGGAAAAAAGAAAAGCCATTGATTTTTCTCATGAGACTGTAAATGTTTGGTTTTTGTTGTTGTTGTTGTTCTGTTTTGTTTTGTTTATTACTGAGTGTAGAGCACAATGCTTAAAACCTACCCATTCTCTTTTGTCTTTTTTTTTTTAATCTCTTGGGGTATATTCTTTAAATTGGATCTAAATACAGAAATCTAAGAAATATAAGTAAAGTAGGAACATTGTTTTGACTAATGTGGCACTTTGAAATTCTACATTTAGTCCTAGGCTTTGGGACAACTGATACTGGACAGTTTGTGTAATATACTTCTTGAGTTAGATTAGGGACAGACATCTTATTTGTTTGAGGCCAGATTAACATAAAATATCTGTTGATAACTACACTTCAGGTGGTAGGAGAAATAAAACCAAGAGAAACAATTAAACATGGATAAGGATTACCTTTTTCAACATGATATATTGTAAGGCATACTAACAAGCTACTTAGCCTGGTTTCTGCATCTGTAAAATGGGACTGTTAACAGATATTAAATGAGAATAAAATGAGATAATGAACATAAAGCTTCCAAATATAATATGCAATGAATGTTGTCTTCTTTACCATTTTGCATAATTTCAGATGATTAGAAAAGAATAAAGTTTTCCTAAAAATAAGGAAATATTTAAAATATTGTGCAATGTTATGAAGGAGAGTTTATTTCATGAGGAATTATAAAATATTAATCACATGTATTCTGAGTGCATATGATAATACAATTGAATATAATTAAGTCAATAATCAATTTGACTCTCTCTCTAGAGAAATTAATTACCACCCACCTCTAAGTTTATTCTGTCAAGAATCATCAGTAAGGTGGTTTTAGAAATTTGGGCTTTAAGGATGGCCATAGAAGTGGGGCTATACTTTATATAAATACATTCATCAATTCATTTATCTCTGGTACATAAAGAGGCATAAAAGAGAATAAAATTGCAAAAATAGTCAAATTTCAAGGGATAGGTTGGGGGAATTAAAGTGTACCTATACCAACAACAATCTACCTTTAAATAATGAAGGTAGAGGAAGCTAATGGCATATATGGTTAAAAAAGGTGAAGGGGGTAAAATTAAATAAAATGAAACAGAAATTATTTTTTACTTTTTATTTTTTAAAAGATTTATTTATTTATCTTAGGGAGAAAGAGGGACAGAGAGAGAGAGAAAGAAAACATGAGTCAGAGGAAGGAGAGAGAGAGAGAAAATCTCAAGCAGTCTCCCCTCTGAGCACAGAGCCTGACTCGGGGCTCAATCCCACAACACTGAGGTCATGACCTGAGCTGAAATAAAAAATTGGACACTTAATCGACCAAGCCATCCAGACACCCTGGAAATTGTTTTTTAGATTTCCAGTTTTTAATAGATGTTCCTATTCAAAATGTCTGAGCATCTTCCATGAAAAATGATGGACATGTCATAAAAGAGAATTTTAAAGCCTTTCTACAGTGTTCGTCGCTAGAGTAAGTGTTGTGACAACCAAGTCTTTTAAAGACAACACTCACCGTAAATAATTGCTATGAATTTTCTCTACCCTAATGAAAATTCCTTCAAAACAACTAGTCTTTTAAGAAAAATGCCTCTACTTTTTTCTTTTGTATATTCAAGAAGCTCTTTGTCTCCAGACTCCATTTTTTAAGAATCTAAATTTCTAATAAAAAGGTATAAGAATCTTGGAAAACTTTGCCTTTTTGAGTTTAGAAAGCATTTTTTTTTTCATCTGTGCTCCCTCTCTTCCTAGTTGTACAGCAGTATCCATTTCTTTCCCTCATCACCAGGTGATTTTCTTTCCATCTTTTTATCTTCACTTAATACTACTTTGTATATATGTGGTTTTTTTTAACTGCTATTTTTAATAGCTATATCTACATACATCAAGTAAATAGCTTGAAGACAGTTTCCAGTGTTTTCAATGAGTTATGTTATAAATATAAATATTCTTTAAATAGTCTTCAGAAGATAAAAACTGTTTAATAGTCAACTGGATGTATTAAAAACAATCTTTTCTTAGTAAGTAACAATGCTATATAGGACGGTAGGTTATTTCTTTTTACATAAGAACATACAACACTTACCCATATCTGGGACCCCATAATAACATGTCTGTTTAGTTTCTTATATTCCTTTATGGCAGACTTTGAGTAAAATGTAAATATCACCTAATAATCACACTCAAAAATGCTTGGAAGCCAGGGTGCTATTAAATAATAATGACATCTTATGCTTTGCTAGAAACTTGTACACTTGGGTGTATTTGACTTATCTACTTTGGTTTAACCTAAGTAGACATCATCAGATAATCAGTCTTAAAAGCTGTCACCATATTGTTGAATTTTCTCTCCAAATAGAAATGTGTTTTAAAATAATCTCTCCCCTTCTGCATAGCTAAGGAAACAATCAACAAAACTAAAAGACAACCTACAGGATGGGAGAAGATATTTGCAAATAACATATCTGATAAAGGGGTAGTATCCAAAATATATAAAGAACTGATACAACTCAACACCCCCAAATCAAATAATCCAATTAAAAAATGGGCAGAAGACATGAACAGACATTTCTCCAAAGAAGAGATACAGATGATCAACAGACACATGAAAAGATGTTCATTATCACTTACCATCAGGGAAATGCAAATCAAAACTGCAGTGAGATATCACCTTACACCTCTCAGAATGGCTAAAATCAACAACATAAGAAACAACAGATGTTGGCGAGGATGTAGAGAAAAAAGAACCCTCACGCATTGTTGGCTGAGAATGGAAACTGGTGGAGCCACTGTGGAAAACAGTATGGAACTTCCTCAAAAAGTTAAAAATAGAATTACTTTATGATCCAGAAATCACACTACTGGGTATTTACCCCAAAAAAAATACAAGAACAGTAATTCAAAAGGAAACATGCCCCCGCCATATTTATAGCAGCATTATTTATAATAGCCAAACTATGGAAAGAGCCAAGATGTCCATCAACAGATGAATGGATAAAGAAGAGGTGGTATATATATGCAATGGAATATTATGCAGCCGTCAAAAGGAATTAAATCTTGCCATTTCCAACAACATGGATGGAACTGGAGGGTACTATGCTGAGCAAAATAAGTCAATCAGAGAAAGACATGTATCATATGATCTCACTGATAGGAGGAATTCTTAATCTCAGGAATCAAACTGAGGTTTGCTGGAGTGGTGGGGGTGGGAGGGATGGGGTAGCTGGGTGATAGACATTGGGGAAGGTATGTGCTACGGTGAGCGCTGTGAATTGTGCAAGACTGTTGAATCACAGACTTGTACCTCTGAAACAAATAATACATTATATGTTTTAAAAAAAGAAGATAGCAGGAAGGGAAAAATGAAGGGGGGGAATCAGAGGGGGAGACAAACCATGAGAGACGATGGACTCTGAGAAACAAACTGAGGGTTCTAGAGAGGAGGGGGGTGGGGGGATGGGTTAGCCTGGTGATGGGTATTAAAGAGGGCACGTATTGAATGGAGCACTGGGTGTTATATGCAAACAATGAATCATGGAACGCCACATCAAAAACTAATGATGTAATGTATGGTGATTAACATAATAAAATTTTTAAAAAAAGAGGTTTGGGTTTACAAAAACTTCTGACTCTGAACTGAAATATAAATCATCTCTCATAGCATCTGTGTTTTTACAATACTCACTCACTTAACAGTAGAAGAATCAATGAAGAGAAGCAAGTAGCTTATATCCTTTGATAATCTCAGCTACTTTATCTGTCCTGGAAATATTTCATATCCAACTCAAAAAATCAAAACTGATGTTAGGGGGTTGGCAGGCATTTTTTTATAAAATGACCCATAAGTGTAACAGCAGCAGAGACTGAAGTAATAAGTTCATGAAATATATAAGATTTATTCATGGACAATCCTAGACCTTCCAGAGAAAAGTCCATATAGCTCCCATAAAGAGCAGAGACTTAGAAATTAAGAATAAGCAATCTCAGAAAGTCTAGTTGTAATCGTTAATAGCTGTAAGACTTGAATCAAGATATCTCATTTAATAAACTCCATGATCCTCAGTGTTTCTCTAAAATAGGGTAAATAATAGCTATGTTAGAGTGTTATTTTGAGGATTAAAGTAAATAGTTGTCTATTTATTTATTTATATAAGATAAAATGTCCAAAACAATGCCTAGGACATTGTAAGTGCTGACATATTTTATTTTATTTTATTTTAAAGATTTTATTTATTTATTTATTTGAGAGAGAGAGAATGAGAGACAGAGAGCATGAGAGGGAAGAGGGTCAGAGGGAGAAGCAGACCCCCCACTGAGCAGGGAGCCTGATGTGGGACTCGATCCCAGGACTCCAGGATCATGACCTGAGCCGAAGGCAGTCGCTTAACCAACTGAGCCACCCAGGCGCCCAGTGCTGACATATTTTAGTACAACATATGTTATATGTTGTGCATATAATTTTGTAGAAGTATGAAGCTGTGATCTCCTTTCTCCTTTGCAGTCTTCTCTGTGTTCAATGGAGTAATTAAGAGTATCTAATTATCAGAAGACACCAACATGAAAAGAAGTGGGCCGCACTTGTGGTTAGCCTAATGCATAGATTTATGAAGCTAGACCTGACATGGCTAACTCAAAAGACAATGCCTTGTGGCACCTGACTGGCTCAGTTGGAAGAGCATGCAACTCTTAAATCTCAGAGTCGTGAGTACGAGCCTCATGTTGGGTATAGAGATTATAAACAAACAAACAAACAAAAACAAACAAACTTACTTACTTAAAAAAAAGAGAGAGAATGCCTTTTTGGACACTATGCCCAGAATGTTACAAAAACCCTACCTAAACTTAACAACTTTACTGCCAAATCACCACTATTAAGCTTTGTGTTGACACTTCCCAGAGGCCAGAAGTTGTCCTTATAAATTATGAAGGACCAGAAGTGAAATACTTCCTTTATCGGATTATTGGTATTTAGGAAGCAATATAGATATAGGGATGCAAGATAGCTCAAAATAAAAGAGAATTTATTCTGAATATGGTAAAGGTAAGATTTCCATTTAAGTAGACCAAGCTATTCATTTGAGAGTAGTTTCTGCACACTGAAACATCAAAAAAAAAAAAAAAATCTATACCAAAAACCAAAAAGTCAATGAAAGGTAATGTAACTCTTTAGCGAGTTACAGCACTTAGATTAAATCTTTTTTTTTTTTTTTTTAAAGGAAGACTTTAAGATTCCTCTTTGGATATATATTTTTCTCTTTCCCAAATTCTGCACCTCAAGAAAATTGACCTCTATGATACTCATTTTTTAAAAAAATCAACTCACTCTCCCAAATTCCTTGATCAGAGCCACTAACTTTCATAGTACCTTCAAAAATGTGTGTTTAATTAGTCACTTCTGAGTTCTAATTTCTTACTCAAGATGGTAAATTTCTTGAGGACAGGGATAGTATCCTGTGTTTTAAAGTCATAAATTTCTAACTATATCATAGACTAGGTAATAAAAATTTATCTATGAAATGAATTTTCTCTAGGGAAAACGGCATTGGTAGGCCCACTTTTACATGGCAAGTTTTATTCAGCAAAATTCAAAGCACTAGAAGGAACAGATGGAAAGCTCTAAGAGAAGAAGCTTCCCCATAAGTAGCCAGTTCCGTCAAATGTTTCCCCATGAACAGACATGTGCCATATTGCTATGAGAGTTCCTCAGAGCTATGTAACATTTTAAGAAATTCTACTCTCAATGCTGATAAGATGAAGAACTAGTGCTCTCTGGATGGATTTATAACTGAATAAAGGATTTTGTCCAAAGAATATGAATTATGGATCAAATTGTGTATGATTTTATCTAAAATTAAGCTCTCTTGAAACAATTTTTAATTACAGATTTAGTAAGAACTGTTAAAATACTGACCAAACTTTTGAATTCATATAAAGCTGGAAGGACTTATCAGAATCCAACAATACCTTGATAAAGTAAAATTATGGGTTAAATTTTAAAGATAAATAGCATTAAACAGAATATTTATGTTTAGTCCATCCCTAATCCACCATTCACTGCCTTTGATATTCCACAAACTTCCAATTCAATATGGTAGAAATATGACTTAACACTATGTGAAATAGATTTCAAGGTTGTAATAAGCTTCACATGACTGAAAGTTATACATTTTTACATATTTTAAATATTTTATATACATTTATAATTACATAATATATATAAACAAGATACATTTTTATATATTTATATGTATGTATATTTACATCTATATGCTAAAACTGTTAATGCAAACAGTCTGCTTCAAAGAATGTCTGTCAAGAATGAAGGCATTCTGTTCTCATGAACAGTTTGAAACCACAGTGGTGATATTTCTCTTTGCCACAAACTAGAATGCACACAGAAGAGAGTGATGGCAATTGAGAAGGGACTCAAGACCCAATGTATGAGGAATAGGTGAAAAAACCAGAGGTTTAAACCAGAAAGGCAAGTTACACGGAAACTAGAGGGTGGCCCTTAAATGCTGTAGAGTTGTCACTGAAAGAAAGTTTAAACCTGTACCCTTCGGTCCTAAAGGCACAACTAGCATCAGGACAACCATTTAGCAAAGGGTTTTACTTCTACATAGTTCTACATTTGCTGAGCACTCTGCAAGTATTCAATCCCCAACTGAAACTATAGAGGACATTTAAGCAATGAAGTGGTGGTTTATTTTAGGTGACCTCCAGAGTTTTAGTCTATCTTGAGAATCTATTGTTCTACAAATTTATTTCCTACTTCCAAAGCTCTGAAATAGAGAGATTTTTTTTCAAGCATGGATCAATAAATTATTGTTTGGGGTAGCTTCAGGTTTATGTGCTTATGATTTAGAACTTCTTAGTCTCAGCAGGAGGCTAGAATAGAGAACATCTTGAATTAATATTCTAGACCAAAGATGATTGCAAGTAAAAATAATCTCAAACTCATGTAAAGAGTTTGGGTTAAATTATTTTTAGAATTATATAGTGGAAAAAGGAATATATGTGCTTATAATTCATCCATATTTCTACTCATATATATGATGATTTGTAAACAATCCATAAACTGAGCTACAAAAAATATATCAAGGGAAATATGCAAGTCTACATTTTATGATAGGTTTCAGAAAGCTGTAAAAACTTCAGGTGGCTCCAGAGATCAACATTTGACTATATTTTGTTTACAATACAGTAGTAAAAAGTCAGCCACTAGTAAGACAGCCTAGGCTAATATAAAGCAAATATTACCATTTGTACTTAACTGACATCTTTCTCTGGCTGTTAAAATATACTTGACCTTATAAATATTTCTGCTTGCCATTGTATGGGAAGCTAAACAGGTACAAGGCACAGTGCTGAATATCTCTTTTTCAGTAACATACCAATTCATTATTTGTCTCTGAAAACAGCAACTCATTCAAATGGGAACTGGAATGAATTAATAAATATGAGAAATGTTACTTTCCGCCTTAGCATCGAATGGAAAAAGAACAATGAAATTTTCAGGCCATTTGAAAGAAATACAGAACAAAAAATGTGTTAGAGAGAGGGTACAGGTTTGCCAGGATAACCGGCTTTCTGAAAAACAATTATATATATTACCCTAAGAGAAATAAACGTTTTACAAGAGCTAAGTGGGATGAGCAGTGTGTGTGACTCTGTCACTTGTGGAATTGGTTGGTGCTTGGATTGTAGAATTATAGCCTCATAATAGGAAGACTTCAGCCTATTGTTAACTGTTTATCCACTGGGCAGGTTGACCTTGTCTCTGTGTGAGTGTGCTCTGTCAGCCTGAGTCAAAGACGAACTTAATGTAGACTGTTGTCTGTGTCCCTAAGACTAAAGCAAACAAGTAGGCATGGGAGTTAAGGTGGAATCTTCCAGATACCTTAGCTACTCATGTGACCTGTTCAAAAGATCCATTTCCTAAGGAATCATGGTCACC
Organism: Zalophus californianus; assembly: GCF_009762305.2. Classification (NCBI taxonomy): domain Eukaryota; kingdom Metazoa; phylum Chordata; class Mammalia; order Carnivora; family Otariidae; genus Zalophus; species Zalophus californianus. The sequence continues at coordinate 20,130,217 of NC_045600.1, forward strand.
CAAAACTTCAAATTAAAAAGCCTGAGTCCTACTATGTAGACAAAAAATGATAACCCATTAAAGAGGCTCAACAGCAAGAGAAAAAAAAAAAAACAGCCAGAAATGGAAAAATATACATTGGATTAACAAGAACTTTAAGAAAGAACAGAAATGAAAATTGAATTAAAACTAATAAGAATATTTAGCAGTATCATTTTTATACACCTCTGGTAAGAATGAAAATTGGTAAACCACTTTAGAAAACTGGTGATATCTTCTGAAGGTGAAAGTGTCCATCCTCAATGGTCTAGCAATTTCACTCCAGAATTCCAATAGTACATGTGTGTTCCACAAAATATGTACAGAATTTTCATAGCAACTTTACTCATAATAGCCCAAGCCTGAAGTGATGTGGATGCCCATCAACATTAGAATAAATAGATGTTTTATTGTTACATGGTTTATTAATGAAATGGAATATTATACAACAGTGATAAATTACTGCTATACAGAACAACATGGACAAATCTTGCAAACATAATACTGAAAGCCAGACACAAAAAGAAGAATGTACTATGTTATTCCATTTGCAGGAAATTTAAAAAATCAGGTAAAGTTATTCAGTGATGGCTGAAGTCAGAAAGGTACTTTCGGAGGGAGGGTGTTGACCTTGTGAGTGTATAATGGAGGCTTCTGGGATGATGATTCTATATATTAATCTATATATTAATTACAATTTGGATATATATGTAAAAATAAATTTAGTTGTTCATTTTAGATTATGTGCTTTGTAGGTGCTATACTCCAATAGTAAGGTAAGAACGAACACTCATCAGATGATTATATAGATTGTATATTATAACTATGTCATAAATATATTATTTTTATATTAATATAGCATAAATACAGCTCTCTTGTCCCACATAAAAATACCTCCTTCTAGAGTTTAAAACCTGATTAAAACCTAAGCAATTTACCGGATGGGTAGAAAGAGAATATGGTCAACCTAAACACAAGGAGATAAAAATCATGAAGAAAATAATATATCTTTGATATACCTAGTATCTGTAATATGAATTAAAAGGATTTAGGAAGTTCCAGAGTCCTGGCAATTTTTTTAACTCTAAGTAGAAAGAGAAACAGTTCCAAACAGAAAGAGCAATTTGCCTATGATGGAGAAATGAATTAGATTACAATATTGAAAACAAGAGGACAGAATTTGTATCTATAAATTATTTATAGCAAAAGAATCTATCTCTAGGCTCTTTCCAGGGCAAATAGAAATGTTTGAGGTCATTCTGCCTATTCAACTGAACAATAATCAGGTGCTTGTAACTTCCTCTCAGGTACAATGCATTGGGAAGAAGTGAGCATTCCTGTTTACTGAGCACCTACCATCATCTACCAGGACTTAGGTAGGCATTTTCACATGAGTTGCATATTCATTACAGCAAGGTCCACTGAGGCATCGAGATAAATAACTTTCTAAATTTACATGAATATCAAGTTATGAGGCAGGGATCCAATCCAGATCTGTGTAAATTCTGACCCTGAGGACATATCCACTCTTGCCTTCCCCACCAAACTGCCATACCCCACTGCTGATATTTCCTTGGATCATTTTAATATAGGCTTCATCCACTGGTGAAATGCTGAAATACAGCTATCACTGGAAATGATGATCTTTTAAACTATTAGCTATTCTTTCCTAAGGGGTGGGGGAAGTAGAGGAAGAAGTAAACAATAGATTTTGATAGGAGGATATGGAAAAAGAACCCGTATTGGTAATGTCTAAGAAAATTCCATGCTATGCTTTCAGTTGAGTAAAATCCCAAAGACAGATGGGGCGGAGCAAGATGGCGGAGGAGTAGGAGACCTGGATTTCGTCTGGTCTCAGGAATTCACCTGGATAGGGATCAAACCATTCTGAACACCTACGAAATCAACAGGAGATCGAAGAAAAGAATAGCAGCAACTCTCTGAACAGAAAAGCTGCCACTTTCTGGAAGGTAGGATGTGTGGAGAAGTGAATCCGAGGCGATATTCAGGAGAATAGACGGCGGGAGAGGGGGCCTCCGTCGGCCGCTTCTGGCAAGTGATAGAGCCGCGGAGCACAAAATCGGACCTTTTAGAAGTCAGCTCCACTGAGGGACGTCGCTCCAGTGGCTAAGCGGGGGGTGGAAACCTCTCTGGACAGTGTGGTCTCAGGACCCTCGGGGTCACAGAAAGACTGGGGTACCTGAGTGCGGCAGAGCTCCCGGGTATCGGAGCGGGGAAGCCGGCTGCAGAGACGGAGCCAAGGAGTGGGCTCACAGCTCAGGGTAGCCATAAAACTATGATCTGCACAGTTGGGCCACTGCTCCTCCAGCAGGGACCCAACAAGTGGCAGATCCGGGGAGACTCCTCTTCCTCCCCGAGGAGGAGCGGTGCAGGAATGCACCGCAGGGATCTGCTGGGTTTGGAGACTCCACACAGGGTCGTTTGCCAGAGATAGAAATGCTCGGTCACAGGCCGGGTGAGCACAGAGTGCGGCCAGAGACCGGGGAGACGGCGGGAGTGACTGACTGCTTTTCTCTGGGGGATCACTGAGGAGTGGGGCCCCGAGTTCCCCGTTCCTCCGGGACGGAGATTGGGAGGCCGCCATTTTCACTCTCCTCCTCCAAACCTGTATGGAAAGCTTGCAGGGAACAAAAGCTCCCAAGAGCAAACCCAGGCAGATTACTTAGCCTGGACAGCAAGGGCGGGGCAATTTCACCTCGGCAAAGACATTTGGGAACCACAGCAACAGGCCCCTCCACCAGAAGATCAGCAAGAACAGCCGGCCAACCAAATTTACCTATCAATGAGAATGGCAGAACTCCAGAGCTAGGGGAATACTGCACAGAGAATTCATAGCATTTTTACCATGATTCATTAGTCTTTCAAAGTTAATTTTTTTAAATGTCTTTTTTTTTAATTTTTTCTTTTTCCCTTTTTCAACCAACATCTTATCAATCACTTTTTTAAAAAAACATTTTTATTTTTCATTTTTAGAGTCATATTCTATCCCTTCATAGTAGTTACCCTTATTTTTGGCATATATATATATAAGTTGTTCTCTCTTTAAAATTTTGAGAAACAGATTCTTCTAACAGATCAAAATATACCCTAAATCTCTAGTGTATGGCTTTGTTCTAGTCTCCTGCCTGATCACATTCTCTCCCTTTTTTTCTTTTCTTTTTTTTAAACCTCTTCTTTCTTTTTTCAAAAAACTTCTTATCAATTCCTTTTAAAAAATTTCTTAAAATTTTCATCTTTACAGTCATATTCCATCCCTTCATCGTATCAACCCTTATTTTTGTAAATATATAAGTTTTTCTTTCTTTAAAATTTTGGGAGGCACTTTCTTCTAACAGACCAAAATACACCCAAAATCTAGTGTGTGGCACTGATCTATGCACTGGCCTGATCATATTTAATCATATTCTGATTTTTTTGTTTTGTTCTGTTTTTGTTTGTTTTTATCTTTTTCTTTTTCTGTTTTCTTTTTTCTTTCTTTCCCTTTCTTTTCCCCTGGTTTCAGGTCTTTTCTGATTTGTTTAGAGTATATTTTCTGGGGACGTTGTTACCCTGTTAGCATTTTGTTCTCTCATTCATCTATTCTCCTCTGGACAAAATGACAAGAAGAAAAAAATCACCTCAGCAAAAAGAACAAGAGGTAGTACCGACTGACAGGGACCTACTCAAAACGGACATTAGTACGATGTCAGACCTAGAGTTCAGAATCTTGATTTTAAAGATACTAGCTGGGCTTGAAAAAAGCATGGAAGTTATTAGAGAAACCCTTACTGGAGAAATAAAAGAACTAAAATCTAAGCAAGTCAAAATCAAAAAGGCTATTAATGAGGTGCAACCAAAAATGGGGGCACTAACTGCTAGGATAAATGAGGCAGAAGAGAGAATCAGTGATATAGAAGACCAAATGATGGAAAATAAAGAAGCTGAGAAAAAGAGATAAACAACTACTGCATGACCAGGGCAGAATTCCAGAGATAAGTGATACCATAAGACTAAACAACATTAGAATAATTGGGATACAAGAAGAAGAAAGAGAGAGGGGGGCAGAAGGTGTATTGGAACAAATTATAGCAGAGAACTTCCCTAATTTGGGGAAGGAAACAGGCATCAAATCCAAGAGGCACAGAGAATCCCTCTCAAAATCAATAAAAATAGGTCAACACCCCGACATCTAATAGTAAAACTTACGAGTCTCAGAGACAAAGAGAAAATCCTGAAAGCAGCTCGGGAGAAGAGATATGTAACCTACAATGGTAGAAACATTAGATTGGCAACAGACCTATCCACAGAGACCTGGCAGGCCAGAAAGGACTGCCATGATATCTTCAGAGCACTAAATGAGAAAAATATGGAGCCAAGAATACTATATCCAGCTAGGCTGTCATTGAAAATAGAAGGAGAGATAAAATGCTTCCAGGACAAACAAAAACTAAAGGAATTTGCAAACATGAAACCAACCCTACAAGAAATATTGAAAGGGGTCCTCTAAGCAAAGAGAGAGCCGAAAAGCAACATAGACCAGAAAGGAACACAGACAATATACAGTAACAGTCACCTTACAGGCAATACAGTGGCACTAAATTCATATCTTTCAATAGTTACCCTGAATGTGAATGGGATAAATGTCCCAATCAAAAGACACAGGCTATCAGACTGGATTAAAAAACAGGACCCATCATTATGCTGTCTGCAAGAGACTCATTTTAGACCCAAAGATACCCCCAGATTGAAAGTGAGTTGGTGGAAAAATATTTACCATGCATTTGCACACCAAAAGGAAGGTGGGGTGGCAATCCTTATATCAAACAAATTAGATTTTAAACCAAAGACTGTAATAAGAGATGAGAAATGACACCATATCCTACTTAAAGGGTCTATCCAACAATAACATCTAACAATTGTAAATATCTATGCCCCTAACATGGGAGCAGCCAACTATATAAGGCAATTAATAACAAATGCAAAGAAACACATTGACAACAGTACAAAAATAATGGGGGACTTTAACACCCCCTGACTGAAATGGACAGATCATCTAAGCAAAAGATCAACAAGGAAATGAAGACTTTAAATGACATACTGGACCAAATGGACTTCACAGACATATTCAGAACATTCCATCCCAAAGCAACGGAATACACATTCTTCTCTAGTGCCCATGGAACATTCTCCAGAATAGATCACATCCTAGGTCACAAATCAGGTCTCAACCGGTACCAAAAGATTGGGGTTATACCCTGCATATTTTCAGACCACAATGCTTTGAAACTAGAACTCAATCACAAGAGGAAAGTTGGAAAGAACTCAAACACATGGAGGCTAAAGAGCATCCTACTAAAGAATGAATGGGTGAACCAGGAAATTAAGAAGAATTAAAAAAATTCATGGAAACCAATGAAAATGAAAACACAATGGTTCAAAATTTGGGGATGCAGCAAAGGCAGTCCTAAGAGGAAAGTATATAGCAATACAAGCCTTTCTCAAGAAACAAGAAAGGTCTCAAATACACAACCTAACCGTACAACTAAAGGAGCTGGAGAAAAAACAGCAAAGAAAGCCTAAACCTAGCAGGAGAAGAGAAATATTAAAGATCAGAGCACAAATCAATGAACTAGAAACCAAAAGAACAGTAGAACAGATCAACGAAACTAGGAGCTGGTTCTTTGAAAGAATTAACAAGATTGATAAACCCCTGGCCAGACTTTCAAAAAGAAAAGAAAAATGACCCAAATCAACAAAATCATGAATGAAAGAGGAGAGATCACAACCAACACCAAAGAAATACAATTATAAGAACATATTATCAGCAACTATATGCCAGCAAATTAGATAACCTGGGAGAAATGGATGCATTCCTAGAGATGTATCAACTACCAAAACCTAACCAGGAAGAAATTGAAAACCTGAACAGACCTATAACCACTAAGGAAATTGAAGCAGTCATCAAAAATCTCCCAGCAAAAGCCCAGGATCAGATGGCTTCCCAGGGGAACTCTACCAAACATTTAAAGAAGAATTAATACCCATTCTTTTGAAACTTTTCCAAAAAATAGAAATGGAAGGAAAACTTCCAAACTCGTTTTATGAGGCCACCATTACCTTGATCCCAAAACCAGACAAAGACCCCACCAAAAAGGAGAATTACAGATCAATATCCTTGATGAACATGGATGCAAAAATTCTCACCAAAATACTAGCCAATAGGATCCACCAGTACATTAAAAGGATTGTTCACCATGACCAAGTGGAATTTATCCCTGGGCTGCCAGGTTGGTTCAACATCTGCAAATCAATCAACGTGATAAAATACATTAACAAAAGAAAGAACAAGAATTATATGATCCTTTCAACAGATGCAGAAAAAGCATTTGACAAAGTACAGCATCCTTTCTTGGTGAAAAATATTCAGAGTATACGGATAGAGGGTACATACCTCAATATCATAAAAGCCATCTATGAAAAACCTACAGCGAATATCATTCTCAATGGGGAAAAACTGAGAGCTTTCCCCCTAAGGTCAGCAACGTGGCAGGGATGTCCACTATCACCACTGCTATTCAACATAGTATTAGAATCCTAGCCACAGCAATCAGACAACCAAAAGAAATAAAAGGCATCTAAATCAGCAAAGAAGAATTCAAACTCTCACCCTTTGCAGATGATATGATACTTTATGTGGAAAACCCAAAAGACTCCACCCCAAAATTGCTAGAACTCACACAGGAATTCAGTAAAGTGGCAGGATATAAAAATCAGTGCCCAGAAATCAGTGGCATTCCTATACACCAACAACAAGACAGAAGAAAGAGAAATTAAGGAATCGATCCCATTTACAATTGCACCCAAAACCATAAGATACCTAGGAATAAATCTAACCAAAGAGGCAAAGAATCTGTACTCAGAAAACTATAAAATACTCATGAAAGAAATTGAGGAAGACACAAAGAAATGGGAAAACGTTCCATGCTTATGGATTAGAAGAACAAATATTGTGAAGATGTTAATGGTACCTAGAGCAATATACACATTCAATGCAATCCCCATCAAAATACCATCCACTTTTTTTAAAGAAATGGAGCAAAGAATCCTAAAATTTGTATGGAACCAGAAAAGACCCCAAATAGCCAGAGGAATGTTGACAAAGAAAAGCAAAGCTCATAGCATCACAATTCTGGACTTCCAGCTCTATTACAAAGCTGTCATCACCAAGACAGTATGGTACTGGCACAAAAACAGACACATAGATCAATGGAACAGAATCGAGAGCCCAGAAATGGACCCTCAACTCTATGGTCAACTAAACTTTGACAAAGCAGGAAAGAATGTCCAACGGAAAAAAGTCTCTTCAACAGATGGTGTTGGGAAAATTGGACAGCCACCTGCAGAAGAATGAAACTGGACCATTTCCTTACACCACACACACAAATAGACTCCAAATGGTTGAAAGACTGAAATGTGAGACAGGAGTCCATCAAAATCCTAAAGGCGAACGCAGGCAGCAACCTCTTCGACCTCAGCCGCAGCAACTTCTTCCTAGAAACATCGCCAAAGGCAAGAGAAGCTAGAGCAAAAATGAACTATTGGGACTTCATCAAGATAAAAAGCTTTTGCACAGCAAAAGAAACAGTCCACAAAACCAAAAGACAACCGACAGAATGGGAGAAGATGTTTGCAAATGACATATCAGATAAAGGGCTAGTATCCAAAAACTATAAAGAACTTATCAAACTCAACACCCAAAGAACAAATAATCCAATCAAGAAATGGGCAGAAGACATGAACAGACATTTTTCCAAAGAAGACATCCAAATGGCCAACAGGCACATGAAAAAGTGCTCAACATCGCTCAGCATCAGGGAAATCCAAATCAAAACCTCCATGAGATACCACCTCACACCAGTCAGAATGGCTAAAATTAACAAGTCAGGGAATGACAGATGTTGGCGGGGATGTGGAGAAAGGGGAACCCTCCTACACTGTTGGTGGGAATGCAAGCTGGTGCAACCCCTCTGGAAAACAGTATGGAGGTTCCTCAAATCAGTACCGTTCGATCCAGCAATTGCACTACTGGGTATTTACCCCAAAGATACAAATGTAGGGACCCGAAGGGGTACGTGCACCCCAATGTTTATAGCAGCAATGTCCACAATAGCCAAACTTTGGAAAGAGCCAAGATGTCCATTGACAGATGAATGGATAAAGAAGAGGTGGTATATATACACAATGGAATATTATGCAGCCATCAAAAGGAATGAGATCTTGCCATTTGCAACGACGTGGATGGAACTGGAGGGTGTTATGCTTAGTGAAATAAGTCAATCAGAGAAAGACATGTATCATACGACCTCACTGATATGAGGAATTCTTAACCTCAGGAAACAAACTGAGGGTTCCTGGAGTGGTGGGGGTGAGAGGGATGGGGTGGCTGGGTGATAGACATTGGGGAGGGTATGTGCTATGGTGAGCGCTGTGAATTGTGTAAGACTGTTGAATCACAGACCTGTACCTCTGAAACAAATAATATATTATATGTTTGAAAATAAAAAAAAAGGAGAAGATAGCAGGAAGGGAAAAATGAAGGGGGGGAAATCGGAGGGGGAGATGAGCCATGAGAGACGATGGACTCTGAAAAACAAACTAAAGGTTCTAGAGGGAAGGGGGTGTGAGGATGTTTTAGCCTGGTGATGGGTATTAAAGAGGGCACATTCTGCATGGAGCACTGGGTGTTATGCACAAAATGAATCATGGAACACTACATCAAAAACTAATGATGTAATGTATGGTGATTAACATAACAATAAAAAATTAAAAAAAATTCCCACAGATAGAGAAACATAATGTGTCCTGAATCTTCTTAACACCTTATTCACCATGTGTTCCATGTTCTATACCATCCAAATTCTTGGTGTGTCTAACTGGTAATTGTTTCTCAAAATGCATAACTGTTGCACTGAACCTGACGTTGACCCACAAATAGAAATTGGTTGCTGTTCTGGAAATGAAATTATAATTTGGGTGGGGAAAGGGTTGGCACCTTTCTCCCAGTGAATGAGATATTAAACAGTGGTTGAACCTATACAAAAATATGTTTGAGATAAGACACAGGGAGAGCTTTCAATTAGCGGTCTGCAGCTGGAGCATTCTCAAAACACGTTATGTAATTAGGCAACAAAGACAATTTCCCTGTGGAAAAAAAGCTATGGATATTTTTTACAGTGTTGAGGTGAAAAGACTTACTATGGGCTATTCACATAAAAACAGGACTCTTTTTATTATCATCATCATCCCTGCCAAAGCTGCCATCACCACAACCATGGCCACTGCCACCCCCACGGCAACCATCACCAGGGTCTTCTCCATTCCCCTTCCCCTCCTCCTGCAACCTCCTCCTTTTCCTCCTACTCATCATTATTACCAGGAAACTCAAGGGAAAAATCATTCATTTTGTTTATTTGTTTACCCTAAGCATGGATTTCATGGATGAAATTTCCCATGAACAGCCAATACTTATCAGGGGAATGTGAGATGCTGCCATGTTGCACGGGTTGTAGGGCTCTCTTCTCCTTAGTTTCTCTCAGCTGTCCCAGCTCTCCCACTCCCTGCCTCCTCAGAGAACCAGAGTCTTCCTGGAACCCTATCTAAAATTTGTGCATCTTCACATTTAATCCGGGTTTCCTATAGCCCTGCTATCTCTTCTTCTGCAGGCCAATTTTAATCATTAAATTCCAGGAACCAATCCAAAAGAACATTAGTAAGAGACAAATCTCAATAGTATTGGGGTTTGCTGCTAAGAATGTGTTCTGTTTTTTTGTTATATTTGGTGAAAGAACAATTTAAAAATACTTTGGATTTTATAGGTGCCTTCTCCAAAGGTAATCTGTCCCAGGTACATTATCCTATTAATTTAAAACCCAAATATGTATTTCAAGGGAAATTTTACCTCTATGTCTGTGATTAATTCATACTAAAGTCATCAAAATACAGTCAAGTGAGAGCTGTTTGATGTCCAAGTGCCCGTTTATGAAGCATTTCAATCTTTCCCCTCTAATCAAGAAATTAAAAAAACAAATCCAGCCATAAATAAAACTCAACCCCTAAAAAGCCTTGGCTTTGTCTTGAAATGTAAAGGCTTATGGAATCAGGGAGATTTCAAGTATGTTCTTTTCTATCAGTAATTCTGATTATTCTCTGAAATATAATTCAGTGTTCTTAAGATTATAAAATTGGTTCATTTATCTTGACAGTAAGAGAATTAATGAGGTGATACCTGGTCAAGCAATTTCAACTCAGAGGCAGACTCTAAAACTGTGATTCATATTTGTCATTATTGTTGGTTGTTGTATTTGCTTTTATAGGTACGATGAATCTGGTTTTAATTTATTATAGTAACATTGACTGTATTGCCATACTGAATCATTGGGACAGATACTGCCATATGATCCGCATATCTCTGAAACTCTGCCTTTTTATTGACCAAAGCATGGTAAATTCTTAGATTTATTTTTTTAATGTGTATGGGGTATTACTCTATAATTAATTTTTAGTAGTTACAATTATTGAGAGCCATGTGCCAGCCACTATATTAACTGCCTTAAAAACACACTTTTTTTTTTAACTCTTAAAACTACCCATCTAAGCAATAATGCCTCCATTCTTGCAAGCTAGATACTTTCTTTTAAATTTAATTTCTATATTAATTCTTTTGTCCTACTGGCCTACTTTGCCCTTTCTCTGACACGTAATAGGATATTTCTATTAATAACAATATTTGAAAATTGGAAAATTTTACATAAATATAAAATACTTTCCCATCTAGGGGCACCTGGGTGGCTCAGTCGTTAAGCGTCTGCCTTCGGCTCAGGTCATGATCCCAGAGGGATCGAGCCCCGCATGGGGCTCCCCGCTCTGCAGGAAGCCTGCTTCTCCCTCTCCCTCTCCCACTCCCCCTGCTTGTGCTCCCTCTCTCGCTGTGTCTCTCTCTGTCAAATAAATAAATAAAATCTTAAAAAAAAATACTTTCCCATCTATATATTTTTAAGATTTTATTTATTTATTTATTTATTTGAGAGACAGCGAAGAGAGAACTTGTGCTAGCAAGTGGAGGGGCAAAGGAGGAGGGAGAGGAAGAGGGAAAGAATCCCAAGCAGATTCCACACTGAGCGTGGAGCCCCACGCAGGGCTCGATCTCACAACCTTGAGGTCATGACCTGAGCAGAAACCAAGAGTCTGACGCTCAACCCAACCAACTGAGCCACCAAGGCACCCCACCACCACCCATGTTTTTATTTGAATATTTAAACTATCCCTTTTGGAAGACCAGAAATCATATTATTTTTATTTCTTTTCTAAAGAAGAAACTCAGGTTTGCCGGAGGTAGTTCACTTACTTACATATGAAAAAATCAACAAATACCAGAGCTAAAGTGAAAATCAAGACTTCAGATGAATGGGTAATGATCCTGCCACATATTCGACTTTCTAGAGGTCTCATCCTTTTCCTTAACTCTACTTTATTAGTATAAGAGATGTCTCTAATAAATATACTACAGTATACCATACACTATATATTTAACTATCTACAGATTCATATATAGTATCTACACTGATTTACTATCATTCTGTATTTGAGTTAACTAGAATATCTTTCTTTTTTCTTTTTCTTTTATTTTTTTCAAAGATTTTATTTATTTATTTGAGAGAGAGAGAGAGAGAGAGAGAGTGAACACAGGAGCAGGGGCCGAGGGAGAAGGAGAAGGAGACTCCCCTACTGAGCAGGGGGTCCGACATGGGGCTTGATCCCAGGACCCTGGGATCATGACCTGAGCCAAACGCAGACGCTTAACTGACTGAGCCACCTGTGCACCCCTGAGTTAACTAGAATGTCTTAAAAATAATAATGTAAACTATAGAGATAAATACTTTAGTTCTTTATTATCTGCCAGTTTCTTTGCTATATAACTGACATAACAGGTCTAATAAATCCCATGAAGTACAATTAAACACATAGGATACTAAAGACCAGAGAGGTTAAGTCATTTGCCTAAGGTCACCAGGAGAGTAAGAAAGGATGTAACATATTTATTTCTTAGTTCTAAAAACACTTAACATTCCATGAAAGCATGTTTATATAATTTCTATCTTTTTTATAGCAATTATACTAAGTGTTTCATTTTGGTTTTGAAGTTTTGCTAGAGATAGTAAAGATGAATTATTTTACTTAATAGATCTCCCTTAAATTTACAGAGGTTGTATCTGTCTGCCTAACAACAATGCAAAAGTCAATGTTCATTTTTTTTTTTTCTCCTGTTTCCCAAGGGACTGTGCTCACTTTGGCAGCACATATACTGTTTCCCAAGGGACTTGTGCTTTCATTATCTTTTTTGGGGGGCGGAAGGGGGAGAATCTTAAGCAGGTTCCACTCTCAGCATGGAGCCCAGCATGGGGTTCATCTCACCACCCTGAGATCATGGCCTGAGCTGAAACCAAGAGTCAGATGCTTAACTGACTGAACCACCTAGGTACACCAGTATTGATTGTTAATCTTTTTTTTTTTAAGACTTTATTTATTTGAGAGAGAGAGAATGAGAGATAGAGAGCACGGGAGGGAAGATGGTCAGAGGGAGAAGCAGACTCCCTGCCGAGCAGGGAGCCCGATGCGGGACTCGATCCTGGGACTCCAGGATCATGACCTGAGCCGAAGGCAGTTGCTTAACCAACTGAGCCACCCAGGTGCCCAACTGTTAATCTTTTACTATGCTCTGCTACAACTTAGACTCAGAGTAGATAATCCCAGTATCTTCTATCCAGTAATGGAATGCCTTGGAAATGTAACAGATGGCAGACCAGAAGTGATTCTCACCTTTGTTCTACTGGGGACCCATCCCAGCTCACCACTGCTCTCACCACCACACACATACACACTCATACACTACACTTCATGTCCCTCTCAACTGAAGGAAAACATGATCATTATTGTATTGATTCTGGCCAGGGCTGTACTATAGAGTGAATTGGCCATTGGATAACCTTGATTTCCAGCCTCTGTAAACTAATTATATCTATTAATCATGAAAGCTCTAGAATTTGTCTCTTCCAGTAAAAACATTCCCAAAGAGCAACTTAGACTTTTTTTTTTTAAAACCCATTTTATGGTTTATCAATCCAAAGTCTCATTTGTCTAGTTTTCCCATGTTAAACATTACATTTCAAAAACAATTATTCACAAAGGAATCAGAATGAATACACTTTATTTATTTATTTAGGCCCCTTAAAAAGTTTTTAACAACAAAAGTCATAAAGATATAAAAACAAAAATGAGAGAAGCTAGAAATACAGATTTGTGGTGAAACAGATAAAATTAATGCATCTAGATGATGCTTTGCCTTTAGTCCAAGACATTAAAATTTGCATGAAAATGACCCTTATAGGTGTCTAATAAAGCTGTCTCTCTCTCATTTAAGTAATCTCTACCCCCAACATCGGGCTCAAACTCATGCCCCAGATCAAGCATCACGTGCTCTACCAAATGAGTTGGCCAGGTATCCCTCATCAAGATGTTTCTTAAGTAGTACTGACAATAATATTTGTGACAATGCTTATCCTTCGAGTTCTTACCAAACGATAGATATATTTAATCCCCACCCTGAGATACTGTAACCCCTGTGACTCAGAGCCACATTAAGAGCCTTCAGAACCTTTAATCTTAACCTCCCATACAAATGCAATCATGAAGATTTCTAGAATGACTATCAAGGACCATCATGGATGCAATTATGTCTCTTCTCTGTGAACCTCTTTATGATCTAAGGACCAAAATATCAATTGAGAAGTTTTCTCTGCCTCAACTCCATCATGTAAATTTTACTTTAAAAATTAAAACATTGGAAAATGCATTTTATGTTAAATACAGTTTTATTGTCTACATTTCACTTTAACCACTACGTCACAAAGGACATCATGTGGTCCTGCTGGGTAAGTTAAGCACTTGTGTCATATATAGTTCACAGATAAACACATCATTGATCTAGTCAGTGTTAATGGATTGATTTCATCAAATAAATTTTCCTACATGCTGAGGTAGCACTGTAAACTATTTATTTGTATGCTTTATACAGAGAGCCTGAGTTACAATTGTATTTATGTAAATTTTAATTCACATTTAAATTAAAATACTAGTTTTTAATTACAATTATTTTTCTAATTTAAAAAACAATTATAGGATGCATTTAATAAGAGACCATCAAAATATATGAAGTAAAACTGACGGAACTGATGGGAGAAATGACCAGTTCTACAATAGTAGTTGGAAATATCAATACTCCAACTTTTAATGGTTAAAAGAACCAGAGAGAAGATAAAAAAAAAAAGACTCGAACAACACATCAGACATATACAAACAGACATTTACAATCAACAGAAATATACAAAACACCTAACAACAACATACACATTCTTCTCAAGTGTACATGGTCCATTTTTCAGGAAAAACCATATATTAGGCCTCAAATTAAGTCTCAATATATTTCAAAAATATAGATATCATAAAAAGTATCTCCTCTGCCCTCATTGAGATGAAGTTAGAAATTCATTACAGAAGAAAACTGGAATAAATCACAGAATAGTGGAAATTAAACAACACACTCCAAAACAACCAATGGATCCAAGAAGAAATAACAAGGGAAATTAGAAAATACATAGGAATGAAAACAAAAACAAAACATACCAAAACTTATGGGACACAGCAAATGCAGTGCTAATGAGGAAATGTGTAGCTATAAGAGCTTATATTAAAAAACAAGAAAGATCTCAAATCAACAACTTAACTTTATAACTTAAGGCACTAAAAAGACAATCTAAACCCAAAGCTAGGAGGGAGGAATAATAAATATCAGAGTGGAGATAAGTGAAATAGAGAATAGAAAAATAATAGAAAAGGTCAATGAAATTAAAAGTTGATTCTTTGAAAAGATCAGCAAAATTGACCGCTCTAGCTAGATGAGCTAAGAAAAAAAAGATAAGACTTCAATTGCTAAAATCAGGAATGAAAGTGGGGAGATTACTACCAATTGTACAGAATAAAAAGTATTATAAGAGAATATTAAGAATAATTGTTTGTCAGCAAATTGGATAACTTAAATGAAATGGACAAATTCCTAGAAACACAAAACCTACCAAGACTAAAGCAAAAAGAAATAGAAAATGTGAATACACCTATAATTAATAAGGAGATTGAATCAGTAATTAAAAATATCCCAACATGGGAAAGCTTTCAACCTGATGGATTCACTTGTGAATTCTACTAAACATTAAAAATAATAATAATATCCAGCGCTCATCACACTACATCTGTATCTTTGAGGTAAATACCTAGTAATGCAATTGCTGGGTCATAGGGTAACTCTATTTTTAAAGTTTTGAGGAACCTCCATACTGTTTTCCAGAGTGGCTGTACCAGTTTGCATTCCCACCAACAGCGTAAGAGGGTACCCCTTTCTCCACATCCTCGCCAACACTTGTTGTTCCCTGTTTTGTTAATTTTTGCCTTTCTAACTGGTATAAGGTGGTATCTCATTGTGGTTTTGATTTGTAGTTCCCTGATAGCTAGTGATGTTGAACATTTTTTCATGTATCTATTAGCCATTTGTGTATCTTCTTTGGAGAAGTGTCTGTTCATGTCTTCTGCCTATTTACTGACTGGATTATTTGTTTTTTGGGTGTTGAGTTTGATAAGTTCTTTATAGATCTTGATATCAGCCCTTTATCTGAAATGTCATTTGCAAATATCAGTACATCAAAAACTAATGATGTACTATATACTGGCTAACTGAACATAATTTAAAAAAATTAATAAAAAAGAACTAATACCAATCCTTCTCAAACTTTTTCAAAATATTAAAGAGGAGAGAACACTTCCTAACGCATTCTTTGAGGCCAACAATACCTTAAAACCAAAGCCAGATAAAGAAAACTACACACCAATATCCCTTGCCAACATTGATGCAAAAACCTAAATAACTAGGAAATCAAATTCAATAGCATATTAAGAATTATACACCATGACCAAGTAGAAATTATTCCCGGAATATAAGAATAGTTCAACATACAAAATCAATCAATGTAGCAAAGTGAGAAAAAAAAAACAACCTACATGATCACCTCAATTGACATAAAAAAAGCATTTTCAAAAAATTCCAACACCCTTTCATGATAAAAACTTATCAAATTAGAAATAGCAGCAAATTATCTCAACCTAATAAAAGCCATATGGAAAACACACAGCAAACATCATACTCAATGGTACAAGATTGAAAACTTTGTCTCTGAGACCAGGAACAAGGCAAGGATGCCCACTTGTGTCATTTCTATTCAATATAGATAAGTTCTAGCCAGAACAAATTCTAAGCAAGAAAAAGAAATAAAATGCTTCCAAATTGGAAACGAAGAAGTAAAATTATTTCTTTTTTTTTAAGATTTTATTTATTTATTTGGGAGAGAGAGAACAAGCGAGCATAAGCGGCGGGCAGGGAGGCAGAGGGAGAAGCAGGGAGCCAGACATGGGACTCGATCCCAGGACCCTGAGATCATGACCTGAGCCAAAGGCAGACACTTAACTGACTGAGCCACCCAGGCATCCCGTAAAATTATTTCTGTTCACAGATTATATGTACAAAACCATAAAAATTTCACAAAAATTGTTAAAACCAAAGTTCTCAAATTTCTAGATATTTTTGAATCTTTTATGTCTTTCGAAAAAGAATATTAGGTCCCTATAAAAATAGTTTTTATCACAATGGACTGAAATCTAACTTATTGCTTTATTTCACTCCATCATGCATCCTGAAAATATTTTTATTCTCAGTTTTCTGCAACAAATTCTAAGAAAACTGTCATGGAAATAACTGTTAAGCTGTTAAGTATATAGGTGAAAATGCTATGAATGCTGTGGAATTACTGAAAGAAATAAAATGAATTAAGAATCTTGTGCTCTGAAAGAATGCTTGTTCAGTGAATCATGGAAGAGTCTTATAAGATTTGCTAACTAAAATTCAAATCTTCCTTGAAATATTTTCCCAGTATTCAATAATATAGTACAAAATGGTAGTGTGAGTTATATTTTCTCATTGATTTCAGATGACATATTAAATGAGCTAAATTTGAAGCTCCAAGAAAAGGAAAATCTTTTTGAGCCAGCTTAACAGGTAAAGGATTTACATATTTTTCTAATAAGAATCAATATGCAGATTTCATCTTAATTAACATTGTTATGTAAATTGAAGAACTATAAAAATTTCATTGATATTAATAATTTTAGACTTATTTTCTAATTTGTTTTATAATAGTCTTTTATATCAATATTAGTGTTATTAAACTGACTCAAGAGTTAGTACATTTACTTATGAAAGTTTGAAAATAATAGGCTGTTTATTCAAAACTAAATCAATTCTTCTAAAAAAGATGAATCAGTTTTGTCAATGTGAATACAAGCAATAAAGTAAAATTATTTTTCGAGCAAATTTCAGTTCCTGGAATACTTACAGAAGTGTTTAGAACAACCTGAATAGATTAATCTAATTTTCCAATCATAATCTTAAGAAATCTAAATACAAAGTATTTCCAATAAAAATTTAGCATCTGAATTGAGATGTGCTATAATTATAAAATGTACATCAAATTTGAAAGACTTAGAATGAAAAAAATGTGAACTATCTCTATAATTTTATATTTACCACATTAAAACAATATGTCAAATAGTTTGTGTTAAATAAATTATTAAAACTGAATTCATTTTTGTCTTACTTTTTAATGTGGCTTACTAGAAAATTTTAAATTACATATATCGCTTTTGTTATGGTTCTATTGGACAGCACTGTTCTGGGAATTGATTATTTTTTTTTTGTTTTTTCAGAAATTGTTGTGAGGTTAATATAGTTTGTTTTCCTGCTTTCCTGATAAGTTGAAAGTTTCTGGAAAATCCATAATGCACTGACTATTTGCATATCATCGATGTAACATCAAGTTCAATTAAGAGTTACCAAGTGGTGAATTTGTTGAAATATTTTCTCTAAGAACTTTTGGTCCTAGTTGTAGTATTCTACCATCAGCAGCTAAATTATGCAAACATTTTGCCTGCCTCGTGCCCATACAATAAGCTGATTCACATTGTTGTCTAATCACTATGTTCTGTAGAACCAGTTGTAACCTCCCCACAGAATCCCATAAATAAGAATTATTCCACAAGTGGAGAGTAGAACAAGATTCCATTTTACTTTGTCAATGCTTTTCTAAAAATGTTAAGAGCAATAGAATTTCCTTCCTGCTAATGGAAGTTACACCATTAAAATAATCATATAAAAGAGCTATCACAGCTTTTCCCAAGGTTAATGCATTTCAGCCATAAGGTAATTATTTTTCTATGTAGTATCAAAGAAAGAGGAAAAAAAATTTACAAAGGAAAGAAAAAGCTTGAAATCTCTCTATCAGTAAGCAGCAAGCAAAAATAATACTTTTTAAGACAAATTCATCAAATAAAAAAATTCATGCACAGCAAATTTTCTCCTAAGCAAAGAACCTGGCATATACAATTCACTTGCTACCTATCTGTGGAATGAATTAATGTCCTAGTCAAATATTTAAACAGAATTTTTCCTGATAATGTCTTGGACCTTCTCAGTCCTACAGACTAAATGTAATAGACATTTCTGGCTGATTTGTTTAGAATTTAAAATATTCTGAAACGCAACGTTAAGGCAATGATGGCCAATTAGAAATAAGTAATATAGACTGAAAATTAACCTTAAACTCTATGTTTATTGTTATTAGATAATTTGTCAGGAGTAGAATCAACTGAGTGTGCTTAATTTCCTCAAATTCAAAATTGGGAACATAGTAGTATCCATTTTATGGGGTTGTTGTTATAAGGTTTAAGTTAATCAGTAGATAAAGATGAATGCAAAGTGCCTGGTACAGAGTAAGCATTCAGTAGCTATTACCTGGTATTATTAAACAAATTTACCCCATCCTTCAAGTCCTGGCACCGGTCACACTTCCATCATGAAATCATCCCATATAGGCTCATTGTCTTCTTAGACAAATATGTTTGTTTGTTTGTTTTTTATTATGTTTCCCTTTCTATATGTGCTGCTGAAGCAAGCACATTATGTTTCCCTTTCTAGATTTTAAGTTCCTCTAGAGCAGGTTTACTTCTTATATTTTGGAGAGTGGTGGGTTCAGATCTGGGATCTACAATTTAATACCTCTATTCTTATTTGAGTCTCAGTTTCCTTTTTGCATAAAATAGAGATAACAGAGTCTCAAATTTTGGGTGGGTGGGATTGAATACAAACATAGGCAAAGTACCTAGAATAACACACATGACACCAGTTCAGTAAATATGTAGTAATTTGCACAAACAAACCTTCACATGGCCATTCATCACTCTGGTCTTACATGAATGTGATCTACTTCTGCAGTTTTCCCTGAAAGCAGCCACATCTCTACTACTCTTAAATATATACATTATAATCTGCCAAATGCCATTTTTTTCATAAGCCTCAATTCATACTTGACTGCATTTTTGCTGTCCTTGTCCCATAGAGGTTTCTTTTTATAATTTTATTTTTTCCTCTGCCAATTTCCCAAATTAATTGGGATAGTGTTCACTCACCCACTGTAATATACATAAAAGAATATTTGTGCAGAAATCCTGACTTCAAATGTAAGGAATTGCCAAACTAATTAAAGTTGAGCATTTATGGTAGAGGAGCAAAGAAGGCAATCAGCTACTTTTGTGGATGACTAAATGGTGAAAGTTTAAAATCTGAGACATTTGATGAGGACAGGAGTCATTTACATTGAATAAATTCCAATGCCACACGTATTTCTCTGATTGTAGTAGAAGAAACTAAAGAGAAAAGCAGGCATGATGTTTAAAAAAAAGGAATTATTTTCCCAGCTTGTTGAAAATAAAAAAAAAAACAAACTATGGAAATTCATAGGAACCATCAGGAGGCAAGGGTGTGATCAACATCATCACTCATATTAGGAAAACATGGTGGTATCTAACTAAAATGCATTTATGTTGTCAAAATTTATTTACCAGGGCAATTACTTTTTTCTAGTTCATCATTAACACTAGTGTAAATACAAAAGAAACATACCTGGGGCTCTCTATAACTCTGAAATGGACATCACAGACATAAGTGATAAGTGGCTATACTGTGGTATTTGTTGAATGTAGTGTTTCTTTGTACATGTGTTCAGAGACACAATGGGCAGAAAAGAATGCTACATATACTTAAGTATTAAGTATAGTTTGATCAATGAATGGATTCCTTCATTCTGCACATGTGTATTGACTGATTATTATATCAAACACTGTTTTACAGCTCTGAGTATAAAGGCATAAAAGAGTAAGGACCCTGCTCTTGTCTAAGAGAGATAATAAGTAAACAAATGGATACATGCTATAATTTCAAATTTCAATACGTGTATCAAAACACGCAAGGCATGGTAAAGTACTAGAGAATGTTTTGGGAAGTGAGATGCTATTCCAAATAGGCTGGAGTAGATATTTGGGCGAGGCATTCATGGAGAATAAAATTGCTTGAAATTGCTAAGAGGAGAACATTCCAACAAAGAAAGCGGAGCTGCAGAAATCCTCAGTTGGAAATGAGTTTGGCTTATTTGAAGACTAACAGGATGGCCATGATGGTTGAAGCAGAGTAAACATGGAAGACAATGGAAGAGGAAGACTCAGAGGTAGAGCCAGTCCAGGGAGAGGGATTTAATGCCATTCTAACTGTGATGGGAAAACCTTATGACATATCTGGAGTATGTATGTACATATCCAAAGATTTTTTTTAAATCCTATTATAGAAGAGATTTACATCATTTTTTTAAAGATTTAATATATTTATGAGAGAGACAGAGAGTGAGCATGAATGGGGGAGGGGCAGAAGGAGAGGGAGAGGGACAAGCAGACTCCACCACCAGACTCCATCCCAGGATTCTGAGATCATGACTTGAGCCTCATTACCTAAGTCAAAGTCAGATGCTTAACCGAATGAGCCACCCAGGTGCCCCGAGATTTATATTATTTTTAAGTCATTACAATATGCCTCAACCAGAAACATTCTTGTATATCATCTTCTTTGATCCTTGAAACCACCCTACCAAGTAACGATTACCTCTATTTTATCGTTGAAGAAACTAAGATTCAAAGAGGTTAGTCACCCTTCAAAAGTCAGCATGGAGCTTCTGTCACAACCTGAATTTGTGTGACTCCAAATTGCTATTGTACATCGCCCTCCAAAGTTACAATATGTTCCCTGCATCTACTAGAAGAATTTTAAACATATGAAGTCAAGTTAAAATGGAAAAGTACTTCTGTAAGGGAGCTATATTATGATGCCAGTGTTTCCGTATTTGTTATTAATTTAATCCTCACTACAATTCTGTAAGATGAGGGCATAATTTTTTCTATGTCATAAATAGGGGAAACCAAAGATTGTACACTGTATATAATCTAACCAAGGTCACATACCCAGCAGAGTGAACTCAGGATTGTTGACCTGCCTGACTTCCAGGCTAATGCTGTCTTCACAAGGAGCAGGGACTCTGAAACCTACAGAATGATGACATTCTGCCTATTAGGTACACTTCTAATAGTATTTGCACTGTCTGAAGCAAATTGCTGTAGCAGAGAAAAAGTAAGTACCTTGCTAAGGTAGGAAGTTGTCAGATCTGTGTAAACCTTAAGCTTCTTTGAAGTGAAAAGCATTCTGTGCTCTCTGGTTCTGTTCGGAATTCCCCCAAAGAGCACTGAAGTTATGGGTTGGAGACAGACAATGAAAAAAGAAAGGACACTTAGAAGCTCTTTTGAGAAGCTTAGCATCATAAATATTTGCATGAAGTTCTGGTTTGGCCCTTATAGAAATCAGAGATTGGACAAAGCTCTTGCTAAACTGATAACTAGGAAAGAATGATCTTATCTTGTCCTGGGCAAATCAGAGAGAATGAATTATTTATTCTCTCTGATAAACCAGAAGAACCAGAGATAATCTCTGGTTCTGTGTGAAAAATTTCATTATATCTGAATAAAGCTTAAATCCTGAGTGATTTCTAATATTCCATATATTTTAGAAAGGAGTTCTCATTTTACATGTAAGTGTAGGTGGGATTTTATTGCCACTATCAGCAGCATCAAAGATTACTTCCCTGCTTCAGATTTTGTTCTTGTTTATCATATGCTTCATTCTGTCTCTGATATTTATCACTTGCATTTCCCAGAAAGAACAAAGAAATACCATTATCTGGCAACTTAGTACTAAAGTACTAAAAGCCCTGTTTTTTTTTTTTTTCTTTCAAATCCTGCTGAAACATTCTTCAGTTCTCATGTTTTCTTTCCAAAAATGTTACAGCTAAAGTGAAACATGAGACTTCACTGCAGAAGTCAGTAAAGCAGTTTCTACAGCAAATCATAGCATCACAAAGACATAAATCCTATTATTTTGAAACCATGAAGGAAGCTAAGGTCACTGAGAAGTCTGAATATTTTGCCTAGCCACTTGGAATTAGACTTAAAGGAGTGAAGCTAAAATCTAAGAGATGTGCTTTAGGATACAACTGCAAGTGTTAATTTTGATACCCCCCTCTCCTACCTCCACAAGAACAAACAGAGAAGAATGAATACTTGAAAAAACAGTCATGCATACAAGGTATATAAGGAGCATTTAACTATCAAAGAGTCATGCTAATCAACCTAAACAACTCAGATAAGTTACACTCATAGGTGCTTTGGTAATGAGGTCAAACATAAATGGTAAAAGGGTACAGAAGTAAAATTTCAAAATAAGAAATTTCCAAACAGGTATTGAATTTTTTGGTGACATATGTCAGTGATTTATAATACTTCAAAACATTCTTATAAAGTAGAAAGAAAAAAATCCAACTGTTGAACCAAGGAAAAGCGCATCTTTTTCTGCATTATTAGATTTCTAATTGTTCAAGATTAGGTGTCTAGTTAAAGAAAACGGAAATGGTGCAAAAGAATCATGAAAAATAACATAATGTAGTAATATGGCCATAAGAGTCAACAAGGGCTGTTCAAGGGCTAACCATAGCAGGAAAAGAGTAAATAGAAAATATGCAAAAATAAAAATGTCAAAAGCCAAGGGATCCCATGACCTAACAATACCACTCCTAGGTATATACATATACAAGAGAAATGGATAAGTATGTCCACCACCAAAAGACACCTACAAGAATGTTTATACATTATAGCCTTAGACTAGGAACACCTCAAATATCCATCAATAGGAGACTAGAGAAAACAAACTGTGGTATATTTACACAATGGGATAGGTTGCAGGAATAAAAAGGGACAAACTACTGACACACAAAATATCTTGGATATATCCCATAGGTACTTTGTGGCATTAAAGAAGCCAGACACAAAGAATGCATACTGGAAGGAGTCAAAATTGACTAATGTTAGAAGAAGTCGGAGTAACAAGTATACCTCTGGAGTGTTGCTGGATATTGACTGTGAGGTTAGGAGCCTGAGCAAATATTTGTGAGTGCTTAAAATGCTTACCTTAATCTTGGTGATTATACATGAGTGTACACAAGTGTAAAAATACCCACTGAGTGTATATTTGAGTTCATTTTTTGCACTTTTTGCATGTATTTATACAATTTTTAAAAGTAGGAAAACTATCAGAATGCTTGTATTAAGAAGGAATGACACAGAGGTCTATACCTCCCCAAGGCAGTATGTCTATAAGCAAATGAAACTATGAGGAAGGTAACGGCCTTGGTTCCTTTAGAGTTCCCTTTCAATGATCCTTGGGATCACTGGTCTTTCAAAGATGATAAAAGCATTTGATTATTCTGCAGCCAGTACATTTCAGTGATACAGCTTCCTCCTTTAATCCTGCCTAAGACATAGTTTGGGCTTTGTCCCAGACACCAGAGCTAAAAAGGACATCACTACACAGTGCCAAGTGGATATGCTTATGCTTATAGCATGATTCGATGTGCAGTTAAATATTTGTTCATTCATTCATTACTGTTTAGCACTTTCTGCAAGATAGGAGATAAAGGTACACTTGGCCAGACAGCCTTAGAGGATAAAGCATAGATTTAAGCATGTAGAACTTTGTGTAATCTAAAAGCTATAGGATGCTATTGAAGAGTTCTAATCAAGTGAGGGAATTGATCAGATTTATGGCTTAGAAAGACTACACTGGCAAAACTGTGAGGAATACCTTTGATGGGGAGTAACCATGTGTTAGGAAGACCATATAAGAGAAAATTACAGAATTCCAACCAATAAGTGATCGGGGCCTGAATTACAGTATTGGCAGAGGAAATTTAGGAGAAAAATCATAGTTATGAAGTCCACAGAGTGGAGAAAACATAACAGGATTCCCCCCCCCCCCAGTTGTATACGTTACAAAATATATGAAGTACAAAACTTGGTTACTCTGGGTTCTGATTAACTAGCAACCGTCTTAGGTTTTCTATGGATTATATCTTTTTACCCAGAAGCAATTCTATGAGGAAAGTGCTATTACCATTCTTATGCGATGAATGAGGGCACTGAAGCACAGAAAGTTTAAGAAAGTTACCAAAATTACACAGCTGGAAGTAGCAGAATGAGATTTTTACCTAGAACAGCCACTCCGGGTCGTGTGTTCATAATCACTTAAAGAAAAATAGTTGTCTAGGCAGAGAGGGGAGTCGTATCAGATCAAGGAAGGGACAGAAAGAAACAAGTAATGGCCTGTCAGAGATTCAGTATCTTTAAAAACTAAATGCTAATTTGTTGTGCCTGGAGAACATGGAAGAAGGGTGAGGGCTGATGGGAAATCAGAAGAGATGGGAAATCAGAAGCCTTTCCCATCATCCCAAAACTGTTGGGCTTTTCCATGAAGTCTGAAAAGAGCTGAACTATTGAAATTATGAAAGTTCATCAAAAAGACTTTAATTTCAAGAAGATTTTGAGTTTCTAAACTGTCAAATAGGATACTGGGCAAGTTATGTAGTCTCTGATTTCACTGACTTTGTTTCTAAGAGGCAGTTAGCAGGATTAAACATAAAGGTCTTTGTTAAATTACAAACTGTCAAAGCTTTCATTATATATTTATACTCTGCCTTTTCCTAGAAAGGATCCATGGTATGAGACTGTTTATAAAATACATATAGTACAAGAAACAAAAACTAAGTGAAAAAAGGCAAACACTCATTATCATTGCTTATGCCTAAGAAAAAACACAAGCATTCCTAGATACCGGTACAAATTGTAATTCTCCTGTAGCGCTTTACTTGGCATTATTCCCTTCTGGATATGATCTAAGAATGATTCACAGAGGGAAGTTTTTTCCTTTGGACAAGAAGCTGGGATTCATTACCAGCTAGAGATGAAATAAAAGCAGATGCTGAAAGTATGAAGACAGGAAGCTTGCAGCACAAAGGGTGGGAAGAAAGCAAGCTATACAAAAAAAAAAAAAAAAAATGTGCTTTTTGACTTCCAATTTCCTTCAGGAGGTTGAAAATAACTGAACCGTTAAAATCTTGCAAAGCCTATCTGATCCCACAGGGAGAGTAAGTTGTTCTCCCTGTACCTCCCTAACCAGAATGTATTGACGTTATGATTTTAAGCAGTTGCATAGTGATGCTCCCCTCACGGAGCTCCAGTGGAGTAGGCATGAATGGTGAGGTTAAGAGGAGGCAAGTAGAGGACATGCATCACATTCATAACACTGGTGCATACCTTGTATCACTCAACAATATATTTACCATTGGAACATTAGGATAATATCAATTTGGTACAGAATAGATCATACCATTCTATTAGCAACTTTGTTTTTTTTAATTTTTTTATATTTTATTTATTTATTTGAGAGAGAGAGCGAGCACAGTCAGGGGACAGACAGAGGGAGAGAGAGAAGCAGACTCCCCAGTGAGCAGGGAGACTGATGCGGGGCTCAATCCCAGAACCCAGGACCATGACCTGAGCCTGCGACAGACGCTTAACTGACTGAGCCACCAAAGTGCCCTGTTGTTTTTGTTTTTATTTTAATGGACTAAACACTTCTAGTTTTAAACTGGTCCTCCTTTCAGTTTTAAACAGGTACTGCTTATACATAGTAGGTGAGCAAATGAACTGGGTCCCTGTACAGCCAATCTGTTTTCTGATCAATACTGTCTACTGCAGCCAAATTGATGGCACAACAATTCTTTAGACAATCAAACTTAACAGACCAGAAAGGTGTATTTTTTCAAGTATATGCATAACTGCCACTTAATGTGCTAAACTGATCAACGGACCATGCCTATATCTTTGATTAGGAAACTGCTTAAGATCCTGTGTTGTGTTTTCCTTCCCCCTTCCATCTCTTTGCCTCCCCCCACTTGCTCAGTTTCCTAGTTTGTCCGTCTTTTCCCATTCCTTACATTCTCCTGGGCATGTATGCATGCACACATTCAAAACATCTAAGTGTTACATTTACTTCTTTAATACCATGCTCTGAGACAGGCAGCTGATAATGTACCAAGACAGACAAATTATTTGCTTCAAGTGCATGGGGACAGAGGGGAGTGTTTCTTTAGGCAGTCCTGGGGTGGGCAGTATGTGTGTCTAGTTGTGGGGATAGTGTTAAGGGAAGATGTAGTCTGAGTTTTCCTTGGCAATTTCTTTTTTTTTTTTTAAGATTTTATTTATTTATTTGAGAGACAGAGTGAGAGATAGAGAGCACGACAGGGAAGAGGGTCAGAGGGAGAAGCAGACTCCCTGCTGAGCAGGGAGCCCGATATGGGACTCGATCCCGGGACCCCAGGATCATGACCCGAGCCGAAGGCAGCTGCCCAACCAACTGAGCCACCCAGGCGCCCATCCTTGGCAATTTCTAAGTCACTGCTGGATTATTTTTGCGTCTTTAATTCCATCATGCCATTTTGCCCAATGTAGGCCTAGACACCTTTGCAGTATTTCTTCTATGTAGATTAATAATATTACATCTTTAAGCAGAAGCGAAGACATTTGGCAAAATAAATGTTTTAGTAATATAGAACCACAAATTATATATCTCAAAGACTGTAAGGAAGACCTCTCCTTTGTAAAAGAGGAACAAAAAAAAAAAAAATCAAGTTTGCATATCTCTTGCTTCATATTCATTTTGATCCAGGATTCAGCTGCCATTTTGACAGCAGAGGACTATAGAGAGAGAATTCTGTCTCCTCTGTCTTGAGTATTGAACACTGGATGAATATCACATCTTATCTCTCCAGCTGGAGTCCTGGGTATTGGCAGGAGGGGACACAGGAGAAATTTTGTTTGCTGCAGCTATCTTATAGTTCATTACCACCTTGGTGACTAGTAATCTCACTTCATTAAATGTGTTTATTTGGTAGTGTCGGCTTTCTTTTCGAAATGCCCTTAAAAAATAACGCTGGTCCCTTTAAGGCTGGTGCTTCACCAAAGTGAAGAACGGAGCTGTGCTGCAATAGGCAATGGTCATTAGTGTTTTCAGCTAAACTGAGTGAACCCGGGCCATTTGGATATTTCAGATTGAGAGATTAAATCTCTTATCTCATGCTGTGAAATGTAATGCAAAACTTGCAGTCTACTTTTTGAGAGTTCATTTCAGATGAATTTTTATGATTTGCTAAGCCGAGGAAAAGGTCCCTTATTTTTTTTCTCTTAGATTTAGTAATAAGCCAGTGATGTCAATGGTGAGAGTAAGGTGAGAATAAATGCATTAAAAAGAAAATATAAGCAATGATTGGAAATCTCTGCCAGGTGTTATGTAAAGATTTATTTTAAAAAAATAAACATCACTCACTCACATGTGAATATATGCTTCCCAGGAACTCAGGATATGTGAAATCATCAAATCCTAACAGGGCTCATTGTAATATGATTCCTATACCCACTAAGGTATTCTCCGATAGTGGAATTCCCTGCATTCTGATAATTATTAATTCTTTACCTATATTCTCAAATAAAAGGTAACATAAGCAATATTAAAGCATGTGTTTACCCCAGAGACTCAAAATGAAGTTCAAGTTCTTTGGATTTGTGTCAAGTACTGGTAATAAACATTGCATAAGATTTCTTTATTCTTTTAGTGAATTATGTTCCTAGTCAATCTCTACCCATGATTTCAGTCACCTCCAGGGGAATCAATTTAACTGATACTTTTAAAATAAAAGCATTTCAGGAAGTAATTTTCTCTTCTGTTTTGTCCTATAGTAGTTTATACAAGGAAAAGTCTATCAGGATATTTTAATAGAAATCAGAAACAACTAAACTACTTCTGTATTATAATATGTTATCTGACAGAATGTATTTACTAGTATCTTAATTTTATCTTCTCATCTATAACTTACTCAAACTCAGGTGTGTTAAGAATATCACAAATCATTCTGGATACACACACACACACACACACACACACACACACAACATACATGGAAATTTATAATTTCAGAAAATCTCTGGTAAGTACATCTAATTTTATAGCAGCTTTTGTCTTCTTTTTTCATATCAATAATAAGATGAGATAAGATAGTAAAAGAATATCTCCTTATTACCATAACAAAAAAAGTCAACATTGTAAAGAAACCAAACCCATAATTACCAACAAATGTTAGGACATACTAGTGACATAATATATAGTTATCTAGAGTTAAGTTGACACATTCAAAATAAAGGTGACATATTTTGAGGGACTTGTCTATTTTGCTAGAAATATATTGGTTATTCATTCACTTAGCAGATTTTCAATGAGGGTCCACTATGTGCGAACCACTATTTATGAGCTGAGAATCACAGAAGGTGTTAAGACAACAAATAAAATCCTTGATCTCACATGAAAAAAAAAATATATTGAGGGAAAACTTCTTGTGGATGATATGTAGTACCTGGTGACAGGTCAATGTTTCTGTTGAGAGCAACCACAATAAAAAAAATCCAAATAAAATAAAAACAAAATGCTGCCTGGAATACAAAAATATCTGTTTGAGGGCAGCAGAAGGCTGTGGATACAGTCAGAATGGGGAACAGGACAGGCTAAGATTCCAGAAAGGGAAGATCCTCAAAAGTGGTGATCTTTTGCCCTTCAGGCATTTTCTGATCATGGGTATAGAGAGAAAGCTGAAATTTATCCACTGAGAGTTGCGGCTGTTCTTTGGAATAAAATAGCAAAACTTTGGACAAAGCCTTGGAAGGGTGAGCTCAAGAACACAGCAGGTTGCCCTATTGATCCATCGGCCATATTCTGGAGTAGCATGGGTTGGAAGGCTAACGTCCTTAAGAGAAAGACTCTGAAAAGATGAATGGAGATTTCAAAGGTTTCCTGAGATTAAGTTTAGAGTTTCATATTTATTGAACATTAAAGGCCCTAAAGAAAACAGACTGTTGAAAACCCGGAGGGCAAAGGGATAACAAAAAGCGTACTAAGCCTTACAACTGAACAAGCTAGCCACTATGCAACACAGTCTCTGGCCGGATTAATGTAAGCAGTCACCAGTTTATGAGTATAACAAATGCAAGGCTAGCTCATCTCTAGAAGATCACCTTGCCATACATTTTTTTTATAAACGATTTCAGATTTAATCAGAAATTACCTTACTTGTCATAATGCAGGCAACATGTCTAAACTCTAAGATAAATATCACACAACAGAAGCAGATTCACAAGACTGATGAATCACGGATCTATACTTCTGAAACAAATAATGCAATATATGTTAAGAAAAAAAAAAGAAGAAGAAGATAGCAGGAGGGTCAGAATGAAGGGGAGTAAGTCGGAGGGGGAGACGAACCATTAGAGACGATGGACTCTGAAAAACAAACTGAAGGTTCTAGAGCGGAGGGGGGTGGGGGGATGGGTTAGCCTGGTGATGGGTATTAAAGAGGGCACGTTCTGTGTGGAGCACTGGGTGTTATGCACAAACAATGAATCATGGAACACTACATCAAAAACTAATGATGTAATGTATGGTGATTAACATAACAATAAAAAATTATTAAAAAAAATGTTCCAGATATTACACTTAATCATAGAGGATAGTATAATTATGATTAAGATGTTTAAGAATACAAAAAGAAAAGCATGAAGACAAAGATGAAATATGGATAATTTAGATAATTGCAATCTTCAAAATAATCAAAATGGGAATCCTAGAATGGAAATATGCTCTAATATTTTTAAAATGAACATATTTCAGCATATCAATAGACTAAAAAAGAATAAATAAAGGTCACCTCAAAAGAAGCAGAAAAAGGGGTACCTGGGGGCTCAGTCGGTTAAGTGTCTGACTCTTGATTTCAACTCAGGTCATGATTTCAGGATCTTGGGATTGAGCCCTGCATCAGGCTCTATACTCAGCTTGGAGTCTGCTTAATATTCTCTCTCTCTCCCTCTCACTTTGCCCCTCCCCCCACTCATGTGTTCTCACTACAGAAAAAAATTTTTAAAAAGCTTTTGACATTATTAAGTATCTATTGATAATAATTCTCAGTAAACTAGGAATAAACCTGATCAAGGGAATCTACAAAACTTACAGCTAACATCATATATGAATGTAATGAGATAATGATGGCTCCTCTCAACACTTCTATAAAACATTATATGGAAGGCTTGTGCAATGCAATGAGCCATGAAAAATAAACAACATACAGACAGATTAGGAAAACAACAAAAGTTTCTCCATTCTCCATTCCATGCCTATATAAAAAATTCAAAAGAATCTACACAAAAGGCTATTAGAACTAATAAATGATCTTGCATGGTCACAGTCTACAAATTAATTATTCAAAAATCAATTATATATCTATATATTAGCAATGAACAAATGGGAACTGAATTATTAAAAGTAGCATTTACAAGAGCTCCAATAAGACCATAATTACATACATGAGATCTAACAAAATTCATGCAGCATTTCTATGATATAACTACAAAACACTTGTGATAAACACCTTTGATAATCAAAGATCTATGTAAAAGAGAGAAATACCTTATTTCTTAATCGAGAGGCACAAGATTATTAGGATGTTAATTCTTTCCAACTTAACCTATAGATTTAATGCAATCCCAATCAAACCCCACCCAAATTTTTTATATTAAAAATAGTTAATCCTGAGATTTATATGCGAAGGCAATAAGCTGAAATAGCAGGAATGGTCTTGAAAAAGAAAATGAAATTTGAAGGACTCACTATACCTAATTTTAAGACAGTATAAAGTGACCATGACTAAGACAGAATATTGTATTGTACTATATTAATATATAAGACTAATTAATATAAGACCAAAAATGTGTAAAACTCTGTAAAAATAACTTAAGAGAAGGGTAAGCTATTTTAATTAGTTAAAAGAAAGATATAAAATTTTTAATCACTAGCAACAATATTAGATTAGGTGTGTATATATTTTTTAGATAGAATACCAAAATCTTGGCATATGCACTATAAAAAATGCTAAAATAAAATTCATCAAAAGTAAGAACTTCTGTTCTTTGAAAGACACCATTAAAATTAAAACAACCCAAAGACAGAAAATATTTGCAAATCACACATCTGATAAATGTTGGAATCCACAATATATAAAGAAACCCTAAAACTCAATAATAAGAAAATAAATAACCCACTAAAATAATTGGCTTACAATTTAAGAAGATGCATCACACCCAAGATATATATATATATATATATATATAGATGGGGAACAAGTACAAAAAGTTTTTGTCAATATCATTAACTATTAGGGAAATGCAAATTAAATCCAATGTGTTATCAATACATACCTATTAGAATGACTGAAACCAACAACAAAAGCAATACATGTTGACCATACCAACTGCTGCCAAATTTGCAAAACAAATGGAACTCTCATATATTTCTGGAATGAAAGCAAAATGGTAAAACTACCTTGGGTAAACATTTGGTAATATCTGAATAAAGTAAAACCTAGGGATGCCTGCGTGGCTCAGTAGGTCGGATTCTTGATTTCTACTCAGGTCATGATCTCAGGGTCCTGAGATCCAGCCCTTATACGGCTCCAAGCTCAGCGGGAAGTCTGCTTAAGATTCTTTCCCACTCTCTCTCCTCTGCCCCTCCACCCCATTCGCACATGTGCTCATGCTCTTTCTCGAATAAATCTTAAAAAAAAAAAAAGTTAAACCTATTCTTATCACAGGACTAGCAATTCCACTACTAGGTATTTACTTAAGTGAACTGAAGATGTATGTTCAACCAAAAACAAGTATGTGAATATTTATAGAGCTTTTATTCATTATTAGGGAAGATGGGTAATGAGTGTGCATTGAAGAAGTTTGCATGAAAAAGGATGGAATCCATTGTATGTAAATTATATCTTAATTTATAAAATAAAACAAATAAACCACTTAAGATGACAATCTTAAATGCAATAAGAGCATTTGAAAAAGTTCAACATCTATGAAAGAATAAAAATTAACAAACTGCTTAACATACTCTAATTAGAAACGAACTTTCTTAATCTATAAGGAGCATCTACATTTACTATTAACAAACATCTGACTTAATGGTGAGCTACTGTAATCAATGAGAAAGAAATAAAAAGTTCAATTACTGGAAAAGTAGAAATAAATCTGTCATAATTTATACTTAATATGTGTACAAAGGAAAATTTAAAGAAACTATGACATTTAATAAGTAATTTACAAAGATTTAAAGTTACAGTATAAATATGGAGAATTCAATTTTGTTTTTATATATCACTCACAAACAGGATTTAAAATTTTAAGGAATATATACAATTTATAACATCATCAAATAATGGGGGGATGGGTTAGCCTGGTGATGGGTATTAAAGAGGGCATGTATTGAATGGAGCCCCGGGTGTTATATGCAAACAATGAATCCTGGAACACTACATCAAAAACTAATGACATAATGTATGGTGATTAACATAAAATAATAAAATAAGATAAAAAAAGAATGTCAAATATTTGCCAATGAATCTAATAAAAGACTGCAAAACCTCTCTACTAAACAATCCAAATCACTATCAAAGATTTCAAATATCTAAATAATTAGAGAAATATAGCATGTTCAGGTAATGGAACACTCAATTTTGCTAAGAAGTCAAATCTCCACTCATTGATCGACAGATGTACTCCCATTAAAAAAGGTCACAGCTTTTATTTTTCTCCTTTTTGCATATGAAAATTAGCCAACTGTAAAACTTGTATGGAAATCTGGAAGGCCCAGATATCCAAGAAATCCTGAAGGAGAATAAACCTCAAAGAACTACATGTAAGATATAATCTTTACTTTAAATGATGTCAATTAAAGCAGCAGAAAACTAGGAAAGTGGAAAATTTAATAGAATAGACTCTGTAGACGCTGTTCCACACATATACAATAAACTGAAGTGTAGGAAAGAATGAATGCCTTTTTATAAAATGATGCTGGGAAAACTGAATTTCTACCTCAACTGCACATCTTACATAAAAGTCTATTTCAGACTTACAGATTATAAACATAATTGTGCAAAGTGAAACAATAAAGCTAAAATATAAGAAAATATTTTTATGACCTCAAGTTATCAAAGACTCCTTACAAACAACATGAAATGCTAACAGAGAAAACAAAGTAAAAGATCAATGGAAACTCATTAAAACTAAGGACATCAAATGACAACATTTAAAAAAATTAGAAAGTAAATCGCAGATTGGGGAAATATATTAGGACATCACACAGTTGACAGAAAACTTGCATTTAGAATATAAAAAGAAATCCTGAGAATCAGTATTTAAAGGCAGACTAACCAATGGATAAAATGGGAACAATTTAATAGGTAATTCATAAAATAGGACATATAAATAGCCAATGCACAGGTTAAAAAGGAGGTTCTCAAAATAATCATCAAAAGGAAATTCAAAACAAAATAAGGTACTTTAAATTCCGGCTAGGATGAAATCATTGAGATAGCTTCGCCTTCCTATTAGAAATGACTAGAAATCTGAAAAAATATATGAAGTGACTATTTTCACCTTTTGGACAACACATAGCACAAGGATGTGATTCCTGAAAGGAGGAGAACATTGAAAGTGCACACCAAGATCTTCTCTGCTTTCTGCTGGAAGGCAATTTCCAGTCCACAGAACAAGACAGGGGATACCCAAACAAGACCTGACATACAGACACCCGAGAGAAGGTGAAGTATCTGGAATTTGTGGGCAGAAAAGAGCTCCAGAAATTTCCATAAGCTTCCCTTGTCTCTGTAGCTGTACACTAAATTTTGCATGTTTAGAGTAAAACTGAAAGAGGCTGAGGAGAAAGCTGAAACTATTCCAATCTTAGACAGATGGGAGAGACCTCTTTGAACACCTGGGGCCTTCAGTACAGGTCACAGAAATGTCATAGCTCAGTAACAGGGCAAACCCAGCCTTGGAGCAGCTCCTCAACCTTGTCACTATTAGTATATTGCCCAGATACTTTGTTATTGGGGACTTCCAGTGTATCATTGTGTGGTGCTTAGTACCATCACTATCCTCTACCACTAGACGGCAGTAACATTCCTTAGGTTTGAGAACCAGCAATGTCTCTGGACATTTTCAAAGGTACCTTATAAAGCAGAGTCACCCCTGGTTGAGAACCATTGTCCTAGAGTAAAGGTTAGCTTAGACCTAAAAAATGAAACTTTAAACCATGCCCCCAAAAGATCAAGCCCATACACCAGAAACTGCTTGCCATTAAAGCAAAATTAAAACGATAATAACATATATCAAGTGACAATGTAACATTCATAGGGTCTAGCATTCTGTCCGAAATTACTAAAAATGTGAAGAAACAAGAAATTTTGACCAATTGCTGGAGGAAACAGGAGTCAACAGAAACAAAGCAAGAAATCACAGTTACCTTTAAGAAATCTACTGTTACAACTTTTAAAACAGTGGCAAACTATGTATAACACAAAAATTAGCATTTTAATGATTTTTAGCTACTCAGTTTAGTGGCATTAAGTATATGCACACTGTGGTACAGCCATCAGCCATCACCACCATCCAGCTCCAGAACTTTTTCATCCTCCTAACCTGAAACCCTGTGCCCGTAAACACTAACTCCCCAACCCACCAACCTCCCAGCCCTTGACAACCACCATCTTCCTTTCTGTCTCTGTGAATCTGATTACTCTAGATACTTCATACAAGTGAAATCCACAATATTTGTAATTTTGTGTCTGGCTTATTAAAAAAGCTTCTAATTACATAAATCAAAAAATGACAGAACTGAAAGGAAAAATGGACAAATCTAGTTATAGGTGGAAATTTCAAACTATTATCTCAGTAACTGACAGAGCAGAAGTAAAAACACCACTGGGATATACAAAACATGCAC
Source organism: Zalophus californianus (assembly GCF_009762305.2). Lineage (NCBI taxonomy): Eukaryota > Metazoa > Chordata > Mammalia > Carnivora > Otariidae > Zalophus > Zalophus californianus. The sequence goes on from NC_045600.1 coordinate 20,165,645, forward strand.
AAAACTGTCAAAACTTAATTGACATTTAAAAAAAAACTTGATTCCAAATCCTGTAGAAATTATTTTTCAATACTTTGTTTTTTCAAAACACTTGAAACATTCATCAATAAAGTCCATATGTTAGTCCAAAGAAAATACTTCTCAGTACAGAGTATTGATTATACACAGGGTATACATTCTGTCCTTTAAAGTAGTTATTCTGAACTACAACAGAATTACATTAAATCAGTAACATAAATATATTTGTAAATACATGGAAATTAAACAATATATTTCTACATATTACATTACAAAATATATGAGATTATATTTTGACACAAAATTAAACCACAATATCATTATTTATGGGCCTCAACTGAGGCAGTGCTTAGAGATAAATTGATAACTTTAAATGATTATATTAAAAAAGAAAAAAATCTCACACCAAATCTAATTTTCCATCTAAAATATTTAGGGAAGGTAAACTTGAAACAAATGAAATAGAAAATGACCAAAAAATGAAATAAATCAATGAAACCAAAGAGGACTTTTTTAGAAAAAGGTGCATGAAGTTGATGAAGCTCTATCTAGACCAATGAAAGACAGAGAAGAAGAAAGGGAGAAAAGAGAGATATTAATTATTTAACAATATCAGGAATAAAAGAGGAGATATCATTACACTCCAATGGACATGAAAAGGATAGAAGGAAAATACCATGATGACTTTTTCTAAAAAAAAATGTGATAACTAAGACAAATGAAAAATCATTGACAGACACAAAATACCAAAACTGAATCAAGAAGAAATGGAAACTTAATAGCCCTCTATCTATTAAATAAAAACTGTTACAAAGAAAGAACCAGGCCGAGAATGCCTATTTTTGTAGCATTCTATTGAACATTTAAGGAAAAAAAATCAACCCCCCATAGGTGCTTCATACAATAGAAGGGAGAGAACATGTGATGGTAAATTGGATAAGGACATTATCAGGGGGAAAAGAAAAAAGACTCTCCTGACCAATTTTCCTCATGTACATATAGGCAACAATCCTTTAAAAAAATTAACAAAGCAAATACTTTAATCTGTAGAAAGTTAATACATAATAGCCCAGTAGAATTTGTCACAGTAAGGCAATCAATGTAATTTACCATATATACAGAGGAGAAAAAAAAAACATATGAGTATCCTAATAACTACAGAGAAAGCATTTAACAAAATTCAATACCCATTTATGGTAAAGAGTATGAATGGATAAAAAAAAATCTACAAAATCCTATAGCTAATTTAACAGTTAAAAATGAGTGTTTACCCAATAGGATAGGAAATATGGCAAGATTGTTCACTCTCACTACATTTATCTAATATTATTCTGAAAGTCTTAGGTAGTGCAGTAAGTAAGGAAAATTAATAAACAAAAAATGGACTGGAGGGGCACTTGGTGGCTCAGTTGATTAAGAGTCTGCCTTCAGCTCAGGTCATGATCCAGGGTCATGGGATCTAGCACCACCTCGGGCTCCCTGCTTAACATGGAGTCTGCTTCTCCCTCTCCCCTCCCACCCCCCACTCAAGCTCTTTAATGTGTGCTCTCTCTAATAAATAAAATCTTTTAAAAAAAAGAAAAACATTTTTTGTAAACAACCAAGTCAAGTAGGTGGACCTCCTAATATATTTAGATAACAGCTACTAGAATTAATTATTTAATATAGCATGGTCTTGGAATATAAGGTCAATATCCAAAATTAAATATATTTCATCTACAAAGTATAAACAAAAGTATATAAAAATTCGATTTACAATAGCATTAAAAATATGAATTAGGGCAAAATTTAATAACATTTCTACAAGACCTGTACCACAAAAGCACAAATTTAAAAATAAATTTTAAAAGAACTAAACAAATGGAATAATATCTTATTTATAAGTCTGAAAAATTCAATCTTTTTAAGATGACAATTTTCCCCAAATAATTTAATTTATTCTGCATAATTCCAATTCAAATAAAAAGTTTTTTTTTAGTTGTAAGGTGAATCTTAATTTTATATGGAATTGCAAAGCATTTATATTGGACAAAATTTAAAGGAAAATTAAAGGACTTACAACATCTGACCAATGCAGTAACAAATGCAGTGTGGTATGCATGTAAAGATACATGTATCAGTAATGGAAAGGGAGTCCAGAAATAGATTCATACAATCTACACATTCATTTATTTTTTTAAAACTAGAAATGTATTTTATTTTGGAAATATGAGATTGCACTGTCTGGGTATTTTTCTGATTTTAAACTCTTATTTTAATTATGTTCATTTAATTTTTGATCAAGGTACCCAAGCAATTGATTAGGGAAAAGAATGACAATTCCACACAAATAGTGCTAAAACCATTCGGTATTAAAAAGCAAAACAAAAACCAAAAAAACACATTGAGATGCATCACAAATTTAAAAGAGATAAAACTGTATAATTTCTAGAAGAAAATATAGAAGAAACATCCTCACTACTTGGAGGTAGATGAAGATTTCTTAAACAGACACAAAATACATATTTCATCAGAGAAAAAAATAAATTAAAATTCATCAAAATTAAAAAGTTCTCTTTGAAAAATACTGCTGAGGCAATGAAAAGCAAAGGCACAGACCTAAGGAAAATATTTTCAGTTCATTTATCTGACCAAGGATGTGTGCCCTGAACATACAAAGAAGTCTTTCTTATAATTCAGTATTTAGAAAACAGTCCAATAGAAAATGGGCAAACATTTGAAAAGTCACTTCATAAAAGAAAATACACAAATGTTGGCAATTACATGATAAGATGTCCAATAGTTTTCATCATGAGGGACTGTGATGAGAATATTTAAACATTAAACCAATTAAATCAAAATCATATCAAATGTAACTGATTGTTAAGTTTCAAATACTTACCACAAGTGTTGGCAAGTATGTTCACCAACTATAACTCTGATATATTGTTGTTGGTAATGTAAAATAATACAACTAACTTTAGAAAAAATTTTGGCATTTTTGGCATTGTGTTACAAGGCTGTATAAATTTTTACCATACAACCCAAATATTCATTGGCAATTGAGGAACTAAGCACAACGTGTAGCATATCCTTCTTTTTTTAAAAAAAGATTTTATTTATTTATTTGAGAGAGAGAATGAGATAGAGAGAGAGAGCATGAGAGAGGGGAGGGTCAGAGGGAGAAGCGGACTTGCTGCTGAGCAGGGAGTCTGATGCGGGACTCGATTCCAGGACTCATGACCTGAGCCAAAGGCAGTTGCCCAATCAACTGAGCCACCCTGTAGCATATCCTTCTAATGGAATACTACTCAGGAATACAAATTAATGAACTATTCATACACACACAAGGGATGGATATCAGAAATTTGGTGAAGAAAAGGAATACAAAATTATATACGTCATAATTTTATTTTATATAAAACCTTAGTAAAGACAAAGCTCATCTGTAGTCATAGAAAATGGTGAAGTGACCTGTGCTAAGGAAAATGTGACTACAAAGGACATAGGGGAATTTGAAGGATTATGGAGATGTTCTTTTTCTTGATTATGGTTGTAGTTACATGGGTGCATCTATTTATCTAAATTAATCAAACCCTGTACTTAAAATGGATACAATTTATTTTCTGTTAATAATACTTTAAGTTAATTCAAAATAGGTTATTATTACCAAGCTATCAGAAAGGCTAGATTTATCAAAAATAGCACTCTCAAATTGTTGGCAGAGTTGTAAATTGATACTTAGGAAATATGCCATAGTATTTGCTCACCCTAAACATACACAAACCCCCCCATACCCCCATACTTCTATTTCTAGGTAGATTCTCAACAAAAACATTATGTATTTTCATGTAAGGTCATTTATAAAAAGGCTGACAGCAGCAGTATCTGAGAATAGAAAGAATCATAAATTGTAAGGTATTCATTAAATCTATACAGCAGTTTTCTAGGGTGGCCATAACCAAGTACCATAGACCAGATGGCTTAGACATCATAAATTAATTTCCTCATATTATGGAAGATAGAAGTCCAAGACTGAGATGTCAGCAGGGATGATTTCTTCTGAGGTCTCTCTCCTTGCCCTGTCATTCTGTCTTCTCCCTGTGACTGCATGTCTTTCCTGTGTGCATGTCTATGTCCTAACCACTTAAAAAGGTACCAGGCACACTGGATTAATTATCTTTGTAAAGATCCTATCTCCAAATTAAGTCACACTTTGAGGTATTTAAGATATGAATGGTGGGTGGGGTACAATTTAGCCCATAACAAGAATGTAGACATCTTTTTGTGGGTGGAGAATTTTTTAGCCTACCCCACATCCATTGTATGTAACAAACTAATCACTCTCCTCTGCACCTAGAATGGCACTAGTTTTGTACCTTCTTTGGGAGAATCAAGAAAATAGACATTCAAATCATGGCTAAATGTGGTCAAAAGGTACAAACTTCTGGGGAGCATGGGTGGCTCAGTTAGTTAAGTGTCAGACTCTTGATTTCGGCTCAGGTCATGATCTCAGGGTCATGAGATGGAGCCTGGAGATGGGCTCCATGCTGGGCATGGAGCCTTCTTGAGATCCTCTCTCTCTCTCTCTCTCCCTCTGCCTCTCCCCCACCACCCCAGCTTGTGTGCATGCTCTCTCTTAAAAAAAAAAAAAAAGTACAAACTTCTAATTAGAGTAAGTCCCGGGGTAGTAATGTACAGTATGGTGACAATAGTTAATATTGTATTATACATTTAAAAGTTACTGAGAGTAGTTCTCATCAGAGGAAAAGAAACAGTTCTCATCACAAGAAAAAAATTTTGTAACTTTATTGGATGGTGGACAAAAAATCATTTTCTGTGTTCTGTGGTTCAGATGAGCAATGGCAGTTTGATTCCAAGACTAGGATGCATAAAGAAAAAGTGTTACAGATGGCAAGAGTCATACTTGTAAGGGTGAAGATGCATAAGGAAACTGAAGCACAAACAGGTGATACTACTTATTGAAGGAAACAGAACTAGTAAATGGCAGAGCCAGGATTTAAACCCAGGAAGTCCAGCTTTCAACTACCATACTATTGATACCTGTACACACCTAAAATCACCAGAGATTGATTTGCCTTATGTAATTATCTGAGGTTGCATTTGATCAAGACTGTATTTCCCAAAATTCCTGTTTAAGCTAACAGTTCTGTCTGTATTGATTACTTTTGCAAAACAAGATAAGGCTGCTATCTCTTCTGGGGTATCCTGAGAACACAGTACCACTGCAATATTTTCCAAGCAGCTGCCTCTTATTTGACTGGATTCATACTTTATTAAATATGACTTAAAGTAGGCCAACATTTTGTTGGGGTTTTTGAATTACTTTTTTCTTTCACAAGATTTTATCTTCCCAGTGTTAGTATATGGGAAAGGGATTTTATTGTAATGGTAGTTTATTGTTATATTTATTTTAAATTTCAATTGAGTTTAAATAACAGGAAATTTAATTTTTGCTTTAGATGGTATAATTGATGAGTGATACTACTTTATACTTAGGTCGATATGATGGCATGGCTAGCTCCTATGGTTTGGATTGGAACAAACCATTAAGTATATTTGTACAAAGGAATTTAATGTTTAAAGCAAAAGGATCATTTTCTAAGAATTAAAAATTAGCCCCACAGAGATTGATTTGGAACAACTCTGCCTCACCAAAATCAGAAACAAAAGTAAAATTACCACTCTCATTCAAAGAAGATTCTAGACCAAACCAGATAAACGAGATAAACTTTTGTAGTATGAGTAATATTGTAAGGCATCGGGGGTTATTTAAATAGCTAATTTTTTATCCTCTGACTTAATCTTTCACATCTATTTTAACAATTTCAAGTGTACGATAAGCAAATAGCTTCAAGATTTAGCAACTGTCACTTTAATTCAATTTTAAGTATAGTTATTTGTTCCAATTTAATGCATAATTTTTGCAATTAGAATTTGAGTAGGGTTAATTTTTATTCTCTGCAGCTTTTTATTGCTTTGTTATGTCTAGACATAGCACACATCTTCTGCAATAAACATTTGAGTTTGACTTCTTAATGCTACTGAGATGTTTACATCCTTCACAATGTCTTAGTAATCCATCCATCATAATAATATGAAGTAAAATTTACAATCCTGGTGCTATTTCTGGTGACAACGTCATGAAAACAAGATTAACCTCAAGAAATCCATTGGTGGCAAAGGAGGTAAGACTGTTTTCTGTTCAGAAACTAGTCTGACAGAATTTAATTGTGCTGAAATCTTTTCTGCATCAATGTCACAGAAATTTGTCTTAAAGCTATTCAAGTATCAGAACAGTGACTTCTTAATCTCTATTTTTCCAATAGGTTTGCTTGTCTTAATGGATAGATGAACATGAAAGATAATTATATTTAGCTGATTTAATATAACTCCTTAAGCTTTAAGGGCAAGTTGAATTAAATATTGGCATTTTTTATTTAAAAACACGATGAACTTATGGTATTAATTTTTAAATTATCCATAACAAAAGATCTCAAATTATTTAGTGAACTTGAAGATTGTTTGAAGGCTTTGTTTTTAATCAGGTGATATTTAACTATTCTGCTTAGAAAAGTATACCCTGCACTTGTTAACACTAAGACTGACTATTATCTAGAGAGAGAAGTGAAAAAGCCACCTACCAAGTTCATGTAAGGATAGGACTATCTCCTCCTACTCCTGTGACCCTGCTTCAAAAAAATCAGTTTTTGGAGTAGTTTCCAAGACTAGATTTTCACTTGCCTATAAATCTCACAGTTCTATTTACAAAAGATATTCCATTATTTTAAATATCAATTTTTGCATTTTAAAAGGAATATTTATTGGTTTGGCAATAGGAGGGGGGTGACAGTGTGAAATGGATTGGAAAGCCTATAGGGGAGGGGATGTAATACAGAGTAGAAGGCTTCTGGGATACTTGAATGTGAAATACAATTTCTGGTTTCATAAGTTCCTCATTAAAAGAAAAACATAACAGCAAGAATGAAATAGCCTGGATTGATTTTTTTTTTTTTTTGGAAATAGTGCTCACTCATAAAAGATAGAAAGTTTTTTGAAATAAAATTATATTAAGAGACTCTTTCCATTTCAGCTAGTTTGCTACCTGATCAATTTAATCCACACATGGGCATTGGAAAGCATGGGTTGAACAGAAAAACATGAGGTTACAAACTGTGATATTAGGTAGAATTTGTAACTAGAACAAGAACAGATGTTGAAGCAATGGTACAAGAGAACTTTAAAATTGCATTCATGTCTGGCACATCACACAGATAGCAGGTGCATTTTATTCTTGGTATTTGTGTATTGGTTTTCCATGAGAAACTTCCTCAAAGTTAAAAAAGAGAGAGAGAGAGAGAGAGAGAGAGACCGTATTGAAGTGGACTATATAAACTCTGTAAATGAGTAACTTGTTTATTGAAAGGTCTTAATTGGCATCTGGATATTGCACACAGTTATCAACAAATATACATTCATCTTTCTCTATGTGAGGCCTTATGCCAGACTTTGTGAGAGTCAGAGATAAATGACATTTGGCCTCTCCTCTTGCTGAACCTGCACTCTGTTTTGGGCCATGAGTCATACTAAGATGCAAAAGAGAAGTACCATATCTCCTAGGGGATATTAGAAAAAAAGATTGATTATGGTGACCTCAGCTAGTGAGGAAAGGCTTTGTGGAAGAAATCAGACTTGACCTAGATTGTAAAAAAATGGGCAATAAATAATAATAATAACCCATAAGCTATATAATGTGTTATTGGTTTGAAAGCACTTAACTTAGGCATTACCTCATTTATCGCTCACAACTGAAGGAACAGTGAACAAGCAAATTTGTCAGGGCAGGATGCAGTTGCTGTTAGAACAACGAAGCGTGCTAACATTAGAAGGAAACCTGGGTCTGAAATCCCAGATGCTTTAAGTTTGGACTGTGGGTTTTAAGCTATTAAAATTTTTTTGTGTGCATTATGTGTGTTTACTGTGTGTGTGTGTGTGTGTGTCTGTGAGTATGATTTGAAAATGGGGTTGAGTTTTTTTCCTTAGATTAATTAAATTATTCATGTTCTCTTTAAAGCCCAGAAAAATATACAACATTGAGTGTATCCTTGCACAATTGCCTGATCTCGAAAGGTATCGAGGATTCTTCTAACTGGCGATTTCAAGCTGGAAGTAGCACTTCATCCATATGGTTTTACAGTTATTACAAATTCTCCCTCAAACAGGGGTCATGTAGGTATGAAGGGTTTAGCTGTGGAAAATAAATTGCCAAAAATCCTCTTGGGCTAATCAAGTAGGTGCACAATAAAGAATAGGTAAAAAAAAGTCTAGATAATTGAAGTAGTTCCATCAACTGAGAAAATTTTAGATTTAATTCAAACACTCTTCTTCAGAACTTATTTTACTCCAAAAATATACAATGAAAAAGCTGCCAGTGGACTTAGCAGAGTAACTGAAAAATTAATGAAATGACCCCCACTAAGAATAAAATGAAGAAAAATAAATGGTTACCTGTTAAGAGCCATAGATAGTTACCTGAACTTTTCAACACTTGACAAGTATATATGACCCATAATAATAATGTCTAGTAATGTAAGGGAGAGCTTCTGTCTTCCGTAAGACACAATGAGTCTATGCCTTTCTTACTCTACAATTTTTATTTATTTTTTCCCGTATGGGATATCACTTTACATTGCATAGATGATTTATTTGGGGGTTGCACGATACAATACCTTTCAGAGTATATAAGACATCAACCTTAATCTTCAACCATGTTGTAAATGCTAATTACATCTTCCAAATAATATCCATGTGATGTCAATATAATTTATCATATATACATACATTTATGAAAGATTAAAGTAGATGAAACTTAGTTATAGGAAACTTTAGCTATGAAAACCCATGCCAAAAAAGAAAAAGTTGCTTTCACATAATTGAAATTTCTGGATGGGTTCCAAGTAAAATCATGAAGAGGAGGTTAATCTTAAGTAAACATACCCATACATTTTATTGGAGAAAGGAGAATCAAAATTTATTAAGTATGTGCTGTGTTCCATGTTATAGAAAACAGTTTTTGTAAGCACTTTAGAAACTTTATTTAAAGCCCCCCCCCTTTTTTTATTAAAACATACATTCATATCCCTATTGTAGAGATGGGAAATTTAAACTTGAAAGAGATTCAATGACTTACTCAAGTTCATACTTCCAATTAGTGATGCCTCATCAGTGTTCTTTTTGGACATCATGTTGCTTTCTCGTTCTGTTACAGTCCTCCTTTATCCTACCATCACCAGACACTCAGTGTCTTCATGCTATTCCCATGATGCCCCCCATTTTTAAAACTTATCTGGATTAAAGTTCCGTTAGGTTTTATTTCAGGTAAACAGCTGCCAACATCTAACCATATGTGCCCTTACAGGAAAATGGAGATTTTAATAGGTGGCCCAAGGAAATAAATAGGTACTAGAGAAATAAATATCTTCTGGTAGAACTTGAGACATTGGTAATATGTCTTCAAAGAGGTTATTCTAATTTGTGAAAAGGTATTGTGGATGACTCCTCAAACTATATTGAATATTTCAATTATTGAAAATACCAGCGTGATTTTGCCTACTCTATGTGACCACAAGACTGGAGGGCTCTTTTTTTAAAAATATAATTATTAATAATAATAAACATGATGCTTCATGTAGTGTTTTGTAGTTTACTCAGTTTTTTCAAGATATTGTAAGATTTAGCGTTGGTGGTATAGTGGTGAGCATAGCTGCCTTCCAAGATATTGTAAGATTTGTAACTCAATAGAGTCAAGTAGGTGTTCTTATTTTTCCCCCCATTTTTAGAGAAAACAAGCAACCAACCAACCAAAGTTCAGATGTTGCATGAACAGGCCCAGGCGTGCAGGTGGTGAGCAATACAGCCAGACCTTAGTGTTCCATTTCTGGTTCTTTCTGACTAGAACACTTAATGCTACCTGTCTCTTTTTACAACTGAAATAAAAAAATGCAGAAAATATTGCCCTTGCTTCATTGCTTTTGCCTCTGGTACCATTATCACATTCATGCTTTTTCATGGCTACAAGGAATTGCTCTGATTTAATTTCTACCTAAGATGGCAAAGAGATCAGTGTAAAAATCATTAAAGATGATTACATTTGGGTTATAGAGAACAGCCATTGTTGTCTTTGATTTGTATTGAATAACAAATGACAGTGGGATTAAGTCAAAGTTAAATAATTGAGCTTGGTGTATATGTAAAATTCCAGACTTATAAACCTTGGGAGATTCAAGAGTTAAATTTTAAGCAAAACTGTAATATCTTTTCCAGGTTTCATAATAGGGTTGTGTACAAAATAAATAACATTCCAGGGTCATTTTGCCATCTTTAATAATAGGATCAATAATAATTTATAATGGGAAATTTAGAATACTTTTAAAATCTTACTTTCTGTGCCCAGAACTTGGGTCAATGTTTTATTATCAATGGTAATATGCTTCATTTTTAGAGAGTATTACTGATAGATGTACATATCTTCATTTCTTATTTGAATGGCTAGAATGGAACCACTTGTTTTACAAGTTATAATGAGGCTATTTTGTGCATATGGAGCTATTATAGGCCAATGGATTCTTTCGCTACCCATTTTAACTCATTTTAATCACTGCCATGACTGCAGAGTCATTAAAGGCAGCTAACTGCACTGCCCACAGTAATGTTTCTCCAATTCAATAGCAGAATGTGTAGGTTTGATTTGTGAAAAAGTAAAGGTATTACAGATTGAAATGAAAAAAAAGATTAACTTCTGCATTAAATAAAAGATAAAACTCACTAACTCTGGGAAAGGAAAAAGGAACTAAGAAAAATGAAGTCCAATATATAGATTTGTTCCAAGACTGAGGCTTTTCCGCAGTCTTTTTCCATAGAAACTTTGTAAAGAAGGGAGAGCAAGATTCATCCCTTCAGAAGAGTAATGTGTGTTGAACGTTAAGTTCAGTAAAGCAAATCACCATTGTCAGTCATATGTAGCTATAATTTATAGTAGATTCTTGGTTACTTTGAGATTTAATTCATTCTGTATCATGTCATTAATAATTTTGACCTTTTTTCTGGTTATAAAAACAATATATACTTATTTTTAAGGTTACAAAATAAAATAAGAAAAACAAAACAAATTCACTATCCCATTGTCAATACATAACCATTTTAAATATTTAGGAATTATATATATATATTCATGGATTATATGGTCTATGAAGACTATTATTTTATTACTTAACATTACATTATTAAATGCTTTAATAGAACATTTTTCAAAGTTTGACTCTTGTTTTCCTTTATCATAATCATTTTTAGAATTTATTTCTATCTTATACGTTTTAAAATAATAAAGTAATAGGCAATCCCTGTGAAAATCATTCAAATATAGCAGAAAATAACACATGTATATTTTAAAACCAGTAAGTAAAACTGCTAACAATGTGTATGCATGTGTGTGTGTGTGTGTGTGTGTGTATGTGTGTGTGTGTGTGTGTGTGAGTGAGTGAGATGGGATATTAAAATGCAAGTTTTATCTGAGGGGCCAAGACAGCAGTCAACATTCCTAAGTGAGGTGAATGATTGTGATGCTGGATTTACAAAGGAGATGTTCAAAGTCTAGTTATGTGTCTCTTAACTCTCACTCACATCCAAAGTAAACAAAGCACAGAGGCTGAAGATTAGTATTAGATTGTTGAGATTTGATTTTTAAATTATTAGGGGTATTAGGTTTTTAATGACATATAATTAACATACAATATTATATTAGTTTTAGGTGTACAACATATTGATTCAACAATTCCATACATTACTCACTGCTCTCCATGATAAATGTAGTTACCATCTGTCACCAAACAATGTTATTACAATATTATTGACTGTATTCTCTATGCTGTACTTTTCATCTCCATGACTTACTTATTTTACAGCTGGAAATCTGTACCTCTTCAGCCCTTTTATCTACTACACCCATCCTCCAACCCACATCCCCTCTGGCAACCACCAGTCGGTTGTCTGTATTACAGATCATGAGAGAGAGCTGGGGTATGCTCTGAGTGCTGAGACAGTTGTTTTTCTTTCCTTTCTTTCTCTTTTGACCTCAAGTCAAAAAGAGAAGTTCTTTAATAGTTCCCTTTGGAGATCTTTGTGTCTTTTTTTTTTTTTTTCCTGGTGTCTGACTTCTGTCTAGGAAATCTAATGTAGAAAGATGGGTGGCTTATATGCTGATGGTGAAACAAATAGAAAGATATTTATCTCAGGCCTATGCTGCAAGTTTGTTTGGGCAAAGACTGTGTGAATGTATGTCTTAGACTGACGGTTGTCAGACTTAGCAAATAAATTGACAGGGGCCAGTAAAATTTGCTTTTCAGATAGAGAATATGTGTTTAATATGTCACATATGACATTTGGGACATACTTGTAAAAGTATTTCTTGCTTTTCTGAAATTCAAGTTTAACAGATTATCCTGTATTTTATATGTAGATCCTACTTGGACAAGAGGAGAGCCATTTGTGAGACAGATCCAAAGAGAGGCAGTCCTGGAGCCTGTCCAAAAGGGCTCTGAGAGGGCTGAACAGATTCAATAGAATGACACTGAAAACACAGCTGGTTGTCTAGGGACTGACTGACCCAAGGGTAAAAACTCATGAGAACTGACCTCCCTTCCTTATCAACCAAGAATTCATAAGGCAAGGACATACAATAATAGGGAGAGAAATGATTGGCCCTCTGGAAAATCCATGAAGACGTTTAGGGCAAAGTAAACTTTAAATATCTGAGACATCTGCCACTATCAGAGAGTACCAAAATTGAACCTTCATGTGTCAGTTAGAAAAATAAGGGCTTTCCTCTCCTATAATCCAAGCCTGAAGAGTCAGAAACTACAGTTAATAAGACAGGGCTAGAGGAGTAGAGGTACTTAATGGAGGAAGAAGAGTCCAGTTGTCTTCTTCTTTGAGCCTACAGACTTCCAAATTATACCATGTCTGAGCTTAGCAGGGTCATTTAACCTAAGTCATAGTCCATGTTTTCATAATTACAAAATTGGTCACTCTAAAAGGTTACTAAACCCAAACTCCTCTAAAGTGACCTGGGAAATATTCATGTCTTATAAAGTATTGCTGAGATTTTATAAACTGAGATTACTTCAAAATGGAAAATTAGATAATAATAAATAAGAAAGCATGAAGGAAAGTTAGATGACCATCTGTATTTTTATCCAAGGGGCAGAGGAAAAAATATTTCACTCCAAGTAGATTTAAGGACCATGAAAGAAAAAAATATGGTGGCTCTATGATTAAATCTCTTGAAATATGTTTGTTCAAAGAGACAGCTCATATAGATAGATGAGAGACAATATACTAATATCTATCACCTTACCTTTTTCCTCTCTCTGTTTTATCCCCTCATCCCTATGCCTCCTCATTCTCCCAGTGGGGCAGGTGTGGGTGGGAGGGCAGAACTGCACACAAAAATGAAACAAAGTATCAGAGCAAATATTGGCTGATGTATAAGTTTAACTTCAAATCTCTATTGTTACAAAATCCATTTCAATATGTATGCGTGACTAGTAGATGAATTTTCTCTAAGTTGGTAGTTAGTCTTAATATAATCAGGGTTCTGAGTTTTTCCAGAAATAATTGATTTTCTAATGTATGCCACATACTGTGATTTACATTAGAGTCATGATTATATTTGTACAGAACTCTCTAAGCCATATACAAAAGGTCAGCACTTTATCCTAACTATAAAGGAAAAATGTAATATGTTATTTTGTCCAACAAACTGATGAGAAAATAGAGCACAAAACAGAGATCATACTATTTCTCACATTTTTAGATAAAGTTTCATTTTCAACTCAATTTGTATATAAAAGTTAAGAAAAAATACACATGGTAATCCTCAAAGCCACAAAAGCCATACTGTAGAGATGAATAAATGAAGATGCTTATTGTACTAAAGATAATCTACTGAATTTCTAGGGAAAAAAAAACGTTCTTTTTTCAAACAGATAAACTAAGACAGGTTGATTGCAAATCACAATTATTTATTCTTCAAATACTTCTTCAGATAAAATTCCTTAGATAAAACTGCTTCAAACAATGCTCCCTCTCAGGACAGACACAGAAGGTCTATACTTACCTAGCAACATTGTCTGTACTGCTAGAATGACACTCACCATACTGTGTTAGCAATAATTGCACAGAGTGTTTTTAATATGAGTTGGAAATAGTTATAAAGTTCAGCTGATATGTAACTTGCATCTTGAAGGATGAATAGGGATCAGCCAGCTGGGGATAAAAGAAGTGTACTTTAGGTAGAGGGAACAAAAATTGGACAGACACAAGAGTATTAAAGAGTTAATCAAGGAGAGTCAAGTTGCTTATTGTGGTTGGATGACAGGCTGTCTTGCCAAGTGGGCAGGAGACATGAGATAATTCAGGATCACACTAGGAGGGACTTTTGTGAAAGGCAACTGCCTACATATTTAATCTCAAACATGGTGCAAAGCCCAGTGAGGGTTTCAGAAGAAATACATGGTTAACTTTGTTTTAATAAATTATACTATTTATTACCTAGATAAAATGACAGAAATTGATACGTAGTGGCCATTATCCCTTAGGGAATTGTTTGGTCAGTGCTATATTTTAAAAGACAACACAAACATCTTTGGGCTGCTTTTATCAGGCACTTCTGTTTCCTGCTGGCCCCTACCAACTTCTGAGTTATGACTCTTACTGAAAGTAAACTAGAGTAGGTAGAGATTAGTATCTACCTCAGCTTCTCTTCTTGACTGGCTATGAGACCTTCATTTTTCCCATTTATAGATGGGGGTAAAAATGTTATCTACTTCATGGGGTTGCTCTCAGAATTAAATGGTATAATGCATGCAAACGACTTAGCATGGAGCCTGGCAAATAATAAGTATTGAATAAATGCTAACATTATTATCAATATGAATAGATCAGTTAGAAGATTTGTGAAAATAATCAATGCCAGAGATGCTGAGTGCTTAGAGAGTGGGGGCAGATTAATTGTAGGGATATTTATAAAATTACAATGGATAGAATTCTATTTAGATATAAAGCTAAGATAATACAAAAAAACACATTGAATTCTGATTGTTTTTATGATCCAAACACTACAATGGTGGGTTGGTAATCAGTCAAGTTGGTATCTTCTAGAAGAGGATCTTCCTGTGCTCTGTCAAATCATAGAATATATAAGTAGCTTCTCTCTGTTAATACCTCAAGCTCTTTGTGTCTGTCTATGTGATACAATGATCTTATCTCTGCCTATGAGAACCATGGATGTATTTAGGCTGAAGTCTTATAGTGGAATCTCACATTGTACATTAGAACCATGGCTCCTTTTTTTTTTCTTTTTACTTTCATAACATGTTGTTGAGACCAGAAGAAGAGGACATGAGGTCCCAAAGTGTAGGTATAGGATAAAGTATTTTCTGCTACCTAGGCTCCCAGTTAAGTTTGTTATTCTTGGTCAAAGTTATCTTGGATAAGAGTAAAATCCCTCACCAAAATCCCAGACTGTGCCTCCCCAGTGCTATTCCGATGTTAATGATGCTGGGCAGTGCATGCTAAGAGGTGCCTTAGCCTGCCAGCCCCACATAGACTATCAACCCTACAGGTTTCATCAACTGCCTTTTGTGAAAGTAGCATAATTAACTTCCATTTTTTATTTTCTCCAGGAATCATGAGGATGTTAAAAGAATTTCACAGCCCAGATACCGATTAAATTAGCACCAAACTCCCACTCCCAATCTATGAATAGAAGAAAAGTAAATAGCTTTGAAATTAGTCCTTTTCCATAATGCAGAAAAGTAAAGTAAATGCTGTCATTTAGATGTTTCTATACAGTTCCTAACCACACAGAGTAGAAGTGGAGTGGAGAGTTGCACATGATGATGGATGATAATTACGTTTTGATTCCCCAGGCACCAATCTTCAGATGTAGACTCCCAGATATTGTCATATAAATAAAGTATTTAAAGATAAAGAGAACACTTTATGCAGTATCTAAGACATTACAAGATACAAAGGGTTACCAAACTGGGAAAAGTAAAATATCAATTTTAGTATGGGAAGCTATTTTGGAATTTATAATTTTCTCAAATGTCTGAATGAATCTTAGGATGACATATAATGAGGAAACTGTATGGCTGTTTATACTTGCCTAAGGAAGAACAAGTATGCAATGACTCAGATACATTTAGATAATAAAGAACATAAAGCTGAAACATGAGAATTTTTCCCCCAATTACATGTTTTTGCCTCTAAAAATCTTTATTATGATTCATATTTTCAATTAATTTTATGGATGAATAGTTATTTCAGGATAATTCATGTGGGTGGGAACAGTTTTCTATGCCCTAACCATTGCAGACATTATTAGTCAATCACCACATTCATTCACACAGAAGCAGATTTTAGCCTCAGAATCCTCATCAGAGAGCAGCTAGCTACCATTACCGCTTAAGCAGCGTTGGCGCCATATGTGAAATCAAGCTGCCAATCCATTCTACAATTTATCAAGTCTAGGAGAAGATAGCAGAAGTTAGCATTATTCTAAATGGACAAAATCTCTGCAAAAGCCTTGCGGCTCTCCTGAGTTTCAATTCTCTGAGGCCCAAGAAGTTTCCCATCAGTTCAGCATCCTGCATAACCTCAGTGTTGAAATTCACAGCATGACTTTGAGAAAGTGCTGATCCCATGACTCCTGTTCTCAGAGCTACTACAGGCTGATACCATTTATACTCCCATTTGTCTGTACATTATGGAAACGCTGAATGGCTATTACACATAACAAGAAAGAACCAAAGTAATGTATATACCAGAAACAGGAGGGGATCATTCTACCTAATATAGAAAGTAAAACTGACCAATTATTAATCTTTACTGAAGAGAGGAGCATAACAGGAATACCTAGAGAGAAAAAAATTAAAAGGAAGAAAATTCTTTTGGGAACCTGTAACAGAAAGAGTAGGTGATGCTCTATATATCAATGTTGAAGTAATTGTTAGACCAAGATACTTAGAATTATTTGTATAATTTCAGAAAATCTGTCCTTAAAATAGTGCCCTATGACAGTTAAACTGGAAAAAAAGAATAAACACAGTCTCCATCCAGTTTAGTATTTTCTTGATTCCGACTTTTTAGCTTTCAACTGAACCCTGTAGTCACTTGGAAATGAGGCCACTCTTGATGTGCATACCAATGTCGTCAGGAAAGATGACTATATTAGTTTTCTGTGGCTGCCTAATAAATTGCCACAGACTCAGCAACTTAAAGCAACACAAATTAATTATCTCAAGGTTTCTGCATCAGGAGTCTGGGTATGGGTTAGCTGGATCATCTGCTCAGGGTCTCATTAGACTGAGATGAAGATATAAACCAGCAAACATGTGAGGCTTGGAGTCCTTTTCCAAGATCCCTCATTGGTAGAATTCTTCTCCTTGCCCCTGAATGACTGAGGTCACTGTTTTCTTGCTAGCTATAGTCAGAGACCATTCTCACCTCCTACAGGCTGCCCACGATTCCTTACCAAATGGGTCCCATAGACAGTTCACAGCATGGATGTTTACTTTCCATTAGGCAAGCAGAAATGTACTTCTGACTCCTTCCTCTGCAACCAGCCAGAAGAACTCTCTACTTAAAGGGTTCATGTGATTAGGCCAGGCTGCACCAGGATGATCTTCCCTCTGCCATATAACATCACATGAAAATACTATCTCATCATGTGCACAGGTTCTGCCCTCACTGAAGAAGCTTACCTAGGCTGTACATCCCAGGATGGGGACAGAAATCATGGGGAACATCTAAGCATGCTTCCTGTCACAGGAATGATTAAATGAACATATAATAATATTTTCAAAAGTGGCATCAAGTCCTAGAACTAATACCTTGTGTTTATGGAAAACATTAATAAATTAAGCAGCAACTTTGAGTTTCTGGAAACACTGACTACTCCTATTTAGATCAGCCTATCAGGCTTCTCTCTATGAACTTAGATCACTTGCTCTTCCTTAGGCTCAATATCCTCATTTGTCAACTTGGGATTTAATAATGCCAATCTCACAGAGTTTTTCCAACATCAAACACAAGATTTTCTTTAAAGGATTTTGTAAAACATAAAGAACAAAATAAAGGTGAGTCATTGTTATTATAATTATTATTTCTTGTGGAAGCCAAAGCAGCTGTACATTTTGTCTTTTTTGGTCTAATTATGAAAATGCATAGATTTAATGTTTATTTTTTTAATTTTTTATTGTTATGTTAATCACCATACATTACATCATTAGTTTTTGATGTAGTGTTCCATGATTCATTGTTTGTGCATAACACCCAGTACTCCACGCAGAATGTGCCCTCTTTAATACGATCACCAGGCTAACCCATCCCCCCACCTGATTTAATGTTTAATTTAAGGAGTGTTGTGATGTTTGATTTTGTGTAGGTTTCTTTTCTTTTTCTCTTTTTTTTTGAAACTTAGAAGTTACAAAGATGCTTCTGCTACCAGATTTAGCACAGGAATTTCCAGAAGCAGCATTAGTACATCAAAGGATGTTCTTCTTAAATAATTCATCTAATTAAATTAAATCAGAGCACCTTTTAGAGTCTGGAACTTTTGTGATACCACTTTAATTCATTGCAACTGAGTCTCCAAAAGAACTTCTCCAAAATACACAGAGAATGAGTGAAATATAGAGGGTTTGTGTGCATATTAATTTTTATGACATTAGGAAAATAGGACAAAGAGACTAGGTATAATAAAGACCTTTGATAAACTATGAAGGAAAGTGCCTTCTCTATTATCAAAAAACATTTGACTATGAACATGAAAAGCAAAAACAAAACAAACACATAGAGCTTATTTTAGTTGCTGTCCATGTGGTTAGAGGTAGGGCTGAAATGCATGCATTGCCTCTCCAAAAAGAGAAAGAAGCGATGAGTAGGTCCAGAATACTACAGACCAAATAATCATCAGTAAAATGGAGTCTCACTGAACCAGTATTCCCTGAGGATAAAATATAACATCAGAAAGTTCCGTAAGTCCAACTGAAGGAGGTTTGTTCATTAGAATAGCCAAAGTACATAATTCTTAAATTTTACTAAGTGGTGACAGTCCTAAATATATGTTCTGAAATCTCACTTAAAAAATTATTTCCATTAAATTACAATAGCAATATCTGAATTTAGGTGTAACACTCCATCAACTTAGGAAAACCTTGTCCTATTCTTTTACCTAAGTTCTTTCTAGAAACCTAATCCAAAAAGCTCTCTGCAATTAAATTATTCCAAGGGTTTTCAAAATATACAAGTGCAATGACTTCTCACAAAAAATTATAAAAATGTAATTATTGTCTTGTAACCAACATCAATCCAATTGTATTGTTGTTTTGTAAGAGTAGGTAATAAGGAAAGCTAGACGGATTTTTTAGACTTTCAGAACATTTTAATTTTGTAAATATCTTTCAAAAAAGAACAATCAATTTTATACCTGGAGCAGGTATAAAACTTGAAGCATTTATAGTCTTTACTCCCTACTCAATAATAACTTTGCTACTAAAATGATTTAAAATTTACCAAAATAAAACAAAGTACTGATTAATACAAAAGGAGTTTTTGTTAATTTGTTCTGTCAGTTGGCCTTAAATCTTTAATAGAGAGGGAGGGAAAGAGAGAGGAGAGAGCCTAAATGGAGTAAGAGGAGAGTTTAACTAAAACTACACTTTGAATTTATGTTGTCTTAATATTAAAAGTCAAACACTTAGTATTTTTGTTATAAATAAAAAGGATATGATAAAAGATAATTTCCAGAAGTTGGGTGGAGTTGGGGGAAGAGAAGAGTCAAAGATTTTCAAAGACCTCAGAAAAAAATATGGTGTAATTACTTCAAGAGGAATAACATTTTTATATGGTACTTCTTATGAGGTTCTCTTATATTTTTGAAGATCATGATCAGTGCAATATTTTCATAATACTGTTTATAATTATGAGAACAAGGTTTCATTAATATTTCATCAAACATACCTTATTGTCTTTATATACTAGGTGCTCAATAAATTAGTTAGAAGCTGTAGGTATTAATAGTAACTATTGTGATGTTTTACTCTAAAAACTCCATAAGCTAGTTAAGAACTATTTCCCCAAGTATTCACATTTTAAGGAATTTTCCACAGTAGGTCATAAAATGGTCCTTTCAGAAGAATTTGTTCATTTCATTCAATGGCTTGAATATGATTCAGTATTTATCAATTCATAGATAGACCATGATACACACATAATATGCTTATTAAAGAACAGTATTAAGGTGTATAGTATCTGAAGCTGTTAGCAATTCTATATTTGATTTTCCATTTATCATGCAAGCCATAGATCCATTTTGTCCACCACACCCAGGATTTTCTCTAGAGAAAAATGGAATTTGTTCATTAAGCCAAGGTAGGTTAAGGTGTCCTATGATAACTAACCTCTGTCTATAAAATCTGCTGTATAAACCAAACTATGGATACTAAAAAACCTTAAATTATGCTCTCATGTTTCATTTCTGTCCATGACATCTCTACCCAGATCTAGGGAAAAGTATTTAACAATGTCAAGCAGTGGTTGGAGGCATTTATTCAAGGGGATTTTTAAATTAAATGGTTTGTAGGCTTTCACATTCTTGCAATGCCCCTGGGCCTACACTAGAAATAATATTCAACTATAAAGTCAGGAAAGGTAGTTTCAGGGCACATTCTTTCTTTCAGCACTTTGTGCTCAAAACTTGCTGGGACCGATTTAATGAGGTAAGGAGTCAGGGCTGCAGAAATAGATAAATAAGCAATCCTTCTTAACCTATGGAGACAGCCAACCTATAAGGTGGCAGAGAATATGGATACTTATTTATATTGGGGAAATAAACAACATTATTAAGGTTTCCCATTGAATTAGAAGATAAAAATTCCATGGATCACGTCCTACCCTTATGTCCATAAGAACAGGGACAGAAAAAGCTATGTCAGCAACCAACTGAGAAAAGGAGCACAATCTCCTGCACTATACTTAAAGATTATGAACAACAACAACAAAAAAATAACAATACATACAAATATAGCAAAGAGCAAATTCACAGAACTCTTTACTGAAGGGTTGACAAAATTCTGACAATTCTCATAATGTCCCTTGCTAACAAGACTAAATGAAAGCCAAACAGTTAAACACAGAGTTGGAGAAATGATCCATAGCCTCACCAATCCTCACAGAAAAAATGATATATATCACCTTCCAGGTAGAGAGAAATTTAAAAAAAATCTTTCAGAGGAGAGAGTATCATTTCAACTGGATTTTCCTGCTGAATTCTCCATTTCCCTCACACAAGAGTGGCCACAACACAAAAAATAGCAGACTCTCATTTTGCATCTTTGTTCAAACCTCCCTTTTCTGACATATTTTCATTGACTGACTAATCATGACTTATTCCCACTGGTCAGAGGCTAGTTCTCTTATTTTCTGTGAATTATAACATCAGATCCTGATATATTGGAAGGAAAGAAAAAACAAAAAGAACCATTCTAGAAAAATTATAACACAAGCAACAGGATGCAAATCCTCTTGATCATTTCATGCTTTATAACTAGCTAATAAGAATATGAATTTCACAAAACAAGAGCTTAAACTATAGTTAAGAAAACAAAATGAGATAAAAAGGGAGATTTGAAAACAAAGGACAGTTTTTAAAGACAAATAGCATCATTATAATACTAACACATAAGTTAGAAATAATAAGAAACAGAATGGGCCTAAAAATCAATTTATGTATTATTAACTCTTAAAAGTAGCGAAAGCAGATTAAAGTTATAAGTCGATTCAAGGATGTGAATGCAGCCTATTAGAAATAGAAAAATTTCCAAAATGATCCAATATAAGAATAATTGGTGTCATGAAACAGAAAACCAAACAAACATCAGATATGGGATTTTTTTGAAATGAAAGAAGGTTTTATCATATCAAAGAGCATCTCATGTGTTAAAAAATTTGATGCAAAAGTCTTCAACACCAATACCAAGTTTATACTACTTGAGCTATTGAGCTTCAAAAACGGAGATATTTATGCATCTTATCCAAAAAAATAGAAAAAGAAGATGCATTCTGCTAAGAGAATTTTAAAAACAAGGAATAGGGAGTTATATTCAATCATAAAAAAAAAAAAACTAGAGATATTTACCTCACAGGGTACCCTAAAAGAAACCACAAAGGAGTCATGACACACGATTGCTGGCACCAGGCAGTACAGATGCGAAATAGGACTTCTAGGGGGTGGAAAGCAACTTTCCAGCAATGTTCTGATGCTTTATGTGGTTGTAACATAAGTTTGTCAAGCAAGAAGTTCTTGGAGGAGGAGAGAGAAAAGAAAAGTTTAAATAAATTTTCAATTTATTTATTTTATTCAAAGTAGGTACATTCAAGTTTATCTAATATTAAAATATGGACTCTGGCCTGAGTAAGAATATGGATACCTGGGGAGAAAAGACATGATAGATAGAAGTCTTAGAGTTCATGGATTGCAGTCTTGATGATGTTAGGGTACGAGTGGGCAGTAAGTGAGCTGGAGGAGTAGGAGAAAATAATCTGTTTGAAACAGATTTTTGTAGGCGTTGCAGGTCTGGTGCAACTTAGAATAGAATCCCTGTGAGTGGGTGATTGTAGTAGGGTGTAAAGAATATCACTTATACAAAATAAAAATCAAGGAATGGAGAAGCCATGCTATAGGAAGCTACATAACAAGTGATAAAGTTATTTTTATGAATAAAAGGATGCTTTTTAAATTAATGGTTGTTTAACTATTTTCTACCCCAACACAACTAAAGGGTATAACATATCATCATTATTCATAGTGTACTGATTTTCAAGGAAGGGATGCATTTGGGGCCATGACTCCTTGGAAAGTTACTTTTATAACATTGTGAAACACATGCAAGACATTTTGAATTTGGAAAAGCGTTCTCCCCATCAGTCGTTCCTCTGAACCACTTCAGGTAAACATTATTAGACCCTGCTTTTGTTATAATAAATTCCTTTATGTTAACCTAAAGTGAATGAAGTAATACTCCTCTTTGTAGAAATTCAAAATTATGAGATCTCTGCACAGTTTAGCACAATACAAGTAGGCAGTGATCAAGGTAAATGTCACTCTAACCATGGGCAGTGATGTTGGTGAAGTTCCAGTATGATATATCAGGAGTATTTCCATGGCTGATTTCACACTGAAGGTGCCATATAGACCATCTATGTACAAATGGACCAATGACTATATACATAAGTGTTTGAGCCTGAGCTTATTTTTGTGGAGTTTAGACTAGAGCTGATACAGGGAGGAGAAAAGTTACTTGTTTCAAATAAATGAATAGCTAGGTTTAATACCAAAATCTGATGCTATTTGATTCTCATGCTTTGAGATACAATTTTAATATATCATCCTGATTTTAAAGCTGAAGAATCTGAGGCTTAAAATAGACAAATAGTTGCTTGAGATGGCAATAATTAAGGGATAGACAAGAAATCTGGATTCATACTTTCAACTTTCAAACTCACTGTGCTCACCATTCTATGACAGATGGCTTGCTGGTCACAAAGGCTATGGCTTCACTCCTTCAGCATTTGGTTTAGAGATTTGTAACAATAACTGAGAACATTCTACAGATGATAGAGTAGGATTTCATTTTCTGGAACAACAAAATTTTCTGACCTCTCAAAGTCTACTAATGGGTTGTTAAGCAGGAGAAACACTGTAATAGTGCAGCTATGCCTTCATCTTAATCTAAATGCAATACAAACGCATTTCTATTTCTTTTAGTTAGTTCGTACAGAAAATCTCCAATTTGTTTTGTCTTTACTCACATAATGCTCTTTTATACCTCTCATTCTCTCCACACAATCTCATATCCTTATTCCCCAAGATATTGTATTCTTTAACTTAAGAAAAGATATAATACGCCTCAGGTATAATGACCTTATAATTTCAGTATTATTATGTGATCAGCAAGCTTAGTTAATCTAAAATAAATGCATAAAATCTTATTTTTATATGATCATATATCCATAAAGGATACAAATTTCATCACACAGTGTCTAGTCACCAGCATGCCATATGTTTTCCTGACATCTGCACTTAATTTGATAAATACTATATGCAAAAATATCACTGGTTTAAATTTTTTTAAAGAAACATTAACAAAAGAAAGAACCCCTTAAATGGCACCATCCCCTAAAACACTGAAATATTTCTAAAAAGTTTATTTATGAAGACACTGCAAAGTTAAATTTGAATATATTTACTTGGGTATGTTGTTCTATTGATGTCAATAAATTTTTTATTAAAAAAATAAACTAGTAAAATTTCTATATGCATGGACATCTCCCTAAATTGTTAGATGGTTGTCATTCTTTTTAACTATGTCTTCTATATCCACCTCAATATAGTCATCTTCAAGACAGATACCTTGTGAGCTGAATTTGTAATATTGACATCAAGTCTACTTCCCATTTGAGGGTGGGCAGATGGCAGAGAATTAACATGTAAGCAACCATATGCCAGATATTTTGCATATATAAATTCATTTAACATTAATAGTCCTGGAAAGAGAAAACATTAGCATCCCCATTTTACAGCTGAAAAATAGGAAACTCAGGGATATACAGTTATTAGTGTTGGAGGCAAGTTTCTGCAACCCCTCCCCTTCAACCATCATCACACACACATAGTGACATCTAAAAACTCTTCAGATACCTCTTGTGTGGATAATTCATGTATCTTGATCTCAACACATGTTCAGATCTCTCCAGTTTCTTCTGTATGGTTTCTTACTTCTGATGCTGTGCATTTATTTATTCTGTAAATTTCCAACTGTCAGAGGTTGCATCTTTGACTTCCTATAAAACTCCTGATACCTTACAATGGATTGATCAATATATGCTTCTAATAGTCAGATCATGAGAATTAACATAAATGTTCTTTCTCTTTGCACATATGGGTCAAACCTTCTGCAGCCTCATTTTCACATTCCATCTGAGTGCATATGTCATTAGAAACAACCCATTGACATAATGTGGAATGTCTGTTCATTTGTGTGGACAGATGGAGGGCTCAATTCAGACAACTGTGCAAACATTTAACAGTAACATAAAATAAACTCTTAACATTATATATGAACACTGAAATCAGTATATTTTGTGAAGTGGTGAGTGAAAGAGAAGTTCAAGAACATGAATATTTAGGTATTTAGGCAGAGAAATAAAAGGCTGGTACAGATGTAAGACATTGTTCTGTTTTAATTTATCACTGACTAGTGGGGGGATGGGATAGGATTCTAGAAGCTGCTTAAGTAAAGGAGAGTGGATTGTACTGGTCATAGTACGGTTTGGGAGAAGACTAACAGAGGAAAGAATGATGGTTTAACAAAAACAACAACAAAAATGTGTATAAATGAGTAGAAATTAGGAGGAGGAAGGGGAAAGGTGCTTTAGTACCTTCTGGGGTCCACAACACAGAATGCAGAATATATGAGGTTCAGAAGTAAAAAGAACAGTAGCAAAACTGGAAATGTTAACACAGTTTCCTCACTCTGTCTCTGCAACGGGGACCATTTATTCATCCTTTACCTAACCTCAGCTAGCACCTTAGCAAGATGGATGGAAAAATTTAATTCTAAGGCACAGGAACAGCAATATAAATGTATCTTCTTACTTGCATCAGCTCCCATGGGAGGTATTCTCAATTTGTCCCGTATTGAAAGTTCCAGTGTTACATCTAGACAAGAAATAGTATTTTTGAACCTAGACATTTACATACATGGAGATACATATGAAGATACCCGTAATTCATTGTGGGTAAAAATATACATAGCTTTCACTAGTTATAAGTACTCCACTGCATTTTTAATAAAGTTCACATTTTTTCCTCTGGCCTCCAAAATGCTTTATTACCTAGTCTCTATCCCTAAAAACTTATCTCATACCACTTACTGTCTTTTACACTATGTCTCTGTCAATTTCTAAAATATATCAAGTGAGCTAATAAAAGGGGGAGATTCTACCTAAAATCAAGAAAGGAAGAAATCAAAGAAAAATAAGGTTCCCGTGGTCTATGTACCCTCGATATGTTGACTGCTAAGGTAGAGAGCACCTTGATGAATGGCAATTTGATACTCTAGTTCTCAAGTAGATGATGCCTGTAGTGGGCTTAATGGTGACCTCAAAGAATAATGTTTATGGTGCTCACTTTGGCAGCACATATATTAAAACTGGAATGATAAAGAGAAGACTTGCTTGCCTCTGTGACAAGGATGACACACAAATTCATGAAGTATTCAGTATTTTTTAAAAATGTTTATGCCCCTGAAAACTGTGAATATGACTTTGAAATAAAAGGTCTTTGCAGATATAATTAAGAATCTTGAGATGAGATTATTCTGAATTACTCCAATAAGTCAGAAACATGGGAGAAAGTGATGTGAATATAGAAGCAGAGATAGGAGTGACGTGGCCACAAGCCAAGGAAGCCACTCGATGCCCATAATCTTCAGAAGCTGGAAGAGATGAGGAAGGAAGCCTCCAGAGGGAGCATAGCCCTGTTAACACCTTGATTTCAGACTTCTGTCCTCCAGAGCTGTTAGAGAATGCATTCCTATTATTTTAAGCCACCCAGTTTGTGGTAATATTTTCATAGCAGTCCTAGGAAAAGAATATAGTACTTAATGGTAGAGATAGATGCATCAGTTTTTCAGGATTTTAGTCATCAAGATTACCTAACTCTCTCTTATCGAAAATGATGCTCAATAAACAATAATTTTATTATGTACTAGTTAAGTAGTTTTCTCAGAGGAAAGAAAATGTATTGGTCAGCCAGGAAATTATTACATTGCTTTTGACAGATCTATTAATATAACAGAATTCTAGTTTACTTTGTAATCTCATGAATTTGGTTATCCTTGCTCAACCCAAAGATACTAATCAATTTAAGATACAACAACACAGTTAAAGTCCTGGGCCTTAGTATGATTACTGTAAGAGAGGCAACATCCTGTAAATCTTTGCCAGAGATGTTTTCAGAAAAGCCAGAAGCATCATGATATTGTTTCTAATGGCCAAAATTGGACATAAGGAAGTTTGTGCACAGATTTATTCTTGGTTTGTCTCTACTAATCTTTAAATACGTAGAAAGCATATGAAGTTATAAATCTTAGAAGAAGGTAGAATTTAAGACAAATATATAAATAGGGATTATTCTTTTGCTTCAAATTGCCCCTTTTGACATCCCTCTTTGGGGCCCCAAATACTCACTTGTAGGTATATTTTCTTGAATTACAGAGCAATTTTTCAGGCTTTCCTACTAAAATAAAAATAATTCATTCTAGTTTTTTTTTTAAGATTTATTTATTTGAGAGAGAGAGTACAAGTGCTTGCAAGGGGGGGAAGGGCAGAGGGAGAGACTCTCTAGCAGACCCCCCACTGAGCATGGAAACTGACCTGGGTCTCGATCTCATGACCCATGAGACCATGACTTGAACCGAAACCAGGAGTCAGACTGAGCCGCTCAGTTGCCCCTAAATAGTTTTATTTTTAACTCATGTGGTCCAATCATCATGTTTCATTAAGAAGAAACATATACAGCGCAGTGTCACTGATATTAGTGTAAAGACTAGAAAGAAGATGGGGGAGGGGAACATTGGCAAAAACATTTACACTCTAGTAAATGAGCTGAATCCTAGCACTTAAATATAAATAATATCTCATTAATAGAAAACTAATTTTTCCTAACAGCTGATCATTAGAAACATTCCAGTCTTCCTTAAGGGCTTTAAAAAAATAGGCTGTGATTCAGTGAAATAGAAGTGAAATACAATTATACTTTGTGTAGGGAAACACAACAGAAAGAACTCTACATTTTTTGTGAAAGAGCTAGCTCATAAGAACAACAGACTGGAGATGTAACTTAGTAAAAATGTCTTCCTGGAGAATTGGAGGTGGCACATTTCTGCCAACAAGCACTCTCCTATCCAGGAATATAACCAAATCTTACAGAGTACAAACATGTGGCACCAACTACATGATATACATAGTACCAAGGGTCATTATAACTAAGATGTAGAGATCCTGGTGTTTGGAGTCAAGTAGTTGTGTTTACCCCAATTGTATTTCTTTATAACCATGTCACTGGGAATTACTTACGTTCTCTCACAAGCATTTTCTTCACCTTCCATGAAATGGAAATATATCATTATTATGAGGTTTATTTTGCAGTATATATAACTTATCACAAAACTAGGTACATAAATATCTCATTAAATAGTGGGCTTTATTACCATCTTCAT
The DNA here is from genome assembly GCF_009762305.2 of Zalophus californianus. NCBI lineage: Eukaryota > Metazoa > Chordata > Mammalia > Carnivora > Otariidae > Zalophus > Zalophus californianus. The sequence goes on from NC_045600.1 coordinate 20,194,066, forward strand.
CACAATCACTATCATCCATTTTTCCTTACAAGATTCATATTTAGCAAACCAGTATGGGAAGATTTGAAGATGACTATCATTAATGAAAAACCCTGGGTATTAACCATATGAGGTATGTACTTGCTGCATGAAGTCATAAAAATTCACAGGTTTCAGGAGAGGTGGTTCCCTTTTCCAGTTTTCCCCAAAAAAGATCAACTGCACAACCCTTGATGATCTTACACAACCCTGATTGGTCTTAGTGGTACACATTGATATTGTGCATATTATATCAACTGGAAATGCCAAGTTAATAAAGCACTCCAAGTAGATTTTTTGCACCTATGCCAATTGATATACAGCCTCAAATTTAGAGCTCTAGTCCTTGCTAACTTACTCACTTTTAAACTGTTCTGTTTCCATCTCCTTGAAACGAGAATACATATTTTTTTTTCAAGTGAACACATTTCAAGCTAAGAGACCAATTTCCTTAAAATTCATTGTAATCAAAATATTTGCTGTTTCCTTCTGGATAAATTGGGAATATGGTTTTTTCAAGGCATTTTTATACTTGAGAATGAATAATTTCAAGTCCAGTAATTGTTAGTATTGACTACTATTTTACTCCTACAGCAAAAATTTGTCAAGAACATCATAAAGTTGTACATGCCTTGGTCTCTCCAACATTCCCTCCTTCAATTTCTGAGAATCAAACTTTTTGGGCCTGGAATTGTGACAGCCCTACTGCTACCAGTCTGAGTCCCTGCAGTATTTCTGTTCTGTTGGATAGGTTGTTTTTTATTGTAAATGATAATTTCTTAATTATCTGCTCTTTCTCTTCTACAGGAGCAACATTCTCTCTGCTTATGTCTATCATATTTTCCTCCATTTTCTATGAGCAGCGGTATCTAATTTGCTCAGTGGCTCAGGGTTTGAACTTTTGTGTCAGTCAGACGTGGAAGGAGATGCAAAACTTTCCAGCTCCCCTCCTCTAGCAATCTGGTTCCTGAGTTACATCTGTGGCAGGAAGATCATACCTATGGGTAGTTAACATTCCTCAAACATTCTAGAATCCTTTAGTCTGGCAAGGATTGTTTCCAGTTTTTATACATATTTTAGTGGGAAACTAAAGAAATTCCACTGAAGTCTTTAGCCAAAAACTATTTTGAACCAGAAGACCTGATAGGGTTTCAGTACGGACTTTGAAATTAGATAAAAACAGATGTAACTAATAATAACCATTACACTAGTGGGTGTTATTTCTTACAGAGAGAAGAAGGGGGGTAGGGAAAGGCAGGCATTTAGCAAATTTAAGAGGACAGGAATAAACAGTAAAGCACATAACATCGAGACAAAAAAATATCTTAACTAAAGCAATAAATATGAATGAGTTAAATTTCACTATTAGAAGACAGATCAAACCTGAAACAAAGTCCAAATATATAGTACTCTCAAGCCATGTTCTGAAACAAAAGACATGAAGAAACTAAAATAATATGATGATCACAGATATGTCAGAAAAGCATATAAAATCAGGAAAACAATATTAAAATTTTGCACAAGCTAAAAGTATAAATGAAGCAGATAATTTCCACTCATGACATTCAGATATAAACAAATAAAAAACATTGGATGATTTTTGTAATAAACAAATTTAATATCATCTATAGATTATTAAAACTATCAAAACAATGTCTAAAAGAAAAATTCAAAAAGGAATGATATAACTAGGCAATTTTTAAAATGAAAATATAGATTATGATTAAAACAAATATCCAATTTTTCTACCAATTAAATGTATTCTACACAATTATGAGACAACTTAATGCTTAGTAAGCAGTCTCTTCCAAGATGCTTGTGTAAATTTTGTAACTTTTCTGCAAGGAGATTTTGCAGTATATATCAGAGTGACATATCATTTGGCTGTGATGTGCTTTGAGAGATTTATTTTCAAATTTGTTAAGCATATTGTTATTCAAAAGTCCATAAAGTTGTAAATAACCCAAATGGCTATTAATATGAGATTTAAAAAATAATAATGATATGTAGTATTTATATAGTATGTGTCATATCCAGGCATTGTTTAAATTGCTCTACATATATAAAACCATATAATTATAAGAACAATCCTATGGAGTAGGTATTGTTTTTATCCCTAGTTTTCATATGTGGAAACTGAGACAGTGAGAGAGGTTAAGGAACTTGTTCAGGTTCACATGTCAATAGTGGTGAAGTAGTGATGAAAGCTCAGGTATCTGGCTCTGGAGCTCAGGTTCATAACTCTATGCTATAAAGTTTTTCAAATGAGAGCATCCATTATTATAGAATAATTTGTAGCCATAAAAATATGCTTTTAAGATTTTTTTTTACAATATGAGAAAATGACTACAATATTGGTAAGTGAAATAAAATTCTACTTTGCAGGATATATGAATACATAAAACCAAGACAGCCATGATTTATACAAAACGTGTTGCCAAAGAGGAAGAAATAAATTGATAATGTTTTTATATTATGAATCTCCCAACATTTCTTTTTTTTTTTTTTTAGATTTATTTATTTGAGAGAGCAGGAGAGGGAGAGAATGAGTGGGGGGGGAGTGGCAGAGGGAGGGAGAGAGAGAAAGAAAGAAAGAAACAGACTCCCCACTGAGCTCAGAGCCCAATGCCAGGCTCTACCTCAGGACCTGAGGTGAAATCATGACCTGAGCCAAAATCAAGAGTCAGATACTTAACCAACTGAGCCTCCAGACAACCTAATTTTCTAACATTTCTAAAGTAAATTTACTTGATTAAAAAAATGTGGCATAGGGCGCCTGGGTGGCTCAGTTGGTTAAGCGACTGCCTTCGGCTCAGGTCATGATCCTGGAGTCCTGGAATCGAGTCCCACATCAGGCTCCCTGCTCAGTGGGGAGTCTACTTCTCCCTCTGACCCTCTTCCCTCTTGTGCTCTCTATCTCTCATTCTCTCTCTCTCAAATAAATAATCTTTAAAAAATAAATAAAAAATAAAAAATAAAAAAATGTGGCATAAACAATTAGTATTTTGTAATATAACCTATTCTACTGTATCATTATCATCTAATAATATTGACATATTAAACAGCCAAATAGCACCAGAGGTTCCTGGGACAGAGTCTATAACATATATATTTGTTCTTATAGGTGACATTTTTTTTCTCATCCCAAACTATTCTGAAAAATATTGGGCAGACCAGTGGCAAAAAAAAAAAAAAAAAAAAAAAAAATCAAGGTCTACATCTAAATAATAAACTAGCTAGAGCTGGGTGAGTTTGTAGACACAGAAGTAAAAATATTATTAATTCTTCTTAAAAAGAAAAAAAAACCAAAGTCTTGCTGAACTTCTATATAACAAAGAAAACTTTTCCAGGACTTTTAAGAGTACCACAATGTTAACCTGCATAGCAACTAACATATTTCCATTTTTCTACTTCGATTCACTTTGTCAGATTTCACAGGTCCAAGATGAGCCATCATTCTCTTTGAGGACCCTCTCCCTCTTTCTGGGTCTGTTTATTTTTTATGCAAAAGTACAGAAATTAAAAAAAAAGAATAAAGCCACTTGCCAGACAGCCACAAGCCTCTGACTTTTTCCTTGCCATATTCAGGGTAAAGTGGTTTTGTACAACAAACACAGGAACCTAATTATTGAGTAAACTTTTTCAAAACCAATACAAAAATATCAAATAAATGAGTAGTAGCAGAAACAAGCCCTATAATAGGTATAATGGATGAGCACAGAAAAAAACCTCCTATAGAGCTAGGGTGGTTTAGTAAATATTTAGGATTTGGGATATGTCCATGAGATATGAGTTGATTTCAAAATACACACTTTTAAAAAGGAATGTGTTAGTGAGTACTAGGGGTGAGCAGGAGAATAATAAGAGCATATTCTTGTTCTCTAGAGATGAAATGCACTTATTATTTGGCCTCTGCCCCTATTCATACTGTACCCTAATTCTCAACCTAGAAAGGGTTCATTGCCAGAGTTACTGCTCAAAATGTAAAGCAGATCATGTCACCCATGCTTAAAACCTAAAATATTTCTTCACTTTCTTCTAGTGAGGTTTAGACCCATGATGATGGCCTTCATCAAATGAAAACCATTTATAACCATCTTAACTGCACTAACCATGCCCTTTTTCAGACTCCCTCCTAAGTACAGATCCCTCTTGTTGGAAAATATTCTCAACATGCCATAAACAAGCCAAACTTTTTCAAACTGCTGTTTCTGCTCATGTTATTCTGTCTAGTCCTTTCATCTTACCTGCTACTGAGATTTCCGTTTTTCTTTTTTATTCTATTTACCATTTTGTCTCTAATTTTTGTGCATAAAACATTTATATCTGTGAGTTCCTCCAGGAAAGCAACCACACATTTTTCAAAGTCCTATTCTTAACACCCAGCAGTGTCAGGTCCAAAGAATTAATAGATGTTGATGGAATTAAAGACTAAGTGATGCATGCATTTGTTGACACACAATACTGAAATGAAGCCGGTGCAGTTCTGCAAAATCTACATTTCATTTCTAAAATGGTTAGAAGTGAATGTTTTTTTTCCTAAATTTCTAGAAAGGCTAAAATATACTCTTTATAAAATCTGTCGCTTTCTGCAAAGATCTAAATCTAAGGGTTATGATTGATAATATTGCTGAGTGTCACCAGATTAACCAAGATGATGCACAAGCTGGAAGGATATCAGAGGGAACATTTGAACAGCCTGGGAACCCCCCTGCTCATCCATCCATAGGTTATCAGTTTGGATGATGGCGGAGTTTAATCAGGTAAGATGATCCGTGGCTCCTTTATATTGGTTTGTCTTTATCTTTGCTTTCAGAAAAAGATGTGCCTTCCCATCACATTCCTACAGCATTCTGTATGTTAATAAATCCTGACCTCTCTTTCTCTCTTTTTTTAAAGATTTATTTGAGAGAAAGGGAGGGAGAGAGAAAAGCATGAGCAGGGGGTAGGGGCAGGGGGAGAGGGAGAAGCAGACTACACACTGATCTAGGCCCCTGACATGGGGCTCGACAGATGCTTTACCGATTGAGCCACCCAGGGGCCCCTCTACCCGTCCCTTGTATAGGCTCTGGTATTGTGCTTCTTATGTAGTCCTCAGAACTCCAGGTGATGACACTCCTAGCACCCATACTCTGACCACAACCCTCTCTGCTTGGAGTCAATGGGTAATTAGCTACTTGCTAGGACAAGGCAGAATAAATCCTTTTAGTTTATATGCACTTACTTATGGTCCTCAAGTGTATAAATCTGAGTTACTACAGATCCTTAGTTAACAAAACACTCTCATCATTGGCTTGCATTAGGTCCCTCTCATTCCATTTATTAATTTGCTCATTTAGTTTTAACTCATCCCTACTCTTATCCTCTCCCATATCCAACTGTTCTTACATGGTTAGTGTGCTTGACTTATCTATGATCTTATAAAATGCATTTTATAGTTGTGTGTTTTCTATAAATTCATTCCGTTTTTATTTAACTCAGCACTATGCTTTTTCCACATTGCTGTGTACACATTTATCATGTTCCTTCTACTGCTAAGTAGTATTCCAGAGTGAATATCTACTATGTTTTGTCCATCCTTAAGTGAAGCTAACTAAATCATCTCCAACTCCTGGCATTGTAAACAACACTGTGATCAACATCCTCATATGACTATGTTGTTATGCAAATATTTCCTTGGAGTATATTCCCAGGTAGGAGATTGAGATTGGTGCACCAGAGGGTACCTACCTACCTACCGATTTTGACTAAGCACTGCCAGATTGCTCTTCAAAATGGCTGCACCAGTCTACACTCACATTAGTAGTACCTGAGGGTGACTACACACCCACCAACATTTGGTCAATACACCTTTTAATCTTTGTTAAGTTGCTGAGAGGAATATCTTGTTTTAATTTCATTTTTGTTTGATGAAACTGAGCATTTATTGACATGCTTCTTTGTCTTTGGGTTTTTCTCATCTATAAATTGCCTCTGCATGTTCCTTGTTCACTTTTCTAATTAGAGTCTTATCATTTCCTTGTTTGATAATCTGGAAAATTTTAGATTTTATCCATTATTATTTTTTTAAATTAGAAATGCAAGTATCTTCTCTTAATCTTATACTTAAGTTGTTCTTTTTTGCTTCACTAAGAAGATTTAATTTTGGTGTTATCTTTATAATTTCTACTCATAGTTTTACTTAAAAGGATATTTTCTCTTGTGGTTATCTATTTTTTAAAAAATTTTTATTGTTATGTTAATCACCATACATCATTAGTTTTTGATGTAGTGTTCCATGATTCATTGTTTGTATATAACACCCAGTGCTCCATTCAGTCCGTGCCCTCTTTAATACCCATCACCAGGCTAACCCATCCCCCCACCCCCTCCCTCTAGAACCCTCAGTTGTTTTTCAGAGTCCATAGTCTCTCATGGTTCGTCTCCCCCTCCAATTCCGCCCCCTTCATTCTTCCCCTCCTGCTATCTTCTTTTTTTTTTAAATATATATTGTATTATTTGTTTCAGAGGTACAGATCTGTGATTCAACAGTCTTTCACGATTCACAGCGCTTATCATAGCACATACCCTCCCCAATGTCTATCACCCAGCCACCCCATCCCTCCCAACCCCCACCACTCCAGCAACCCTCAGTTTGCTTCCTGAGATTATCTATTGTTTATAGATTTATCTTTGATACTTCTATGCTCATAGTAAGCGTTCAGTTTTATCTTCTCCTTAGTGAAATTATTTTCCTGATGCCATCTGTTAAACAGTTTGTCTTTTACCAATTTTTTATGATGCCATTTTTATCATGGAGTATTTCCCAAATATATATGGAAATCTTTTTGAAATAACTATTCAATTCCATGTGTAATTTTAGGTCATATTGTGTCATTAACATATTTTTTATAGCAAAAGGTTTTTTTATTAAGTTCAACTAGCCAACATATAGTACATCATTAGTTTTTGATGCAGTGTACAATGATTCATCAGTTGTGCACATTATTTTTATTAATATGACTTTGAGTTTGTATTTTACCATAAATCGTTCCTCTTTATTCATTTTGAAGTTAATTATCTCTCCATGGTCCTCAGTTCTTAAATAGAATTTTTTTTCCTTCAATACAAATTTTTAAATAAATTTGTTAAGATCTCTCCTAAAACTTACCAGTCATTGATTTTGACTGTGAAAGACTGAATATACAATATCCAATTCATACATAAGAATAGTATTCTGACCCACAATCTGCAGTAAGCAGCCCAGGAAACCAACGCATTATTTATAACGTTTAGCCCAAGAAGTCAGCCTAGTATGTACAGGTTAGACTTCTGGGCAGTCAGACCGCTATCACTAGTAAACAATCAAAGAAACCAACCAATAACTCCTGTAACAATTGGCCCCAGAAAGCCAGGACTTGATTAATAACAGATAACGGTCCTAATTTTTGTCTCCACTTCTACCTTAGAAACCAAAGAAAGCCAAATATGCACTCCTAACCAATCACAAAGGATACCGAACTTCTATTTAGCCTGTCTACGGTTTTCCCACACCACCATCCTCTAATCTAAAAAGCCTTTCCTTTTTACTCTAAAGCTTTCCCACTCTTCTGCCTACTTTCAGTGATGCTGGCTAACTCCCTTAGTAGACCAAGCTCTGAAAAAATAGTCTTTGTCTGCTCTCATATGGTAGGTTTGTTTATTTCCAAATTTTATTAAATGTATAGAGTAATCAGGGAGGAACTGAAAAATTTATAATGTGTTGTTTCACCCAAGAACATGGAATAAATTTCCATTCATTCAGAATACATTTTATTTGCATTGCTTTAAAATATCTTCACAGATGTATAATTTTTATCAGGTTAATACTTTATATTATTCAGATTTTGTTTAACTCTATTTTTCTGCTTAAAATTACTTCCTTAAAGGGGAAGGATCTAAAATTTCTGGACCCAATTATTGAGTTTTTCTCTTGAATTCTGGTGGCTATCCATGTAATGCTATATTTGGGGTTTATACATGGTCTGGAAGATTATGTACTCTTGCTATACTTTTTATTTTGCAGTAGACCACCATCCTTGCTCTCATGAGTGGGCATGTGACCCAGGATGTACCAGTCAGGTTATTTCTCTCATGTTTATTTCACCTTTTATTTTTTTGGTAGCTTTATTGATATTGTTGACATATAACATATGTAAATTTAAGGTATACAGTATGATAATTTGATACATATACATATTGCAAAATGATTAGCACAATAAGGTTAATTAACACTTTCAACCTCTCACATAATTACTTTGTGTGTGTGTATGTGTGTATGTGATAATAACATTTAAGATTTACTCTCTTAACAATTTTCAAGTAAATAATACAGTATTAATTATAGTAACCAAGTTGTACACTAGATATCCAGAACTTATTTATCTTACAGCTGGGAGTTTGTACAATTTGACTAACCCCTGCCCATTTCCCCTACTCCCAGCCCTTGGAAACCATTGTGCTGCTATTTCTAGGAGTTCATGCCCTCATATTTAAATGACAATTTGGCTGTAACATTATATGTTCATCTTTTGTTCCTATCCAATAATCAAAATTAGGTAGATACTTATCTTCTTGCATTTAAAGTTTCTCTTAAGATAAAAGGCATACTGAGTTCGTGAGGCCAAGAAATGATCATCCAAGGCAATATGAAAGACAGGCGAGAGTAGAACTTAACAGTTCTTCTCCAAACTATACTTTCATTTCTCACCCCAAGCAGCAGCTACCATCAAGTCTTCCCCATAGACCAGTGTCCAGCAGCCTTTACTCTTCCCAAAGACATATTTTTAAAACTTTCTTTACATTTGTACTGTCTCTTGGGGTGCCTAACTGGTTCAGTCGGTAGAGCATGCAACTCTTGATCTCTGGGTTGTAAGTTCGAGCCTCACATTGGGTGTAGAGATCACTTTAAAAAAATAAAATCTTTATAAATTTGTGCCCTCTCTCACTTCTTCTGTTTTGTCAAGGTTGATTTTAAAAACTTACCAGCAAGATATATTATTTATAAGAGAACACACAGGTCCACATTTAGAGGACTAAATGGAGATATAAGGAAAGCAGATGCATCCACATGACCAAGTGTATGGGAAAATGAATCATTCTTTTATCCCCCTTTTACTCTTCATCTTCCTTAATCTATTTCCTAAGTGATTTATAACTTTTGTGCAAAAGCAGATATTTTAGCTATGAATGGATGATGCTAATTATTGTTTCTATATATGTTTATACCTTAACTGAACTAGCAATGAAGAGCCACTCAAACTTATTTTGCCTTCAGTAAACACGTCATGGATCACCAACCTGTAGCTTATAACAAAGTCTTCATAATTGTGGAGAAAGGCAAGACTGGAAATTATTTGCAAGGAGTAGCACCAGCCCGAGCAAGGATCCCACCCAAATCTTTTATCAGTTATAGCATCTGGCTAATAAAAAAAAAAAAACAGTTTCTATTTATGGACTACATAGTATTTTCCTTTTTCACTGGGTAAACAACCGATACTTCCAAATCTTCCAGTTGTTCACAGAATATGCATTTAAATAAATCATCTTGTGTAGTTACAACTACAGTTGAAACTATATCCCAACAGAAATGGCCTCTGGAATTCCCAACAACAATGGAAAGTTTGTTATAAAACTTGAACAAACACAGAATGCAGCCAAGTAATGCTAATTAACTGGTCTTTAATACCTAGTGAGACTAAAACACTTTTTTTTTCTTTTCAGTTTCTAGGACCTGATTCTATAATAAAAAATACCAAGGAATAGCAAAATAAAGTAAAAACTGGTATGTACATGAAAAAAAAAAAACATGCCTTTGTTGATAGTATAATTTTTCCTATTATACAGCATTGTGTGTGTGATATTTTTGTATCTGTAACTTGTAACTATATGCACTTTTCATTTTATAAAGATCATTTTAATTACATTTCTTCCTTAATTCTCATAAGAATGTGATGTGCATGTTTTCATTAGGCTTAATTGATAGAGGAGACACCAATTCAGAGAGATTAACATCTCAAAGCTAGTAAGAGGTGGAGTTGGGACTCTATCATCTCCTCTGGTTCCAATATCCTAATCCAGTCATATTGTGGATATTCAAAAATGTTAATGACAAATATGCATAACAAATCAGAGACTTGTTTTTTTCTGATAGATCTTCTGTCAATAAATGTATTACTATAAATTATTACTATACAATAAATGTATAAAATACAAAATGTATTTTAATGTGTTAGTGCTTTTTATAATAAATCCAAAATATTTGAGTTCTAAAATAACTGTTTTATGTAAGATGTTGGAGTAGTCAGATCACTTCATTCTTCACTTCCACATCATTTACAAGTGTGTAATCTTGACAACACTCCTTAGCTTTTCTGAATATCCATGCCCTCCTCTATAAAATGAGGTTATTCATAGTACTTATGTTAGGGATGTTAATAGCATTTATGTAGAACAGGATCAAGTAAACTCTTAATAATGGGTTAGTTGATGCTTTTATTAGTCCTAGTAGCTTCCTTCTTATAGTTACCATCAACCATCTCAACATCGCTCTGCCTCTCTGGTTAAGTAACAAAGAGAGAAGTTAAATCTGGGCTTTCATACTTCAGCTGGGATCATTTACCAAGTCTTTAAAAAAAAAGCCTATGAGTGTGGTTCATAACTCAATAAAATAATAAACTGTTATTGAAAATGTTATATTTCTGAACATATCAGTTCTGAATGCATTATTCAAAAGATATTTTACAGTAGGTCTCCACTGTCTATATCACTCTTTGATGGTGAAAACCTAAAAAATATAAGGCAATTTTTTCAGAACCTTATTTTTAGACTTTAACATGTACATTTTTTAGATAGTTTGTTTAAAATGTAAATATGGGTCATTTGTTTGCAGTCACCATGGGTACTCATATGATAAACAATGTTCTTTAGAGACAATTTACCTGTAATTCCCAGAATATACAACAGAAAGTGAGAAGTGTTAAAACTGAAAATTGGGAGTCACTTATTTAAAAGCTACATACCAGTTTGTCACAAATCTTAACACCTTTTGCCTGTAGCTTTTTTTAGATAGATATATCTTACTTGTTTTAAAGTTTTTCTTCCCTTAAAAACATCCTGAGGCATCAATTCATATTATGAACTAATGGCAACAATTTTGTTTTAAGTCCCTGGGTGGGGGAGAAAAATGTCAGAACACTGGCCAGGATTCACTTTTCGTTTTCTTCTTCTTCTTCTTTTTTATTTTCTACATAGGAACAATTTGAAAAGTGATGCTTCTAATGACATAGATGCGTGTCTAAGTTAAATCTGCTGTCCTTTCAAAGGCAAGGCTTTATTTGCACCCGGCAAATTCAAAAGCAATTGGAAATCTCTTGATTGACTTAAGCATTTATTTGACTCTGCATCAAACAAATAACCAATCGAAAACAACCAGGCATTCTGGGCTGCCAATCTTCACCTCCGAGGTGAAATCTCAGTCAATAAAAGGCTCGTGTTGGAAACTGTGAGTGACATTTAACTAAGAGATGCAAAGTATATGGCTGTATTTTTGACACCATTCTTCCCACACAACTGTCAGCCAAGTCTAAATTAATACTGGAAGTCTATAGGTTTCAATGATGGATGAAGATATTTAAGCCACATCATAGAACCACAGAAATAATGTTCTTTGCAGTTTGTTCAGATGCCTATATATTTGTATGTCATTTGATTTGTTTAACCATAGACACTAGGTTATAAAATCCGTACACATTTCTCATATGCAATATGCTACGCATTCCCCTAAGAAAGGGTTTCAAATTGTTGCTGTCACAAGACAAATACCCTTTGTGCAAAATCAGCATTTTTTTGTAAACTAAAGCAAAAGATAGCCCCCTGAAATGTGTTGACTTTTTTATGTTATTAGATAATATGATGTTTGTATTTTTTCTATAAATCATTTCAGATCGAATCTACATGATTTTATCTCCTTCCATGTCATGTCCCCACCTTACTTTTCCTTGGGCATTCAGAAGTTGAAGATGTGAGGAATTAATTACTAGGTTAATGTTGTGACTCAGCCAGGAAGGTTGATGTAAAATACAAACTCATTCTTAATCATCTCACCTGGGGGATACAGTACCATGCACATTACACTGGTCCTAGGGCACGTATTTCCATTACCCTACTGAACCCTATTTTTCTGAGTGAGAAATGTTCTAACTTCCATTTTGCTTTAGATGAGAAACCAGCGAACTTCGTTTAGAAAGGATCAAATAGTAAATATTTTAGACTTGGTGGGCAAAACTGTGTCTGACACAACTAGTCAACTCTGCCATTCTTGTGCAAAAGCAGTCACAGACAATGTGTAAATGAATGAGTGTGGCTGTATTTTGACAAAGTTTTATTTATGTGGCCCCTGGAATTTGAACTTCATATACTTTTTAAAAAATTTTATCTATTTGAGAGAGAGAGCAAGAGAGAGACAGAGACAGAGAGAGAGAAAACTAGTGGGTGTGGGGGGTACAGAGGGAGAAGCAGACTCCCTGCTCTGCAGGGAGCAGGACGAGGGCTCAATCCGGGATCCTGGGATCATGACTTGACCTGAAGCCGACACTTAACTGACTGAGCCACCCAGGTGGCCAGAATTTCATATACTTCTTATGTGTCATGAAATACTCTGATTTTTTTAAACAATAAAAATGTAAAAAAAAAAAAAAAACATTGTTTGTGGTACATACAAAAATAGGTAGGTGGCTCGATTTGGCCCATGGACCATAGTTTGCTGACCTCTATTTCCGATAGTTATAAAAACCGTTAAATTATCTCTTAGGTCCATTCAAAATGAGTCAAGTCCTCTACTACTTCTTGGTCACTGCAAAAAGCACAATCTGAAGATGCCATAATTTTATTAATATTATTTAAAGACTGTGAAATTCATATGACAGATGAAATCATTAGCTTTTGACTCAATTTCCACACACATAATAGGGAAAAATAATGGCTAGAACTTTTCTGTGCTTTTGCAAAGTCTTAGAAAATAAGAAAGGCAAAAATAACCTTCAGTTTTAGTCCTTTCAAAAGTTGCCTTTGAGTTGTCAGTAACAATGTGCCTGGTCTGCTCTGAAAAGGCTTGTATTATATAAGTGATGAATGTTCTATTATGAAATAATTTCTGTCCATAATGAAGCATTTTCTGCTCCTCCAGGATGAAATAAACCATGTAAAATTTGCACATATATTTGGCATGTGATAACTGATATTCCTGTAGTTGTTGTAACTTGTTTATTGTATTTTTTATTCTTCAAAGCAGATTTTCAGAAGTTAAAGATCTGAACATTGTCTTTTTTATATTTTACTTTCATTGAAATGTATTTTGAAATAAGTATTTCTACCTACATAGACCACAGCAAGCTGATGTAAAAGTAACTCTTACCATAAATTCATTTAAGAGAAGAAAAGTATGAAAATAATTATGAATTTGCTTTCTGAGGATTAGGGAATTAAACAATGGTTAGCTTGTTTTCTTATTTTTGATTCATTATTATCTTCTACTGGAAAAATATGACTGCAAGAGGAAACTCATTTAATTCTGGGGTTAACCAAGCAAATGTTTGGTCAAACCATATCTACCCTGGTTAGTTATTATACACTGGAAAAAAAGCAAAACCCCAATTGCTGTAGAAGCTTATCTCAGGAATTTTGGATCAAATTCCTTAAATCCTCTTTAATTCTTGATCCATTTTCAGATCCTAAGCCCAAATCATGAGTCTGAATGCTAGAATATTTGTTAATCATTTTCTTTTCTGGGCATATTTGAAAATTTAATTTGTCAAAGACCTAAATCATAATTGTGCATTTTATATGGAAAATATACAGAATCTCTTGAAAATTATTAAATCTATTAAGATCAAGAATTGCAGCAAATCAATTATTTTTATATCTTATATTTTCCCCATGTTTTAAAAAAAGCATGTGTTACAAGTGAGATGGAAAGTGTATTTAATGAAGCTTGGTTATTGGTGTTTTCACTGAAAGAGATGTTTTCCAAGTATATTTTTTTAACAGTGATCCCATTTTCATGATGGACACTGATCTATAGAAAAAAGGCAGCAATTAAGATGTTTTCATCCAATATATTCACTGAATTAAGTGAGGGGAATGATTAACTTTTTAATACTTAAGCAGAATTATATTCTTAGGCTTAGGGTCAAGGGTTAGAAATAGGTCAAGTTTTCCTAGCAAGCTTTATCATAAACTTAATTGAAAAGTAATAGACAAACTTGGCAATGATGCTAGTCATCACTGCATCTTTATAGGAAGTTAATATGATAAGCAGCATTCTCATAAGTCAGGCTGTCCCCTAAAAATCAAAGCAGCCATGGAGAATCTCAAAGACCTCAGGTATAGTCCTACCGATCTAGCCCAGTGCTGTGAAATACTGGGATTACACATTAATGTAATTGATGGTTTACGGGGAAAGTCTGTGATGGATGAGAGGCTATTATGATTTAATATTTAATTTTAGTAAAGGGCTCCCAACATTTTATGTCTAGGGTTAGTTGTTCATTTCCCTTTTCTATTGGGCATATGCTTAGACTCATTTACTAGGCCTTGTTTTATTTAGATGTGAAATATGACTGAATTCATATGTGTGGGTTTGACATGCAACACTGCCAGGACCAGCCCATAAAATTTCTCAGGTGATCCTTCTTTCTCTCTTACCTCATTTTGCCAGCTGATGTTAATGTCCTGGGTGACCTTGTTGTCATGTGTTTAATACAGCAGAGCCCCCATTTTGGAATCTTATATGACTGCATGAGATGGGATGGGGGTGCTGTTTTCTCAACCCCATCTCAACTGAACTTATAATATGAGCAAGATATATATATTAGTGTCAACAGGATTTGACAGCCACATAAGAAAGAGTGAAACTGGATTACTATCTTATACCAACACAAAGATCAACTCAAGATGGATTAAAGACTTGAAGTAAGGCCTAAAACCATAAAACTAGTAGGAGAAAACATACCAAAAAACAAATAAACAAACAAAAAAACAACTCCTTGACATCAGTCTTGGTGATCATTTTTTTTGGATTTGACACCAAAAGCAAAGGCAACAAAAGGAAAAATAAACAAGTAGGACTACATCAAACTAAAAAGCTGCAAATGAAACCATCAACAAATGAAGAGCTACTGAATAGGAGAAAGTATTTGCAAATCATATATCTGATAAAAAGTTAACACCCCAAATATATAAATAACTCATACAACTCAACAACAACAATGAAAACAACAAAAAACCTGATTACAAAATGGGTAGAGGAACTGAATAGGCATTTTTCCAAAGAAGACATATAAATGGTCAAAAGGTGTGTGAAAGGTACTTAACATCTCTAATCAGGGAAGTGCAAATCAAAACCATGATGAGATAACATTTTACATCTATTAGAATGACTATCATCAAAAATACAAGATAGGGAGGGGTGCTTGGGTGGCTCAATTAAGCGTCTGCCTTCAGCTCAGGTTATGATCCCAGGGTCCTGGGATCCAGCCCCGCACTGCGCTCCCTCCTCAGGGGAGAGTCTGCTTCTCTCTCTCCCTTTGATGCTCCCCCTGCTTGTTCCCTCTCTCTTTCTCTCTCTCTCAAATAAATAAATCTAAAAAATTAAAAAATTAAAAAATGCAAGATATAACAATTGTTGGCCAAATATGGAGAGAAGGGAACCCTCGTGCACTATTAGTGAAGATGCAAACTGGTATAGCCACTATAGAAACAGTAGAGTTTCCTCAAAAATAGAACTACCATATGATCCAATTTTGAGTATATAACCAAAGGAAAAAAAATCACTACCTCACAAAGATACTGGGATCTTTGTGTTCACTGCAATATTATTTATAGTAGTCAGGGCATGGAAACATGGAAGTATCCATCGGTGGATGAATGGATAAAGAAAATGTGGTAGATACACAGTCTCTCTCTAGAATATTATTCAGCCATAAAAAAGAAAATCCTGTCATTTATGACAACATGAATGGACCTTGAGAGTATTACACTAGTGAAACGAATTAGACAGATAAAGGCAAATACTGTATAACCTCACTTATGTGTAAAATCTAAAAACAAAACAAAACAAAAACCCAGCAAATACACAGATACAGAGAGAACAGACTGATGGGTACCCGAGATAGGGGGTGGAGCAGGGGAAATGGGTAAAGATGATCAAAGGGTAAGAACTTAAAGCTATAAGATAAATATGCTCTGGGGATGAAACTTACAGCACGGTGATTTAACAATATTGTATTGCATATTCTTGAGTTGCTAGGAAGGTAAATCTTAAAAGTTCTCATCACAAGAAAAAATATCACTATGTGAGGTCTGGATATTAACTAAACATATCGTGGTAATTATTTTGTAATATATACATATAATAAGTCAGTATGTTGTACACTTTGGACAATACAATGTTATATGTCGATTATATCTCAGTAAAACAAAAGAACCGATAAATCCATGGTCTGATATTAAATGAGTCATGCGATATTCTAAACACTTATGGAGGCTGTATGTTCTTTAATTATTTTGGAATAGCATTGCAAAAATAACACATGCTCATTTCTTTAATAATCAACACTGACTAAAGAGCAGTATTTTCAAAGTCACTGGAATCCCATTATCTGAACTATCCATGATTAGCAAATAGGTAAACATCGCTTCAGACATTTTTCTATACATATACATAAGTATAGCTACTAGTTTAAATAGCTAGACAGAAAGATGAGAAGAAAAATCTCATTCTTTAAAAAAGAAATTAAAACCATTAGGATTTGGGAGTTAGAGCAGCTGATAATGTGATTATAATGAATATACTTAGAGTCTGAGATTCAAGTACTGGCCTGCCCTGTACAGTCATGTTTCTTTTAACAAGATTGAAAATCTCTCAGAGCCATAATTTCTTTAACAAGAAAAACAGTAATACTTTTAAAGAAAATTGTTGTGGAGATTAAAGGAAATACTGCATGAAAATATTAAACAATGTCTGGTATAAAGGGCTCAATTGATATTTCCTTCCATTAAAGAAACAATCTAGTTTTTTCATTGCATAGAATTCTTACTCTTTCTTCATACTATTTTTGCTAACTTAAAATGTTATTTTAGCATACTTTTGTACATTTCCACATTACCAACCAAATAAGTCACAAAATCAAACAGTTATTCTTACCTACAACTTCCAGAAACAGTGAAAGCTCTTTGGTTAAAGTTGGTTGTGTATTTATATTTTGACTAATAATCAGTGAGTGAAAATTTTCCTTCTCCACTTCTACATCAATAATTCTCATCAAATATTAGCAGTTTTGATCATGAAGAGAATTGTTACATTTAAATGAATTCTTTAGAATTTTCTTGATACTGGACTTATACAAAGGGAATTCAGAATTTTGATAAAGAAGAGATTTCAGTCTGTATAGCAAATAATGTAAGTCAGGGGAAATTGCTTTTAAATGAATAAATTGATGGATAACTAATTGTATGCTTATAGATACATAAAGATGGGAGTTTCTTGAGGGGGTGGAGAAAAGGATAAAAACAGACAAAGGGCAGAGACCACAAAACATGAGGGAAAAGGTGGTATTTTCCCAGTAAGATTTACCCCATGTGCCAGAATATAAGAGCAACAACATTTTACAAAATTGTCCTCAGAGAAATGTGGATTATCATATTCTTACAAAGTCTCTCACACAAAATAATTGAGAGTACACAATTTTGAACTAAGAGCTGTTGATAAAGACGCACTACTCATTTAACACAGCTTAGCAATTACTATGACTATGAACTCAGTGATTTGGAATGAGACGGCACATCAGTCAGGGTCCTGGCAGAAAATAGATAGTTCTATTAAAATGGGTAATTTCAGGAGGGTTTAATAAGAGAGACTATTAAAAATTTGGGAAGGGTTTAGGAAAATCATGACTTGCATATAGCAGGTAATAAATTTTGTTTCTTTTCCTTAAATGAAATCATGTTTCTTACGCTATCAGTTCTAATTTTGCCCACCTGATGTTCTCCTAGAGCAATCTCCCTATTTTCTTTCAGCTTAGTACTATTTTGTTAGTCAAACCCCTGAATGGTAATCTAGTGCAGAGTCCAATGCAAGAGAGCTACCTCATTGTTTTGTAAGTGTAGGAATAAAGGCCCATTTGGGAATATGAGAATCTCTGCTCTAGTGGCTTTTCAAAGGGCATGACTCCTATGCTGTATATGAAGAGATAAAAGTGTATTTTCTGGGGATACAGGGGGGCGAGGACAATTTAGCCAGAGAGGAGTATCTGAAGGCATAGAGGCATGAAATAACATGTCACAAGTGGAATAAAAGTAGTTCAGTTTCAGTAGTACCTATAGATACGGCTGCAGTGTCAAGAAGAACATCGAACATGGAGCGCCATAACAGGCCATATGCAATAGTTGGGACTTTATCCTCCAGGTAGAGAGAGATCAGTAAAGAGTGTTAAACTCAGGAGGTAGATGTTGATAACTGTACTTCAGAAATCTCCCTCTAGCTGTATAAATCAATATTACAAAGCAGAGAGGCAAGATTTTATTGTAGTAGTCCAAGTGAACTAGATTCATGTCAATAACATCAGCAGTAAAGTGAAAGGGACCAAATCGTGGATTGTGTTTTCCTTTTATTTTTTTTTAAGATTTATTTATTTATTTACTTACTTATTTGAGGGGGGGGGGGAGAGAGAGAGAGAGAGAGAGAGAGAGGAAGAGAGAAATACTTTTTGACCCAGAGGGAAAGGGAGAGGGAAAAGTAAACTTCCTGCTGAGCAAGGAGCCCGATGTGGGGCTCGATCCCGGGACCCTGGGATCATGACCTGAGCCGAAGGCAGATGCTTAACTGACTGAGCCACCCACGTACCCCTTGGATTGTGTTTTCAATGGACAGTAATACCATTAAGATAGAGGTCAGAAGGAGATATTAGAAAGTGGTGACTATGGACCCAAGTTTTGAATGTGCTGAGTATGAAGTATCTACCGCACGCTTGGGTAGAGGTTCCAGAAACAAATGCTTTTCTAGAACTCAAGAGAAGAACTTGGGCTGGAGATACACAGTGGGAATCCCAAATTCCCTGTGTGATATTTACACGTAGATTCATTCAATAATATCTAATGTTTTCTATGTGCCAAGTACAACTCCAGGTAATACTGATGTAACATTAAATAAAGTAGACAAAGGACCTGCTGTAAAATTTTCATTTTAACTATATTTTAATTTAAAAACAACCCCTATAGTTTACAAATCAAGCTGTATAAACTGTACACAATGAAAAACTTTGTCTCTTTCTCATTCCAAATCCCCAGTCTCCACTTCCAGAGACAAACATTTGTGGATAAATCTCCAGTTTTTTCCCTTCTCTATACAGTTTGTATACAAATATAGTCATGCAGTCTCATATAATTGTTTACATAACTGGGAGCCTCTTTACAGCCTTCCATAACTTGCTTTTATTTTTCATTTAACAATTTCTCTTGGACTCTCTGCAGCAGCATATACTTTATCTTTCTTATTGTTCTCAGAACATAAATTGATCTATTAAATGAATATTAACTTATTATTGAACTAATCCATTACTAAGGTAAAGATCGGTTGTTTTGGTCATTTCCTACTACAAATAGTGCTGCAACAAACATTTATGCAGGCATAAATTAATCAGCAATACACATTCCTAGAGATTAAATTGCTGGGTCAAAAGGTATGTTTATTTTGATTTATTACCTATTTCCAAATTATTCTCCAAGGAAATCACACTAATTTACACTTAACACCAACCATGAACCAGAACCTCTGGACCTTCACTGACAGTGTATTCTGTAACTTTTTCCCTTTTTTTTAGGTTTTGCTTTTTGAAAAGCGGAAAGTTGTTTCACAGTGTTATTTCAATTTTTAATTTCTAATTAGGTATTTTATTGAACATTGTTTCCATGTGGTTTTATATCATTTGCATTTTGTTTTTTTGTTTGTTTTTATTTTGGAACTTCATCTGTATGTTTTTTTCCCATTTCTTAAATTGGGTTCTTGGCTTTATCCTCAGTATTTCACAATGCCTTGGTATATTTAAAATTTGCCTTCTTTTAAATGTTGCAAATAGTTACTTGTTTTATAAATTAAAGCTCTCTGCAAAGTTAAAAAAAAATACCACAAACTGTCCCTTTATGATTTCTAGGTTTCTGTGCTTTATGTAAAACGGAATTTTCCACTTCAATATAATTATTAGCAAAACTTCAAAGTTTTTTTTTTTTTTTTTTTTTTTAGTTCTGCAGAGGAGTTTAATTAAAGACTCAAAACAAGCCTGTAAGGAGAGGAAGAAAAGGGGAGTATGTCAGAGGGGGAGACGAACCATGAGAGATGATGGACTCTGAAAAACAAACTGAGGGTTCTAGAGGGGAGGGGGGAGGGGGATGGGTTAGCCTGGTGATGGGTATTGAGGAGGGCACGTTCTGCATGGAGCACTGGGTGTTATGAACAAACAATGAATCATGGAACACTGCACCAAAAAACTAATGATGTAATATATGGTGATTAACATAACAATAAAAAATAAAATAAAAAAAAAAAAAGAAAAAGGAAAGTACCAAAAAAAAAAAAAAAACAAGCCTGTAAGTTTTGTGGTAACATTCCACTTTTGCAGTCAAGATACAGAGAAAGGCTGAGAAACTTGCTTTTTTGGTCACAGAGCTACTTAGGTACTGACTCCCAGTTTGAAAGGAAACTCTGACTCAGAGCACCGGGGAAGTTTTATCAGGAGCCAAAGAAAACCCACAATTATCCCTTTACGTTGTTTTCCTTTCCCTTCTTAGAAGGCTGCTGAAGTCCATCACTGGCATGGGGCTGCTTTTAATGGGGGAAAAAAGTAGTTCGTTAGAGAAAGGAGGCTAGAAAAGTTTCAACCAAAGGAGACTATGTGCCTGTTGTTTTAATAGAAAATAGTTTCTGTTGATTTTAAAGGAGTCGAGGCATAGCTAATGCATTCATTATGCCAACCAATAAGTTTTGAACACTCGTGTGTGTTTGTGCCTAGACAGGCAGAGTGCTTTATCTCAAGGAGCTGACATTGTGGCGATTCCTTTTCACTATGCTGTCCTTTCTCTTTCTTTCCTTATCTATTTTTTAAAGGAGGTAACATGCCCCTTTCTTGTCATTTGCTTTTTGTATACTAGAGCTTCCTGATTTACAAAATTGAAAGGATTTTGTAAATATTATCATTTTCTAGTAACATAAAATTCTCTGTCGTGGATGCTGTGATGTGCAGCCCAGATTCTCTGCCCAAACTGAGTTGTCTCTTCCCTTAGCTTGTGGCTGTGTGGGCTGATGCTTCTTGGCTGAATCGCTCTTCTGGTCTTCTCCAGCCAAACCCTGCCATAGGGCAGTCCTAACCTCATGACTCCACGCAGCAAGAGAAGGGCCTGGCCCCCTGGCCTCAAACTGGGGTAACTTTTGAAGGGTTGTGTCAGATTCCAAACTCTCCATGGGATTTTCCGAGGCCTCTCTTTCAACAGCTTTGCATTTCAACACCCCCTGCCCAGTTCTGCCTTCCGCGGCCCTTGGTTTCCTGAGAACCTCCTCAATAATCCCCCACACACACCTCCAATAAAAATCTTATATGCACAGATTTTTTTTCCCTGAACCTGACCTACGACACTTTCATTGCCAATTCTACTGGGGAAGTGTTCCTATTTCAGCCAATTTCCTTTATCTTCTGTTTCCAGTCTTTGTCTGAACAGCCCTATATCTGCCATTTTTAATGTGTGTTTTCGAAAACAAAGTCATATGTATTGACTTTTAGAAGTTTTATTGGAAGAAGGGAAGTCACTTTTTCTTTAAAAAATCATTTCATTTTATTTTTTTCACTGACGCTTTTCTAGCAAAACCTAATTCAAACTGTCCACAACTCTTAAATCTCACAAACTGAACAATAAACCTTGTAATATTAGGTCTTCCTGTAAAATTACAGTTGTAAATTTTGAGATTTTTGTCCAGAGCCTAAAATTGGCCATTAAATGTGAGGAAAACAACAATAGTCTAAAATATTAGTCACCCAAAAGTTGTTTAAGCAAATAGTTTTTTTACCAAGAAGTAATTTTCTCAAGTTTGATGATTAAAGTCTGGTCAGACCTAATTAAACTTACTTTCTCCTTAATTCCATCATGCTCTCAAGATTTATCTTTATAATGATAATAAAGCAGTTTTAAAAGCAAACATCTCCTAGCTTTTGGATGTAGAGAATATTATATAATTCATTCATTGTGCTCTTCCTCTTAAACTACCAGGAGGGTTGTTCCCAAGACCAAATTTATCAAAGTGTACAAACTAAAGTTTTTATTAATTTGACAAATACCGAGCCATTCAAAATGTCAGATAATCTTCTAAGCACTTGTGAAACAGTAGTGAACAAGATTGGTCAAATTCTTTCATATAAGATGGGGGTCCAGATAAGATGGTGTAAATTCTCTGAATTAGGGGATGTATTGTAATAAATCTCGAGGGACTATATTATAACATTTTAAGGTTTTCTGTTTTGTTTTGTTTTGTTTTAAGGCCAGAGCAGTCAAATAAGTTGTATTACTGATTGGTAATTGTAAGGTACTTTGCAACTCTTAAAATTAGAGATGGTAAATTCCCTTATGCATTTAATGAGTTCTTACTATGGGTCATGTCCAGTTTTCAGCTTCCCTTTTATAATACTGCCCAATCTCTTCATGCTTATCATCATTCAGCTTCCTTTTTTTATAAACAGAGGTTGTCTTTATCCCCTATGCTTATTTTTATATATTGTTTGCATGGCAAAGAACTATCAAGAAGATGTTTCTACTAAGTCAATTTTTCTGCTAATTATTTCTAAAACAGGGGACCTAGAAAATACATATGACCATTAATTCATTGAATATTTATTGAATACCTACAATGTGTCAGACACTATTCTAGACACCATAACTAAGAGGATTGAAGTTTCTACCTTCCCGGTGTTTTATTCTGTGAAAGAAAAAACAATAAATGAAATTATTTCATAGTGGTATTACCATGTAAAACTGTCTCAGGGAGATGCACTAGGGAGGGGTGTGGGTTTAAAGGGAGGGGGTCAGGAGGAGTGGTCATGGGTTAACACTTCATATTAGGGATCAGAAAAAGCTGTCTAAATCCTTAAATGAAGTGAAATATGGAAAGGAGGAACTATTCCCTAATTTTATGCTGTTAATAATCTCTAATGTTAAACACAAATGCGCTCACACTATGTACATTTTATAACAAACTCAGCATTTTTCATAAGTCTTATGAGACCTAGTTGTTCTCCTCTTGGTGCACATATATCTAGTCACATGTTTGATTTGGGTTTATTTAATCTCCCGTATCAGATACCTGCATTTTAATCCAGTTCCTTTTCAGTTTCTTGAGCAGCACTCAACAAGACAGCTTCTGCTATTGAAAGCAGCCCCAGAAGGGAAAAATGAAGCCCAGAAGAAAGAAATATAGGATCTGTAGAATTTGTCAGTAGACCTACCACGTCTTTGGAGAGTTTGAAGTTCAGAGCAACAAACATACCATATCCCAACGGACCATCCAGTAGATCTCGAGAATAATTTTGGGACATTCCTGATCCCCTTTCATGCATCAAGTCATGAATACCTATCTCTATTTGATTAACTAAATGAATGCACAACTCATAAGTAAAATTGGGCACTATGTATGGCCATTTTTAGTAACTGTCTAAAGCCCAAATTTGTTCCATTCCTCCCATACTTCAGGAAGGGCTTCAGGAGTTCAAACCAGACTTGAGAAAGCCAGAGTTGCTCTGCCCAGGTGTAAACAATGGATGCCCTGACATTTTCACGTTGTTATTCTATTCTCTTCTCTGACCCCAAAACACCCAAAACAACATCCCTGCCTAAAAAACTCTATTTCACAACCTGGTTAGTTGTTTAATTTCCCAAGGAAATGTCTCTGCCTGTTTGAGCTCATGTCGAACTTGCCCTTTTCTCTCTCACTAGGTGGCACATCCCAGTTTGTTTATGCATTTTTCTTAGCCAACAAGTATCTCTATGGAAAAACAAAGTTCCTTCCTATAGTGATCTACCCTCCCAATGCAGGGCTCAGTAAATATCTGGTACTTGAGGAACTGTTTGAGCAGCAGAACTAGTCTAAACTAATTATGTAACAGAGGACACAATACTTCAGGTCCTATGATCTCACTCTTCGCACCCCGACTTGCTATCTCCAAATAATAGATCAGACAAACCTTACCTAGCCCCCACATCAGATATTTTCACACTTTTTCAAGGTGTGTAAACATCCAATAAGTATTAAAGATACTTCAATGATGCAAATATAGGAGTTTTAAGAGGCAAAAAAAAATATTTTTAAAGACAGATATCTTTATTTTTTTATTATTAACATATAATGTATTATTTGTTTGTAGAAGTCTGTGATTTGTCAGTCTTACACAATTCACAGCGCTCACCATAGCACATACCCTCCCCAATGTCCATCACCCAGCCACCCCATCCCTCCCACCCCCCACCGCTCCAGCAACCCTCAGTTTGCTTCCTGAGATTAAGAGCCTCTTATGGTTTGTCTCCCTCTCTGGTTTCATCCTGTTTCATTTTTCCCTCCCTTCCTCTATGATCCTCTGTCTTGTTTCTCAAATTCCTCATATCAGTGAGATTATATGATAATTGCCTTTCTCTGACTTATTTCGCTTAGCATAATACCCTCTAGTTCCATCCACATCATTGCAAATGGCAAGATTTCATTTTTAATGGCTGCATAATACTCCATTGTGTGTGTATGTGCATGCGTGTGTGTGTGTATATATATATATACGTATATATATATATATACACACACACACCACATCTTCTTTTATATTCCTTTAATTCAGTGCAGAGGTTACTGCTCTCAGTACCAATCCAGAATAACCCTTGCTGCAATTATTTGATTTTTTCTTCTTCTTCTTCTTTGATGGAACCATGTAAAATGCTCCTGACAAATCAGTTAACTCTATGTCATCAAAATATTAAGGTAACCTAATACACAAAAGAAGAAACCAACAACATGGAAGTTGAATCAGAGGAATGAGAGTTCTCTGCCCACATTCTGCTCTAAGATGGAGTCTTGTTCAGCTTAGTCTTTCAAAGGATTTTGCTTATCCTTTTTAGCTAGTAACCTTCCAAGAGGAGTTTTTGATATCTTCCTTGCTTGATGTTCTGATGCCTGCTACAATGTGGACTGTTTGTGTTTGAGATTAACTCTATTAAATGAACATTCCAGTGACAAAATTCATTGAGTAATTAATCAATGGAAAGGTGACTAATTAAGTAAATCTGCAAAGGGCTGAGGATAGGCAGAGAAGAATTCTTTGAAGGATTTGAGGAATCTGATTCTGGTTGGCTTCCAATTTTCCTTCTGCACAGTAAACCCCTTATGTTTTTTGAATAATGGGAGGTTAAAGGAATAAAAATATCCTCAACAAGTAACAGTCTAGAGGCAGAACAATAGGAAATGTCATCATCGTCCCTGGCAATACTCTGGGTGGGAAACTTCATCACCTAATGAAAAAAGCACTTTGATGGATTAATGTAGTGAGGTTTAAGAGAAATATTCTGATCATTGCAAAATCAGTGAAGATGAAAAATGTGAGCAGGTAATTGAATAGGAAACATTTATATGGCATTGAAGCTGTGCTGGCAAAAAATATTATTAAAGTAACCTTTTATTTAATATATCATCACCTATAAGATGTGCTTTGTAAAATTTCAGCTTGGAAGGACTTCCTTTTGAATCATGTAAAGTTTTGGCAACTCTTTTTATTAAAGGATTTTGTAACTGAAACTGAGCAAGTTTAGGGTATATAAATTAAAATGAACTTCAGAGGCAAGCATTTTGTAGAATGAAGACTTTTCAATTAATCACAGTAATGATCGGTATATAACCTTACTTATGACCAGGACTTGCCTTAATAATTTTTATATTTTGTGTTTTATGAAGTATTATTGCAAAAAAATACTGAAAGCTAATCAGAAGACCCTATATAAAATTATACATAGTCAAACTAGGAATCTCATCACTGTGGCTCCTGGGAAGCAGGGTTAGGGTAAAGAGCTTCTGAATCCTTCCACTCTGCTCCAGAATCTTCTGTGCCTCCCTGCCCCCATTACTGTTTTGGCAACTTGATTTCATTGTCATGCTCCTTTCCTTATTTAGTTGCTAGTGGGTTTTATATTTATAATTTATTGCTGATTTTAAAATTTGTGTTGGGAATTTGAAAGTAGAGAAATTCTGCATTGCTGCCCCAATTTGTCACCTTACTAAGATCTTGGTTATTTTTTAGTCATTCTGATTGTGGAAAGATGAGAAACTCAGCCTACTGTAACGATGTTCGGTAACATCACCAGCCTCCATTAACACCAAGCAGAGAACAGTCCTCAGACCCACAACAGTATCTGGAGAGACTTTGATCACATACATTTTTCATACTAAATTTCATTCTGTAGTTAAGATAAAGGATATTCCTTTTCCATATAGGACGAATACTAGCTTTGCTTTTCAAACTGATGTGAGTTTAAAAACATAAATCATGTGAGTTTACTTAACTAAAAAAGAACTGCCATGTAAATAACAATATGAGCAGAACTCGAATGGCAAACTTTGTGAGAGTGGCATCGAAATAAATGAAGTTTGAGAAGCATTGCCTTACTTAAGATCACTTAAAACAAGGGACCCAGGAGCAGAGAAAATAATAAAGAGGCTGACTCAACTGGACAGGACCAGAATCTCAAAGATCAGAAAAGAGGTGACAGGAGGCAGGATGGGAATGATAGCATAACTGAAGAAATGCTGAGCCCAAGGGAGTTGGGTTTCTGTCGCTAATCCCTCCAATTTAAGATAAGGGAGTGGAGCTCCCAGTCTGCTCGTGAGGTCAAGTGAGAAGGAACTGAGGAAGCTGGGGATGAGGCCCCGAGGATTCCATGCCCTGTAATTAAACAACGAACTCAAAGGAAATGAAGTCCAAAGGTTAAAACCAAGTACATGATAGGAAGCAGAATCAGCTACCAAGCAAAATAAAACAAGCCAGACCACAGAGGAAAATGTCACTCTAATTTTGCTTCTTTTAAATCAAAGTAATGGCAATTTTTAAATATGTTACCATTTTTTTTTCAATTCTCACATGACACTGCCTCATCATAATATAGGGAAGTATTAGTTTTAAGAATGGTCTTGAAATGCCAATTTAGAACTAGTAAGTACAGGTCAAAAATTACCTAAATTTAACAGTATAAGTGATGTAATTATGTGAAGTGTTTCTACAGGAAAATGATACTTACATTCTTATCTCTCTGCATAGAATGCCTTTAATTTCATTAGTCATTCATGGAAATTACTTAGATTTCTGTACCAGACTTAAGATAATCATTTCAAGCCTCTGAAGAGATAACACAGATATTTTTGTCAAATGTTTTGTATTCTTTGTTAACAATGCTATAATATCTAGTAAGGGGTACTCAGTTGCTAACATCTCCAAATACATCATAGCTACCTTAATGCATGGTTAATCATTCATCAATCCTTAATACTGTAGAAATTATAAAAAATATTTAAAAGTCTCTTAATTAAGAATCCTAACTACCTGTGTAAGCTATAGTATGTGACTAGCACACTAACAATAAGATGCATGAGGTCTGGCATGCATCTCTACCTATCGTACTACAACCTCCCTGAAATTTATTTTTATTTTTTTTAAGATTTTATTTATTTGAGAGAGAGAGCATGAGAGAGAGAGAACCTGAGAGAGAGAGAGAATACGAGCGGGGTGGGGGTGAAACCGAGAGGCAGAGGGAGAGGGAGATGTAGGCTTCCCGCTGAGCAGGGAGCCCGATGCCATGCGGGGCTCATTCCAGGACCCTGAGATCATGACCTGAGCAGAAGGCAGAGGCTTAACCGACTGAGCCACCCAGGCGCCACTCCTCCCTGAAATTTAGTTGGGAAATGCCAAGTATCATTTCTTCGTAGAGTGTGACTTTGTGGCAGAGTCCACGGAGAAAAGAATTGTCAAAACTGACCTTTTGTATCATTCAGAATGTTCTTTTTGGCATGGATTTCTGCCACATACCTGGAAGGCAGATACAGAAAGGACAGAAAGGCTCTTGTCTACAGGAGACCCTCCCTCACACAGACATTTTTTTTAATCATCCTTTATCTTTACCAGTATGTTAGTACTGTGTGTGTGTGCATGTGCTTCACTATAATCTGGATTGTATGCTGTAGAGGCTCTGTTGATTCAATATTCACGTACTGTGATATAAATACTATATTATCATTATCTTTGAAGGTCATTAATGAGAGATATTTTATTCATCCTTGTATCTTCTATTCATAGCACAGGTTTTGACAGATAGTGGTACCATGCATAAATGTACAACCAATGATGGAATGCCCCGTATTTTAAACTAAAAACAGCTACACTGGAAAATAGAGACTCTGAGTAACTCACACAAGAATATACTGCCTAGCTAGGACCTAGGCATAAAATCAGGTCTTTGTTTTTCGAGTACCACTAGCAGTCAAGAGTTTGGGCTTAGGAATCCTCATGAATCTGTACTCA
This sequence comes from Zalophus californianus, assembly GCF_009762305.2. NCBI lineage: Eukaryota > Metazoa > Chordata > Mammalia > Carnivora > Otariidae > Zalophus > Zalophus californianus. Next base: position 20,222,739 of record NC_045600.1, read on the forward strand.
AATCCTGACATGTCCATTTCCCATCCTATAGGCCAATAATTTCACAGAATGCTTTGACCTCCTTAGTTGAGTTTAAAAGTCTGCCTTATGACCTACTAAATGGAGATAAATGCAGTACCAGACTTTGTGCATTGCTGTGAAAATTCAATGAAATACATGTCAAGCACTTATTCTAGTGCCAGTATAAGCTAAAACAAACAAAATGCTCATGTGTATTTGCTACACATATTAGGCTCTCTCTTTATATAATGCAAGTGAAAAATAAACTGTATTTGGGCTGCAGGAAATAAAACAAACCATGAAAAGTTTGAAACACATTATAAAGAAGTAGAGGTCAAAAATGATGTTAACAATGCATATTAACACACAAGCAAATCTCATCTTTTCCTATAGAAATCGTTTTTGGAATGAGTAAAAGGAAAAGCAGTTTTATGAATGGTACCAGTCAGTGGCACTCTGTGCTATTATAGAATAATGAATATATGTCAATGAACACAAGAGAGAGAAACCAAGAAAGGAAAGGGGGATTCTTAATGACATTGAACTAATTTTCACCCATCTCAGATGAACATTTTTTAGTTCACACTGGAGTCAGGAATAACATTGCCTGAAAATGTTCAGTGGTTCAGATCCCAAATTCTGGAATCAGATTGCCTGGATTTGAATCTTGGTCTTCCACTTACTAGTTGTGTGACTTTGGGCAAGGTACTTAATCCCTGTATATACAGTGGGGAAAATAATACTTATTTAACATGTTTGCCATGAGGATATAATACATTTATAAAACAGAAAACTGTTACCACTAAGTAGCAGAGAGAAAGCAATAATGAACATTTATCAAATAAATAAGAGTATTAATTCAATTTCCTTTATGAAGAGCTTGGGTGGCTCAGTTGGTTAAGCAGCCAACTCTTGATTTTGGCTCAGGTCATGATCTCAGGGTCCATCGGGCTCAGCATTCAACAGGGATTCTGCTTGAGGATTCTTTTTCTCCCTCTCCCTATGCCTGTTCCCCAACTCTCTAAAAATAATTTTTTAAAAGATTTTATTTATTTAATAGTCAGAGAGAGAGGGAAAGAGCACAAGCAGGGGGAGCTGCAGGCAGAGGGAGAGGGAGAAGCAGGCTCCCCACTGAGCAGGGAGCCTGATGTGGGGCTTGATCCCAGGACCCTGGGATCATGACCTGAGGCGAAGGCAGATGGTTAATCGACTGAGCCACCCAGGCATCCCTACTTTTCTTTAAATATTTTACTTATTTGTCAGAGAAAGAGAGAGAGAGAGAGAGAGAGAGCGCATGCACACAGGCAGGGGGAGTGGCAGGCATAGGGAGAAGCATAAAAATAAATAAATCTTAAAAAATAAAAGCCCCCAGTAAAGACTCTGACAATTACAACAAAAATGTATAATTTACAGTTTTAGTGGAAATTAGTGTATATCATGTTCAATTGGAGACAGTACTTTGGAAAAGCCTTGAAATAGAATGTAAACTCCATGAGGACAAGCATTACAGTGTAATGTGTATTGTTTTAGCCTAGCTGTGTTGCCTATTTGTCTAGCACAGAACAATCACTCAACAGCTACATTGGATAAATGACTAAACAAGAAGGGCTTACTCGACTATGGATCCTGCAGAGTTTCAAAATCCTTCTCTCCTTTTAATAACACTTGTTCTTAGCTCACTCTTCTATCAGAAATTATATGATAAAGGAATTTATCTCAAAGAGATACATAACTGATAACTAAAGTTTCCTAACTCCAGTTGCATCTACAAATTAATCAGAGAGACTCCCTCTAACCAAAGAAAATTTGTTGCATAAACAAATATTGAATGAGAAAGATATTCACCAGTAGCATTTTCCCAACTCTCCCTCAGACAGCCATACACACATGTAGAAAGTAAAAAGACTAGCCATGTTCTATTAATAACGGCTAAATTTATGCAGCACTTAATTTGCATTAAGCACTATGCTATGTATGGTCTCTTCATTTTCTCATCTTGTCCACTGAAAATTGTATACTTAAGACATAATAACATCACAGGATTCTAAGTCCAAGGCAAGAGAGCTGGTAAGTGGCAATGCAGAGATCCAACACCCAGAGGTCTGGCTTGTGACTACACACGCAGTGCTAGCCTGGTGAACTAGATCCGAGAAGTCATTCTTAATTGTCAGATGGAGTTTTGAACATTCTAAGAATGAATCAACCCCAGCTTGAAGAAGGGTATGATCTACATGTCAACAGACCTAAACCCTCAATATGCTCAAATAATTGGCACCAAATATATCATGCAAGTAGCATTCCTTCCCCTCGAAGTAAATATTTTAGTGACGGTTGGTATGTGTATTTAACAATAGCATGATAATAGGTGTGGCGCCCTCTCCCTCAGAGACTTGTCATTACACAACAATCTAAACAGGGTTACTGGATCATTGCGGCCGGTCTTCTAGATTCCGGATTCGGCAGCTGTGCCTGAGGCCATTTATACTCAGACAGTCTTTTGATGCCTCCAGGGAGGATGTCAAATGCCAGTAACTGTCACTGCTATGGTGACCTGTTTAAATTTTTTAAAAGCAAAGCTGTGAAGATTTTCAATCTTAGTCATAATGGTGACCTATGGTAATTCTCTTAAGACCTGGAAATACAGGATGGCTGTGACTTTGCCTCATTTTCAGGGCAGATACATGATGTGGCATTAAATTAAAAATAAAGAGCATGAAGATTCAGAAAGTAAAATTTTGCAAGTAAAATTCCTGAATTAGAAACCCATGATTCCCTTCTCTGAGGATATTTGTCCAAACAAAGTTTCACAGTTGCTAATATTGTTTTCCTCTTCATACACTGGCCCTCCTCCAGCATGGAGCACCTAACTATAAATAATATTGTAAAGGGCACAGAATTTTCTTGGTGGTTTCACATCTTAAAACAGGTGGGATTTAATCAGAAAGTACATTCTTACAAATAACTATATCTGCTGGAGCACATGGTCTTATATAACAATGGTCATTTGTCTTATTTATGGCCTATCTCCTATAAAAAATAAAGACTGGATGACAAATATATACCAGTATCTGTTTTATGTCATTAAAAAGGATTATGAGTCATTGTAGAGGAAGCCGGTACTGATGATGACTGAGATATCCCCCTCAGTCACCACATCCTGATTTGACAGAATAATGACAGAAAAATTTCACTTTGACCCTGAGGACAGTAGGGGTGACATTGTAGGCTCCTTAACAGGAAAGTGACAGGATTCAAAAGGATTTGTAAGTAGTCTTGCAAGAAAAACATCAAAGGGCCTATGAAGCATCTTACCTGAAAGACACCTGCTCTTGCAAACAGACTGTCTTGCAGGCCTGAGATAGGTCTCTTTAAATGTTACCTCCCCCATACTCTAAACCAGTGCTGTTTTATAAGCCAGTGAAATGGCCAGAATGCAGGAAGGACAAGTATGGTATACGAGTTTCAATGGTCAGGTATCTCTCCTTTATTTATTTTTTTGACATCTAGAATCCTCTGATAAACCATGAAGATTAATAGCCCTACATGACAAGTAGATCATTTACAGTGCTAAGCATCAGTGATAAGCTAACCATCTGATGATTGGAACGAGCTAGTAGGGGGGAAAATAGTGTTCTCTGTTCACAAACCAGTGATCCAGTAGATAACGTAGATTATTTGGTTTCAGCAGAGTTAGTCCTTCCACATGTTGACTAGAGCTGCCCCAGGGAAGAAAAAGACAAAAAGCGGCAATCAGACTGTGGGTTCAAAGTATTTGCCATGTATTTAGAGATATAAAGACAAGTGGAATAGCTTGACTAATTACTGTCAAATGAAGAAAATGCTGACTTTTATAAAGTTCCTTTAAAACCTACTCAGAAAAATGAACTCAGGAAGGTATTATTTTCTTTATTGCCCCACTTCTTTGTTATTCTGGAATTACTGAGCTCTCATTCTTCAAGAACAGTGGTTCTTAAATTGGAATCTCTGGACCAGCAACATTAGCATCACCTGGGAACGTGTTAGAGATGCATTGTTTTCAGAACCCACCGCACGTCTACTGAACCTGAGACTCGGGAGTGGCCTGAGAAATCTGTACTTTAACCTCCCTCCAGGTGATTCTAGAACACACTAAAACTTAAGAACCATTGTTAAAGAGTACACCTGATCTACCAAAGCAGGTGTGTGGTTCCACTCCCCCCACCCCTACAGATTTCCAGGTGGAAATCAACCTCCAATCTATTATCCATTTATTGATAAACTCTAACTTGGAACTTGTGACTCTTGAAAACCTCATTTCTTACTTTATACAGGAACCCTTGTGAGTCAAGAGCACAACAGATGAGCTAGCCCATAGTGCAAGCTGAACCATATTTAGTGATGGGGTGTGTGGCTGCATTAATTACAACAAATGTCTCAGCTGCTCTTACAAGAGACCCAGCAATGTTGGTTCAAGAACAAAAAATCTTTTTTGTATTCATCAGAGGTGAGTGTTCTATATCACGGAAATTTAAATACCCAAGTTACTTATAGGTTATAGATAACGGCTTGTCCTGAAAGAAGCACAGCATACCTTTCCTATTTTGTTGGCAAGGACTTGGTCACAGGGGCACACATAGCTGCTAGGAGGAGCTGGGAATCACAGTCCCTGAGTCATCAACCAACCATTACAACTCCATTACAAAGGAAATAGAGGGTGGTGGGGAATAGGTAATGGGTTTAGGCAGATAAAAAACAGTCTCCATCTATGGTATTTGAAAACCAAATTATTTATACAAGCAAACTTAGTACCCATCTAAATGATTATAACTAGGGGCATAGTTAGTATTTGAGGATCCATCTAAGGGAATCATATGCAGATATTAAGCATACTATTTATGGATATGTTATGACCTAATATCAATATGTTGAGCACAAGATGTTGGGTGGGCATAAGTTCATTAATATAGAACAATCCCAACTATGTAAAAGATATGGAAAGAAACAAGGGAATGAAATACATTACTTCCTATTCAAAATATATTTTTTTGAGATCTTACTATGTACGTAAAGCTGTAGGTAGTGTTTGGAGACATAATAAAATTCTGGATCCACGAGGAATAAGATATTTCCATTGACAATAGTGGGGGAATAAAGAAAATTGAAACTGTTATGCCCAGGCGGAGAGGTTATAAGTGATTTTTTAAATACTCTTTTGTATTGTCCATGTTTTCTATTATAGTCATGCCTTACTTTTATAGTAATATAGTAAATGTTTTTTCTTACAAAAAAATGCAAATAGGGTTCCATAAAATTAAACTACTGCACTAAAGAACAGGAGAGAGAAAAAAGATTATATGAGGGAATCTTTTAAATAAACACCTAAAATTACTTTCAAGATGTGGCCTCAAGCCAATATAGATTTACAAAAGGTTTTTTATATATCTGTAATCTTAAATAATCATAACAGAGCATTTTGTCAGTCCTCCAGAAATTTATTCTGAAAATCAAATAAAGACCATGCTTATGTTTCTGATATTCTATTTACTGAGAGAGAGACAAACAGATGACTTCTTCAAAAGAAGTCTTTAAAAATAAGTGAGCTTAACATAGCAAGGCACTTACTTGGAAGTCAAATACCTGGATCATACTTTTGTTTCTTGCATAGTTAACGTCCCCCCCCCCATTACTGTTGTTGCTAATTTATGTGAACTCTAACAATTTTGAGCTTAAATATTCCTATCTAAAAATTGAGAAATGATAAAAAAGAAAATCCCAGACTTCTTAATGCTCTAAAATCAAGATGGTGTATAAAGATTTAAACCTGCTACCCAGAAAACTGACTGAATTACCTATTCTCCAATAATTTAATAATGCTTGTTTTAATATTTACATTAATAAAATATTAGAAGAGATTCCACATTACAAATTTACATAGTCAAATCAGAAAACAGTTTAAGAAAGGAAATCCTGTGAATATTTTAAGTAGGGATAAGAACATGGGTTTCCCCACAGAGAACTATTTACTGGGTCCATTTTGCTACTCTGATTAAAGACAAGCTCCTGCAGAGCCTTCATCTTTTTCTATTGAAGTGCCCCAACCTGTTATTTAAAGGATGCTTCCCACTTTTTTCTATCCTTTCCTTGAGGCACAGTGCCATGCTGAAAAGAGTCTAGGTTTTCAGTACTACATTTGAATCTGATTTAATTAATTCCTTCCTTGCTAGATTGTTGACAAAATTTATATATATATAATATACATATATTTTTATATTTATACATATTTATAAATGTCATATATATGATTAATTTATAATGACATGTATAAAATATACATGTGTATATATACATATTTTTGTATTTTTAAATATTTTATATTTATATCTATAAATCATACATATGATTTATTTATATACATACATACACACACACACACACACATATACATATATATATATATATATATATATATATATATATATATATCATATGAAGTTCCCAAACCTTAGCAGCAATTTAGCTTTTGGCCAACCATAGATTTTTCTTATGCTGTTTTCTCTTTATAGAGCTCTCTAACCATATCCACCTTATCAAACAGAAATGAGAGAATTTCTACAGCCAGTTCAAAACCCACCTCAAATGATACCTTCCTAAACAAGTTTTTCCTCTTCCTTTCCCGCATGTCCTCGTACCTCTCAGGTCACTCACCCATAATTTCCTTATATTCACATTTTAATTCATTCTTTAAAGTCCTTCACCACACTGTGGCTTCTCAGATGTAGAAAATATACATGCTTAGTGTTTAGGTCTAACCTTCTAGTTAGCTATTGCTTCATAACAAACCATCCAAAAGCCTAATGAGTAAATTAAACTATTTTCTCTCATGATCCTGTGGGTTGATTGGGTTCATCTATGCATTTTCTCTCTTGAGGTTTCATTCAGTTCACTTGGAAAGGTGCTCTTTTTTTCAAACAAGACACAGAAGAGTCCTCTCTATGCACCCCTCTTTTCTTTTCTGCCAGCTGGATACAGCCAATGGCTAAGTCTCTGCCCCTGGATCACTAGTAGAGGAAAATCATCTCCTGACCTGACCCGAAGAGTTACCTTGGACTGTTATGTCAAGGAGAGGTAAACTTCTGTTGAGCCATTGTATGTTTGGGGTCTATTTTCCCCACAGCCTACTCTACCGTAACACATCGGATTGGTTGTCAGTGTTGAGGGCACATTTGGTATTTGAGAGGTCATAACTTTGAGGTGAGTCCAGACCTGGGTGTCTAGTACTATGATCTTCCCACGAATCCTCAAGGAGAGGGTAACTGGATATTGGCTACAGCAATAATGAATTTCATGGAGTTGGACAAGTGTTAGATGGGGAATACTGGAGTTAGAGGATGGATTAAGTAACTGGGCTATCAGGGTAGAGGTGATGGTCAAGGAATGAGATTATATTGATTATAAGGTCTATCGGAGGCTCACAAGAGTAGGCAGCTAGATGGGGATAGAGGAAAATATTGCTGGAGTCCAGAAGGTGATGGAACTGTAAGCTCTTTACTTCAATAGAAGAATATATTGCAAAGGATATATTGCAAAGGTAAGTGGAGGCACTTATTCTTTGTGCCCAATTGGAATTAAAGTGTGATCAGACACAAACATTTATCTTCATTCTGCTTGTCAGTCCTCCATCCCACAGCCATTTCCATGGCACTATACTTTCAAATCGGTGATTCAGAGGAAAGAGTCATTGAATCACACTCTTCAAAGCGGCTCAATTTGCATTTTGGTCCCATTGTTCTTAATGATTTCACTGAAAAGATCTAAACTGTCAGATCATAACAGAAATCCACAACAATGTAGTCAGAGAATACTATTTTTCTTTGCCTGGAAAATAAAGCCTTTATTTCACATTTGCATTTTCCCCTAGTCTGTTTGCTGTAAAAATCTGAAGCTAAACACAAATCCAGCCTGTTGCTTCATCCTGAGAACATTAATTGTCTCCAATCATTGTTAGAGCATCTGTTTCACATTTTGACAAGTGCACTTATCTTCTTTTTTCCCTTCATATTCCTCTGGTAGAAATAATGAATAAATTACAGGGGAATGACAAATGTGTTGATAATCAAGATGAAACACAAATGAAGTGGAAGAGGCTATATTTCTTTGCAGAGTTGTAAATTGCTTTTTTTTTTCCCCCTTGTGCATCGACATGCCTGACTTAGGAACTAAAAATACCACCACATAAGAAAATTAACGGAATTGCTCAAACAGAAATTATATTTTACTGATGACATATACAAACAGAATTTTTTTGACATCATGTATCATGTTTGCCTCATAATCTGAATACCCCAGAAAAGAATATCTAGCTTCTTGTAGTTCTAAGGGCTTAGATAGTAGTGAATCTAACACATTATAGTTGCATTTGAAAATAATTGTTAAATCTTGAATGGAATTTGGGAATGTCTGGTTGAAGAGAGCAAACTTTATTCAATCCCAAAGACATCAACCTCTGAGAAAAACAGCTTTATATTGGGTGTCAGGAGACTTGAATTCCATCTCTAGAACATTCCCTTCAGATTCCCTGTGAAAATATTTATTTTTAATATTACAGCTTCTGCAATCACTGTATTCAGGAATTTCATCAGTAAAAAAAATAAATAAGTGTTTGGATAGATTAGCAGGGATCACCGATGGTGGCCCACTGACTAAAACTCGCAGGAGTATTAAGTTTTTTTATTTTTTCATTGTATTGGATTGCCTTTAGAAGAAACAGACTTTCTCCAGTTTGCTATAATGCCCATCACATCTTATTTTCCAACACCTGGATACTGTCATCTATCTAGAGTTTGGAAGCATATAGCTTGTAGAGACCTAGACTAGATGAGCTCTTTGTGCCCTTAGGGCTCAAATATCCCCTGGCCATTATTTCTATCTGTATTCAGATTTCTTTTTCCTTTCTAAACATGAAACCAGAGAATTGAGTTCAGAACATTCCGGGTCTACATGATCCATTTGAGCAAGTTCAAACTTGCTGGGAATTTATTTCCTACTTAAAAAAAAAAAAAAGACAAATCCCAAGAGGGACTATTCTGTTTACACACTGAAGCATAACAAAGCTGTGGCATATACCTTACTTTGAATGGACTCATTCTGTATAGTAACTTTTGCTAAAGATCGTACAAATCTTTACAGGTATTTTAAAGAAAAAGACTCTTACTAAGTACCTATGATTTCCATAAATGTACGTGAAAACTTGCTTTATGATTGGATTTGCAAGAGAATACTAACACCTGCAAACATGAGTTCTCCTTTATACATACAAATATGTATAGAAATTTAGAGTTGTTGCCTTGCATGAAAAAACCATGTCTCATTAGGTTTGAATAGAGAAGGAAGTTCCTAAAGTAGCAAACAGATGTAACCACAGTAATTAAGAAATTTCTCTGTTCTTAGAAAACTGACACATCTCATATGCAGAAAATCTCCACTTCATGAATATATTATGTAGTTAACACCACATGGGTTGTTTTGCTACAACTATTGACATGCAATTAAGTAAAGATTTGAGATGAAGGAATGAATATGATTTTTGGCCCAAAACATAAATGGAATCTTTTTTGAATTTATATGAAAATTTGGCTTACTTTTTCTATTTTTAATATGTTACTTTTCTTTGTAAATGACTAAAAATTAGATGGATTCAAAAGTGAAAAATAGAAGTCCTACACATTTCGTATTAGATTGCTGAAAACTTCAAAATTAAATTCTTTCAAAAAATGAATTTTTTTTTAGACTGTTTTCCCCTTAAGTGAATTTCTGGGTTTTTGTTTGTTTTTTAATCTAATAGGAATTTACTTTGATATAAAATTTATCATTAGATGTAAACTGTATTATAATTCTAGTAGTAACATTAAAGTAAAAATATAAAAATATCCTTATTCTGATGTTTTTAAGAAAAATGCTTAATCTGGCTATTTTTATGAAGCTTTACTATAGAATCTTTTTAAAAAAATCATTTCAAGTCTCTGGATTAAATGACAATTTGTAAGATTAATGCCATTCACAGCATGTTACAGTTTGGGTTCTCCAGGAAGCAGACTCAGAAACTGTTTACTGTTCAGGAAGCTTATCAGGAAGTGACTTTGAAATCACCACGAAGGAAGAAAAGGGAAAAAACAGGTTTGGGTAAAGAGAGAAATAGAGTCTTGATCGAGACCAGTGGTTCACTCAACCCCATGGGAGGATCAGAAGTGGACAGTGTCCTTCATTGTCCTGCCCTGAGCCAAACTGGCCAAATATTTTTTTAGTTCTGCCTCCAACAGATATAAACCACGGGCTTCTACCACGAGGTGCGGCCTTGCCATTGGCAATTCTCTGCAGCCCTGGCTATCCCTAACGAGCTGACAGTTGAAGACTGCTGACCACTCTCAGCAGCTGGGGTGTAAGACCTGAGACGCTATCCCTCTCTTGTGTTGTTTATATACTCTTTTCCATAGATGTCTAGGGAGCAGTTCCTCCAATTTTCTGGTGGGTCTCAATGAGTAGAGAAAACTTGGAGAACAATTAGGGAGATTAAATAACAGAAATGTATCGTCTCACAGATCTGGAGGCTGGGAGGTCCAAGATTAAGGTGCCATCAGGGTTGATTCTGATGAGGTCTTTCCTCCTGGCTTATGGACAGCCACTTTCTCTGGCCTCTTGTGTGTGTGCACGTGGAACAGAGTGGGAAAGAGATAGGGTGTGTCCCTTCCTCTTAGAAAGACACCAGTCCGAACCCATTAAGGCCCCACTCTTACTGACTTAACTTTTATCACCTCCTCATAGGCTCTTATCTCTAAATAAAGTCATAGATCGGGTTAGGGCTTCATCATATCAATTTGGGAGGAGCTACAGTTTCTCCCATAACAGGATGTGATTGCTGAATGGGATTCTTCCCCATAACAATGAAGCAAGGCAGTAGAAGGAGTTACTCATGCGGATCACTTGAATAATGAACCTAGTTCGCCTTCTCTTCATTGTGTAATAGCAGTCCTTTTTTTTTTTTTTTAATGATCAATATTTGGTAATCCTTCCAAGATGGTGATATCTCTTCTTGCCTGGCAGTTCTTAAACACAAGGAGCCCAAAATGCTCTGCTAGAGTCAAGGTTACAGTTCAGTGACACTCCTACCATATCCTCTAGCTTGTGGTCCCTGACTGGGGACAGGACCTCTAACTCTGCTCAATCCAGAGTTGTGGGGATAGGAAGCACATATTCCCAAGTGGCCACTGGAAGTGATGGTAACTAGAAACACTTGAGCTCCTTGAACCCGTGTATTCTTCCTACTGGGGGAAAATGTGGCATATAAAGCTCTTTGATTCAAGGTGCACATTGTACCCTGGAGGAGGGCATCCTTTTCCTGAAAAGTATTTATTTCAATCTTGGGCTTTGGCTCTGCCCCCTGCAGGCTGTTTCCATACATTTTTATTTTTTTTAATTTTTTTTAATAATTTTTTGTTGTTATGTTAATCACCATACATTACATCATTAGTTTTTGATGTAGTGTTCCATGATTGTTTGTGCATAACACCCAGTGCTCCACGCAGAACGTGCCCTCTTTAATACCCATCACCAGGCTAACCCATCCCCCCACCCCCTCCCCTCTAGAACCCTCAGTTTGTTTTTCAGAGTCCATCGTCTCTCATGGTTCGTCTCCCCCTCTGATTCCACCCCCTTCATTCTTCCTCTCCTGCTATCTTCTTTTTTTTTTCTTAACATATATTGCATTATTTGTTTCAGAAGTACAGATCCGTGATTCATCAGTCTTGTACAATTCACAGTGCTCACCATAGCACATACCCTCCCCAATGTCTATCACCCAGCCACCTAATCCCTCCCACCCCCCACCACTCCAGCAACCCTCAGTTTGTTTCCTGAGATTAAGAATTCCTCATATCAGTGAGGTCATGTGATACATGTCTTTCTCTGACTTATTTCACTCAGCATAACACCCTCCAGTTCCATCCACGTCGTTGCAAATGCCAAGATCTCATTCCTTTTGATGGCTGCGTAATAGTCCATTGTGTATATATACCACATCTTCTTTATCCATTCATCTGTTGATGGACATCTTGGCTCTTTCCACAGTTTGGCTATTTTTGATAGGCAGCTTCTTGGGAGTGCAGTACATGATGTGCCCTGTTGATACGATTGATATGGGCCCTTTTGTGTACCATTTTTGCTGTGAACTCACTCAGCTCTTTGGTGTGGTGTGGTGTGATGTTATATAGGATCCCATACCAGCAGATCAGATAGATCATAACCTCTTGGATATGGTGCTGGCTGAGATCCTCATTTCCAGAATTTGCACGTGCAATCAATTTGCCATTCAGTAACCAGTCCTTCTCAAGCAATGATGTCATACTGGGAACTCAGCATTGGTCTCTGTTGCTGGCAGGTTGAACATTCACCAGTGGCAGTATTCTCTATATGTCATTCAAAATATTAAAAACAATAAAAGACCTAAATAGTTAATGAGGGTTTGAACTCAACTTTTTTCTTGTCTTTACTTCTCTGTATGACCTCTGGATGAGTGAATCTGATATACCTAACCTGGTACATATTCATAGCAGTCACAATAATTGCTTGATGAATAAATTAATGAAAAATGATAAAAGATGGTGAATAGAATTTGGATCATATAGTCAACCAGCGTTTACTGAGCCTGTTACATGTGCACATGGAATATAAAAAGTAATGACAAGTCCCTACCCTAGGTATACACACGATCTAGTAGTTTACACAGGTGCAGGAAGACAAAACAAAATTACAGCGTGGAAATTAATGGAAAAGATGTGCTGTAGATGGAAAGTATTATTAATGCTCAAAGGTTGGAGGACTTAACCAGCTTAATGGAATGCAAGAGAGGTTTGCTTCACAAAGATTTAATTAGTGTCTGTAAGGAACTGAAAAAAAAAAAGGTAGTTTGGACCTCTACTGTCTGCAAACTGAAGTAGCCAACACAAATGGAGAATGGAAAAGATGAAGACGGCTAGGCTAAAGGAGTTAACCTTTCAGGAATAAAACCCTGCTTACAATGTGAGGGCAACAAGGGCTGAAGTTTTCGGCTGTTTTGTTAACTGTTGTATCCCAAGTAATTAAAACAATTGCTGGAAGCTCACACGTAGATAAGTATTTGCACATCGAAGAGCTCCTTCTAGATAAGGGCTTACCTAACAATGGTCCTGCAAAATCCTGTTAAAAACGACCTTACCTACTGAATTAGTGCATAGGTTAACTGCTGTTTCAAAGACAGCCAAAATGACAGAGGCTTAAATAAAGCAGAAATTGTTTTTCTTCTATAGAACAGTCCCTAAGATGGCAGTCCCAGGCCGGTGGTGTGGTGCAGCCCTCTTCAACATGGAGACTCCATCTCTGAGTCCAATATACCAATTCTCTCCAGCTCCTGGGAGGGAGAGAGCACACAGGACAAGAACTTCCTTCCCCACATATTTGACCCAGACGCTGCACACACCACCACCTCACTCTGGTCACATGCGACTGGCCAGGGCTTAGTTCCATGGCTTCACTTACATAGAAAGGAGACTGGGTCATGTGGTTTCTAGCTAGGTGTCCTAGTCTCAGCCAGTGCTGTGTGGAGATGACACTATCGCTCTCATCTCCACCAGGGAAAATAACAAACTCTGAAGGTTTTCTCATATTTTAAGGTTTTTTTTTTTTTTTTTAAAAAGATTTATTTTAGAAAGAGAGTTCATACCCACCATCGCAAGTGGTGGGGTGAGGAGCAGAGGAAGAGAATCCTCAAGAAGACTCCCCGCAGAGTGTGAGCCCTACTGGGGCTCAATCCCAGGGCCCTGAAGTCATGACTTGAGCCAAAACCAAGAGTTGGTGCCTAAGCCACCCAGGCGCCCCAGTATTCTCATATGTTAGATATTTACTTTTTTATTTTATTCCAAGACATCACTGAACCTGGTTGTGCACCTGCCTCATCAGTATGTCTTTCTCAATCCCCTCTACTGCATTTTCCTCTACATTCAAATGTTGCAAGAATAGGTCTTTGGCCCTCTTTTCTTCATATCAACATGTACTCTATGATAAAAAAGAGAATCCCCACAGCTTCAAATACCATCTTACTTACTAGTCTCTGATGCATAATTTCCATGCATGTACTCTCTATACATAGGTCTTATGCTTTCTCTACTGCTCAGACCTATCCCTAAGTGACCAAACAGCCACTCAACATCTCCAATTGAATATCTAATAGATATTTTAAACCTAACTTGGTGAAAATTTAACTATGGACTCCCATCCCTCTAAAAACCTGCTCCTGACTCTCTAACCTCAGTAAAATGCATCACTATACTATGCACTTGCTCTCATTCTCAATTCCTGTCTTTCCAATCCCATATCTAAAATATTAATTTAAAAAATAACTAGCTCTATCTCCAAATTCTATCCTGAGTCTGCTTATTATCTCTATTGCTTGAACTCCAACCTAAGGTGCCATCACTTCTCACCTATAAATAATCTATTCTTGCTGGGGCTCCCATTTCCAGTTCTCCCTATTGGTATATCCTCCATACAGCAGCAGGAGTAATCTTTTTGAAGTTCAAATTGGATCACTGTTCTCTTCTATTTGAAAACCTCCAACAGCTTCCCATTGCTCTTTGAATAAAATCGACATCTCTCTCCATTACCGAAAATCAGAAGTGATATTCAAGATATCTATCATCGGGCACAGCATGAACACTAACCAACAGACTATGCACAGGTGGAAGATCTGGAGCAAGGCCCTCGGGACTGCTATTGTGGATCTCATTTACCCTTTAGCTGTTGGATCACGAGGGGGACCATGGCATCCCTGGCATTGGCTGAGGTCACCAAAGTAGGCACTTTGAGCATTTGGGTAACATTTACAAAGCAGTACAGAAATACCTCAGTGTTTTGACCACTGGTACCCCCAGGTATATGCCAGTAAATAGTAGCACCATGTGTGACATCCTTAAAGACCTATCACATATCTCCCGCTTCAACTTGATTTCTACCCACTCTTGTGCAATAAACTCATCCAAGTTGCATTTTTTCCTCTATCGAACATATGAAATCTTCCAGTATCAGATCTTTCCATTTGCTATTCCCCGTTTCAAAATATATTTCTCCCTATCTTCATGTGGGTGCTTCCTTCTCATCATTCAGGGCTCCATCAAATGTCACCACCTCAGAAAGTACTTCTCAGACCACACTTGCAGTGATGCCTCTTTGCTACCTCACCCTCTTTTGGCCTTTTCATAGCATTTAGCAGCATCTGATTTCCTTTCTTATGTATTGACAAGAGGTTCATGGTTTATATTCCTCCTCTAGAATATATGTTCTTTACTGGTTGCCTTTAATACCCTAACGCCACTGTGTCAACATCCTTGACTATCCTAATTTCCAAAACCAGAATATTTGGTGGTATATATTAATCAGGAATAAATGTCTAACCTCCAAATGATGGCTTATCCCCTAACACAGCCTCCGTGTCTCATCTCCAACCTCATCTCCTCACTTTTCTTGATCTTATCCACCAATCAAATGAGTTTCTGAAATCTACATTGAAAATCAGGTACTCTTGACTAGTTAGAAGAGATGAGACAACATACCACATTCTACCCTCAACTTAAGATTTCAGCACTCTTTAATCACTTATTTAGAGAACTTTTATTGAGTTCCACTTGGAGCCAGTACTCTGCTAGATGCTAAAGATGCAGAGCTGAATAAAGAAATAGTCCCTGCTATTTAGGAGCTCACAATGCAGTGGAAGCAAGCATTGTCTGTTCCATGGTCCAAGTATGCAGCAGGTGCTAGAAGAGCCAATGGGAGGTAGCAAGGAGTATACACACTCAATAAAGATTCAGTGATTCTCACGGGTCATGGGTAACCCTAAGCATAAGGGATGCCAAAAGCACCAGATATACATTCCTCTCCAAACCTCTTCTTGAATTGGACCAGGTTATTAGTGGAACCTTGTAAACTGATAAATGTTTTCTGACAAGCTTTCAAAGATTCTTCTGTTAGATAAAAAACAAAACAAAAACTATGCAAACTGAAACTTTATACATTTCCAAGGGTTGCTGATTTAAGCTCCTCTGAAGGTATTCCTTTTTATGTTCACCTCTGTGAGAGGAATTTATTGCTGTGATTTGGGATTTCCCCTTAATATATTTCTATCTTTTCCTTCTATCATAAATATATTTACTGACCTCTTGTTACCACCATCAAATCTAATAGTATTATTTGAAAGACATATGTCCTTTAAAATTATTGCAAAGGCGGGGTATAAGAATGGACTCAATTCTCCTGACTACAATGTTCTTTTCAAGATCAGAGATCCACTGTAAGGCAATGAGAGCTCTGTGCTAGAGGGGAAACCAGTAACTCTAAGAATGGGGCCACCCAGAACCACCCCCTCAGATAATTTATCACCCTGCCCTCCCAGAACTGTGATATCTCTTTGCCCTATCACTGCCACCATGTGACTTTTATTTTATACTTCCTTACAGATTTCACGTGACTACGATCCTACTACCACCTTCAAATATGCCAATTAACAAATATATCTGAGTGGAAATGCATGTCATAAATTAAGTTGAGGGATAAGAAACCTGTTTGGCACCTGGGTGGCTCAGTCGGTTAAGCGGCTGCCTTCGGCTCAGGTCATGATCTCAGGGTGCTGGGACTGAGCTCCAAAGCAGGCTCCCTGCTGAGCTTCTCCCTCTCCTTCTGCCTGCCACTCTGCCTACTTGTTCTCTCACTCTCTCTCTCTCTCTCTGTCAAATAAATAAAATCTTAAAAAAAAAAAGAAACCGGTTTGACATGTTATTTTGTTTCTATTTAGAGTTATCACTTTTTTCTATATAGCTTTCTTTTTATTGGTCTATTTTTGTCCTTTGAAGTAAATGTAGTGCATTTGAAAGGTGCCAAATTATCAACAGGCTTAAATTCTTTAGTTAGGTCATACAATAGATACGGCATCAGTAACAACAGCAGAGTATATCATATCACCTCAAGATTTATTGACTAAGGGTCCCTACTACCAACAGAACAGGATCTTTCACAAAAGTCCCAATAACTATATCTATAATCCATTTGAAACCAAATGGCAGATCCATGAATAAGATAAATCTGAAAGAGAAAAGATCAATGAGAGTAAGAAGAGAGAGGGAGAAAGACCATATATTCTACGTCATAGCAATAAACAGTAACATCTTGGAACTACATACATTAAAAGAAATTCTATTTCTCCATGTTCATTTAAACAACTGGCAGCAATCAACACCACCCCTCCCCATGAAGTGATTCTGTTAGGCCTCAAAGTACAGACAAAATTTCTCAGTGAAAGGAAAGGAAAAAATCTTTCTTAAATGGAATTTAAGGTTTAAGTCATAAAGGAAGTTATTCCTGAACCAAAATTTCTTTGAACAGTCAATTCATGTTGACCAAGTTTATCTCCCTCCTTCCTGATAACTTTCTTAAGACTTCTAAATAAATGAGTAAATCTACATTGCTAAGCAAAGCATATGAGGACAGAGTCCCCTGTCATCCTATAAAACCAGCAAGACTAGCATCCTTAGTGCCAACCCATGGGTAAGTCTATGTTCTAGATCTGATTGTTGAGAATAAGAGATATAGCCAGGCTGGGTTTGTGAATAGAAATATTTCAGGGTGGGGGGATGGGTTAGCCTGGTGATGGGTATTAAAGAGGTCACGTTCTGCATGGAGCACTGGGTGTTCTGCACAATGAATCATGGAACACTACATCAAAAACTAATGATGTAATATATGGTGATTAACATAACAATAAAAAATTTAAAGAAAAAATATTTCCGATGCCTTGATGGATTTTCAAGTAAATACATCAGTTTAAAAGAAACCCATCAGATTCCAACAATTGGGTCAGTGATGGAAATCAAAGACAAGCGCCATCCATAGGCCATAAACTGAACACTTTCAGCAATGATTTCAGCCATGATGTGCAGGTGATTCTGATAGTAGAAGTTTCTCTAACTTTCCTAGGCTCCTGAAAGTTTAAAGATTTTTTATTTATTTATTCATGAGAGACAGAGAGAGAGAGAGAGAGAGAGAGAGAGAGAGAGAAGCAGGCTCCCCGCTGAGCAGGGAGCCCGATGCGGGACTCGATCCCAGGACTCTGGGATCATGACCTGAGCCGAAGGCAGACGCTTAACCATCTGAGCCACCCAGGCGCCCTAGGCTCCTGAAAGTTTAATCGGGTACAACCAGCTGCGGCATCGGTGTCTCTCCTGACTTGTTTTACCTCTTTCCTCTCTATAAACTTTTTAAAAACACTGCATCCATTCTGACCATTTATCTCCCCAAAACACCAATCTGGTCATGTTATCATCCTGAATAAAATTCTTTAGGGCTCCCTCTGTATCTCTGTGCCCTGGATGATGTCTAAACCATCATTGGGGCTTTCAAGGTGCTTTAAGTTTTACGCAGTAAGCGTCTCTGCTGGAAGCCCACCTATCCTAACCTGATCATTCACAGTTACCGTGGGGGAGGAGGGGCAGATATTGACAGGTTCCGATCTAGGTTGATTCCATCAAGGTTGGTTCCCCAGTAATCTCCTAGTCAGGCTCTATAGTATAACAAAAGCAAGTCTCAGAACAAGTTCCATCATATCAGCATTTATTAATGAAGAGGTACCAAAAAAAAAGTCATTCAGCCATTCTGAAAGCTAAGATAAATTCTCTGCTTTCTAAAAAGCTTGCATGATAAATTTAATTGAGGTAGATATAACAAGTAGCAAGCTTCAGATAACCCTCTGGTGGACACCGCAGAGAAAATCCTTCCTCAACAGACCTACTGGAGGCTCTTGGTCCTTCTGGAGGTCCCATAGGCTGTGGTTTTTAAGAGATTCTTACACTGAACTCAAGTAAAGGCAGGTAGGAGCTGTAGAGTACCAGGAGTATCACTAATTTTACCAAAGAAAAACTATTTTGTCATGAGTTATGGTAATTAACAAACCTTTGAGTACTGATCAGAAATAAAGCTTAATTGAAACACATGTAATAACTGCCTTTGGAGTGTGGCTTCTGATTAAAATTTTTCAAATGTGTTCCTGATTAGGTGACTTCAAATGTTAACTACCCTCCTGCCACTAACTCAAAGATCAGAACTTAAACAGACCCGTATATCAAACCATATCACACACTTTAAATATTTAAAATGGATGAAGAGCTCTTCTTTCCAATGGTGCTTTAGCCATCCTGAATAATATTTACTCCCCTAAATATACTATGATTTCTGGGTCTTTTCACATGTTCTCCTTGCCTAAGTTCTCCCTATATTCCCTCATATTTTCCTCTAGATAACTCATATCCATTCTCCAGACTTGCTCTGGAAGCTTATCTTGATCTTTCAAGTTTGAATTAAGTGCCAATCCTACTTGCTCTCATTAGCAACCTGTTCATCATTGTGACAGCGCCACTGCATCATACTGTACATTTGCCTAACTGTGTGCCATGAGAGTTTCTCAACACCTTTAGGAATGATTTGTCCTAATTCATCCCCATATGGCTCAAGTCCACACCTGTGGGTGATAGGAGGCCAGTCTATCTATCCCTTTTATTTTTCATTTATTGTATTTCAAATTAGTTCCTTTCCCATTTAGTGCACAAGGCATGGATTTTAGAATATTTTTAACTCCATTTAATTTCAATCCAAATTTCAGCTTTTATATTATTGCTGTCACATTATATATATATACGTATATATATAGTATGTGTTTGTATTTAAACACTATATTATACTTATTATTTTACACCATCAATACTCATATTTTATATCATCAATATTTACATATTAACTTTTTCCAGTGCTCTTTATTTCCATTTTTCCACCTAGAGTGATTTTCCTTCTGCCTAAAGAAGGCCATTTAAACTTGTTGGGGAGGGGCGCCTGGGTGGCTCAGTCGTTAAGCGTCTGCCTTTGGCTCAGGTCATGATCCCAGGGTCCTGGGATCGAGCCCCGCAGCGAGCCCCGCAGCGAGCCCCGCAGCGAGCCCCGCAGCGAGCCCCGCAGCGAGCCCCGCAGCGAGCTCCCTGCTCCGCGGGAAGCCTGCCTCTCCCTCCCCCACTCCCGCTGCTTATGTTCCCTCTCTCACTGTCTCTCTGTGTCAAATAAATAAATAAATTTGTTTGGGGAAAAGTTTTTGGCAAAGATATCTCACAGTTTTTGTTTGGAAATGTCCTTTTGCCTTCAAATTTGAAGGATAATTCCAAGGAGTATAGAATTTTAGGATTTTTTAAAGCATTTTTAAGGCGTTATTTTATTGTCTCCTATCCATTTTTGTTGAGAAGTTGCTATCAGTTTTATTGATTTCCTGAATGCTTTTAAGATTTTCTTTGTGTTTTATTTTCAAGAGTGATACATCAATGTACCCAGGTGTGATTGTCTGTATATTTATCCTGATTGTTTTATAGAGCATTTTGACTCTTTGGCTTGATGTCTTTCTTCAATTTTGAAGAATTCTTGTCCATTATCCCTTCAGATATTACTTATACCCATTTCTCTTTCTCTTTTATCTTTGGGGTATCAATTACAATGTTAGAATTGTTCACATTTTCCTATATTTACCTTATGTTCTTTTCTGGACTTTTCTCCCCATTTGCTCTTCTTTTTTTTCAATCTAGATATTTTTCTGCTGACT
This sequence comes from Zalophus californianus, assembly GCF_009762305.2. Classification (NCBI taxonomy): domain Eukaryota; kingdom Metazoa; phylum Chordata; class Mammalia; order Carnivora; family Otariidae; genus Zalophus; species Zalophus californianus. The sequence continues at coordinate 20,243,422 of NC_045600.1, forward strand.
TGACGTTCTTTGATAAATCATTTTTCTCTATAAAATCTGTTCTTAACTCACTTCCTAAGCTCATAATTTCAATTATTCCACTGTAAAAATAAACTATTAATTTTAGAATAGTTTTAAATTTACAGAAAAGTTGAAAAAATAGTACAGAGAATTCCCATATACCGCACAACCAGTTTCCCCTACTATTAACATCTTACCTTAGTATGATACATTTACCACAACTAATGAACCATTATTGATAACTTACTCTAACTTTAATTCTGGAATTTCATTCTATTTTCTTTTATATTTTCTAGGACTCTGGTGTAATGCAACTTGTAATCTATTTCCCTCAGCCTACTAATCATAGTTGTTTTAATATCTATGTCCAATAACTTCAATAATGGAGTCATCTGTGAGTCCATTTCTTTAAATTTTTTTAAAAAAATTTTTGATATTTTTCTTGGTATATTTGGTGTTATTTTTTATTATCAGCCATCATGCATGAAAAATTGTGGAAGTTCCAGAAGATGTATTTTATTTTAATCCAGAAAAGGTTCAGTCTATCTTTTGATAGATAGATTGCAGGAAACTACACTAAACCAGTGATTGAACTGACTTAGAGTTCAGGTTTCGCCAATAACTTGCACTACTCCAAAGTAGCTCTCCAAGGATTCTACCTGAAAGTCTCTAGTGATAACTAAGCCTTCTCTTATTTATTTGTCTGTGTATTCTATTTTTTCTTCTCTTCAGCTGTGTAAGATTACAAATAATATTGCTTTATTTTCAATGGCTTTCTGCCTAGTTCTTGAGTTCCCTGCCTTGAAACAACTAGTTTGCAAATACCAGAAAGAGAAAACAGGTTTTTAAGACTGACCCACCATGATCTTGGCCCTTTAAGTTCTAGCTGCCTTGACTGCAGTGCATTTTAATTTCGATTTCCTCTGACTTATGTTACCCCTCAAAATTCTGCTGACTTCTCCACCTCCTAGCCATGGCCCTCTGCCTGGATTTCTTAACCTTTTATGTTCCATGAATTTGCAACTGCCACTAAAAGAAAAGAGGCTTATCCAATGCACAGGTGTGGATTCAAGGTCTAGTTGCCTTAGAAGCTGTCAAATAATTTTTTCCTGATTTTATATGGCCAATCTAGTTTTTTGTTTTGTTTTGTTTTAGTAGGCTCACTTAACTGCCACAAGCCCTTATCTTTTAGCTAAAAGTAAAAGTCCTTCTGCATCATTCTTTTCCTATTGTCACTTGTTTTACTCATTTTTTTGAGGTAAAACAGATACAATAAAATGCATAAATTGTCATTACACAGCTAAACACAATTTTATGTAATTATGTACTTGTGTAACTACGCCAAGATCAAAATATCAAAATACTGACTATTTCTTGCATCACAGAAGGTCTCAAGAGACGCCTTTTGGTTTCTAATAATATCCTCCACTCTACAACAGAAAATCACTATTCTAACCTTTATTTTTTATCAATTAATGTTACTGTCCTTGAATTTCATGTAAATGGAATCCTATAATATCTTTCTTTTAGGTCTTTCTTGATAGAACTTTTTTGAGATTCATACATGCAGTTGCATGTATTAGTAGTTTGCTATAATTTTTACTGATGTTTAGTTTATTATATGAATATTCCACAATTTTTTTAAAGATTTTATTTATTTATTTGAGACAGAGAGAATGAGAGAGAGAGAGCGCGCATGCACATGAGGGGGAGAGGGTCAGAGAGAGAAGCAGACTCCCTGCTGAGCAGGGAGCCCGATGCGGGACTCGATCCAGGGACTCCAGGATCATGACCTGAGCCGAAGGCAGTCGGCCCAACCAACTGAGCCACCCAGGCACCCCAAATATTCCACAATTTTTTTAAAGATTTTATTTATTTATTTGAGAGAGCATGAGAGAGAGCTCATGAGATGGGTTAGGGTCAGAGCGAGAAGCAGACTCCCGCCAAGCTTGGAGCCTGATGCGGGACTCGATCCAGGGACTCCAGGATCATGACCTGAGCCGAAGGCAGTCAGTCGCTCAACCAACTGAGCCACCCAGGCACCCTATTCCACAAATTTTTAATCTATTCTATCTTTGATAGACATTTTGACTATTTCCAGTTTGAAACTTATGAATAAATCTACCATACAGAATCCCATACAGGTATATTTATGATCATCATGCACTCTTAATTGAGTTTATGTCTACCAACGAGCATTTTAATTGTGTAAGTACATTCATTCCCAACGTAACATGGGAAAGACAAAAACGTATTTAGAAGAACCACTACTTACTTTTTTTCTGGAAGTGCTAGTCATTATAAGACAAGAAAACAAATTAAATATAGAAATATTCGAAAAGTAAAGAAAAATCATAATCATTATTACTAATAAGATTCCCCATGTGAAACAAAAGGAAATATAAATGAATACTAAAATATTCTGCTTAGGTGAGGTGCCTGGCTGGCTCAATCAGTCAAGTGGCTGCCTTTGGCTCAGGTCATGATCTCAGGGTACTGGGACCGAGCCCCACATCCCACATCGGGGTCCCTACTCAGTGGGGAGTCTGCTGCTCCCTCTCCCTCTGCTGCTCCCCCTACTTGTGCTCTCTCACTTGTACATGCTCTCTCTCTCTCAAGTAAATAAATAAAATCTTTAAAAAAATAAAATATTTTGCTTAGAAGTCACAATAACAATCCTAGATAGAAAAATGTAACAGACTATAAAAAAGGCAGAAAAAGCTTCCAAGGACTAAACAAGAGGAATGATCAAAAGAGATGATTCAAATATGTGATTTTCTTCAAAATTAATCTTTAAAAAGTCAATACACTTAAATATACTAAAATAATTTAATAGATAACATAGAATCTAGGTATTTAGTTGAATAAATATTTTATTTGTTAAAGTGTTGAATAATTGTCAAAATATGAATCCTGACCTTTATCTTGATGCATACAAATAGTTTTTAGAAAAACATGAAATGTGACTTGTCAAAAAGAAGAAAACTATTTAGATATTTTCCTATTTTTATGAGGAAAGTTAGTGGAGTTAATGGTTAATAGGGAGTTAATGGAGTTAAGAGTGATTTAGTTTCAACAGAGGTAATATTATTTTAAATTGACACACCTCTTCTATCCTAACAGTTGCGTAAAGATCTAGCAGGCCTGTGAGAGATCATTCTTCTTTATTTCTACTCTTCTGCTACAATAGTATCAAGACAATACTGAGCATCCAGAGAAACAAGTACCTGCATTTACTAGTGAATACATCTTTAAACTGCAATACTATTTACCTACATCATGGGTCTTTGTAAAAACACAATAAAGGGGGCACCTGGGTGGCTCAGTTGGTTGGGCGGCTGCCTTCGGCTCAGGTCATGATCCCAGGGTCCTGGGATAAAAAAAAAAAAAATGAAAACAAAAAAAAAACACAAGAAGGGTTTGCAATCTGAAGGGAAAAACTCTCTTAAGAGTCTAAAGTGTATAAAAATACATATAGGATGGTCAATTAATCTCATTTCAACCAAAACTGTGCCTTCAACAATTACAAGAAAAATTTATAATCAAATATAGATCATGTTCAGAATGTAAGTGCCCAATACATATTTGTTGATGGTTGGTTATGCTTTCATATAATATCCTCATTATACCATGATCAATAATATAGTGCTAGACACATAGCACACAATTCATAACTGTTTGTTAACCTTGAATTTGAAGCAGTATTTAGGTTAATGGCCTATAACTCTAATTTTCTCCCTTGCCTGGCAAAAGCAAGACTTTTTTTCCCCACTTCCATGACCCCTAAAGTTTTCTGGATGGTTGGAGATGAGGTGGGGAAAACAAACATTTTCTTTGGGCAAGGCTTTCTCAATTTTCCTGTTTTGTGATAATAAAGCATGAGTTTTAATTAAGTTTGTAGGCTTACCATCTGTGAGCATCTGGAGTTTCATTCTGTTGCATGTTGAAGCAAGTATACCAATTCCAACTCACCCAAAAGGATAGGACATGTAGACCGAATAGCAGGGTAACAGCCAGCAGTTATTTTTTTCCCTTAAGGTCACTTTCTGTTCTACCTCCATTCCATAAAAGAGTTAGTATAACCCTTCAAAGTCATTTATACTCTCTTATTGCTTGCATAGAAAGTTCATAATAAATCCACTTCTCTTTTTATTCCTTTCAATAACATGCTAAATTTGAGGTTTTCTGTTCTTAGCTCGTCACTTTTAAAATACATTGAGATCATTATTTACCTAATGGATAAGACAAAAACATTTGTTTTACTTACAAATAGAAAAAAATACAAAAGCTATTACTATAAAAATAATTCTAACATTTCCTATTTTTTAAAATAAAAGTTTAAGAAACAAAGAGGGCTGATTTTATCAACATTTTCAAATTGATAGAGTCATTTTTACTAAATAAGGTGAGGCCTACAAAAAAAAATCGATGTCAAATAGGAAAATCCTATCAAGTGTTGCTAAATCATCCAAAGTCTGTGGCCTTGAAATTATGCTATAAAAACTCCATTGTTAAAATGTAATTTAATTATCAGTGATATTTGCCATATGTGGTTGGTCTTATATTGAATTTAGGATTTTGTTATAATTATTGTCAAAAATATTGTTCATATATCATATTTCTGCAATGAGCAACAATGTGACACTGTGAAGAAAAAAAAAATCTTTAGACTTATCCATAGCTCCAAAATCATTTCTATGGATGGCATGTACTTTCAGTCGGAAGCCTTTTTAACAGCCTATAAACTAGCAGCCTTCTGTCAATGAACAACTTACATATTTAAAATATCATAAATTACTTTGAGATCAAAAAAGCTTTTTATTAAAGGTATCTATTTTTGTTATCTACTGTTGTGTATCAAACTACCCCCTACTCCAAAATCTGGCTTAAACCAGCAGCTGTTTTTATCATACATCAGGATTTTGAAGGATAGGATTTTGCATAAGAATCAGCGGAGTGATTCCTTTTTGATGTGATATCAACTCAGTCACTTGGTAATAATCAGCTGACAGAAGGTCTGCTCTAGAAGGATCTAAAACAGCTTCACCTACATGTCTTCCACCTTACTGGTGATGACTGGAAAACCATCAACCAGAGGACCTGCCCATGGCTTCTCCTAGTGGCTTGGGTTTGCTCACAGCATGACTGCCTTAGGGTCATCAGATGGACAGGACAGCTCAGGATTCCAATAGATGGTTTTCCAACAGCCGTGGGGAAAGCTAAGGCTTTGTATGACTCAGAATGTAATCTCAGAATGTCACATAGTCTGCATCCTGTAATTAAATAAGTCCCTAAGACTAGCCCACACTCAAGAAGAGTGGAAATTGACACTGACCCTTGCCAAAGTAACAAATCATTTGTGTCCATTTTTTAATCCAACATACTCTGTAGACTAAAAGGGTAGACACATGAATACACAGATTGACACATTGTCACACATTGCATACACCTGAGTAACACATACACAGATTAAGAAATAGAGCATTAAGGAGCACCACAGAGCTTCACTGTATTCTTCCCCTTTCAAGTTATAAACCATTGCTCAAGAATAACCACTATACTAGCTTCTAAAAGCATAGTTTACTTATTGCACCTTATACAAATGGAGTCAAACGTATCTTTTGGATCTAGCTGCTTCTGTTCAACATTATGTCTGTGAGAATCTGCCTATATTGTGGGATATAGTTTTAGTGTTTATTATCATTATCATTGCTGTATAGTATTCTATTCTAAGGATACAGCAAAATGTATTTCTCCATTCTGCTACTAGGTAGCTAGATATCTAGGTAATTCCCAGTTTGAGCTATTCCTTAAAATTGCAGAAGCTTTCTCATTTGCAGATTTTTTTTCTGGCTATAGGGTAGGCTCTTTCCACATGGGACAATAAAAGTGTTTTATTATATAGGAAAAAAGGGGGACAAGGCATTTTCATAATTTTTTACTTAAGTGTTTTCAACACATATTTACAGTACACAAATCCTCAAATAGGTGATTTTTAGGAAGACATTCCCCTTCCCTACAAAAGTTACTTTGAGCTATCACTATTTCTAATAACTGACCAAAGCCCCTATGTGTTTATTCAGGGAAAGAGCTGAAAACAAAGACTTTTATGCATGGATTTTTGGCCAAGGTGCCCAAGATTAGGAACAATTTATTGTAGTTGTCACTGCTATGCTTTTCATAATCTTATAAAAATTTTTGTTTGTTAAATCACAGCTCCCTACAGCTAAGTTGGTAGAATAAAGACATTTTCCCTTCAAGAGTTCTAGAACAATGTATTGCTAGTCCAGATTCTAGTAAGTATGACTTCAAATTTTTTGGGAGAGGGCATGTTCTGTGTGGAGCACTGGGTGTTATGCACAAACAATGAATCATGGAACACTACATCAAAAACTAATGATGTAATGTATGGTGATTAACATAACAATAAAAAATTTAAAGAAAAAAATAAATCTAAGAAAGAGACACTAATCAGCTATAGAGAAAAATAAACTTCCTTGCTCACCAGAGTATCAACAATTTATTTCAAACTGAGATCAATGTAGCCTGAAAGCAAATGACAGTGGATTTTCTATGCCTTCCCATGGCATCACTTCCTTGCTGATGGGAATAATTCAAGAAAAAAATATATATATGGCAAAACAAACTTATTCTAAATTTAAAAATTCAGATTATGCAAGGGAAGAGTGATTATTTCACCAATAGCTATTAATAAATTGCTATAAATAGCATGACATGTTCTTTAAGTGGATTTTATAGAAATATATGGTATACATCTTGACTTACTGTTTTGATACCTCGTAGTTGTTTTTCTGGGTTCTGCACGTTTTCATTTTATTGTTTATACATTTTCATCACAAAAAGTTGATAATGACTTTCTTCTTTCTCTCCTATCAGCTTTGCACTTGCGATCATTTATATTACATCTAAGGTTAGTAGTTTTATTTACATTACATCTTAACCGATATCTTCTCTGACTACATGCCAAGAACAAAAAGAAGAAAAGAATTGGTTTTAAGACTCTTACAAGAGAAGTACCCATGTCTTTTAAAGAATGGCTAGATGGAAAGAAAATCTGCGATGGAATAAACTCAAAAACTTAGATATATTGCAGTACATTGACATATAAAAGTTAAAGTATTTTTAGAGGAGCTGAGTTATTATGTTTGTTGTATGCTTTTATTAGTTGTTTCCTAAAATTTCCATTCTTGATTTTAATACTCTTAAAAGGTGCCTTTATCACGATAATTATGATTGACTTTATCACGTTTGTAGATTGAGTATCTGGGGTTTGAAGAGTCCCTGGTTCACTATTGTTGGTTGGAAACTGAGCCAGCAGGCTTGGGAGTACCTGTGTAAAAATAAATACCCATGCTCATCATATTCACCCAATTCTCTTCTGCAATCTGGAGACCTCTGCACATAATTTATGTTGACCCCACATTTTTAGTACATCTATTTTTTACATAAATCTATAGAGTAAATTACAAGGATCACAAATGATATAGAAAAAGACAAACCACGGGAGGGAGGTTTCATGGAGCAAAATAACTGGATGTTAGCCAAAACATCCCTCATGATTTTCAGAGTCCACGAGAACAACTGAAGTATGACATTTGTTACATATGGTCCATTACCCTCATCCGGACATTCCAACCTTTAGGAAGAGTTCCTACAGCATGGCTGAAATTTCCAAAATGTCAGAAACAAAGCTGTTACCATAAACCTCATTAAAATAAAACCTCATTATTAAAGAGATGTTTTTATATTATAAATGTTAAAGGCAAAGGTATGAGTTTTGACTCTCAGCTTGATGGCCATTAAATGGATTATTCTATATTTCTGAATGCAGGATCACAAGTAGCATTACTAGAAATGTGTGGGTATGTGCTCACACATGCATGTTTATATTTGCAGACACATTTCAGAGGCTCAGAAAAGTTGGAGAATTTTGCTGTTTACCCCATATGCCTTATTTTTATAAAAAACAAGAAATATGGTGCAGACCAAGGTTTTTTCTTTCTTAACATGACAAATTGGACCCCCTTCCCCATGCCCTCACGGTTTTCTGTTCAGGTTTTCAGCCTATTCCCATGGCTTTGCAAAATTGGAATGTCAGTAATGCTAAAGCATAGAAGCAGCTTGCAATGATTTTGAAAGGTAAATTGTAAGACGATATAAGTCAATTCATGTAAAATTACAGTTTTTTATTTCTTGTCATTTATTAAACAAATGAGAGCCTATATTTCACTTTTTCTATCCACATAATAAACCTGTATGATTGGAGATTCCTCTATGAATGGTGCATAGGACAAAGTTTGGAAAGACAGATTAGGGCCACTATCCATCTCTGACACTTAATAGCTATTTGCCTCTTAGCAGTTTTCTTAACCTCCTTGTATCTTAGTTTTCGTCATTGTAAAACAAGAATATTAGACACAGGACTTAGAAAGTTACCACAAGAAGTGACCTGTAGAAAATCTCCTAGCAAAGAGATTAATATCACCCCTCTACAGGAGACACTTCATGTCAGGCAAAATTTTCACCCCAAATGACTTCATTGGTTAGCCTAGAAAATACCATATTCATTTTTTAAAACTCTACTCCAGCATCACTGCCTCTAGAAAGTCTACTGACCTCTATTAATCCCTATATAACTGACAACTCACATTTCTCGTCTGCATTTGTATCTGAGAGCACCTTAAAATATTACGTTCTTTATTCTTGCAACCCATCTTCCCTCCAACATTTTAGATGAACATGGAAATGTTCCTGTTGTTACAGGCATCCTACCATAGTGCTCACCTGTAGGTTATTAGCTATTTGAACGAATGGGGAATGGAATAAATGCCTGAAGATAATTATAGTTCAAGCTGCAAACTCGAACCAGGAAGAATATGAGACTAAAGAAAGCACAGGACAGAACCAGTTTATCAATTTTTCTACAGATCATTAGTCATATGTGGCTACACTCACAGGATTGTGGGGAAAAATTTTGGTAGCATCTAAAAATGCATTTCCATTGTGTTGGCAATGTTTGAATGTGTGTGTGTACATACATGCGTCTATAAAATGATGCAATAATATTAACCTAATTCAATAACGTTTTCATTCTCAGGAAATAAATAAGGGATAAGACATTAATGAGAATTTCCAGTAGGATTGTTTTAATGGCTTCTTTCAATGATTTTACTTTAGATTTATGGTCAATAAAATGCTATAGGCAGTTTAGATCTCTCTTAACACATTTTCTTAGAGGAAATCATGGTACTACGTAGTCATTCAGAAGGAGAAATTTGGGCATTGACTGCTAGATATTAACAAAAGGGCTTTTCTCCTGAAGATAAAAATGGCTGACAATGTTGAACTTCTGTGCAATTAGATGTGGCATCGGACTAAGTTATTGCTAATGGGACATGGAATGAAGTGATGGGCCACTCTTACAGCACAGACCATGGATAACTTCCTGTATGATCCTGCTATGAGCTATCAAAGATCCTGGGGAATGGTGGGCCTGCAGTACAAGGTGCCAAGGGCCCTGTAGGCTTGCAGGTGAGCTTCCCAAATCTTTTGGACCAGAAACCCACTTCAGACTGCTGTATGATTGAGAAATAAAATTTCATTTGATTCAGCTACTGAGATGTAGAAGTTTTGAGTTAGCATACCCTAAATAATACAATGGCACTCTTGAACATTTGAATGGACATTTTTAACTGATTAATTAAAAAAAAAAACTTCACTGTGTACATTATTATAGAATTTTCCTTCTTATTAAGAATAAGCTTTAAACATACAAGAACAAAAGATCAGTGTAATGAATTCACACACCACACCCAGTTTCAACAATTATTAACATGTCCTAATTTGCTTTATAATATTCTCTCCCTTTTTATATATATCTAAATGTAAAATACAAAAATCATGATGCTTTGTCCTCAAATACTCTGGAATGTATCTCTTAAAATAGGAAAATAATGTCAATGGTTTTTACATCATCATATAGTATCAATACTCAAATTCTTAAGTATTGCAAAAATTGCATTTTATAGCTGCTTTGGATAAATTAGAATTCCAGCCAGGATTCAGGCAATGCGTTTAGCTGCTGTATCTCTAATCTCTTAAACCAAACAGACCACCACCTCCCTGTGCTTCTTTATCATTATTTGTTGCTCCTGTGTATATTTGTTTCCTATTGCCACTGTAACAGATTATCACAAATTTAGTGGCTTAAAACAATACAAATTTATTCTCTTATAATTCTGGAGGTCAGAAGTTCAAAATGAGTCTTGAGGGGCTAAAATCAAGATACCAGGACTGGATCCTAAAAGAGTCCCATTAGATAATCTATTCCTTGCACTTTCTACTTCCAGAGGCTACTGGCATTCCTTGGCTCCAGGACACATCCCTCCAAGCTCTGCTCCTCTAAGTACATCAACTTTTCTCTGTTTAATAAAATATGTCCTTCTAAATTCCTCTTATAAGGCACTCAAGACACGGCCCACTCAGACAAAAGAGCATAATTTCCCCAGCTCAAGATCCTTAAGGGCATCTCCACCTTGCCATATAAAGTGATATTCACAGGTTCTGAGGATTAAGATTTCTTAATTTCTGGACATCTTGGTAGGCCATTTTTCAGCTTACCACAATGGGTAGGAAATGGATTCTCTGAAGAGATCAGGACAGTGGTCTTACAGAAGGCCCCACATTCTGGATTGGCCTAAGTATTACTTTACTGTGTGATTTAACTTGTTCTTCTATGTCCTTTATATCTTATACAATGAAGATTAGGTCTTAAAGCTTGATGAGATCTAGGCTAGACACTTTGGGCAAAAATAACTTTAGGAATTGTTGTAAACTTTAAGTTATATCCAATTGAAGGACAAGGACTGTCAGACTGTTACCAGTGAGACTAACTCTGATGACATTAAGGTAGCTACTGCCAGATATCTCTGGTATATTTTTCCTTTTGCAACTGTTAACAGGACTATATTTTGACACTCTATGACAATTGTATTCCCTAATACTTTACCTAATAATTTTAATTACCACTGATAATCCTACTGTAGTTTTATTCCGATCTGTTTTGTAAATCTCTTAAAACTTTGTTAATTCCCCTCTTTCCTCCTTTACAGTTACAGTTAAGTGAGGATAATTTAATCTTTTTTTGATACTAAAGGCTCTCTTAAGCTCTGGTGTCATCTTTTGAACATTAATTTTCTTTGAACATTAATAGAGTAACGAAGAAGAAAACTCAGATGATTTAAGGATCCTGTTACAACAATCCTGTTTTGAGGAGCTTTGAAACAATGAGCCTTTCCTATATCTTATAATGATATCAGAGAAACAGTCTATTGGACCAGACCCCTGAATAGTAATTAAAAGTAAGAAACAAAACTATGCCTTCTTTTCTTTACATTATAGTAAGAGGTTGTCACATATTGAAAGTCGAAATCTTTTGAGATGTTTTATGTAGGCTGGATGAAATTGCCCTGATGTGAAAGGTTCTCTCAGTGGAGCCTATCAGACTTGTTTTTCTCAAAGGAATTGCTTCTGTCCAGATGGAGCTCACTGTGAGAATATGGTCATGATCACCTTTCCATTTGATTCTCATTCCCAAAAGATTATAATCATTTTGCCAGCAGGGAAGTGATCAGAATTTCCCTGAAAAATTTATTTGATTGAGATCTGGTGTCATTTTCTATAGTACCCATCCCTAAAACCTCTCCCACCGCTGATGATGAAACAGCCATTGCCAAAGTCAGTCACAATGCCTAGAGCAATTACCTGTAAGATGCTGACCAGCTGTTTCCTTTCTCCACAAAGTACTGACTGTGAAGATAGAGGGAGAAATTGTTAGGATCAGGACTTGAGGTTAGATTGAATTAACTTCCTGACAGAGGTGTAGGGCCAACACAGGTTCTAGAATTTTATTCTCTGAATATAGTCATGAGAAAGTAATAGTCATATCTTCTAACACACCAAAATAAGATGGAGGAAAGGGTGGATTCTTTGCGTTCAAATATATTAGGTCTTTTTTTCCTGCAAGAAAATTACCCCACAGCAGAGAGTAAATTAATATTTAATTTTGTTTGGCTTTAGTTTTTGTCTTTTTTCACTACAGAAGAACCAGCTACTTAACTGTTTAAGATTGATGGAAAAATACCATTTTGATATTCCTGAAGGTAACTGAAGAAGAGGTTTCCAGACAGAGACTGGCAATGGGTTTACGGGTCTTAAAATAGGAGCTGTTGTTCTATTAGAAGGGAGAGGATTGTTGCAGTGACAAGAAAGATAGCGTTCTCTAGTTCTCAAGTGTATTAGGTGCTGGAATAAAACCTGACCCGATGCTCTTGGCATGAGCTTAAGCCCTACCAACGCTCTGCCCCATTATGGGAAAACCTCATCGTCTGAGGCTCTTCCTCTCTGGGTGCGGTCTCAGAAAGGCTTGAGGATCCGGTGACTGTGATACTAGGGGATGATCTCTTCTCAAAGACAGACTAAGAGGTGAGTCCTTCAGCAAGCAGTGGGAGCAGGAGCAGGGGACCTAGCCTCCAACACTGGGGTTTGATTCCAAAGCCCCATATGGGCAGGGGAGCAACACTTCACTGCCCTCAAGTCCAGTGGTCCTCCAAACCAGCATTCCTCAGAATCACCTGGGGGGACGTATTCAAGCACACATTGTTGGATCACACCTCCAGAGTCATGAGAATTTTCATTTCTAACAAATATTCAGATGATGCCCCTGCTGCGAGCAGGGACCATACTTTCCAACCTATTTTAGTTTTTTCAGTATGAGAGACACAGTTGACAGATGGGAACATTTACCCCCTTCTTGAAAGCAGTGCTTGAGAACCGAGCTATACTGACTCCCTTCCCCTTCAGCCAGGACCTCCTATCTTCCTCGGACCACAGGGAAGGGAACATGGTATAACTCAAAGAGCCCAGGTAAAATGAAAGCCTCTCTACTTCATGTAGCACTAGGTTGGGACACCATTTGGTCCTGAATAATTAGTCATTATGCAGGATATCACATTCCTGGGAACCAGTGGTCACTTCAGGGACCAGGGAGCATACTTCCTCACCTCCAATTTGCCTTCCGAAGACCGAAATCTATCCAGTGGTTATTCAACTTCTACTCAGTGATTAGTTGCTCTTCATCACAGTTCAGGACACCAAAATAGGGTCCAACATAGACCTACCTCCATCACTGAAGCACTCAGTGCATCAGCAAGACCATGGAATTGCTGACACACGCAGGGTTAGAGCCCCAGGAGAAGGAAACTTGCACACCTGTTTGTCCTGCCAGTTCCTGATCTGGCTTAGAGATTTCTGTGGCATATAATTAGCTGTACTCAAAATTGTGTTCAGTGATACCTGACTTCATGAGAATATCTCATCCCTTCCTATGTCATGTTTTTATTAATTAAAACAACATATCCTTGCATGTCATAATGCTAAGAGGTAGGAAAGGTTTCAAGAAGAAAGAGATGGCAAAGACATGGGGGAGGCAGACCTTAAATATTAATAGCATTAAGTACTAATTATATTTTATAAATGATATGGAGAAATATAGGAGACAAAAATAGTGTTATATAGGACCTGTTCCAATCTGATCTCTGAGGAAGTGATAACTGAGCAACATGCGTTGCATTTATATAACACCCATTCAACGGTACACTAGGCCCCCACTCTGCGAGAGGCATGCTGAATCATTCTCCCAGGGCTTCCAGAGTAGTGTTATCCAAAAGAACTTTCTGCAATGGTAGAAACGGTCTATAATTTCTGCCCAGTCCACTATGCAGCTTCTAACTGCATGTGGCTACTGAGTACTAGAAATGCTAGTTGGGTACCTAAGGAGCTCTGTTTATAAAAATCTCTTAAAGTTACATGTGGCTAGTCACTGCCACCTTAGACAGCCCTTGCAGACTCTATAGCGACTAAAGAAAAAGACCTAGGGTTCACTGAGGATCTGCAAAGTTTGGACAACTGATGGAAACCCAGTAAGGCAGAAAGCCAAACATTTAGTTCATCCTAACACATTCCCAGCTTTGCTTATTGTAACCTTCTGTTTCCTAGCTATGTTGTTCACTTTTTACTCGACACTATCCAACATATTTCTGTCAAGATCATGGCTTTTCCTTGCCAATTTGTCTGTCTCTGTGATTTCTTGCCCCTGGATCTTATTTATCATTTTCCCCCTAAATGCTAAATACTCCTTTCTGGTACTGTATTGGCCCCCTTTTTGCTTTGATATATACACTTAAATTCATATATTCCTAAATGTTAAGTTCATGTACTAGAAAATCGACTCGTCAATACATTTGATTCAATACTGAACATACTAAGAATATTTTGCATCAGCAGAAATTTTTATTCTTAAAGCATCCCCGTATGTATTACGTAAACAACCGGTGATGTTTGTAGGGTGAGTGAGCCAACATCACACAGCCTATTCTTATTTACTTGTTGTGTGTATGTCCTTTGTGAGACTGTACATTTACTAAGGGCAGAACCTTTGTCTATCCACCAATACCTTCCCATTGTGTAGCGCAGTGTCTGACCTAGAATGGATGCTCAATAAATATTTGTTCGGTAAATAAATCACCAGAGGTCTGGTCTCTTGCCTTATTACACAGACCATAATCAGTCATATTTTCTGTCTTTGTATAAGAGTTTGTATTAACTTTCTGCTCCTTATCACTAATTTCATACAAATTAGTGTATAAAGATCCCAGCATAAAACTCCTTTGGTAACAGAAGACCAACAGTGCTGTGTTAGGCACATAGTCAATTACTCACTCCTATTTATATGATGCACATAAAGAACTTCTGATTTTTAATCAGATTGGGGCAATAGGGAGAAAATATAGAAAGCTAGATTAGGACGCAAGCTAATACAAGTGTTAAGTGCATTCTGCCTTGATAAATTGAGTTTGACTCAAAATCAAATTAAAGTTTGTCATCCTTAGAACTTTTTGGAAGGGGATTCTGTCAGAATGATTTTAGTTGTATTTACTTCAAACAAAGGATTTGAAACGACTTAAAAAGAGAAATAACTTTCTACTTAAGTTTTATTGTAGGGTTGAGAGATGAGCAGTTTTAGTGGTATTAGTGTTAAGGCGAGCCTGGGTGTACAAGTATGTCTCTCTCCATAAATTAAGTCCTGAAAATCAAATCCAGTCCCTTTCTCTGTATGTTAGAATTTGGTATCATTTTGCAATGATTCGTTCAAACATTTATGAGATGGATCATCCAAAAATGATCACATACCTCAGCAAACGAAAGCAAAGCAGAGGGAAGTGTTGTGGGAAGTCTCCTTGGGCTGGGTCCCTGCTATCCATCACTACCATGAACAGAGAGGAGATGGCCCTTTAATAGAAACTGGCTAATTTCTTTAGAAATATCTCATTAGGACCGCCCTTCCCGAGCTGCTTCTCCATTAAAATGTGATAAATGAATTCTGCCATTGCCAATTCCAACCTGCCCTTTTCTTCCTTAATGAAATGAAGATGCGTCATGCTGGCAAGCACTCAGGACAGACATAATTATTCATGGGATGCTCAAAGTGTGCAGTAACCTAACCCATCACAGCCCCACAGATACTGGAGGTGGGAGCTTCAGAAGCCAAAAAGGTGCCTGAATAGAGATTTATTTTCATTTTACTCAGGGGAAAAACATACTATGGTTTTGTACACTCTCTCTTTTGACTTTTTCCTCAATGTATTTTTTTCTCCATCTTAGGTAAATGTGAATGTGTAAGTGGGTATATAAAGTTTGGCACTTATACTTCTGGATTTTTTTAAAAGATTTTATTTATTTGTCAGAGAGAGAGAGTGAGCACACAAGCGGGGGGAGTGGCAGGCAGAGGGGGAAGCAGAGTCCCCACTGAGCAAGGAGCCCGATGCAGGACTCGATCCCAGGACCCTGGGATCATGCCCTAAGCTGAAGGCAGATGCTGAATTGACAGCCACCCAGGCATCCTTATACTTCTGGATTTTAAATATAAATCAGTTTAAAACCATATTAAGTTGAATCAAAGTTGCAATTTATTTTTAAAAATACTATATGTAAAAAAATATTGTATGTAGGGGTGATACTAGATGTTAAATGATGGTCTTCCTTTTCAAACATTCGTTTAGAGACCTAGATAGACAGGCATGTGGCCCCCAAACAGTGTAATTTCACTTCTCAGTATGTGACTTGCTTTAGCTACCTAATACTAGTGTTTCCCTTTGATTCAAAATTACATCTATTACTTCATGTGTCTCTGCCGCCAGGGAAAGTTAAGAGGTTTTTCTCATCATTTCTAAGTCTTTATTTAGTCTTTCAGGTGATCTGCTTTTCTCCTATATTCAAATTAACACACAAGTAAACCTGTTACAAAAGGATCTGAAACTCAGACTCAAATGTAAATGTCTATCATCTCAGTGTGTTACCTCCAGGAGAAAAAAATGCTATTCGCCAGAGCCAGCCTTTAATTTTTTCTAAGGCAAAAATCTCTTTCTCACTCTCTCTCTCTCTCTCTCTCTCTCTCTCTCTCTCACACACACACACACACACACATACACACACACACACACACACACACACACACACACACACACACACACACACACACACACACACACTGGTTGCTCACTTTGCAGGGCTCCCCAGGCTGTCGCAAGAACCACACCTCCTATCTGTCTCTTGTGCTGCTTTAAGCCCATACAATAGCACTAACATTTACAAATGCTGGTATAGCATTAGGAGAAAAACAGACAACTCCAAATTTTAGGGAACTCATCACCAAACAAAGGTATCTATTTACAAAGTCATTTTTCTGTTGTTTCAGATCTCAGTTATTTCCTAATGAGTTCACCATTTTTGTCATTTTGTTTTTATTTCTGAGAAAGGTAAATCCTTAATTTTATTTTTGGATAAGGAAACTTAGCCTAGCCTTAGGTTATTAAATTTATAACACTATATTTCTTAGCAAAATCTTAGATTCATTGCCACTTTTAATCTTAGAGGTAGGCAGGGAATAACATTTCTGAAATACACTGTATATTTAGAAACTAAAACAGGTCCTTTTCCCACCCTGCTTGAGCCTGGCAGAGTGAGAGAAAACCCCAGACCATTCTCTCAGTTTCTCCCAGGTTAGCAAGAAGTTTCTTGTGGGAATGCAGGTCTTGATTTCTTTGTACTTTACAAATCTAAAAATCACTAAATAGTTCTAAAAACAAGCCAAGTATGGGTGGGAGATTAAAAGGCAGGGTAGGGGGGCACCTGGGTGGCTCAGTTGGTTAAGTGTCTGCCTTTGGCTCAGGTCATGATCCCAGGGTCCTGGGATCGAGTCCCACATCGGGCTGCCTGCTCAGCAGGGAGCCTGCTTCTCCCTCTCTCTGTCTCCTATGAATAAATAAATAAAATCTTAAAAAAAAAAAAGGCAGGGTAGAATTGATAGCACAGTAAACAGACCTTTTTACAGATCTTTTCTGTTGATTTAGAAAATTAAATTGCATAGTCAAAAATTTCCACATCAATAATCCAAAGATCATATAATTTCAAGCCATCATGTTTCTTGTTGCTTGGTTACTTTAATGACAGTAATCATTATAATAGAAAGGACTAAAATTCTTGAGTAATACCTATTGACCTGTCCCTACGCTAACAATTTTACATGCATTATCTCATTTCATTCTAAGAATGAAGTTACCTACTATGAAGTAACCTGCCCAACATCCTACACAGCTCACCTCTGGGAGAGCCAAGTCTCCTCGCCTCCTGAAATTGAGTTCTGAACTACTCTACACTCTGGGCATGTGGAGTTTTTCTTCTGACTGATAATGCATTGTTTCATTTTATATTTCATCTCTTAGCTTCCTGCTAGAGGATCCCATGTTCCTCTGGCTACCCTCTAATAAACTGAGGTGATTCACTGTAAATATTTCCCAGCAAGACAGGGCCATTTAAGTCAAAATATATCGGAGAATAGGAAAAATCTTTTAGTAACACTTTGCTCGTTAAACTTTCAAGTGCCCGTTTGTGTGTTTGCCATCCTCCACAGCTGGCTTACCTGAGAACTGATAATAAGCTCAAGCTGCAGGACAAACAGCTCTGCTCAGTTTTGTGCAGGAGGGCAGCATCTGCTGGCTGATCAGAGTGTCTGCAGAGAGAGAAAGAAAGGAGACCAAAAAAAAAAAGGAAAATGACTTTAAGATCAGGGACCTAGACAAAAGATAAGCGATAAGGCCCTAGAAGAGAGGGCAGGTACCAAGATGAGATTGTGTGGAGCCACCTAGCCAACTCCCGTATACTGTGTGAAAAGGGCTTTGCATGGAAATAGTCATAATCCACACTCTGAAAATGAACACCACTGATTGCAAGTTGAGTGTTTGAGATTCAGTAGTACCAAAGGAGCCGTGAATCAGGTCTATACAGTTGTGTCATTCTGATGCCCACATCTTTCACAGAATAGAGAAAAGACATCTTGCCTATACCTAAAAGTCTGGGTGACCCAGAGATCTAGAACCTTTTTCCATGAATCTCAGCCAGTTAAAACCCAAACCAAACATTCAGGTTTGGAAGACCCCCCTCTTTTCCTCTTACCTCAGACTCCTTTGTGGCAGCCCTGGGCCATTCTGATCCCTGACCTAACAAAGGTGTTTATTCTCTTTTATTTACCTCTGACTCTTTCCTTCAATTTCTGCATCAAATCCTAGGGCTTAGATATTCTCCTGTAAACCTCTCCTTAGGGGCAGGTGTCCCCGAAGAGTCATTTTAGTGGGTCATAGGGTTGTTACTGACTTCCTTCCTTCATTTGTTCCCCCTTGGGAGTAAGCACAGTGGTTGGAGTTCCTGGGCTCTACTCCAGCTTTGACCACTTTTCTCTTCCATGTCACCATATTTGCTACCCTCCCTCCTATCAGCCTACTGTTCTGCCCACGCACAAGCTTTATTTCAATTTGCTTACTACTTTAGTCTCTTTTCTCCACAGGAGTCTCATGGCTCTGACATTTCCTGGTTTCTTCCTCAGTATATTCCAGCATCAAGCATAGTGTCTGCTGTGTAGCAGGTGGAATACATCTCCTAATTATTAACTGGCAATGAGTCAGAGACTGCACCCTCTCAGACTTGCACATTCTTATTACAAAATGGGCTTCTATAGGATAGGATTTTTTGAGAGATAAATGCATGTTAGGAATTTTGCTTATTGTACAGCATAAACACTTGGTAAATAGTTATGAGTATTTTTTTTAAAATAATCCTTAAAAATCCCTTTATACCAATCCTTAGCAAACCAGAATCTGGCTTCTGCAAAAAACATTCTCAACATGACCAGAAAGGAAAAGGAACTCACACTGAATGACAACCAACATTTACAAGCATTAACCCTTTCAATTTTTTATAACCGGACTATAAGGTAGCTAATTTTCTTCAAGTTTTAAGATTTAAGATGAGAGAAAAAAACTGAAGTTCAAAAAAGTTAAATGACTTGTGGTAAATCATACATATAGAAAATGGTGAACTTGGGTTTTAACCCCACTTTGTACTGTGAGCATCTGAAGTGCCCCTTCTTTCTGTTGCATTTTATTGCCTGTACTGGATCAGAAGAGCAGACTTATTCATGAGTTATTGGAGATATTTTGGGGTGATACTCTGTCAGCTTGCAAGAAAGTGTTTCCACCTACATTCGGGGCTAATTTATGCACTGGAAGTTGTGGCCATATTGTTCTTGAGTGGGAACACAAATTGACTATACATCAGCCAGAAGCTGGTCTTCCTTTAACAAGTGATTCCATGATTTGTCACATTTTCAAACTCCTCTGGGTGTCATGAAAGAGGGTGGATGGGTATTTTACTTAAAAATATGAAGAAGGATGCTATTTCTGCAACATTATAAGGCTATAGTTTACTGGCTGGTAATACTGATTTTCCCTAATATTGTACCAGATAGAACCGACTACATTTCTACATTTAAGAAATTGAAGTATCTAAAACAAACACTTAGAAGGAATAATCTGACAGGTGAATAGGAATGGTAGTGAATCATTTTGGAGCCATGTCACAGCTATCATCCTCTTGAGAAGTGGCCATCTCTAGTCACAAACACATTTACACCATTAGTATGAGGGGGGGAAGCGGGACATTTTTCTTCACTAATGCTTTTAACTCTGACTCACAGTGCCCATCCTTCTTCCTCTCCCAAGTCACCCTCCAAAGAATGGCTCACTACACTGTATTCTTTTTTTTAATGTTATGTTAATCACCATACATTACATCATTAGTTTTTGATGTAGTGTTCCATGATTCATTGTTTGCGTATAACACCCATGCTCCATTCAGTACGTGCCCTCTTTATACCCATCACCAGGCTAACCCACGCCCCACCCCCCTTCCCTCTAGAACCTTCAGTTTGTTTCTCAGAGTCCATAGTCTCTCGTGGTTCGTCTCCCCCTCTGATTCCCCCCCTTCATTTTTCCCTTCCTACCATCTTTTTTTTTTAACATATAATGTATTATTTGTTTCAGAGGTACAGGTCTGTGATTCAACAGTCTTGCACAATTCACAGCGCTCACCATAGCACATACCCTCCCCAATGTCTATCACCCAGCCACCCCATCCCTCCCACCCCCCACCACTCCAGCAACCCTCAGTTTGTTTCCTGAGATTAAGAATTCCTCATATCAGTGAGAGCATATGATACATGTCTTTCTCTGATTACACTGTATTCTTACTTACATCAAGAAAATAGTATCTTTATCATTAGAATTAATTCTTTTAAGATTTCATTCCCTTAATTGTGTTGATATTTATTACCAGTGGGGGGGGGGGATAAACAGAACTCCTCTAGAGACAAAAGTTACATAAAATAATAAAATAAAACTTAATTTTAGGAATTGAATAGAAAGAGAAAAATGAGAACCATGAACCAAACTTTGTCCTCTCAAATATCATATACCTTAAAAATACAAAACCTATATAATAACTTAGGATTGGTATTAAATTCAGAAATAGAGATTTTGTTTGTTTCTTGTTGATAAGAGGATAAGACAGGATAGTCTTAGATGACTTTAAATTCTAAAGAGAAGGTAGCAGACACAGTTAGTATGTTCTGCCATAAGAATCTATAGAAATGACATGTTAATAACTTGTTACTGATTATTTAAGAGCTGAGAGTTTCTACCTCAATAGTTTAGGGCAACACAGACTACCAGACTCAGTACTTGAATTCTAATCCTATCTCAGTTTTTAAGAAGCTGTATAACTTTGGACAAATTGTATCTCTGGGTCTCAGCTCTCTCATCTGCATAATGAGGGGACAAAATAAAATGATCAAAGTCCCCCTTCTAGCCTTCAAATAATAAGTTATCATTTGACAGTAATTAATATAGATTTACTTTTTAGTCACTGAAAATATGGATACATTGTTTCAACAAATGCACTGAACATATTTTCTAGCCAAACACTGCAAAAAGTGCAGAAATAAAACCATATTTCTATTTCATTAGGAACTCCTCATCCCAGTGTCCAAGCTAAGACTTTTTCAATGTGGTACATGAAACCCAAGATGCGAGAATATAGAGTAAACATTTCTTTCGTAACATAAGCACTCACTACTAAAGCTAAAAGTGAAATCTACAGATGATTGCACAGTTACTTTAGTTTTTACTGTAAATAATATCACATATCCAGTTTTACTCATTCTATCTTTTCACTGACTTGATATGTGGGGAGTGATATACAGATACACATCAGGTTTAGAAGACTCCTTTAAATGAGGGATAGAGACAAGTTTCTGGGATTCAGGAAAACAATAAGGTTACAAGCTCACTTTTCCCTCCCTTCTCCTAATGTCCTCCATGCTAAGGGAAAAATGAAGGGGGGAACTTGGAGGGAGAGATGAACCATGAGAGACTATGGACTCTGAGAAACAAACTGAGGGTTCTAGAGGGGAGGGGGGTGGGGGATGGGGTAGCCTGGTGATGGGTATTATGGAGGGCACGTACTGCATGGAGCACTGGGTGTTATGCACAAACAATGAATCATGGAACACTACATCAAAAACTAATGATATATTGTATGGTGACTAACATAACATTAATAAAATAAAATTTAAAAAAAAAGGTTACAAGCTCACTTCCTGCTATAGGGATTAAGAATTTGATACGATTCACCTAAATGGAATTCCCTTTAAAAATTCAAATCTTTTTAAAAGAGAGAAAACGTAGTAACTGGCAGTCTTCTGCATTTGCATTTATCAAATCAAGTTATCTCATTCAAGATAACATCATAATAGAAATACCATCAAAGGATTCATGTCTCCTGCCTGGAAAATGAATGGTTCCCCTGTTAAGTAGCAATGGGAAAGAGCCCCTATGGAGGATCTCAGCAACTGACATTATGTCTAGGGGTGAAACTACTGGGGACTGAAGGGTCTTCATCATGCTGATGTTCTCTCTGGAATGGCTATAGGGAGTTTAAAGTATATAACCTACAACGTTCAATGCTGAATCCCAAAGCATAAATAAATGACTTGCACAAAACATTGCACATATGGGATGGAGTAAACATTGCTATAAAATCCCTATCCAAACCACAAACACAGGCAGCCAAGGCAGCCTACTGATAATGAAGGGAGCAATGAATGAGATGTGTGGTGTTGTCATCCAAGACCCTGAATTCAACTCCTGTGGATGTTGTTCTTCCCCTGCAAAACAAAAACAAAAACAAACAAACAAACAAAAAAGCAAATAAAAAAATAAAATAGTAAAATAAAATAAAATTTAACCCTACTACACAATACACTACCAGTTTGACAGAGACCTTTATTTTTTTTTTAAAGATTTTATTTATTTATTTGAGAGAGAGAGAATGAGAGATAGAGAGCACGAGAGGGAAGAGGGTCAGAGGGAGAAGCAGACTCCCTGCTGAGCAGGGAGCCCGATGTGAGACTCGATTCCGGGACTCCAGGATCATGACCTGAGCCGAAGGCAGTCGCTTAACCAACTGAGCCACCCAGGCGCCCTGACAGAGACCTTTAATTATTTCCTTTCCACACTACCCAAGGCTGAGATAGAGTCACATAAGAAAAGGTACATCCTATAAAGGTCTGAAAAATGTTGTTCATGTCTCAGCTCTTATGTTATTAGCTGAGTGACATTTTGCAAATTCCTTTACCACCTTGAGATTCAGGTTCTTTATCTTTAAAATGGGGATAATTGGATAATCTTTGCTTTATCTACTTCACCTAGTTGTTTCTTGGGAAAAAGGAAAATTATGAATGTGAAAATTCTTTGTAAGTTATAAAGCAATATTTAAATGTGAATTGGTAAAAGGAGACTATCTCATTAAAAATGAATGGCAAGTTTTAGGGGTTTTGGTTTTTATTTTAACTGCCTAGCAGAATACCTAGCTAGTATCAGGTCAATGCTTTCTCAATGAATTTTAGATGACATCCAAGGAGGAGAATCAGGCATGAAGGGATGGGGGTGTTGGGAATAGCTGAGTGTCTGGATGATGCTTAAAAGCCAGGTTAAAAAATACTAAGGTATAGCTCAATGTTTTCTATGTATCTGAATGCCTGAGCTTTTGGTGGACAGACTCAAATGGAAAACTTGGGTTGAGAAATTCAAAAGTGGCAAGGGAAGTGTGGAGATCCTGGAACATTTGGTATTGTTGAAGGGGTAATAATAGATAGGAGGTGATGGAGATTTGGGGAAAAGGGAGAGGGACTTCCCAGTTCCTTTCTGCCTCTCGGACAGAAATTGGAGGAAACAAATAAAAAGCTCTATGGTTGGCTCAAGGTTGGAGAGTGTCAAGGGCTCTACATACTGTACCCAGGATAATGGTAGAGCAGAACTAGGCAGCCCTAATGGAAACCCCAATTCCCATCAATGTCAACAAATTGTGTTCCATACCTGAAGACTGGGACTGTAAGAGGGTCCTCCAGAACTCCAAGTGTGGACATGGATGTCATTTTACAAAAGGCAAGAAGAGGCCTGTGCTTCCACCCACCTGCCTTGTGCATCTATCTCTATATAAGCAGCCCACTACCTGAGGTTCAAGCTTAGTCACACTGACAGTGGCCAAAGTTGGGATGACTCATGGTGATGGTAGTCAGGCCACAGCCTGAGGAACTAGGGGTTCAGCAAGATGACTTTAGCACAGGTTTCATTGTTCAAGGCTAGGTCTTGAAAAGTACACTGGCAGACAAGGCAAGAATGAATATTTTGAAAAGTCTGAGTTTCCCTGTAATCAAGGGGATCACAACATGGACATAGGACAACTATATTTTTGCAGTAGATAGCTAAATCTCTCTATGTCCCTCCTTCACACATTCTCTACCCTCACCCAAAAGATGAAACTACCAAACAGGTTCAAAAAAGTTGTATCTTAATATATTCAAAACAGAATTCATAACTTCCTTTCTTCTGCATGGCCAGGACCGCTTTGCCCCACTTCTTAACACTCTCTGTCATGTCTTAATCTAAGCTCTCTGGAAGGTTTCTTTCCTTCTCTATCCTTCATGAGACAAAGGTGTTTGTAATCTCTCATGAACAATCCATTGTCCAATTTTCTTGGAGTTCACACTGTTACAAATGTCCTTAATTAGCCTCTAACCTTCTTTTAGTTATGCTGTTCAACCCCATTTTACCACTTACTGATTTTATGACCTTTGGAAAGTTGTATGACTTCCAAAGGCCTGAGTTTGCTCATATGTAAATTGAGGATGGATTCTTTCAATTAATTCATGCACCCAGAAATATGTGTCGGTCTCCTACCACAGTGAACAAAACAGACAAGCTTCCCTGCCATCATGGAGTTTTCATCTTAGTGGAAAATATAAACAATTAGCCATATAAATATAACCTTGAAATAGGTCATATAGTAATAAGCACTTCAAAATAAAATAGTGTAAAATACAAGTGGCTGGAATTATCTGGAAGAAGCATCAGAGAAGGGACAAAACTAGGGTTAAATGGAATGATGCTGGTCTGTTTCTTTTATTGTAAAACTTCATTGTATTAATTCAAAGTACACCATGGTGAGTTAAGAATGCATATTATATTCCCTAGAACA
Organism: Zalophus californianus; assembly: GCF_009762305.2. NCBI lineage: Eukaryota > Metazoa > Chordata > Mammalia > Carnivora > Otariidae > Zalophus > Zalophus californianus. The sequence continues at coordinate 20,268,487 of NC_045600.1, forward strand.
AACACAGAAATAAAAATACAAAGACATATAGCTAAAGGTCACTGGAGGAGATAAAATGGAATACTAAGAAATAATTTAAACATATACAGAAAAGGAGAAACAAAGGAAAAAACAGATGGGATACATAAATAAAGAGCAAGATGGTAGACTTAAAAGTGTAACCAAATTAGTCATTACATTAAATATAGACTAAGCACTCCAATTAAAAGATTATCACACCAGATAAAAATAAAAGGATAAAAATAAAATGTCTCCAAGGGAGAAACATAAAATGTAAGAACACAGAAGTTTAAAGGAAAAGAAGGTAAAAGGAAGTTGGTGTAGCTATATTAATAATAGACTTTAAGAAACAATACCTCTCACATTTGCTCATGGGAGTTTAAATGGCACATCCTCTTCGGAAAACTGTCAGCTTCTTATAAACATAGACAGCTACCCAATAATCCAGAAAACACACCCCAACATATTTACCCAATAGAAATAAAAATATATGTTCATACAAAGTCTTCCTCAAGAATGCTCATAGTTGCTCCAAATGTAGGAAACAATTGAACCAACCGGAGAAAATAACTCAAATGCCCATGTACAAAGAAAAGATAGTACATAATGGGTTTCTAACAGAAAGAATGATCTACTATTACATGCATCAACATGGAGAGATCTCAAACATGTTGAGCAAAAGAAATCAAATACAGAAGATTACATACCCTATGTTCCATATATATGAAGGCCAAAAATAAGTGAAACTATAGTTAGAGAAATCAGTAAAGTGTTACTTCAGTAGCATATGGGAAATTCTCAATGTGGAAAAAAAAATCTCCATTAGGCAATGGTTATATAGTATATACACTCATAAAAATTAATTCATCTGTACACATTATTTTTTTGATTCTTATGCCAAAAAATATCTCAATATAGTTAGCATTTTAAAAGTTAAGAAAATGAAGAATTAGCAAAGAGACTTAGAGGAAATAGTCAATGAAGTAGGAGATTATCATAATCGGATTATGATGACCCAGGAACCACGTGAAGAAATATTTCAAGCTAGATCTATATTTAGAATAGATCACAAAAATAGTGATCTACTGTTAACAAATGCTAGTGACTGTGAGCTGACCATGAGATATAGCACAATAGAAATCACTGATGAGTGATTAAAAACTGCTTAGGTAGATTGTGGCCTTCAATCTTTAGCAAAAGTTCAAAAGAGGAGTTTTAAGGAGTTGCTGTAGAACAAAGAGACTTGATTAGTCACTAGAAAAGAAAATTTGGGCAAAAGAACTTTCTTTTTCCCAGATGGGAAAATTAATAGCTTGAAGCTCTACTGATAGAAGTAATCAAATAAAAGGAGAAAAACTGAAAATTGAACAAAGATTGAAGGGATTTTTGAACCATGTCCCTGAGTAGGTAAGCAAGCATAAAATCTAGATCAAAAGTTAATATTTAACTCTAAAGGTGTGTGTGTGGTCGTGTGTATATGCACATGAGTATGCATGTCAAAATAATTATGCTTAGCATAGTACCTTTTTTTTTATATCTTAACACATATTTCTCTAAGTATCATCTATTTTATTCTAAGTTAATAATTAACTCAAGGGCCATTCTATCCTTAAAATTACTGCCTTCAGCTGGCCAAGGTTCTAATGTTCCTTCACTCTTATCCAATCAAAGACCATAGGGGAAGATCTACTATAATTATATATGTCAAATCATAATTTAAGGCAAAGCATTATTATTTCTATGGCTATTTGCAATCTCATATCGAATCATGACAGGAAAAGTTTTTCCCATCTTTCAATTCTGAGATTTGGGAATAAACTTAGAAGACTTTTAGAGGGGAGGACAGCATACTTGTAGGTGCCCTTGAAATTTAACTAAAAATGGGGGTCACTAAGCTGCTTACATGTAAATCTGAATCTAAATATGAGCTGGTATCAAAAGCCTTTTTTCCAAACTTGGCAAACCACTTGGGGCTTTCTGTTTCTGTGGAAATCTATTAAGTTGGGACATTTGGATGGGTATCCAAGTGTACTCTTAATTGCTTCTAAGAGCTCTCAACCAATCAGACACAAATGTCAGGTTGTACTTGGAGAAGCACGGAGCTAAAGCCACAGGGCTAAAGTTTAGGAAAAATGGACTTTTTGTGACTCCCAGACTCACTATTCTGAGTGATGAGCTCATTCCAACATTAGTGAGTCCTAGAATTCATCACCTTCCAAATGCTAAAATAAAATCAGGGAAATGTCATCAAGTTGTTAACCATTATTATCTATTAAAGTAGTACTACTGAAGACGAGGAAATCACCTAATAAAGCCGATCTTTCTTCTTTATATCGCCTAGAACTGTCAGGACTCCAATAAATTATAATGGACCCAACTTAAAACCAGTGACCTGCATATTATACACAGAAAATCCCTCTTATCTCAGCAAGTAACCAACACCAGGCTTGTCAATTAGGATGGGAGAATGTCAAGGTTAAATGTTTCTCAAAGCTTCTGAAGTCTACCTTTCAAATTTGAACCACTTGAAATGTCTGTTTATTGACTCTTGGCAAATACACTTCCCTACTTCTAAAAAAAAGATTTTACAAAGAGCTCTTACGGAGAGTATAGCAATGCAATGATGGGCTAAATAAATGTATAAAGAGAAACATATTGGGGGAAAAGGAACTTTAGAGAAGCTCCAAAGTGGCCACATTTTAAACAGTGAAATCGCTGGCAAGTTCTCTCTCCAAGTCTCAGTTTCTTTATCTAAAAATAAAGACAATAATCTCTCTCATAAATGATTATATTGACAACAAAATTAAAATAATATATTTAAAGTATCTGGAAATAAAAAATGGTGAATAATTCAAAGATATTATTGTTAGTAGTATTTCACACAATGTCCATTAACTCGTTCAACTAATATTCAGTAAGCAGCTATTTTATATAGGCATTAAGGTAGTAGACATAGGGAACTTAATAAACAAGACAAACCATCTTTACTTTCACGGAATTTGCAGTCTAGTTGGTAAGTAGAGATGATTAAAAAAACAATCACAAGACAGAGTTATTTGATAAAAGAAATATGAGGCTTAATGGATGCACAGACATACCTCATGCACAATGGTCTGGTAGGTTTGGAAATTCAGGGAAGGCTACCCAAATGAAAACACCAAAACTGCCTTCCAAATGATAAGCAGAAATTAGCTAGGCTAAGTGGTTATGGAAAATACCCAATGCACAAGGCAGGCTATGCAAAATCTTGGGGGGGACAGAAAGCATGGTATATGCTGCTACCAGAGAACAATTCAGAATGGATGGAATGAACGAGGGGTCGAAAGAGACTCAGGGGGTATAGCCTTTGCTGCTCCGATCTGAGTATATTCCTGGGAGGCTTTGGTAGGGAGGAGAACAGAATCAATCCTAATGTCTTTTATGCTCATGCTATCTCCAGAAAATGAGTCAGAGACATCAAGCATTTATGACAGTGTGATCTCTTTGGCTATGTGAAACATGTACAGGAACTGGAGAGAATTAAAGGATTAAAGAGAATAGCACAACAGTTTTGGACAGCAGTAAAGAGTTAAAATACGGGAGATGAATACTAGAAACTGAATCACACTCAGCATTTCAAACAGAAGACTGATCTGTTGAGTTTGCTCATGCTCAAGATATCCAGTCCCCTTCTTCCTTCTAATAGACTGACACTTACATTTTTGCTACCTGGCTTAAATGACCCCTCCCCTATGGAGCTTTCTTCTACCCCACAATGCAGAACTAACACCCTTTTCCAGTATGTTCTCATAGCAAATGGGACTTGGATGAGGTACATTCCTTTTATTATCGTCTATTAATGTGAGTTTCTCTTTCTCAAAATGAGCTGAGGACAGAGCTAAAATCTTTATTCACATATATCTGTGGCATGATTACAAAATTAGTCTTTGGTAATATTTAACTAAAGAATATATTCTTTGGACTTCTATCCTATATACATTTAGAACATATACATGACATCAGTGTATATATTGTCAACACAAGAAGGATGCATAGGAAGGGTTGAAGGATTCTCATAAGAAGTCTACAGCTAATGACTAGGTTATCTCCCAAATGGTGTTTGCTAAGTAATTGCTTGAAATTTGAACACATTTACTCCTAGAAATAATGGCAGAGGGGAAATTAGTTTGCCAGGGAAGCCTGTTTAACTAAAACAAGTTAAGTAAGCCCCATACCCTTATTTAACTTAACATTTTTATTATAATTTCTGAGGGGGAAATAGAACCCAGGTTCCAACGGAAGAGGTCAGGAATAAATTTCATGTACCTTTATCTCTCCTGCATTAAAAGACTCAACCTTTTCATAACACAGAATGAACAGACTTCCCCTTCATCTATACTTTCTGAATCAAAAGTCAGGATACATGGTGTTCCCAGGACGTGATAAGTGGACAGAATATTTGAAATTCAATGGTTTCTGTTTATAATGGAGCTTCAGAGGAGGTAAGGGCACAGGGCAGGAAATGGAGAAGGATAATAGCAATTAGAGGAGAGTAGCAAGGGTTGTTTTTCATGAGATAAAAACTCCGAACAAGTCCGGAACTCTTAACAAGTACGATTAAAGTTTCATGAAGGTTAATCCCTAGGATGGAAATGATAGCTGTGGCTCCCAGTAGAGGGAGCAACCTCTCAGGTATTGGTGCCCAGACCTTCCTTGGGCAGGCAACATCATTCCATAGCTTCTTTCATCCATTGGTAGCAGTGGTGGCGGTTCCTCTGGTAACATCTGTGTGAGGCACAGAAATGGCAGCAACTATTTGCTTATATAAACTGAAAGCTAACAGATTAGGTATTACTAAGAAAACATCAAGCATTTCTTTTATATATTCCTAATTATTTTCTCTCTTAAATTTGCCCATTCTTTTTTTTTTCCAGTAGCTTAGAAAGTGCTTACTCTGTGGTAGGACATTTTGGAGGGAAACTTGTGTTATGACTTTTTAACAGAAAAGTTGTTTAACAGTTAATCTGCATATAAAAGAAAACAACTGGCCAGTTCATGTTCAGTCTAAAGGGACAAAAATAATCTGAAAAGAAATTCAAATGATCATCATTTAGTGTAGAGATCAATATTCAAACCTTAACATTACAACTTTGACAAAAATCCAAAAATCTAATACAATGAACATTAAAACAGTCGAATGTTGCTTTCATTAGCTTACACTGCCAAGGATTCCTGTGAGGCATACTTGGTTGGCTAAGAAACTGCTGAAGTTTGAGGCTGGGCAGATGACAGAGTAAGAGGACCTTAAGTTCACCTCATCCTACAGATACAACTAGATAACACATCAGTGTAAATAACCCAGAAAACAACCCAAAGACTGGCAGCAGAAAACATTCTACAACTAAAGGTACAGAAGAGGCCACATTGAAGAGGGTAGGGAGGGCAAAGATGTGGTGGGAAGTGAAATGTACTGTGGTATACACAGGTCTGAGGGAGCCAGGGGCACAGAGAAGGGCAAGAAACAGACCATCACTCTGGGAAACCTGTATGAGGAAGACAAATCCCTGTAATACTTGGGGTCGAAAGCAAGAAGGGCCTAATTTCATGAGTTCTTACAACCAGAGAGACTTAAAGTCTAGAATTTTAAAAATCAGTGGACTCACTCTGAGAAAGACAAGAGGGTGGTAGGAAACTTATTCCTCGTCCTTAAAGAGATAACATGACAAGCGAGCAGAGATACAGCATAGAAGCAGTAGTTTGAAAAACACCTAGAGCATATGGGAGGGAGAGTAGTTGACTCATTTCAGATCCTGTCCCAGGGGGAGACTCCTCCAGGAACAAAGGAGCTGGCAGGAACCATTTTCCTCCCCCATCCCACAGCATAAACACGTGGCCACCTGCAAAATCAGTGCAGAGTCATGCTCACCAGCTAACTTGCTAACACCAAGATCTACACCCCCGTACTTTGGTGGATCCACCCTTCTCAGTCATACTTGCCTCAGTCTAGGTGCTGAGACCTGTGCAAACCTTGCTAACACCACATCTCCTGACCTGTGCATTTTGAGGGGTCTTGCTCCCAGTGGCAGTGGGCCCTGTGGAAGCCCAAAGCACACCTTGTTAAAACTGGGCCCCTCTCCAGCCAACCCCAGTCCCTGCAACAACAGGTTTCCCTTTGTAAGCAGACCAGTGTGCACCTTGTTAAAACTGTGCGCCCGACCGTGGCTGGAGAACAAACACTGCTCACAATGGGCAAAGAGAGCTTCTGCAGATCACTGACTAAAGGAAAAAGCAGCCAGGACAAAACAGATCACATAGGTGATACCACCTGAAATGCCAGATTCTGGGGAACAGGGGACACTGCACTAGAGGGCACAAGACCTCTTCTTTATAAGGCCATTACCTTTAAGAGCAAGAGATGTAGTTAACCTTTCTAACACACAGAAAGACAGACTTAGACAAAATGAGGAGACAGAAGCATATGTCCCAAATGAAATAATGGGACAAAACCACAGCAAGAGAACTAAGTGAAATGGATATAAGTAATATGCCTTATAAGGAATTTAAAGTGATGATTATAAGATACTTACTGGACTTGAGAAAAGAGTGGAGGACATTGGTGAGTCCCTTAAAGAGATTAAAAGTAAAAACCAATCAGAGATGAAGAATACAATAAATGAAATTAAAAATACAGTATATGGAATAAATAGCAGGCTAGAGGAAGCAGAGGAATAAATTAGCAACCTGGAAGACAGTAATGGAAAGCAATCAGGCTGAGCAGGTGAGAAAAAAAATTATGCAAAATGAGAATAAAGATAGGGAACTCTGTGACACTATCAGGCATAACAACATTTGCATTATAGAGACCCCAAAAGAAGAAGTGAAAGAAATGGGGGCAGAATTTGAAAAAATAGCTGAAAACTTAATCTGGGGAAGGAAAGATACCCAGATCCAGGAAGCACATAGACCACCAGACAAAAGTCAATCCAAAGAAGTCCACACGAAGACATTTAGTAATAAAAAAATGGCAAAAATAGTGGTGATAAAGACAGAATTTTAAAAGCAGCAAGAAGAGTGTTATATACAAAGGGAAACCGCTAAGGCTATCAGCTGACTTTTCAGCAGAAACTTTGCAGGCCAGAAGAGAGTGGCATAATATATTCAAAAGGGCTGAAAGCAAAAAATATGCAGCCAAGAATACTCTGCCCAGCAAGGCTATCATTCAGAAGAGAAGGAGAGATAGTTTCTCAGACAAACAAAAACTAAAGGAGTTCATGACCACTAAACCAGCCCTACAGAAATATTAAAGGGGACTTTGAGTGGAAATGAGAGACCAAAAGTGACAGTATGAATGTAGGAAACACAAAAGCAGTAAAAATAAGTGTATCTGTAAAAATCAGTCAAGGGATTCACACACACACACACACACACACACACACACACACACACACACACGATTTAAAATATGATACCATATACCAAAAACATGGAGGGAGAGGAGTAAAGAATGGGTTCAAACTTAAGTGACCATCAACTTAACACAGACCACTATATACAGAAGATGTACGTACAACCCTTATGGTAGCCAAAAATCAAAAGCCAGTAATAGAGATGCAAAGTATAAAGAGAAAGGAATCCAAGTATATCACCAAAGAAAGCCAGTAGACCATGACAGACAGTGAGGATCAGAGAAAAATTACAAAACAGCCACAAAATAAGTATGAAAATGGCAATACAAATCAATAATTACTTTGAATGTAAATGGACTACACACTCCAATCAAAGAAATAGGGTGATGGAACAGATAAAAAAAAGAAAAAAAAAAGGCCCATCCATATGCTGCCTACAAGAGACTCATTTCAGACCTAAAGATACCTGCAGATTGAAAGTGAGGGGATAGAGAAACATTTATCAAGCAAATGAATGTCAAAAGAAAGCTGAAGTAGCAGTACTTATATCAGACAAAAAAAGTCTTTAAAACAAAGCCTGTGACAGGGTGCCTGGGTGGCTCAGTCAGTTAAGTGTCTGCCTTCAGTTCAGGTCATGATCCCTGAGTCCTGGGATCGAGTCCCACATCAGGCTCCCTGCTTAGCAGGGAGTCTGCTTCTCCCTCTGCCCCTCACCCTATTCTTGTGCTCTCTCTCACTCTCTCTCTCTCTCTCTCAAATAAATAATTAAAATTTAAATAAATAATAAATAAAACAAAACCTGTAACAAGAGACAAAGAAGGACACTATATAATAATAAAGAGGACAATCCAACAAGAAGATGTAACAATTGTAAATACTTATGCACCCAACATAGGAACACCCAAATACATAAAACAGTTAATAACAAACATAAATTAATCTACAGTAATATAATTATAGTAGTGGATTAACATCCCACTCACATCAATGGACAGATCATCCAAACAGAAAATCAACAAGGAAACAGTGGCTCTGAATGACACACTGAACCAAATGGATTTAACAGGTATATTCAGAACATTCCACCCTAAAACAGCAGGATACACATTCTGTTCAAGTGCACATGGAACATTATCCAGAACAGTCATATATTAGGCCACAAGCAACTCTCAACAAAATCAAAAAGATCTAGGTCATACCATGCATCTTACCTGATCACAACACTATGAAACAAGAAATTAACCACAAGAAAAAGTCTGGACAGAGCACAAACACATGGAGATTAAATAACATGCTACCAAACAATGAATGGGTCAACCAAGAAATCAAAGAAGAAATCAAAAAATACATGAAGAGAATGGCAAATGAAAACACAATAGCCCCAAATTTATGGGATGCAGGAGAAGCAGTTCTAAGAAGGAAGTTTATAGCAATACCTCAAGAAGCAAGAAAAATCTCAAACAACCTAACTTGACACCTAAAGTAGCTAGAAAGAGGGCAAACAAAATCCCAAAACAAGCAGAAGGAAGAAAATAATAAGGATTAGAGGAGAAATAAATGATATAGAAAACAAACAAAAAAGATCAATGAAACCAGGAAGTGATTCTTTGAGATCAACAAAATTGATAAATTTTTAGCCAGGCTCATCAAAAGAAAAAAATAAAATAATAAGCACTCAAAATCACAAATGAACGAGGAGAAATAACAACCATACCACAAAAATATCAACAATTGTAAGAGAATATTATGAAAAACCATATGCCAATAAATTTGACACCTAGAAGAAATGAGTACATTCCTAGAAACCTATGACCTATCGTGACTGAAGCAGAAAGAAATAGAAAATTTGAACAGACCAATTACCAGCAAGGACATTGAACTAATCAAAAAACTCCCAACCAATAGAACTCCAGAACCAGACAGTTTCACAACTGAATTCTACCAAACATTTAAAGAAGAGTAATGCCTATTCTACTCAAACGATTCCAAAAACTAGAAGGAAAACTTCCAACTCATTGTATGAGGCAAGTATTACCCTGATGCCAAAACCACTGAAAACACACCACTAACAAAAAAGAATTACAGGTCAATATCTCTGATGAAGATAGATGCAAAAATCCTCAACAAAATACTAGCAAACTGAATCCAACACTACATTAAAAAATGTCATTTATCATGATCATATAAGATTTATTCCCAGGATGCAAGGGTGGTTCAATATTCATAAATCAATCAACATAATAACATCACATCAGTAAGAGGATAAAAACCATATGATCATTTCAAAAGATGCAGAATAGGCATTTGACAAAGTACAACACCCATTCATGATAAAAACCCTCAACAAAGTATGTTTACAGGAACATACCTCAATATAATATGGGTCTTATAGGAAAAACCCATAGCCAACATCATATTCAATGGTGAAAAACAGAGCTTTCCCCCTAAAGTCAGGAAGAACAAAAGAATGTTCACTCTTACCACTTTTATTCAACATAGTACTGGAAGTCCTAGCTACAACAATTAGGCAACATAAAATAAATAAATAAATAAAAGGCATCCAAATTGGTAAGAAGTAAAACTCAGTATTTGCAGATGACATGATACTAGATACAGAAAACCCTAAAGACGCCACCAAAAACTACTAGAAGTGATCAATGAATTCAGTAAGGTTGCAGGATACAAAATCAATGTGCTTTTCTGTACACTAATAATGCAGCAGAAAAGAAATTAACAATCCCATTTACAACTGCACCAAAAAAAAAATAATAATAATAATAAGATTCCTAGGAATAAACCTAACCAAAGAGGTAAAAGACCTATACTCTGAAAACTATGAAACACTGATAAAGAAATTGAAGACAGCACAAAGAAATGGAAGGACATTCCATGCTCATGGATTGGAAAAACAAATATTGTTAAGATGTGTATATTACCCAAAGCAATCTACACATTTGATGAAATCTCTATCAAAATACAATCAGCATTTTTCACAAAGTTAGAACAATAAATCCTTAAATTTGTATGGAACCACAGAAGACCCCAAATAGCCAGAGTAATTTTGAAAAAGAAAAGCAAAGCTGGAGGTATTACAATTCCAGACTTCGAGTTATATAACAAAGCTGTAGTAATTAAAACAGTATGGTACTGGCACAAAAATAGACACATAGACCAATAGAACAGAATAAATAGAAAGCCCCAAAACAGGGGCACCTCAGTGGCTCATTGGTTAAGCACTGGATTCTTGATTTCAGCTCAGGTCATGATCTCAGGGTCATGATATTGAGGCCCACATCAGGCTCCATGCTCAGCGGGGAGTCTACTTGAGATTCTCTCTTTCCCTCTCCTTCTGCACCTCCCCCTTCTAAAATAATAAACGGGTAAATCTTAAAAAAAAGAAAGCCCCCCCTAAAATAAATCCATAATTATATGATCAATTAATCTTCAACAAAGGATGCAAGAATATCCAATGAGAAAAAGACAGTCTCTTCAACAAATTGTGTTGGGAAAACTGGTCAGCTACATGCAAAAGAATGAAACTGGACCACTTTCTTACACCATAAACAAACACAAAATGGATTAAAAACCTAAATGTGAGACCTAAAACTATAAAAATCCTAGAAGGGTGCAAGGCAGTAATTTCTGACATTGGTCATAGCAACATCTCTCTAGATAGGTCTCCTGAGGCAAGCAAAAATAAACTACTGGGACTACATCAAAATAAGAAGTTTCTGCACAGCAAAGGAAACAACCAACAGAACTAAAAGACAATCCAGTGAATGGGAGAAGATATTTGCAAATGACATATCCAATAAAGGGTTAGTATCCAAAATATATAAAGAACTGATATAACTCAACACCAAAAAACCCCAAATAACCCAACTAAAAAATATGCAGAAGACATGAACAGACATTTCTCCAACAAAGCCATACAGATGGTCATTGGACACATGAGAAGATGCTCAACCTCACTCATCATCAGGGAAATGCAAATCAAAACCACGATGAGATATCAGAATGGCTAAAATAAAAAACACAAGAAACAAGTGTTAGTAAGGATGTGGAGAAAATGGAACACTCATTCACTGTTGGTGGGAATGCATACTGGTGCAGCAGCCACCTTAGAAGACAATATGGAAGTTCCTCAAAAAGTTAAGAATAGAACTAACCTATGATCCAGCAATTGCATTACTGGGTACTTACCCAAAGAATACGAAAACACGAATTTGAAGTGATATGTGCACCGTAATGTTTACTGCAGCATTATTTACAATAGCCAAACTATGGAAGCAGCCCAAGTGTCTCTTAATAGATGGATGGATAAAGAAGAAGTGGTATATATATACAATGGAATAATATTCATCCATAAAAAAGAATGAAATCTTGCCATTTGCAACAATATGGATGGAGAAAGAGAGTATAATGCTAAGCGAAATAAGAGGAAGACAAACACCACATCTGATTTCACTCATCTGTGGAATTTAAGAAACAAAACGAAGGAGCAAAGGGAGAGAAAAAAACAGAGACAGATCAAGAACTGTAAGACTATAAAAAACAGGCTGATGGTTACCAGAGGGGAGGTGGATGGGGGGCATGAGCGAAATAGGGAAGGGGGTGAAGAATACACTTGTCTTAATGGGCTCTGAGTAGTATATGGAAATGTTGAATCACTATATTGTACACCTGAGACTAATGTAACACTGTATGTTAACTACACTGGAATTAAAATTTTTTAAATGTAAAAGAAAATCACTGAAATTCAATGAAATGTGAATGCAAATGCTGTACAAGCCCCTCACAGAGAAGAAGCCTTCTTCTTCTTTTTTTTTTTTTTTTTAAGATTTTATTTATTTATTTGACAGAGAGAGACACAGCCAAAGAGGGAACGCAAGCAAGGGGAGTGGGAGAGGGAGAAGCAGGCTTCCCGTGAAGCAGGGCTTGATCCCAGGACCCTGGGATCATGACCCAAGCCGAAGGCAGACGCTTAACGACTGAGCCACCCAGGCGCCCCAAGAAGTCTTCTTATAAACAGCATTTATAGCTAACTAGAACAGTATGCGAGGAGGCACAGTGGTTACAAGTCACCACTTAGGGCAGCTCCTCCCAACCACCACTTACTAGCAGCCAAGGTGCCTACACCAATAAATCAATTATTTCTTTTTCATGTCTTAGAATTGATCTAAGCTTTGGTCTGTCTACTCCTTTGACCACTCTGTTTTTAAACTCTCCTCTATCATCTGCTGCTTCACCGCTACCTGGATTTTCTCCAGATTCCCTTACCCTTTAAGCAACAATGAGGCTCTATCACTGCAGAATTTTTTATCTGAAATTAATTTTTCAGAACTTTTAGAAAAAGACAATCAGAAAAGCTTCTCAAACTTCACAGACGTTTCTCTTCTGTTTTATGTGTGTAGTGTTAAAAAAAATTTAGTGATTTTTGCAGAGATGTCGTGGCTCTGTTCCTCTCCCTCCTCATTTTGGTCTCAACCATCCCCTGCCTTCATCTCTCCTGGCCCTATGCTGGCTTGATTTTGATTCCACTCAAGGGCAGTTTCTCCTCAGTGTAGGACCCTGTCCTAGAAAGTCACACAGCAAGTTAACTGAGAGGAGCTAGACTGTTCTAGCATCTTCATCCTTCTTAATGCAGACATTTGCTCTCATCCAGTAGTGGAGAGGGCAAACCCTTTCTTTCAGAGCTACTGTTGTAAAATTGTGTTATTCAGTGCTCTCCTCCACTCCTTCCCGTAAGCACAGGCTACTAGTATACACGTGGGTTGTCTTTACTCTGTTGTATTTATGTAGCTGATATGCAGGGCACCCGGCTCCAGGGGTCCCAAACAGATCTTGAGCTCAAAATTATACTTACGCCAAAGCGATAAATTTGGAGTTACATATTCTGGTCCTTCGCCCCTGCCCCAGCATTTATATGACTGGCTCCTTTCTATACAGAACCAGTTTCAATGTTGGCTCCTGATGCCCCTGAAGGAATATCACTTATTCATCTCTGGATAGTGGTAACCTCTCCTACTTGCTTTGCAGAGTTTTCACTATCAGTAATTACCTCGCCTATATATTTAGTTCCTTATTGTCTAGCTGCTCCATGAAAGTAGAGGAAGTGTGTATATTATTCACATCCCTGTCTGCCATTACCAGAAAACACCTGGCACATTACAGAGGTTCAATAAATACACGTAGTTAAATCAATAGGTGAATAAATTGCCACAAAACCACTGGTTGTTTAATTATCCTGATCTCTCAGTGAAATGCTTAGGGCCAAACATTGCTCCTCCCACTACATAATGAAAAGTTATTTCTGTTCTTATCCCTTGTTCCTCTCGCCTTTCAGTTTTTAAAATCAACCTTGCTTAGACAATCACAGGGCTACAACAAGAGACTGAAGGAAGGCCAAAGGACAAAATCTGTGATGACTTCAGTTCCATGGGGGGAAAAATAAAAATGGACTGTCTTCAGAATTTGCTGAACAGATGTCAACTCCATTTGCTACTTCACAAATCATTGTAAAGGATAATTGGATTTCATTGCTCCTCAAACAAGGTGACACAAAGAAAGATGAAGCTGCTTTCCAAAGAGGGTTTTTTTTTTCTTTTTCATAGCAAACAGCTGAGAATTGCTACTTGAGAAGTCACTATCGGATAAAGGACCATAATATCAGGGCTAAATCTGGAAGAGAATTTGGGAAATCTCCACAGCCTGGCCAGCAAGAAAGGGGGTCTTGGGGAAAAGCAAAGAAGAACTCTCTATATATCTGCTGAGTAATTTTTATCATGAATATAAAGGAAATAAAAGCAGTCCTCTACTTTCTTATAAAACAGTTTTCTGAAAATGCACTCGAAAGTCCAGTGCCTAAAGGCTAAATAGAAAAGTATGTTTGAAAGGGGATGGTAGTAGAGTAGAGGCTATTTTCCAAGATTGCCTATCAGTGTAAAAAAATACTTATTTACTCCTGGGGCTGCTCCCTACCTCCTTGTTTCCTGGCAACCTGGCATATAGGAAATAATCTGCAAAGGCCAGGGCCCTCACCCAGGTAAATATTTATGTGTTCCCATGGGGGTGGCCATTTCTAATAGCTGAGGGCAGCAACCATCACCCCAACCGCAAACAGCTGCTACTTCAGTGAAGACTCCCCCTATGCAACTGGGCAATAGTTCACAACCGTGATTATTCTACTAATCTTAAAGAACAACAACTCATTTTTACTATGTGAAAGGAATTTCAATTGTGAAAATGCATAGTGGGAAAAATATAAACCATGCAGAAGTTGAATCCTTATAGTAAAAAATAAACTATAATTATTGGGTCTTCAGATAGGAAATATGATATATATCAAAGAATAAGATGTTCTTTCTTAAAACAACTTGATATCTGGGGGAAAAAAAAGAGGAATCAAAAAACAGACTCCTAAGTATAGAGACTATTACCAGAAGGGAGGTAGGTGGGGGATGGGTGAAATAGGTGATGGGGATTAAGAGTACACTTAATACACTTAACTTGATGAGCACTGAGTACTATATGGAAAGGTTGAATCACTATATTGTACACCTGAAACTAATACAGCACTATACGTTAACTGGATTAAAAAAAAAAAACTTGATATCTGAAGTGGGTCTGTAAATGAACTAAGCATGAGGCCTAACATTTTTATTCTGTTAACTTTAGAAAACCATTTTCCCAGAAGCATTAATGTGTTCTATCATGTCCAAAACAGTTTACAGAATATACCTGGGTTTTCGTTCCGGAGCAATGTCTAAGGCCATTTTTGGTGTCATGATCATGGGAAGGGAGGATGCTAGCATCTAGTGGGTATTGGCAAGAAATGCTGCTAAACATCCTGTATGCATAGGATGGTACCCCACCAAGAAGAATTTTCTGTTCCAAAATGTTAATAGTGCCCAGATTAAGAAACTCTGCTCTAGACTTAAGGAGATAGGTAAATGACAGATAATATTCATTTGTTAAAAAAATAAAAACAAAAAATTTTTTTTAAGATTTTATTTATTATTTGACACAGAGAGACACAGTGAGAGAGGGAATACGAGCAGCGGGAGTGGGAGAGGGAGAAGCAGTCTTCCCGCGGAGCAGGGAACCCGATGCGGGGCTTGATTCCAGGACCCTGAGATCATGACCCGAGCCGAAGGCAGACGCTTAACGACTGAGCCACCCAGGTGCCCCAAAAAACTTTTTTTAAAGCCTCAAGCAGAATGCCAAGTAATATATTAGAATATTAACACTGTCAAAACCTGGAAGAAAAATACTCAAATGCACAACTTGGCGTTATTTTACTCCAGAAGTTTTCCACATTCATATGCCAAAAGCAATTACCATATTCCTGATTGCTAATTAGACTGGCACAGGTTTCAACTTATCTACAGATGGCAACTTAAATGATAGTTAATTTTTAAACTAAATTTTAAATTTTGTAGGTTTAAATTTAAATATTTAAACAGATGACATCATCTGTTAATGTATTCATTATAATAATGAGCCCAACTCTATCACATATCAGAGTTGGGCATATGGAAGAACAAAGCAGGTTTCCTAAGCCACATGTGAAAAATCAATCATTTCTGGAAAGCCTACCCGACACAAAGACCCACATTAAGTTGGAGGAAGAGCTAATTTACCATCCTCTACACACATACATACACACACATTTCCCTTAAGTGACAAGAACCCTGGACTGGAAGCTAGATGTCCTGCATTTTTGTCCAGACACAGGATTTCTAATTAGTTAGGTGATCATGTTCAGTCCTATAACCACCGATGCCTCAAGAGGGTTCAGCTTCTAAGATTTCACTTTCCTCCTTGGTCTGAACTAAAACCAAAACCAAAACAACACACAAAAAGCCAATTTTGCAAAGTGGAGAAAATCCCTGGAACAATAATAATAAAAAAATTAACTTGCACACAGGCCCAGTGTCTGGGTGCACATAACTTTTTGTTAATGCCCATGGAATATAAATCCTTTCCTTCAATCTTATTAGGCCCATTTGGGACACATGCTATCCCTGGACCAAGAAAGTTTTATTGGTTTAAACGAATTATTTATAGCAGATAGATATAGGGAAATCATCTGCAACCGTTAGCCACTTCATGCACAAAGACTACAGTCACATTGTTAATTTGAATTTAAAGCACCTTTTTTTAAACACAATTCTGTGTCATTTATGGTCCATACACACTGCCTTCTCCAGAACAAACAAAATATTAACAATTAAAGGAATGATATTAGAGTCATTTCTGGAATTTGCTTTCAATAATTAAAGATCACTATTTTCTCCCTGCATCTCATTAGCAAAATGGACTGTGGCCCAGCATCCCAAGCTCTGTTGTTGTATGTCAAAGGAAGAAGGGTTTAATCTGTGGGTCAGGAAAGTTTTTTTTATAAAGGGCCAGAAATGAATATTTTTAACTCTGTAGGCCACATGTGGTCTCTCTCCTATATTCACTTTTTTTTTAACAACTCTGTGATAATGTAAAAAAATTCCTAAATTATAGACTACCCAAAAACAGGCCCCAAGCTCAATGTGGCTGATGGGCTGTGGTCCATCCACCTGATAGGAGACACAGGTTTGAGTTCAATAAAGACTAAATGTAGCACCATGTGATGTTAGCATTCATGTCATGTCCCTCAGTTAATTAACCAGAAGTGGATGATCAACCATTTCAGTGTGCCCATGACTGAATGGTTTGCCAGGATGTGGGACCTTCAGTGCTAAATCCAAGAAAGTCTCCAGCCAACCTGGATAGTGGGTCCCCCTGATAAATTCCTCAAATGAAGGAAATGAAAATCTTAAAGAAGGAGGCCGAAGGAAAGCTGCCACCTCATGGTTTGAGCATCTCATGGACCAGTAAGGAGGGGAGAGGGGAGGGAAGGTGGTAGCTAGAAGGCTGCTGGAGTTGGAGCCTTTGAAACCAAAGGAACTGGGACTGGCTCCTCCTACCATGATCCATGGCTGTTAATGTCATTCATTTTCCATGCTGAGCAAACCTTGGGGAAGTAAGGGCAAGAGAAGTCATCCATAAGGTAGTAAGAGTCAAGAGCAACCAAATAGGTCATGTTAAGTCTGGAAAACAATGACACAGACACTCAGAAAACAGCTTGAAATTTCCACTGAAACTTGTCAGCAAACCAGAAAGCTTGTGCAAGCACATAAACACTGTCCCTAGGTGCTGCCAGGTCCATTTTGTTCTTTGGTTTCTTTTATTTTTTTTTCTCCCTCTTTAATAGAATTGGCAACACATCAAAAAGAGCCCATTCCATGTTTCTCTTGCTAAAGCAACGAAGCAGATGGTATCACAAGCTAATGCAACAGGGAAACACAGATCCACACACAACTTTGTTGGTGTGAGCCTTGAAAATGATCCATTGAAAGCATGTTGTGTTGAAGGTGTAGGGTAGTGAGAGCAGGGTGCCAGGGAGACACACACAGAGAGAGACATTAGATACCAGTAATGTCTCATTCCAAGCAGGTCATAATGCAAGGCTGAATTATGTTTCATTATTATATAATAATTTCCATAGAATACTATAACAAGGTCAATAGATACAAAAAGATCAATATCGAAAGTAACACTATAGCAGAACAGAAATCTCACCTAGTACAAGAGCAGAAAATGTCCTCACACAGGAATGGTCAAGAGACAGCAAGTGGAGTGGAAAACCTACGTGAAAAAGGAACTATGAAAGAGGAAGGGGCCTTGCCTGAATCTCAAGTAGCATTCCTGTACCTCCACGTGTGCAGTCTATTCCTTAGGAAGCATAAAACATCTCACGTGGTCTCACTCTTTTACACAGTTTTCTCAAGAAGTCTACGGGGAAGAAATGTTGACGCCCATTCCATAGACAGCAGGATTCAATTACTTATCCAAAGTCACATCTTAGAAAAGTGCTAACAATGGGAACACAATCTGTCCCCCCTCTAAACTACAAAGCAATCCATACTTTGCGGGCACAGAAAAGGGAAGCACAAGTCAGTCATTAGATTGTGAAATATATTAATAGACCTGATGTTAAAGGTAGGAATTATTATGACAAACAGGATGAGGAACCAAAGGATACAAAATGTCATTTAGGACAGAACTCTTAAGAGAGTGATTAAAAGCTGGCTATACTGGGGCGTGTGGGTGGCACAGTTGGTTAAGCCTCCAACTCCTGGTTTTGGTTCAGATCATGATCTCAGGGTCATGAGGTTAAGCCTTGCATGGGGCTCTGTGCTCAGTGTGGAGTCTGCTTAAGACTCTCTCTACCCCTCCCCGCCACGTGTGCATGTGCACACGTGCGCACACACACACACGCCCTCTCTAAAATAAATCTTTTAAAAAATATGACTATAGGTAAAATTCCTTATAGAATTAAGGTAGAAAAGTCATCAAATAGCACATTCTTTAAAAACCTCACCAAACTAGAGCAGAAGGCACGTATTACGCAATATACCTGGTATGTGAAAATGCATGAGAACAGCTCTGAGCTGAGGAAACAGTATCAGAGAAATAGTGACACAACCTATGGGCTTCCACCCTACATTCAGTACCTGTCTGCCAACTTGATTACCCCCAGATGCCAGTGGGGGTTCTAAGCATGAAGCAACAGGCAATGGCCTGGGAAATCAGCCTGAGGATGGCCCAGGAACTCTAAAACTCTCAGGGGCCTACATTCTCTTGGGAGGTCTTGGAGAAACTGGTAGCTCAATGCAAAGCAGAAAGTACCTGCCTATTCCCCAAACTCATTTCTTTGTCCAAGTTGATCTCTGACACCAGGAAGTAATCACTCCCTAGTTACTGAATGTTTGTGCCACTTCATACTATGGTTAAGTATTACTGGTACTGAAGAGAAGAGAAAGGAGAAATTCTTCCTGATGCTTAGAGTCCAGTGATGGGCTGCTGGTAAAAACTTAAGTGGCTCTCAGCAAGGCAAACCTAATTGGCATCATCCAGGAATTGCCAGGGTGTAGATAATCCCACCATGGCCAATTTCAAGCTATCAACATGTCAAACTCCTTATAAAATTCCTGAAAAGGCAGTGATTAAATGCCAGAAAGAGCTCATTGTACCACTGATTAAGATCTGTGCCTAAGGAAATGAAATTCAGGGAAAAGTAGCTCTGATTCTTAGAGGGAGGCAGGGGAGTGGGAGGAGAGACATTTGCAAAGCACTAATTTCAGTTTCCTTATTCTAACATTCACTTCTTTCCAGTGGACATAAGTCCAAGAAGATTCATAGCTACCTCCAGAGATTCATTTTGCTGGTCTGGAAGCCCCATAAGACTTTAGTTCTAAAGCCCAGGTACTGAGCCTGGCACAGAGCAGGAACTCTATACACAAGTGCTTACTGATTGATAGAGGATTGATTTTCTTTGCCTTTTTTTTCCTTTTGACTTCCCCTCAAAGGCTATGGGACAAAGGTTGATGAAAGAGAGTTATGGTTAGGGTTTGGAACAATGGCATAGAGAGTATTAAAACCATCCATTCCAGATCCCGTTTCTCCCACTGTAAATTGAGATGGGGATGGATGGCTGATGATGAACTTTTTTTTTTTCATATGGAGTAAGGCTGTGCCTCCATCCACTTATATAATTTAAAGAAAGGGTCCCTGAAGTTAGGTTATTATGCTTATTTTAAACTCAAATAGTCCCATGAGAACACTGAAGAAACATTCAGTTTGGGGGGATCCTAAAGATTTTTGAGTACAAGGCAATTGATTAGCCAAGTAAATGGAGAAATCAAATGATTTCCTTAATTCTCTGCAAAAAGGTCTCATTCTCATCTTTCAAGTCTCAGCTCAATTGTCACCACCTCAAATATGGTTACACATGCACACACACACACGGGCAGAGTCACCACCTCGGTAATCATCCTGTTTATCTTCATGGAAAGTATCACCATATAAAATCACCTTGGACACTTTATGTTGTTTCACTCTACTGAAACTTAACACCCAGGCAAGTGGTTAACTTTCTGGTCTTGTTCACTCCTACATACCCAGCTCCTCCTCAAATGTCTGGCAAAATTAGGTTCTCAAAAAATATTTATTGAGTAAGTGAATTAATAGAATGGCATATCAATAAGTAATCTCTTAATATCCTGGTGTTCACCAGATTGTTACCTTGACCTCCACTTCCCTCACAACTGAACCTAAAATCACACTGACAAGAATTGAAAAGGAAACTGAAAAAAAAAAAGCCAATTTCTAAAACAACCCACTCATACCTAAAAAGGTATTTCTTCTCCACAATCTGGCTTGCCTCATTCAGAGTCTTTTGTGAAAATCAGGGTGAGCACCTCCTACTATGTTCTTTGTGAAAGTTTATCCCATGTACTTAACTCTTTTTTCCACCAGCTCTAAGAGAATTTGCCATCCAGAAGCATTCAAGAAGATATCTTCTCCAAAGGAATATATAAACTAAAACTGGGCTTAAAAGTACATCAAGATTTTCGTCAAATCTAAATAAAGAAGATTTCCATCAAATACAAATATCCAACGACTAAACTTATTGTAGTTAATCTTATTCATGATACCCTGTGTGAGAAAAACTTTAATTTTAACTATAACCAGTCAAGGTTTTACCTCATTTTTCAACCAGATATTCTTTCAAAATAGTATTAAAATGCTTAGTTAAAAGGGTTGCTTACTGGGGTACACAGATTTTGTGAAAGTGAATCTTACGATTTCCTTTTGTAAACATTTATGCTATTCTGGGATTTTTTTTGTTCTTTTGACAAATAACTTACTGTAAGTCCTTCAGCTTTTTTTTTTATATCATCTGAGCAGTTTACTGGTTCCATTATATTTGTGGGCCAGAAACAGAAAAAGGATCAAATAGTGTCATTCCTCCTTTATGCACAATTTTAAATTGTTTTAATTTAAAATTTCATTTTTATAAGATTAAGTTTTTAGTCCTCTTAAAAATAGGTATCACGGGGCATTCTTTATAATTATATAAACTCAAAGAGGAGACAATGATGATTTTGCTTCATATAGGTTCCTAGATAATTTTAAAAGTAAATTGTTTTCGTTACTCATTAAGAGGGCTTTAGGGGTCTTTGAGAAGTTTTTGTTTTGTTTTGGTAGTGGTAGCTTTTAGAGACAAGGGATAAATAAGAAATCCCAGGGGCCACTTAGAAAAGAGTGAATAGGTGTGACTTTTTGCAGACACAAAGCCTGGGTGCCTAATGAGTTTCAGGTGTGAATCACTAAGCAGATCTTTGCTAATTAATTAGTTATGTGACCTAGTCACAGAAAAGTATCCAAATACCACAGATCCTGAGATACCTTGTTTTCAATTCTGTATTTGAGAATCACCTATGCCCAGAGTTGGAAAGAACTTTACAGTGTTATCTGAGCCTGGATCCCAACAGTCCAGGACATTCCCTGAGAGAGGCATGCATTTGTAATGAAAGAGCAGTTCAGCCGATGCTGGCATGGGGAAAGGGGAAGTGGTGGAAGAAGCTGGGGACCCAAGAGCCAGAAACTTCCTGGACCTTGACAAACAACGTGACTCTATTTCCCACATGTAAAAATGTGATGGCAACATTTGCCTGGCAGAATTACTGTGAGAATTAAGAGTCAAGGAAGCTGCAAACACACAAAGATCAGTAAAGGATAGCCTTCCCCCTCCCTCTCCTCTGCACAAGTCTAACTTACAAGAAGTCACCCCCGGGGCCACCACAGGGAAGTGCTTACCTTCACAGGTCAGCTTTATGGAACACCATGCCTGATTGTCATGCTGAACAAGGGACCCCGCCCTTGCATCTTTCACTGGACCCCACAAGTTATCCAGTTGGTCCTGTTTCCCTCGTGCTGGGATATAAATGGCTCATGCTTCCTGTCTTGGTCATGCAGGCAAGTCCCAGCTTAACACTACTCTGGAGAAGGACCTCAACAGAGAACCTTAAAATAGGGGAGGAGTACCAGCTTGAATTTCCACTCACTTTGTCTCCTTCTGCTGCTCTTATTACTTCATTATTTCCTAATGAGTTGGTCTTAATTTAAGATTAGAGGAAAGTTGAGTATGAATCTATGTATTAACTAGAAAAAAAGCTCACTATCTGGTGTAAAAGTTTAAGGAGACAATAAGGCAATAAATGAAGAGTTAGATCATTCCAGAAACACTCAATTCTTATACTTAATTTCTTAATCTTGGTCTAAAGGGTTGACACAAGTTAGACACATAGGATTGGAGTAGAATACTGGTGTTCCAGGAGCTGAAGAATAAATACCGAATTAAGATGAGCAAATTCTTAGATGAATAATATTTATAGCTTAACATCATTTATTTGAAACCTATATATCTCAAAACCCCAGTTATTCACAATTCCACCAACAGCATAAGAAGTAGAATAACAATGATCATTAATAACTAATGTAAGAAAACAAAAGCATGAGAGCTTAATAACTTTACTCAGAGGACTTACCTTCACCTCATCAGTTAAGGTCTTTTTATTCCTTTCCTAAACACAGTACTGCTAAGGAGGCTCTGGTTTCCAAACTTTCAGTTGAATGTAATAAATTAGGCCAGGAGAGACTGCTTAGGCGGTATGCTGACAGCTAGGACAGATTATCACCAACAGCAAATGTGGAGGGGAAAAATACATGTATATATACATATGTATGTATATACACACATACGCTTAGAAAAATACAGACACATGTAAAACACATAAAATATGCACATACACATACATATTTGCACACATATACACATGACATTTAAAGTCACACACACAAAAGAAACATTTATTGCAGTGAAAAACAGTCCCATGCATTGTGGTGTTCAAGGGCAACACCATCTCCTTCATAGCTGTCATTTACTATTCTCTGCAATGAGTCAGCCATGATTGTGACCATTTCATATGTGTTATTTCTAAACCACACATCAATTGCTTGTGGTACATATTGTTTCCATTTTATAGGAAACAAAAACATGAAATTCTAAAAACATTAAGTTTATCCAATATTCCACAGCTGCTAATGTAGAATAAGGGTACTCAAAGTATTGGTTATTTCCAAGGAAGATACACTTTTAACCATACCAAATTCAAGACCATGGATTTATTTTTGTAATGATGGCCTGAGTCATTAGGGGATATAAATATATACCCATTATTTCCCATTTAAAGATGTGAATAATACATTTTAGAAAGATAATAATGATTATCATCTATTTAGAAGATTATTTTCTATTCTTTAATGAGACTTGGAGTTTTAAACTCCAACTATTTTTAGATATCAAATTCATAGAATTCACTTCCAAAGAGTTTCAGATAAATTAAAAACCTGTCATCTTCTCTGGCCGTGCTATGACAGAAATAAATCAACCAAATTAAAGGTAGAAATAGACAGTACTAAAGAACACAAAATCATAAAAATATGATCTAATAGTTCTCGCACAGGGAAATTCCTAATTTGTTCTTGATGACAAATGTGAACTATGAGCAGAGATTTGTACATAAAGACATTTGTTTCAGCATTATTTACAATACCAAAATTTTGAAACAAACTAAAGAAAGGATTGGTTCAATAAACCATGGCAGATGTCAGATATTATGCTGCCATTTAAAAATGGTATGGTGAGTGCTGTGAATTGTGCAAGACTGTTGAATCACAGATCTGTACCTCTGAAACAAATAATACAGTGTATGTTAAAAAGAAAAAAAGAAGAAGAAGATAGCAGGAGGGGAAGAATGAAGGGGGGAAATCAGAGGGGGAGATGAACCATGAGAGACGATGGACTCTGAGAAACAAACTGAGGGTTCTAGAGGGGAGGGGAGTGGGGGATGGGTTAGCCTGGTGATGGGTATTAAAGAGGGCATGTTCTGCATGGAGCACGGGGTGTTATGCACAAACAATGAATCATGAAACACTACATCAAAAACTAATGATGTAATGCATGGTGATTAACATAATAAATAAATAAAAATGGTATTGGAAAAGTTTTATTACAGAACTGATATGATGTTGAAATATTAAGGCCTCAAAGAGTATATGTAGTAGGGTCTCCATTAGTGATAGTTGCCAGGTACCTCCACTTAGCCCCCTTTCTAGGAAAATTATAGGATTGGTATCTCCAGCTTTCTCGTGGTTGAGTGGAGCCATGCAAGTCATTCTGGCTCTTTTGCTAGGTAAGACTCCTGTAGAACACTTGTCACTTAATGTAGCAACTGTCAAACGTGAAATGGTTGTTGCACAATCAACTTGGGTCCCAGAATAATTTTTATTAGTAAAATCTCTTCAGCACCTTCAAATTTAAGAGGCTATCTTTAATAGAGCTTTATTTGCTCATCCAAAGAGAAAAACACATATTAAACACTTGCTATGTAGGAGACATTATTCCAAGCACTGGGTATCTAGCAGTAAACAAATAGATTCTCAGGAAGCTTGCAGTCTAATGGAAATTAAACTGTAAAGAAACCACATATATATTATGTCAGAGAATTATAAAAGTGAGGAGATACATTCATACTGAAAAAGATATTAAATCATAAAAGGAGCTTTAGCTTGACCACAGATCTGGACCACAGAGCCTATGATTTTACAGGAACATACATCAAATAGAAATGATGTTTTCAGTAACAGAAAATATTACTCATTTTTCTAAACTGGTTTCCATATAGTCTATATAGTGTCAGGACTCAAAACACACCTGTATTTGTACACACAAACGCTCAGACATACTCTAGAAATGGTTACAGCTTACCTGAATAAAATATTGGGACTACATATAACCTGTAGGTGATGCCTTTTTTACTTGCTGTGGGATTGTTGTATCATGTGTGAAAAATTAATTCTTTAAATTAAATTCTTTAATTTAAATTAATTCTTTAAATTTTCTACTGCTAAGTAGTTACTAATTCTAAACCCCCAAGATAAATATTTTTCAATTTCAACTCTCAATTTCAACAAAATGACCCAATAGATCAGCAACAAGGTGTACATGCTCCAGCAGAGTTGGGATCCTTAAACACCCCTCAGTATAATGGCTGCTGCCTCACATCTGCCACAAGATTCTCTTGTGGCGAAGCTCTATAGGAAATGGAATCTAAGAAAATGTATTTCCAACTTTTCTAAGTTGAGGCACTATGGAAATGCCACAGACTATTTAAAGCCAAAACAACTACGTCTTGTGAGGGTTATATTATGGGTAGAGAAAAACTATGTGATAACAACACAAAGGGCAGAAGATGAGAAAATGGAAATGCATTTCATTGCACTGGGAGTGATAATTAAGGTAGAACATACCACATCTAGGATGTATTCCCTACCTTTTTAAAAAAGCAGGAAAGGACAGATGAGATGAGACAAAAGAAATTAAATAGCAAGATGGCAGACTTAAACCCAAATATCTCTATCATTAAATATACAGTATTAAAAATATTGTCAGATTGGTAAGAAAAAATCCAGATCGACCTCTACACTTTTTATAACAGACTCACTATCAACACAAAGACACACGTAGAAAGTTAAACAAGAGAAACATCCTAATCAAAAGAAAGCTGTAGCAGCTTTATTACCATCAGACACAAAAGACTCCAAGGGAAGAAGTATTATTAAAAATATAGAGAGATGTTTCATTTTGGCAAAACACTAAATTAAACAGGACTAAAACTTCATAAATTTGTACTCATAATTCTTCAAAGTGTAAAAAAATAAAATTTGAGAGAAATCAAAAAAGAAGTAGACAAATCCACAACCAATAGTTGGATATTTTAATAAACCTCCCTTAATAAATGATAGAAGCAGACACAAATCATTACAGAGAAGATTTCGACAAAACTCTTAACCAATTTAATTGTTTTTTAGAACACCATATTCAATAACCACAGAATATGCATTCGTCTGAAGTGTGTGTAAACCATTTAATAACACAGGTGATGCTGGGTTATGAAGCAAATATTATCAAAGTACTGACAACATAAATGGTCTTTGACTAAACAGATATTAAACTGAACTGAAACTAATTTAAAAAAGGTAACTAGGGGCACCTGGGTGGCTCAGTTGTTAGGCATCTGCCTCCAGCTCAGGTCATGATCCCGGGGTCCCCGGATCGAGACCCTCCCTGCTCGGTGGGAGGCCTCCTTCTCCCTCTCCCACTCCCCCTGCTTGTGTTCCCTCTTTCACTGTGTTTCTCTCTGTCAAATAAATAAATAAATAAAATCTTAAAAAAAAAAAGGGTAACCAGAAGATCCCCAAGTATTGTGAATTTAAGCAATCAATAAGTATAAAAATCTAATAAAAAAATTGAGAGAGCACTTGAAATTCCCTTTATAAAGGGCACATCTAAATAACTAATCATGAACAAGGAGCTCAACATCATTATTCATAAAGGAAATACACATTAAAACCACCCACTAGAATGGCTAAAATTAAAAAGACTGATAACACAAAGTGTTCTCAAAGTTCTAGAACACTGCCACATTACTGGTGGCAATGTACGATGGTAGAACAGTGGGAAATGCAGTTTTTATTAAAGCAATTCCAATCCTAGGCACATACCCAGGAGAAGTGAACATATTTGCTTACAAAAAGACATACCAGAGTGTTCATACCTTTACTTAAATAACCCAAAATTGAAACAAAAATATTCACATAGTAGAATGGATAAATAAATTGAAGTATATATAAATTTTATATTACACAATAGTAAACAAAAGAAAAAATAAAGTACTGCAACATGCAAGAACAAAGACAATAACTATAACTTATCGATATTAGGTTAAACAACATAAGCCAGATACAAAAGATTCCATATAATGTGATTTAATAAATATGAATTTCACAAAGTTTTATAATCATCTTACAGCAATAGAAGCTAGAACAGTGGTTCCTTTAGGGAGTATTGATATGCAAAGGACAAGAGTTCCCCTTTAGGTGCTGGAAATGCAGATCTTGATCTTGCATCTAGTAAAACATGTGTTTGCATATTTAAACCTTCACTGAGCCAAACACTTGAAATTAGTGTGCTTTAAGCTCTTTCCTAACGTAAATTTTACCCATTAAATAAGGGAAAAGGGAAGTAAAAATATAAATTATCTGACCATTTGCAACTAGATCTTTATACATTTCTAATGTCAATTCTTTTACAGATGGTTAGTTTGTTAACAGAACCTCTTCTGCTCCATCCTGTGTGGTTAAGTATCTGTGACCCTCTGAGCACAACAGCATTAGCACAAACGTAACATTTCCATTGTCTACCAACTGTTGCACCACCATTAAGTGGAAAATGTCATCAGGAAGCATCGCAGACCTTTGTTGTCTTAATGTTACTGTCTTTAAGTGTAGATTATCGTGAGACGGCCATATGCTTGTATATAGTTCTACAGTAGAAAATTTACCTTCTTATACTCAAAACACTTTGCCCTTTTTAATTAGTTTTTTTTAGTACAACTTGAATATCAATATATTATAGTATCTATAGTAGGAAACAATTTATCAATTTCCATGTTTCATTCCTCCCCTAAGATAATTTTGGAAACCACAGATTTAATATCTTATGGGTGAAAGGAGCTGTTTACCTTAAATTTTTATGTAATTTTGATAATTATTAAAAGAATTGTCAGGTGTTGCTTGTACTATATTTTATTTTTTTTAAGATTTTATTTATTTATTTATTTGACACAGAGAGAAAGAAAGCACAAGCAAGGGGAGTGGTAGGGAGAGGGAGAAGCAGGCTCCCTGCTGAGCAGGGAGCTGGATGTGGAGCTTGAGTCCAGGACCCTGGGATCATGACCTGAACCAAAGGCAGACTCAACTGACTGAGCCACCCAGGCATCCCTGTACTATGTTTTAGTGTACTGAAAATTAAGGAATGTGTATTAAGTCCAAGTTTTCATTTTTAATCTATTTGCATTAATTAATTTTATTTTTCAATTATGCATACAGAACATTGTAGCAGGGGTAAAACTTTCCCTTTACTATCCTGGGGCCTGAAAATTAAATTGGCACAAGATAGATCCATAGGAGAAAAGCAGATATTTTTACATGTACATGGGAGCACCCCATCCAGGAAAACGAAAACCAAAAGAAGTGGCAAAGCCTAAATTCTTATCTAGTAGGTTGAACAGAGTGGAAATTAGCAGAAAGGAACTAAAATGTCTGAGGCTAAAGACAGGCAAGAGTTATTCTAACAAGGTCTATTTGTACAAATTTTCTTGGCTTTCACTCCCCATCTCTGATGACAAGTTTCTTTTCTTCTCACCCAGGGAGGACAGCATGTCCCTTTTGGATCTGCTGTTTTTTAAATGTCTAGTTCAAAATTAACCTTTTTCCAAAGTGGCATATCTTGGGGTGGCTTGTTCTGCTGTCTTTCCACATCAGATAGGCACTCGAACCTGATAGTAACAGTTTCAAAAATTTAAATATGATTCGTCATTGAAGCTCATACTTCCTTTTTTAAATCTGTTAAATCACTTAGTTGCTGAAAAGTTTTTTACTTCTCAATTGCATTACACTTTTGTTTATAACACTATTTCTCATTATTTCTAAGTCTACATATAAATATGATTGGATAAAACAAGAAAAAAAAAGTTTGGAAAGTGGATGCCTGGTGGCTCAGTCAGTTAGGCATCTGCCTTCTTCAGCTCAGGTCATGTGCTGGGGTCCTGGTCTCCACGGAGCAGAGAGCCTGACACAGGACTCAATCCCAGGACACTGGGATCACAACCTGAGCAGAAGGCAGACGCTTAACCAACTGAGCCACCCAGGTGCCCCTAGTTTAACAAGTTTTTGTAAAATTTTCCAGTTGAAGGGGTTCACAGCGAGCCTCCCCAAAATATGCTACTTTGGCATGTGGATGATCTTGAGCTGAGGACAATCAAGGCCCAAAAGATTCAGGAAGAGCTTTTTACCTTCCACTTCACTGTCTCTAAGATTTTACATAGAGGGCCTGGCCCAGGAAGGGAACTATCACCAGAGAGAACTATAAAGAGTTTGAGCTAGGGGTGGTAGGTATAGTAAACTAGGGGAAGCCTAGCAAGGCTAGGTTCAAATTCCCCCTCTGTATTATTTTGTCCCTACAGGGCATGACAAATATGTGTTTACCAAACATTTGCTCTTCCCATCTTCCTGTGAATTGTTGTCCTTAACCTCTGAAGCCCCAGACGCCTCCTGAACTCAGGAGGGCATATAAGCTTCAGTTGCCTGGCTTAAAGCCCCCTCATGTTTTTGTGGAACTCCCATATGCACAAAATTAAAATTGTTTTTCTCTCATTAGTCTGTCTTATATCAATTAATAGACCAGCCAAAAGAATTTAGAAGGGTAGAGGAAAAAATTCCCTTCCCAACACAATTGTCAACCCTGTGCAGTGGCATCAAAAACTGTAACGTAAATCTACATACAGACATACCTTGTTTAATCATTCTTCACTTATTTCCACTTCACAGATACTGCAATTTTTACAAATAGAAACTTTGTGGCAACTCTGCATTGAGCAAGTCTATTGGCAACATTTCTTCCAACAGCATTTGCTCATTTGGTATATCACATTTTAGTAAGTCTCAAAATATTTCCAACTTTTTCATTATTGTATTTGTTGTGGTGATCTGTGATCATAACTCCATGAAAGCTTAGATAATGGCTAGCTTTTCTTTTTTTTTTCTTAGCAATAAAGTATTTTTAAGGTATACACATTTTTTTTTTAAGATTTTATTTATTTATTTGAGAGAGAGAGAATGAGAGAGAGAGAGCACGAGAGGGAAGAGGGTCAGAGGGAGAAGCAGACTCCCTGCTGAGCAGGAAGCCCGCTGCGGAACTCGATCCCGGGACTCCAGGATCATGACCTGAGCCGAAGGCAGTCGCTTAACCAACTGAGCCACCCAGGTGCCCAAGGTATACACATTTTTGAGGCCCTGCATGGCTCAGTCAGTTGAGCATCTGACTCTTGATTTCGGCTCAGGTCATGATCTCATGGTTGTGAGAATGAGCCCCATGTTGGGATTCATGCTGGGCATGGAGCCTGCTTAAGATTCTCTCTCTGCCCCTCCCCCCTCTAAAAAAATAAAAATTAAATTAAAAAGTATATTTAAAGAAAAGTATGTACTTTTTTAAACATAATGCTATTGCATACTTAATAGACTACCGTTTAGTGTAAACATAAATTTTATATGTACAGGGAAGCCAAAATCCCCCTGCTTGTGCATTGTGAATTGCTTTATTGCAGTGGTCTAGAACCAAATCTACAGTATCTCTGAGGTATGACTGTAATGACTCCTATTTATCAGTTTCAATGAGTGACTATGTAAAAATCAACTGAAAGAAGTTTTCTAGACTCAAAAACACTCCAGGCCACATTATTTTAGGGGCAGAATTCAATGGGCTCTTTAGGAGAGATCTAGTTTATTTTAATTGAGACTGTATCTATAATTAGGATTTCAAAGAAGAAACTTCTAGGTTTTATTTCCTCATACTTGGAAAATAGTCTTCAAACTCACTGAGAAAAATAAAGTAAATATATGATTTGCTGTGAAGAAAAGTCTTCTGGTAGTCTCTTGACTACCAGAGTCTCATAAGCTGGTACTACCAGAGAAACAAAAGGCAGACCTATGTAGGGAGAGCCCAAACCCAATCTAATGTCCAATTCATTTGACTGTTTGTGCTAAAAATCATACATACTCATTTTCTTAAAAGCACACAGGTATAAGATCATCCAGTGTGGGGTGCATAGTTGGCTCAGTCAGTTAAGCATCCAACTCTTGATTTCAGCTCAGGTTGTAATCTCAGGGTCATTAGATTGAGCCTCAGGTGGCCTCTGCACTCAGTGCAGAGTCTGCTTAAGATTTGCTCTCTCCCTCTCCTTCTGCCCCTCCCCCAGCTCCTGCGTGCATGCGCTTTCTCCAAGTAAAAATCTTAAAAAAAGGATCATCCAATGTATCTCTGCATTCTGCATCTATTTATATTAAAAGCATAATGTTATTTACTTAAGCATAACAATAAAATTGTAACTGAAGTGAAACTAGATTGCAAATTTGATAGTTCTTGGTAAGGGTTAGGATACTGTGATTTCTAAAGAGAACAATATATTTGGTTTTCCTCATCATTATTAGTCCAGAGCTCCTAAAATCCTTGTAATATTCTAAATTGATAAAATCTATAGTGTCTGCTTCAGTTACAACATTTAGTTTTGTTTCCTGGTATTTTCAGGGAGATAGGGTCAGAATTGATTTAAATTTAGGACACTCAGCTGTGTGTTTGGGGGGGGGGGGGGTTGGGGACTACAATATAGTGTCCAGAAGTATTGAGAGTAGAGTGTTGAGAAGAGAAACATGAGTTTTTCCTCATTAGTGATAGTACTTCCTAAAATATTCTTCCTCAACAAGGGTCTGCAGAGGGCCAGAAAGTAATTATTTTCAGCTTTGCAGGCTACCTACAGTCTCCATTAAAACTATTCAATCTGCCATCATAGTGACATAGACAATACATACGATGGGTATAAATGTTTCAATAAGACTATTTATAAAAAGAGATGGCGGAATAGATTTGGTTGATTGGCCATATTTTATGATGGATTCTCTAAAATAAGTCAGATATAAAAACTGTTAAATTTATGGGGCTCACTGCTTTTTGTTTGGTATGTGTTTGCATTGGATTTTCACACATTTCCATCTTAATCAGTAGCTATTGACTTATTACCAAAAAAGGAAAATCAATCATTTTCAGCTCTTCCTCAAAGTCCAGTGCTTGTCAATCATATTGTATTATAAATATTCTACAAATTGCAGCATTAAAACCAAGGTATATCTAGTATTCTCCTGGGTCTATCTTCCTATCAATCAAGATGTCTTAAACTCTTCTGGAGTTGAAACCAGAAACAATATTTTACAACCTAAAATACTGTAAAAATACCTGTGTATAAATAAGCACATGACGACAAAGATTACACTAAGCAGTCTACAAGAAAATGGTATAAGGCAGACCTACTTATTTTACAAAGTGATTAGAGGAAGAATTTTTATTCCATTGTTTTTGTTTTCTGGAGCCATAGGAGCATATCATACTGGAATCTGCTGCCTTCCCTATATACCTTCAAATTAACACCTTAAAATTACTGTCTTCCATTCCCTCCCTCCACACATGAGGAGAATTTTACTAGTGGATTACTAGGGGAAGAAAAGAAACACAGATGCTTATAAATGAAGTGTCCTTTAAAATTGGACAAATATTTGTAATAAGTATGAAAACAGATAAATTAATAATTGTACGATGTGATTCATTACATGTGTGTTTTCTATCTTGTGGAAAGAAAAGAAGAAATTCTATATGTGGCAGACACTTCCCACCCACATTTCCTCTCTGCTAGCAACTATGCCCAACTTCCAACAACTATCACCTGCCTTCCATTGCCCAAGGGCTGTCTCAGGGCTCTGGAGCCAACTCTGCTCCCTACTTGACAGGCTATAAGAGCAGGGGAATCAATGATTCCAGGAGCAGCCCTAAAGAACAGTTCGCAGGAGTTGATGTATACATGTCCCAGTGCCCTAGCCCACGCCTTGACTCTTTTTGACACAGAATTTCCCCCAGTGAAATTAAGTTTCCATTGTCCATAGGGTTACATAATTGATAATTCTCTGTTTGATAGTCACCTTCCCTTCTCATTCCTTTCTCACTTCTTTGCTCCCGACAGGTTCCTTCACCTCCCACACCGTTAGTGTGCCCATTTTACAGATGAGGAAACTGAAACGTAGATATTATAAATAACTGCCATCTAGAAAAAAGGATATTCCTAGCTGTGGAGACCTTGCTACGGGATACTTCACCTTTCAATGTTTTTGTTTTGGTTTTTGGTCTTTTTTTTTTTTTTTTTTTTGCATTTTACTCCTAAAAAGCATCAGGACATAGAGCCCAGCAGTATCAATAATGACACTGTAGTGTCCACTCCACGCCAGGTACAAGTATCACTTCACTTAGTCTTTGCAGTAATTCTATGAGGTAGGTGTTAGTAGGCAATTTTACTTAAGAATAAAAAAGATACAGGCACAAAAATACTAAACAACTTAGGGTGGTGGTATCAGGACTCAAACTAGCATATCTGACTCAAAAGGACAAGCATTTGAAGACTTCACTCTGATACCTCCCGAGAAGGCAATGCATCGGCGCTTTTCAAACAAAATCATTTACTAGTTCTGTGGTGCTTCTGACCTGACTGCACACAGGGGCCCTGCTGCAAGAATGGACATTTTCTGATGAATTTTTGTCTGACGAGGTCAAAAATAATTATATCCATTTTTTCCTATGCTTTACACTTTATAGCAAGTCTTAGGATCGAGATAGTATTTCTATTTTAAAGGTAAAGAAATTGAGACTTCGATAGTTTCAGAGGTTCAAAGTCACACAGCAAGTGGCAGCACCTAGATTTCAATCTAGGTTCACCCAAGTAGAGAGCCAGTAGGATTTTCATAAGACCTCATAGCTTCATTAGCCTGCCCATTTAACGATGTCAAAAAATAAGTGTTCCCAAGGCTGGCTGTAGAAAATTTCATCTTTAAGTGAGCCATTTCCCCTCTTGGCATTTGTTCCATCTTGTTTTCTCTGCTTCTAAGGACAGAGATAATCTCACCTCACCCTCTGTGAACTTTGTTGACTCCAGTCTACTCTGAACACTCCTCAGAAAGTGAGGGTCTTGCAGGCCTCCTAGGTCTGTAAGATGGTGGTGCCAAGGGGCATGTGTGTACTGCCAAGAGCTTCCTCGGTACGCAGAATCTGCCTTTCTCTCCAATCTACCCCATTGCTAGTTAGCTATTTATAGATCTGTTGCTTTGTTTTTACTATTATCCCATTTAAAATGCAGAAAGGCAACATGGCACTTGTCCAACACTGTTTACCCAAAAATCTTGGAGGATCCTCAGAGTCATGATTAAGTCTCGGTCTTCCCCCCGCCACCCCCCCAGTAAACCCCTCTCTACCTTTCTATTGTTGCAACTAGGCACTGCTCTGTCCATTCCTCTTCTTTTCCCTTTCCTACACCCTCCCACACACACATTCATATAAACGAGCACCCCAGGCCTTATACACATTTTAAAATTTGCTCTTAAAAGATAAGATTTCATTAAATTCACTCACAGGAAAGTATTAAAATCAAAAGCTTTATCTCCATAGGACTATTTGCATTTTGAGCCTCAGTGGCAACCTGCAAAATAAAAAGTTTATCTCACTTTAGGGAATTTCATACATCAATGACCAGCTATTACAGGGAAAAGGGCGTCTTTCTTAAAATCCTATACAAATACAGCCTGGCCTGGCTAATGGGGAAAGGTTTGAGGGGTATCGCTAGACATATCTTAATAGGCATTGGCCACAGTAATTCTTACCTAATGGTTTCTGTTTTAAATATGCATCACTTGGGACCCACTCTGAAATTCAGACAATACCACCACCATTACAATAAGCAGAAGCAGCACAATAAGCATATCCCTTTCACTTTATAAACACATTTATCAAAACATGGCAAGACATCGCCCCCAGTTGAATAAACAAAACTAAGATCAGTGTCTTTTCCTCAGGGGTGTTCTGTCTCTGCCAGCAAGAAAATGTCAAGGCTGACACCATTTATTCACAGCACTGATAACCCAGCAACTTTGCTCAGCATCTCTGCAGTTCTGGGGAAAGATTCTTTGATATGGGACCTTGCTTTCAGCTCACTGGTGTAGGTTTTTGTTGTTGTTGTTGTTTGTTTGTTTGGTCAGGGAACAAACAGGCATTTTGAGATAGCCCAGGCTCTGGTTATCTTTCCCTCCCAGTCCTTGGAGTGTTCCCCTATCTGTAGGTTTGGTTGCCAGCTTTCGAGGGTCCAGCCGAGGTGCAAACTAGCCCCTGTCAATTCCTTTTTATGCAGGAAAATTTGCTTCTGTAATTGCCTCAGGGAGGAGAAAAGCTCCAAAAAGAAAAGAAGTAGCACTTTCATTCACAACAATTCTGAAAAGTTTAAACATAATCTCCTCACTGAGGATTTCATTAGATTTTACTTGGCTCATTCCCATGGGAGGTTTTTTTTTTTTTTTTTTTAAGATTTTATTTGATTATTTGACAGAGAGAGAGAGCAAGAGAGCGAGAGCAGGAACACAAAGCAGGGGGAGTGGAAGAGGGAGAAGCAGGCTTCCCACTGAGCAGGGAGCCTGATGCGGGGCTTGATCCCAGGACCCTGGGACCACCATGACCTGAGCCGAAGGCAGACGCTTAACGACTGAATCACCCAGGTGCCCCTCCCATGGGAGTTTTAAGCATCAGCTGAGATTTTACCTCTACTGGAAAGATTCCCTGACTCATAGGCTTTGTCAGGATGCTCTTCACAACAGTTCTCAGCACTCTTTCATTGTTACTCTTATCTCCCTGGATTTTAATTTTTTGATTCCTTGCTAGGAATCAAAAGTACTCCTAGTACTCCTAGTACTAGGAGTACTCCTTGATAGGAGGTCTTAAGGGCAAGTCTGTGTCCATAGAATATATCCTTGTAGCCCTAGTATGTAACTCGGTTCAGCTAAGGTAGACATTTTATTTAAAGAAAAAAAAATATAAGACATTTCTATCCTATGGAATGCTGGGAGGAATCAGGTGTGGTTTTGTGATGTCAGTTCATTCTCCTTTTGTCTCTAAGGCCTTTGAAGTCACGTTGTGGATCAATTTAGCAAGTCAATGATGCTGCAGAAAATTTTAATTGCAGCAAGTTTACAGAACTTAATCCTGACTGGAGAATTTCTTATCTTACCCCAAAGCTCTAGTGCCTTACAAGTAGCACAATACTTCTAAGTATAACTGTGACACAAGGATTCAGGGGAAAGAAATAATAGTGCCCCTGCTGTTTTTTATTTTAATCATCATGCCACTGTCATTGTAACACTCAGACATTCACAGATGTGGGTTGAGGATAGGAATAGGAAAAAGAAAACCTCAAAACTTCTGAAACTCTTTCTTACAGTTACCATTAGGGAACAGTACACCTAATAAGTTCTACTACCCTGAGGCAGACACCATCAAGGAAGACACAGATGTTACCAGGTATGAAAACAAAACCTTCCCTTTCTCCCCTGAAATCCGCAATACTCAACTGTCCCTTGTATAGTTATCAGAGCCCTGAAGCAACCTGCGAAGAATAAATTGAGACAAAGTCTAACAGCATTGAATGAGGACTCCTTACAGAGGGAGGCCCTGCATGGGGTGTGTAATGAACCAGAGAACTCAGCACGTAGTGGGGATTAATCTCCAAAGAAGAGAGAAACTACAAGTGCAGACAAAGGTAGAGCCCTGAGGAAGTACTAGGAGTTGATGTCAACAATGCTAGATGTTGCTCAGCGTTTGGAGTCAAAGGAAGAATGAATTAAAGAACGAATCCTAATGTCTGTACCTGCCTGCCTCTGGTTTGCTGCAGCTTCCAGGGCCTGATACCCTTGCTGGGTCTTGGAGAAACCCATCTGCTAGTTCAGGACACACTCACCAGCAAGTGGAGCTTCAACCAAGGTAACACAGACTTTTTTTTTCAATCTCCACGATGGAAATAAAGTCTTAAATAAATGTATTCTGTATTAAATTACGCATTCACCCTACAAATTATACAAGCAATGTAAAACCTTCAGACAAAAAAAAAATATGCCAATGACAATATATAAATCTTTAAAAGTGTTTTCAGTTGGAAAACAGTTCCAGATGTGTTTCCTTATAAAAAAAAAAGGGGGGGGGGGCAAGCAAAAATATGAATGTTTGGAAATATTACATAACATTGTTATTATACTTCTCAGGATATTAAAAATTATCAAATTTAATTTCAATTACCAAAGAAGTTAAAGAGAAACTGAAATATTACAAATATTTCTTGAGAAAAATACGTATTAATTGGTGGTCACTAGTATTTAAGATTATAAAAAGGTAGGACTAAGAAAAATCTATTACAAGTTTTGCTTGATACATTTTTATACTCATTTTATTTCTAATATTTAGTGATTCCATGTTATGAAAAATGAGGCAAGATATTCTTCTTTAATCTCCCTATAATCCCCATGTTTCATTAATTATATTCTTAATTACATGTTCAAAGTTTACAATTGCATAAAGTGATGCCAATCTAAGTGGCTGAGCAGAGAGGCTCAAACTCAAGATCTCAAAGAATGAATTCTAATACTTACTTGACATTTTTAACAGAATTTTCAGCAAAATGTTTTACTTAGAAACTATACAGCACAGACTTCTTATTCTTTTTAAGAATCTTTGTTTTGAGTGGGGGAGAAAATGTATGTGAAGAAATAATAGCTGAAAACTTCCTAAATCTGGGGAGGGAAACAGACATCCAGATTCAGGAAACACAGAGATTCCCCCAATAAATTCAACCCAAGGAGGTCCACACCCAGATAAAATGGCAAAAAAATAGTGAAAAAGAATTTTAAAGGTTGCAAGAGAAAAATACAGTTACATACAAAAGAAATCACATAAGGCTACTGGCTGATTTTTTAGCAGAAACTTTGCAGGCCAGAAGAGAGCAGCACAATATACTTAAACTGCAGAAAGGGAGGAATCTGCAGCCAAGCATACTTGAACCAGCAAGGCTACCATTCAGAATAGAAGGCAAGATAACAGGTCTCTCAGAAACACTGAAGTTAAAATAATTCATAACCACTAAGCCAGCCTTACAAGCAATATTAAGAGGAACTCTGAGTGGAAATCAAAAAGTAAGAGTAAGAAAATTGGAAGCACAAGAGCAAAAATTTTGCATGCCTTTAAACATCAGTCAAGAGAAGCACAAAATAAAAGGCTGTAAAATATGACACCGAAAATCTGAAATGTGGAAGGGAGAAGAGTAAAGAATGAGTTCAAAATTAAGCGACCATCAGCTTAATATGTACAGCTATATGCAGAGGATATATATAAACTGAGTGATAACCTCAAATCAAAAACCAGTAATAGATAATGCAAAAAATAAAGAGTAAGGAATCCAAGTATATCACTAAAGAAAGTATATCACTTATATGAAAATCATTAAAGCAAACCACAAAAGAGAGCAAGAGAAGAAAGGATCAGAGAAAAACTACAAAACAGATACCCAAGTGGCAATAAATACATATCAATAATTAGTTTGAAGGTAAATGGGCTAAATGCTTTATCAAAAGACCTAGGGTGACAGAGTGGATTAAAAACAAAACAAAACAAGACCCATCTAAATTTTGCCCACAAGACACTCATTTCAGACCCAAAGACACCTGCAGATTGAATATGAGGGTATGGAGAAACATTTAGCCTTCACATAAGTGTCAAAAAAAAAAAAAAAAAAAAAGCCAGGGTAGCAATAATCCCATCGGACGAAATAGACTATAAAAAGGAGACCATAAAAAAAGACACAAAGAAGGATACTATGGAATAATAAAGGGGACACTCCAACAAGAAGGTTTAACAATGGTAAATACTTATACACCCAACATAGGAGCACTCAAATACATAAAAGAGTTAATAATCAACATAAAAAAACTAATTAATACTAATACAATAATAGGAGGGGGATTTGAACACCCCATTTTTATCGATGGACAGATCATCCAAACAGAAAATCAAGGAACAGTGGCTTTGAAGGATACATTGGACCAGACGGATATAACAGACATATTCAGAACATTCCATCCTAAGACAGTCAAATACATATTCTTTTCAAGTGCACGTGGAACGTTCTCCAGAATAAATCACATATTAGGCCACAAAATAAGCCTCAATGAATTAAAAAAGATCGAAGTCATACCTTCCATCCTTTCTGACCACAATGTTATGAAACTAGGAATCAACCATAAGAAACCTTCTAGAAAGATTATAAATGCATAGAGTTTAAATAACAGGCTACTAAACAACTAATGTGGTCAACAAAGAAATCAAAGAAATCAAAAAGTATGTGGAAACAAATGAAAATGAAAAAACAACAGTCCAAAACTTTGGGAGGCAGCAAAAGTGGTTCCAAGAGGGAAGTTTATAGCAAAACAAGCCTACCTTGAGAAGCAAAAAAAAAAAAAAAAAAACAACTCAAACAACCTAACCTTACACCTAAAGAGCCAGAATAAGAAACAAAACCAAGACCAGCAGAGGGAAGGAAATAACAAAGACTAAAGCAGAAATAAATGATATAGAACCAAAAAAACAAAAATAAAATAGAACAAGTCAATGAAACCAGGAATTGTTTCTTTGAAAACATCAACAAAATGATAAAACTGTAGCAAGACTCATTAAAAGAGAAAGGATGCATACAAAATCACAGATGGAGGAGGAGAAATAACCAACACCACAGGAATATAAATAATTGTAAGAGAATATTATGAAAAATTATATGTCAACAAACTGTACCACCTAGAAGAAACGGATAAATTCCTAGAAACATAACCTACCAAAACGGAAGCAGGAAGAAACAGACAATTTGAACAGATGGACAGACTATGAACAAGAAGATTTACTCAGTAATCAAAACTCCCAACAAACAAAAGTCCAGGACCAGAGACCTTCACAAATGAATTCTATCAAACATTTAAAGAAGAGTAATATCTATTCTACTCAAACTATTCCAAAAAATAGAAGGAAAACTTCCAGCTCATTCTATGAAGCAAATATAGCCCCGATCCCAAAAACCAGACACAGATACCACTAAAAAGAGAACTACAGGCCAATATCTCTGATGAACACAGATGCAAAAATCCTCAACAAAATACTAGCAAACCAAATCTAACAATACATTAAAAATATCATTCTTCACAATCAAGTGGGATTTATTCCCAGAATGGAAGTGTGGTTCAATATTCATAAAATTGATGTGATACATCATATCAATAAGAGAAAGGATAAAAACTATATGATCATTTCAATAGATGCAGAATAAGCATTTGACAAAGTACAACACCTACTCATAATAAAAGCCCTCAACAAAGTATGTTTATGGGAATATACCTCAATGTAATACAGGTCTTACGGGAGAAACCCACAACCAACATCATACTGAAGGGGGAATAACTGAGAGCTTTCCCCCTAAAGTCAGGAACAAGACAAGGATGTCCACTCTCACCACTTTCATTCAACACAGTACGAAGTCCTAGCTATAACAACTGGACAACATAAAAAAAGGCATCCAGATTGGTGAGGAAGAAGTAAAACTCTCAATATTTGCAGATGACATGATACCATATACAGAAAACCCTAAAGATTCTACCAAAATTGACTAGAAGTGATCAATGAATTCAGTAAGGTTGCAAGATACAAAATCAATGTGCAGAAATCTGTTGCTTTTCTACACACTAATAAGGAAGCAGCAGAAAATTGAGAAAACAATCCCATTTACAATTGCACCAAAAACAATAAGATTCCTAGGAATAAACCTAACCAAAGAGGTGAAAGACATATACTCTGAAAACTATAAAACACTGATGAGAGAAACTGAAGACAGAAGAAATGGAAAGATATTCCACGCTCATGGATTTGAAAAACAAATATTTTTAAGATATCTATACTACCCAAAGCAATCTGCACATTTAATGCAATCCCTATCAAAATACCATCAGCATTTTTCAGAACACTAGAACAAACAAAATTTGTATGGAACCACAGAGGACCACAAATAGCCAGATTAATTTTGAAAAAGAAAACCAAACCTGGAGGTATCACAATTCCAGACTCTAAGTTACATTACAAAGCTACAGTAATCAAAACAGTATGGTACTGGCATAAAAATAGACATATAGATCAATAGAACAGAATGAAAACCCAGGGAAAAAACCTCACAACTATATGGTCAATTAATGTCAAGAACATCCAATGGGAAAAAAACAAAAACAAAAACAGTCTCTTCAAAAAATTGTGTTGGGAAATCTTGTCAGTTACATGCAAAAAGAATGAAACTGTACCACTTTCTTACACCATACACAAATATAAACTCAAAAGAGATTAAAGACCTAAATGTGAGATCTGAAACTATAAAAATCCTAGGAAAGAGCACAGTCAGTAATGTCTCTGACATCAGCCACAGCAACATTTTTCTAGGTAGGTTTCCTGAGGCAAGAGAAATAAAAGCTAAAATAAATTATTGGGACTACACCAAAATTAAAAGCTTCTGCACAGTAAAGGAGTCAACAAAACTAAACAGCAACCTGAGTGGAAAAAGATATTTGCAAATGACACACCCAATAAAAGATTAGTGCCCAAAATATATAAAGAACTTATACAAAAAAAAAAAAAAATCTTCTACAACTGAGCATCCAAACCCCCCCCAAAATAATCCAATTAAAAAATGGGCAGAAGACTAGACAGACACTTCTTCAAAGAGGACATACAGATGGCCAACAGACACATGAAAAATGCTCAGCATCACTCAGGATCAGAAAAGTGTAAATCAAAACCACCATGAGATATCATCTCCTATCTGTCAGAATAGTTAAAATCAGTAACACAAGAAACAACAAGTGTTGGGGCGCCTGGGTGGCTCAGTCGTTAAGCGTCTGCCTTTGGCTCAGGGCATGATCCCAGGGTCCTGGGATCAAGCCCCACATCGGGCTCCCAGCTTGGCAGGAAGCCTGCTTCTCCCTCTCCCACTCCCCCTACTTGTGTTCCCTCTCTCGCTGTGTCCCTCTCTGTCAAATAAATAAAATCTTTTAAAAAAAAAGAGAGAGAGAAAGAAACAACAAGTGTTGGCAAGGATACGGAGAAAAGGGAACCCTCTTGCACTCTTGGTGGGAATGCAAACTGGGGCAGTCACTGGGGAAAATAGTATGGAAGTTCCTCAAAAAGTGAAAAATAGAACTACCCTATGATCTAGGAATCACACTACTAGGTATTTACCCCCAAAATACAAAACTGCTAATCTAAAGGGATACATGCACCCCCTATGTTTATTGCAGTATTTACAACAGACAAACTATGGAAGAAGCTCAAGTGTCCATCAATAGACGAAAGAGTAAAGAAGTGGTATATTTATAAATACATAAACTTATATATATGTAATATATATTATGGAATATTATTCAGCCATTTAAAAAGGATGAAATCTTGCCATTTGCAACAAGCATGACTGTAGCTAGAGAGTGTAACGCCAAGTGAAATAGGTCAGAGAAAGAGAAATCTCATACGATTTCACTCACATGTGGAATTTAAGAAACAAAACAAATGAGCAAAGGGAAAAAGAGATAAACCAAGAAACAGACTCTTAACTGTAGAGAACAAATTAATGGTTACCAGAGGGGAAGTGGGTGAGGGGATGGGTCAAACAGGTGTTGGGGATTAAAGAGTGCACTTGTGATGATGAGCACTGGAATTGTTGAATCACCTACCTGAAACTAATATAACATCTATTTTAACTACACTGGAATTAAAATATTTTTTAAAAAGAATCTTTGTTTTGTATTGCAACCAAACTGACTGGGTTCAAAAATGGGTCTGTTACTTCAAAGTTGTGTGAATTTGAGCACACCAGTCTCAATAAGCAGTGGTTTTCCCTTCTGTAAGATGGGGATAATAAAGTATCTACTTCATCAGGTTAGTGTCAGAATTGAATGTATGTATACCTAGTACTTAGCATGGTGCTTGACAATGGTAACTAATGATAGCTATATACTTACTATTACAGCTTTTGTTATTTTTACTAGTAGCATTACCTTGTCCCCAACGTACTTCAGCGTAATTTCCTAGAACACTCTCAAAATATGCTCCTGTGGTACTGAATTATTTGGACCTCAGAATATCCCACGTTCCCCCAAGCCTCTCTATGTGGCACCTGCAGCTCGATTAAATGCAGTGACCCATTATATAAGAACTAACAGACTTGTCAAGTTGCTAATCTTTTAAAGAATCTCTTTAATGTACCCTCATCTGAGAGGCATTTACAGATTCCCCTAGGTAAGCATAGTATATCCCTCTCCCAGACTTCTATTTCATTCTGCAAAGTCCTAGCTTCTATTGTCTTGCCCTTTGTGGTCTCCATTTTTGTCTCACTTTTGGACAATAAATTTCATTAAAGAAAGACAATTTTGTTTATATGTAGTCAGTCTCTGACATCATCGTCATCATCATCACCCATCATGGTCACAGAAAACATAAATGTTTATTGTGTTTTTTCATGTAAGATATTCATTGTTCTCAAAACCTTACATATACTACGTGAATAGGACCTTCTTACTGGTTGAGAGAATTAAATTATCCCCATGTTAAAGCATGTGGAATGGAGATACAGAAATGTTCAGGGCGCCTGGGTGGCTCAGCTGGTTGGGCGACTGCCTTCGGCTCAGGTCATGATCCTGGAGTCCCGGGATCGGGTCCCGCATCGGGCTCCCCGCTCAGCGGGGAGTCTGCTTCTCCCTCTGACCCTCTTCCCTCTCGTGCTCTCTATCTCTCAGTCTCTCTCTCTCAAATAAATAAATAAAATCTTTAAAAATAAAAAAGAAATGTTCAGAAACTTGCTCAAGGTCACGCAATTAAGAATGAGAGAACCATGATTTTTAACTCCGGAGCCCAACTCATTAATGATATGTGGAATAGACACTCAAACATTTTGTGAATGACTGTGTGATTCCTAAGGTAACTTTTAGGCCAATACAGTACATTTTCAAGAAGTTATGAAACAATTCCTAGGTCATGCACTAAGCTAAGTGCTGTGAAGGCTGGAAAAGAACTACCATGTAAGTCAGAGGTCTCCAGCACTTTACAATTTGGCTAAGAAAAAAAAAAAAATTGCAGCACATATGAAAAACTATATGGTGTGTATACTCACTAAAATGGATTGTAGTGAAATTCAGAAATGTTAAAATTCTGTGATGGCAAGATCTGGAGAGAAATGTTACTATGATGTTTTAAAGAGCCACCAATGTGTTATATTCTACTTTTTGTGGAACATAAGGAATACCATGGAGGACATTAGGAGAAGGAAGGGAAAAATGAAGGGGGGAAATCGGAGGGAGAGATGAACCATGAGAGACTATGGACTCTGAGAAACAAACTGAGGGTTCTAGAGGGGAGGGGGGAGGGGGGATGGGTTAGCCTGGTGATGGGTATTAAGGAGGGCACATTCTGCATGGAGCCTTGGGTATTATACGCAAACAATGAGTCGTGGAACACTACATCAAAAACTAATGATGTACTGTATGGTGGCTAACACAACATAACAAACAAATAAATAATAAAAATAAAGTCAGTTCCTGATTTCTAGTATGAGAATGCAGTACTCCTGAGTCATTGTGAGTCTAACAGGTAAGCAATTGATTGAAACAGTTATAAAACCACTGTTAATCTCCTAGAGCAGAATGTCAGGGATATTTTGTGTGTTTGAGTTCTGAGCATATATGGAGAAGTGAATATAGGGTCACTATCTTTGAGGCATTATTCTAAATATAGAAATATGAACTTATAAGTGACTTGTGGTTGAAATTTGAATACTTGCCTTTAT
This sequence comes from Zalophus californianus, assembly GCF_009762305.2. Classification (NCBI taxonomy): domain Eukaryota; kingdom Metazoa; phylum Chordata; class Mammalia; order Carnivora; family Otariidae; genus Zalophus; species Zalophus californianus. The sequence goes on from NC_045600.1 coordinate 20,313,254, forward strand.
TTGTGATCTGATCTGTGGTTTCTTACATACGATTTCAATGTCATATGAAGAAATTGTGAATTATGACCATAAGTCCTTCGCCATGTAACTAAGCATTTGTATAACAGTATTTCTCTTACCAACAAAATTATCAATACAGAAAAACAAGTTAGAGATCTAGAAAACCTACCCAGAAGAGCCCAAGAAGTCTCTTTAAAAAAAAAAAAAAAAGCTCACACAAGGAGGTCCAAAACTACCTTGAGGTCAATTAATTAATAGATGTATATTGCATGTAAACATTATACAAATCACTGTCAAGGAGATTCTAATAAAAATGTGCTACTGTAAATAACTAGCTGGAAATGCTGAGATAAGAAAAGGAAGCCCCTACTTTCTGAGAATTGGTAACCTATGCTTTTATTAGGACTGGGGATGTGAATAGTGAATTATAAATGCCCCAAATTCTGTTTTTGTTAAATCTAAATCAGAATTAAATAAGACATCTTTTCCCTACACTAAAACAATAAGTTAAAAACTCACAACCCTATCCCGATAAACTAATTCATACATAATTATGTTTCCTAAAATTACTGGACCACCAAATTACTCTCTTTAGTAAACTTAAAGTAGCTCAATATATTACTCAGGTTAAGTTTTCTGATAATAAAACAGACCTATGATTTAATCTTACTCTATTTAGAAAGCTCACTTCTGTGTGTGTGTGTGTGTGTGTGTGTGTGTGTGTGTGTGTGTGTGTGTGTGTGTGCGCGCGCGCGCGCGCGCCTGTGTTTAAAATCTTTTCTATCACCTGGCTGATATATTATCTCCACTTGTTCAATTATTTAAAAAATTCAGTTATATGTAGTTGACTAGATGCATAGCTTGAAGTTCTTATTGATGAATTTAACATTGTCGTTAAAATAAAATGTAGCTGAACACTCACCTTGCTGCATTGTTCTTTCATGGGTAGAAGTAGCAACAGACATATCCATGAGTTTTCCAAAGTAAAGAGAAAGTGTTCTCATTTTGAGGCAATTACAGATTTAAGCCATCCCTCCTACAAGTTCTAGGAATAAATCAATGGTGAATGAAGGATAGAACATGAAAATTAAAAAAGGCCTATATTTTTATTTCTTTGTTCAATTTTTCATAACTACTTTTTCTATTTAAGATTGAAGTCATCAGGGTCACTCTTCCACTGAGATTGGTAGATAGAAAAATAACAAGATAAAAATAAAGCACTGAAAAAGATAACAAAACCGTAATAAAAATAGATTCAAAACAAAACAAAACAATGACGCTGAGAAGGAGAATATGGGTGGCCAGAAAAAACTGGGATCTGAGAGGGTGGACATCCAAACACTATGATTGGTTCTGCAACCAGCAATAAGTATAATCTTGAGTTGGTCACAAAGTGACTCTGAACCAGTTTTTTCAATTTTAAAGACGTTGTACTAGAGGTGTTGAATGACACTCCCAGGCCTCAAAATTGATTACAATTTTATTCAGAGAGCAGAGGATGAGAGACAAGGATATATGATAACCAAACAAAGAATGAAGTGACAATTTAGCAAAATAATTCAATCATGGGAAAAATTATGAAGGAGTAAAATAGGGGAAGATTTTTACCTAGCTCTTTTTACATTTCCTTCCTTGTACTTAATACTAATCATTTCAATATTATCATTATTTTTTTCTTTTGTAAAATGGTAGCAACTCTAGGAAAATAATAAAGAAACAAAATAAGTATAGGAATATCTGTCAAAGAATGACCAGAAGAAAAATTAGTTTGAGTTTGCCCTCCCTTAAATTATTAGCTCTGCAAATAAACCATTTGAACATACTCTAAGGGGAAATTAGCAAGTCTAAAAAAAAAACAATTGCATCCCAAATAGATTTTGTCAGTGATTAGTTCTCTGGAAATCAGTGTACTGATTTTTCATGTTTTGGAAGACATAGGGCTTTTGGCCCAAGTGTGTATCCCAACATTATCATTCAGAATAACTACTCAAGCCTTTTCTCTCCATTGAAAAAATAATTTCAAAATACTTCAAATCTTTTATATCTTTATATTATTTATATCTTCTGGTTATATCAATTAATTTAAATGTAGCATGACAGTGACTTTATCTTTATTCCCAAAATGTTACTGAAATGATGGAGCCATCACTCATAAAGATGACTCATTTAACCTTATAGCAAACCTTTATACACCAGGCATTTGTCTAAGTACTTCAACTATACCGAATTGTTTAATCCTCATAACTACATAAAGTATAAGCTATTATCATGCTGATTTATAGATGAGGAAACTGAGGCACAGACGTTTTTATAACTTGCTTAATGTCAAAGAAAGTATAAATGAAGGCGTCAGGATTAAAATCCATGTGGTCTGGCTCAAGAGATCTTGTTCGTAAAACACTAACACCACAGTGATCTAAATATGAAAGAAATAAGAATTTGTAGAGAGCAACTTTTTAAATGTGTCAGAAACTAAGATCAAAAGGAAGTCTGAGTGCCCAGCCTGGCCAAAGACAATATGCAGATGGTCAAGATGAATTTAAGAGGAAAATGGAAAGGGGCGCCTGGGTGGCTCAGTCATTAGGCATCTGCCTTCAGCTCGGGTCACTGTCCCAGGGTCCTGGGATAGAGCCCTGTGTTGGGCCCCCTGCTCAGTGGGAAGCCTGCTTCTCTCTCTCCCACTCCCCCTGTTTGTGTTCCCTCTCTTGCTGTGTCCCTGTCAAATAAATAAATAAAATAAAATAAAATAAAGAGGAAAATGGAAGGTAAGTGCTATTTTTAAAATTTTTTTAAATTTTATTATGTTAATCACCATACATTACATCATCAGTTTTTGATGTAGTGTTCCATGATTCATTGTTTGTGTATAACACCCAGTGCTCCAATCCCAAAGAACAAATAATCCAATCAAGAAATGGGCAGAAGACATGAACAGACATTTTTCCAAAGAAGACATCCAAATGCCCAACAGACACATGAAAAAGTGCTCAACATCGCTCGGCATAAGGGAAATCCAAATCAAAACCTCAATGAGATACCACCTCACACCCGTCAGAATGGCTAAAATTAACAAGTCAGGAAACGACAGATGTTGGTGAAGATGCGGAGAAAGGGGAACCCTCCTACACTGTTGGTGGGAATGCAAGCTGGTGCAGCCACTCTGGAAAACAGTATGGAGGTTCCTCAAAAAGTTGAAAATAGAACTACCATACGACCCAGCAATTGCACTACTGGGTATTTACCCCAAAGATACAAATGTAGTGATCTGAAGGGGTATGTGCCCCCCAATGTTTATAGCAGTAAGTGCTATTAAGTACCATTATAACAAACCCTTCTATTAAATAACTTCAAATATTTTAAGATTAAATTATCTAAAAGAATTTTGCAAACACCAAAAGATTTAATAGAGAATGCTTTAGAATATATGGATGATTCTACCAATGCAGGTATGCCTGTATAGTACTAGAACACAAATGAATCATTTTATATATTTATGCATTACCTGATTTAATCTTCCTGACAACCCGAGAACACATATAGTCTCCTCACCTTCCCCAATCTTGTCACCATCCCTATATTACAAATTAAAAATCCCAACAAAGCAACAAAGAAATGGGCCTAAACTGGCCTAAACACACATAGTAATTAGGTAGAGAAACCTAGGCCTTCCCAGGTCCAGATTCAATACAGCCTGCCACCATGCTGCCTCTTGATTTATAGAACCACTAGACTGGTTATTTGTAGGCATGCTGATCAGACCTCTAGACATCCTGGATGACCGAGGGACAACTGCTGATGGGGGGCAGGGGTGGGGAGGTTAGAAAGGAAAGGACTCCTGAATGCATAAATGATTAACCCACCATGCTTGAAGCAAGTCTGTCCCTAATTATCAATAAGTAACCTGACAGATTTAGGAGAGGTCCTTGATTCATCTGAGCATTCTTTGGAATTTCTATTTGTAGAAGTTCTTCTCAAATAGAAAGATAAATCAGTGGAAACTTTAAAGTGCTGAGAAAAAAAAAAAATTTATATAATAGTAAACAAACAATTTTATTATTGAAATGATTATTCTAGGGGCACCTGGATGGCTCAGTCAGTTGAGTGTCCAACTCTTGATTTCGGCTCAGGTCATGATCTCGGGGTCCTGGGATCAAGCCCTGCTTCAGGCTCTGTGTTCAGCAAGAGGTCTGCTTGTCCCTCTCCCTCTGCTTCTCCCCCCCACCCTCTCTCTCTCTCATAAATAGAATCTTAAAAAATGATTATTCTAAACTAACCCAACCAGCATCTTTATAATACATGCCAACAGGAAGGCAGAAGAGATAGATATAATAAACCTCTTCTTTCTGAGACACCTATAGGCTCTTTCCCTCCTGTAGTTATTGATCAAATTTTTTTTTTAACAAAGAATTTCTTCACTTCAAGTCATTTTGAAGGAAACCCCGTTTATTCAGTCATTCCTGGTCTTATAGAACCAAGCCCTATTGCTTTTAAGTATTGGGTCCTGGTATCCTATCCAAACTATTGTAATCTACAAAGATTAATTTTGCACCAAAGATTATGGAAAAGTGGATACCCAGCAGCAACTAAAGAAATAGTCTTCTCTTTGAAAAGAGTTGAAGCCAAGTCCCCAGACTCTATCTGGACTAACTTGAGTGCTTTATTCATAAAGTTGGCTTTCAAATTCCACAAAGGCTGCTTTTGTTTTCAGATCTTCGGGGAGTCTTGTAATTCCCAGTGTCAAGGGCACAACAGAATCTGTGATCTGCACGCAACTCAGCTCATCAGCATTAATTATTGCTCTGCCAAGCTTGTAAACGAATGTAATCAGAAGCCTTATGCAGAGGCCCCAGTGAGGATGCCACCTTTTTCTCTGCCTGCTCATTCCTTGTCTCCTTTCTCTTTCCCATTAACTGTTGGCTTTCCACACTTTGATTTCTCCTCTTATTTTTCACTCTCTCCCTGGGTGGGCACATCTGCCTTCCTGGCTTCAGCCAAAATTTCTATTATGAAGACTTCTAATTATACCTTTTCAGCCTCAGCCTTTTTCAGAAGTTCTAGACCTGTATTTTGGCCTACTAAATGCAACCCAAACCACCAATTCCAAAACGGGCTCATACTATTCCTCTACCCTCGAACCCATATTTGTTTTTCCCCAGGCGCTCCCACCCTGAACTGATGTCTCCACCTTCTGCATAGCCAACGCTGTCGAAAAAATGTCAGTTTCATCTCTGACTCATTTCTCTTTTATTCCTGTATTGTCTCAATACAACCAGTCAGCCTATGGATCACCTTAATCCCACCTTAGGACCTTCTCTAGAACTGTTCCTATCTCATCACTATTACCTACTGTTGGTTTCTCCTTGTTGTTCAGTGGGATGATTCTCAGCCCCCATCACTCTTCTGGAGGCTCTTACTAAGCTTATCTCCCTCCCACCCAGCAGTGTTATCTCTCTAAACAACACTCTGCTCCTGTTTTCTAGGGGTGTGTGTGTGTGTGTGTGTGTGTGTGTGTGTGTGTGTGTGTGTGTGTGTGTGTGTGTGTGTGTGTGTGTGTGTTGAATGTATTTACTTTCCTCATGGCAAAATACACTTTGCAAAGTAAAGTTTGATGAAATAGATAAAAGTCAGCTTTGATTTATTTTACTCTTGACAAGTTAGTTACTTTTTAAAACCTAACTTTGCTTCATGCTGCTCTCAAGGTAAATGAAACTCATTAGCCTGGTCTTCAAGACAAAAGGCCATCACCCATATCCCAGATATCATCCTCTACCATTCTCTCCATAAGCATTATAATTTGGACCCACTACTGGTGCTTTTAATAGTTCCTGGCACATAGTGAGCGTTGAATGAATGAATGTTGAATGGATGAACAAGTTGCTCACCGTAGCCCATCCTTGCAAAGCCCTTTATATGCTCCCTGCTTATCTTTCTACATGCTACTCTCTACTTGGAAAGCTCTTTCCATTCTTCTGGACCTGGCTAATAATTGCTACCCTTTCTGCAAAATCTAGCTGATATTTGACCCTTTGACTTATTTATTAACTCAACAAGTGTTTATTAAACACATACAAGGAACTTGGTGTATAGGATACAAGAACCAGTCTAGTGTGGAAAACACATTATAAAACAATTGCATACTTCCTGTAGCCCTTCCTACGTGAACACGATGTAGTTGCCCCCTCCTGTCTATCTCCACAGAAACTGGTACACGAAGAACATTTTTTATATCACTCAGAACTATTCACTTCTGAAAATCTTTCTCCATAGTACAGTCTATATACCTCAGGACTACATTCTACTACACGGTACTCCCCCTTGTATCTCCCTAATGAGCAGATAGTAAGCCACATATAAATGGTAGCTATTTACAGACAGTCTTGACTAACGATGCTTCAACATATGATTTTATGACTCTGGGATGGTGCAAAAGTGATACACATTCAGAAGTTCAAGTTTTAAATTTTGATCTTTTCCCAGATTAGCAATATGTGTGGTACAATACTCTTGTGATGCTGGGCAGTGATAGTAAGCCGTACCTCTTAGACACGTGATCACGAGGGGAAACCAGCCCATTTACAACCATTCTATACCCAGAATAGAATAAATAGAAGGGCTATTCTGTTTTTCACTTTCAGGATTCAATAAATTTCATGATATAGCAACACTATTATCAACTAGGCTTTGTAGTAGATGACTTTGCCCAAGTGCAGGGTAATGTAAACATTAGGTTAGGCTAAGTTATGATGTTTGGCAGGTTAGGTGTATTAAACGCGCTTTTGACTCAGGATATTTTCAACTTACAATGGGTTTAATGGAACATAACCCCACCGGAAGGAAAGGGAAATCTGTATGTAATTATGCCAAGGGTACATTATAGAATGAGCCTGTTTGTGATCAGATTACCATTTTGAAATTCAGACTATCCAACCTATGCAATTAAGATCTGGAGCTGATCAATGAACTTTCCTGGCTTCATTAGCATCTTTGTAAATGAGTGGGACAACACCTACTTCATGAAGTTCTTCAAAGTATCAAGTGATGGAAAAAGATTGACTATGAATGCTTATCCGCTATTTGCCTGATTTATGAATAAAGCAATATATATTGGTAATGAAAGTTCAATAGATGGGGTAAGTAGAAGAATGTAGGCAAGAATGAACAACTGAGTTAGGTCAGTATTTCCTAGATTGAGAAACTCTGAGGGCAGCAGCAGAAAAAGATATACAGAACAGGTAAACTCCTGTTTTAGTCAAACTGCAAAAGGAAATTCAATACTTTCTTCCTGAAAAGGAGCAAGAAGGTGATATCTGTATGTTTATATGATACTGTACATTTATGTGATTTTGTTAAAATTTTAAAAAAGTTATATTTCAAAGTGTAATTTTAGTTATCTTAAACAAATCTGTTTGTTGTTGAAGCCTTGCTTCTAAAAACACTGAAAGATATAGATGCCTGGCCTACAGAAAGCACACACACAAAAAAATCAATATTCTGGGGCTCTTAAAGCACAAAACCTGGTAGAAACCTCCCTATTCCCTTCCCAATGGCCCGCTTCAACATAGCTCATTTCGGTTTTCTTGCAGGTCTGATTCCTTGTGGATTTCTTTTGCAGATATTTACCTGATGACTGATGGAATGTACAGGAAGAAGGCTTTCATCGGGTCAGGACTCCAGAACTGAAAGTTTTGCAAGCAACAGACTTCACAATGGTATTTTTTTTCTTTTTATAGACAATGCAGATGCCTGAGATCATAGAACACTGCTCTCCAGGATAGGTTTTTGTGTTTGCTTTAATACAAGATGAACTCCTCTTCACATATGAACTCTGTGAAGATTGACGGACATCAAACTCTTCAATATTCCCCCAAACATATTTTCACTACCAGCATGTTCATAGGACAGAGTTCAACTTCAGTCGATTACCTGCAATTCTCATGGTTCATATTTGCTAGGTCTCTTTTGTTTCCTATCATCCTTTTAAAGTTAACTTCCTGTCCTCTTGATCTGATAAAGCTAAGAATGATTAGCAAATTTCCCAAAGCAAGCTGTTTGTTGAAGCACAGAGCAATCTTATAAAATCCTACAAAATTTCAGTGTAAAACCATGATGAGGAACCAGAAGAAACTGTAAGAAAACTACCCCAAAATAAATAGGGTAGACAATTAGACACTTCTGAATGGCTATTAGTTATAAGGTACCATGCTTAATATTTTATAAATGTGCCCTTATTTAATTCTTCCATGCAATATTTTGGCAAAATTGTGAGGAAGGCTAAGCTTAATTTGTTCATGATCAAATATGCTAAGATGCTGATACAGGATTTGAACCCATATCTATCCAGATCTAAAATATATACTTTTTCCACAATATTTTGCTACCCACAGAGTGTACTATTGTTGAGCTCTATGAGCGCCATGAATTTATAACAAAATAAATTGGAATTTTTGTTTTAAAGAGGTTTAAACTGTGAATTTTTTTCTATTTTAAAAATTGAATCATGCACTAGTGAGTCAATTTACAATTTTCCTTGGTTCATGATTTTATAAATAAACATGGCATTGCTTTTGGCAGTGTGTCAATCTGACTTGTTTTCACAGCAGAAACTGAATGAAGTCATGGAGTAGCATTTCTGGCCAGGTCATAATAATATAATTTACAGCTTATTAGCCTTTTCATATCATATTGATTTTTCATGCTGAAGAGCTTCCAAAACCACAATAGAAGCTAATTCTGTGCTAAGGAACAACAATATCAAATTAAAAGTTAAAGCATGTGCCAATTCAAATATCAAGTTGATATTACAAAATAAACATTTGCCACTTCTTATAAACATTGGATTCACCCAGGACTAGAGTCACACATGATAAAAGAACCTAAAAAACAAAGATGAAAACCAAAAGTAATTACTTGCTAGGGCCAAAAATAAGAGCACTCACCAAATACTGAGCTTGAAGGTTACCAGGAGAAAAAAAGAATCACCTGAAATAATTCAAAAAGAAATTGATTATACAAAATGATGGAAGGAAAAACAGAAGCCAAGATCCAGGAAATATTTACAAATTATCTTTCCTTTAGATTACAAAAAACTTTCTTCACGGAATGATCTCAATGCTGAGTCCCATATAAGGATCCTTGTTCATCACTTTACTTTTTTATAAAGATTTATTTAGTTATTTGAGAGAGAGAGAGAGAGAGAGCATGAGAGGGAGGAGGGTCAAAGGAAGAAGCAGACTCCCTGCTGAGCAGGGAGCCTGATGTAGGGCTAGATCCTGGAACTCGGGATCATGACCTGAACCAAAGGCAGATGCCTAACCGACTGAGCCACTCAGGTGCCCCTCGTTCATCACTTAAAATTGTATTTGAGAAGTGCTAAATTTCTTGTAAGGTAAGGTTTGGGAGTAGAAACTTCTCGGTATCAATCTCTAATTCCCTCAACCCAGACCCTTACTTTTTAAAGCGAAAATTGCTTGGAAGCCCAAAAGAAACTAAATTAAAGTCTTTGTTCTTTTGTTCCTTAAACCAATTCAATTTTAGGTTTTTAAATTTAAATCAAGAACCATATAATAAGACCTAGAAAAACATTTTAATTACTATGCCTTCAATAATATCCTCCAACTGTTAATATCTTACTACATTTGCCTCTTTGCACACAATATTCCAGAAAAAGAACACCATATGTAATTTTGACATAACCCCCAAATCAGGAACTCGACATGGTTTCAACACTATAATCACATCCACAGACCCCTTCAAATGTGGCCAAATGTCCCAATGATCTGGACAATCTCCATTCTGGTCCAGAATCCTTCCTTTAATCAGGAGCTACTCCTCAGTCTTGCCCTCACCTTCAGGTCCTTGACAGGATTCAGAGTCTACATGATACCCAGTCCAGGTCTGTCTAATGTTCCTTCTTGAGGAGACTCAGCTCAGGCATCCTCAACAGAAACAACCTAAACATAATACTGTGCTCTTTTCAATAGAGCACATCAAAGGGGACATACCACCACTACTGGTGGTACAAAAATGGTACATGTAAACATGATGTCACCAATGTAAACTGGTGATGTAGGTATGATACCTGTAAATAAAATGGGTAACACTTCTGCCAAGTCTCTTCACACACAAAAACAAGTTTTACCCTTGCTGGTAAGTGGAATTTCATAGGAAGGTACTCTTAGATTGTGGCAATATTCTGTTCCTGTTCAACTTTCACTGAGCATTATCTTGGTACCCTTTGAGGATTCTCACCTAAAATACCCATTGGGTAGTTTCCATTTCCATCACTATTTGTACATTTAAATACTTGGTACTACTACCGTAAGAAATGACTTAATATACTTAACACATTCCTATCAATATGGACATGGACAATTTTATTTTATTCAATGGTAGTCTTGGTTTTTTTGTTTTTTTTTTTTTGATGCTCTACTCTTTCTAGATTTGTACAATGGGATCCCCTTCGAGCTGGGTCCTGTGTTTTTAACATGTCCCCATCATTTTTTAAAACATTTGTATTGATATAATTCACATACCATAAAATTCACCCTTTTAAGGTATATAATAATTTTAGCATTTTCAAAGAAGTATGAAAATATAAACATAAGTTTATAACATTTTCATCCCACCCAAAAAATTCCCCCCTGAATATTAGCAGTTGTTACTAATGCTTTCCCACAGCCATAAAAACCACCACTCTGTCTCCACAGACTCCCCCATTCTGGATGTTCCATATAAATAAAATCATAAAGCTGTTATCTTATGTGATGTATGGTCTGTTTCACTAAGTATCCTCACGGTAGCATAAATAAGTACTTCATTTTTATCACCAAATAATATTCCATTATATGGATAAAAATAATATTCAGTAATTGATGGGTGTATCAGTCAAAGTACAACCAAAGAAACAGGACCAGTAGGGATAAAGGAATCAGTTTATGTGATTGAGGAGTCTAACCAGGCAAATCCAAAATCTATAGCATGGGTCATCAGGAAGGATATTTAGACATGCCTGAACTTCCTGTCTGCAAGCAGAATTTCTCCCTCAGGGAAGCTTTAGTTCTACTCTTAAAGCCTTTCAAGGGATTGAATCAGGCTTACCCAGCTTATCTAAATTAACCTCTTAAAGCCAACTGATCATGGACTTTAATCACATCTACAAAATACGTTCACAGCAACATTTATATTAGTGTTCGAGTAACTGGGGAACTATAGTCTAGTCAAGTTGACATATCAAGAACACCATCACAATGGATTTGAAGTTTTCCATTTTTATCCATTATGAATAATGTTGCTAAGAACATTCCTATTCAAGTTTTTCAAGAGCATATGTTTTCATTTCTCTTGAATATACAAATAGTGGAATTGTTGGGTCATATGGAAATTATGACATTCTGATTGGTGACACTGAGGAACTGCCAAACTGTTTAAAATGGCTGTAACATTTTAAACATCCACCAACAATGTATAAAAGTTCCAGTTTCTCCACATCCTCAACATTCTTTTTGATTATGGCAACCTGAAGGGTGTGAACAGGTATCTCATGATGGTTTGGTTTGGATTTACCTCATAGCTAATGAGGCTTGGCATCTTTTTTATGTGCCCATTTGTATACCTTCTTCGGAGAAATCTCTCATCAAATTTGTGTCCTGTTCTGAGCTTTTAAATTAGGTTGTAAGAGTTCTTTATTTGGGACACTGGACCCACCCCTATCAAATATAAAAAAATTTCTCCCATACTGTGAGTTATCTTTTGAACTGTCTTGATGGTATCATTTGCAGTGGACATTTTTTAAAATTTTTATGTAGTCCAATTTATCTGATGTTTGATTTTTCTCTTTTGCTTCTGGTACCATATCTAAGTAACCATTGCCTTTTGAAGATCTAAGATTTAATACTATTTTTTTTCCTTTTAAGAATGTTATAGTTCTCTCTCTCTTACTTTTAGGTCTGTGATACATTTTGAGATAGTTTAAAAGGTATACTTTTCCTAATATTTTTGTATAACATGAAGGGATCCATCTTTGCTCTTTTCCATGTATATTACCAGTTATAACATCATTGATTGCTGAAAAGTCTGCTCTTTCTCCATCGACTTGTAAATTGAAAATAAATTGACTGTAAATGTTAGAATTGAGAGTCCTGAAATTAACCCATCCTCCAGTTATCTATACATATCTACCTATATGCCAGTATCACATTGTCTTTATAATGGTGGCTGTACAGTACATATGAAATCAGGATGTGTGAGTCCTCTAAAATTTTTTAAGGTTATTTTTGGCGATTCTTGGTCCCTTGCACATTTATAGGAGTGTTAGGATCAGCTTGTCAATTTCTGCAAAAAAGCAAGGTAAGAACTGAACAGGGATAATTTTGAATTTAAAAAAAAAAACTTGAGGAATATTGTCATCTTAAAATTTGGTCTCATACCTACAAACCATGAGAGATCCTTAACTCTGAGAAACAGGGTTGTGGAAGGGGAGGTGGGTGGGGGGGATGGAGCAACTGGGTGACGAGCATTGAGGAGGGCATGTGATGTAATGAGCACTGAGTAGTATACGCAATGATGAATTGTTAAACACTACATGTGATACTAATGATGTACTATGTATTGGCTAATTGAATTAAAAAAAATTTGGTCTCCTAGGCCATGAACATGATTTTTCTCTCAACTTTTGTCTTTAATATCTTTCACCAGTTTTATAGTTTAATGTATAAATCCTATACTTTAATTCCTATTTTTGATGCTATTTCAAGTGGAATTTTATTTTTGTAGTGTTTAGTGTCTATTTTATAGTGTCTAGAAATATAATGGACTTTTTATGTTGATCTTGTATTCTGCAACACTGATGATAATTGGTTATTCTAACTTCTTTTGTACAATTTTTTGTAGGATTTCTATATGTAAGAATGTCATCTACAAATAGAGATTTTAATTTTGTTTTTTTTAAGATGTTATTTATTTATTTGAGAGAGAGAGTGAGAAACAGCATGAGAGGGGAGAGGGTCAGAGGGAGAAGCAGGCTCCCTGCTGAGCCGGGAGCCCAATGTGGGACTCAATCCCTAGACTCCGGGACCATGACCTGAGTCAAAGGCAGTCACTTACCCAATTGAGTCACCCAGACATCCCTATTTTTTTTTTTAAATTCCAAGATTATTTTAATTCTTTTCCAATCTGGTTCTATTGTATTACTTTTGCTTGCCTCTTTAATCAAAGTAGAACCCTCAAGTACAGTGTTAAACAGAAGTGGCAAGAGGACATCCTTGTTTACGATCTTATGGAAAAAGCTTTCTGCTTTCTGTCCTTCACCAATAAATTTTTTTGTGGGTGTTCTTTAGATTGAAGGAGGAATATTGGAGGTATGCAGGTTGGTGAGTGTTTTTGTTTTTCTTTTTGTTTTGGTTTGGTTTTGTTTCTAAGCAGTGTTAGGGATGAGGAGAATTTATAAAGCATTGGTACTAATTCTTTATTAAAGATTTAGTAGAATTTGCCAGTGAGGCTATCAGGGTTTGGGCATGGGATTTTCTTTGTGGCAAGTGTTTAAATCACTAACCCAGTCTCTACTTGTTACAGGTCTATTCAAATTTTTTATTTCTTCTTGAGTCTATTTCAGTGGTTTGTGTTTGAGTTTGTCCATTTCATTTAAAATTAATGTGATTTGGCATACAGGTTTTCATGGTATTCCCCTGTAATCCTTTCCTTTAAGGTAAATAGTGATGCTCTTATTCTTGACATTGGTAATTTGAGACTTTTGGGGGGGGGTCAGTCTACTTAACGGTTTACAACTTTTGTTGATCTTTCTTAAGAATCAACATTTCATTTGTTTTTCTATTCTAGATATTTTGTTCCAATTTTATTTTTTCCTTAGATTTTTGCTATGGATTTAATGGATTTTCTGTTTGCTATGGATTTAATGGATTTTCCCACTGTCTTAAGGTGAAAGTTTAGACTATTGATTTGAGATCTTAATACCATGTGGGCAGCTAGAAAGATCTTTTGGAGGACTACTTTACCAGCGTGCTATACTGTCATTGACATTCATCACAAGATATTCTGTAATTTCCTTGTGATTTTTTTCTTTGAACCTTTTGTTATTTAGGAGCATCTTACTTAACTTTCACTTGTTTGTGATTTTCCCAGTTCTCCATTTGATTTTTAATTTAATTCCATTGTGATCAGAGAAAATTATCATGATATGACATCGTGATCATGATATCAACCCAAATTAATCTATTGAGACTTGTTTTATGGCATAACATGTCTAACCTGGAGAATCTTCCATGTGCAGTTAAAGTACTCTGCTATTGTTGGGTGAAGTGTGTAGAGGTTTTGTCTTATCTAGTTGGCTTATAACATTGTTCAACTCTTCCATTTCCTTGTTGCGTTTCTGCCTACTTGTCCTATCCATTTTTGATAGCTGGTGTTATGCACCAAAATTATGTCTCTTCAAAATTCATCGACTCTTTGGAGAGAGGAGCTTTAAAGAGCTAATTTAAAATGAGACCACTGGGTGGGTCCTAATCCAATCTGACTGGTGTCCTTTTAAGAAGAGGAAGAGACACTAGAGGACAGACCATGTGAAGACACCCTGATTAGGCTGCCATCTGTAAGCCAAGAAGAGGCCTCAGCCGAAACCAACCCTGCTGACACCCTGATCTTGGGCTTTAAGCTTCCCCAACTGTGAGAAAGTAAGTTTCTGTTGTTTGAGTCGCCAGTTCTGTGGTATTGTTTTGTGGCAGACCCAGCAAACAAATACAATAGGATATTGGTGTCTGACATACTAGCTATTGTTATTGAAAGGTCTATTCCTTCAATTCTGCCAATTTTTGCTTACGATATTTTGGGCTTTTAAGTACATTATAAAGTTATATATTCGTCTTCTGGATGGATATTTCTAATGATAAAAGTTTCAATCCTTTCTATCTAGTTACATTTTTGAAATTTTAAAGCCTATTTTGTCTGACAGAGTATGGCCATGTATGACATAGTAGAGCTATAGTATTACCTCTCTTGCTGTTTGCAGGATCAATCTTTCTCCATCCTTTTACTCTCAACCTACTGTATCTTTAAAATGTGTCTCCTGTAGACAGTACATAGTTGGATCTTTTTCTATCTAATTTGACAATCTCTACCTTGTGATTAGATTGTTTAATCTGTTCATACTTAATGCTATTGATATGGTTGGATTTGTATCTTTTTTTTTTTTTTCTATCTGGCTCATGTCTATTTGGGGCACCTTTTCTTTCCTTACCATCTTTTAATTTGTAGTTTAACATTTCAACTTATTTAATGTTTTAAGTTACATATAATTTAATTATTTTCTTCGTGATTTCTCTAAGGCTTACTATGCACACATGTATGTATGAACAAGTATATATAAATGCATGTATGTACTTCAGATTTACACTAACTTAACTTGAGTGAAATAAAATTTACTTATACAGCTCTTCACCCTCCTCCCATTTGGGGCTATTATATAGGTTACCTCTTTGTATAGTGTTATATTACTTTATATGATCTTAGGTTTTAAAAGACGCTGAGATTATAAAGATATACTTGCTCTAATTTCTTGTATTTTAAACCTTTTTATTTATCCTTTCTGGTTCTCCATTTCTTCTTGCAGATTGAGTTACCTTCTAATGTCATTTTCTTACTCCAGTTCAGGTTTATCATGTCCCTCATGTGCAGTAACATTTAGAGATATTACATTTCTATATGCTAAGCCAAACAATATTTGTTGTATATAATTTTATGTAATATAAAAAATTGTATATAATGATACGTTTTATGCAGTTACTCTCTAAATCAGTTAGAAGCGTAAGAAATAAGCAATTATACTAACTTTCACAGTTTAATCATTTTTTTTAATGAGGATTTAAATTACTGTCCAGTGTCACTTGCTTTCAGCTCAAAGACTTTAGTATTTCTTATATGGCAGGGCTTCTAGCAACAAATCATTTCAGCTTTTGTTTATCCAAGAAGGTCTTTATTTTGACTTTATATATGAAAGATAATTTTGCTGGATAAAAATGCTTGGTTAAAGGTATTTTTGTTTTATCTTTATACTTACAAAACCTTGAATATGTCATCCCTCTGCTTTCTGACCTCTGATTTCTGATGAGAAGTCAGTCATTAATCCTATTGGGATTCCCTTGTACACTGAGGAATTCTTTTGCTGCTTTTAAGATTTTCTCTTTGTATTTGTTTTTCAACATTACTACACTGTATCTGTGTTTGGATCTCTTTGTCTTTATCCTTAAAATTTGATGAGATTCTTGTATGTATAATTTTTTGAATCAAATTTAGGAAATATTCAGCTATTTGAATATTTTTGTTTTCCTTCTCTTTCTTTGTGACATTTCCACTAGGCATATGTTGGTGCACTTAATATTGTCTCACGTTTCTGAGTGTTCATTTTCTCCATTATTTTTTTCTTTTTTCTGATTGTATAACCCCTATTGATCAGTCTGAGTTTGTTGTCTTTCTTATGCCAGCACAAATAAACTGGTGAGTGCCCCCTAGGGAATTTTTTTTTAATTTCACTTGAATTTTTCAGTTTTACTATTATACTTGTTAACTTCAGAATTTTTGTATTAATTTTCTTTATATAACTTCTTCCTATTGATACTCTCTATTTGATGAGATGTATACCTTCATATAATTGTATGTTGTCTCCTTTACTTTGAACATATTTATAAGGGCTGCTTTGAAGTCTTTCTTTTAAGTTCAATATCCAGGCCCTTTGAAAACTAATTTCCATTGTTGAAAACTGACATTTTTAGATAATATATTGTAGCAGCTTTGGATACTGGTTTCTTTCACCCCTGAAGAGCTGGTGTTGCTGTTCACCTGGTTAGTTGATTTATACATGTCTTCAAGCATATGATATATATGCGAGTACATATGTATATATGCATATGTACATATAAACACACATATGTGAATAATTTAAAATGTTGAAAATACCAACAAACTCAAATGTAACTTAGCTTTCCACTTTTCTCTTTATGGCTAATTTACCTGGCTCCTTTATTCAATAAACATTTGTTATGTGTATTGGAGTTTAATTACATCCTTTTTCTTCCCTTCCAAAGTTTTGAACCAACAGAGATCAAAACACAAAATCAGATGGAGAGGAAAAAGATGGTAGTTTTATTAGTGATACAACTGCCTAGCAGGTACAAATTAGCTATTTGGCCTCAGACTTTCTAACACTTTCCAGTGATTTAAACTTTGCCCCTCAGAACTGTGGGCCAGCCCACTCCCACTTTACACGGGGGTGGAGGCTGACATGCATACACCACAAGAAGGAGCAAAAAGGAAAGAAATGTACAGGCTTAGCAGGAATTCTGGTCCAAAAGAGGAAGTCTAGAAGCACCTGAGCCACACATGTCTGTTCTTTCTCCTGATCTCGGCAAACAAGTAGATTGGATGGGCTTTTTGCAAGTTTAAATCTGTATTAGGACATGCGTGTCAGAGTGGTAGTGGTCCAAAATGAACAATGGCTTACATTGTTCATTTGCATGTATGTAAGAAGCATACAATCTAGTGAGCACCATCTTCTCTAATAACTGTATGTTTCATTGCTATTGAGTGACTGCCGCCCATATTCTTCTATCTGGCTTGATCACTCTTCGTGTTAAAACATGGTAAAAAATAACTGATAAATTATAAAGTTCTTTAAAATGACCCTCCTGAGGAACAGAAATGAAAACGCCTCATTGAACAAAAAGTATAGTGAATAGGACTTTGTGAATGTGCTGTGAATAGGACTTTCTACAGCAGTCCTTCCAACATGTTGTGTAGCATGAAATGCAGAGTCCTCGCTTTCATTTTTTCCTCTGCCTTCTTGGCCACTTCCTATCTTAATTCAAAATAAAGACACCTGCTTCTGTACTAGGGGCCAGACCATGCTCTTGCTGATCTACCCACCTGCTCAGTAGACGTTCAGAATTTAACCATCTGATTTATGGCATCATGAGTGAGGTTATGAGTCAATCAACCACCTCTTAGTATTTTATAGGTACCTACTGTTCTGTCTACATCTAAATTAGTTCATAAGTTCTTTGGGGCAAGCAGCTTGTCTATGCTGCTTTATGCTTTGCTAAGCTCCATGCACACTTACCACACTCTATAAATATTCTCACAGAATATTTATGACAAGTCTAACATGGCAAGCGATTTCACCAGGGTCACTTTCACTGGTAGATTTAAAGCTACATAAATTACAGTAGATACCTATTTTGTAATATTTTATCTAGAAAAATCTAAGTTCCAAAGCAACTTTCAGATCCCAATTTTTCTAGCTTGCCAAAGGAAAAAAAAGTCTCAGAAATTACTTAGGGCCATTTCAAAGTCTATGGATGTTAAAGAGCACCATCATAAGAGTAAAATTACTGATTTAAAATCTAGATTTGAGGCAGATTTGTCTGAGTTCCAATCTCAGCCAAACTACTTTCTATTTGACCTTGGACTTCTCTAAATCCAGGTTTCTTCACCTTTTATTTTTAGATTTTATATATTTATTTATTTTAGAGAGAGTGAGTGGGCGAGCAAGCAGGGGGAGGAACAGAATGAGAGAGACAAACAGACTTCACACTGAGCATGGAGCTTGATGTGGGGCTCGACATAGGGCTTGATCTCATGACCCTAAGGTCATGACCTGAGCCTAAGAGTCAGACACTTAACTGACTGAGCCACCCAGGACCCCTAGGTTTCCTCACTTGTAAAATGGGCATTATAATAATTATACCTACCTCTTGGTGTGGAACAGGAGGGGAGGGATTTGTGAAGGTTTAATAAAACCTGACAGTTGGCTTTTGCTCAGTACTTATTAGCTGATAGAAATTGTGGTAGTAGAAATTGTAATAGGAGTAATGGTAACAGCAACTGAAAATCCGTGCAAATGGATCTGGAGAAACTATAAAAGGCACTGTAAGTAATTCTTGGTGGGTAAAGGACATTTGAGAATTCCAAAGCCCAACTGATCTCATAAGAACATGGACTCTGGAAGCTGAGTTAAAATATGACTGTAGTTATACCAAAATCTACATAATTGTATGTTTCCAGTTTAAAGAAAGCTTCTGTTGACAGAATTAGTTTCTAAGAGGTCTAGACAAATGAAAATCCGTAAGTGACCAATTACTAATATGTCTTTTGAATTGATTAGACTATATTCTGACGTGTTGGCAGAAGTATTTATAGCAATTTGGCAGGTGTACCCTTACCCCCATGAGATGGATCTATCAAGCTGTCAAACTGAGCTACTTCTCAAATCATCCAACTATCTCCCTTTCTGCAATGCCATGCTCTTCAAGAACACTTCTGATCAAAGTTTGGCAGCCAATGACCATTTCCTTTTATGGAGAGAATATCTGGCTCCCTTTTACAGTTCTAATTAACAAGGTGGCAATTTAGTTTATACATCAGTCTTCTGTGCATTTAGTAGTCAGTGTCAGAGAAGTATACTCATAAATTCAAAGTGTCCTACTACCACAGGATTTCAGAAACTAAGATGTTTGAAACCAGGCCCTGGACTGACATGATGATATAAAATATGTCCACATCAATGATTTCCTGTCTGGCCAGCCACTGACCTCACCAGATGGCACCTCTCAACTTTTTCACTGTAACGAAATCTAAAAATAGGAAGATTTAAAAAAAAAAAATCAACTTATTTTAAAACCAACCTCCTTCAGGAGAAAAATGTGGATTATAGATCTAGGATTTTATCTTCATTTCATTTTTTTAAAGATTTTATTTATTTGAGAGAGCAAGAAAGAGTGAGAGAGAGCCAGAGAGAGAGAGAGTGCACAAGCGTGGGGTGGGGTGAGAAGGCAGAGGGAGAAGCAGACTCCCCACTGAGCAGGGAACCCAATGTGGGGCTGGTTCCCAAGATCCTGGAATCAGGACCTGAACTGAAAGCAGATGCTTAACCGACTGAGCCACCCAGGTGGCCCCTGATCCAGGATTTTAGATTCTAGTTCAGTATATAATTTTATATAAGTATAAAATCCAATTTTTATACTTAACAGCAAAAATACATATCAGTAATAGATTATATCCTTGACACAGGGGAAAACAAAAGGGAAATGTAAAAGAAAAACATTAAATAGATTAAAAATAGACCTTGTGTTGATACTTGCATCTTTCATTTTAAATAATTAATTGGGGAAAAAATGAGATAAACAGCCTATTGAAATTAATAGTCTAAATAAAAGCTTAGAGACTGACATTTTAGTTTTTCCTTCTGTGAAATATTTCCTGCTTTGTTTGGACCCAGCTTTCTCTTTACAAATTATTTGAAATAAAGGATGTTTCTAATTTATTCAAATTAAAAGAATTTGGTGCTTTCTTTCTAGCAAGAGTACCCTCATTATGGGTAAATACCATGTGCTCTCCAACATCACACCAGTGGGTTAATACAAGAACATTCATTAATTTACATAATTTACATAGTGGTAGCCTCATAATTATAGGATCATGTTTCATTTACAAGCTACATGAATGACTCCAATTTCCTACTAAAAAAAAAAAATCTATAGGTTACCTGAAAATTCAGTTTCTTGCAATATGTAAGCTTTATAATTTGCGGTCATGACCTGCTTCACAATTAAAGGTAGCATTTCCAGGAAATTATTTCCACAGTTTAACATTTCAGGAAATTTCTTCCCTAACACCAAATAAAAGGTCTTATTTTTTTTAAAGAGTTTGTGAGTATTCACTAACTTTGTTTTTCCTACTTATTCTAGAAAGAGTAAATAGCAAGAATAAAATTTTTGATAAGTATATATTCACAAAGTTATTTCCCCTAAGCAGTTCTCCTAAGACGCTATTGTGACCAATTAATTTTGAATAAGACTAAATTAAAATTACTTTAGGTAGAATCATACAAGGTACAGTGTTAGGAGGGACGTATGATTTTATTTCATATTTCTTTTGGCCACAGAATGTCTACATGCTATGGAATCAGAAAACAAACTTAGTTTTATTCTCTTAATAGGTTTCTGCACAAACCTATTGCTCTTATAGGTAGGTCATTGTCAAGTATTTGTGTGAGAGAGTGTGTGTGTGTGTGTGTATGTGTGTTTGCATGTATGCACATAAAGAGGGTGAAGAGATGTTCCTGACATGGATAGTAACTATAGATATTGGGAAAGTCACACAAAAAAAATAAACCATTTAAAAACATGGTTTATATAAAAGCAATGTTCCATTTTATGTTTAATGCTTCCATTCCTGTGTAATTTCCATACAGAAAATGATTGGACATGTTACACATGTGTCAGTTCGATTTATATAAATTTCATTTGATTATATTATCAATCTGTTCATATGGTCATGTATAGACCATTTTTTATAGGTTACTGCCCTTGTAGGAAGGCCATCTGCTCTCAGGTCTTAAATAGAGGAAACAATAGTTTTATGGTCAGAAAAAAGGTATTCTACAAAGGAAAAGAGGAATACAGAAAACAGTAAAATTCAAACACAAGTGAGGATGGTAATTCTATCTTAGAAAGTAGTCTAAGTAAAACCAAATTTTATTCTTTTAAAATTCTGATTTCAACAAGTATGATCCCAGCTAATCTATGAGAAATTATATAATGGTTATGATATCAATAAAAACTTAAGAGCTTCACAAAAGAAAGCCTGATGTTAATTTTTCTCAAAATGTTGGATTTTTTTGATAGAACTGTACTGTGTACATAAACAACTGAATTCATTTCAATCAAATTTTTAGGAGGTATCTATGGTAATAAGAGGGCTTTATTAATCCTGCAATTATGTAATACAGGTAAAAATTTGTTCAATTTATTTTTTTATTTATTCAACATACATGTTTTGCACCTCATTAGTATTAGGCACTGTAACTGCTAAGGATACAATGGAGAATCAGACATAGAAGATCCCTGCTCTCAAGGACTTTTTATTCCAGTATTACAGAATTTATAAATGCCCTTTGGGATAAACAAAGAAAATGCTTCAAGAATTCAGAAATGGAAGAGATGGTCCTTGCTTGCCATATGGACAAGAGAGCTTCACAAACAGGAGTTTCATAATATTTACCTATATATTATCTGCTGTACTCTGATTTTTTTAATCTTTTCCTCTTTTATTTTTTTAAATATTACTTATACTTCCTGAAATTCATTTAACAACCCTCTGATTGCAAGTCCCATTTACAAAGCTTGGCATGTCATGGCTGTGGTAATAAGGGGCTGAAGTCGTTTGGAGGACACAGTCATTGGAAGACTGGGGTCAAGGAACTGTTAGACCAGGAAATGAAATGTACATCCAGGTGGAGATGAAATCCAACAAAAATTATGACAAAAACTTGTGTAAAAGATTGGGATCTCAAGCATTTCATGGATTCTGTGAGAATCTTGAAATTTAACCCAATCAAAAGATGAAGCTTTAAAAACTAACTTAAGGTATATACCAGACTAAAGCAAACAGGTGGTATAGAACAAATTACGCTGTGTGTACTACTGATTCACAGAATACTTTATTCTGAACATATTATAAGCACTCTGTAGGTAAAAACAAAAACGAACTATTACTTATACTTTTTTCCCTAATCCCTCAAGGTACCCAGCACACTGCTAAATCCCTCAACTATCTCAAAAGCTAAAGAAACTTATTTGAAGAACATCAAAGTCCTGTATAAAAAAGAAACTCTTAGGGTGCCTGGGTGGCTCAGATGGTTGGGTGTCTGCCTTTGGCTCAGGTCATGATCAAAGTTCCGCATCGGGCTCCCTGTTCCTTGGGAGCCTGCTTCTCCCTCTGCCCCCCCCTCTCTCTCTCTCATGAATAAATAAAATCTTTAAAAAAAAAAAAAAGAAACTCTTACTCTTATAAAGTCTATCTACTTTAACCTGCGGTATGTGTCACATCTCTAAAAAGAGAGAGGCTCTAGATACATCCCCTTTAAGGTGTCAAAGATATGCATCTTCTCTTGCTCCTACTCATCATAGAATCAAAATGTTATGGTAAAATAAAACAAGCACAAAAAGCAGAGTCATAAATATTTCCCATCATTTACCATTACAAATACAAGACTATCAAGAGACAAAACACTAGAAGAATTTCACATGACTATAGGAATAATATATCAATACACAAAGTTTCTTACACTTCAGTAATTACCAATTATAAATACAATAAAACAAATGCCATTTGCAATATCTATGTCTATCCTTTCTATCTAGAGTTTTTAGCAATTAACCAAATAAAGATTGCTTTGGGCTGTATGGGAAAAAAAATCCAAACTGATAAAGAAGATAAATGAACCAAAAAAAAGGGTCAGCTATACCCTCTCTCCACAGTGGGAATGACTTAACACGGCAAGGATATAAATTCTCTCCAAATTACTTAATAAAATTAAATCCAATTCCAATTAAATTACATTTATAGGCTAGGGAAGAAATAAAACAATTGTAAGATCTTCATGAAACAAAGTTTAATACAAGGATAATTTTTCAAAGAACAAAAGGGAATATTTTCCTTATTACATATTAAGTCATATATCAAATCCTTGGAATTTAAAAGTGCACAGTTCTAGAATAATAGATTAAAAAAACAAGGAGACCTAGTTGAAAATATAGAAACAGAAGCATCTATATGGGAACTTAGCATGTATCAATCTGGAAGAATAAGTTATTTAGGAAATATTGTTGGGAAAATTAGCTCAATATACAGAAAAATAAATAGATTCCTACCACATATCATATTCAAAAATTAGGATAAAGTAGACTGAAGACATGAATGGAAAGGAAAAAAAACTCCTAAAACTTACTAAAAGAAAACATAGATCTGTGAACTCAGGAATGAAAAGAGATCTTAAAACACATTCATAAAACACAAGTCATTAAGGAAACAGTTAATAAACTCATGAAAATTTAAGATATCAGTCCAATAAAGAAAATCATTCAAAGTTATCAAGCAAGTAGCAGGCTTAATTAAGGTATCTGCAACCTTCAAAATCAACTAGGTTTCATGTCTGGAATTTACAGAAAATTAGAGAACACAAAGAATGGGGGATAACAATATGAACCACACAATTCAGAGAGGGGCAATCCTAAGGTCAATAAATATACATAGAGGTATCTAACCTCACCAGCAACTAGGGATATGCAAGTTAAAATACTGAAATTCTCCTCTAAAGTTACCTGGTTTGGAAAAAATTATGAAGTCAGATAATATCAAGCACTGTTTGGAATGAGAGGAAATGAGAATCTTTTAACTGGGAATATAATTTTGCATAGCCATTTTTTAGAGCAACCTGGAATTATTTAGAGAAAATGGGATAGCAGTATAGTATTAACTGGAGTAATGTAATGTAAACAAGATGTAAACAAGAAAGCCCAAATGTCAGTTATTTAACATAGTAAAACTGTCTTCCTATGACTGCCCACTGCCAGTCGTCCTGTCAGATGGTTCTCCCATAAACTGTTTTGGGAACCCAGTTTCTTTTCATGATGTTGCTCTGCCCTCTTAACTACATGGCTCCTAAGGTTTTCCAGGAACTCCTTGCCATTTGAACCTGGAAGCATAGGGAGGGAGGCTCAAGAGAGGGCTTGAGGGGCCAGGCCTGGTAGTAATTCACATTACTTGCACTCCCATACTGGCTTAGACTGAGTCATATATAACCATTCCTAAATCTAAGGGAATATGGGAAAGACAATCATGCTGTGGGCCTAGGAAGAGAAGGAAATAGTCTGAGGAATACCGATAGTGTCTGATAAATACATCTATGATCAATGCTACTCTGAGTTTATATATCCCCAGAAGAAGTACAGCAAGACATAGAGAGATACAAATATAGGCTGTCCATTGATGTGTCATCTGTGATGACAAAAGTGAAGATAAATTTGGGTGTTCATCAATGGGGGATGGATAAATGAAATAGTCCTATGGATATTATGGAATATTATGCAGTGATCAGAGAAGATGACCTAGATTTACAAATAACAACATGTATAAATATGAAAAAACATTGTGCTAGAAATCTTGTCTATTTTTGCTCGTTATGTATTTGTGCCAATTTTGAAAACCAATAAAACAGTACTATATATTTGTCACAAATATATGAATATATTAATAACTGGAAGGTGAAGAGAAAGAATATTATCAAAACACAGGTGTGATAACTATTAAGGAATGAGCTTGGGAATAAGTAAAAATGCTAAAATAGAAAAAAAGGATATACACACTGCTGATGACCATGTGCCATGAATTTTGAAATGTCATCAATTCAATTTTATTCATCTGAACTCTTCCCCAAAACAAAACATCCAGACCCAAAGCAACCTGACCTGCATACAACCATACACAGATGATATCATAAGAAGCAAACTGTTTGGGGATTACAAAATGCTGAACTACCTCCAACTCACTACAGGTTCAACATTTCACATTCAGGAAAAGATACTGATTCACTACCCTGTGTATAAAATGGTCCTTATCCTCACAAAATTTACAGATGAAGGGGTGAGGTGGTCGGGCTAGAGTGGCAGACCTTAAGTAATCACACAAATTGTGATAAAAGCTTAAATGAAGAGAAAGACTTATAACAAACAGACCCAACTTAATTGGGGCAAGTGGAGTCACTGGAATGCAGTCTACATTTCTGAGAACTGAATATATAAGTGAGACTTGATGGTAAAATCAGAGTTAATCAGAAAAGTTAAGAAAGAACATTCAAGAAGGTGGGAGAGCTGCATTGGGGAAAAAAAACCCCAAGGGTGCCTGGGTGGCTCAGTTGGTTGGGCGACTGACTGCCTTCGGCTCAGGTCATGATCCTGGAGTCCCGGGATCGAGTCCCACATCAGGCTTCCTGCTCAGCAAGGAGTCTGCTTCTCCCTCTGACCTTCTTCCCTCTCGTGATTTCTATCTCTCATTCTCTCTCTCTCTCAAATAAATAAATAAAATCTTTAAAAAAAAAAAAACCCAAAACGTGAAATATTTGAGAAATTAAACAACAGCAAATCTGGCTGGAACAGAATGAGCCAGAAGGGGATTGCCTCAAGATTGGAAAGAAGGCTGGCACTCAATGGTTGGGTTTTATCACACATGTTAAAACTTTAAATTTTATTCTCAACTGCATCAGAAAGCCATTTTGTGATCCAATTTTTATAAGCTTACTCTATGTTTAAAAAAATGCTTAACCATGTTCCTGAAAACATAAAAATATGTTCATTATAGTGTTTGTAAATGTGAAAAATGGAAAATGAAGTCTAAATATTTATCAATAGAATAGTAATCAAATGAATAAATGAATGAATAAATGAATACTATTTTAAAATTTTTAAAAGAATGAGGCAAATAAAACCAGATCAAAACAATGGATTGATGAATACACAAATGTTAAGTAACATGTAAGCCTGCATGTGTGCAGGTGTCTTCACTTAAGACATACTTTAATGAAGTACCTATGGAAGGAAAAGGGCAGTCAGATGGAGAGTAAAGGACTTTCATAACATGTACTTCTTAAACCACTTGTAAAATTCATATGTTACCTGGTTAGTAATAAAAATAGAAACAGAAGAGTTTTAAACAGAAAATAAGTTGAAAAAATTAAAATTCTTGGAATTTTAACAAGCAAGCAAAAATGCTTTTTGGCTTATGTAATAGGCACAGGATGATTGTTGTTCAAACAAATGGACAGATTTTTAGATATATCTTGGAAATTGAATTGACCAAAAGAACCATTAGAACCAACAGATGGATTAGTTGTACCAATGTCAAGAATGACAGTGATTTTCCAGGAATTAAAACATAGTGGGTAGAAATACCATGGAATAAGATTGTGGAGATACTGGAGAACAAATTTAGAAGACAAAGATCAAGTATTCGTTTATGTATCTGTTAAGTTTAAGATGCCTGTTTATCCATCCCAGAGGGGCCATCAAGGAGGCAACTAAAATGGTCGGCAGAGCGGCGTGCTCAGGTGTTAAGAAAATAAGGAAGACTGGATTTTGAATGCCCCTAACCTATATAGTCCACCAAGTACATAATTTTGCTGTTATTCAACCCAGGAATTTTTATCACTATTATTTTATCAATATGTCAATGCCAGTGTCAATGCGAATAGTGTTTCCTCTCCTGTATTTAGAAGTGTGTATATGTGCATATGCGTATGTAACCATCTGGAAAATCCCCTAGCTTAACGCTAGAAAACTTCTGCCTATAAATATCGTAGTGTTCACTTGAAGAATGCCAACATGAACAGCCAAAAACTTCAAGAAAAAAATAAGTTGAAATATATAAGCCAACACTTGTGGTACGTTCCTATTATTTATATGTGGGGAACATAATCCTTGAAGATTTTCCTTTCTGTATGACCATCTAGAGCAGTGGTTCCCGTTGTGTGCAGCATTGGCACCAGCTGGAGATTTATTTAAGATGCAAATTTTTGAACCTCATCCCAGGTCCACTGAATCAAAAATCTGGAAGGGGGGCCCTGCAATCTGTATTCTAACAAGCCCCCCCCACATAAATCTGATTAATATATCCTCAGGTTTGAGAATCACTGGTTTGGAAAAAATATCTGTACCTTGTTTGCATAGAGCACTGAGAATATTTAAGAATAGTTTGAAGATAAAGTTACAGAGGGATGGGTTAGTGAGAAAATAAAAACAAAGAAGCTATTCAAGTTTAGTTAAAAGTTAAACTTCCATTCTGTACATGAATTTTGATTGGCACTGACACTGACCTTTTGGAAGTGTGAAGCTCCTGGCACAAATGCTTTTAATCTAGTACAGATTTTTGACCTCATCATTGACAGAAGGTTGGCATTTCTGAATCACAAAGACAGGACTATCTGACCTTTCTGCATTACAACGATTGTCATGATTGGCAGGCCTTGGCCTCTCTTTTGAAGAGATGTGGCACTTGGCACCCTCCAATCATATCAAGAACCTTCATCCTGTCTTCTATAGCCTGAGCATGACAGATTGCCCCATCTTGTGGTGTCCCGAGATCCTGCTGTTTCAGTGAGTCTATGGATGACTAGCAGCTTCCTGATGACAGACAGGGAATAGGTCGGCAGATGCCATTCTGACATCCCTATACCTTTGCACTGACACTGCTTCGACAGCCAAGACCTTTTCTTGAATGGTAGTGAGCGCTGATTTCAACTTAACAAGGGGATAACTTTAAAATCCCTCATCTAGACTGCATTTCCACATGGGATCCTGCTGGGAAAATAAGACAGGAGGCAACGCAGGAGCTAGTACCTTCATGACTGGTCAAAATCCAAGTATCTCAAAGGCAACATTTTCCATCAAACCCATACCACCAGCTTTAAAAAAGTCATCATCATCGCTTCCCCAGCCAAGCACATTGCAAGGCATCAGAGGAAAGGACACACAAAAGGTTCAGATTCACCCTGAGGGTGCTTAGGATCAGTTTGGCAGAAAGAGATACAGCAGTTCACATCCAGAATGGCAGCGTCTGCTCAGCTTCAGCTTGTTGGTGTCTCATGGGAGTGACTAAACTCTCCATTTTATAAAAATTTGAAATTTGAGATTTGATATGGTAGCAACCCACTCCAAATTTTAACATTTAACTGATTTCAACTCTAAACCCCTCTGCAGACCTGTGTTATGTGGGGAAATCAGGACATGCTTGTGAGTTAGATGCAGCCTTCTGGCTTTTGACCACTTTGTTCTCCTTGTTTCACCATCTAATGATGCCCTCTTGTGAAAGTCCCTCACCTCTGATTGCCAAAATAATCCAAACATTGATTTCTAATTGGAGCAATTATCAAGAGACAGAAAAGTAAAAATTAACTTTTGACTCCAGTTGAAGTATTTTTGTTTAAGGATCTTATCTGATGGGTTATGGGGCTCTTAAAATCCACTGAACTATCGCTCATTGAAAATATACCAAGTGGATCTATATATCCACACTGTTATTATGACGAGGACTTAACTCAAAGGCAACATCTCCCAAATCCAGGAGCACACATCCAATGTCAACCAAATACAAAATTACATAAACTCTCCATAACAAGGGAAAAAAATGATTACAGGTCTCAGCATTTAATTCTCTTAATTGCTAAAGGAGAAACAGTAGGGGAAAAGAGGGGGTGGGATTCAGAATACCACTGGCTTGATGGTGCTCAGATACAAATGGAATATTAGGAAGTGTATAAAACACGGAGGAGGAAAGCAAAGAAAAAGAAAAACAAAACAAATTGCTCCATTAAGAGTGGTTCATAATTTCTATGGCCCGTGTCAATGAAATCACTGTTTCTAGTGCCAAACCCAGGTATCAGTGGCTCCACACACAGCCACATCTGATAACACTACACATCATTAAGTCTATGGTTTGCATTTCCCAAAGATTCTGAAATGCAGAATGTTGAGCTGTGCACCCATTATTTAAAGCTACAAGAGGAAAGAAAGGCAGATATAATATTCTAATAGTTACAAATCTCACCCCTTATGAGTGGTCAATTACAGTCTTATTTCATTCGAGCATTCTCCCCTTTAAATTTTCAGCAAAATCACAATTACCATTTTCAACCATGAATTTAAACTCCAAATACTTCATTCCTCAACTATTGAAGGTTTTCACCAACTGCCTCCATAATTTTTCTATTCATCAGTTCTTCCTGTAGATATTGTTCCCAACTTCAAATTGCCATAATCCCACCATTATCATTTTTCATTTCTGCTCTAAACTTTGAATGGCTTTGTTATCCCACAGGATACCTGAGCTCTCTACAACTACCTTATTAACTTGTTGAACAAACATCAATATAGCATTTACTATGTGGCAGATATTGTTCTTAGCACTTCTCTTATTAGATTCTCTTGACAACACTATAAAGGGAGCTGTTTTTATCATCATTTTAAGAGTGAACAAACAGAAGCAGAGTGAGCCTGAATACCTTGCCCAGAGTTAAGACAGAGGTCTGTGACAATGGCTGGCATTAAACATAGGAAGTCTGGCTCTAGAGATCAGGCATCCATCCTCCCAGCTTTTCTTCCATGGTAGCCAAATTCCTTGATCATGCTCACCCATTATAAGTTCTAATTTGGGTGCTATAAATTCCCTTTCCTTCTGTTTCCACATTCTTTTCATATCTCCTTCCTTAGATTCCTGTGAATACTTCCATTTTGTGTCAGGCATGGGAGAGTTTCTGCCAGAAAGAGGCCATCAGCAATAAAAAGCCATTATGGAACAATCTCTCTCTCCAAGAACCAAGTGAAATCCTATTCTCTCTAGTTTCAGACCAGGAGATAGTTTCATCTTCTCAAATTTATATTTCACCATAATATGATTTATCACTTGGTAACTATAAGTCAGGGTTCTCCAGAGAAATGGAACCAATCTGAAGTGTGTATCTATGTGCACGCATACACATGTACACATAAGTGAGAGACTGAAAGATTATAGGAATTGGCTCAGGCAGTTATAGAGGCTAAGAAGTCACCAAATCTGCCATTTGCAAACTGAAGAACCAGGAAGGCTGGTGATATTATTCAGCCCAAATTCAAAGGCCAGAGAACCAGGGGAGCTGATGGTGCAACTCCCAGCCAGAGGTCAAAGGCCTGAGAACCAGGCACTCGCTGAAATTAGTCCCAGAGTCTGAAGGCACATGAATCAGGAGCTGCTATGTCCAAAGACAGGAAAAGCTAGACATCTTACTCAAAAAAAGAAGTTTGCCCTTCCTTCCCCTTTTTATTGTATTCAAGACCCCAACAGATTGAATGATGTCTACCTACAGTGGTGAGGGCAGATCTCTTTACCCAGTCTGCTGAGTCACATGCTAATCTCTTCTAGAAACATCCTCATAGAACACCCAGAAATAATGTTTTACCAGCTATGTGGGCATCCCTTAGGCCAGTCAAGTTGACATATAAAATTAACCATCACAATCAATTCTACAATTATGCTTGCAGGGGAATATTCTACTTCACTAGGGAAAACAAAACAAAACAAGACTACTTTAGGACAAGGACCAGTCTTTTTCTCATTTATTAAACACATATATTGGAGTCCCACACCTATGCATGTATCAAGCCCTTTTGTAGGTGCTCAGAAAAACCATGCTGAATAAAATAGTACCCGTTCTCATGTAGCCTACATGACCAGCAGCTCATCTTTTCCTCCAGTCCCTACTGCCAGGTCTTAAAAATAATACCATTTATAAACACCTGAAAACAGTGAAAGTGAGGAAAAAATTAAACAAAAAAGTGAGAAGGAAAGAAACAGAGGAGACCAATGATATTGCCAGCTACTTGAATATTAAAGGACACTGCACATTACTCATGCAGAAATCAAGGATTCCTTTGAAGTGATTTAATAGAATTTGTACCATTTTTTTTTTTTTACAGCCAGTTTATCAGGGTCCAGGAAGTTTTATATACAAAAGTGGGTGTGTAAGTGATATTCCCTTTTTAGAGACTTTCAGAAAATAAATCATTAAATCATTATGCACCACATCTAGGAATGTGGTTCCTGGTTTCACCTCCATTTAGGGAGAAATAAATTGGTTTACTGAATGAGTTGTTCAAGATTGAGCCTAGTTAATGACAAGGCTCTAAAAGGAATGTAGGACTTCTGCCTGGAATTAAGTTCCTGGTCTAAACACTTGGGAACTTTTTGCTTATAAAATGAAATTATGGCCATTTCCAATCCTAAATAATTTGGGCAAATAGACTTTACATGTGATATTTATGACTCATGTACCCTATTCTGTAAAACTTCCCCCAAAGACTCATTAAATCTGTTTTATGTGAAATTTTCCCAGCCTTGCACTTTCATTAACTGGAAGGAAGAGAATAAAGCCCTACTTACAATGCCACCAGATCCATGCCAAGACTCTTATTTGATGGATGTCTTCCCAATAAATTATATATATATTGTAAACAAGGAGTATGTCCCAATCCAAGGTTTTCATTAATTTTTCATTAATGAAATGCACCACTTAGCTTGTTTGACATTTAAGTGAGTCACATAAATTTAAACTAGAGGTCACCATAAAGAAAGCATTTGCAAGTGTCACTGAAGGAATAAACTAGCAGCTGTTCCACCTCTTAACTCAAATCCTGCCCCAAACCATGTTTAATTTTACCACCAACAGATTAATAAAAAATGTAACAAGTAAATTATATTATAATTAGCTGCTAATGACTGATTTGAAATTTAGTGCTTGCCACCATTATTAAAAAATGTTGTGTGTTTTTAGTAGTTTCTACTTCATTTTTGGTTCCCTAACAGACAACTTAGATATCAGGTGTACGGCAGTCATCTTAGTTCTGCAGGATTTAAGTGCTGTGTATTTAAGTCCCTCCCCCATATACAGAGCTTCTACCATGTGTTTCAGGGTTCCAAAAAAAGAACTCCGAATTAAGGCAATACAGCAGGAAAATACTCTCAAGCCATAGTTAAAAAAAAAACAGTCTAACAGGTGATCCAAATACCTATAGAATCTGAAAAGCCCAAAGTTTTCATAACGAGAATTCCTAGCAATGAGAAAAATAACTACACTTTAAAATATAAGGATTTGAAAAAGAACCGTCTTTCCCTTGACTCCTGATGCACTTAGAAATCAGGCTCACTCAAAATATATCAGTTCTAGAGCAACACATGTAATTCTAGACTCTTCTCAGTGATGCAAATGTAGCTGCCTATGTATTTCTCACTTGCTCAGAATTGGCTTAGGATGCAGGTAGAGCTGAGTTTACAGAAGTTTTATCTACAGAGTTCTCTGAGGCTGGACAAGGTAGAGGCCAAGTGAGAAAATCATTTTTTTTTCTAAGATATACATTGACTGTGTAAAATAAAAGCGAAACCAACAAAGGATATCACTGTGGTCTCTCTCCATGTTGGTCAGGTGGGGGACCTTTATAATTACACAAACTTTTATTATGTTGTGCCTGATACCATGTTAGGCATAGAAAATACAAGGGAGTATAAGAAGTGTGCTTAACTTCAAGGAGTTCATTTTAGTGGTGGACACAAGCAATCAGGTAGTACAGTAATAAAGGCAAGAACAGAGTATTCTTAGACTGTTTCCTCAAACAATAAGATGAAACTGAATCAATCCCCTTTGTAAAGTACATGTTGGCTGCTACCCTCAACAGGTTCTGAGATTTACTTCATTTCATCAAACATAAGATATACCAAACACTGTTCCCATATACAGTAGCATGTTTCTGCATGAAAAATTTAGTAACAAATGAAGGAAATAAAGAATCATTCATTCTAAAAGGAGCTATGGTGAGCGCTGTGAATTGTGTAAGACTGTTGAATCACAGACCTGTACCTCTGAAACAAATAATACATGGTATGTTAAAAAAGAAAGAAGAAGAAGAAAGAAGAAGAAAGAAGAAGAAAGAAGAAGAAGAAGAAGAAGAAGAAAGAAGAAGAAAGAAGAAAGAAGAAAGAAGAAAGAAGAAAGAAGAAGAAGAAGAAGAAGAAGAAGAAGAAGAAGAAGAAGAAGAAGAAGAAGATAGCAGCAGGGGAAGAATGAAGGGGGGGAAATTGGAGGGGGAGATGAACCATGAGAGACCATGGAGTCTGAGAAACAAACTGAGGGTTCTAGAGGGGAGGTGGGTGGGGGGATGGGTTAGCCTGGTGATGGGTATTAAAGAGGGCACGTATTGAATGGAGCACTGGGTGTTACACACAAACAAGGAATCACGGAACACTACATCAAAAACTAATGATGTGATGTATGGTGATTAACATAACATAGTAAAATAAAATAAAAAAAGGAGAACTATCCCTCTTGCAATTCTGTTGGAAGCACCATGATTAAGCTATGGTGATTTCCTTTTGGAAGTACTCTAGCCATCAATTTTCCGTCCCCAAGTATGTTTGTTTTCTGGTGATCCTCTTGGGATTATCTTTATTTCCTTCCTGCTTTTGATCTGTCACCATTCAGTTTTTTTTGCCTAGAGATGATGCCCCCACACCCACCAGCTGTGCTGCAGCACTGCTTCTAAGAGATTACCATTCCTCCAGACTCTCCTTTCCCTGCTGTTCCTCAAAAGAAGAACACAAAAGATTTGTTCTTAGAGGACCCCTGCTCAGCATTTAGTGAAGTTGGCTAAATGACAAGTCTGCCTCAGAGCAATGTCAATGTGAGAAGAAAACAGTGCAAACCAAATCTGTACCGATGAACCTCACTTAATAAAAAAAAAATGGCAGGAAGGAATTAAATACAGAACTTAGAGCTGGACTTATTAAGAACTCTAACTATTCCCCAAATATCTTTGCATCCTCTATTAGCCTCACTCATACAGCTATTCTGATGCCTCTTTCCAAAAATCAACATCTAGGCTGTGAGGCTTTTCAATCACCTCACACCTCACATCTTACTTAATAACTTATTATACAAATATACATTGTCTGTAAGTCCTCTCCTTTTCTGTTGGCCATGCCTTTGACACTGAATATCATAACATCCTCTATTTTTACATTCCTCAAGTTCACCAAGATGTATCCTGCTTCCAATCTCTAGCCCTTCATGAAGACAGCCTCCTAGAAAGCCCATTCCACCCCGTTACGCAAGACATGCAAGTAATGAGGTTGCAGGAAAGTAGCAAGTGGAAGAAATTTACATTTATCTAACTCACATATTATCATTTCAATTGGAGAACTAGAAGTGAAATGGGATCCATCCACTTTCCCCATAACTCTTATCTTCTGATTATAGGACTATTTAATTCACATAATTATTTTAAAAAATACATATATGAAATAAGCAGATTTACTTAAGTTCTTAGATTTTGATGACAGAAACCAGTAAATAGCAGCATAATAACTAAAGAAATTTAGTTTTCTAGCATCTTCAATAATTCTAAATATGAGTATATTGCAACTGGAAGATATCCTCACCCACTAATTTTAAACATCCCTCCAGAATTTATCAATGAAAATAAGAAAAAAAAATGGAAGGAGGATCAGCTAGAAGGTCATGAAAGTGAAGGCTTATCATTGGTGCAATAGTAGTATTTTCTCCATGTGGCTTCTGGACAATGATAAATAAAACGAGAAGATGTAAATTAGTGTTAAAGTCTAAGTGATTTGTTACACAAATATTCCACCCAATAAGGGACATCACTTCTAATTACAACCACACAAGGACCTCAAAATTGTGAGGCAAAATAAAATGCTTAAAGGACCAGTTTGGGGGTTGATACATTACAAAGCAATAAATGGATACAACCCCTAACAAAGAACTAAGGAGTCAGAAATGACACAATAGAAGAATAGAAGTAATAAAATGAAAAAACTGAACAGAAGAAGAGGAGGACAATTTTTTTAACTTATTTTTGGTTTGCAAAATTCAATTCCATAGATTTGAATGCATTCATTTCTGGTTCTAATTCATTTCTCTAATACTATTTTTAGTTACATACATTATGTGTAAACCACTCTTGATGTGATGAAGAATGAGGGACTCCACCTCACCCCAAAAGTCTTCTCTTGTTACTCCAATAGTTTATCAAATTCCTATCATTACAGAAACCAAGACTACGCAGAGATGATTAACTGGACAAGTAAATTGTTTGTCTAGCTCATTTGTACAAAGAAGTTCAAATGCCAAACTTTTCCCTAATGTTAGTTGTTTTGTCAAAAGGCCTTCAGATTCGTTACAGTTAAAAAACGTGAAATTAAAAGGAATTTCTTTTATAAACCAGTTAAACTTAGAAATTAGATTTTTCATCCACACCATGAAAAATAACTTTCTACTTCCTATATGGCCATCTGATTGCCCATCTTGGATAACCTATGTAGACTTATATCCTCATTTTCAATGAAAGATGAATTCCTATCTAGCTCCTCATCCAATAAAAGGGGAGAGACATTTCATATTCTATCACCCATATACTAAAAACATCTTAATTCCTAACTACGCATTGGACCCATTCTTTATCCTTGCCTTCATAATCTTCCCTAGGCCCTCATTATCTTTCCACTGCTTCATTTAATTGCCTCTTCAAAGCTTGTTCTCAGCCTATTCACAGCCATCCACTCTGCTACCAATATAGGGTTCTTCTAAAATACAAACATGACCTTCTCATTCCCCCACTTTAAAGTATTCAATGACTTCCAAAAAGCTATAGGATAAATACAAAGCTACTTAACGTTATCCTTCAGACATTATCTGGTCTTCTACCTTATCTCTAGTTATAATATATACATGTACTTAATGTTCAAGATACACTAAATAGCTTGGAATCATCCAAATTTCCATACATTCTATACCCCTAACAGAATACCAATTCCTCTTCTTGCTCTCAATTCTCATTTATCTCACAAACTCTCATTTTTCCCCAAACTATGGCAGATCATTTTCCTGTGAAGCTCTCCCTACCACTCCAGAACAGAACCAATCACTTATTCCATTGTACTATGTTTTTTTTTTATATTCATCTACTACTGTCAATTCCAGATTCAATATAGATAATTGTAGTGATACTTGCCAGACAGCATTTTGAAAACCATGAGTTGACCCCATTAGTGAATCACAAATTAGGAATAAGAATGTGTAGGGTAAGGTAGGCTAGTAAGAAAATTTAGTTTATCATGTGTAGTAAGGCTAGGACTATTCCCAAATTCTTCTCTCAGTAGGGAGCATGCACATACATGTACACACACTATGTCACATGCTGGAAAGTAATGTATAAAGGACTTCTTACTGAAGGCCATAGTTAAAAACATTCTGAAAATAACTAGACTATGAGCACACTGGAAATGGAGGCCAAGTTTATAATAATTAAAATTGTAACAGTGTTGTCAGCTCAGGAGTATCTACTTGGAATCAGCTCCTGGTCTTTCTGTTCTAAATATGTTAGTGTCTTTACCAACATGCTGCTACATAGATACTATCATCTCCATTTTACAAATAATGATAGTTTTTTTTATCTATTATTGTGGGTTTACAAATTCAGTTCCTTTGATTTGGATGCATAACATTCCTATTCTCTCCCACTTCTTTGATAAGTGCATTAGTATATCTTTTCTAGTCACATGTATCATCTGCAAGCCATTTTTCATGTGTTAGAGACCAAAGGACTATCCAAGGAGGAGCAGTAATATTGGAAGTAACACCAAGTCTATTTAACCCCCAAATCTATACCCTTTCTCCTAACCTACACTACTCTACTCTAGCTCTACTTACCTAATCCTAGAAGATTCCTAGAACCGGACACTTAAGGGCTTGTAAAACTATCATGACAGAGTTTTAATGTAATTTCACTGAGCTAACTGAATGAGTAGAAGTCATTTAAACACATTTCTTGCCCTCCAAAACGTCCATACCAATAAAAAGATGGTGATAGAAATCTGTATAAAAATATGCATTATGACCTAATTATAGAAAATAACCTATTTGCAGAGAACCATACAGAGAACCACATAGGAGCACTCAAAACCCTTAAAAGTGCTAGCTTTAGTTACTAATAAGCATTACAAACAAAGCCCTGTCAAATTGGAAAGCAACCCATGGTCTTTCTTTACTTTTCTAACTCATTAATACCAAGCACAGGGAAACTTCCAAATACATTTTCATGTTTTGTTTAACATTCTTATCTCAAGCGTAGGTAATTTCAAGTTTGTTTTGGTAATAGAGCTTTTTAAACGTATGTTGACATGTCAGTTGGTTGTGAATATCTTTACTTTTCCAAATGTGGAGTCATTTCTCTGATACTATGTCAGTCTAACTACTGCTACAAATGAATGGACTTGCTCTTACTTTATTATGTTAATACATAGGTATATAAAGGAATAGCCATGACTACTAAAATATAAATGTAGGTAAAAAATATGGTCTCCCCAGAGTGAAGGCACCAACAGAGAGAGAATCACCCTTCTAATTCAGACTTGAGGAAGAGGACCCAATCTTGTACCGTTGGAGATGGTAGCTGTTAGAATCAGGTCACCCCATCTGGCTTCCCATTGCAGCTCTGTCCCTCCATCTCCAGTAGCTACATGACTGTCTTACTCAATCACTTGTGTCTTCAGTTTCCTCATCTGTAAGGTAGAGATATTCATCGAATCCCCTAGGATCATGTTGAGGATTAAAGAAACTGGGACAAAATTGTAAGAGACCCGGCACTTATAAAAACTCAATAAGTGACATCTATTGTTAAGATTTGATGATGTGGTGACTGGGAAAGTGGTTCGGATTTTATTTTCAGAAGGATTTGATGACAAACTCTAAGCAGAGGTCTAAGAACTCTGTTCAGCACTTTATTCTCAGCACCCAGCAGAATGTCTGGCATATAGCAAGTTGAATAAAA
Organism: Zalophus californianus; assembly: GCF_009762305.2. Lineage (NCBI taxonomy): Eukaryota > Metazoa > Chordata > Mammalia > Carnivora > Otariidae > Zalophus > Zalophus californianus. The sequence goes on from NC_045600.1 coordinate 20,351,518, forward strand.
GGTTTGGCATGAACGAATGGGGAACAAGAAAACAGTACAGCAAAGCTGATTGCTGCTCCTAAGGACTCAGTTATTTGGAGGGAGTAACAGCTGCCCCCTAATACCAGGTCCTGCTCCCCATCCATCTCAACTCCCAAGCAATATGTGAAAGTGAGATGCCACTTGTCCCAGCAGTGATGCCAATGAGCTTGACTTCAGTGGAGGAGAAAGTGGCAGTGAAGGGGTGGAAATGAATACAGAGTTTTTCAAGTGCCTGAATTCTTTTCTAGCCTCATATATATGACCACCCTCATGCTCCCACTCCCCCTACTACAACTCTGTCCCTAGTCTTTTTTTTTCCTTCCTCAAGTTTCTAGTATAGGATTCTAATGATTTTAAAGGGAAAACCACATAAAAATGTTACTATTCAATGTCAGAAAATGAGAACATGACTACTCTTTTGTGTTACCTAAGAAGGAAGGCTAACACAATGGGAGGACATGTTCACCTGCTCCCCGGAACAAGCAATTTCATCTTGGAGAATTTGACAGAGAAATGGATGAACACCAGGCCAATGTATGAGATCTCAAGGCAATGAGAGAACCAGGTTTCCTTCTGGGATCTAATGCCAGAATGTGGTCTTCTTATCACTGGTATGGTCTCTGTTACCCAGTTCTCTGGGCTAGTATAGCCTGGAAAAAATATATGCTTCTGTGTATACATTACACAGAAATATAAAGCTAAAACATGTATATGCAGAGGTATAATAAATTTCAATAAAAATGTACAAAGCAAGACTCCAAGAGTCACTCCCACACTTAGAACAAAAATAAGCTAGACACGATAAATTTAGCCCAGGAGAGCCAAAATGCAATGTTTACTTATCGGAGGCAAACATAGCAGGCACCGGAAAGAAAAATCAACTAGAATAGTTAATAGTGACAGCCACAGATATGGAGAGAATGTGCACGTTCCTTAACTTTTTCCCTTAGACACTACTAGGCAGTCACGAAAATCTTTGGCCAAAGTACTGAAAAACTATTCATTGTGCCAGCTAGAGTAAAGAACGGAGCAGGCCCAGCAGGGGAGACTAGAAACCCCACCTGGATCTTCTCCCCATCTCTTCTTTGGAACAAAAGCCTTAATCTGAGGGGAGAGGTATTAACAACACTGAAACCTCAGGCACTAATAAAGACATATTATAGCTAGGAGAAAGAAACAGTGAGACCACAGGGGCCAGGAATATAGGCTGGTCCAGAAAGTTAGAAACAGGGCAGGAGCTCAGAGAAGGAGCTTATATTCCAAAGACATAAGGTCACAGGGTCTACCAGAGATGGAGGTTTTATCTGAATAAAGAATACCTAACCCCAAGCTCCCGCCATCAGGCTAGCAAATGTCAAGTAACAGTAGAATACTGCTAGAAGAATTGTAGGACCATGGAGACATGGGCTCTCTGAGGGACAGCACAAAGATGAGACCTAAAGCAGAAGGTATAGCAGTCATGGAGTAAAATCCTCAGACAAAACAGCCCCTCCCTAAATACAAGATATCCTGGAGGAATTTGAAGCACATGGTAGATGACAGCAAAACCTGCACCAATCAATGTTAAGCACAGCCAAATTCAGGGCTAGATGAGCCTACATCTTGAAACTAAAGCCAGGAATAAAAAAATATTTATTTTTATCACCTGAGGAATAGTTGATAAGTATAATTGTACATACAGGCATACTTTGCTTTATTGTGCTTTGCAGATAATTGTGTTTTTACAAATTGAAGGTTTGTGGCAACCCTGTATGGATCAAGTCTATGGGTGCCATATTTTTCCAACAGCACTTGCTCACTTTGTGTCTTTCAGTTTGGTAATTCTCACAATATTTCAAACTTTTTCATTATTTGTTCTGGTGATCAGTGATTACAACTTGCTGAAAGCTCATAATATGGTTAGCATTTTTTAGCACAGTGTTTTTAAATTAAGGTATGTACCATTTCTTTTAGACATAATCCTATTGCACACTTAGACTACAGTATACTGTAAATATAACTTCTATGCACTAGGAAGCCAAAAAATTCATTTGACTTCCTTCATTGCACTATTTGCTTTATTGTGGTGGTCTGGAATGAAGCCTCCAATATCTCCAAGGTATGCCTGTATTTAAAGTATATATGATGATTTGATTTACATGTACATTGTGGAATGATTTTTATGTCACTCTACTAATCTATACAAATGTCCAGATTAACAGTCAAAAAAAAAAAAAAATCACACCGCCAAGGATCAGTAGGCTTGAATTCAAATATGGCACAGATGTTGGACTATCACAGTATTGAAAACAAAACAAAAAGACTAAATAAAAGGTACAAAATATGCAAGATACAATTTCAATAGAATTATAGAAACTGAGAAAGAATCAATTAAAATGATGGGATGAGGCAGGAACACAGCAACGATAAAAGGTGTCATCGGCAGCCTTGACACAGATGACAAAAGTATGAACTGGAAGATAGCTCAACAGAAATTTCCCAAAGTGGAACACAAAGAAACAGGGTGTGGGGAAACAGAGCATTCAGAAGATGTAATGATATCAAATAGTCTAACATGTATACATATGATTTGAATCCTGAATGGAGAAGAGAAAAACAAGGAAGAAATAGTTGTAAAGGCTAAGAAGTTTTCACAATTAAGGATATAACAAAATCAAGAAACACACACACAAAAAAACAAAAAAAAACAGAAAACAAAACAAAAAAAAAATCAAAGATAAATACCAAGAAAACACAACCAACTAGTGATCTCATATTCAAACTGTTGAAAATAAGAGACCAACCAATTCTTCAAAGTAGAAACACACACTTTACAGACAGTGTATGTAAGGATTACAAACAGACCTTTCAACAGAGACCATGTAAGCCAAAAGATAATAAAGTAATATTTTTATAGTACTGAAAGAAAGTGAAACCACCAGTCCAGAAATCTATAACTTTAAAAAATACATTTAAATGAAGAAACAAAAATTTTTCAGACAAACAAGCAGAACATTGATGGCTAGGAAACCTACACTAAAAGAAAATGTCCAAATGGAAAAGGAAGTTCTGTAGGAAGAAGGAATGTGGGAGTAGGCAGAAACTCAGATGTACAGAAAGATATAAAAGGCTCTAGAAATGAACTATCTACACATAGAGAAATCTTTCTTTCACCAACATCCCCTCAGGAACATAGGTAGTGCAAAAACTCCTCAATAAAATATCAGCATGTCAAACAAAATGTAAGAAGGATAATACATCACCAACTGAGATTTCGTTTCAAGGTTGATTCAACATCGGGGGCGGGGGTAAAAAGTCAATCCTTAGGCATCAGTAAAAAGCCATAGACGTTTACATCACAAATAGACCTTAAGAAACTTTTGATGTCCTTTAACTGGTAAACAGGTACGTAAACAATCATGGTATGGACTGCTATTCAAGAAACAAAAAAGAACCATCAATTCACAGAATATGGATGAATCCCAAATGTGTTTTGCTAAGTGAAAGACTACATATTGTATGGGATTTTGTCTGATGTTTTAGAGAAAGCAAAACTGTAGGGATAAAGTACAGATCAGTAGTTGCCAGAAACAGAGAATGCGGGATGGTGTCGGTTACAAAAAAGGCAGAAGTCTTTGTCACCAGAATTGTTCTCTGTCTTGACTGTAGTGGTAGATACACAAATCTATAAATTTATCAAAACCCTAAAGAATTTTATACCACAAAGTAAAATTTATTGAATTTTAAAAAAACATAAACCTGTATCTCGAAAATCCTAGAACTCCTTCATGGCTCTCAGAAATTACTACAAAAGATTTTTTATTATTATTATTATTATTAGAGAGCATATTTAAAGCAAATCCCAGATTATCATTTTGCCATAGCATATGATCATGGACAATAAAGGACATAATTGCTTAAAAATGTCATTTAAGAAAACAGAAGGAATTCTGGATCAGGATCTCTGTGCCACATTTAAGTGCAAACAAAATAAGCCTGTATTATTGAGTTTGAAATCAATCTTTTTAGTGAATTGTTTTGACTTTCCACTCTACCACATTTTGTGTTAGGTGGAAGTAAACTCTGAATAAATTCTGGGATTATGCAGACTTCACACTTTTATTGCTATGCCTTTACTTCAACTGCCAATTATTTTAGATAAATCTCAGGTAAGGTATATGTGAATTGATTATAGATGGGAAAAATATCCTAAAAATAGCACCAATGCTATTCCTGTTCTTTGTTGATCCTTGGTAAATCTTCATAATGCTGAACATAATGGCAATGAAACGAGGAGAAATTAAGTTTACAATAACTATATACAATTTTTAAAGCACTAGAATCAACTTCCATACTCTAACATGTAGTTAAAACTCTAGAGGTGTTTACTAGCACTGTGGGGGTAGGGGAAGAGAATTAGATATTCCATTAAAGCCATTATGCATGTTTCTATAATTACCACCACCATTATGGTAAAATAATAATCCTTCCCTCTCTATACACATGTGAAAGCAAACATGAGGATATATCCATGTAAAGGCAAACAGTCACAGTTTGCTTAGATTTTAATTACACTCTTTTATGAACTATGTGATTGGAATAATAAAAACATTAAAGTAGGGGAATGAGGAAGCATCTTTAGAACAATAAACAGTAGGAATTTAGAAATGCAATTACAAGTATTTTAAATACTGATAGATCTGAGGTTTCTACATCTAAATGTATCAGCGTGGACTCCATGAGAATGGGAATGTTCAAAGCTCTAGAATGAAGAATACTAATAAAAATCAAGGTTGTGAATATTTGAACTTCTATATTATAATTTAGTTACAACCACTGATACAAACATGATCATCTGTCTTGGCTCAGGCTGCTGTAACAGAATACCATAGACTGGGTGGTCAGGTGATTGATTAGTTTCCTCATGAGGGCTCTCTTTCTGGCTTGTAGAAAGTTTCTTGCTATGTCCTCACATAGTGGGGAGACAGGTCTGGTCTCTCATAACTCATATAAACTTATCTCCTGAAGACCCTACCCACCTCCAAATATCATCACATTGTCGGTTAGGGCTTTAAGAATTTTAGGGAGACATATTTAGTCCATAACACCATTGTATAAAGGACCATTCATCTAAATATATAGTAATGTATGTGGAGGCCTGCTATGGTAGTACAGGTGGGATGCCACTACCTATGACTGTAACACATACCGCTAGCCAGCAAGGGAAGAAAACTTACAGACGATTTCCACTCCATTTAGAAGATTAGAGTCAAAATGTACTATATATCTGCTTGTAGAAACAAACTCTTCCGTGAGATATGAAAGGCAGTCAGCTAAGAGTATTTTAATAGGATGAGGCCCTAGAACATAGACTTTAATAAAATTCAACTTCTTAATTAGGTCACATCAGTAAAAATACATGCAAATTTATGGGCTTTCAAAGAGTCTGGCAGTAAAACTCTAATCCATCATTTGTAGAAGCAACACAATTACGCACAGTGTACGTATTCATCTCAACCCCATCATTATACAATATTCATACAACCACAGGAAGACTTTGACTTTAGATAATAATGATGGTGATTTTGCTCTTTCAGGTAATTAAATGAAGGTGGAAAAACAGGAAAGGAATGTGAAGGGAACTTGAGTTAGAACAGCAACACCTTTGGCAAGATTGGGTATTAAATGCACATGCCTTGCTCAAGGGGCTCCTTTTTAAATAGTTTTTTTTTTCTTTCCTAAAAGTAGAAGAGGCATCTTGTAAGAATTTGTAGAATATTTTTGATATCTACATGTAAAAACACATTCCAAATTAAATATCTGTATACTTGTTTTTGACATGCATATATGCTCAGATAGTCATAAATGGGATCATATAATCCCTTATTTACCTCAAATTCTACCCTCACCCTCTTCATCCCTCCCTTCTACAGAAGGAAGAAACATACAAAGTCTTAGGGCTGATAGAGAAACAGAAAAAATGCCTGTGAAACTGGACCATAAAGATGTAGGGCAGAGTGGTATGAGGAGGAGTTCCTAGAAGTTGGCAGAGACTAGATTCTACAGGGCCGTAGGGACGATGGAAGGACTTTGTAAAAGTTCCGTTTGACGTTTGCCATGCCTAAAATATAGAGGAGAGAACGAAGACATAGTTTACGTTTTGAATGATAAGCCTAGCTGCTGGGTGGTTTATGCACTGTTGGTGTGAACAAGTGCAAATCAGAAATCAAGTTAGAAACTTCCTCCATCAGCAGACAGGGCTGGGGTTAGTATGGAAGCAGGGGTGTGAACAGAGTGGTTATGCACGGAAAGGTAAAGTTTATAGGACTTGCTAAAGAACTGAATGTCCCACCATTGTGTCTATTTACACCTTGGATCGGACTGCAATGCTGCTTCCAGAATCTCTGCCTACATATCCAGTCTACCTATTAGTGTCCAGCTCCAATTCCCTCTCCATGATGCCTCATCAGACCACCCCATTCCACAGCAATTTTCTTCAGAACTCATCCGCTCTTCCAGCATTATCCCCAACTGTTGATAAATCCCACCAGCCAAAGAACAAGAGCCAATGTAGAGTTCAATAAATTAACTTGCTGCAATAAGGGAGAACATTCCCAAAGAAACCATGAAGTACTTCACCAAATAAGACATAAAGACAGGACAGGATTTTGAAGGGTGGCGTTTATATCAAATTTAAGTGATGCAGTGTTTCGTGTGGAACAGAACAAAGCAGCCCTATGGGTAAACATTTAGGCTTAGGCTAAGAAGCAGGACTCAGGGTCCCATTCAAAGTACCAGCTAGGAAAATGTGGAATTTTCTGTCCAAAAGCCCTTTATCGGAGACTCTGAATATAGGTTGAAAGATCAAAGCTGCTGCTCTGTATCAAAGTGAGTCAAATAGGTGCTATCTTCCAGACAAGAATGGGATGTTCTGTCCTCACTGATAGGATTTGAAAGAGGAAAGTTTATGCTAGTTTAGGATTTTAGATGTTTAAGACTTATTTTTTTTATTATGTTATGTTAATCACCATACATTACATCATTAGTTTTTGATGTAGCGTTCCATGATTCATTGTTAAATAGAAGCTGTTTTGAGAGATTTACACTGTGTCCTATAGAACCCTGGTATTCAATGAGTGATTATTGGTTATCTTTTTCTGGAAGGGGATGTGGATTTTTTTCAAGATTTTAAAGTAGTAAACACATTTTAGTTTTACAAACTATGTTATAGGGTATTAAGAAATAGGGAGATATACTAGGAAGTGGTGTGCTCAATCACTGGAGACATGAACTTGTGAGGTTTATCCACAAGTTGCTAAGTAGTATGTATCATTGAACGTCTGTTTGTGTATTACCTGTTCCAGATGTGTCCCCCTGAAGAAAAAAAAAAAAAAAAGACCCTCAAATTTACAATATTCACATACTTTAGCAAACCTACTTCACAGACAAGGGTCCCACTATGAATTTACTTGAGCCAGAATCTCCAGACCTATAATCGCATATATAAAGTTTCCCAAAGGGGCACCTGGGTGGTTAAGTGTCAGGTGCTGGTTAGGTGTCCGCCTTCAGCTCAAGTCATGATCCCAGGGTCCTGGGATGGAGCCCCACATGGGACTCCCTGCTCAGTGGGGAGTCTGCCTCTCCCTCTCCCTCTATGTGCTCCTGCTCTCGCGCTCTCTCTCTCAAATAAGTAAATAAATCTTAAAAAATTTCCCAGAATTCCTGGTCTCTTTGGTGGTCATTGGTCTGTTATGTATATTAGTTTCATAGGGCTGCTGTAACATTACCGCAAACATGGCAGCTTAAACCAACAGAAGTCTATTGTCTCACAGTTCAAGAGATCAGAAGTCCAAACATCAGGTTGCCTGCAGGGCTGTGCTCCCTCCAGAGGCTCTAAGAGATTCTGTCCCTTGACTTTTCTACCTTCTAGTGGCGGCCGGCATTCCCTGACTTACTGCTGCCTCTGCCCTATCTTTACGTTTACCCCAACAACATCCTGTGTTCCCATTTCAAAATTCCCTCTGCCCCTCTAAGGAAACATAGGGTTGTATTTAGAGTCCAAGCTGATACTCCAGGATAAACTCTTCCTTGCCAGGTCCTTAATTTAACTCCTCTTTTGCCATATAAGATTTCCTCTTTGCTATTGCAGGTAATATTCAGAGGTTCTGGGGATTAGGATGTGGACATATCTTTGGGAAACCATGTAGCCTACCACATGTTTTCTTATAAATTAGAAGTGTAATCACTGAACTTCTTAAAGTTCATTGTAATGTTACTATTTCAATGGTAATTTGATCACGTTATCCTAATCAATTTTCCAAGAATATGCTCTGTCCACTATTTTAATTAAAGGATATATTAAGATCTCAAATGATCACAATTTTGTTATTTCCCAAATAATTATGCAGAACATAAACACTTCCCAATTAACACAATTGGCAATTATACAGTCACTACTTAATATGAAGCAATGTGCTTTTGTTCTGGTGCACAGCTCTAAACACTGAAATGTTACTGTTTAAGTGATGAAACACCTGTATTATACGTAGTTTATAACAATAGTTTCTTTCATTTATATCCAGCACAGGGTCAACAGTGGCTCTTTCCATATCCTTCTGGGACCAGAGCTGAAAAACAGCCACTATTAGAAACATCCTAATCTTGTGGTAGAAGAAAGAGGCATTTTCACAAAATGATTCCAAAGACTGCTACTTGACACTGACACACATCACTTCTGCTCACATTCAATCAACCAAAACATGCAATGTAGCCAATTTGGATGTAAATAGGACCAGGCTGGGAGAGGGGAGGGAAGAATAGTATAATCTTCCCACAGGGAGATATTACACATTTTTGGAATACCAATTCAACCACATCTAGTTCCCAGCCATTTGTCTTATCAAAGATGAAGATACTGATACTTCCTTTAAAGATCTTGTTTGTATGGTTTGTGCCCTTTAATGCATTTTTCTGATTATCAGTGCCTTGGCCCAATTGTCCAGGCCATGGCCGACTTGCTATGCTCTATTACAAGAATAAAGGGAATGTAAAGTATCACTTTTGATTAAAGAAAAATCCATGGTATAGAACTTTTAGTAAAATTTCACCCTATCAGAAGGTCATACACATACCCTCCCCCCTCACCTTGTCTGCTAGATTCCTCATCCAGTTTATTCATTATTCAGAAGTCCTAGATTAGTGGGCACATTTTTTCATTGTTTTATCCACCATTCTTTAATCTTATCTTTAGCTCATATAACTTTATGTGAGGCAGTAAGCAAACACACCAGGAAAAAAAGAAATTAAAAGAATCTCATAAAAACCAGGTCATTGACTAAGGAGCACCTTTGTGGCAGGTTACAGTTCTAATGATGGAAGACATAATTAAAATAAATAATTCAAAGCTATAATACATTGGTAGAAATCTATTTCTCTCGGACCAACTTACCACAGATCAATAAATATTCACCAGACACCTGTGGATGCATATTACAGAAGTGCACTAAACCTCTAAACACTAGAAACATCACAGCAGGATTAATATAGCTTCTTCTAAGTCTACAGTAGAGCACAACAGGTGACATTAGTTCAAGTAAGAATTAAGCAGAATAAATAGCAAATGCACTACTAATCGCCACTGGCCATGAACTCCTGGTTAACAAAAGACAGATTAGGCTAAGTGTTCTTTAACTCAAGGGTGATATTTCTAGCTAAGTAGCCCTTTTGGTCAGACACGACATTAATCATCTCTAGTCAAAAGGCACCAGAGGCCTTTCAGTGACCATGAGTAAACAGTATTTTCCAGATGCTATTTTTTGTCAGGTGATTTTGGGGGAGAATGATAATGGAATTTATCATAATAAATTTTACAACTCAGGAATGAACATACCTATGTTTTCATCCCTTTCAGGATATTTCCCAAACATGAAGTTAGAACAAACTACTGTCTACAGCATTCTGATTACTTCTGGGCAAGACGAGGGTGATGTGACCAGACAGGAGACTGTAAGAGAAGGACCTAGAATTACTGTTTCAATATGCAGCAATGATAGGGTATACTGGCCAGAATTTAATTAAAATCTTAGATCATAATAATAGAAGTATGATTCCATAACAAGGAAGTAGATACTTTTGTTCTACTCAAGAGTATTCAGAAAAAAAAAAAAATGTGGGGCATTATCCTTCCTTCTGGGCATCATATTTGAAGAGACACTTGTCTGGAATGCAGAAGAAAGGAAAGCAGATAGTAGAGGATCTAAATCATCCTATCCTTATTCACTCAAAAACAAGCACTAGGAACATGTGTTAGAAGGAAGTTGGGAGAAATCACATACATTTATCTATGAAAAGTAGACTGAGATATAGAATCAAGAAGTGATTTCTTAAAATTATCAAAATCTGCCTAGGAAAAACACATTTGACTTATTCGGAGTAGCTTCAAAGAACAGAATGAGGACTAAGGTAGTAACTATAGAGAAATGGATTTGGACTTTTACATTAAATCAGAGAAACTTTAACAATTAGATTAATTCAAAGCAGGAGAAAATGAAACAGTCATGGGGGGGCACTTCCAAATTCTGAATGATGCAAGGAAAACAATCCGTTCTTTGGCTGAAGTATTGACCTAGACGGCCTTGATGCTCTCCTCCAATGATTTGATTCATTGAATTTATGATAAGGTCTGCAAGGACTTTCACAACTCACAAAATAGCAACAGCAACAAAAGATCAGGTTGCGGAGGGCACGGCACGCTGCTGGCTGCAATCACAAAGTAGAGGCACAGGTTTGAGTTTGTGTTTTGTTCATGCTCATCAGTAATTTGTACTCCTCGTGTGCTACTGTAAGGGATGAAATTCTCCCCACAGATGTGCAGCCCAGAGTTGGGAAAGACTTACAAGACCCTTTGAGAATTTTTCATTTACATGTATACATCACTATGATAATCCTTGTGCAGTTAACACCCTAATTATTACAAGTTGTCACTCAAACATACGGAGAAAGTAGGCCAGAGTAAATAGACACTGCTTCTCCACTTGCAAGCTTGCTTTCAAAATATAGTCTAATAAACTACGGAATGATACGATGTTAAGAGGACAATTTGCTGTGGACATGGAATCACATAGAGCATTAGTCTTGTAGGTGTCCTTCTCATTGATAGTCTTATCCCAGAGTCCTGAGTTTCTAATGTATGCCTTGCTTCAGCTATTCCAGTGTTTTGTGGGCAATTCTGAATTTGCTTTTTCTGCTTTTAGCTCTTCCCACAATGCCTGGCTCTCCTTTAATAGGTGCTCAATTTTGTGTTCTCTGAATTGGATCACTCATCTATGTACATTTGTAATTCTATTTCTAAAAAGGTGAGTCTGCTAAGTCTTGATGTCTATGTTTCTTCTAACATCATTACTAGGAAATCTTTCCCAACTTTCAAAATCAGAAAGGATATTTTCCTCTCTGGTCCTCCAGGCCCCTACTTCTAAAACACTCCCTTGTCATGTTCATGTTGCATGCATATTACCTCATTTAAGCCTCACACTACTCCCGTTTTATAAATGGGAAGAGAGACCTGGAAAGCTCAGTATCTTGGCCTGAGATAGCACAGTTAAAGCTCTGTCTGGGAATCAAGCCCCTGTCTGATTCCATAAACCATAAGGGTCAGTATGTCCACATACAGGGAAAATAATTCAAGCCATCACTATAGATTCCATTATGAACTTTATAGTTTGTCTTCAGAAAAGCTTTCATGAAGGCTTTTTGCCCATCTAGGGAGATTATTAATAAAACGAAAATAGGAAGGCATTATCAACAGGCCCTGATAACTAGGAAATGAAGATGTTGAAAATGCATTCCATACCATATCAACAAAAAGAGGTCTTTGGTGACTGTTTCTGGAGCAGCCTTATGAGAGCACACAAAGAAATAGCGGGGGGGTGGGGGGTGGGGGGGGGGGAGTAGATTCACTAGAATAGGATTATCTGACTACTCCCTGGTGCTCAACGTAGCCTGTGAGCCCAGGAGTTAGCACTGCGGAAATGAACATAGCTATTCAGTTTTGACCGAAAACGGCTTCACATTACTGTTACTGAGGTTCACGAGATGTTAGTGAACAATAAAGGAGACCCACATAACAGTACAGTTTCTGGATAAAGAATGGTCTTAGTTTGAAGATTTAAAATTGCTAATGGAAAAAAATACATCACTTCTGAAATTCGATATGACCGTTGACTTCGCTTCCTATGTTCCAAGTATTGCTAAGTGTCAGAGTGTAGTCCTTACTGCTATGCTGCTCCAGGTGCTAGAACATGAATGATTATATCCATGGGGATGTTAGGTATCGATCTAATCTGAGTAGCCCTGAAGCCTAGGTTTTATTAGTTTTGTGAAACTGAAGAAAGGGAAATGGGGTCAGGAGGCCAGAAGGGGGCGCTCTCAGGCCCCAACCCCTGTTGTTAATTACAGACCCCAACAGGCAGGGTCATACCTTACATTCCCAACAGGAAGAGGTCTATACTTTACTACCCCAGCAGGAGGAAGAAACAATGTCTCCTCTACAGAAAACAGTCCAAGCAGTCAATTCAGCCAACGAAAGGCCACTGTACTTTCAACTCCTGGCTTACTCCAGTGGAATTCTTGTTTATAACAGCTCCTCTCCCGCTCCCTTTCCTCTGTAAAAGAATGGCCCTCTCCTTTGGTTTCTGGACTTGCCTATGGTTTTGCCATAGATTGCTTATCCTGAATTGCAAGTCCCTGCTATTCCTGAATAAACCTATTTTTGGTCAAATAAACCCCCTTTCAAATACCTGAGAGTTTTATTTTTAAGGTTAAGAGCTTAAATTTAGTAAATCTAGCTTTCATTGCCAAGCACAGCTTCCTGAGTACTGATCTACAGCAATGATGACTGAAAAAGCTTTTTCCATGATACGGACCCAATTTTGTGTGTCTAGTATTCTTTATACCCAGCACCAATTTCAAAACAAAACAAAAACAAAACCAAAAAAAAAACAGGAGACACTCATCCCTCTAGTTCTAATTGGTTCTCCCAATTAAACAAGTTTATAAAATATTTATGATTATTGTATTTAAATATTTGAAAGACTTTCAATAATTTGTAAATAGTACTTCCTTCATTCAAAGGATAGCATTATACATATTTCTAGTTGATGGTATAAACTCAAGATTCTAAACTGCCACATGGCCATCAGTTTAAGCTCAATACAGACTAGAAATTTTTCTAGACTATCACATAATATGTTATTGTAAACCTTTCAACAAGAAGTTTAACATGGCTTACAGTTTTGCTGAACTGCAAGGTTGCCATTAAAATCTGCCAGTGAGGTTTCTTGTTAGTTTGGAGGCCTTTTCAGGACATTTATTTTTTCTGCTTTTAACACTGAAGTCATTTCCAAAGTTAGGTTACATAGAACATACACTTGCAATCACGTAATACTCACTTGGATTTCTTCTCAAAGTTTCTTCATTCATTTATACTCTCCTTCCTTTATAAAATGCCAGTGTATAATATTGAAGAACAATTATGGCAATGTAAAAGTTTACATTTGACACTTGACATCTAATTAAGGCTCAATTTCACTTTAAGGGCTAATTTTTAAGAAGTTGTATCCTTAACTGAAATCAATGTAGAACTACTTATCAGTGTTCTTAGTTATGCTCAAAATCTCAGCCACATAAGAGCATTTAATATGTGCTCTTGATACACTTACATTCAGGGTTGTTCAACTTCATAGACTTGGAGTCCTGTAAACTTCTCTTAATATGATCTCAAACTGAAAAGCAGTCCATGTTTGGAAATGGGCTAAGATTTTGACCTAGAGGTGTTGGTCAAAGAAACTTTGCAAACTCGAGAACATCCACAGTCTCGGATTTTTTTTAAAAAAATAACTTTCTGCTGAAAATATTAAGGTCATTCCAGAAGACTCTCAGACCAAACCCCCACCCCAAGCTGAGCATGCCCCCTTTCACTAGAAGGAACTGTGTCATTCCCCCTTTGTAAATAACTTACTAGAGCATATAGCACATACAAATCCAAAATGAATGTGAAGTGAACCTTGCTCATTGGCAACTTTCTTCTATTAAACCTATCTGTACATCAACTTTGTGTGCCTTTATTCCAATCAGCTAAGATTATGAAGGTGTACTCAGGAACAAAGTGCCTATAGACTCATTTATGTCCTCCATCATTTCAATAACTGAATTAAGACTAAGAAGGACTAGCGAACAAAATATGAAATCCATGAGATTCAACTTTGCCCATTGTCTTTAGATGATTTCTAGTCTAAAGACCTCTGATATTTTTCTTTTCATTCCCAAGATCATTGTCAGTCTACTTTTATTTTCTCTGGCTTTTAAATACTCAGCCTCAGTATGATGCTAAAAGCTAAGCTTTACCACCTTTGAAATTTTATCTCGATTCCATATCCAATTCACCATCTTCACAGTGCTCTATGCTCCCCTTAGAAACTTGACCTGTTAGTATTACCTAGTCAAAGGGTGGTCAAATTTGTAAACAGCCGCATAAGAAGTATTTTGGGTTTTGAGAGCCAAACGGTCAGTTACAATTGCTCAGCCTCTGCAGGTCACAAAAGCAGCTGTAGATCATATGCAAACGAATGAATATTGCCGTATTCCAAAAACAAAAGGTCATTTACAGAAATAGGTGGCAGGCCAAGTTTGACCCACATTGTACTTTGCCAGCCCCTGCTCTTGTCAAGCACGCTGTACCACAAACAGAACTTGCCTACTTACCTAGGACTCTATCAAGTATTTGGATACTTATTAATTCCCCCAGGTAATCCATACAGGGAATTATTACTTGGAATTTCTCTACTTTCTCTTCTAGTTCTTCTTAGAATACCTAAAATCAGGACAAGCATTCTTATCACTAAGTTATATTAATAGTTTTAATTACATAAATATATAATGCTCATTTCACTATTAGACAGATTTCATATAAATATACAGATGTATGGGCAGTTTTAATCAGAAGAACCAAATCCCCCTCACCTTTACCACTGACCTTTTTCCCTACGCAGATAGTGTATCTCAAATCTTTTCGGCTTCTGTGTTTAGCTTCCCATTTCCCTGCATTTTTTGAACACTAGAAGCACCAGGTGTTGTAATTTCTATTAACCTGATACCCATATCCCCTTTTCTGTAGAAACCGGCCCCTCCTCCCAGGTTACGGTCTTCTGTGAAGCCATGGATTGAACCAGCTGATGCTTACCTAAGCTACTCTCTACTAGAAGCACAAGCATGGCCAAGTCCTTTCAGCTGCTTAAGGGAGGAAATTTTATTTTGTCTGGCCTGTGCCATTCTTTTCTTTTTTTTTCCAATCACATTTTCAGTCTTAATCAGAAATATGCCTCCCTTTCCTAGTGAATATTCCAGTGGGTCTGGAGATCTCGCATTCCATATGTAGTGCATTCTTGAGCTATAGGCATATTAGAATTGCATATCCATTTATAGGTGTAGCATTACTTGCTTAATTGGAGGTTTAAGAATAGATAAGGAATGAGCATAATATGCCACTGAGATTGTTTTTTTTTAAATTAGGACTTATAAACTTTTTTTTTTAGAAAGATACTATCCTAAGAAGCTTACTACTGAAAAAAATAGACCATATGGAGTACATAGCAACTGTGCAAATCAACAATATGTGTACAAGTTTTATGAGAACCAAAACAAATACAATAGAAAAACAGAGTGGCAGTTACTGGGGATAATGGATGGGAGAAGTGGGTACAGGCTGTCAAAGATACAAACTTCCAGTTGTTAGATGAATAAATTCGCGGGATATAACGTACAGCATAACAACTACAATTGACCATACTATATGGTGTATTGAAAGTTGAGCAGATTTTAAAAGTTCTCACCACACAAAAAAATTATGAGGTGACAAATGTGTTAACTAATCTTGTTGTATGTATGTATATAAAATCACAACAACACTGTATACATTAAACTTAGTATTGCAGGTCAGTTGTATCTCAATAAAGCCGAAACAAAATCTTAAAAATCATGTTTGGAACATTGTCTAAGAGGGAAGAGAAAGGAAAATGACAAATGGGAGTAAAGAATAATTAAACAAAATGCAGAGGCTCTGTGCCTGATCAATACTAATCTCCAGGAATTGAAGAGTGTGATTAACTCAACACTGGACACCTAAGGCTAAAAATACATAAATAAGAACTGAATTTAAAAGACAACAAACTTGAACAAAACTATACTTCATTTACTAGAAGGATCTGTTAGTCAAGTCATGTGCTTTCATTTATTCTTGAAAGTTAGAAAGACAGTGCTATTGTTATTAATAATTAAATCGAGACTAGTTTTTTGCCATGAAGGCATGGCTTTACTAGTTGTTAGTTGAAAGAAACCTACCACTGGGACAGACTATGGAAATGCAATTAAGAACCATTGGAGCCATCAAGAGACCAAATGCGTACAGAATATAAATGGACTACAAAGATTTACAAGGAAATGGTTCCACAGAGGGAGTCTAGTGACACATAACCACCAGAGCTCAGCCTTTAAATGACTTCTAATTTTTTTACCAGAACTCTGGGATAGAATTAATTTCATGTAAATTACTGCAAAACATCTATTTTGTGTTATGATTTGGACATCCGACACTGCATGTGAGTTTTTTTTTTTTTTTTTGTATTGAAACATTTAAAACAACTGAAGCATTAATTATTGAAGGAGACATGCTAGGAATTATTAGAACCATCCCAGTGCACCAACCGCAGGGCTGTGGATGGTACAACTATTAGGCCTGCCTCCCATGGCTTCAACAGGAGCTTTGCGGGAATGAGAACCACAAAACTTGATCCCAGGCCCATGTTTGTCCCCCTAACTGAATTTGTTTTAGTTGCAATCAACCACTTCCAGGAAATGGCATGTTAGAATGGCCTCAAATAATTCACCTTCATGATATTAAATGGTTGATAAGTCCACAATCTTACAACTGGAGATTAAAATTTCAAAAATAGAAAGATAAAAGAGGGAGGGAAAAGTAGGAGTCTACCAGGGCTGCCCTACCAAAATACTACAGACTGTGAGATTTGTTTTCTCACAGTTCTGGGGACTGAAGTCCAAGATCACATCCAAGATCAGGTTTGGTTTCTTCTGAGGCTTTCACACAGCCATTCTGTGTCTTCAGTGGCCTTTCCTTTGTATGCTTACAACCCTGTTGTCTTTGTAGGTTCTAATTGCCTCTTATAATGACACCAGTTAAATTGGATTAGGGCCCACCCTACTGCTTAGCATCATTTAAAAAATTAGCTCTTTGGAGTGTCTTTCTTAAAATACAATCACATTTTAAGGTACTAAGAGCTAGGGCTTCAATATATAAATCTGGGGGAGGGGACACAATTCAGTCCACAGGGAAGAATGAAGAAACCTGAAGCCATTAGAGAAAATGCAGTGATTTGTGTGAATTGGCCACACATGACTGGGAAATATAACAAATTCCTGGCCAGAATAATTCTTTTAGGATGAATTCTGCCACTTACTTCATGGATAGACCTTGTGATTAAAATAAAGACCACGTTTAAAAAAAATAAAGACCATGTTTATAGGACACTCTACCTGGCCTGCACTATCTGATTAACTCTCTATTATTTCTATTTCCTTTTCCCTCTTAAATTCAAGCTATGCTGGGATTCTTTCCACTCTGAATGGGCCATGCTTCCTTCTTCATGGGATCTTTGCTAGTGCCATTCCTTCCACTCAGAATATCATCTAGTTATCCATCATTCTTATTTTGATTATCACATCGTTGACCTCTCACTTGTGTCTCTGACCTTGTTCAAGTTTTCTTGTTAGATCTTCTATAATACAATGACTTTTCATTTATAGTAACTATTACAGTTTGTTATTTATATGCATATATTTCAGTAAGAGCTAAACTGTTCTAACTTGAGAAAATGATAGATTATAATACATCACTTACATGGCATTTATTCTGTGGTAGAATATTTTTTAGCTCACTTAATTCTTATAACAGCCCTAAGATGTATTTAAAGTTAATAATATCGTTCATATTTTATAAAAGGGAAAACAGAGGCACAGAAGTTTTATATAAACTACTTAAGGTCATATACTTAGAATAGTGCTGGAATGCAAACCCAGGAAGCTATAGTTTTATAGCCTGTTGTTTAACCAATATCCTATTCCATGTAGTAAACTCATTAATTAGATGCCACACCATTCCTGTTACACTGCACATCTCAAAATGTCTTTGGTTTGGTATGAGGATATCAAAAACCAAATTTTGGGGGGCGCCTGAGTGGCTCAGTCGTTAAGCGTCTGCCTTCGGCTCAGGTCATGATCCCAGGGTCCTGGGATCGAGCTCCAGCCCCACATCGGGCTCCCTGCTCAGTGGGAAGCCTCCTTCTCCCTCTCTCACTACCCTTGCTTGTGTTCCTCCTCTTGCTGTGTCTCTGCCAAATAAATAAAATCTTAAAAAAAAAAATTTTTTTAAACCTCCATAGGATTAATCAGAGTGGAACAGAGAAAGTCATGTTACTTTTACTTCCATGAAATGGAGGCAAGATCCAGCTCTTCTAACTCCATAAAATACTGTTGGTGAGCCATAAACACAAAGTTTAGGGCTCCAGCAAGAGTCTAATATTGGTGGAAAAATGAGATCAGAACAAACCCTGCTCTAAATCACTGCACCTGGCACATACAGCAATCAAAAAGAATACACTAATTGACCATCCAAATGATTACTGAAGCCAATTTTGAGATCTTGTAAAACACACATACACATACCAGTTAGCAGAAAATATCTACTAATCTATTCTTTATAGATCAAAAATGTTCTTTGGACTAGAAAACAGAACTTTGATTCCTTGGGAAGTCCATTACTCTTTACTCTGAAGAAGCAGAATGTAATGAATAAGATACTAGATTCTGGAGCCAAATTGGATGGATTCAAATGAATAACTAGTTGTGTGAGTTGTGTGACCTCAGGAAAAAAAATCAATTAAATGCCTCCAGAACATAAGATACTTATCTTTTGGTTTGGTAGTAAAGTTTAAATAAGTTACTATATTCAAAATACTTAGAACAGTACCTAGAACACAGTAAGTGCTCAAGATGTTAGGTATTCTTTTATTCTCTGATCAAGGAGTTTTGATTTCTTAAATTCACCTCATTTATGACTTAACATCACTCTAGCTTATTCATGTGTGAGTTATTTTTGAGAACAAACACAAAGAATTACAATTCACTTAGAACTCGATAGTTAAGGTGATACCAAGTCATGAAACAAGGCATAGATCTCAAACTTTGATATTTCATGAAGAATGTGCTAAGATCCCCACTGAACCTCACAGTATTAGTAATATTCTGCACATCCATTATTTGTTCATTTACCTCGCTATATTCCCACTTTTCATGAATCATCAAGCCACATATGCAGATGCCGACTTGGAAGCAAGAAATTCCACAGAGTATAATGGTTCAAAAAATAGACCTTATGGCTATTGCAGATGGCTCTTGGTCTATGACAGAATTAGTACATATAGTTAGATGATCCAAAAATCTTTAACCAAGAGTTCATCACCTTGCCTAACCAACAACTTGAAGTTGTTACTTTTAAGTTTTATATTTTTCATGTTTTCTAAGTACTGATTTTTTAATGGAAATGGTTTTGATAGTAAAGAAATTGAGTAGATGGGGAGGGAAGGAATTAAAATAGTCAAAGCGAAAAGACAGAATCCTCAGGAGAGAAAGAAAAACACTGCAAGATGAGCAGAAACCCAACACAAGCAGGGAGAAAATCTTAAACCTGAAGATAATTATTTCAGGTAATTGTTAGCAACAGGTTAAGACATAACTAAAAATAAGCAATTTTCAGCAAGTGGAAAAAAAAAAGTCTAGCTAGTCCTGAAAGACAGACAACTAAGGAATAAGATGAAGTGTTCAAATATAATTACATTCAGTAAGCACCAGTCATAACCATGTGCAAAATCCAGTACCAATAGGCACAGTAGAAGGGAGTGTCAAGTATTACAGAGGGGTCAACAGTTTTTCCATCACTTAGCAACTTCCACCTAGCAGGTAAGACATGTACACATAATTCTTGATGTAGGACTTAAGTTTATCGTCTCATGTTTTCTATTTCTTTTTGCCCTTATTTCTATTATTCAATTTGGAAAATAGAAATGTAGCACAAAGGAAAAAAACTTTTATATTTATCAATATTAGGTTTTTGAACTTCAAATGACAAGACTGGCCAATAAAAGACAGCCAATGTCAGACTAGATGGTGGAAAAAAAAACAAGCTTTATGGTGTTTATTAAAAAATATAAAATTCAACATATGAAATATTAAAAATGGAAAAATTGAAAGCCAACAAGATAAGTACTGCAAAGGGAAAAATATGATTGCAAATGACAAAAATCTCCCCAAGAACTACAAATTGAGAAATTAATGATATTAACAGAACTTCACATAACACTATTACAAAAATGTTTTAGCAAAGAGAAAACATCTCCACCAAGGTAAAGAAAATTATGAAAGATGTCTAGGAATAAATCTAGTGAAACATAGGATATTGAGAATGTTTTAAAGAAACACTGTGAAAATTTTTAAAAAGACTATACATACATACATTGAGGTACACCCCCATTTAGGTAACATAAAAAACACTTAAAGAGGTAGTATACCATGTTCATCAGTATGAAGACTTAACATCAGAAAGATGTCAAATCTGTATTATTTACAGATCTAATGTAATTCTAAACAAAGTCCTAATATGTTTTTTGGGGGGGAAATCTATGTAAATGATACAAAAATTTATATAGAAGTAAAAGACCTAAGAAAATTATTGAATTAGAATACAGTCTTGCTGTACCAGATATTAGATCTACATTCTTAAACTATAGTAATTTCTATATTAGGAATGCTAGTAAACACTGACCAATCAAATATACAAATTAATATATATATCTTCTTTAAACACTTGTATTACAAAGTTGATATTTCAGGTTACTGAAGACATTTTGATTATTCAAAAATAGTCCTTACACAATTGATTAGCCACATGGGAAAAGGAAATTAAATTCCTATCTCACATTTTAAACAAAAACCAACTACAAATTTTTTATAAAGCACAATAATTAAGATAGCATGGTACTGGTACAAGAACAGAACTAGATAAACAGAGTAAAAACTTAATAAAGACCCATGCATATGTGGATATTTAAGAAAACCATGGCATCGGACATGGTGAAAGAACAAGCTTATAAAAAATTATTCTGTGATAAATGGATATCCACACAGGGTAGACAAAGATGGACCTCTATTTCAAATCATACATGAAATCAGTTGCAAGTGGATTCAGATCTAAATGTGAAAGTCAATCAAAGCAATACAGCCCTTAAAAGTTATATGTATTTTTCATGTGTCTATTAGCCATTCATATATCTTCTTTGGAGAAGTGTCTGTTCATGTCTTCTGCCCATTTTTTGACTTGATTATTTGTTTTTTGGGTGTTGAGTTTGAGAAGTTCTTTATAGATCTTGGATACCAGCCCTTTATCTGTAGTGTCATTTACAAATATCTTCTCCTATTCCATGGGTTGCCTTTTTGTTTTGATGGTTTCTTTTGCTGTGCAGAAGCTTTTTATCTTGATGAAGTCACAATAGTTCATTTTTGCTTCTTTTCCCTTGCCTTTGGAGACGTGTCTTGAAAGAAGTTGCTGCAGCCGATGGCAAAGAAGTTACTGCCTATGTTCTCCTCTAGGATTTTGATGGATTCCTGTCTCACATTGAGGTCTTTCATCCACTTAGAGTTTATCTTTGTGTATGGTATAAAAGAATGTTCATCCTCATTAGCCATCAGGGAAATTCAAATCAAAACCACATTGAGATACCACCTTACACCAGTTAGAACGGCAAAAATTAACAAGGCAGGAAACAACAAATGTTGGAGAGGATGTGGAGAAAGGAGAACCTTCTTACACTGTTGGTGGGAATGTAAGTTGGTACAGCCATTTTGGAAAACAGGATGGAGGTTCCTCAAAAAGTTAAAAATAGAGCTACCCTATGACCCAGCAATTGCATTCACTACTGGGTATTTACCCCAAAGACACAGATGTAGTGAAAAGAAGGGGCACATGCACCCCAATGTTCATAGCAGCAATGTCCACAATAGCCAAACTGTGGAAAGAGCCGAGATGCCCTTCAACAGATGAATGGATAAAGAGGTGGTCCATATATACAACGGAATATTACTCAGCCATCAGAAAGGATGAATACCCACCATTTACATCAACATGGATGGAACTGGAGGGGATTACGCTAAGTGAAATAAGTCAGAGAAAGACAATTATCATATGGTTTCACTTATATGTGGAATATAAGCAATAGCATGGAGGACATTAGGAGAAGGAAGGGAAAAATGAAGGGGGCGGAAATCGGAGGGGGAGAGGAACCATAAGAGACTATGGACTCGGGGAAACAAACAGGGTTTTAGAGGGGAGGGGGGTGAGGAGATGGGTTAGCCAGGTGATGGGTATTAAGGAGGGCACATATTGCAAGGAGCACTGGGTGTAATTTGCATACAATGAATCATGGAACACTACATCAAAAACTAATGAAGTACTGTATGGTGACTAACATAATAAAAAAAATGTTATACGTATACTTAATACATACTAGAATACCTAACGCATGATACATCATACAACATAACCATTGTCAAATTCTTTTTTTTTAAAGATTTTATTTATTTATTTGAGAGAACGAATGAGAGAGAGAGAGCATGAGACAGGGGAGGGTCAGAGGGAGAAGCAGACTCCCTGCTGAGCAGGGAGCCCGACGTGGGACTCGATCCCGGGACACCAGGATCATGACCTGAGCCGAAGGCAGTCGCTTAACCAACTGAGCCACCCAGGCGCCCAACCATTGTGAAATTCTTAATCTGAATAAGAAAGCACTAACCATTAAAAAACAGATAAGTTTGCCTATGTTTAAGTTAAACTCTATTCATCAAAAAGCCCATTAAGAAATTTAGGGGCAAATCAAAGTGTGATAGAAAACTTACTTGCAACATATATAACTGGTAAGACCTGTATCTGACATGTTTTTTATTTTTTTAAAGATTTTATTTATCCATTTGACAGAGAGAGACACAGTGAGAGAGGGAACACAAGCACGGGGAGCGGGAGAGGGAGAAGCAGGCTTCCCGCTGAGCAGGGAGCCCGATGCGGGGCTCGATCCCAGGACCCTGGGATCATGACCTGAGCCGAAGGCAGACGCTTAACGACTGAGCCACCCAGGCGCCCCTCTGACATGTTTAAAGACAAAAAGCAAATAAGAGACAACCGCTCAAAGAAGAGCTAAGGACTGTGAACAGGTACATAACAAAAGAATAAGCCCTAATGCAGTGCCGGAGATCAGCTGGTATTTTAACTTTGGAAGAAAGTTTGACATTCAGTGTCATTCTTCTGTACTTTTCATGAAAAAAGTAACTATGTTCATCAAGACACATGTACAATAAAAAACCTACCAGCATTTTCCCCAGTAGCTCTGTTATGGTTAATTTCATGTATCAGCTTGGTTAGGCCGGGTAAACAATCTTTGGTCAAACACCAGTCTAGATGTTGTTATGAAGGTATTTAAAATGTGGTTAACCTTTAAATCAGACTTTAAGTAGATTACCCTCCATAGTATGAGTGGGCCTTACCCAATCAGCTGAAGGCCTTAAGAGAAAAAACTGAGGAATAATTCTGCATCTAAACCACATTTAGATTCAAGACCACAACATCAACTCTTCCCTGCATCTCTAGCTTGCTGGTCTGCCCTGCAGATTTTGGCCTTAAGAGCCACCACAATCACAGGGACTAATTCCTTAAAATGTCTCCTATATATAAGTGTGAATCATACATCAACACCCTATTGGTTTTGTTTCTCTAGAGAACTCTAATACAAGCTCGAAACTGGGAACGATTAGCCATTTAGAGGCCTATTAACATCAGATAGCTGGATTGAGAGTCATATAATGGAGTACTGAATCTCAATGAAAATGAAGAATGCCTAGTGAAATGTGAATTTCACAAACAAAATGATGAATCCAAAAGAAGCCGGTCAGAGAGGGAGACAACCATGAGAGACTCTGAACTCTGGGAAACAAACTGAGGGTTACAAAAGGGAGGGGGATGGGAGGATGGGGTGACCAGGGGATGGGTATTAAGGAGGGCACGTGTTGTGAAGACCACCAGGTGGTGTATGCCACTAATGAATCGTTGAACACTACATCAAAAACCAATGATGTACTATATGTTAGCCAACTGAACATAATAAAGAAAAAAAAATACCACATATGATATGGTTCCATTTAAATAAAGTTCAAAAGTAAATAAAACCCAATTTTAGCATCTAGGGATGTGTTTTTAGGTGAGTAAATAAGTAAAAAGATAGTCGTGACAATTATTGACAAGTAAAGATTATCTTTGCAGAGAAAAAAAAAAAAGACTTCAAA
Source organism: Zalophus californianus (assembly GCF_009762305.2). Classification (NCBI taxonomy): domain Eukaryota; kingdom Metazoa; phylum Chordata; class Mammalia; order Carnivora; family Otariidae; genus Zalophus; species Zalophus californianus. The sequence continues at coordinate 20,376,025 of NC_045600.1, forward strand.
GGGGCACAAAAGAGCCTTCTGGGGGACCAAGACCTATGCTTTCCTGACTTCGGTGACTATTATCCCGGCTTCATTTTGAAATAACTGAGCTATCCATTTTTGAGTTTCTGATGTGTGCTCTATTTTACAATAAAAGTACATTAGCAAACAAGAGTGAGAAACAGATTCAGAGGCAGGAGAATGAGATCACACATACAGGCATTGGTAATAGTCTAATTTTTAGGTTCCATTTTAGATCCTAACGCTGTCAGACATTAAAGTGGAAACTTAATTTACTACCAGTAAGGTCTCATGTTTTGACTTCTGGTTCGTTCCACAAAACCGTGAAAAGCAAAACGACAGAGATTAGAATGGCTACTTTTCCTGCGCTAGTGGCTGAGGCCCCTGCAGAGGCAGATGTTCTTAAGAAATCAGTTCTTGCTGTGATAGCAGTATCAGCCTGCATGCAAGACTGAGCATTTGGAATGATTGGTCTATGTTATTTGCAGGCCATGTGGAAGCTGAGCAGAGCTGAAGCAATGATCCAAGAACACAGTGTCTGGAACTGATCACATCCTGAATCCCTGTTTCAGCCTTCTGCGTCCAATTGATCACCCAACACTGCTGTCTTATCCTTAGCTGATTATGGTGCTGTTCTATAAGACATTGATAATACTGAAGACATTTTATGGGAAACTTTACCTGATCCAAAGTGGCAGATTAGAACCACATAGCTGTGTCTTCTGAAACAGGCCATGAATATGGCAAAGAATATACTCTGTCAAGTTCCCTGTACCTTGGTAGCCAAATGATCATTCCAGTCAGCTCAACCCTATTTTCTTCAATTAGAAACATTCTATTTATAACACTCTCAAGTGCCAATTCAATGGTTACCTTTTACTGAAACCAAATATCATCTTCTTTCTCCTATAACTCACGCCCATTCCACCCTGCAGTCTTGCTTTGTAATCACGATCCTTATGCTGCTTTTTTGGCAATCAGGCAGTTGAATCCCCATGAACAAAATCACAGTATGTTTTTTAAATAAGTAAATAAAGTAAAATAAGAAAAAGGAGTTTGGTAAGGAATACAGTGACTATAGAATGGTCTAAACACTAAGAAGCACATCTATTGACTCTGTTTTCTTTTGTTTGGCTTGTGAAAGTCCTAGCAGACCAAACTTTTAGCTAATGTGCAAAACCCAGACCACCTGTATGGGTTTACCTGCTGTCTCTAAGTGCTTTTATTAGTGAAAATGTGATTGCTGTTCTAAGGTTCTTTATACCTGCTGTTTGGTGCCTTAAAAATATCACATTCACATGATTTTTGCTGAAATTGAATCTTTCCTTTGCTGAAGGATACTACAGTCCTAATTTATCTACCCCCTCCTGCCTCCTTAGAAAAGCCCAAATGATGCCAGGTCTCTAACAATTGTAATCTCTGATAAAGGGACCAAGAGATCCACTGATAACTGCATTAGTGATGATAAAATGAATCCTGTTGACAGGAATTTTTTATTTAAATTCAATGTAGTTAACATATAGCATATTATTAGTTTCAGTGGTAGAATTTATTGATTCATCAGTTGCATATGACACCCAGGGCTCATTACATCAAGTGCCCTCCTTAATGTCCATCATCCAATTACCCCATCCCCCCATCGACCTCCCCTCCAGCAACCCTCAGCTTGTTCCCTTATAGTTAAGGGTCTCTTTATGATTTGCCTCCCTCTCAATTTTCATCTTTATTTTTTCTTTCCCTTCCCCTATGTTCATCTGTTTTGTTTCTTAAATTCCACATATGAGTGAAATCATATGGTATTTGTCTTCAACTAAATTATTTTGCTTTGCATAATAGCCTCTAGTTCTATCCACATTACTGCAAATGGCAAGATTTCATTATTTTTGATGACTGAATACTATTCCATTGTGTGTGTGTGTCTATGTTTGTGTGTGTGTGTGTGTGTGTGTGTGTGTACACACACCACATCTTTATTCTTTCCTCTGTTAGACTTCTAGGCTCTTTCTATATTGTGACTATTGTAGACATTGCTGCTATAAACACTGGGGTGCATGTGCCCCTTCAAATTACTATGTTTGTATCCCTTGGATAAATACTTAGTAGTGCAATTGCTGCTTTGTAGGGTAGCTCTATTTTTAACTTTTTGAGGAAGCTCCATACCGTTTTCCAGAGTGGCTGCACCAGCTTGCATTCCCACCAACAACGTAAAAGTGTTCCCCTTTCTCCGCATCCTCGCCAACATCTGTTGTTCCTGAGTTGTTCATTTTAGCATTCTGACTGGTGGGAGGTGGTATCTCATTGTGGTTTCAATTTGTATTTCCCTGACGCTGAGTGATATTGAGCATTTTTTCATGTAATTTGAGATATTTGAGACTATTCTATCTATAGTTCCTTTGTCTTCTCCTAACCCATGACAACACATACACAAGCCCACCCCTCTTTGCACAGTAAAACACACGTTCTAAGCAGATAGCCAGGCTTGTTGCAATACTCAGATTTTGCAAGGCAGGGAGAAGCTGCTAGAATCTGCAGAAGGGTCTAAGCTCAGGAAAGAGGTTAAGCCAGGTGTCTGGGAAAGAAAGGGAAGGATTACTGAGATGTAAGAGATGGAAACATTTCCTAGATTCTGAAAAAGGGATGGATAGTAGAGGAAAAGGTGTTCCTGCTCTTAACACCAGGATTCCCCACTCCTAAAAATATTCCTATAAGGCCAAACATGACACAAAAGCCTAAATAAATATTGAGAAAGAATCTAGATAATAGTTCTTCAATCTCTTGCGTTTGTCAGTGATCAGTTGATGTCTGGGAACAGAGTGACACTTGGTGGACCTGGCCTCCTCTCCCTCCTGAGGACTACAGAAAGAATGACCAAAGCCCAAGCATACTCTGTTATCAAATGCACGTACATCCCATAGCTGCTCATGAAAACATCTATTCTTGCTCCTCCACCCCCTTAACCTTTTACTTTTTTCCCCCAGTGCCTATAAACTTTAATTATCCCCACTCATCAGAATGTTGACCTTTGGTAGTCCAGGAGTCATGAAGTCATTTAGGGCATTTTCCTGGTTTGATACTAAGAGCCACTTCTTAGAGAGTTTCTGTAGTACCTGGAGCACTTAAGGCTCTTTCAAGGGGATATTTAAGCATTATTTTGAAAGTTGAAATTTCAATAAATCATCAATCTGAGAGAGACAAATTGCTTCTCAGCAAGCATAAATTATATAAAAAGATGTCACCCAAAAGCGACTTCTGACTGGGACAATTATGTTAATAACACAGAAGTCATGCAAAGGGACAACTGTTATTGGAGGGTGGGTTGGAGGGCAGCTTCTGAGTCTGAGGTTTACTTCTTAGGCAACATGTGAGCTAATATTCTAATTCACAGGAGTTCTGAAAATCAAAAGGGAAAATTGCATAAATACTAGATTGAGGAAAGCTATTCACTTTATTCTAAAGTATCTACATGCACACACTAAGCTTTTAAGCTCAGAGAGAGAGAGGGAAAAAGATTTTTGGATGCATATTAAATCTTCATCCGGCCCACATGCCCTGATTTATATTGGAAACCCCTTCCCTAGTTCTTCTCAGATTACTAGAGATTTGGTCATGTGAGGAGCTCTGAAAGGGTGTAGGACAAGGCAGGAAATCTGCCTCATGCCAGAAAACATACCAAGAATTTCAACATCAGGACCATATTTATAAGTAACACTTCTTAGCGGTATAAACTGGTAATTTTCAGATGCTTTACTGCCAATCAGTGATCACAATCACATCATTTACAGCACTCTTCCCTCGACATAAAAAGATGCCACTAGAGAGATATAATGATGCTGAATATATCAATGAGTTATAAAATATATAAGAAAAAGCTAAAAACCATTTGAAGATTATGCCTATGCCAGCACAGTATGGATAAAACTGAAAATAGAATCCGTCAAATAGCAATTTAAGAAAATTCAATTTTCTCTGCCTTTCTCAGAGTTTCCAACAATTTCTAGTGACTTTATGTCTCTATAACTCTTACTTCATCTGTTACGCACACACGCACCCACATTCTATCCTAACCAATTATATCTTTCTCTAAGTTTTTTCTCTTCAAATATTGTTCAAGCTTTTGAACATGATAGTAAATAAATGGAACTCACAATCTATCTCCCACTACTCCAGGTATGGCAATAGCTGATTAGTTAATAGTGTTCTACTGATTTGCTTTTGGAAATAAAGACCTGAGTAATGGAAATGATGGTTGGGGAGTAAGAATGCAAAATAAAACATGGTGCTTCCCTTCAGGAATTTAAATCCTGGGAAATAGGAGCTAGAATTAGAATTCAGGGCCCAGAATCAAAACATACCCACTTCACAAAGGCCCTAGAAAATATGGAAAACACTGTTTTAACTATTTTGCAAAATAGACAGTTTTTCCACAACATAAGGAGTGAGGACTATCACCAAAAAGAAGACATATTCTTTGGAGGAAAAAAAATTATATATACATATACACTTCAACAGAGAGCTCACTTGAAAATAATTCTACTCCAATACTGAGTTGGAAAAATTGCTGCAAAATCCTCTAAATAATTTTTCAATGTGTCACTAATAAGTATCTTGCAAAAAAACACAGCTACTTCATTTATATGTATATTCTTGTCAGGAGGAAGAAAACATTCAAAACCTTCTGAAATCTATAATAATTTTGAAAATGAGCATAAAATTGAGGAAGTATACACATTGTTTTCCAAAGGCACTATACAGCATGTAAGCTTCATCTTTAACCCCAAGCATGTAGACAGTAATGAAAGTGTCACATAGGTTGCGAGAGTGTATTATTAAAAAACTAAAATATAAATCAAAGGAGGTAGGAATATTGCTGTAGAATTTACTGGCTGTAAGCTGTGTCTCATATTACTCATCAAAATTGAAAAAGTCATACTTATTCTCATAGGAAATTAAGGAGACTTGAAATGACTTAATGCAAGTTATTTTAATTTACAAGGTAGTTGTGTAAAAGTGAACAAATTAAATTCCCACTTTCAGAGGAAGCTGGAACAGAAATGCAGGTAGCTAAAGGGCAATAATGGAGTAATGAGACAGCTTGAATGCTTGAAAAGTAGTTCATTTATATGACTTTTTTCCTTAGGTCTTCCCAGAGTCACAGATGTTAGGGTCAATCCCACCAGGTTGGCAGCAATCAGAGGGTAGGCCTGGCAGGTCACTCTTCTTGAGGTTAAGAAACTAATGGAAACCATTGGCCAGAGCAGGGAGTATTCTCTAGCACATCACTGACACACAGCTCATGATTTCAAGAGAAGTCCTAGACCTGGTCTACCATTCACTAAGAACCACATAAAAAAATAAATGGCCAGGCCAGGAGTTCTCAAGCCATCACATCAAATTAAATAAAAGTCACCCAAAATCCTAAAGTATAATTCATAGATTATCTACTTATAAAAGATACTTTCAAATCAGTTCAGTGGCCTAAAAGTCATATATTTTCTAATAAATATGTTTACTATATTAATGGTCCTGAGACAACTTCCCTAGAAGAAAAAATGAAGTCGTCAGACAAAAAAATACCCCCCAAATTTTAAATATGAAAGCTACAAAGGCAGACCAATACTTGATGTTTATTTTTGTAACTTAAATGGCAGAATAATCATTAATAACATTTCCCAAAACGGTAAAGAAATTTTAGCAAAGCTTCATCTATATGAGTGAAATCATTCCACAAATGCCTAGGAGGGGTAGCATGCCTAGAAAATTCAGTATATACCAGAACTATGCAAAAAATACCTTATGTTTGCATGTAGACTAGAATTGGGTTATAGTCCTGTAATTATAAGTACGGCTAGCCAAATATGTACTTGCAGGTTGTTAAGTATCTCTGCCCCGCCCCCCAATTACTAAAGCCAATAGTAGCCTCCAAACCTTGTAACAACCACAAAGCCCCATAGATATCCAAGTTTCCCTTAGGAAGTAGTACCTTCCCTATTGAGAGCTACCATCCTATCCTTGGAGGAAATGATTACCAGCACACAAGTCCCAACAGAAGGAAACACACACACACACACACACACACACACACACACACACACACAATTAAGCATCTACACTAGCTAGTTAGTGTACTATGAACTTAAAACATTTTACTTCATTTTTCTGATAATGCTGAAAAACAGGAGATTATACCCATTAATACATATAGAAACCAAATCTCAGAGGGCAAATAACATTTCTCTAATATGTGGCTGGTTAAGTAGCTAGTGTGTATTTGGAGTGTAGTCTTGGAGTTTTGTATATTCCATCCCACCATGTTCTTAACAATTGGCAAGAAATGCAAATTTAACAAGAGAAACTAATGAAAGGCGCGCCTGGGTGGTTGAGTCAGTTAAGCATCCAACTCTTGATTTCGGCTCAGGTCATGAACTCAGGGTTGTGAGACGGAGCCCGGCATTGGGCTCCATGCTAGACAAGGAGCCTGCTTGAGATTCTCTCTCTCCCTCTCCCTCTGCCCCTCCCCACCTCTACCCCTCTCTGAAAAAAAGAAAAAGAAAAAAAAATAAAAGAAAGAAACTACTGAAAGTGACATTACCTTGAAAGAATGTATTGATTTTTACAGGAGAAAACTAAGTTCTATAAATAGAGGATTTACGATGCAATATAAGAAATTAAACTTATGAATAAGATTATGCCTCACAAATCCTAAATTATGGGATGACATTACACTTAGACATACCTAAGTGTAAAACTGATTGAAATTAGAAGCCTACAGCTAGGCCTAATGAAAAAAACAAAAAAATAATGGAGGAAGAATTTTTAAAGTCACGTTTATTCCACAACATAGGCCCAGCCATTCTTACTTTTAGATTTGTAAAATCCTAGTTTTAATGAACCCTTTTAGAAAACCAAAAGACATATCAATTTAACTAAAACTTGCACTGAAAGGGTGTCTCCCACAACAGGCAATAGCAACCACCTACCTCATCATAATGATTCCAACTGGACAATCTCTCTCATCATTCCCCTCTTCATACTCTTGGACACCTTTAAGGTATCATTTGCCTCCTTAATCACTGCAGAAATTTCTCAACTGGTCTTCCAGTTGTACCCCCATTTTAATGAGTCCTTACTCTTACCAGAAAGTTCTTTCCAAAATTCAATAGGATCTCTCCTGCTCACCATCATCCAATTCTCCCCATCATTAACAAGATGAAGTCCAAGTTTTCTCAGTGTGGTCCCTAGGGACTTGGGTCCTCTTGACTTCAACTTTCATCATTCTTCCAAAATGTGCTCTATCATGTAATCCTACCAACCCATCTGTAGTTACTTAGATGAGCCAGGTTCCTCCCCCAGCCAGTTTCTCCTATACTAGGTTTCTCTATCTCCAGTAAGAAGTTTCTCTCCATAATTTGCTTGGAAATCTCATACTCAACCTTTAGGAGTTAACTCCAGCTACATCTCCTCTAAGAAAGCTTGGTGGCTACATTTCCTTCCTCTGTACACCACTGTGGAGTACAGAGTGGTTGACTTGTTTATCTCACTCCCTACCATCAAGATCTGTGTCCCCAAAATACAGCACATGGTGAAAATTAATGAATTTTTATTGAATAAGTAGAAAAATGGCATCTATTTTATTCTAGAATAAAGCCATACATACCATTCTAACAATTCATTTTGACGTTTTAAAGACATAGTTTTATGTTTTTAAGACATTTAAAAACAGTGCAACTGATAACTCTAATATGTTTAGGACAATATTATAAATATTTATAATAAGGAGTTATATACATCTTTTGTTGATAGATTTATGGTGAGTTGTGTCTCAGTTCTAATAAATCCATGAAATAAAAATGAATAGGCACTTTTTGGAGAACAACTAAGTCAAGGACAGTGTGTTCCACTGTTAAAAGAAAATGCAGATTTCCTATTAAAAGGCAAATCCTTCATTTCAAGAGCATGAATAAAATAGGGCTTTAAAAATAATTCCAACCGGTTAAATTAGAGTATTCTGTGTCTATCACCTCTTCATTTGATTTGGAATTGATTAAATTTTCATTAACTTTAAGCCCTTGCCTCTTTATTATCTCTTTTTGAGACTGTCAAAAAAGTGTCAGTAGGAATATTGAGCTTGGTCATGCCCCTCATCCTATTTAAATTATCTGTTTAGGCTGAATCTCTGGCTGAAGATAAATGTATTGATTGGTTTCCAATTACTAAAAACTATGAATTGACACAGTCTGACCATTTTCATCCAGAGACACATAAACCTCAGAAAAGCAATACTTAGAGCCATTAGTCTTTTTGATTCGAAATACACTTTGATAGTTAATACCTATTATTTCTAGGATAACCACTAAAACAGTGTAAGAAGTATAGCTAAGAACCTAAGAAATAAAATGGAATAAAAAGTTTAATTAAAAAGGCAGGAAAGGAGTAAAGAAATAAAAGGAACTAAAAGAAAACAAATATCAAAGGGCATACTAATGCCTAACCATATCAAGAATTACACTAAGTGCAAATGGTCTGAATACTCCAACTAAAAGGCAGAGATGGCAGACTGAATCAATAACTAAGACAATTATGTGCTGTCTATAAGAGAGTCATTTGACAGTTAAAAATACAAATAAGTCAAAGGAAATATGGAAAAAAAAGATATGCTATGTTTATATTAAGCATAAGAAAGTTGTTTTGACTACAGGAGTATCTCAAAGAATAGACTGCAGAATAAGAACCATTATCAACAATTAAGAGGGTTATTTCATGGTAAATTAGATAATTCAGAAAAGATTAAAATTCATGAAACAAAAATCTAACAATTAAAGGGAGAAATATATAAATCTAAATCAGACTGATCTAGTTGATTAAAGAAATTTAGAATACTATCAACCTAATTGACTTAATTGAGGTCATTCAACATTTCATATATAAAATAAATATGAGTTAAACATACTTTTCAATTGCACTTAGAATGCATCAAAACACACCATACAATGGCCCTAAGAAAAGTCTCAATAAATTTCAAAAGATGAAAATTGTGTGTTAGTTATCTGACCTAAGTAGAATTGATTAAAAATTAAGACTTTTAACATATATAGAAACCTCCCAAATAGAAGTTAAATGCCATGCTTCTAAGCCTATGGTTAAAAAAAAATAGTGAGTTATAATAGATTTCAAACTAATAAAAACATGCCAAAGTGTACAAGATAGTGTAGTGTTTAGAAGGAAATTTATACCTTTAAAAGGTTATATTAGAAAAGATGAGAGGTATGTAAACAATGATCTAAGTTGCCACCTTAAACTAAAAGAAAATTAAACCCAAAGTTGAAATAACCAGAGCAGAAATTAGATAGAAAACATTAAAGAAAGTTAAGAAAAATCAAATACTGGCTTTAATTGCAAGGCTATTAATTTCTTAGGGCTGCCATAACAAGTTACTACAAAGTAGATGGCTTAAAAGAGAAATTTATTCTCACAGTTCCAGAGGCCAGAAGTCCAAAAATCTATGTGTCCGCAGGACTGGTTTGTTCTTAAAGATCTGAGAGAATCCATTCCATGCCTATTTTCTGGTGGCTGTTGGCGATTTGTAGTATTCCTTGCCTGGTGGCTATCCTGGAACCTCTGCCTCTATCTTCACAAGTCAATGCTCATTGATAACAAAAACTCAAACTAGGAATAGAATTTTTCAATCTGATAAAAGGTATCTATGAAAAGTTACAGCACTATCCTGTTTAATGGAGAATAACTACTTACCCCATATGACTGGGAACAAGTCAAGGATGTCAATTCTCACCACATCTTTTCAACATTTTACTAGAGGTACTAGCAAGTGCATTAAGGCAAGAAAAATAGCAGACATATACAAAAATAGGTATATTGAAAGAAATATCTGATTGCATAGAGATCTACCTAAAAAGTTCTTAAAAAAAAAAAAAATCTATCAAAAAACCCTGCTAGGGGGCGCGCCTGGGTGGCTCAGTCGTTAAGCGTCTGCCTTTGGCTCAGGTCATGATTCCAGGGCCCTGGGATCGAGCCCCGCATCGGGTTCCCTGCTCGGCGGGAAGCCTGCTTCTTCTCCCTTTCCCACTCCCCCTGCTGTGTTCCCTCTCTCGCTGTGTCTCTCTCTGTCAAATAAATAAAATCTTTATTAAAAAAAAAACAAAAAACCCTGCTAGGATTAATAGGTGAACTGATCAGGGTCACAGACAAAACACACGGTCAATTTAAATAAAAGAATTGTATTTCTAGGGGCACCTGGGTGGCTCAGTCGTTAAGCATCTGCCTTTGGTTCAGGTCATGATCCCAGGGGTCTTGGGATCGAGCCCCACATCAGGCTCCCTGCTAGGTGGGAAGCCTGCTTCTCCCTCTCCCACTCCCCCTACTTGTGTTCCCTCTCTCGCTATGTCCGTCAAATAAATAAATAAAATCTTAAAAAATAATTGTATTTCTATATGCAGTAACAAGTAATTGGAGAAGGAAATACTATTTCAAGCAGCATTAAAATAATTGAAAATAAGTTTAATGGAATATATATAAGATCTCTGGCCTAAAAACTACAAAAATGGCTGAGAACAAAGAAATAAGACCTAAATAAATCGAGTTTGTCACGTTAATGGACACTACTGCTACAATGTCCATTTCCTCCTGATTGATCTATAAAGCCAATTCCATCCTATTATAATTTTAGCAGGCTTATTTTAAAGAACCTACAAAAAGACTTGAACTTTGAAAATGCAACTCTAAAATAGCCAAAGTTCCTTCAACTCAATAATTAACGCTATAAACGTTGAACAGAAATTTGTAGGTTTTTTCACAAAAGATATATATTTGGCTTATAGCCACATGAAAACCTGCTCAACAGTATTAGCTATCAGGGAAATGCAAACTCAAACCACAATGAGATACCAGCTCATACCTACTAGAACCACTAGAACGCCTAAAATTCGAAAGACCTAGGATATCAAGGGTAGGTGAGAATGTGGAACTACTAGAATACCGGAAGTATAAAATGTCACAGCTACTTTCAGAAACATGTTGGCATTGTCTTATAATGTTAAGCATATACCTACCATTTCACCTAGCAATTCCATCCCTATTCACCCAAGAAAAAGGAAAAGTGATATCCACATAAATTATTGTACCCAAATGATCATAGCAGCTTTATCTGTAACACAAGAACTGAAAGCAAAATGACCATAAACAAGTAAAAACATAAACAAAAGGTACAACTACTCAATGACCTACCACACAGTAATGACTACAAAACAATCATGCAACCAATGATAAACCTTTCAAAAAATTACCTTGAGCAAAAGCAGCCAGGCACAAAAGTGTATTGTATGCTTCCATTCATATAAAGCAGTATAATTTGCAAAAGTTATCCATAATTATTTTAAAAACAGATCATTGGTTGCCTGAGACAGAAGACCAAGTGTAGAATAACTACAAAAGTACACAAAACTTTGAGGCAATGCAAATGTATATCTTTATAGACGTGTCAATGATATGGGTGTATGCATTTATCAACAAATTCTACACTTAATTTGTAAGTTTTATTGTTTGTGAGTTAAGAGTTCTATAGAGTTGATAAAGATGAATTAGAACAGCCAAACACTCACAAGGACAGACCTGGACTGTGGCTATTAAGTTACCCTCTCACCAGTCCTTAGTATCTCAGAGGAAAGATGGAAATAAAATTGTCAGCAGACAGAAGTTAAAGACACAGAGAAAAAAAAGTAAATATGGGTAGACTTAATGGAAGTAAAATGTAGAAACAAAGAAATAAAATGGCTGAAAGGATGAATTGGAATAGGCAGATATTTTCCTGTGGGGAAAATAGGGCACAAATCCCCAAAGCACACAGTATGCAGCCCTGCTGTAAGAAACTGGGTGTAAGGTTGCTAGTGAAGAGGATTCTAAAAATTTTAGGTAGTTCAGTGCCAAATCCCTGTACCTACTCATATGAGGACCTCTGATTTAACTACTTTTATTCCTTCTCTCTCTCTCTCTTTTTTAATAGAGAGAGAGAAGGGCAGAAGGAGAGGAAGAGGGAAATAATCTTAAGCAGACTCCACTGCCAGTGTGGAGCCCAATACAGGGCTCGATCTCACAACCCTGAGATCATGACCTGAGCTGAAATGAAGTCAGACGCTTAAACCGGCTGAGCCACCCAGGTGCCCCCACAAGCTGTTTAACTTCTATTTGTCCTATGCATCCTGAAATATCTTAATACAAAATGAATGACATTTCTCTGCCCTGAAGTAGTTCATATTCTAAGATAAAAACATCACAAGGGCAAAGACAGATGGGCATGTGGTATCATTGGAGATTGTAGAAAGTATCTCCACTTGGAGAGGGCAGAGATCTCTGAAGTCTTCATAAGTCAGAGGGAGGATGGTGGAAAAAGGAGAAAGCATTCCAGTCGGAAGATTTAGCATAAAGTAAAGCACAGGACCACTGGAACACAGGGTACCAGATTTGGAATCTATAGATTATAATGGGGAGACTGGAAGGCACCATATTGTAGAGGACTTTCTATGTTACCTTCAACAACTTGGGTAGGCTTTTAAACATCCTACAGAGCTAAGTGTGATCCTGCAGCCAGGTTTGACTGGAACAGTCATGGATTTTACCTGCCCTCCAGTGTTATGTATTCATAGCAGTCCCTTTTATTCTCAAAAGTGAAAGAGATCAGATAACAGAAAGGTAGTATCTTTTAAATAGTTTTATGTATTAACAGAACTGAATTTGTTTTTGACAGAACATCCTTGGTTGCAGCATCAAGGATGCATTTGGAGAGACAATAAGACAGTGGAAGTCCATTAAGGAACATGATACAGTAGTCCAGTTAAGATAAGAGACTAAAAATCATGCAGTACCAGTGCAATTGGTGAGCAGAGAACCACCTTGGGAAGAATCTAAGAGGCCAAGTCAGAATAGATGTTTAAAATGAAAGAGAGGAGTTAAATACTCAAGTATTTGTAGCTAGACTGGAAGGAAATGCAAAAGGTAGAGAAGGAAGAAAAGAAAAAACATACAGAAAAGTTAGGGCAAAAAACAAGCAGAGGGGTAACGTTTAAGGAGAGTCATCAAAAATATTGAATGCAGCTGTGGTCCAGTAAAGCAAGGTAGACAGAACCTTGCAGGTAGGGGATGGAAAGATGCAGAATGTTTTAAAAAACAGAACGTGGCTGAGTCTTCATGTGAAAAAGGACAGCATAAACTAAGGAGTGGTAGGCTATGATCCATATCCTAAAAGATTCCATAGGCCACTTGTGAGAGGTTCAGTTTATCCTGTGCGAAATGAAGATTCAGCAGAAATTTATAAGGTAGGCAGTAAGATGATCAGCTTAATATTTGACATACCCCATAGTGCTTTGGCATACTGAGAAGGCATTTTAAAGGGGACTGTATTTAAAACACTGTTTGGAGGGGAAGAAAGCCTCCTACCATCACTACACCAAGGATGTTCTTGCACTGAAGATCTGACCCTTTTACAATGCGGGAACATGTTTTAGATATCATACATGTGCTGTAACCACCAGGTCAGCACCCAAGGAATTGGCCCCTAAGGCCTTCAAAGGTCAAGATCTGGGGAATAGTAAGAGTTTCAGGTCTTAGAATAGTGAAGGGTTTGAAGAAATAGGCTCAAATATACATTGGCATTGGGTCCTGACCAATTTTGGAACATGGAGTGGTATGGAAAGATCCTGCTACATTAATATTTTGTTCCAGACCAGACCTGCCGGTTGCCTCTTTACCCATAAAGTATCAATAGAGCCATGAATAGAGGATGGTGAGGAAGACAGGCTATTGAAGCTTGGCAAGGTTGCATGGAGATTCAGCTAGCTATGGCTAACCGCATCCTAAAAAGGAGATTAAAAGTCCCAGTGAGTTAATTATTAACCTGAAAATGATGAGATTGTACTTTACTGTATATATCAGAACCTATATTGTCAAAGTACATACCAACGCTTTATAGAGGTAGATGGCCAAATCAGGCAGCAATGTTTTTTAAAGCAAACATTATCTTTATTTAATAATCATTGATATTTAAAATACAAGTCATGGAACATCCACATTAACAATAGAATCCTCAGTGTTCAATAGTGCTTTGGAAGCCCGGCTTTTCTATGCACCAGACAGGAAGGCCTGTGTGTGTAGTAACCGCAACAGAACTTGGAGGGGGGCACACGGAGAGGGCTGCAGAGTTGGGTCCTGAGCGAATGGCACTGCCCCAGGGCACTGGTGTCATGGCCAAAAGACAATGCTCTTTCAGGTGTTTGAATTTCAAATTTTTTATACAGAACAGTAATTTTTACAAAGTTATTTCTAGTATACAGGAAATTCTTAACAGAAAAAAAGAGATTTATTTGTTTTAGGAGATTTGAGCTCTGTCCCTTTGATTTTTTGCACTACAAATCTACAGCAGCTATTCTAAACACTGCACACTTAATGCTCACATAGCAGGCATGCATTTGGTTGAACTTGTAACTTCACAGAACAGGAGGACAAGGAAGGCACCAGGAAGCTTGTTCTCTAGCATTTAACAGTGTAAATCTTATACCACCCAAAGCAGATTTTTTATTGCTCCACTGTGGTTGTAGGGAGCCTGGAAGGCGTTGTACATGTGACTATAAGTAAAAGGAATTCTTTCTTCTTAGAATGAGAAAATACTGTTAAAAGCAAGAATCAGCATAATATCTAGAACCCAGGATAGAGAATATGAAGTGGTATTTTTAAAAGAAAATAAGAGAATGTTAAGCCATTGAATTTACGGTCCAAGGTCACACACCAGTCTCTGACAAAGCAGATAACCTAATACATGCTCTTTTTGCCTTTCTACATTCAATCCAATTTTAAGATGGATCGAAACACAGTCAAGTCACATTCAGCATTTCAAGCAATAAGACTTTCATCATGTCCCCAGAAAGGTAATTTCAGTCTAATAGATTTCATTAGACTGAATTTTAGCTTGAAAGCATTTCTGAAAGCATTGCTATGAAGTACAACATAGTTAAAAATGTTCCCCAGTAACCTGTCTATACTTAGCATATAGTCTCATTTCTTTTAGTTCTGCTTCTTTGGACCACTCAAGTACTGTGCTCTTACTTGATGTTTACATCCTTTCAATGACTTGAATTCGTTTAATAAAATCTACAGGAGGTTAAGACCTTTCTTACTATGTTAGCATACTTAGCCTCTGGGGAATGTCTGCTTTCACATAATTATGCACAGATTTCATATTTATACAAATATTTTGTGCCTGCAAGGAGGTAAAATGGATCTCATGAATATTCAACAGTGCTATTTCTTCTAGTAAGACACAAACATCTTTCTCTATGGATACTATACACTAGGATGTCTATATATTCCCCCCTCATGCTTTGTTTGCATAAAACTGATGAGATTCAGGGACTGCCAAAGCAGACACTTGTTTTCCCAGGTACCACAATATTCTCACCCCTCCATCCAAATAATTCAATAGCATTTCTTTCTCAGATTCAAAACTTCACTATCATATGGTTTTCTCCATTCATATGTAGATGTATTTTATTAATTCTATATAGGATATGTAAGGTATATATAATTCTATATAATTCTAGATGCATAAAATGAGATAAAAATTGGGCTTCAAATTGTAGTGGAAAGGAGCTAGCAGGGACAGGGTGCTTTATTCTCTTTGTGGCATGGCTTCCCATAAGACAATCTTCTGCACGCTCAGACTTCAGATTTTAGTAGTAAAATAGAAGACTAATGGAACTACCTCTGGAAAGAAATCTGGAAAAACTCTTTAGAAGAAGTAATCCCCCTTATATAATTGACATTGTTCACACAAAGAGTTGTCCAATTATACATTTGTTTTGAAAATCAAGTATGCTAGGAACTATTCTAGGCTCTCGGAATACAGTAAAGAAAATATAAGACAGATAAAGTCACTGTTATGATGGAGCTTATATTCTAGAGGGGATACCGAACATAAAAAAAATGAACAAAAAAATGGATGAATGTACAATATGTAAAGTAATGCTGAGCACTATGAAGACGTAAAATCTTGGTCTGTCCCATTGGCAACCAGCTTAGAGAGAAACTAGAGGAAGCTTCAAGATCAGAGGGTCAATTCTAACCCACTCGTTGTGGTGCCAGGTACACTTTCTCCATTTGCTTCAAAGCTCTCACAGAGGTGGTAGTTAAAACTACGAAGACTGAATATTACTTCTTCCCTAATTACTTCTGCCTCCTGATTCGGAGCTCTTTTTTCCTTTTTGTTTCTGAAACAGCAATGCCATTATTTAAACAGCCACCTTGAAAAACAATGTTTTAGCAATTCTAAAAAAACGGTTTTCTTAGATTTGCTTAGTCTTAGCATGTTCTTTATCCATTCTCATGAAAAACTCCTTAAGGTTACACATAGCTTTCAAATAATCCCCCCACAAGGTCTTTGTAGATTTTCAAATCCTTTTAAATATGAAGCCATCCTGAAAAAGCACCACAGAGAAAAACGGACTAGAGGACTCACTGCAATAAGCCTTTTCTATTTCTAAAAAAAAAAAAAAAGTCTGTTATGAGAACAATGACAAATCTGCAAGGTTGTACCTTTAAAATAATAAGGAATGGGATGTTGAATATATCCATCTAGCCTCAATCAGCTTTTAGGAAAGCCAGATAAGGATAAATAAATACTTGTTACAAGAAGATAGATGACTTCGAATATCCATACTCTATGTTGGATGGCCAGGTTATGCCCTAAGAAAGGTCATATTTTTGGATTTAATATTGTTTTATCAACACTCATGATTCTCTGCAGTCTCAAATATTAAATATTCTGAGTAAAATCTTGAAATTGACAGGAAGTATAAGCCTAGAAGTTAATATTCTGGGAAGTTAGTTAAAGGGTTCAGATTGACAAACTTCATTTAGATGAACCTCTAAGAAAGTAAATTTTAGGTAGACCTTGAAAAGAAGTAGTATAATAAAAGCTAACCATCTCAGCCACCCTGTCCTTAGTTCTTACATTTGACCTCCTCATTAAAATCTAAAAGGTTAGTTAGCACTCCAGGCAAGGAGTAATCCCATTCTCTTTAGTGAAAGTACTTATTTGAGAACAGTGAAGATACTCAGCTATCAAAAAACCTCCTGGAAGCACAAACCCCACATCACATATTCATCCTGGGAGCTTTGGGCAACCAAGAGTCCAGCTATTTGGACATTTTAAGAGGTTGCAGCTATGACCTTGAAACCAACCCTAAGAATCAGATTGCAAGTGGCTATGACCTGAATGAACTCCATCTTGGGCTGTTGAAACCTGGACTGCACAGAAGGTGATGGCCTAAAAGACCTCCTCTGCTGAAAACAAGAAGTAAAAGACTACAGCCAATACTACTAGTTAAGAAAGCAAGTTTTCAAAAACAGAAAGCAATTTCTTTTCCTCTCCAGTCACTGTACTGATGTAGGACATTAGTGGGGAGGGGTCTTAGTCCACACTCAGGTAGCTAGAACAAAAAACCATGAACTGAGTGGCTTCTAAACAATAAATATGAATTTCTTACAGTCCTTGAAAATGAAAGGTCCGAAATCAAGGCACCAGCAGAATGTGTCTGGTAAGTGATCACTTCCTGGTTTATAGAGAGCTGGCTTTTCATGGTGTCTTCACATAGTGAGAAAGGGGGAGGGGGAAGGAAGCTCTCTGAGACCTCTTTTATAAAGGCACAATTCCCATTCATGAAGTCTCCACCCTCATGATCTAATCACCTCCCTAGCACCCTACCCTCTAAATACCATCACATTTGGATTAGGTTACCAATATACGAATCTGAGGGACACAAACATTCTGTCTGTAGCAGCTAGTCTGATATTTCTGCTCCACAAAGTCCTCGGGGACAGATTCTTCCAGATCACCACTTTATCTTTCCTAGGTGGTGGCATTCACATTTAGATTTTAAGATTAGGCCATTGAGAAGCAGCAAAATGGAGGGAGGGATGGGTAAGTTACAAACAGCTTGTACTAGTGTCTTGTAAGGAAGGCTCTCAGAAATTGTACATGGCATTTTATTTACAAACTGTCATACAGAAATGTGTCACAATGGAGGCAAGGAAAGCTTTCTCTTGGCCATAAATAGGCCTAGCTCATTCTTCTGTGACTAAGGAAGAGAGATGGAATTGTAAGTGGTTTCTACACCTGACCTAAAATCTGCATTAGTGAAGAACCTATTAATTTAGATCCTCTTGGCATTGAAAAGGTCAACTTCTTTGTTACCAAAAGGCTGAAACAGTTTAAACAGAGTGCCTTAAGGAAGTAATTTGAACAGAAGATAAAACTTGAAAACTCAAGATTTTCAAGCATCTTCTAATAAGAATTCTTTGCCATCTCCATGGAAAAGATCCAATAATGGAAGCCATCTCAGTTACAAAGATCAGATTAAGGAATTTGCCTTACCATCTAAACCCATTACTGCAAGTAGCAGAGTCATTATGACTGTCTACCTTAAATACACCTAGGATTGCACTTCTCCATTTTTTGTGGAGTTAGGTGTAGATGAGAATCTTTCTTCAGGCAATAAAATGTGTGTGTAATGGACACAATTTCTTAACAGAATCATCAAAACCAGTCAACAGTTCAGTATATTCCCTTTCTTCTGCTCTGATGATCTTGGAAGCATGTGTTTAAAAAGGAACTCTGCCAGCCCAGGTCCCTGAGTGACTACTGGGAGGAGTTTTCTGCCAAACCTTCCCTTCCGCCTACCCTCCCCCAATCCTACTAACCTCCTGAGATTTTAGAATTGTCTATTCCTATCTTATGCTGGTGGATACAGATCTCTTCAAGGGTATTACATGATGTTGAGGGGGAATGAGCTAAACTCAGATATTGGTAAATCAAGGATCAAGCAGTTTAAGAATTATGTGCACTCATGGTTTGGCTACGTTTAACATAGCACATAAGCTGGGGGCCTCATTATTTTTCAAAGCAAACAAACAAACATAAGCTTGGCCTTACAAAAATCTGCAAGTGTTCCCTTCCTAACACCATCCCTAGGCCCCCTAACCTGCACTAGCAGGAAACAAAGTATGAGAGCTGTGTAGTTCCTAAGAGACAAGATGTCCAATGCCTACCTCTGACACAGGAAGGAAGGATGAGATGTAATGAAGAACTCCCAAGATGACAGGGCCAGGGACCACAAAGATCCCTTCTAGAAAGCTGAAGGAAGGTTTTCCAGATAGTCTTACAAAGCAGTTAACCAATAAAAAGAGCAGCTGTCACTTTGGCCCAGGGACCTGGTAACTGCCATGTGTGACCCTTGCTCCTCTTTTCATAATGGGACTTTTTATGGTTGTAACCTTGTCCCCACTCCACCATGGCATATTGTGAAAATGGGAGGCAAATTCATCTTTTACCAGCTTCCAGAGCAAGACAGGCTGTATCTGAAACACTCCCAAAAGGGTTATAATATTAGAGACTCTAAACCTTGAGATAGAGAAGATCGAAGTATAGATTCTTTTGGAAGGACAGTAAACAGTCCCAGGAGGGGAAAGAAGGGTGTGTAGGAAATTCAGAGGGCCAATGAGACAAACTGTCAGACTCCTCCTTGTCCCATAACACTGGTCTTCTACCACAATAAACATTTTTAGCTAAGCTTTATGTGCACTTAGAAGACTTCAGGCCTTTGCCTCTATCTTAGCTTCCCTTGTAGCTATAGGGAAATTCCAGACAATGGAATATAAGTGGAATTTTTATTGAGATTCTGAGAACTTTCATTAAAGGACAACTGGTACACACCCTTTGCCATCTTCATCCTTTTCTGCATCATCGTGATCTTGAACCATGAAGACAGAGACCAAATGCTATGGAAGGTACCATGGTGACCTAGGGAGAGTAATCTATCGTGGAGCAGAGCAAGTACTAGCACTTGACCATTTACCTCCAGACTTAAGTGAGAGATTAATCAACTTCTTGCTTATTTAGACTAAGTATTCTTTAGGGTTTTCTGTCATATTTGAAGCTAATCTTTTTCTAACGTTAAATGACATTATTATAAACGTCACTGCTATAGTACAAGTTCAGTGCAGCTGTTGGCTAGATCATGAAGAAAAAAAAAGTGTTATAACTTGTAGGTCTCAGACACACAGTCCCACTGAATGTAGCTATCCTGTAGCTCTTCATCTCTTAGTAGAACCGCTATCTTCTGGGGACTCAGCAATAGCCCATTGTTTTGTGGTATGTTACATTTCAAATGGACTCTGGTATCAAAGAAAAATTTCACTGGAATGGTTGAACAGGCAAGGAAAATGAAGATGATTGCAATAGGGGGATAAAAAATGGAATTCAACTCTGCTGAAACAGAAAGCAAGGGAGTTTGGTATGGAGGTGAGCTAGTAGCAAAGTACACCACAACATTCAAAGGAGGTAGGTCATTGCCATTAGGCTACCTATGGCCTAATGTGTTAGATGACCAACCTCCTACCCTCCCACTGAGGCTGGAGGAAGGGGGCACAATCTTTTTTTTTTTTTTAAAGATTGTATTTATTTATTTGTCAGAGAGAGAGCACAAGCAGGAGGAACCGCAGGCAGAGGAAGAAGCAGACTCCCCACTGAGCAAGGAGCCCAAGGGCTTGATCCCAGGACCCTGGTATCATGACCTGAGCCGAAGGCAGACGCTTAATTGACTGAGCCACCCAGGCATCCCAGCACAATCTTCTGATAGGAGCCAGTCTTCTGAAATGTAACTAAGTCCTGCAAAAAGATACCCAGTTATAAATCTTAATCCAGCCTCTTGTCAGTTTTATATCTCAAAAGGAGCAGAGGGAAAAAAAAATGTACAAATACAAGTTTCCCCCCAATGTTCATCTGTTTTGTTTCCTAAAGTCCACATATGAGCAAAATCATATGGTATTTGTCTTTCTCTGACTTATTTGCTTAGCATAATACACTCTAGCTCCAACCATGTCCTTGCAAATGGCAAGAATTCATTCTTTATTATGGCTGAGTAATACTCCATTGTGTGTATATATAGCTCATCTTCTTTATCCATTCATCGGTCGATGGATGCTTGGGCTCTTTGATCTATGGACTCTCCTAACCTATCAGTGACTGAGGAGACTTAAGCTGAGGGGAATGTTTCCTCCTGACTCGAGGCCCCTGCCCTACCTTTTCTTACAGTGTTTATTTAGAAAAGAGGCAAACAGACCCTTAACTATAGAGAAGAACAGAGGGTTTCTGGAGTGGAAGTGGGTGGGGGGATGGGTTAAATAGGTGATAGGGATTAAGGAGGGCACTTGTTGTGAGGATCATTGGGTGTTGTATGTAAGCGATAAATCACTAAATTCTATACCTGAAATTAATATACTGATATTATACTGTTCATTAACTGGAATTTAAATAAAAACCTGAAGAAAAAAAGTCCATAGATCTACTTCCACTAAAAACCTCCAATGTATTTAGTCAAAAATACAGAATAATAAACATGAGGTGGTCACATATACTAGCAACAGAGTTGCATACTGCATAGGAGTGATCCTTGGCTCCTCAGATCCTGGAGACACAGAGGAGACAGCACACGTAACATGGACACTGTTCCTACATTTTACGATCTTATCAAATCTGAGATCAACTTTGTGCTGTGCTACAGCCCTTTTTAAAAGTAGCAGCTAATGATTCAGGGGAAAGTTAGTTATATAGGATTTATGCCTCTATAAGAAATATTTGTAGACCTTTAGAACTATTATATTCTTAAGCCAAATGCAGAATCTGACCTACACCCCAGGAAGGAACGAGCATAGTCAGGACCCAGCCATCTCCAAATGGCATTTCTGGCTCCATGTTTTATTCAGATTAAGGATTTCTGTTCAAACATGCCCTCACATCTTACCTTCTTTGTTCTTTTGGCATGTCATCAAAATAATTTTTGACTCTAATAGGAAAAAGCAAAACAGCACTCCCAATACTAAATCACCCATGTAAAAAATGTGGAGATGAGAGGGGAAAGAAGAGGTCTCCTTACTCCCTACCCTGCTCCCGGCCCCTAAATACAGTCTAGTTGAAATGGTAGGCTAAACTAGGCTTAAGAATCACAGAATACCTGTGGCTTACATACAAGCAGTTATTTGTTGATTCTGCCTTTGCAGATTACCTAGAGTTTTGTTTAGTTTGAGCTGGATTCTAGGACGTGGTTCATTTCAGGCCAGCTCCACAAACCTCTCTCATGATCCTTGGACAAAAGGCTAACCAAGGCACATCTTTATATTAAGAAAGGCAAGAACACAAGGGGACAATCTTGAAGACATTTCAAGTCTCAGCTCTCATTTGCTAACATCCCATCAAATAAGTCACACAGTCAAGGCCACATTGAGTGGGAAAGCAAATGTGTTCTTCCCTTATAGGGCAAGGAGAGGGAAATGAATAGTTCTAGACAATAGTCCAATTTACAATAGAAGCCAAGGACCCCAGTTATATCTCGACTTTCTTCAAGCAGATAAGTTAAGGTCTACTAAAACTTTGCTGAACCCCTCAGGTTCTAGTCACTGAGTTCCAATATTTTATTTTTTTCTTTTATTATCCCACTTGACACGGAAAAGTTACTTGATCCAAAGGAAAAGGAGACTGCTGAGGGTTCAGGGATTTGTTCTAGGAAAGTAAAAGACTCCATCAGGAAGTCTCACTCTCCAGAGACAAGATAGGCCAGGGGGTTTGGTTATACCTTTGGCATCGGAGGGCTGGCTGATATGAAGCAAAAACACTGAGGATAGAAAGAATGAACCACCCCACCACTCTTGAACACAGGCCAATAGTCTGGATAAGCTTAACATTCCGTATTGCTGCTATTTGCAGCTTTTCTCTCAAATGTTAAGTAACTTTAGGATGCTATAGGCTATTGTGGCAATAGCATAAGGTGAAATCCCTTACTTAGGGACTCAGTAAACAGAAACCAGATCTTCAGATATATAGACTCAATACTTGATGAAATGAAAGCAAATCACTTGACTACTGGTTCTCTTCTGCCCACTGTTTTCAGCAAACCTCTCCGGTCATTTTATTTGCTGTGAGAATTTCAGCAAATGTGATCTCTCTTCTGTTCATTTACTGATGCTTTTTGCCTTGATGCCCCAGCTGTTGTTTCTATGCCTGTTCTTCCCTTTGGCTCAAATCAAACTGTTTATTTCTTAAGAGCCAGAAGCATCCACGGAGAGTTAAGCAATGATTTCTAAGCAACTAGAGAATTGTGTTTTCTCATGCTATAAAGTTTGGGGGAGGGAGTTTAATAGAAACTGAAGGACTTTCAAAAAGTCCCATTCGGTTAAAACCTCCCGCTTAGGTTTCTTTTTGGACTATAAACAATAATGTTGAGCCAAAATAACTCTAATTGCTGTGAACTTGTTACAAGAACTCAAACTACCCCAAACTCCGTTACCTGGAACTTAAGCTAAACTATATCAAGCCATATATGTAAGTGGCAAGATCAGAAACTTCTGTCATGATTTTTTCCAAGAAGTCAAAATCCAATGGGAGTCTTAAGGTCAGAACAGATTATAATCATATCCTACTTAGCCTCTGGGATCTGTTCCTATAAGTGCAGCTTAAGTGATTCAACTCTAGGTAAATGTTGTTAAAGAACAGCCCTTGTTCTTTACTCCCTATATTGGCTATAGGTTTCAAATATCCTGAAGTTGGATACATCAACAATAATTTCTTAAAGAAAAAAAAAAAAAGATTTATTTATCAGAGAGAGAGAGAGCAGGGGGGATGGCAGGCAGAGGGAGAATCAGGCTCCCCACTGATCAGGGAGCCCAATACGGGACTCGATCCCAGGACTCCGGGATCATGACCAAAGCCAAAGGCAGATGCTTAACCAACTGAGCCACCCAGGTGTCCCTCCAACAATAATTTCTGCCAGCCACTCTATGCACACAGTTACCAGCAACTTTCTCCCAGGGTTCACTGATGAGGAATATACCCTTCAAAATGTTAAAGGATTTCTACTTCCTGATTGATGGCTTTTTTATCACCAGTTCATTCAACGTGTTGACAACTTTCCAACCAATACAGAAATTTCAACATTAAATATGTTACTCTTCTTTGAAGATTTTTATACCACCTCGGTACTATATAACCTATAATCCTCTTTTAGTTATTGAGTCAAATCTGTTCATGAAGTCATCAAGTAATGGTCAAAGAGAATCTAAAGTGGAATAAGCTAGGATAGTTCATTGACAGTGACACAAATGTAAAAACACACAACACTTATATGTAATAGCACCTATTCTTGGCTTATACACTTGGAAAAATATATCCTAAACTATTTAGTACCAAAATGGAAGATATGAATATACATATTTATGTGTACATGTATATCACCCACATATTATTTCCAAATTAACACTATACTGTAGAACTGCTCTCCAGGGGAGTGGTAATCAAGTTATGCTCTAACACTAAAAAGCTTCATCTGTTCTCCAAAACAGTCAAACTCATCATCAGAATAAGTGCTTCCTACCCCCTTGGGTACCACCTTAGTTCTACGTGTCCCATCTGTTGTTCCAGCCATTTCCCAAAGACCAGTTTGTTTGAAGCCTTCAGCCAGCCTCATGCAGGCAGTCTAGAGGTACCTCCCATTCACACAATAAAGCCCCCACTTTTTTTGATTCCAGGGAGTGGGACACCATGCCATGGCACATACTCATGGCATCCCGGGAGTTCAAGAGGGTCAATACCTTTGGTGCCACTGTTGACCAGTGAGGATGGAACATTTAGATAAAGCCTTTTGTTTTTTTGTCTCCCAGGTAGTTAAAATACAAAAACCACAACTGGAGAGTCAGCAGGGTGAGAAAGAGGCTCTTAGACTACATGAAGACAGAGGCCTAGCAATCCCCAGTGAGTCTGGATTTCCAGCTATCTCCTTGCAGTGATTTAGATACATATGTAAATTGTCATAGACTTTCTAGACTGGGCAATAGACTTTCTAGACTGGGCGTGACCTCTTAGAGGTCGGACTCAACCAATATCAAGTGAAGAAGAACCAAGCAGCACGTAACCTAAGAGGTAACAAAATGGTGGTCATTTGAAGCCACTGTGCATGCACCACCTTACCCAGCAGCCACCACCATTCACCCATATGACCATACAACAACATCTTTCTCCCCATTAACGACCAACATCTGGTCAGCCCTGCCCATACCAGGGTCTTCTCATCACATTGGACAGCCAGATAGATAGATTTGAAGTGCATTTCATAAGACTCCTCAGGAGATACTACACAGATCTGCAAAATACATCCTCAAAAAACAAACAAACAAACAAAAAAAGAAGATATCCTGTGTTGTCTCCCTTTCTTTCTCAGTTTCATCTTCTTACTCCTGTTCCATAAGAGGACTTCCCAAATGATCTGCATGGAAATCATTGTCTCAGATTCTGTGCCCAGGAGAACACAGACTGAAAAGTCTTTTGTAAGGAAACCAAATGTTACAGACAGACCTAATGATATTCACCATACTGTACTTGTCTAGACAGCATTATAAATGCTTCAGTATGGTTTTCCAAATACTGGAATAAAGCCAGTATTTTTCTAATTCCTATTATGTAGGCAATTCAATTATAGATTTTTACTATTTAACATTTGTATTTTATTTTGCAACAGATATTCTATAGTAATTGGTAATATTTTATTTGGACTCAGCTTTCTAGAAAATTCCATCTGTAATGTTATGTAGAATGTTAAGAGAATGTAATCCCAATAGCCATTTACCTACCCACTTTCTAATGTAAACCCCTGCAGAGATTTGGAGAGATGATGTACTTACCTACAGGACTACCTGAGTGAGCTAATGAGAGCTGTGTAGCTAAGTTCTGGTCAATGAAATGAAGTGGAAGAGTACAGGACTTCCCGGAATACTCTTTAAAGGAGAATACAATCTTCTCAGACTTCCTTGCCTTTCCTCTTTTTGCTTACCAGGAAAATGGGTGCAGTGACTGGATATCCAGCAGCAATTTGAACTATGAGGTGACTGAGAAATGAAGCCAAGTGTAGGAGATGCAGGAACAGAAATTTGAAGAACCCATGGAATTGCCATGACAACTCTGAATGACCCACCCTCAGATTTCTGTTACATAAGAAATAATCCTTTTACGTAACCATTATTTGGGGTTTATCTGTCACAGGCCACCAAAAATAATTCTAATTTACAAAGCCCCACATATAGAAATTCCAGGCAACTGGTTCATTAAGGCAGTGGTTCTCACTAGGCAGGACATTGTCCCAAGAAACATTTGGAAGGGTCTGGACACATTTTCGGTTGTCCCAACTTGAGTGTTGCTACTGGCATCTAGTAAAGGCTAGAGATGATACTAACCATCCTATAATGAATGCACAGAACAGTGTCACCAAGAATTATCTGGCCTAAAGTATCAATAGCATCAAAGTTGAGAAATTCTGTACTAAGCCAATTACTTCCACGTCCGTCTCTCAACACAAATTGATTAGTCTATACAAGATGCTTTCCAAATAATATTAGAATAAGCTCATTTCGTTTGCTCATTGCCTTTGGTTTTAGCCTGATTGGTGCTACTTTCTCTTCAAATGTAGCAGTTTTTAAGTTTTCCAATGCCATTAAGAACATATCCTCTCCACCAACCCCCCCTTTTTTTTCTTAAATTGAGAGAGATCAATGACTGATAAAGTGAGAATTTGAGTTTAGGGCAACTGAATGAAGTACCAGATATAACCCAGTTCTACTCACTGCATTGTTTTCTTTCTTATAGCTGAAGAGGTTTGTCACTGTGGGAGGTGATTACATGTATTTGGTTATTTTTCCTGAATTTCATTAGGACAAAAAATATTTTCTGTTCACTTTCTTATTAAATAAAAAATGTTCATCATAGAACACTTAGAATTTATTGAGCAAAGGGAAGAAAATTACAACCATTCATAATCTCAATAGTCCCAGAAAAACTATTGTCTGCCATGTATACATTTCTAGATCATTTCTATGTACATACATTAGTACATAAATGAGACTATCCTCTACCTGCTCTTTATAACAGCACCCCCCCCAACACACACACACACACTCAGAAGTAGATCCTACTTTATGAGTGGTTATCCATCTCTTTCAGAAGCCCAGGAACCACCCCCCTTTTAAAAGGGAAAAATGACTGGTCACATTTTTCAATGATCGAGTTATACAAAATTTGCTCTGTTTTGAGGATACCTCCTAAAACCCTAGGGAGCTTTCCTTATGCATAGCAACCAAGGCCACTATTCCTATTTTGTTTGTAGCATCTTCAGTTGCCTTGTAAATGACACCATCCATCCATCTCCCTCAAACACACTCATGAGCGCACACCCCCGTGCACACATGCACGGATGTACACACCCCCACACACATAACCTTGATAGAAAAATATTTCAGGTTTTACATTTAATACATTTCCCAGTAAAGCCTATGAGAAGATACCTTATATAAGCAAAGCCTCAGATAGAAAAAAGAGTCTCCCAGTTTACTACTAACTTAAAGAGCAAATTGAAAGCTGTTAAAATAGACAGTTTAAGAGGGGAGTTACCTGACCGGCAGACACAGGAGGTTGGAGATATAGTTTCCCCTTACCACCCTGAGATACTTCTTAAAGAACAAAATCATAAGGTTGACAATCTAGAGTTTTGTGAATTAACACCCTGCTCCACAGTATTCTGCAATAATTCACTAAGGGATGATCACTGTCCTAAAAGAACTTCAGCTGATTTGCTGGGCCACAATGCCCAAGGTTTGCATTCTCCGGGCTGCACTAGTCAATTACACTTTCAGTGTTAGCCGATTCTGATTCAGTGGGAGCTATTTTCACCTCTGCAAGTTGTAGATGATTAGTATCACTGGAAAATTATTGTACATATACATGAAAACGAATCCTGTTTGGAAGGACTTTTCCCTCCCCCACAAGGAAAAGATTGTTTTAGCACTTGGGCAGAAGAGGATTAATTCAGCAAATCTGCATGACTTGAAACCCTGTATATTCCAAACAAAGGCCTGTCTTCAGGACTGGTTTTTGAGCAGTTCCAAGGAGAAACCTTGTAGCCCTCAGAATATTCTTCCTGATAAGGTTTTATAGGTTTTTAGGCTTTGAGCTACTCTGTACCATTTGGGCCAAATGTATCTTAATAGCGTGACTTCTGGTGAAAGACTTTATTGCTCTGGGGGTGGGCTGGAGTCAGAGCTGCTGAGGTCAGGTGGGCACCGCATGTCTACGTGGCGGCTGATAAAATCCATGGCCACCAATACTCGAGTGATCTTCCCTCACATGTGTTGTCACACATCGTTGCTGGAAGAATTACGTGCATCCCTCTGAGACTCCTGAGACACCTGGAAATGTATGCCTGGCTTCTCCCACACTTTGCCCTCTGTGGCTTTTACCTTTGGTGATTCTGTGTCTGATCTGCCTCCTTTTGCTGTATTAATCCATAACCATAAGAAGAGCTTCTGAACTTCTATCTAATCACTGAGCCTGAGGGTGTTCCTGGAGACCAACACACCTCTGTTTGCATATTCTTTTTAGTATCCCAGATCTATAAAGGTATCTGTTCTTTGGGTTTTCCTTTGAAAAAGGAATAGCATTATCCTGATTCCCTTGTTAGTGAGTTAAATCTTTAACATGTGTTCATTTTAAGTCTGTAAGTCATGATTTTAGCTTAAAAAAAAAAAAAACTTAGTAACAGCAAAGTTTCATTAAATATTGGGAGCCTCTCCTAGAGTAAATGCAAACTAAGATCCCTCTCCCTTACAGCTTTGTTTCTGGTGAGTATCTCAAGTCCAAGACTAAATTCCTCTGTATACTGTGCAAAAGCATGCTAGCAAGTGGCAATAAAGGAGAGTTATACCATGTGTTCAGTGGCCAAGCTCTCCTGATTAGCAGACTCAGAAGGCTCTCAAGATGCAGATTCAGTAAGACTCTGGTGGCAGACCCAGTCTATCTTCTATAAGCCCAGGTGGCAGGGGTCTCTTTGAAGTAGAGGTTTGTAGAACTCCAAGAGCTGCATGGATATTATTCCACTGTCAAGTTTGCTAAATTCTTACACCTCATTCATGCATTTGCCATCAGAGATATATACAAACTTCTTAAGCAACCATCTATGTTTAACACCTTTATTTCACTGATGGAAAATTATTTCTAACACCCCTTATGTTAATAATAAACCTCTCTTGTGTAAATTTCCATATAAGAGTGCTAAGTTACCACCCCTGAAGGTGTGGATTTCTGATTGGGGTGCTTCACAGGATATGTTGTTTAACCACCTCTAAAGTGTGGATTCCTGAATAGGGTACTATAAACACCAACTTTCCCCAGGGTGCAAATTAGAGTTAACTTGCATATACAAACATATCACACTATTAATACCCAAATAGTCTTAAATTCTACACAGACAATAGCAGTGCTAGGAACAACACAGACTCGGAGCAATCATGGTCTTTCTTTCAGGTATGCTTTGTTTTCCTTCTTTCTTAATCACTAATCAAAAATTTTTGAGCATCTACTACCTATGAATAGGATTATTAGGTTATTGAGTTATTTAAAGATGATTAAGTCTTGGTCCCTCCAAATATAATAGGAAGAAAATAGACTTACCAAATGTTCTAGGGTGTAGTAGGGACTTTATAAGTATTATCTTTATTTTTCACAATAACCTTGAAAGTCTGGTATCATCACCCATCGTATAAAACTGAAGGCTTATATCTCACCACACAAGGTGATGATATCCACACTAACCAGAATGAATGTGTCTTAATCCATGTTCTTCTCCCTAGGCATAACAAGTCTCCCTCTCCCTACCCCCCACCCCCCTCAAAATTGGACTAACATAAATACGGAAGTATCAGTTCCTAAGCAACTTCATAATGAAATGAAATTAACCTTCAACAAGTGACTTTGTAGGACAGCCAACTGTGTTAAGTATCACACATGTCTTATTTTCTCAAAGATTCTAAAAGCTTTGACAGATAATACACGAACTTCGGAAAAGAAGTTGCTTGATTAGGCATAAAGTAAATGATTAAGTGAGATTTGAACTAAACTTTTTTACACACTTTCTATATCCTCCTACTTAGTAATGCAAAAAAAAAAAAATTAAAATGGCAATTATCATTAGATATGAGGGTAGGATGGGGTCTGGATTAATCGAAATTAAATTCATGAACAATGTTATGTTTAAGCATTAAATATTGAGAATTTGTACATATGAATCTATATGAAATCTCAAAGAAAGTTCAGCATTATTCAGGAAACAGTGAACTCATTGACATGAATGGAACTAGGTTTTTTAAAAGGTGAAATATATGCAAATTCATAAGGAAAGTACTTATTCAACAAATAACCATTGAGTAGCATCCATTTTTCTAGATACTGGAGATACAACAGGGAATAAAATGGACAAAAATACCAGCCCTTCAAGGTGCTTATGCTCTAGAAATATCAGTGCAAATAAGTTAGGAATGAACAGACTATTCAATAAATGTGCTGTGGAGAATTGGCTGCCAAGATGAATTAATTATTAAATCCCTATCTCACAAAATACATTTTAGGCAGATTAAGAATCTACATGATAAAGTAAAATGCTAAGGTTAGAAGAAAGTAACATTTTCATATGGTATGGATTCACAGAAACTGCAACATAACAAAAACTTATGAAAATAAATCTTTCATTAAAAATTTGTCAATCTTAGGATTCCACTCTTTCAGAGAGATTTGTTAGATGGAAATATATCACTAAGAACTTGAACCCCAGATAATTTTGTTTTAATTGTGTTTGATCTGTAAAGGGGTTGTAGATTTCTGTGTATGGAGAGAAAGTTCAGTAATATGAACTATGTTAACAATAGTTAACATAGTTCCAACTATGTTAACAATAGTTCATATTACTGAACATATAGTGAACATCCTTCAAGCTGATGAGTGGGACATGGTAACTAAAAATGGGGCTCAATATGACTCAGTGTAGGGAAAAGAATCAGTGGTTCTCCACTGCTCCTAATCCCCTGCCCAAACAAAATCTCTGGGAGAAAGTGAGCTCAGTTCACCAGTCTGGGCTCTTTCTTCATCACGGGATGATAAGCCCCAACTCAATAGGGACTAGTTTTTTTTTTTTTTTTCTTTTTAAGTATATACACATTTCTTAAGTCTGGGAAGATAGAATTAGTCAAGTGAATCATACTATTAATGTGTACTCCATATATTTTGTAATTTATATACTTCTAAAGTTTAAGAGGCTTTGTCCTATAAATATTAGTCCTGTTATTCCAATTTAAAATTCATAGTTGAATTGATTTACTCAGGACCCTGAGATCATGACCTGAGCTGAAATCAAGAGTTGGACACTTAACCAAATGAGCCACCCAGGCACCCCAACCATATTTTCAGAAGATAATTTTAGTTTCACCATATTGTAAGTTGAATCTACTATATGCATACAAGTTATGTTTTAATTTTTAAACAAACTTTTAGGTCACCTTAGATTTACAAAAAGTTATAAGGAGAGTACAGAGAATTCCCAGGAGACTCTCATCCAATTTGCCCTATTGTTACATTACATTCCCCTCTGACATTAATCTGGCACATGTGTCAAAACAAGTGAGTGGGGAATTGATACATTATTAACTAAAGTCTATAATTTATTCATGTTTCACTAGTTTGTACCTAACATCCTTTTTATGTTCCAGGATCCTATTCCAGGGGTTACATTCAGTCATCATGGCTCCTTAAGGTCATCAAAGTTTTTTGCAGTTTTTTTTTTGTTGTTTGTTTTTTAAACAGAAAAATCCTTATAGACTAGAAGTGCTTAACAGTTTTGAGCAGTACCAGCCAGGTATTTTGTACAGTGTCCCTCAGTTGGGATTTATCTGATATCTTTCTCATGATTCAGCACTGAGTAGGAGTTTTGAGGAAGAAGCCCACAGAGGTAAAGTACTATTCTATTCACATATATCAAAATGACATCACTGTGGATGTTAACCTTGACCACCTGGCTAAGGCAGTAGTTATCAGGTTTCTCCAGTGTAAAGTCGCTCTCTCCACAGGTGCCTCCCCCCCAGCCCCCTTTTTCCAAATGGTACTCTTTGGAAGAAGTCCCTCAGTGCAGCCCACACTTAAGGACTGGGGAATTATGCTCTACGTCCTTTATAGGAAAATACTTATATAATTCATCTGGAATTTTTCTGCATGTGAGATTTGTCTATTCTCCTCATTTATGTATGCATTTGATCATTTATATTGTTCCACTTTGGTCATTGGGAGTTCTTTCAGTTAGATCTCGTGACACTTTGACAGCCATTGGCTTGAGTGTGCACGTGCACACGTGTATATATTTTAATAAGTATGCCCTTGCATTCTCACACTAAAAGTTTCCAGTCTTATTTGGTATATGTCATGGCCAGCCCTAGGGTCAGCCATTACTCCAGGGACCCATGGTTCCTTTTATCAGAGAATGGCCTTAGAAAGCAAGATCTGGGCATTGAAGAGGCTTGTTGCCACTGGAGCATATGAAGCTACTTAAGCATTTAGAAATTTTTGTTTCTTGATTCAAGCAACTATTTTATAGAATAGTATTTAAAATTATATTAAATATGTTTATAAATGCATTTAAAAATGTTTGAAAGACTTTGGTGTAGGTGTAAATATGATTAAATGTTATTCAAACACTCCTTAAAAGTGATTAAGAATTACTAGGCATAGGTTGAAGTTTTTACACTAACTTTAAAAACCAAGAAGGAACTCAGTTTAACTTTGTTTTTTAAAGTTATCAATTGTTAAAAACCCCAATATAGTCTTGCTTATGTACTAAAAACCAAACTCTTCAAAGAACCCCAGAACACAATGTACATAACAGTCCTTTTCTCAAGTACTAAAACTGCTATATATCAACTTAAGAAAAGACACTCTTGATAGAGGTATAAGCAATAAGAATGTACAGGTAATTCACAGGCAGAGAAACCTGAGTGTCCAATGAATATATGAAAAGATCCTCAGCTTCACTAACATATTAGTTTTCTACAGCTGCTTTTGAAAGTTACTGTGAATGTAGTAGCTGAAAATAACACAGAATTTCCTACCTTACAGGAAGTCTGATTGATCCCACTGGGCCAAGATCAAGATGGAAGCAGGGTACATGTCTTCCTAGAGGCTCTCCTTACCTTTATCCAGCTTTTAGAGGTCCTCTGCCTCCATCTTCAAATCCAGAAACGTCCACACAAGACCCCTTCGTGTTGCTGTCTCCCTAGTTCTCCTCCTCTGCTGCCTTGTTCCACTTTTTGAGAACACTTGTGATTAAATTGGAACCACTCGGATAATCCAAGCTAATCTCCTTACTCAGTGTCAGCTGATAACAAGTCATTTTACCTGCAAACCTCCACAATTTGACATATTCACAGGTTTTGGTGAGTAGGCCATGGACATCTGGGGCAGGGGTCAATATTTTACTTACCACAATTAGTATCATGGGCATTTAATTAAAACCAGGCTCACCTATTCTCATAAACTACCAAAGGTTAAATTGATTCAACCACTTTGACTTTGGTCTTTTAACTTGAAGAATCACATTTATAGATAAAGAAACTCGAGTAAGTGGGTACAAGGTGTCTACAGATCATGTCCATTCTTTTGAATAGCAGAAAAATTTGAAACTAGCTAATTTTTCAACAGGAGGAAATGGGTAAATAGTAATAATCATAGAGCAATATATTATATAACAATTAAAATGCATCAAACAGATCTATAGTACATAACATGGATATGTCATAATAATATAAATTAAACATGCAAAAGATTAGTATTTATGTAATTGTTTAAATACACACATACATATATAATGTTTACTACATAATATGTGGGGCCTTTTAAGAAAAATACAAAATTAAAAGTGAAAACATAACTTAGGTACATAAATGAGTATTTATTTAGATTAAAAAAAGGAAATCATATTATTAAAGTCACTTTTTTCTGAGATCCCCATAAACAATTTGTCAGAAATGAAACCTGGATATCCCCCCTCATAGATCACTCTCCAATGCCTTCAGAGAGCCAAGTTTGGGGGAAGGGGGACTCTGGGACTTCATTCGCTTCAAGAAAAATCCAGCTCTGTACTTATATATGATACAAAAGTATAGCCACATGAATGCCTATTGTAGGTATAACATAGTCTTCATCTAAAATAAATGATCTTCATTTAATAATGAATAGGTAAACAAATAAATAAGACAATTATTCAAGCACCTGAACCACACTTTTCCCTCATTACAGATGTGGCATCTGAAACTCAACCCTTTTACGCCCATTCACCTATCTCCCAACAAAGCTAGCTCCCCTTTTTGATTGTTCTGTCTTTACTGACACTACAGTCTCCTGAGCACCTTAATTATTGTTCTAACTTCCCGTTCTCCCTGCTTCCATCCTTGCCCCCATTTTCTGTTCTGGACAGAGCAGCCCAGATGTTCTTTTAGAATACAGATCATATTGTACCACTTCTGTCTGCACAACCCTCCAGTGGCTTCACATTTCACTTAGAACAGAC
This sequence comes from Zalophus californianus, assembly GCF_009762305.2. Classification (NCBI taxonomy): domain Eukaryota; kingdom Metazoa; phylum Chordata; class Mammalia; order Carnivora; family Otariidae; genus Zalophus; species Zalophus californianus. The sequence goes on from NC_045600.1 coordinate 20,410,554, forward strand.
CAAAGTTTTTACAGTGGCCTTGTTGCTGCTCCAGGTGTTCAGTCTTCAAGCATTTGGTACTTGGAACCTTCCCCTAGACAGCTGTGTGGCTCCTTCCTGCACTTACTTGGGCCCCAGGTAAAATGTTATCTATGAGAGAAGCATCTCCAGACCAAACCACTTGATTCAAAACAGCTCTGCACTATCCCCATCTTTCAGTCCATTCCTTTCCTGTCTTTTTATTAGTTATCACCACCTAACACCCACTTAGTTGTTGACTATCCTGCCCACCGAATATAAGCTACAGGGGAGCAGGGACTCCTCATTCTCTAAGGTAGCCAGTACACATAAAGAGCACTCTGTAAATATTGATCGCATGTGAACTGACTGAATGAGCAATCCAAGTTGGATTAAGTACTTTAAAGGAGGAGGCTTTTGAGGAGAGAGAACATTCCCAGATATGCAAGGAAAGGTCAAAGAGAAAAGAGAAGTGTAGTGATTTACCTGGAAGGGAGAGATGAAGACAAACAGGTCACTGGTCTGGCAGCAAGAGACACACTTGGAAAACAAGGGGACAAGGAAACAACTACAGCTTATTTTTCTCTGGGGCATCAAGTTTATATGAAAAAACATGTCTTAAAATGCTTTTTCAAAATGTTCCAGTTCAAAATGGTGATGGAGGAGGATCCTGAACTCACCACCTCCCAGTGAGAAGCAGACTAGAAAGAGACTGGGCAGTGTCTTAAATGCCAAGATACTAAGTGTCTATCTATTCAATCACTGAGGATTGATTTGGAGATGTTTTCAAATGCCAATGATGCATCAGAGACATGCTTCAGAAGAATTAATCCACAGTTGTATAATAGATGAATTAAAGAGTGAAGCCATGAGAATTAAAAAGTGGGTTCGGTGGTTATTTAAGACAAGAAGTCATAAGGGTTTGAATTATCTGTAATTTTGAAGAGACTCAGAAGATGCAGAGTATACACAATTAGTCATGTTTATCCTGGCTACAGGTTAAAACTACCTTGGAAACTTTCTAACAACCCCATGCCTGGACCAAACCCTCATTCAATTAAAGTAGAGCATCTCATATAAGATCTATATATTAAGAATTTTGTAAAGCCCCCCAGTTGGTTCTAACATGCAGCCAGGATTGAGAACCACAACTAACAGAGGAATTAATCTCATCACTGGGACAGTGATTCTCAAAGTGCTGGTCTTCTCAGTATTAACCAAGGATTTGCTAGAAATGCAGATTTCTAATTTGTTAGAATTAGAACCCACCCAGGCTGGATCAAAAACTCCAGGGGTGGAACCAGTAGTCTGTTTCTTCACAAACCCCCCAAGTGATTCTGACACACAGTGGTATTTGAAAACCACTGGCCTAGGGTTGCCAGATTTAGCAAATAAAATTACAGTATGTCTCAGGGGGCATATTTGTGCTAAAATATCATTTGTTGCTTATCTGACATTCAAATTTCATTGGGCATCTTGTATTTTATCTGCCAATCCTAAACTAAAGAGCTAGAATGGCATTACGGTAGAAATTATATTTTTAAGCATAAATGCTTGAGGAAAACAATGGCATCATCAACTAATTAAAGGCAGAGAGGTAACAGAAAGATCTGGCTTTGTTGAGAAGATTATGGGTATGTTTGTAAACACCTTGGGATTAAGTTGTCTGGGGAAATCCAGGTGAAGGTGTCACATAGAATATATTGGAAATAGGCAGATAGAAATGTTTGTATAAATACTCTAATTAAGGAAGTGAGTATCAGAAGACAAGGTCTCAAAACCCTGAGCTTTAGGGAAACATCTATTTTAATGAGAGAAGAGAGATTAGCTAGCCAACGAGATGAAGAAATCATGTCCTTTTAAATGTATTCACCCCAAATTTCTTTGGATGATCATTTTGCTGTAGAGTATTAACTAACTATTCAATATATGCAAAGGGTGCTAGTAAGCTCTTTGAAGGCAGGGACCAGAGACATTATACTTTACAAAAAAATTACCATACATACAAGCATAGCTTTCAAATTAATCTCTTTCAAGTGAATGATTGACTGGATTAACAGTTTGGAATTAATGAGAAGGAAAGCTGTTTGTGCCATTAAGATATAGTTGGAATGAAAATGTGCCTATCCCAGCAGTATACAATCACTTAGTGTTAGGCTCAATGATAGAAATAACACAGCAACAAGTAGTTTTGTTTCACAGTCTAAAAAAATAGTGGGGAGAGGGAAGGTTAACAGTGTGCCTTCTATTTAGTACTGCATGAAGTAACTAAAACAGCTTTATAAACAATGACACAGGATATTTGAATGGAGACCTGGGTCTGAAAGGACATGAGAAAATTATAAAACCGCCAAGCTGGAAAAACAATGATATATGAAGAGTACTTAGTGCTTTATTTCCTGAATATCCTTGTGTTTTAATGGAATGTTTCTTTCTACACTAATCAATAATGCATTTTGGTGGAATGCTTTTGACTTGAAAATGCAGATGTTGTACTTTGGGCAACCCAGCCTCGACTGGCCTTGTGGTAGGTCGTGCTATCATTAAAAAAGGAACTGCTTGTAAAAACAAGTCTTCATCTCGATGGAAGAATTTATTGCTCCAATAAAAGGAAAGGCCCCCAAGGTTTACGGACTCCACTTTGCTCAAGAAAGAGAAAGTAAAGAGAAAGTAAAGCTTTTTCTGTATTATATGACATGGTAGCAAACGTGGGCGGAGGTGGTGAATAGCTGAAGATATTTAGGGAAGTTCAGCCCAAGGGGAAAAATAGAGAATGGGCATTTGGGCTGTTGAAATAAAAATGAACCTCATTTGGGAAGGCGCAAACAAGAAATAATTTGAGTCTATTTTACACTATTGGATCTTAGCTGGATTTTTCTACTGCTCCAGTAAATCATTTATTGAAACTGCCTCTCTGGGCAGTCTGTTAGTTTCCTGTTGCTGCTGAAACAAAACACCATGAGCTTAGTGGCTTAAAACAACACAAATTTATTATTTTGCAGTTCTGAATGTCAGAATTCCAAAATGGGGTTTCGCTGGGCTAAAACTCAAAGTATTGGCCTGGGTGTGTTCCTTCTGGAAGCTCCAGGGGAGAATCCAGATCCTTGCCTTTTCCAGTTTCTAGAGACTGCCTGAATTCCTTGACTCACGCTCCTTCCTCCATCTCCAGAGTCAACAATGGCCAGTAGTGTCTGCCTCACATCGAATCACTGAGACACTGATGCTCCTGCCTTCCTCTTGCAGATAGAAAGACTCTTGTAATTACATTTGGCTAACCTAGATGATGACATCATCTTCCTACCTCGAGGTCCTAAATTTAATCACATCTACAAGGTCTCTTTTGTCCTGTAAGGTAACATACTTACAGGTTCCTTGGATTAGAGCATAAACATCTTGGGAGCCATTACTGTGCCTACCACAGAGAAGTAATATCTTTTTGGATTTCTATTTGAATGTATATGTTCCTCAGTAAAGAGATTCATGAGGAGTTGAGCACTGTGAGACTTTCCAGGTCTGAATGATCATTTTAAAGTGCGTCTATGTTCTTTCTGCTTTGTGCCTCATCAGCCGTCATAAAAATGACCATTAGTATTTAGGCAGTGATATTTCTACTTACTCAAAGGGCAAGAGAGAAGCCATTTCAGTTCTTTTACAGTAATCAAGGCTATGGAAAAGTGACCAAGACTAAGACTTTATCATGTCCATAAAATATATTTCACACAAAGATGCACCAGAAGAGGTGTACAGTGGGAAGGGTAACATTTTACCTGGTCTTGTTTTATATTATCCTCACTCTTCATGAAAAACAGGGGTAGGGGAAATCTCAGAGAAGCAGAGCTACTAAAAGAGAGAGAAGATGAAACCATCCACGTTGTTGAAAGGAGATGGGATATTCGTGAAATCAATGAAGCATCGTCAGTGTGGAGGGAAGGTCTGAGCACAATAATTAAACAGGGCAGGGTGCATAGTCTACAGCAGCATGCATCCAATAGGAAATAAGGTAATAAGACTGCTTGAATGCTTCGTTGGGAGGGAGGAAGACAGCAAGTGGCATTGGAGTGGTGGAGGGGAATTTGTGAATGGATCACTTAAGATAGAATACCAAGTACACGTCCAGGTCCTCAGCAGTTGTTAAATTAATAGATGAAACAACCAGTGATGATGGTCTTTTGATCAGTGAAAATGTCCAAGCTCTTGACTTGCAGAGTGTATCCAGGCACTCAGGTGAGAATCAGGAGATGTGTTAATGAAAGGAGCACACACAATAGAGAAGATGGGGGTATGAAGGGGAAAGAAACTCAGAAAGGAGGGCAACAGCCATTCTGTTCATCTGGGACCCAAGAGGACAGAATCGGCACAAAAGAAATGCAGCTACAACATGAAAAAGCATGTAGTTGTTAATAGTATCATTAAAGGGAATTAAAGCGGTCAAATCAATGCTTCAAGAGGCAACTTGATAGTAACAGCTCAGATCTTCACACAGAGAGCTCTGTTTCTGAAGTAAATTCAGTTAGAACACTTGTAGATTATTCTACAGGATCAGAGCAGGCTGGGATAGGTAGACCAAAGGCAGAATAAAAAAATGTAACATGGTAGAAACATTATCAGACATAAAACAAAAACAAAAAAATTTTTTTGTCTCATTTAAAAGGCCCACGAGCAGCAGGGCAAAGTAGAAGAACTGAAAAAAAATGTTTTTGTTCTCTGTAAAATGGAAAGGACTTGAACATGCTTTTGTATGAGAAGCTATGTTAGTGTAATAATATAAATGTGCTCAGTCTTCAATTCCACAAAAGCCAACTAAGGAGAAAATGCATTTATCCCAATTAGAATCTGCAGCAGTGTGGAAAAGCAAGGACACACTGGCAGACAAGCGTATGTCTCTGGAACCAACAACGGCTGTTTGGGTTTGCATCACAAACTTTTTTGGGTTTTTCATTTTTCATGTGTTTGGTTTATTGGATTGTGAACATTTTTAATTATGCAATAAATCTAATTATGCAATAAAATGAAGATGCAAGCAATACAAAATTCTTTGAAACATTCCTTTTCACATTTTCCCAAACCCCCCCCCGCCCCCGATCCTGTCTTCCTTCCTCAAAGTAAATGTTCATAAGAATCTAGAGTGTTTCCTTTTGGGTAATTATCTGCATATTCATATGAAATACATATACAAATATTTAGGATGACTTTTAATAGACTTATGCCTATTGTTCTACTTTCATTTTATTTAATAATATGTATTAAATACCTTTTCATCTTTCTCTCTGCCTTAAATCTTCTATGTTATTCCCCAGGACCATAATCCATTTAACTATTTCTCTATTGATAAACATTATTTAGATTTTTCTAGTATTTTGTCATACAAAATATGCTTGCTATGGATGGTTTTTTTATACGCACACACACACATATTTATTTTTTTCTTTGCAGAGCAAATTGCTAGAAGTAGAGTTGTTATGTCAAAGGGTATGCGCATTTTCTTCTGAAAAAAATGTTTCTCAAATCATTTTCCAAAATAACAGTAGCAGTTTACATCTCTGTCAAAAGAGAATGAGCATGCCTGTCCATCTAAGTCTTTATGAACAATGAATATCATTGAATTAATTATTTAAAATTTTCAAGTGTATTACTAAAGACAGCAAGATGTTTATAAACTATCTTACAATAAACAATATAAGAAAAAAATTCAAATATAATGGGTAAAAAATGATTTATCATTAGAGTTTTAATTTGTAATTACATAGTTATTAAGGAGGTTTAGTATCTTTCCCAATGTTACTGACAATTTGCATTTTGTTTCCTGGAAATTGCTTGCTTTATCTTTTACTGATTTTTCTACTAAATTATTTGTATTTCTTTCTTAACTGGGAGTGTTTTAGTCAGTTTGGGCTGTCATAACAAAAGGCCATAGACTGGGTAGCTTGTAAGCAAGAGAATTATTTCTCACAGTTCTGGGGACTGGAAGTTCAAGATCAGGGTGCCCGCTGGGTCAGGCGAGGTCCCTCTTCCAGGTCACAGACTTTTCATTGTATCCTTCCGTTTTCATGGTGGAAGAGACAAGGGAGCTCTCTGGGGCCTCTTTTATAAGAGCACTAATTCCATTCATGAGGGCTCTACCCTCATGACCTAATCACCTCCCAGAGATCTCACCTTCTAACACCATCACCTCCAGCATTAAGTTTTCAATACATCAATCTTGGTGGGACACATTCAGACCATATGGGGAGGAATCTCAGTATATCATGAACATGAAATCTTTGCGTGATGTTTGTTACAATTATTTTATTCATTCTGTCACATCTTACAGATATTTCCTTCTACTTTTAGCCTGCTTGCTATATGTTTTTAATTAGTCCTGCATAGTGCATTTCATCAAATATTTTCTCAGCATCTATCAATTAATCATATGACATTTCTCATTACCATCATACCAATCCTTCTCTCCTGAGATAAACCCACCTATTTCAGTTATTATTGCCAAACAACAGACATGCCAAATACAGCGGCAAAAAAAAAAAAAAAAAGCATTTTATTATACTCACAAATTCTGGGGTCTGGACAGGACGTGGATGGGCAATTCCTTTGCTCCTCGTGGCATCAGCAGAGTGGTCCTCAACTGGCAGATGGGCTGGTCAGGAGGTTCCAAAAGGCTTCATGTCCAATGACTAGAAGATGACAGGAAGGCTGAACTTACTTGGGACTACTGACTGGGGTACCCACATGTGGTCTCTCCACCATGAGAGTTCCAGAGTTGTTGGAATTTCTTACACAGCAATTGGCTTCCACCAGAGCAAATATCCCAAGAGAAATAGGAAGAGCTGCTTGCCTTTTTATGATTTATCCCTGAAAGTCATATAGCTTCATTTTCACCATACTGTATTGATGAAAACAGTCACAGGCTGCTCTCAACCCTTTACTCTCTGATTCCAGGAAAGGGACATAAAACCCAAACCCTAGATGGAAGAAGTATTAAAGAAAGTGCAGACATTTTTTAACTGCCATATTACCTGATCATGATATAATTTTACTCTATTAGATTCATTTTGTTTATATATCATAAAATATTTTTGTGTCAGTGTTGCTTTGTAAAAATAGCACTTCAGCTGCTTATCTTGTTTGTGGCTTTATGACCACAAGACCCATAGCAGCTCAAAATGATCCAAGTTCATAAAGCCTTGGCTTCCTTGGTAGTTGCCTCCTCTTCTCCGGAAGCAAGGACTGTGTTCTGACTTGTCTTCCCCATTTCTACCTGGGTGGAAGCCACAGCAGCTCTAGAACTCAGATCTGACCTGGCCATATGCACAGAAGCTCAGAATGGAAGCTGCCAGAAAAAAACACAAGAATGGAGTACCAAAGAGCCCCATGGAGAAGACTTTACCTAATGAGAGACAGGAGCTGGAGAAGACTGCGAAGATGGATGAGTTGCCCTTCATCCCCGAGAAGGACTTCTCCCAGACATAGTAGTTTTATCCGGCCAATCTAGGGACATTCAGTGTGATCAAGCAATCAGTTTTGTTTTTGGTTTTTGGTTTTAGGTTTTGTTTTTTGTTTTTGTTGTTGTTGTTTTCTGTTTGTTTTTGTTTGTTTGTTTTATAAATATGGCAAGCTTAACAGCATACCCCCTGAATTTGCTTTCCCTCTTTCCCACTTCCCTTCCCTTTTTTCCTCTACCCCTGCTTCCCTGGCTTTATATCCCTCAATAAAGCATTAGCACATAGGTCTGGTGTAGGCTCTTATTTCTAAAGAATTCAAATTGAGACATAGGATTATATTACCATTATAAAAGTACACAGGGGAGTTTCCATTTTTCATCTGCTCTGGAACAGTTTGTATAAAATAGAAATAGCTCCTCTACCATTTAAATTTAGTGGGGAGTGCAGTAATTGGTCTTCTCAGGTTTTAAAGTCCTTGATCTGATTTTTGGCAATTTATATTTTTCTAGAAAATTGTCCTGAGACTTTCTATAAGCAACTTGTTACCTGTTAAATACATGGCTTTTGATAAACTTCTGGGATAAAGAAGAAAGAAAAACACTGATTAATATTTATCTTGTCTCTATCACGAGTTAGTATGTCAGGTGGGACAAGTAAATGAACCAATCTGCGTTTCAGTTCATTCATCTGTAGAATAAGAAATTTAGACTAGACTATTGCTCTTTTCCTTCTGGCTCCAAAATCTTTGATGCAATATGACATTGGTTCCATGTTATGTGAGGAGTAATACCAGAGATTTGCACACCATATGCCAACATGTAACCATCCATGTGACCAAGAGAAAGCGAATTCATTTCTCAAATAAATAAATAAATAAATATAGTAAGTTGAAGCAGATTTAGTGATTATCAACCAGAGGAGACACTGAATTCCTAAGGGACATACGTCAGAATCCTCACCATCAGATTTTGATAATATTCTTGATGTGGCAACACTCCCCTATTACAATCACTGCCATGGGAGGACATTATGATCATTGGAGTCTCACTGGAAATGTGTTTTTATGAAGAAAAATGTTTGGAAACCTTTATCAATAGAAATAATGAGGAGAGAGAGAAGGAATAGATAGAAGGATAGAAGAAATATTTATCAAATTTAAAAAATATTTATTACAAATATTTATTAAATTAATATTAATTTAATAAATTAATAATAAAATAATAAAAAAATTATCGTTTGGTTCACAGTATTAATTTATTTAATTCAAAAATAATCCCCATGAAATGGATACTACATGAAATGATCATTCAAAGAGCACTTCCAGTTTTATGATTCTAAAAATACAGATTCCCAGAAGTAGAAGAATAAGAGCAAGTTTTCAACACCAAACTGGAAATAAATTATACGCACACACACACATACACATATATATTTGACATTAAAGAGAAAACAGGGGCGCCTGGGTGGCTCAGGCGTTAAGTGTCTGCCCTCGGCTCAGGTCATGGTCCCAGGGTCCTGGGATCGAGCCCCACATCGGGCTCCCTGCTCGGCAGGAAGCCTGCTTCTCCCTCTCCCGCTCCCCCTGCTTGTGTTCCCTCTCTCACTCTCTCTCTGTCAAATAAATAAATAAAATCTTAAAAAAAAGAAGAGAAAACAGTGTTAAATACACATTAAAACTTCCAGGCAAATATAGTACAAATTGTATTTGGAAACAGGCTCTAAAAAAGTCAAGAATGGAGGAAAAAAAAAAGACCAAAGATGAAAGTTACCAGAAAGATTTTTAAAAATGTTATGCACAATGAATCATGGAACATTACATCAAAAACTAATGATGTAATGTATGGTGATTAACACAACAATAAAAAAATTTAAAGAAAAAAACATCTACATAAATGTCTATGTGATTTTTTCTCTAAACATGGGCAGTTTAAAAACTTAGAATAAAATTTTAGAAAAAAAAAAGCATGTGTAATCTATAAAACTTAAATGCAAACAAACAGAAAAAAATAGAAATTATAATACTACTAACATCAAGGTGGATTAAAAACAAAAGCATTTAAGGGAAACAAATAAGGAACATTCCGTGGTAAAAAGTTTAATGTGAAAAAAAGAAATATCTGTGTTAATTTTTATGCACAACATAAAACAGAAAGAAGTAAAACTGAGCTGTTAAAAATACAAAAGGAGGGGATCCGGGGTGGCACAGTCTGCTGAGCTGCCAACTCTTGGTTTCACCCGGCTGTGATCTTGGGGCATGATCTCGGGTGGTGAGATCAAGCCCTGCTTCAGGGTTGGGCTCAGTGCAGGGTCTGCTTAAGACTCTCTCTCCCTCTCCCCACCACATGCTCTCTCTCTAAGATAAATTAAAACATTAAAAAAAAAAAAAATACAAAGGGAAACCGACAAAACCTTTACAGACAGAGGCCCTTGCTTAATTGCATGTCTTTATATATCAAGTTTTAGAAAACAAGTACATTTCTGATGTGACTAATATAGCTTCAAGCCAAGTTAGTCAAACTGAAAACTAAAGATACAGAGCAAATTTAAAAGCAGTCAGAAAAAAAAAGACATTATGTAGGAAATGTAAAGGGCCATACATGAAGTTTGAAGTATAAAGTAATACAATATTGACTCTAAATAGATTTCAGAGTTCATATTGTTAGAGTTTCTTGGTCTTAGCAGAATTGACATTTTTGGGATAACTCTTTGCCGCAGGGGTCTCTCCAATGCGTTGTAGCATTCTTAACATCATGCCTGGCCTCTATCAGCTAGAATTTTTTTTTTTAAAGATTTTTATTTATTTATTCATGAGAGACAGAGAGAGGGACGGAGAGAGAGAGAGAGAGAAGCAGAGGGAGAAGCAGGCTCCCAAGGAGCAGGGAGCCCGATGCGGGACTCGATCTCAGGACCCTGGGATCACGACCTGGCCGAAGGCAGACGCTTAACCATCTGAGCCACCCAGGCGCCCTATCAGCTAGATTTTTAACAATGAAAAATACCTCCAGAGAAAACCAGATATTTGGGGGGTGGGAGAGATGAGGCTGGGAAATCATCCCTGATTAAGAACCACGGCCCGATAGCAATCATTAGAGGTATAGAACCCATAAACAAATATGGACTATTAAAAAATATTCAATAACTCCCACATAGTCTGGAAAGAAGCAATAGGCAGAAAATAAAAGGGAAATTGATAATAAGTAGCAAGATGCTATATTTAAATTAAAATATCAATAATTAAATTAAATATAAGTAAAATAGCACAACAGAAATTGTCATAGTTATATTGACAAAAATCAAGACCCAACTGTATGGTTTCTACATGAAATGCACTTCAAATATAAAAACCCAAATAATTTTAAAATCAAAAAATGGAAAAAGGATACCCCATGCGAACAGTCAGCATAGGAAAGCAGGAGTGGTTATATTAATATCAAACAAAGTGGTCTTCAAGATAGGAAATAACAAGATAAAGAGTAACTTTTAAAATGGTAAAAAGGATCATAAATTACAATAACTGTAAATATGTATGCACCTAATAAGATAAAACCCTGTAACAGAGACCATGTGCCTAACAACGCAAAATTCATGAACTGTAAATTCTATAATGACCATTTCTACCATATCCTCGCGCACTGTCTTGTACATAGTAAATGGTCCTCAACACATCTTATTAATTTTTAATGTACCATAATTGATTCAACATTCTCCTTCAGATTTAAGTTGTTTCCAATCTTAAATGGATTTGCTCTAAGTGACCGCAGGGTTCCTGGGATGTCTTTCCTCAAACCTTTGTTCTTGATCAACAGGTCTATTCTACTATCTTTTATGCTATAAATATTTAATTTGGTCATGGAGTCTGCACTGCCTACTCTGATGCGTATTCTTTGAACGAAAGAAACCATGAAATTCTTCTCATTTTTTTAGATTATTCAGCTGCACTTCCTTTTTTCTTTATGTTCCCTTGACTTCTAAATGTACAAGCTAGAAATAATCTTAACAATGTTGCTGATGACCTAACAAAATAGATTTCTGTTTTTCTTTAATATATTACATGCAAAGGCATTCAGAAAGCTGGAGGTAGCTTTTCATTCCCCACATATATAAATAAAAATATAAATGAATGAATAAAAATCAGCAGTTAGACATAAGATTGTCTTCTCTATATTACCATGCTATCCCAGTAATGGTAAGAAATCACTCTGACACTCAATAGAGCATTAGAGAAAGAACATGATCTTAAACTCAGAAAATCCAGATTTCAGCCCGTCTCTGCCATAGTCAGTTTTGGAACTTTGAGCTATTTCCTACATATAACTAATTTTACATTTCCTATTTTAAAAAAATTGTTAGAACAGCCTATCCCCTAGGTTTATGGTGAGGATCAAAGAAGTTCCTGGGTACAAACATACTTTGTGAATTTTCATCTGATTATAAAATCTCTTCATTTTTTAAAATTTTTATTTTAAAAAGTCAGAAAAACATTAGAGAATCTATATCACTTAGGATTACTTTTATGGACACATAGTAGAAAACCCAACTAACAAGAGCTTACAAAACCGAGTTTTCCTGTCCTCATACATCACCAGCCCATGAGTAGGCGGCTGCTGGTATTTCATGGTGAAGCCATGTTGGACTGAGACTATTTCTCTATACTCTGCCCCTCTCCGCAGGCTGGCTTCTGGGCTCATGTTTGTGAAGCAAGGCAGCAAAATAGCTACAAAAGTCACATCACTATTGAAGGCAGGAGGTAAAGGGGAAAGGAGAAGGGCCAGCCCCTAACCCTGCCAAAAAAGCAAAAGGCTTCCCTGTCACTCCTCTAGCAGATGTGCTGGATTAGGTCTCACTGATCACACTAGTGTCAATGTGCATCACTACATGCATCTGCTAGGAAATCTCCCTCTGGGTCCTGCGTGTGGGAGCTAAGATTCTGTGAGCAAAGATGAAAGGCTGTTGAGGAGGCAACAGCTCAGCCACAGGATCTCCAGGGTGAGAAAACATCTCTCTCTTCAGGCCCCTACCCAATCTTACCACGAAATCCCCGCCCTCCCTCATAGATCATTTTCTTAACCAGGATAAATTTTGAGCCTCATTGCCTACACTCTCTTCAGCTCACCTTTTTGTATCCTCAGGACCACTTATAAAACCCAGATGTTGTTTAGGCTCCTCAAGTGTTCAACCAGCTAGTTTTCAAGTACCAGGTAGGTCTACTACTTGGTGGCATGAATGCACTTATTGGCTCTTTTTATGGGACAGGTTCTAATATAATATTTAGGTAAGAAGTAAAAGAACATTCATAATGTAAAAACCATGACAACAATATGTAGTAATGCCATCCTATAACATTTCTGAAAACTTCTTCCTCAGAATAATATCCGGTAAACTTTATTATGATGAGAAAAGTGGGAAGATTCACTCTGTGCCACAAGAGGTCTTGAGGCCATCCTACACCCAGCTCCTGCCCCCTCACTTCTACATCTTTATGGGGCTCAAACTAACCATTCTTCCTTTGCGTACTTACTCTATCCTGGATAGTGAGCCAATATGTGTAATCACTTTACCTCTTATGACCTCAAGAACATAGAAAACTGTACAATGCTTCCCATTTTATACAGAAAGAAGTGTTTTAAAAAGTGAAGTTATATAGTAAACTCTGTTAAAATTCAAGTAATTTTATCAATAAGCATTACAAAGTTGTAAGAAATGGTTACAAGAATTATTACCCAATTTTTCCCAAATCTAAATGGCATTTCCTTGCTACTGTGCACTCACATGAGGAAGAACACAAGTAAGATAAATAGATCCATACTCCATCTTTTTTACTTTAGTATTTTCTTAAATACCACAGAAAGGTTTCTGTTTACAAAAATGCCATTTTACCTAATGTTAATGTATGCAAAGAGTTTAAAATATCTTTTAAGTTGGAGAAACAGGGAAACTGTAACAGCAGTGTTTGTGACTATTCATACTTACCTACCAAGACTGATATTCTCATCGAACTCATTACCTCACAAGTCAAAAATGAGAAAAATATTGAGGACTATTTTGACATGGCTAGAGATTTTATGAAACATTAAGAAATAGCCTCAAGCCTCAGTAGCCATGCTTATGTTGTGAGAATTGTGTTTTGCAAGTGAGTTTAAGTGAATATTTTATCTAAGGAGGCCAGTCAATAGCCAGATTTCTAAAAGCCAGAATGAAATCCCAAAGATTGAATACCTCCAAAACAGCTACAACTTCATTTTGCGAACCTTTTTTGTACATAGTCTAAAGCTCTGAACAATAACAATACATTTTCAAACATGACAAGTACAATAAAATCTATTTTAAAAAAAAGCAGAAATAAGCAAAACTGGTTTCAGATGTGACTCCAAGGAGACTTGCGTAGCTAGTGAAAGGTGAACGAGCTTATTTGATACAAAAATCTGAGATGTGATACATTGCAAACACCATGCATTGGAGACTTTCCAATTTAGCCAACTTGACCTTGCCACATCTCTTCATGGCCAAGTTTGGAATTCACCACTCTAAGTCCCCTCCCCACTTCAACCCCATTCTTCGACAGTGGCAGGACAGATGCCGAAGTGCAATGGGTGAGATGCACCTATGAGACATTTATACGCCAAGGGAGACTCTGAAGTGGGAGACTTGGGAAGGTAAGAAGCAATCTGGAAATGGAAGCAATTAAAAAATAATGCTGTTTTTCACTGAAAACCATAGAGAGAAATAAATGGTGTAAGAGCTTCCACTTTTTAACTAAGGTGTTTTTTGCAAACTAGAGAACTGCTAAAATATTTACATCTTTAAGTGCACGTAGACAGATTTTTCTCCTTTTGCCACTGTCCCCAGAGAAGAAGAGAATATTCTGGAAGCACACTAATACAGATGATTACAATTTCCAGAGGCTACCCCTGAGGATAACTCTGAAAGATGAGTTAGGTGGAATGAGGTAAGCAAAAGTCATCTCTCCTCAGCCCAAACTACATTAAAAAAAAGAGACTTGGTGTAGCTCTTGATACAGAAAGTTTCCTTTGCTACTGTTACAGTGTCATCAGGAAGTAATACCTCATAAATAGAGCCAAAACTGCCATGCAAGGACACTAAAAAAAAAAAAAAAAAAAAAAAAAAAAAATCGCTTGGTTCTATAAGCCTCAAATTAAATAGCAAAAGTATATTGATTCTTCAAATGAGCTTAAGATGATCTGACTGTTCGGGAGCCTGGGTGGCTCAGTTGGTTAAGCGACTGCCTTCGGCTCAGGTCATGATCCTGGAGTCCTGATCGAGTCCCGCATTGGGCTCCCTGCTCAGCAGGGAGTCTGCTCCTCCCTCTGACTCCCCCCTCTCGTGCTCTCTCTCTCTATCTCATTCTCTCGCTCAAATAAAGTCTTTAAAAAAAATACTTTAAAAAAAAAGATGATCTGTTGATTAAGCCATTGAACCAATACATTTATTAGCAGCTGCTTTAAGTAGAATTACTAATAAATATCTACTTTTAGTGATTATATTTGTATACATATATATCTTACTTTTATTTCCATGCCCTTAAAAGAAAGACACTCATTCTTTTCTAAATAAAAGGAGTTACAAGGCCAGAATTCTGTCTCACTCTCTAGAAAATCGATTGTGTCCATGAGTGAGACACTAGCCAATCCTGTGTGCAGAGTAACAGGTCCAGAAAATCAGATTTGATCTATGTGGGATTCTCAGACAGAGCTGCCCTCATCCTGACCCTCTTGCACATTCACTTTCCACTGAAGCTGTCTGTAGACAAGTAAAAAGATTTCAAGCTTGGCCACTCTTCTGCCTCATGTGACATATTCAGAAACAGCACAGCAATCACTGTTTTGTATTTACTAATGTCATGTGGATACTGCCCAGATGTCATTTATTAATGTCATATCTCAAAGGAGAGGCATCAGCAAAGCATGATTCTACATTCTGCCTCATAAATTACTCCCCTGGTCCCACCTATTTGCCAGACATTCTCTAATGACCTTTCTACCTGCTGATCTTCCAACAAGTAACTGTGTACCAAAAAATGATAAAGATGAACTTCTAATCATGACCAACCTCCTTTGTACTTGAATGAATTGTCCTCAAAAGCCTGTGGATGCAATTAGGTATCACGTAGGTCTTGACAGTATCTATCATCCAAACTGCCTTTTCACAGTTTTCTTTCTTTTGCAGTTTTCATACTCATCCTAAATTCTTTAACATGAGAACTCCCTTATTTTCTAGCAATCGCCCTATATCTGCCTTTTCCTCTCTCTAGCGGAAGTCCTCCTTACAAAACTCTAAATCATTAAATTTTTCCTTCCATATGATTATTTCCATACTGAAGCAATAGCACAACTGATAAAACTTGTCATGCATTTAAAACCATGTTTATAATACAATATGTAAAACAAAAATTGCTTGGGCAGAAGTCTCTGCTGGATGATTTTGTGTACCAATAATCTCATCTCTGCCATTTGCATGTAGACAGCTTCAGGTGTCTCTCTTTTAGGTTCATCCAGTGTAGGTAAAACTAGGAATTGGTTAGAGCACACCTTTCCCCGTTATCTGATCGTAGCTTTTCATTGCCTTTGAGCTGTTTTACAACTCTATAAATTGTAGATAACAGATAGCAATGGCAAAATAATCCTTGTCTATAGAAATGCAAATAAAGTCTGTCTGGGGAAGTTCAATTGACTTCTCTGTATCCCCCTGTGGAAAAGTCCAGTTATCTCTTTGTAAATTTATCTCAGCATTGATTTACTTCATATAAATTTGTGCATCTTTGACTTTTTTGAACATCTGATTCCCTCATTAATAATGGCCTAAATAAAATATTTAACTTGTGTTTATGTTATGTCTGTTTGAAATTCAAGTTTCACCTTTTTTGAAAAATAATTCCTTAACACTAGGATTCACAAGCCAACCAACGCTGCATAACTTGAAGCCATAGACTATGAAGACTGAGGAAGAGTACACTTACCTAAAATTTATTGCATTTGGTCTATGTTCATGAATATGACTGAAAACCCTTTTAAAAATTTTATATATAATTTACAAAGTGCCCAGAGTGCCAATAACTCAAGATGTTGTCAATTAAAGAAGTTAAAATGTAAAAGATTGAAACATTAAAACAATGAAAATAAATTACTCAATTCTGTCTTCCCTTTTCTTTTCTTCCTTTTTATATTCTCTGACCCTCAAGAATTAAAAGAAACAAACGAAAAAAAAGGTAAAAGAAATAGCCAAAGAACATTCCCTCCTGATTTTATTTAGAAAGAAAGGCTAGATATAGGAATGTCCCTAAATCTATAGCTTTTCAAACAAGAGCTTTCCATTCAGTTCTTCTAACTCCTTACTGAATCCTAGCTGAATGTGATGACCACAGGTTCTGTCTTGGGATCCTGGCCACCATAGTGCATGGAAGGTGGCACTGGCAGAGGTCAAGATCTCCAACTTCAGACAGTGAGAGTTTGGATTCTGGCTCCATGAATTATGTGTGAGTCTAGTCGAGTCACGTACTTCCACTGAGCTGCAGGTAGTTAATGTATAAAATTATGATAGTTATAATAATAATGATATTAATTTTAAAAAATGATATTAATTTACAGAATTATCTGAGGTATAAATGAGAAACTACCTATGAAGCTCCAAAAACAAGGCCCGTCATGTGGTAGTCACTCAGTAAACATTATTATTATCCTTCTTTGATGTGCTCCCAAAGAGTTGTTTTAATTTGTTCCTAAACATCAACATCACCTAAACACCAGATTTCAAAATCACCTAACGAACGTAAAGGAAGTTCTATCATGTAAGCTCCAAGAACACAAAGAAGATGTTTTATACACATAAAATCAAGAAATAAAGCATCTAAGACAAAAAAAAACAAGTTAATTAAAAAACTTTGTGTCACAAACTTAATGTCAGGCAAACATGTAAACTGGCTATAATTGTGGACTTTTGTAACAACTACTCTGATAATTAAGATCTCACCCAAACAGTAGACTTTACTTGGAAATCAGGCAAAATATAACCTTCTCTTCCTAAACCTTTGGTTCAAAAGTAATGTGTCCTCTCTATTCAGTTGAAATTCCATTATACTTAAAAACAAATAGGTAAGTAAATAAATACTTAAGTTTTATATGAGAAATATATATATTTAATTCTATATATTATATATACATACATATGTGTGTATACATACATGTATGTATATTTATATGTATGTATGTATATAACCACCATTGGAAGCAGAACATCTGCCTCTTTGAATAATTAAAAAATTCAAGGAATGGCTGAGTTTTACAGATAAGACACAGGGTCTAATCAACTGCACGATTTGTGGTCAGTAACGAATTCACTCAATTTTAGTTGCCCCATTGGTAATAAGAATTCTAAGATGGTCAATTCTTTTTATTCAATCACAAAGTAAAGATAAATGAGACAAAGTATGAAAAAAAAAATCTGTGATCAATTTGGAACATAATGTACTATATAAATCCAAGTCGGCACTACTCTGAAGAGCACAATTTAAACACTTCAGATGCAGTAACTAGATATTTGATGCAAAAAAGACTTTATTTTCCCACCTGCTCTTTCTTCCTATACCCTTTCCAGGTGCTGCTGTATAATTTTTCTCACAACCAGGCAATTACATCCCCTGAATTGTGTGGTTAGTCAGCTAACCATCTGCTTTCTAGGAGCAGTCATGTGCTGGGTTCACAATTTTCTTGATTCAAACCATGAGGAGGATGTAGACATCTCAGGTGCAATATTTGAGGCATTATTTATTCTGGAATAATTAACTACAAAGATGAAAATTTTTACCACCCTTGACTTGCTGGTGAAGTTCTTAGGGCACTGGAGAACAAGGTTGGGGAGCCAAGGAAGGTAGAGATCATGGTCACTTAATATGTACATATAAACATAAATAAATGTCTATGACTATTTTTTCTTGATTGCACATCCCCCTAGCATCCCAAACTGAACAGGCTGTAAATGTATGCCTCCAGACACCCAGAGAAAAGCAGCAATCTTAATTAGCCAAATTAAAACAGTAAGACACATCCGATTATCCCTTTTTAGTCTTAACCAGCTTCTAAAATGACAACTGATGTGAAAATAATTAAAACAAGACAGACTGGAAAAAGAGGAGAAATAATGTATTTAGATTTTGAAGAGAAGTAATTAGTTTTGGCAGGTTATTTTTTTTTATGTAAATTGAAAAATTACGTCTCCTAGGCAGAAGCGATACATTTAAGTATCAGCATTTCCGGCACAACACGGGAGAAGAAAAAGTTATAATGAAAAGCAACAAAGATGAGTTTCAAGCATGGGAAAGACTCTTTAAATTGTTACTTTTTTTAAAGGAAGACAGATTCCCAAAGAAAATAGAATTCGTAAAATCTGTCTCAATAGTTCAGTATTGCTGTGGAGGAGAAAACAATCGTACTAATTTCCTAAGACTGTTTTTCCTTAATGCAGATAAAGATTTTTTTTTTAATTTAAACAGCTGTCTGTTCTTGTGTCATTCTGTGTTAACATTCACATGTTATTCTTCCTTCAAACTGTCATTTTTATATAGCTTTACTTCTTCATTTCAGCTGCTTTGTTTTCAGTAGAAACCTAGACCAGTCTTCTCTTGATCTTGAACTTGTGATATGTACACACACACTTTGCTGTCCATGCATTGCTCTTGCCTGGGTTCACCCACGCACGGCTTCAACCATCGTAGACAAAACAAGGACTCTGAAATCTATGAATCTAGCATGGCCATCCACACTTAAGTATACAACTACCTATACCGTACTGATATACACAGCTCTTCTTGCTGCCTTAATTTAGCCATCATTCCTACAGAAACTATGAGCTGCCCTGATAGAAGAATGACTAGGATACACAGGAGGCAGGAAGAAGAGAATGGTAAACTCTATCTGATCTGCAGTGCAGGTGAGGAGGAGGAGTAGTTAGGAAGAAAAATTTCTTCGTAAATAGCTGATCTTCCAATCCCCAAGCTCCAATAACCACAATAAGAGAAAATTATTTTGGGGATAAATGAAAAAAAGAGTACCATTTGCCAGCTTCAGTGAACCCCTAGTGAGATGAAGATACGCACATAATACATACACGCATGTTCCTAGTTCAATAAAAAGTAGGAATTAAAACCAAACTACTCCTTTCCTAACCAAGCCTTCAGTTAATTAGATGATTTCCCATCTTCATATCTAAAATATACACAGAAGTTTTAATACATATGATGTTACTGAGAATCCTTCACATTCTATGATTTATGTGTACAAACTGCCATATCCATTTATGGCCCAGCATAATTCAGGAAGCCTATTGGTTTCAAAATTTCATTGAAGAGTACCTCCAGAAATCTCACATTTTTCTATGATCTTCTTCTGTGCAATGAGGTGGGCTTGAAGAAAATGAATTAAAGTGCTAAGAGAGACCTCATGCTGATGGAGAAACATGCAATGCCCTGGCTGCAGAGTCTCCCCTTCACAAAGGAAAACCGTATTTCCAGCCTTCTTGGAGTTAGTCTGACGCTGTATGACTGACATTTCATCAGTGGGCATATGAGCCCAAAAAATGGCAGTTAAAAAAGAAGTTGGTATGTGTCCTTCTTGGTATCCCTCTCATATCTGTGCACTGGCAACAAACAGTTTGCACAGTCGAATTACAGGGCAGAAGTAGCTCAGACCCTGAGCCATAATTTAAGAACAGCCAAGGAGGACCACCGGACCCATGAGTCATTTTCCTGATAAGCCACTGAAATAATGGAGATTTATTTGTTGTCACAGAACAATTAACCTATCTTAACCGACACAATGTTATAAGGAATTGATCCACCAATACTTTTCCTCCTAAGTGAAATGAAGACGAAATATCAAAAAACTACTGATATCTCAGTTGGTTAAGCTTCTGACTTCAGCTCAGGTCGTGATTCCAGCCAGGGTCCTGGGATCAAGTCCCTCAGCAGGGAGCCTGCTTCTCCCTCTGCCTGCCACTCCCCCTGTTTGTGCTCGCTCTCTCTCTCTCTCTCTCTCTCTCTGACAAATAAATAAATAAAATCTTAAAAAAAAAAAAACAAAACACTACAGGGCACCTGGGTGGGTCAGCCAGTTAAGTGTCTGGCTTCAGCTCAGGTCATAATCTCAGGGTCTTGGGATCAAGCCCCACGTCCTGCATCGGGCTCCCTGCTCAGGGGGCTGCTTCTCTCTTCCCTACCCCCCCACGCCCCATCTCCCTTTGCTACTCCCTCTGCTTGTACTGTCTCGCTCATTCTCTCTCTCAAATAAATAAAAATCTTAAAAAAAATAAAAATAAAAAAATAAAAAACATTACTGATATCAACCAAACATAGTTAATATGAATGAAAATACTGTATAGAGTTAATATTTCAAGCTAGGATTCTGAGGACAAATGGCCTAAATTCAAAATCTGACTCAGTCTTTTATTAGGTGGATGATCCTGGGCAAATTGCTTAACCTCCCTGTGCCTCAATATCCTTATCTGTAAAGTGGGGATATTATCACTATCTACCTCATATATTTCCATAAAGACTAAATGAACTATTTCCTGGAAAGAATCTACCATAGTCCCCATCATATAGCAAGCCCTATTGATAAATATTTACTATTATTGTTATGCAGGGGTAGAACAGTCCATAGCTCTGAAGCAGCATGGTTTCCAAATTTAAGTTATTATTTATACAATTGGCTAAAATGTTTCGGTGTTCCTTTCAATAGGCTCTCTACAGGTTAGCTGAGATGGACAGTCAGGCAAGAGAGGGATGTTTCTTTTCCTGAGCCCTGAACTCTTCTGACAGTGTCTGACTAGACACCTTACCTGGTCAGCCATGCAATGCACTAGATAAATGGCGAGATCCTTCTAATGACGATGAAGTTTCATAGACAACAGCACTGCCAATTTACAACCTCAGTAAAACATTTTACAGTTTTACCGATGCCTCTTAATTTGTGTATTTGTGTCAAATGAAATGGCAGGAAGGGCAAAAACAACAACAGCAACAACAACAAAACAATTCAAGTGGCCACAAGGCTAATCTAATAAGAGTTTATGAATATAACATTTTCTTAAATTCTATACTGCACTGCATGCAATTATACTCATATGAAAAAGAGATGTATCCTGATTTCCAGCTCTAAGAACCTCATCAGAGTCTGTGTACACATATTACGTTTATATACTTTCTAAAAAAGGACAGGTATTTACATGTATGGACTTAAGAACAACCATTGTCCGGTATTCCCTCACACATT
Organism: Zalophus californianus; assembly: GCF_009762305.2. Taxonomy (NCBI): domain Eukaryota; kingdom Metazoa; phylum Chordata; class Mammalia; order Carnivora; family Otariidae; genus Zalophus; species Zalophus californianus. The sequence continues at coordinate 20,432,266 of NC_045600.1, forward strand.
TGAGATACTCCTGGGCAAGGGAACCAAGCCTAGGCATATAAAAAACTACCTCTCCAGAAAGGAAACCATTTGTTCAAATATTTTTAGGTAGCTTGAAATTGTCCCCCTATTCTTTTCTATATATACTTGAGTAATACCTCTTTTCCTAATTTTTATTTAAAATTATAACCCCTTAGAAGGAAGGGCTCACGGTCCTATTAATAAATACACTGTCATTCTTTGACCCTGAACTTGGCAAAACCTGACTTCCTAAAATATTCCCATATTAATGATAATGGTGATGATGGTGATGATGGTGATGATGATGATGATGATGTTTAATAGTTAAAAAAATTATTGATATTTACTATTTGCCAGATGACCTATCAAGCTTTTATACTTAATCTTCATTTAATCCTGATAATAACCCTGAAATAATATATTACATCATCATTTTATGGATAAGAAAAATGTGGTTTAGAAAGATTAATAAACATATTGAGGTCATACAACTAAAGGTCACACATTTTAGATGTGGAACTTGAACCCAGCCGGCAAGCTCTAATTTCTGTTACTTAACCACCACAATATATTACCTCCTATTCCCTCTGTCTTCCATTCTCTCCATTATAGCATATTTCTTGATGCCTAACAGTTGTGATATATCTAAATTATACAAAGTGCTCATGAATCATGTCTTCATAAACATGCTGTTTTTTAATTCAAGCAATAGCTCTTTCACTGTGCCCTGTAAAAGAAATGAAGGTCACTCACCTCTCCTTGCCTCAGTTTTCTCACCTGTCAAATAGATAAATAATACCTTCCTTAATTTTTAAGATTTTATTTATTTATTTAGTTAGTTAGTTAGTTAGTTATTTGAGAGAGAGAGAGAGAGTGCAAGTGAGGGCAGGGAGGGACAAGCCGACTCCACTGAGAGCAGAACGCAGAGTCTGACCCAGGGCTCGGTCAGGACCCTGAGATCAGGACCCGAGCTGAAATCCAGAGACGGTTGCCCAACCAACTGAGCCATCCAGGTGCCTCCTTTTTTTTCTTTTTAATTTTATTTAGTTACTAAATATTTTTAAAAGTTCTTTAAGCAATATTAATCAACAGCAAATAATAGATTGGTTGGAGGTGTGATCATTGTCAGCATAGAAAATGATGTCAGAGCAAAAGGTACACTCATTAATTTAACAAATACTTATCCAATAGCACATACTGCCAGGCACTGTTTTAGATTCTGAGGTAACAAAAGTTGAGATTAGGGCAGCAGAAATGGAAATGGATAGAAAGAAATAATGACTGGAGATTTTCTAAGTGAAGGTTTTCTTCGTCTATAAAATGGTTTGAGATCAGTGGTTCTGAGAACTGGTTCGTGTCAGAATTACCAGACCTAACAAATCGGATCCTCAATTAGTGAGGTCCTGAGCTTCTGTATTTTACTGATTCCGATGATTCTCAGTTGATTCCCATGGCACACACTCATGTTTGAGATTCACTGGGCTGTAGGATTCTTTAGGGCCCTTCCAACACTAATGATCTCTGCACTTTTGATTCATGATTGATGATGATTCCATTGCAAAGAAAGGGAGATCTCAAGGATAACTGTGAGCTACTTAGCAGCGTCTCTATGAAATGCCTCCAGTTTGCAGAAGTTCATTCTGGAACTTCATCCGTAGAGACAGGATTTCAGTCTTTTTTGACCTTATTTTCTCTTTCTGATGTTTTATATGTGTTTTTAAATCCAGCACATCTATTTTTAATTTCTAAGTTACATCTGCATCCCTACCCTCTTGTGATGCAGTTTTAATAATGCTAAATAAGAGTGCTAGCAAGTGAACCATGTGTGTATATAGATAATTTATAACATTTGTTTTACAATGACCTGGTAGGGAACACACACACACACACACACACACACACACACACACACACACAATTTATTACAACTCCCACAACCTCTATTACCAGCTGTACCTCTTTAATATATATGATTGTCATAATAATTGTAGGCTCCCTTCCTCCCAACATGGATCATTACCTACAAACCTGGAATGAATTTAGCTTCATTATCATTGACCTTATACGTGATTGAGCACAATAATGCGCATGAAAGTATTTTGTAAACTGAAAGGCATCACATGATATGCATTACTCTTATATTCAATTAGTATGCACTAAAACTTTATTGATTGAGCAAAGTTTTACAATTTTGAACCTTTAAAGCTTTGGGAAAAAAAACAATTGTGAAAACCTTTGTATAGGAAAGGACTGTCTTTTTGAGGACACTGTATAGTAAACAGTCTTGGAAGACAGAGGGAGTGTCTCCCTCTAGGGTAGTGGGCAGATTTGTTTGCTATCCAGGGTAGTAGAGATGTCTCCCCCCAGGCAAAAATTGGGCATATTTGCTAGCAGTCCCTTATAAAACTGGGGCTCACTAACCTCAGGTCTCCTTATCAAGAGTATGAGCCTACTGTGTGTGCACCACCAACCTAGGACCACCTCCTTGTTACCTCCGTTGAACTTGGAGAGGGGTGGGAAGGAAGACTGATGTGAACATGAAGCTCACACTGCCTCATGTGCTGTGAGTAATAAAGTCCTCTGTCTCTGACCCAGGAAACTTGTGTCTTCTGTCAGAATTCATGAAATTATGCACAGCAACAGTTTGTTAGCAGGGTAAAATCTCAAACCTTTCATAGTGCTTGACAGGATGTGGGTGTATGATACTCTTACAGGACAAGGAATGGATATTTAGCAAAAATAAAAAGTAATGCAATCTTCCATAAAGGTTGACATCTTAAAACGATTCTTAAAAAAAAAAAATCAGTGTGAAAATCTCTCTCCCTCCCTCTCACCTTCCATCCCTCTTTCTTCTTTCTCTCTTTTTCTTTCCTTTCTCCCACCTCCCATACTCCTCCTTCCTTTCTTTGCACTAAATTTTCTATGCCAGTTTAAGTTTGTTCTACAGTTCTAATATCTGTCTGCATTAGCATGTTCACTGTTCCAGGAACAGCATGTCCCTGAAAATCTCTGCGGGATATAAAACTTTCAAGCATAACTAATATGACAGCGAAATGAATTTCATTTAAATGAACAATGCATTTCTTGGCCTTCATGGGTCAAGGTTACAGTGGAGGGAACTGCCTTTGTTTACAATCATTTGTCATCTATCCACAAAAACCTAGTTAGCGCCTGGAATGTTTCTGTGTACACACGAATGCCTTTCTTTTTAAGAGCACACTGTCTTTGGAAAACAAACCAAACATCACAAAGAGATGACAATTTATAATTCAGATTAACTGCCTCCATTTGTTATTATAAATAGAAGGCATAATGAAGTGATTACTCAGGGCGCCTGGGTGGTGGTTCAGTTGGTTAAGCGACTGCCTTCAGCTCAGGTCATGATCCTGGAGTCCCCGAATCGAGTCCCGCATCAGGCTCCCTGCTCGGCAGGGAGTCTGCTTCGCCCTCTGACCCTCTCCCCTCTCATGTGCTCTCTCTCTCTCTCTCAAATAAATAAATAAAATATTTTCAAAAAAAAAGTGATTACTCAATCGTTCTTAACATTTTAACCAAGTCAGAAATATCATGAAAATGAGCAGCAGTCCCCTGGTCAAAGGGGATTGAGGACCTAACTGAGAAGTGACCCTAAATTCTGGGGGTATTGACTAAACCATTGTTGACTGCCTGATTGGGCACACTTCCTGTCTGACATAAAAATTTACTACACCGTGCTGCCTCCCTGATAAATGCCATCTCTAGCCCCAGCAAAGGTGTTGTTTCCTTATAAATCCTTGTTTCCTACATTTTGTCAGGAGAAACCGAAGCTATGGAGTGTCACATACCAAGCCCATCAGTCCATAAAACTGGCATAAGAGCAGCAAATTATTACCAGAACTTTTATTTCACTCTTTATCCACCCATTATTCAACTGCATCCTGAGCCTCTTTGAAGGACCAGGCATTGTGCTAGACTCAAACAGGCAATTCAAAAATAAACACCAACAAGTTATACTCAGGGAAATTTTATTTTATTTTTAAAGATATTATTTAGTTATTTGAGAGAGGGAGAAAACATGAGCAGGGGAGAGGGGCAGAGGGAGAAGCAGTTTCCCCACTGAACAGGGAGCCAGATGTGGGGCTCGATCCCAGGACCCTGGGATCATGACCTGAGCTGAAGGCAGACACTTAGCTGACTGAGCCATCCAGGCCCCCCACTCTGGGAAATTTTAAAGTGGTGGTATAAAGAAATATGTGGGAGAATAAAAAAAGATAAAACAGTCATTTCTGGAGTAGTCTAGAAAGTTTTCATCAAAATTTGACAATTGATCTGTCTACTCAAGAACATTTGGGCAATTTTTTAGATGAATAAAGGGCACTATAGCTAGAGGAAACAACATGCAGGGAAGTGCAATGTAATTTTGAAGACAACTCTGAGTCAACAGTCAATAATGGTTTTGAAGCTGGAAAATTCCAGGGTCCTATTTGTTTATTAGAAGATTATTCTACTGACGGTGTGGTGAGTATTGGGAGGAACAAGACAGAAGCCTGTGCAACATTTCAAAAGTTAGACAAGAGCCATGAGAATGCCTCTTTGAAAGGTATTGTGAAACAGAGTTCTGTGATTGCACCATACTGTGGGATGTGAGAGCAAAGACTCAAAAGTGCCTCCATGTATATGAAGGAGAGAGAAAATACAAGGCGTCCAGTATTTATAGAGTGTGCTACATTCCAGCGAACCAAAAACAAAAAAATAAAACACTAGGCAGAGATAATTGGAAATGTGAGCATGGGGCTCAGGAAAAAATTTGGGTTTGGAAATATCATGTGGATTTGTGTGTCATATGAAAAGGAGTTATAACCATTGATTTAAATGCTCTGCCTCAGGGAAAGAGCAGAGATTTGGAACAGTATCGAACCCAGGATGGACTCCTGGGGAATGCAGACATATAGTGAGAGGGCAGAGGATGAAATAGAACAAATGAAATAGAAAGGTCAGTGGTTAGGGACATAGAAAAACATCCAGGAAGGCTAAGAACTCCAAAAAGTCGACTAAAATGGTCAAGTAGTATTACGTCACTGGCTCGCCAACGAATGGGTCACTCATGACACTGATGAAAAGGTTTCGGGAGAGTGAGGGGAAAGCCAATGCTGGGCTGGGAAGCAAATGGGAGTCAAGAGATAGAACTACTGAATACTTCTGTCACCGGCTCCCACAGGGGTGATGTGCAATCGCGCAGGCGGCCATGGTCCGTGGGGAAACACAGCAGTCACCTACGTCTGTGGCCACCCTTCCCCCCACCATCTCTTGGAACACCACAGCCCAGGCCCATTCCTGGCACTGGGGGCAGGAGCAGAGAGAATGGGAGGAGAACCCCTCGGTACGTGTTTCATATTCACCACGGACCCCCAAGCTGGAATTTTAATGTTACCTCTGGATGAAAACGTACTACAATACAAACAAGTAAATGTAGAGGTACTAAGAGGACTGAAAGGAAGAAGATGCTCTACAACTGGATTCCAATACTGGACCCCATTATCCCTGGCACAGGATGAATTATTGCTTTTTATAAAAATCAGGAGCGGATACCAGAATTATTCTTACATTCCTATTAATATAACAAAAGGATTATTTATACTCTACAACTTTTGAAACTGTTTTGGCATTAAAAAAAAAAAACAAAACTTTTTTTTTTAGGATGACCAGGAACCACCAAAGGGAAAATGGAACGGGCCTCTCTTGCCTCTGAGAGGTCCTGATGCCAATCCTCCAGTAATTCCCTCCCCTTTGGAGGATTCTGTGCACGTCTATGGGCGTTTCTGCATCGATAGGCCAGTCTGCTATGTGCTCTGAATGACTGGTTTTTATTCCCTCTTCTCCCCTTCAGCTGGACGTCTTAGGATCATGACCATTGTTTCTTCCAAGCAATGGTGACTGAGTTCCACTAGAATTTTCCCCAGATGCACTGCTGTCTCTGCAATTTGCTGTATTCCATCTCCCTCAGATCCCCAAACTAAAGTCTCCTAACTGGAAAGTGTGGGAGTTAACAAGGATGTCTCTCTCTGTCCTTTGAATTTTATTCTCTCAGAGAGATAGCAAGAGTTCCACTACCCTCCTCCCTCCCCCCACCCACGGACACCACAGGATTCAGACATGGGTCCATGAAGTTTGGGCTGACAGGCAAATCTCACGGCAAACATAGCACACTCAATATTGCCCTGCACTCTGAGAACTGAGGTTTTCCTACTGGGCCGAGAAGCTTTTATGTTTGTCCCTTCTCTTGGTATAATCCTCTTCCAAATGACTTCTTGACCCTTGAAATCACTCAGCTCTAAGGCCAGTGCTCCTGGATCAGTGTCACCAACACCCTCTCCTGCCCCTTGACCACCCCCCCTCCCCTCACTGCCATACAGTTCACTATAGGAATTACTACAGGAATTTACTGACCTCTTGCTATGGACCCAGCACGTCACAAGTGATTTATTTGGCTTATTTCATTTAATCTCCACAAATAAAAACTTCTAAAATGTTCATGCCTCCATTTTTACAGATGAAAAAAACTGTTTTAGAAAATTAAATTTAAGTTTTCCAGCACGATGCAAAACCAGGCATTGAACCGGGACCCACTTCTGCTGGGCTCCAAAGTCCAAGCTCTTGTTACCACGTCATTCTCTAAGTATTAGGCACTGAGAGGCAAGCACAAGGCAGATGCTCTGTCCATGTCATTCTCCACTGCACCCGTAGTTCCTAGTACTAGGAACGGAGCTGAGTAGGTAGGGGTGTCAACTAACATTTGTTGAATAAATGAAAAACAGTGGAAAATAAATCTCTCCTTACAGTACCATTCATAACTGACTTTGGAATTTGCTTTGGGATACAAGTTCAGAGATATTTATGAACCTCCAGCCAATCAGTTATTTAGTACATATCATTGCAATAGACATAGCCTTATTCTGCTGGGCTTTATGAAAGAAACAAAGGCAGAGAAATATAATCCCTACCCTTTTGGGTTTACTAGTTTGTACAAAAGAAACAAACAAGTAAGTAAACAAAACTCATGTGCATGGCCAGAGCTTCCCATTACCAAACTTCAGCCAGAAGCTAGAGATCAGGGACTCCTGAGATGCAATCAGAGGTTAGCCTCCAAGACATGGAGCAGGGCAGAGCTCTGTGGAGAATGAGCCCGGGGAGGGAGAGGAGTCTCTAAGAATGACCAGCACTCTACCATAAAACATGTGCTACACAATGAATACTGTGCTCTAGTTCAAACTCCTTCTGTTTGACTCCAAAGAAGAGTTTATCCAAGCCAAACTATCTACTGTTGAAGTTCTGGTGGAGGAGCTCATTTCCACGGAGTCCAGTATTCAAGACACTGCCAGTGCTCCTAACCTGGTTGGCAGTGGCTGAGGAGATTCAAGTATACTCACCCAACATGCTGAATGTTTCCATTTGCCCCTTCGCCTCCACCCTGCATTTCTTCATCCTGCTCTGCCCTGGGAAGACCTACTTGTCACTGGCTTCTGGTTGGTTCTGTGGATGAGCAGAGTTGGAGGGAGAGAGAAAGGAGGGTGAATTCAGGGCATATATATTACCCTAGTTCCCCCTCTTTCTGTTCTGCATCCACTCAGCTTCTGCTCCTTGTATAAACAATCGCCCTCTCTCTCTCTCTCTCAGCAGGCTAGCTACAACTCCACAGGTAGTATGTGTGTTGCCCTGTTACTCTCTCCTGAGTACTGCTCATCCAGCGTTGCTTCCCTATATTCTGTCAACATCTTTGTAAATGGTCCCTTCAGTAAACTTTCACCAAAAGACCCAGTTTGAGGCATAATCATCTGTTTCCTACTAGGACCCTGCCTGACTGACAAACCAATACTACAGAGATATGCTTCATTAAGAGAAGGAAAAAGAAATACTCTGCCCATGGGAAATGAAAACAGACTTGTGGAAACTTGAGAAGCCACTCTTTATGAAACTGTACAATTTGCTTAATTAAGGTCTAAAGCAATAGACACTATTAGATTCCAGATAAGTCTTCATGAGTATTGTCGTACCATGTGTAAACCAGAAATGAAATTCTCAATCATTCTTCCTCATCCTGGGATCCTATGTTTATCTTTTATTTTCTAAAACAGGAGGGGAAAAGTCTTCACTTTTCTCAGGTGCCACTACAATCATACAGTGAAAGGATTAATGAAAATGTATGTACATAATGATCCACCATCTCCTTAGATTATTTAATGGAAATCACATGCCATTCATTACACACAAGCACTCTCTTAAGAGCACTCTGGGGAGTTATTCATAGGAATGTTGTGGCCAGAAGGTGAAGGCTTACAAGGGCTTGTTGAGGTGCAAGTTGGAATGTGTGAGATGTGTAGTTTGAGTTAGCAAAAAATATGGGAACTAGGGGATTGCCCTAGTAAATCACCAAGAAGTAGAGGAAATGTTATGAAAATGATGGCCAAGTCAAGGGATATTCACTGTCCTCCAGGGTGCAGATTTTAAATTTTGCCCTGCAAATTCAGCAATTCTTAACATATTCTTTGATATGTTTATAATTATTTATTACACAGTCCATATATTTTATATTTAACCAGATGTTTTCCCCATCTAGAGACACAACTGTCTTCTACCTTTTCCCTTCCATGACTCAGTGGAATTCTGCTAGGTGAACAGGGAAAGTTTTGCACTTTCATCCTTACACAACTATGCTAGCCACACCATAGGCAAGAGCTGAACACTCGCTAATTTACTATTTCCACATCTTAATTGAAACAACTTCTGTCTGGAGAAGTTTTAAGAAAAGTGCATTTATGCGACAAGTGCGTAAACATTGAGACTGCTTTGTATGGGCAATGATTTTCATGGGGCGTGTGGGGGCAGGGCATGTCTGGAGGTGTTTTGTTCTGACCATAGTAGAAACAGCTTCATGATCAGTCATGGACTAGGTATCTCTGAGGAATCTTTTAAGGCACTCTAATAGTTCAAAACTCTGTTAAAATATCAGTAACAAGTCATCATTTGGACAAAGAGAGGCAATACAGTCTCAGATTGGTTGAATTCGGAAAACTGGAGTTTACTGAATTTGACCTATTTTTTTAATTATTTTTTTAATTTTATTATGTTATGTTAATCACCATACATTACATCATTCGTTTCTGATGTAGTGTTCCATGATTCATTGTTTGCATATAACACCCAGTGCTCCATTCAATACATGCCCTCTTTAATACCCATCACCAGGCTAACCCATCCCCCACCCCCCTCCCCTTTAGAACCCTCAGTTTGTTTCTCAGAGTCCACAGTCTCTCATGGTTCGTCTCCCCCTCTGATTCCCCCCCCTTCATTTTTCCCCTCCTGCTATCTTCTTCTTCTTCTTTTTTTTTAACATATAATGTATTATTTGTTTCAGAGGTACAGGTCTATGATTCAACAGTCTTACACAATTCACAGCACTCACCAAAGCACATACCCTCCCCAATGTCTATCACCCAGCCACCCATCCCTCCCACCCCCCACCACTCCAGCAACCCTCAGTTTGTTTCCTGAGATTAAGAAAGCCTCATATCAGTGAGATCATATGATACATGACTTATTAAGATCACATAACCATGCCAAGACTCACACTGACTAATGTCATTTATGTCATATCTTAAATCCTAGGGCATAAAATTTTATCTGCAGTTTTAACATATTTTAAAGTACTTTATTTAAACCTTATGAAGCCATTATCCCTATCTTATCCCCATTTTATAGTGTCACTCAGGCTAAGTGAATTGGCTAGGAATATACAGCCAGTAAGTGGCGGAATGAAATTCAAAGCCAAGCTTCTCAAACCTAAGTTGTGGCCCATTTTTACCATGCAGACAATTTCTACTTTATGCTAAAGTGCTTATCTTCTTGATCTACAATTTAGAGATGTCAAGTTATCAATCAAAATATAAGTACAACACAATTTATAGGCAAAGAAGAACCTCCCGAATCTTCAGGATGTTACTGGAATGTGCTGTTTGAGTGAGATATAAAGGGATGCTTTTCGCTCTTTGTTTCCTCTGCTCATTTTCTAACACAACTCAAAAGAAATTATTTTGGTCTAAGTCTCAATCTATTTGAAATAAAATAAAATATGTGTCCTATGCTTTAATTTGGGGGGATAATAAAATAAGAATATAGAATATAAGACCCAGATGCATGCTCTTCACTGTTTCAAAAGTTCAATTGGTCTCTTAGCTACTGTCCTCATCACATCGAAATGCCTTCTACAGAGATAGATGTTTCATCCTTAAGTCATCTACTGCTGGCTATGGCTTATCATTATGATTCCTCTGGGTAAAATGCATTCTCCAAGTGCATCCTTCCTTCTAATCCTTCCCAGCAAATTTGTAAGTGGGTAGTTTTATCTGACCACTTGCCCCTAGAGTGTGATCATATTCTACAATCTCTGAGTCCCAGGAGAACTCAGGAATACCAACATTGAAATAGGCATTGAACCAAGGCAAAAAAGCAGCTGAGGTACTAGGGCAAAGAGACAAGATGGAAAGGGCCACTTTATGATGTGCAGCCCATATCTGAACCTTTTAGTGTTTCAATGGGAATTTAAGTCAATCAGTGATTCTTCTGCTTACTTTCATGGAGTGGTAAAAGAACAGGGAGGGTTGGGCCTCTCATAACTAATAAAGGAAACTGACATCAACATGAAAAAGTGTTAAAGCATCAAGAGGGAATGCAATAGTGTGATCCAGTCAAATTTGCAGTTCTGCTTCAAGTATTTAGTAACTCAGGTTGCAACATTCTAGTTGTTGGATTACTTTACTTACAGATGAAAGCCACACTAAGGACAACAGATAAACAGAAACACAAAGTGAATTTCTAATCAAAACCCACTAGGGTGATAAAGACTCACAAATGAGTGGTGGAAAAGAAAAGTCAATGGCTTCTTTGAAATAAGAACATATTAAATGTCAGTTGTTGATTTTTTTTTTCTTTCCCACCTGGAGGTATCTTCAAATAGCAGTAAATGTTTAACCTCCAGTGCTAAGGATTCTTATTAATTCTCAGGACTTTGAAAAAATAAGAATTCAACCCAGAAAAAAATTTCAACCCAGATCCAAGGGATGATAGACAAATGCCTTGAAATTTAAAGTGTTTTGGGGCATCCATTGACAAACCACACTTAAGATATCAATCAATAACTGCCACTCTAAAGAATATTGGAGAACACCAAAGCTGGCAAAAGGCCTCGAGGCTTATGTATATAAATATATTCAATGTGGAAATGAAAGATTGATGGATACGAATGCTATCCAAGAAACTTTATGAATATAAACTCTTTTGACAGTGTTATTCACACCTGAAGCATTTCTGAAATTCTCAGCAAACCATGATTCAAGAAGCTCCAGTGTTACTCGTTCCAAGCTACACATCCAGTAGGTATCATGGGCAATGAAAATAAGTGGAATCTGCTTTCTACTTTAGCAAATCTCCTTTCTAAACACTAGCTTTCTAAATAGAGTAAGTCTTAAGTGTTTTTCCCTACCATGGTATTTGCTTTTTAGGTGAATATAGTTTGGGAACTACAACGTGAGTGTACAAAGCTAGAAAAAAGGAGGAACTGTGTTACTATCCAAAAGAGAATCCATATATTTCAACATATACGTGGAGTTCTGTTTTTCCAGTTGATAAGTCTATATTATCAAAGTAAGGTCAAAGGAAGAATGTTTTATAGGCAGTTCTTTTTATACTTACAATAGTTAAAGGGACATTTCTGGCATTTTTTTTTCCTGTTCTAAAAGTAATTCATGTTGGGGCACCTGGGTGGCTCAGTCAGTTAAGCGTCTGCCTTCGGCTCAGGTCATGATCCCAGGGTCCTGGGATCAAGCCCCACATCGGGCTCCCTGCTCTATGGGAAGCCTGCTTCCCCCTCTCCCACTCCCCCTGCTTGTGTTCCCTCTCTCACCGTGTCTCTCTCTGTCAAATAAATAAATAAATAAAATCTTCAAAAAAAGAAAAAGTAATTCATGTTTAACGTTTTTAATTTGGAAAATACTATATAATCTAATGAAACAATACAATCTACAATTGCATCACTTACTGATTACTGTCAATATTTGTTATACTTCCTTACAGTGTATTATTTTTACATACATATTTAATTGGTATGTTGTACTTCACCAACTTGGAGGTTCACAATCCTTTTTATGTTTTTAAGATTTTATTTATTTATTTATTTATTTATTTATTTATTTATTTATTGGGGGGGGGGGGGACAGAGAGAGAGGGAGAGAAAGAATCTCAAGCAGATACCTTGCTGAACACAGAGCCTGATGTGGGGCTCGACCTCATGACACTGAGGTCATAACCTGAGCTGAAATCAAGAGTCTGACACTCAACCAACTGAGCCACCTAGGTGCCCCGACAATCCTTTTAATATGATAAAATCACCCAGCCACCCAACCTAGAGATTTGAGACCCATTCTAGATTCTTCACTTTTCCTTACATACCACTCACATTCAATATGTCATCAAATACTGCAGATTATATTGCTCTCACTCTATTATAGCTCTTTTTTTTTCCCCTTTCTAGCCACAGTGCTACTGCCTTAAGTCAAGCTGTTTCATCGCTCATCTTGGCTATGGAACTAAACCTAATTTAGATCACTACTCTTAGTTTTACATTTCAACTCATCTTTCACATTACTTACCAAATTATTATTTTTAGTGCATCAAAGATTGTGTTATTCTCCCACTTTATAATATTTCAGTGGTTTCCTGAAAAAAATGTTGAACTCCTTAACATGGTGTATAAAGTTATCCACCCTCTAGTTTCATCTAACCACTCTTTACTCTGGCTATATTCACTCATCTTTCCTTCTCTTTATGTCCCAATTATTCTGAGCTGCTTCCATTTCTCCAAACCACCAGGGGTAATCTATGCCTTGCCTAATGTTTTTGATCATTCTATCCCTCAATCAAGAATCATCATTTCCTTTCTGAAAACCTCTCTTGCTCTTCCATCCCTTTCCAAGTAGAAGAATCACACTCTCCTTTATATGTCATGCTGTGTGATCATTCCCTCTATATAATTCTGCCTTCGTCTTTTATGTGTTTTTCTCCTCCTCCTAAAAATAGCACTTCTTAATGTTAGAAACCCTGTCTTACTCATCTTTGTGTCCCCAGGATCTAGAGTTCAAACCCCAGTACAAAAGAAATGTTCAAAAAGTTCATAAATTAATGTACAATAGCAGTGAGTACTGCTCTGACCGTTGGTAAATGTCAATCAAAAACTTAGGTTGAATGTCATTTGAACTTAAATATGTTCTTCCGATTCCTACACCATGTTCACTCTGCGTTTATCCATTTTTGACTTTGTTGAACAACCACAAATGAAGGGCAAATTCAGCCTATTTAAAATCCCCATGGAATGACAATTCATAAAATGCTATAAAGAGATGAAACTCAGCAAACACCACAAAGCCATTATGAGAAAATTGTCATGCACTAAATCTGCTCAGGACTGTGGGGCGCTTAACTGATAGTCACATTTGTTTTGGGATGTTTGCCTAGAAATGTTCTTTTAATAAATGTACTAAATAAGATGCATAATTTAGTTCCTTTTCTGTAGCCTGCTGGCCAGCTGCCAACTCCAGGTCCAGCACGCCTCTCTCCTTCCCTCCTCCCTTGATCTCTCACCACCTCTTTCTTGGGTTTTACTCAGCACCAAGGTTACCTGCTGGCCTAGTACAAACAATCTCATTAAAAAGCCATCACAGTCGTGTCTGATGGCTTCATTTCTTCCCCAATGGCTCAATTTATATCTTCCTTTGGAACAAGTAGAGAGCAAGTTCTCTCCAGGATGACTTCATCCAGCTATACTACATGCACACTGGCAGATAGTAAGATGAAAGAATGAGAACTCTTGCCTTAATTGGGTACATGAAAAAAGGAGCTTTCCTAGTCTTCCTCTACTTATCACCATGGGGTTTGTTAAGGTTCTACTTTGCTTTGGAGGCTATCATGGTCAGTGCTCAACGTTTCTTTTCTTGCTCCTACGCAGCCTCAAGTAAAACTCAATAAGCTGAGAATCAGAAGACCTTGCTTCAAGATGGACCATTGGAAAATTATTCGCTATTTGGTGAGGGGTCAAGACACACATAGTCTAGATCCAATGGCAATATAGCCCCAAATCCTAGGTTTGTTAAGTTGCAGTCTGGCTTATGAGAGAAATTCTTTATTTAGATGCTTCAGTGACCAAGAGATAGCATAAACACTTGAACACACACCCATACACAACATGTAAAGGCATTTCACAGACAAAGGGGAAGGCAATGGGGGGGGCGGAGAAGAGGCCACAAGAACAGCTCGGGGCTTCTCTGATTCAATGAAGAGGGGCTTGTGATGGTGACAGTCCTTAGAATTCCTGCTTGAAAGCCACCAGGAAAAATCTACTCCCAGGGAAGTCCCAAGCCATAAAACACAGCAGAGTTGGAGAAATCTTGGTTAAGGGCCTGGGGAACATCTGCTCTCTCACCCAGAAACCTACACCAACTCTCCTTTCTTTCCCTAGGGGCCCTATCCTGCTCTCTGGTACCCAGGAATCTGCTGGTGGCTGGCGGGAGAGGGCTAGGACCACAGCAACCTGGGCAGGTGGTCTACTGCAAAAGGAGAAGGGGAGGGCTAGTAGATCCAAGGAGCAGTAACGAACCTCTGAGCTGAGCTGGCCGGCATGAGGCAGTTTGCCTTGAAGGGCACAGAACCATCAAGGGGATTTGGATGTGGGGACTTCCCCACATGACCCTGGGTCAGAGCACCTCTGGTGGAGGAGAAGAAAAACCCACCTTGGAGCTTCCCATGATCCCACTGGGTACTAAGGCCTCCTCCAGCTCCAGCCTTTCCCTAGCTGCTGCTGATCTTTAGCATGATTCGGGAACAAGGGAGAAGGGGCAGAAATTGTAGCACTGCTCTGCCAGGACCATGTCATTACTCCAGAAGGAGACTTCACAGTGGGCAAAAAGCTGTATAACTGGCCAGTATCTGGTCCCAGGCTCAGGAAACCCTGTCCATTTTGGGAAAAGAGGGAGTGTCATATTAACTCCAAGCTCCTATGGGGCAGCCACTTCCACCTGCCCTTTCCCACCTTGGCCAAAGTCTGGTGTGAAAGCTTTAGGTTTCACTGGAGCTGCCTACAGCCTGGGAGAGTTCAGTTCTTTAACTGCAAACTGGTTTGAAACTGACCTGCAGTCCCAAACTCAGGCCTGGGACTCATGACATATGGCCGAAAGGGGCTGGGGAATGAGGAAAGCCATCCTCCAAACTGCCACCCTGTGTGACCCCAAGTCGTCTCGAGATTCACCCCTTTCCCTCATCCTGGCCTATGGGGCCCATTCCAAAGGGGAAGAGCAAGGGTAGATTTGCCTGGACCAATCAGATGCCATCTGGGGCCCACTCCTGCCTTAGGCCTATGAGTTCTCCAGGTGTAAGAAAGGAGGAATAGGGCTGACTATGGTCATGGGAAGCAAAATCACAGCTGGTTCAACCTCAGCTGTCCAGCACGGACAGAAACACCTCTAGTCTTCCAAGGTGGTTAATTCTTTCTAAAAGGGCTGCCTTTGTATTGGAATCTGGCCCAGGGGTGATGCCATTGGTTTAGTAACTGGTTCTTGGGTTCGAAGCCACTGACATGAGCTTGATATTGTTCTATGGAGTTCAGCACTATCTTATATATCTTGCTGGGGTAGCCCTGCCTAGCTGATGAGTCAGTGACAGCAGAGTCTGCGGCTGCCCACAGTGTGCCACGAGTTTGAGCTTGGTTTCCTATTTCCTGTGTTTCTTGCCCACATAATGTTGTGGGGCCATGACATGGTCGTTGAAAGTCACCTGGCAGAAGCTGCAGAACTTGTCTGGGTCTATCACCTCTATTCTGGTGCAAGCCTTCCACCTTGGTGGACTGCTGCTTCAGCTTTAAGTTCTTTGTGTGGGTCCTCCCCAGGCAGTGCCACTGGGCCATGATAGCAGATGAAAGGGTGGTGTTACAAATGGGGCAGCACTGGTTCTTATCTTTGCTTCTGCTAGTCTTCTGATCTGCATCTAGCTTGTTTTCCCCTTTAACATCTCCATTCCATGGATTGCTAGGAAGATCTTCACTCTGCTGGCATGTTTTTTGCCTGGTACTGTGCCAGCTTCTGGGATTCAGAAATGAGCAAAGCACTGGCTATTGGTAAAGAGACACGGGTTCTTCAGAATCATGTGCTCCACTTTCTCCCTCCCCACCAGTTGGGCCCAGGGCACTGCTTCCCACAGGCGGCGCCCTCTAGCGGGGGAGGTGCGGCCCACCTGGTTCCTGTCCTCGCTGCTCTGAGGTGTTGCATGGCCAGGCCCCTCCGGGATCCATAGTGCCCAACAAAGGATAATCCATCTTTCCCGCAAGCCCGAACTGGCCGACAGCCACTCATAAACCTGGATCTCTACTTTCCATATTTAAAAGAAAACAAATAATATGTAATAAGCCCTGCCAACCCATTCGGTAGTGCCTTAACAGCACCCTGCCCCCAACACACACAGTCATTTGACCTCCTAACAAGATCAGTATGTCAGAATAATCTGAATACTGTTATTCTCCTTTCTAGTTGAGGATGTGCATATTCTTTGAATTTAGTAACTATGAGAATCTCCTATCTTTTCATCCTGTACAACCCATTAAAATCCATTTTCCATAAAAAATATGGGCTTGGAACGGTAGTCATAGTCCAGGTCTGGGATAATTTCTGGGGAATAATTCTTCACAGCTCTGCCAACCCAATCTCTTATTTGTTTAAGAGAACTGGGCTCAAGAGTCTGGAAATCTATGAAGGCTGGCTAAAATAATGACATAAGAAAAAATCAGCTTCATCTTTAATAAAAGCTAAGATTAATAATTGTCACTTGCAAAAAACACATTATCTGCCTTAGATAATTTAATCCTTACAGCCATCCTATGAAGAAAACTCTACTGTTTTGCAGTTGATGAAACTGTATCGTAGTAACTGTGGGATCTTGGCCATGTTACTTTGCCTCTTCAGGTTCCAGAGGTAGAACCCAAGACCCTCAAAGCCCATTCTCTTAACCACAGCAGCTTCTCTTAACCACACCTAAGCCACATCTGGCTTTAACAACCGGGAATACAGGGATAAAGACAGCTGCTAACCTCAGAAACTGACCTGTAATGAATAGCATCAAGTCAGTGCCCATTATAGTGCTTGTTTCCCTTATGTTTCTCCAGACTGTGAATCTTCATATCCATCTCTCCTCACTGGATTGCAACTCAGCCTTGGCTTGCCATGATTTCTTTTCCAGCTGCTAACCTGTGTACCGTGGCACTGCACGCTGTCTGGCTATCCCATGGAGAGGAGGCTGTGCAGAGCATGGCATCTGACAAAATGCAGGTCATTTCTCCGAATGAGCATTATTCATTTCTGTCGCGTAAATTCAAGGCAGCAGTCTGCATTTCTCTCCCTGGACTGCTAAGAAGAACTGGAGAGCATGAGGAGACATTTTAAATGTAAAATACTGCGCTGCATTCTCCCACATTGAAAAAAGCATGCCAATTCATCTCAGGGAGACCTCCTGGGGCAGAAGTTTTGTAAACACCCTCCAGTGGCCCCTGGGTCCTAATTTAAATACTTCTGTTCTATTTTATACCAGCACTTGCTGTTTTGTCTATGAACCAAACCAAATAGAATGGTTTCTATTCAGTAAGGAAGGGAGGGAGAGCATGGCCATTTTGTATTCATTCTCCCTTGAACAATAGACTCAACTTTAAAGCCTCCTCAAGTTGGAAAAAGGTCAGGGTAGAGCAGAATTCTCCAAAATATGATTGTTTCTATTTATAAAATATCGTTGTGATACCCATTAAACCTATTTGTGTCCCCTGCATTTCCATATGAATTTGAAGATCAGCTTTTCAAATTCTGCAAAAAAGAGAGTGCTTTGAATCTGTAGATCAATTTGGGGAATAACGTCATCTTTAAGATATTATCTTTTACTCTATGAACATGGATGTCTTTCCATTCATTTACTTCTTTTTAAATTTCATTCAACAATGTTTTGTGGATTTTAATGTAGAAGTTTCACAGATTTGTATTTAATTTATTCATAGTTTATTCCATTTGACGCTATTGTAAATAAAATCGTTTTCTTAATTTCAGTTTTAGAACATTCATGGTTAGTGTATGGAAATACTAAACATTTTTGTATATGGATCTTGTATCCTGAAACCTTGTTGATTTTTTTATTAATTCTGGTAGTTTTTCATGGATTCTTGAGGATTTTCTACATACAAAAATCATCATTTGAGAACAGATGATCCTCATTTCCAATCTAGATGCCTTTTCTTTTTCTTTCTTTTCCTTTCTTTCCTTCTTTCTTTTTCTTTCTTTCTCTTTCTTCTTCTTTTTTTTGCCTAATTGGCATCTGAGATGAAAATAGTTTTAATGGTCCATTTCCAACCTGTATGTTATTTACTTCTTTTTCTTGTCTAATTGTCTGGTTAGAAGATGCAGTGTAATATTAAATACAAGTAGTGAGAGCAGGCATCTTGTCTTGTTTCTGATCTGGTGCGGAGAAAATATTCAGTGTTTCACCATTAAATATGATGTTAGCTGTGGGTTTTCCTGGAAGTTCTATTCCTAGGTCAATGAGTGTTTTTGTCATGAAACAGTGTTTGATTCTGTCAAATTATTTTTCTACACTTATTGCGATTACCATGTAGTTTGTGTCCTTTATTCTATTAATATGGTAATTACACTCACTGATTTTCACATGTTAAAGCAATCTAGAATTCCCTGGATAAATCCCACTTGGTCATTGTATATAATCCTTTTTGTAGGCTGCAGGATTCCGTTTACTAGCATTTTGTTGAGGATTTTCGTGTTGATATTGGTCTTTAGTTTTCTTTTTCCTGTAATATCTTTGGTATTGGTATCAGAGTAATTGTTCTCCAATATTTTCTTGCAAGAGTTTGTGAAGGATTGGCATTATTCGTTCTTTAAGTATTTGGCAGAATTCATCAATGAATTCTAGACTTTTCCTGGTAGGAAGGTGTTAATGTACTAATTTTTAAATTTGTTTTAGGGCTATTCAGAATTTCTATTCTTGAGTTTTAGTAGATTGCAGTTTTTCTGTGGTTTTGTCCCTTTCATCTAAATTACCTAACTTGTTGATATTCAGTTGTTCATGTGTCCTCTTATAATCATATTTATATCTGTAAGGTCAGTAATGATGTTTTCTTTTTAATTCCTGATTTAGCAACTTGAAACTTCTGCATTTTTTTTTCTTGGTCAATCTAGGCTTGTCAATTTTATCTTTTCAAAGAAACAAATATGGGTTTTGTTGACTTTTTTCTATTCTCTACTTCACTTACTTCCACTCTAATCTTTATTATTTCCTTCATTTTTTTTTACTTTGGATTTAGCATCTATTTTTTCAAATTTCTTAGTAATTTGTCATTTATTTGAGGTCTAACTCTTTTTTTCTAACTACTTAAAATAAGTGCTCATAGCTATAAATCTCCGTTTGAGCACTTTAGATGCATTCCATAACTTTTGATAGATTATCATTTTCTTTCATCTCAAAGTATTTTCTATTTACTCTTTACATACACTTTTCCTTTGACCCACTGTTATTTTAGAAGTGTGTTAATTTCCACATATTTATGAATTTTAAAAAATTTAATAATTTTGTGGGGATGGGTAAAGGGACAGGGAGGGAGAATCTTAAGCAGGCTCTAAGCTCAGTGTGGAGCCCAACACAGAGCTCGATCTCACAACCCTGAGATCATGACCTGAGTCAAAATCAAGAGTTGAATGCTTAACCGACTGAGCCATCCAGATGCCCCTCCATCCTTGTAATTTCAATCTCATTTTGTCCTCAAGCTTAAAGTATGATTTTATAGATAGCATATTGTTGAATCATGTTTGTTTTAATATAATTCCATCAACTCTGCCTTTTGTTTCTCATTCCCCAAATTTTCCTTTGAAGATTTCTGGTGATCTTATTTGCCTCAATTGCCTTAGCCACTTCAGGCATCTACAGTGTTAAACAACTGCCACTGTGTGTGTGTGTGTGTGTGTGTGTGTGTGTGTGTGTGTGTGTGTGTGACAAATGTCCTGGGGATAGAGCTTTCCTCATCAAGTGAGCTCTGAGTCATACTGAATAAAGACAGATTCTGACAATAAAGACAAGATCAGGAAGCTGCCAAACAGCTCAAGTAATAAAATTCTCTGGGAATGAAGCTTTCTGAGGCACTCCAAATCCATTCTGCTCCCTCCAGTGACTGTTAAGCTGCTGATTTTCACATCTATTATGGTTCTATAAGTTGCTATATTCAAGACCATCATGAGATAGCTTTTTACTTCTAACCCACTTCTTTTCTGGGGAAGACTTGACCAATTCAAGTTGCTATTTAGTGACATACACTCTTCAAGTTCTAAATAAGGAATAATGGCTACTTTGGTTTGTGACTTTAAGTTAAGGCCTTGGATATAGTTTGTTTGACCTTAAAAGAAAGAAAACTTTTCTGCAGAAAGAAAAAGAAAAAGAAAAAGAAAAAGAGAAAAGAAAAGAAAAGAAAAGAAAAGAAAAGAAAAGAAAGAAAAAAGAAAAACTTAATTACCTGAAAAAAAAATCTACTTGTTTATATAGCATGCTCACTCAAGCTCCCATGAAAGAGCCTTTGCCATTTTCAGTCAAGTTAGACTTGCTAAATTCAATTTTTTCTATAAGCTATATAAATTCTTTATAAATTCTTATCCATAGTCTTAACAGCATGCACTCTAATTATTATGTCAGTAATGCACCTTTAGACTTTAAACTGGTTTTTCTGAATGTCCAGTGCTTAAAGGTGAAGAAATAACCCTATATCTTAGAAAATTGTATATTTTATGCTCTCCTTTAAAAATGAATAACTATCATTTAGTCTATTTTTAAGTGTAGTTCTTTGTACACCTGTACTTTCTTCCAATTTCATTGCTGAATGACCTACTATCACCTGAAGTTAAGAACTTTGGGAAATGGTGTCTTGATAGCATTTTAAAATCCCACTATAATGTTAAAAATAACTCAGCTTTTCTTAAAGTCAACTTAAATTTAAACCTTAAAGAAAATATATGGGTGCTTACTTTTAGTTGTTACCTACACAAAGTGTGTAACTTGAATGACATACAGTGATAGAATCTCTGACTTTTAGTAGTGCATATGGCCATCTGAAATAGAACCACATTCCTTAGCCTTCCTTGCAAATCGTGATTTTGTGGAAAAGATCTGATCAAGAACTTATAAATGGAAGTGATATGTGTAATTTCTGGGTAATAACCTTACTGAGATGTGAAAGGAGGGTTATTAGCATATCATCCTTACTCTTTCCCACTGAATGAAATATAATATAAATCCCAGAGTTCTAAAAGACAAATGGATCGTGAGACAACCTTGGAAATATAATGCATGCATGCTTCAGAGTCATAAGAAGCCCAGATACCTGACACCTGAACTTGCCATGACCACTCCCACCCAGCTGCCAACCAAGACTTTTACATGACAGAGAAATAAATGCCTGCCTTATTTGAGGTTTTTAGTTATTGTTATTTGAGGTTTGAGTCACCCCCAGCTGAATCTAATTTTACCTCATAGAGCACTTTTCAAGGCTTAAAATTTACTTTTCTGAGCTAGGGAAGCTATTAAATACATCATAGAAATCCAATTAAGTTACTCATTGATGATCAGTACTGCTTAATCAGAATGTGCTTGGAGGAAATCTCTCTGCAACATAATAAAATGGATATTCTCAGATAGAACCGTTTCTCCAAACACTAAGGTACACTCACACATCAGTTAATTTCTTATAAAACGGAAACCTGATTTTCAGTGTGCCTTCAATCGGTTTTGCGAGGTTGTGAATATTCACACATTAAGAATCCGTGTCTCTTTCCCTGGTAATATTATTTATCCCTGTTATATATTATTTTCTCATTATAGAACCAACAACTGCAGTCTCTTGAAAGTCTCCTGATTTCCCTAGACAGAATTTGTACCACATATCTGCATTTCCATAGTATCTTATAGCCAATTTCTATCATTTTATTCAATACATTATGTTTGGTGTTTCTGCATCTGTCTTGTTTACTTTGCTGTAACCATCTCAAAAGAAGTGACCGTGATCTATCCACCTGTGATTTCAACACTTCACACAGAGCGTATAGTAGACTCTATTGGTTTTCTATTGCTGTGTACCTAGTTACCACAAACTTGGTGGCTTAAAGCAATACCCATTTATTGTCTTGTACTTTCTGTGGGTCACAGGTCCAGGTGAGTCTGACTAGGCTCTTTGTTTATGGTCTCACAAGCCAAAATCAAGGTGTCAGTCAGGCCAAGCTCTGACCCACAATCTCTGGATGAATTTTCTGGATGGGTCTGCTTCCAAGCTGGTTCAAGTTGTTGTCAGCAACCTTGCATTAGTAGGACTGATGGGTCTTCATTTTCTTGCTGCCTATCAGCAGGGAGCCACTTTGAGCTTCCAGAGGCCCCCTGCATTTTTTGTCATGTGGCCCCCTTGTATCCACAAGTCAGCTATGGTGTGCCAAATCCTTATGCTTTGAATCTCTCTGTCTTCCCTTTCTACCACCTGCTAAAAAAAATGTCTCTTCATTTTAAAGGGCACACCCAGATATCCCCCTTTTGCATATGATTTAACAAATAATCTTGAGGGTCATAATATCATTTTCACGGATTCTACTCACACTCAAAAGGGAGGTGATCATACAAATGGAGATACATTTGGGGGTTGTTCATGCTTATCAGGTAAGATAAACATTTGAAAAAATGTTTCAAATAAGAAAATGACCCCTACACATCTTGAATTTTATTAGCATGTAGATATTTAAAATGTAAATGTTTCAAACCTTGTGTTAATTTTTCATTCCCAAAGAGCCATAAGCACATGGGCATAATTTCATCTTATAGTATGATCTGTAATTTAATTATCAAAGCCTTAGGAGTTTGGGTGACATGCCATTACTAACTGGATCAATAAAAAAGAAAAAAGAAAACAACAGTAAAAAGAAACAAAGCTAAGAATAAAGCATATCAAGTCCTACCAACCCATTTCCTAGGCAGATGAATGCTTAGTCATGACATTCACAAATAACCAAAGGGCTACATGACCTTTCTAGAACAATTAAGACCTCTTCCAAAGAGACCTCTTGTACCTGCCTCTACAGAGAGCAGGTGGCACTTTTCCCTTAAGAGCAATAAACAAATCAACAAACAACAATGACAAAACTACATATAAAGAAAAAATTACAAATAGTAAACAGTGGTGGTGAATTATATAAATGAATATGGCTGGGGAAAAGAATTTGGATGTGTCAAGATTATATTTGCATCAGAACACAATTGCATTTTGAATTTTATTTTTTACTTTTTTTAAGATTTTATTTATTTATTTGAGAGAGAGAATGAGAGATAGAGAGCACGAGAGGGAAGAGGGTCAGAGGGAGAAGCAGGCTTCCTGCTGAGCAGGGAGCCCGACGTGGGACTCGATCCCGCGACTCCAGGATCATGACCTGAGCCGAAGGCAGTCGCTTAACCAACTGAGCCACCCAGGCGCCCCGCATTTTGAATTTTAGAGCATAACTGCTTTGCTGTGTATGTGTATATCCAGAACGGAAGAGAAGTGAAACAAGGTCTAAGTGAACTTGGACTTCTTTCTGTTGAGGTCTATCTGATTCTCGGTCTCCCACTTTCACTTCCATCTACAGTTCTGCACAGCTGGAATTTTTGGCTTTGCTCTACTTTCCTGACATTCTCAGAGGTAAAATAAGTGCTATTTCATAATAAGCTTCCTCCAGCCTCAGGCAATGGTACTGCTAGAATTCCATTTTGTCTCTAAACCAAAGTTCTAGTCACCATGAACCTGTTTCCAGAGAAAACGTATCTGCTATTACCCTGGTCCAGAGCCCAGGGACCAGTTACATGTGGGAAGAACTCACCCACGTAATCACCCCCATTCCTGATTCTGTACGATCTGTTTCCCATGTCTACACACTGCCCACCTTGCGGGGCTCTGCTAAGATGGCTCAGAATTCTAGTACAATCATCATTATACCTGCCCTGCCCTCAGAACTTGTGCCTGACTGTAGGTCATCCTGCTCTCAATGATGATCTTCTGCCAATTTCAAACACCTTCCTCCCTTTCTTTCCAACCTATTTATTTTAATATCACTCAAGTCTCAGAATATTACACTTGCTTTTCAGGTACAAAAAAGTATAGGTAATGCCACAATTCATACAGTCTTTGAAGAATTTCTCCAGGTAAACTCCTTTATGGGATACTTGTATATAGTCTGTCCCCTCTTCCAGAAACATAGAATTCTTAAAAGATGGGAGGAAAACTATCTCATGCAGCAATATTAAGAGTTTTAGCTAAAATATAAATCTCTGTACACACTTATAAAGCATTAAAATGTGTACTTTGCATATCTATAAAATCCATTTACCTTGCCCACAAGAGCGTGCTGTTCCGTAACAGAGTTCCATGCGATGTGTCAATGTTGGTTTTTCTGATTGACTATACTTAATGTAACTCCACCAGGGTCTGTGATTCCTTCCCTTCCCTCATAGGAAGGCGGCCCTGAATCCTGAGAGCTGATAGAACATCTCTCTTTAACACTGCCCCTCTGCTTGTTGTCAGCCACCAGCCCTTGGCTGCTTCTGCTACAATCAGCTAAGATTGTCATCTTCCAAGATTACAGGAATCTTGCCCTCATAAACTGCTGCTCAGTCAGCTTTTGTAATGTTTGTCAATTCCATGGAGAAAAGATTAATTCGTGATGTTGTAGTTGCCACCATTTCCCCTCTTTTTTTAAAAAAGATTTATCTATTTATTTGAGAGAGAGAAAGGGAGAAAGGGAGCTCACACAGCCGGGGGTGGGGACAGAGGTAGAGGGAGAGAGGATCTCAAGCAGACTCCCTGATCAGTGGGGAGCCGACCCGGGGCTTGATCCCAAGACCCATGAGATCACAACCAGAGCTGAAATCAGAAGTCGGTAACTTAACCAACTGAGCCAATCCAGGCACCCCATCATTTCCCTTCTTTTTGTGGACTGACTGGAAAGTCATCGCATCTTCCCATTCAGATGCTTAGGTCACTGTCAGTCCTCTAAAAGTGCCTGTGCTTGCCCAGCCCTTCAGTTCCTTTCCTCCCTCTAGGGTTGCCTTAAACACTCGCCATCTTAGAGATCTAATGCTAAATGTCTGCTAACAATAGCCATGCCAAAAAACTAAGCAAAACAAAAAACAAATGGATGGCTTAGAAGCCTTGATATGACTGGCAAGCACTGTTCCTAAGTCACAAATGTGATTTTTGATCTCAGTTGCTAGTGACTATAACTTGTGGTCATTTAATAGCTTTACCACAACCCACATAGGTCGAGGCTATGAACCACTTGTTCATGGTTTAAAAATACTGTCCCCTGTGTAGATATCCCCAGTCATCACTATAGCATATTCTAATCATTGTAATGACTCAGAAATAAGAAGTAAAAATGCTCAGCTCTATTAGAAAATTTTGTCTGGCATCTGGATGAGAATATGCTTCTCAGAATCTTTCCCCCAAAATTCCTATATTTTTCCTGCTGAAGACAGTCATTTGTTGACCTCTGTAATAGTCTACATTTTCTTTAAGTTAGCATTTATTCTATTACTAAAATCCTTTTAGTTTACCCTCAAACAATTTTTTCTGCTTAATATTTCTAATCCATTTGAGGATTAATGGATGGCTTTCACTCACTGTAGCCACATGTTCATTCTCCTAGCTCTGTTCGTTATTTCTTTGATAACAATGTTATATCTTAATGTGTGAAAGATGATCCCTCCAACTCAGTCAAAACTTGACTGCATTTATTTTCATAGTCCAAATACATTTCTTCTGTTTGGTCTTTAGGGGCCACTTATTTTTGAGACCAGCAGGAAAAGAAAAAACCTTCCTATTTGAGTCACATCCAACTAACTAATGGGAATCCAAAGGGGAAATGGAGATTTGCTTTCTCTACTTTTTAAATTTAGCCTGATTAGGCAGAATGGAAAATAACTGGCTTGACAAATATAAAAATATGTGTGGTTGAATGGAGATATTAACTTATTCCATCTACATGGATCAGTTGCTTAGATAAGACTAAAATAAAAACATTTACCAAATAATATACTCTTATGCATGGGAACAAAAAGAACATTTATTTCTTAGGATCAGATGTTAGAGTTCAAAAGTGTATAGCATACTGATAAATCCATAAGCTTCAAGTTTAGCTCAGTTGGAAAAAAAATACAGAATGTTCTGAAATCAAATTTGAACAGAAAATCTGAGAAACTGAGCAAAGTTTTAATAATGTAAACTTGTACCAATTCAAAGAATAGACTCAGCACTTTTACTATATATTATGTTATGTACTCAAGTATTGGCGAAAGTAATTCACAGCCATAAAACCTATTAAGCCTTTCGCTTACAAGGGCATCTTACAGAGAACTTTAAAAAAAGAAAATAGCAAATGCTTCGTTTTATAAAAAATATTGTTGCAAGATTAGCAATAAATCCTGAATCAAAAACCTACCTTGGGTTATCAATAGTTGAAAAAAGAATTTTAGTTTTCAACCTACAGACTCAGCCTAACCAACATGTATAAATCATTATGTTCTTCTTCTGATTAATAAAGATAAATACATGAGGCTTTTACACTTTTGCACACATTTCTCTAGAGCAGCTGAAAGATTCTGGGTAAATTGGCTCTAACTTTTAAAAGCATGTTAGTAACTCTATGTGAAAGTCTATGCATGTAGAAGGAAAACATCTTGCTTTTCCAAATTTAATATAGTGAGACTTTCTAATTTAAAAATATGACAAAAATATGAACCTGAAAGTAAATAAAAATTGAAAACAACAACACTTTGTTAACAAAATTTATATGATTAAGGTCATACTCTTTATGGATATAAGAATGTCTCTGGGACAATCTACTCTCCTCTAATTTAGAACAAATTCTACTATGTCAGGAGACATAGAGCAGAGAGAGAGAGAGAGAACAAGTCGGGGATTAGGAGCAGAGGGAGAGAGAGAAGCAGGCTCCCCTTCTCCCAGCAGGGAGCCTGACACGGGGCTCGATCCCAGGACCCCAGGATCATGACCTGAGCCAAAGGCAGATGCTTAACTGACTGAGGCACCCAGGCACCCCACATTATGGTAGCTTCTTAAAAGGTTAAGTATATGCCTAAAATCCAGCCATTCAATTCTAGGTATTTACCCAACAGATAAGAAAAATATATGTCCACACAGAGACATATACCTAACATTCATACAACCTTAATTTGTAATAACCAAAAACTAGAAATAGTTTCCATGAAAGGGTGGATGAGTAAATATAATTGTATTGTTTCATTGAATAATACCATTTAAAAATAAAATGAGGGGCGCCTGGGTGGCTCAGTCAGTTAAGCTTCCAACTCTTAATTTCAGCTCAGCTCATGATCTCAGGGTCATAAGAGCAAGCCCCACACTGGGCTCCACGGTCAGCAGAGCCAGGGAGGGAGGCTGTCTGCTTGAGATTCTCTCTCTCCCTCTCCCTCTGCCCTGCCCCCTACTTGCATAAGCATGCCTCTGTGCTCTCTCTCTCTCTCTCACCAAAATAAATCTTTTTTTTAAATAAAATAAAAATAAAATGAACTACTCACATTTGTTAGGAAATAGAAAAAATCTCAAAATAATTACACCTGGTGAAAGAAGCCAGATTAAAAAGAGCACATACTTTATGATTCATTTATATAAAACGCTAGAATATGCAAAGTAATCTACAGTATAAGAAAGCAGGTTACATGGGTGTGGGGAAGAGAAGCCAAATGGAGGGATTGCAAAGGGGCAAATGGTTATGAGGTAATAACTCTTGAGAGTGATGGATATGTTCAGGACCTTAATTGTGTTATTGGCGTGTGTGTGTGTATGTGTGTGTGTGTGTGTGTATAATGCAAATAACACACATATATAAAAAGACTCTTTAAAAATATATAGCTTGGGGCGCCTGGGTGGCTCAGTTGGTTAAGCGACTGCCTTCGGCTCAGGTCATGATCCTGGAGTCCCGGGATCGAGTCCCACATCGGGCTCCCTGCTCAGCAGGGAGTCTGCTTCTCCCTCTGACCCTCTTCCCTCTCGTGCTCTCTATCTCTCAGTCTCTCTCAAATAAATAAATAAAGTCTTTAAAAAAAAAAATATATAGCTTGTTGTCAATTATATCTAAATAAAAATGTTTAAATATATAGCATATCAAAAATCTGTGGAATGCAGCTAATGCAGTGTTTAGAGGGAAATTTATGACTTTCAATTTATATATTAGAAAAGAAGAATGATCTAAATCAATGATTGAAATTTCCATTTCACAAAATTAGGAAAACTAGACCAAATTAAGATAGAAGGAAGGAAGAGCAAAAATCATTGAACTAGAAAACTAAAAGCACAAATTATCAATAAGTATTAGTAATGAAAGAGTGGACACAACTAGAGTTCCTACAGACATTAAATAATTAAGGGAAAAGTCTGAATGACTTTATGGCAGTAAATTGGAAAATTTAGATAGAAAAAATTGTTTGGAAGACAGAATTACAAAAATGGATTCAGGAAGAAATAGTAAATCTTAATAGATTAAAGAAATTAAATTTGTAACTAAAATTTTCCCACAAATAAAACTCCTGATGGATATATAATATACATTATATAATAGATTGCATATATATCTTTCATATATATAAATAAAAATGGAGAAAGAAGAGAGAAGGAAGGAGTTGAGGAGAGGAAGAAAGAAGAAAAAGGAAGGAAGGGATTATCATGTAATAACTTATAATAACTATTTATAAGCCAGAGTAGATAATAAATGACAAAGTTGTGATTCAACCTAGCTCTGTTGCATTTCATGACCCTGCTCCTTGCCTTTATCACAATCACATATGCCTACCTACTGCTAAACACATCAGTAAAAATGGTATTCACTTATTTAAAATTCACCTAGCACGGAGGACATTAGGAGAAGGAAGGGAAACATGAAGGGGGGAGAATCGGAGGGGGAGGCGAACCAATGAGAGACTATGGACTCCGAGAAACAAACTGAGGGCTTTAGAGGGGAGGAGGGGGGATGGGTTAGTCCAGTGATGGGTATTAAGGAGGGCACGACGTACTGCATGGAGCACTGAGTATTATACGAAAACAATGAATCATGGATCACTACATCAAAAACTAATGAGGTATTGTATGGTGACTAATGTAACATAATAAAATAAAATTTAATTAAAAAATAAAAGAAAAAGAAAAAAATAATAAAATTCACCTAGAACCCTAGGCTCCATCAGTCTAGACCCCAGATTGTTGTGTGTTTTTTTTTCCCTTCAGTTTCACTTAAATTGAGATAGATCTATGTTTAATATGATTAACAGACTCCTCAGAGTGACGAGACATTCATAAGCAAACTTCAACAAAGTCATAGATTATTTTTCAAATCAAGTAACTACAAATTGCATCTAATTAGATCTAAATCTAATCAAGGTTTGCCAATTCCAGAATAGATTAAGAAAACCACACTAAGGTTGATGTTGGCAGTAGTCTCTTATAATTGTAGGCACACCCTCAGAATCATGGCACTTTGCTTTCTTCACAGAAGCCACCTTATGGCAACACCCCCACCCATAAACATCCAGGCTCCAAAGGAAGGGAACCCAGGCAGTGAATTATCTCATGAGCTTTCCAACTCCCAATTTAAAAGAACTTTACTGATACATTATTCCTTCAGTTTGGATAGCCAGATGGTTTTTCCAGATTATGTTATCACAAAATACAGGCTGCCAATTTTCCTGTAAAATAATTGTCAATCTTTTAAATATGAAATATCAATACCATTTTTTCAATGTTATAGCAAAATACAATGTGCCAATTGGCAGGGTAGGTGATGGATCCCACTGTTTTATTCTTTACTGGTTGTCATAAATGAAGTGAACTGAAATGTATAAAAAGTGCTTGTAAACACTGAAATGCTATTCATATAAAAGATTTGTTTGGGTTTCCTTCTGTTGGTCTTATTGGTTATTGAGTTATAAAGTTGCTAATAATTTTAGGTACCTCTATTTTTTCCACAAGAACATTTATTAAAATGCTTAGCTTTTCGGGTGCCTGGGTGGCTTAGTCGGTTGAGCATCTGACTCTATTTCTTCTTGGGTCATGATCTCAAAGTCCTGGGTTCAAGCCTCACATCAGGCTCTGCGCTCAGCGGGAAGTCTACTTGTCCCTCTCCCTCTGCTCTTCCCCCCACACCCCCACTCACGCTCTCTCTCTCTCTCTCAAATAAATAAATAAATTTTTTTTTAAAAAATGCTTAGCTCTTTAAAAACATGTAAATGAGAAAGATAATTTTATTAACCCAGAGAGTGCACTCTGAGCTTATGAGAAGCTTAAGATTTGGTGCTATCAGACGAGATATTTGTTTATTAGACTGAGATGCTTAGCAGAAAAGATGAGGGGAGCATATCCTGGGTTAAGGTTTTTTAAAAACACAGAGACTATTTCAAGGAGAAAATAAACATTAGGGGCTGTTTTTGTTGTGTGTAGGTTTCTTTCCATTCTGCTCTTTTAAAATCCATTTTATAGATTTTGTAATTTTTCAAGAGTTAAGACTTTGCAGCTTAATTTATGTGATTATCAAGAGAAACTAATTCAAAAAATGGACAACTTTGTGGAAGTGACTTTATCAGGCTTCGAAAGCCAAAATTTAAAAGGAAAACTAATTTCATCACAAATATCCTTCAGTCAGCAAAAGCTCTAATTTAAAGTGGTCAGACTTCCTGAAACACTTAAGCAGTTAAAATCCCTGATTTATTTTACATAATGGGAGGAACTCAGGCAACAGGACCCATTTCAACTCTCATCCAGAATATCAACCCCTTTTCAATTTTACCCAGTTGTTAGATGAGTGTAGTACACACTGTGAAACTCTGATTGGCTATAGAAATTATTGGAAAACCTGACTTTGTGTTTGTCTAAACAAAGCCCTTTCTCATTTCTTAACTGAGACATAGCTGCATATACATTTCTGAGGGTTTTTTTGCCACCAATATCCATTGCCTAAAATGTATTCCAAATAATGAGTGTGAATATGCACATATTCTAAGCTGCTAAGAAAAAACTCCACTGTGAGTTTTCTCCGAAATGCCAGTGTACCCACTCTTCCACCTGCTTTCTCTCTCTAGTCTCTTCCTTCATCTCCCAGCCCGATTTCTGGATATCCAGAGGATATATCTGAAGTTATTAAAGTTGAGACTGAAGAACTCACTCAAGGTCATTAGACAGCAGTTATAATAGCAGCCAAGAGAAAGGAGCTTCTTTTTTGCTCAACCTAAAACTGGTAGTTTAGTTGGACCCTAATGTCTACCGTGGGAAACCCGGACTCATCCTGTAGGTGACTCTGATTAAAATGAGACATAAAGAAAAGGATCAGAAGTAGAATCTTTAAGGAGACCCTTACAAGCTAAACAATACAAAAAACTAATCACTTACTTTGAAAACCATATTCATATTACGTGTCTATGTATTTGTATGTTTCTATACATGTAGGAAAACATGGAAGGAGCACACCTCTATATCATGTGAATTGCTAAAACACTCCCTACAATAAAACAATTAAGTGCTTAAAATAATATATATCAAAATATCGAATTTTTTTAAATTAAAAGCTACATCAAATCACTTCAGATTTATTTTTCAAAAATTTTTGTCTAAAGGTAGCATGGTAGAGTAGGAGCAGAAATCTGGTTAAGTGCATACATTTGCATTTGAATGTTGCTAATCACCAGCTGGGTGAACTTGAGTAACTCCCCCTGAGCTTTGCTCATTTGTGAAATGACTGAATTGAGCCAGTAACCAGAATGTTCTTTGCCACTATCAAAACAGATTTGGGTCTTGCATAAGCAAAACTAAAAATTTTACAGAGACATATAAGTTATTTCATGTATCCAAACCATTATTAAGACACTGCATTAGCTAACTCTATAAAAAAGATCTGTCCTGTAAAAAAGTACACCTCAGATCGGTGCTGATGAGGTCCAAAGGGACAGCAGTGTCCCTCTCTCACATTGCTGGCCTTTGAACTCCAGGCTGTCTGCTTGCTGGGAGCAAGGAGCTTGTTGGACATTGTTGTATCCCGAGGGCGTGTCCCTCTCCCACATTGCTGGCCTTTGAACTCCAGGCTGTCTGCTTGCTGGGAGCAAGGAGCTTGTTGGACATTGTTGTATCCCGAGGGCATGTTAGAGGCCCAATATATATTTGTTGCATGACTGATTAGGCCCTTAAATCGAAGCCTCTTATATTCAGATAAGAGATCTATTTCATTAATTGGAGAATTATTTGGCATCATTTAAAAGAAAAAAAAACCTAAAATAAATAAATAACAAAAAGACCTATTTTATTGGATTTTTGCTTTCTGTTTAGCAGTCTTCAAAGAGCCCTGTACTTCTTCGCTTCCAGTTAGGAAAAAACCTCTTTCCACTCTTCTTTAAAAAATATCTACTCATTTTATAATTGCAACAGGGCACAGCAGTGCATGTGGCAGCCCTGATGGATGTATTTCTCACGTGAACTTGAAACCTGAAATGTATGTTCCTGAACCACAGATTAATCAACACAGGAGCATGGGCTGCTGTGTCTTACTGATTAATTATGCTGAATGATGGATACAGGTTTAATCACTTTACCTGATAGATGTAGGGAGCCTGCAAATGACAGTTACCATATCATTTCTAATAAACTGCTTTCTAACCACCTTACTGCAGAAATTTCCAGAAGTTGATGTTCCAGAGGGAGAAAAAAAGGCATAGGATTTTCCATGCATCACTTTACATTTCTACTAATTTATCTTTAAGTTTGTTCTCTGACCAAGAAATCATACCTATGTAAATACAATAATTATCCAGGAATTCCATTGTCTGGAAATCTGTCTCATCAACTAGAAAACATAATTTAAAAGGTTAATAGGATTCAGAATCAGGTTTATAATGTTAGGGAAAAACTCCTTCCTTGACCTAGAAAATCAGCAACTCATGGTTAAAATTATATGTCTAAAAATGAAGAGGAAGAAACATACCTACAAACCACCTCTTCTCCTTTTAAGAGGAAAATGCTAGATTAGTTCACATAAAAAAAAAATGGAAGAGCTTAGTGATCACTTCTTTAACTGAAAACAAAGAAACAAACAAACCAACAAACCAGGATGTACTACATAATTAATATTTTACTTCTAGATAATTCAGTAGACAGCCCTAAGGAGAACATGAATAATATCTGGACCAATGAGACTTAACAAATTGGTAACAACCTCTCCCACAGATACCGAAGTTAATTCCTCTTTCCCTTTTCCTTTCACTGAATTTTGTACTTCTGTTTTAGTTTATCATTAGCATAGTTTTTCACGCTACAATAATTAATGTGAAAAATGTATTTGCATTACAGACAGACACTGGTCTCTCCTTCATTAGAGGTAGTGAGGACCTGGAAAACAGTGGCCATCATATCTCATTTAACACTGTTCTGCACAACATTTAAATAGTTTCCCACTGGTAGTAGACGTTCAATAAAATCTTACTGAAGTTGAATAACTGTATAGATTCTGCAAAGGAAAAGGTTAGTTTGTCCATTCCTGATCTCCATAACTCCTTTCAAATATATGTAAACTGCCTTAAACCTCAGCCCCACTCAGGCCCTGACTGACCCTGCACCCATAAAGGGCTTCTCTCGAATTTGTGGGCAGTCCAGCCCTTGGAGTGAATGCCAGTATCTTCCAAGAGGCACCCTTTCTTACTCTGTCACTTTGTATAGGCCATTCGTGAGTCCTCCGCCACACTGTTCCTTCATGAGAATTTCTGTCTCCCCATGGGGCATTAGGTTGAGCCTGGTGATAGAGATGTATAAATGAAGGAGGCATTTTCTGGGGCTTAGCTTCCTACCCATTCCCTTTGCTGAAATCCCAGCCCTAGTCAGGAACTTGAGTATTTAGACTGGCTGGGAAGCTTCAGTTGCTGACACCTGCTCTTATTTTTATACCAAAACTTAAACTCTTTCCACCATTTGTTCTAAGTTCAAAGCACGTTGAACTTGCTTCAGCATGGGGAAGTGCCCACACTCAGCTTCACCAGGAAGCAGCCACCATGCAAGAGGCTAAACCAAAGTATGAGGATTAGGGTCCACACACGGCTGGTTTGAGACTTGCACAGACATGTGAGCCAGATTTCTGGGGTTGTTTTTGAAAGGTGGAAGAGTAGTGGCAGAGTTTCAGGTTGAAAAGCCCTTTTGTGGCAGTTATGAGGTTATCAGGTCACAAATAATTTGGGCAGTCCAAGAACCTTGAGTTCCTTAGCCAATTTCTTCTTAACTCTCTAAACTTCAGTTTTCTCCTCTAATAGAGATATTATCTGCTTTGTTGTAAGGTTTGAGTGGTGAATGGAGAAAGCATATAAAGGGCCTAGTTACGGTACCTGGTTTACTAGTGCCTAACAGATATTAACTACATTTCATTTTCTCTTTTCATATAAGAACTAACTGCAGTTCACTCAAAAAAAAAAAAAAAAAATAAGTAGGTTAGAGAAGGGGGCATAGCCCTGGAAGTGACCAGTGACCTAGGAGATTGCCAGAAGGACTGAACTGGTTTGACCCTAAATAGTGGTGATTCCAGTCATGAAGTGAGGAGAACTATGGGCCTTGCTCCCCTGACAGACTCAGTGTTGTGGTGACAAACCCAGACTTGCTGCCTTTTGCCAACTCTGCTACTACAAGGTAAACACTAGGCACATGGTGACAATAGAACTTACAGACAGGCCAGCCCCAACACCTGTGGGACCCAGGCGAACACTACAAATGGAAGCCCATGTATCTTACGTCTAAATATCGAAATGTTACAAATAAAGCCATCAGACCCTTATATAAAATATGGTCTATTCTCTGACCTTACAAATTTACCTGCATATAAGTAGGAAAGCCAGGTTTGAATTTACTATTCTTGGACACTTTGGGTTTTCCTGCTGGAATGTGATGCTATGGGGAAAGCTGTCTCCAAACCCTCGTCCAGCCCAGCTTACATCTTCATAGTGAGGGTCTTGCTGCCTTCCACCATCCTCAAAAGAAGCCCCTCACAAGCTCCTTGGGCATGAGGGTAAGCAGAATGGTGGCTTGGTCTACTTTCAGGTGGAAAGGATCAAGGAGAAGGCTTGTACAGGCTCTAGAAGCTGACTCGTGGCCAGGTGGCGTAGATGGAATACTGGGTACTCAGAGTACAGTCTAGAAAGGGAGGTGCTGTCAATAGTGAGGACATCCCCTTGGTCTTATGCTTCTCTGGTTTCAGCCAAGGGAAGCTAGAATAGGGTCCTGTGAAACCCAGAAGCTGGGAAAGAAGTCCTACTTGCACAAGTCTAAGGGCAAGATGCTTAAGTGATGGCTTTGGTAAGAGAAAAGAAGACCACTCCCTGAATGTAGGAGCTGCAGCCTTCGGTTAGAAGCAGAATGAGTTATGTCCAAGAATATCTGATAATCGGTAGCTGATGAGCTATGACAGTGGCTCAGGGGAATTTTGCATTGAGTATTTTTTAAATTTCTTTTTTTCTCTAAGTTTCTTTTTTCTCTTTCCCCATTTTCTTCTCTATTTTCCTGGCTTCTATGTGTGTACAATGTTGCTTTATTGTATGGAACTAGCGGGGTTTTTTGCCACTCACAGGATAGGTATGTAGTCCTTGAGTCTACTTAATAGAAAAATGTACCCGTAACTTTTATTTGGGTAATCGATCAATATCTTTATATGAAAAAGCCTTAAATTGTTCTTGCAAATGATACAACCCACCTAAGATCCTCTGACCAAAGGTCTACCTGCAAAAGACAGTAAGACTAAACAGCTTTAAAATAAAATAAAGATTTAAACTTTCTAAATCTGTATTCTATTCTATTTTCCACCTAGGGGAGCTCTCCAAAGCAAGAATGGAAAATTAGCTATCTATCCAGAATTGCTACATTTGGGGAAAAAAGTCTGAATGACAGGCAGTTACTTAGAAACTATGGTTTTCATTATTCAGATTATTATGCCACTAAAATTAAGGTGGTAGTTCTTCATGATCAGTATAATCGCAGCAATTTTAAGTTGGTAGGGACTTTAAAAATGATAAAAATCACTGTGGTGGGAGGTATATTTGAAAAAAAAAAAAAAAACACTACAGAAATTCAAGTGATTTAGTTAGTTAGTTAGTTAGGTCCTAAGAAGAGAGATTGGGTTAGAACTCAGGTCTCCTTTCTAGCTAAGTGGATGTCTTAATCAGTTTGGGCCGCTATAACAATTTACCATAGAATGGGTGGCTTAAATAACAAACATTTATTTCTCTCAGTTCTGGAGTCTGGGAAGTCCAAGATCAAGGTGCTGGCAGATCCTGTGTCTGGTAAATGCCCTCTTCCTGGTTTGCACATGGCCACATTACTGCATCCTCACATGATAGAGAGAAGCTTCTCTCTCACAACTCTTCTTATAAGGGCACAAATCCCATTCATGACAACTCCACCCACATGACCTCATCACCTCCCAAAGGCCCCACCTCCTGACACCATCACATTAGAGGTTAGGATTTCAACATGTGAAGCTTGGAAGAATACACACATGAAGTCCATAATAGTGAGCTTTCCTCTATAATGAGGTACCGAATCTAGGACTGTGAATACAAAAGTGCATTTCCAGATTTCCTTGAAAGACTTAAGATAAAGGTAGGAAATGGTGGTAATGAAAGGAAGAAAAGGTAGAAGAATAGGAGCTTCCCTGTGCCTTCGCCTCAGACACATTCACAGAAGCTGCCACCTTTTCCAGAACCTGGTGCCTATTCTGGAACAATTAATATGTTATCTTTCTGAAGAAACTGGTTGATCTAAAGATAGAAATAAAAGAGGCAGAAAGTCATAGCAAAGAGAACACCATCCAGGAATTTGAAATATTGAACATCGAGTTTGAACTCGGTTTGAATCATCATCCCACCCACTTGTAAATTTTCATGAAGTACAGAACTCACAAGGCACAGGAAGATGAGTCAAATTCTTTTCCTCCACAGAAATCACTTTCTGAGTTGCTCTTTGGGGAAAAGAGCTGGGTTAAATGAGACCAAATACTTTGCATGTTAGATTTGAAGTAGATCTGACAATGGCACACCAAGGAGGCATCAGCATTGGTAGCCAGAGCTGGTGTTGCTGAGCAGCAAGCCAGAGGCACAGAAATCTATAACAACAGAGAATCAGCCCAAATAGGATTAATTTAGGACTGCCTGTCAGTTGTGACTCTTGGGCCATTTGTATAAGGAGGACTGGCTGGGATTGCAAAATGGCCTTGAACTTGTTTTTAGGTGTCACTAGCTGTACGGACTTAGCCCGTAAATTTAGCACATGGGATGAATGATTGAAAAGAAACTGACAGAAGGTTAGCGATTCCCCATGGAGGTAGGCTCCTCTTACCTAAGTTCCTAAAGGCATGCATTCTGAGAAATATGCTTGCAATATTAACTCACTTACGATGGGAGCTTCCATTTGCAAGGTGAAGTGATTTGTCACATATCAAATCCTGATTTGGCATCCCCTCAAGAACAACTTGGGTATAATCCCTTGAGAAATAGCAAAGGCAGCATCACTTCCAGAGTAATGTTGGGAGTGGATTCTTGGTGACTCAACATGAGAAAAGCAATGTGTTTTATATAAAATACAGAAAAAAAAGTCTCTCCTAGAGTTATAAAATACTGGACGTGGAAAAGATCCTAGGGGTCATCTATTTTAATCTCCTTATTTTAAAGACAAGGAGCAAACTTCTAGAAAAATTAGAGGACAGAACCAAGATTACTGAGCTAATAAAGGTAGTACAGAGTAGTGGCTTTACAAGGGTATTCTAGCATCAGACTCCTTTGGTATAAATGCTGGCCCTACTGATCACTGGCTACGTAAGTGTGAATGAGTTACTTGAACTTTCTGCATGTCAGATTTCCTGTGTATAAATGGGGGTCATAGTTTCTACTATATTGAGATTACTTTAAAGATTAAATGAAATATTTTGTATAAAATGGTTTGTATAGTTCCAAGTTAGATGGCAAATAATTAGTAAATGCTAACTAATATTAATATAATAATACGATGATGATGATGATCTAAATTCATCATTTTTGTTATGTGACAAGATAAGAATTAGTCCGGGAATCTTCAGTGTGCTCTCTGATACAGCAATTTCAAAGTCAAATTTAGTTAACTAGTCAACTATAATCAAATGAGAGGCTTTTCTACTGAAAGAGGTAATTGCTCTACTGGCAGATAAAGACTCAAGTACTTTTGGAAGCGTTGAAGAGACTGGGATGGATAAAAGGACAGTTAAAGAACTTAGTAACATGTGGAACCATTAAACCTGGATGGATAAGTAGTTGTGGACAGATATCATCTAGGAGTGGGATGTAGTGGATTGTCACAGAATTCTGTCTTTCAATTCGCTCTAGATAATATATTCATAAATACCCTCAACATAGAAGACAATGTTTATCAGTTAGGAGGATGAAGTTAAATTGATAAGGTCAAATCTTGGCAGGCTATAGCCAAAAGATAAATCTGGAAAGAAAAAGTGTAAACAGATATATTCAGATTTTAAAAATCAACTACATAAACAAGAGACAACCGAGATATGCAGTAGCACATGTCAAACATTTATTAATTTTAGCTGCCATTAAACCCAAAATGATGTAAAACCCAAAGGGCAGCAAATTTATTGACAACAAACCCATGCATTAGCTGAACACAGTGAGCAAACATTTTATCAAGAATTTGAAAAGCTGAATGTCTATTGCCTCTCAGGAATAATATCACAAAGTAGAAATCAAATAAATGGTGAGGAAAGTGGCAGAGATGGCAGAGCGGCAGGAAATAAATGGTGAGGAAAGTGGCAGAGATGAAATAAAAGCTGATAGATCTTTGAAAAGAAGGAAACAAAAATAAAATCAACCCAGTAGGAAAGATAGAAATGGGAAGAACATAAAAGTGAGACAAAACAAAACACAGAAGAAAACACCAAGGCAGAGAGGAGAGAAATACAGCAAATTACAAAAGAAATGGAAGAAAGAATAAATATAAAGGAGCAAGAAAATGATAGAGAAGCAAACAAAGGGAAATCCAGCATACACCTATGTAGGGTCTCTAAAGAAGGAATCAAGTTACTGGAAAAAATGGAGTCCTAATTCAAGAAATATTTTCTGAAATAAAAATAAACTTGAATCTGAAAAGGCACATCTTTGCTAGAGAAATGGACCCAGAATAGTGGATACCAAGATGTAGGGATTGAAAAATACAAAATCCTTTTCACAGCCAGAAAAACAGATGAAAACATGAAATGATGGGAAAATCTGCAGGAACATCCAAACCTATAGGATTGTTAACCAAAATATAAAATTAACTTAAATAAAGAAAATGTAAACCAAGGAAATTATATCAAGTCAAATAATTTTTTATCTATAAAAAACATACAGGCAAACAGTGTTGAATAAATGAGAACTGAGTAAAAATTGTTCCCATGAGTCTTTCTGGGAAAATTACTGGAGGACAGAGTTCAGCCCCTGAACCGCACCCCCCCTCCCAGGGTGGCCCTGAGCAGCGGGGCAGGGAGGGAGGCGGAGTGTTGAATGGTTAATCTCTGAGAGTTAAAGGATATCATTTAAAGCTGACAGATCAAATATTAGAAGTATAAGAGCTGTCCCTCTACAATGACAATAATTAAAAAAGACTTTTAAACTGACTAAAATTGAAGGGGAGAGGATACAGGAGAGGTGAAAGAGAGTGGAAATATGCTAATTGCATCATCTCTCAGAGAACAGAGATTCATTTGTTAACAGAGATTCACTCCTTTATAATTTTAAAGGAATGCAACCTTGCCTAAACATCAGAATTCCACAGATAAGCACACAGAAAAATGAAGAAAATGAAACACCTAGTGAAACACCACAGTTATGAATAAAAAAATCAACTGTTTTCACAGAATTAATACAAATATATGTCATTATTTTATTAAAAATAAAAAAGATTGGATTATAGAATGCATTAAGATTTCAATTAATGAAAATAGAAGCATATTAACGATCTGCCCTTATTTTTTATTTGTATTTACTCCATCTACCCCTGGCTTCCTTGCTGTTATGGAACATGTCATATCTCCTTCTACTGCTTCAAGGCCTCTATACTCACTATGTCTTTTGCTTTCCGTGGGATCTTCCCATAACCAGCCAACTCAGATTTGTATTCTCTAGGTCTTTAGGTTCCATTCCCAGAGAGAGATTTTCTCAATACTATACACATAGTATTGACTTGTATATGTACCTAAAAATTTTCTGGAAGGTTAAGCAAGAACTTAATAATTGTTATCTTCA
Source organism: Zalophus californianus (assembly GCF_009762305.2). Taxonomy (NCBI): domain Eukaryota; kingdom Metazoa; phylum Chordata; class Mammalia; order Carnivora; family Otariidae; genus Zalophus; species Zalophus californianus. The sequence goes on from NC_045600.1 coordinate 20,472,742, forward strand.
AAAAAAAAAAAAGGAAACTGAACTGTTGAGACACAATTATGGGGGGAGAAGTTTTTATTTTATATCTTTTTATACTTTGGATATTTGAATCATGTGTTTAAATGATCTATTTTTAAAAATGTTTTAACATAATAACGCATTGTGATGAGAACCAAAAGAAGGGCACAGAACCCAAAGGAAAGTTGTTAAGAGATTTTTTTTTTTAGTGAATGTATATTTTTACATGAGTTTTAGACTAAAAAATGGGATAAGCCAGGAGGGGTGGGGGTGATGGATCTCCAGGTAGAAGGTAAGCCGAAGACAATTTTAAATTCATGAATCAGCATTGTATGTGCACAGAGGTACAAGTCACATAGTATAACTGAACCAAATGGGCAAGATGGAATGTGGACAGAAGTGAGGCTGGAGAAATAGGTGGGGTCAAGTATATACATCATGTTAGCAATCTTACATCTCATCCTGAAAGCAATAAGAAGCCACTGGAGAATTCTAAGTAAAGCTTTAAAAATATCACTGCCTATCAGAAGTTAACTCAGTTTTTTATATAATTGATAACACCTATATTAACTTACAATATAAAACCATACCATCAAATTGATAAAAAGTCTGTAATTAGTTTTGACAAAAATGTGAAGAAATTCAAACTTCTATGCTGTTGGTCATTGTGTAAATTGGTCAGGCATTTCAGATAGCAATTAATCAGTATCTACCTGTGTTGAAAATGGGCATGACATACATCCCAGTAATTCTAGATCCAAATTTATACTCAAGGGAAACACTCATATAAAAGCACAAGGAAGCAAGTATAGGAGATTGTTATAGGATGTTTGTAATAGCAAACCATAGACAGCATCTAAGTCTCCATAAACAAAAAATGTAGATAAATACATTGTGGCATATTCACAAAATATTATTCACAGTCAAAATGAGTAAGTAAAAAAAGATCACCTTATGGCACACACACACCCACACACACACACACACACACACACACACATAAATCAATCAATAATTAAGTCAATCCAGGTAAATGGAGTCCAAATATTCTGTATTCCTATTATTGCTGTAACTAATTACCATAAACTTAGTGGCTTAAAACAATAAAAATGTATTATTTTATAGTTCTGGAGGTCAAAGTCTGAAAGGGGTCTCATTGGGCTAAAATCAAGGTGCCAAAAGCCTACTTCCTTCTGGAGGCTCTAGGCAAGAATCTGTTTTTTCCCTTTCTCCAGCTTCTAGGCTATCTACTTTCCTTGGCTTGTGGCTCCTTCCTCCTTCTCCAAAGTCAGCACTGACTGGCCAAGTCTTCCTCTGCATGCCTCCCTCCAACACTGGCTCTTCTGCCTCCTCCTTCCATCTCTTAAAGACCTTCGTGATTACATTGGGCCTACTTAGATAATCCAGGAAAATCTCCCTATTTAAGATCAGCTGATTACTAACCTTAATTCCATCCATAATCTTAATTCTTTCTTCCATGTCATCCCATATTCACAGGTTCTGGGGAAAAGGAAGTGAACATCTTTGGGGGGCCATATTTGTGTCTGCCATATTCCTCTGACAACTGATGATTCTTTGCACTCTGATTCTTCATCATGATCTAAGATCTGCTCGCTATAGTGGTGGATAATAATGCAATGCTTTCTTATTTAGATACTACACAACGTGAACTCTGGAAGTCAGAGAGCACAGATTCAACAGGAATCTCACCATCACCATCAGTCAGCTATTTGAAATTCAAGGTTTACTACTTTTGAATTCAAGGTTTATAGCACTTAACTGGGCTCAGTGAAGACTCAAAATAATCTTTTCAGGAACCCACAACTGAATTGGAGACGTGGTCAGCCAGAGTCAAAATAATATCCATAGACATGAGCAATTCACATTAACCAGTGCAGATGAGACCAACTAAAATAGCACAAAAGGCCTTTCCATCCTGAGTTTTCATGCCATTGAAGTCCAATTGCTAAAATCAAGTGGCGAAGAAATCAATGCTTGCTCTTGATTTTCCAGGCTTCTAACACTCTGAGATGATTTGGAGAGTTGCTGTTCTATCAAACCAATCATGAATAAACGACTGGACACTCATTTCCATTTAGAATGTCTGTTTAAACGCTGATTTGACCTCTAAGTGTACTGGGGGTTGAGTAATGTATGTAAAACTGTCATTAAAATTGCATATGAAGCACAAATTAAAACGAAGCTACTATATCTTTTTCTTCCCTGGAATCCTGAGAGGAAAGAAAGCAATGGCAGTCAATCATCAATAAGATGAGGCAGAACAAGGAAATTTTAATGTTCATTTTAAAAATATCTGAGCCTCTCGATTTTGCCGAGAGAATTGGAGCACCTCCTGCTAAAGCGCTTTATGGTATTTTTAAAAATACGATGGAAAATAACCCTCTTAAAACAAGATCACTGAATGCCATTCTGTTTTTGCACCGGAAATTAAGGGTACAGAGTGTGTAATATAAATGTCTTCAGAGTTTCACAAGAAACACTCAGTGAAAATCCTTTTAAATTTATTTGGTGGTTTACCTCCCACCCTGAGGGGTTGAAAATCTCAAGCCCAGGAAGCAGTTACTGATTTACTGGTTGATCCACAGCCTTTGTTTCAGTGACAGCTCATTTGACCCATTTCATTTCTCTGAATTGCTTTTTAATTTCCTGAGGACAGCAGCGTTGTTGTAGTGTGTGTAGAGAATCATGTGTTTCAAAATGCTGAACCCTCTCATTTTATTTCATAATTCATCTCCATTGGAAAGGCAGATTTCTTTTAGAGCATGAAGTTTGGAGGGTTAAGGGATCCAAGCTGAGTCCCTGCATTGCTGTTTGTCAGTCATGTGACCTCGGAAAATTCACTTACCTTCTCTGGACCTAGGCTTCCAGCATCTATTTCAAGAAAGGACTGAACTATATTTCCAAAGATCTTTTCTGTTCTAAAGTGTTACATTTTTTAGAGGTCTCACTAATGGGTCCTGAGCACTAGTAAAAATACACAGTGTCATTTTTTATACAACGAAAAGGTGGTTTTGCTAATTTTAGGAACATTAGTTCATCCAGGCATAACCATTTGGAACCAAAATAGCATGTTCGGTGATTAAACAGCAAATACTTAAGATGGTTCATTCTATAAGACATGTGGCTTGTCTTTTAACCTGTTTATTATATAGCTCTTCCTAGAATATTCATTTAGACTCTGGGATGAATCCTAACCAGGAGCTGGTTATAAAATGCAAAAGCTGAGACCACTGATTTTTTTTTTCCAGCTCCAAAACTTTTTTCAGGGTGTCACACTTCATAAAATTTGCTCCCCTCCGTGGTTATCTTCTCAAACCTTATCCATCCTTAAACACCTATAAGGAGTCCATCTGATCAATAAGGCTCTGCCATGAATAGTCCAAAGTCTATATTTTCTAAGTCACTGTAGAATTTAATCATAGCAGTGCTAATCAGAACCACAAATATTTATCAACTTGTATGCTTGTGTACAGATGAGAAGATATAGAGGAAACAGAAAGGTAAGACATAACCACTACTTTCAAAGAACCTATAATTAACATAAAACATAAGCATACAACTTAAGGGAATATGTTAGATACAAAAATTACTTAATCATTTTAAGGTTACCTATTCTTAATTATAAAATGAATAATAAGTCATCCATAAATTTTAAATATTTTTTTACCCTTGAAATTTTTTACTTTTACAAATAAAGTAACTTACCAAATACATATCCAATAAAGTTAGAAATGGTATGGTTGAAGTGAGGATAGGAAACCTATGTCTACTCTCTATGTGGATCCCAAAACACATCCTTATAAATTTAACACTCTAAAGAAAATGATTTTAAAACCATAGGGCAACAGGGTTTGACACTGAATACATAAAAGAAACACAAGCTGGATAATGTCTTCCTAGAACAGTGAAACTGAACCCAGATTTCAAAAAGATGCATGGATGTTGGGCAGATTAAGATAACCTTATGGAAGCCTCACAGGTCAATGGAAAGAGCATGAGGGAAGCACTGAGGGGCCATTGCAAGGAGATTTGGAAATAGAAATAATTATAATGAGAGAAATACTTTGTGAAATGTATTATCTTTCTTTTTCCATTTTAATGCATGAGGCTTTGTCTTTAGTCTTTCGGGATTACTTCTCCGTCTTGAGTGGTTGAGTGAGGATGTAGGGACACAGAAGTAGAAAATTAAAACTTTTAGGGCAGAAACACAGAAAGAGTCTTTCAGGTTTTTAATATCAAAAGATTCATTATGAAATGAGATAATAGTCTTGAAAACTAAACTTTGAGAAGAAAAAAATATTTAAGTGGCCTTAATAATCATTGACATATAAAAGACACAGTTCGATCATAGAGTTTGGGGGGGGAGGGTGCTGGTGTGTGTGCGCGCGCGCACGTGTGTGTGTGTGTGTGTGTGTGTGTGTGTGTGTGTGTGTGTGTGTGTGTGTGTGTGTGTGTGTGTGTGTGTGTGTGTGTCTCCTTTTCTTAGAGAGGATATGGCTTTTCCCCATGCTGGAGGGGGCACTGTTTGCCTGTTGGGTAGAAAAAGAACACAAAATGTCCAGATGAGTTTTGGTAGACCAAAACTGATCAGAGGTGATAGTTGTTCCTGGGTATAACAAGGGACAGGCGGAACACCCAACTTCAGCTCAGAGCACAGAATGAGTATGATGGGACAAAAGCTGACAAGTAGATAACTGTGACTGTGAGCTTTGGCATCTCAGGGTCTGCGTACAGTGCTCCCAAGCCCAGAAGATCCCGGAGACTGTGATGGTACATGGAGTATTCTGCAGAGGTCTTCATTGTGTAGGGCCTTGCGGACTGATGGCTAATGACAAGGACACAGACTCAAGAGCGTGTACCAGCAAAACAGTTGCAAAAGACCTGACAGGACAAGCTTAATTTAGGAGGGCCCCATTTAGGGAGAAGACCAAACTAGCCACCGGACAGCAGTAAAAGCAAGACCAGGAGACATTGTATAGATAATCAACAATCTGCAGATTCATACCTCCATCACCAGAACAAGACTGCAGTAAAGACTTTAAACCCAATGCCACCAAAAGGAATGGAAAGGAGAGAACAAGCACTTGTGTCAGGTTTATGGTCATCCAAAAAAGTACCTGGAATTTTGGGACCAGTAGAATTAAACTTAGTCTCCCGCAGCAGAAGGTTTGTATGTGATCACATGGCTAGGTACACTCAGAGGTGGCATAGGGGCTGGGGAAAGGGGTGGGGTAAATGCAAGGAAGAAAAGATGAATTATAGAAAAATGAAGTTATATTTGGGATTAGTCTCAGTGCAATAGAACCCTGCCACACAAATCTGTTAGAAAATAATCAAGAATTCACATAAATAATGACAATGAAGACCAGAAAGATGGGCCAAGTTGTGGAAAATTCCGATTGTAAGTGTTTCAAATGATGTCCTTCATTTCCAAATCTTCTCTCCTCCCTGTCACAGACAGCCTCTTGGGAAGGTAATCTTTCTGTTACTCCAATTATCTTTCTTCTAAGAATCCACTCAATCATTTTTTTGTCCTTTCCTTCATCAGATAAACGGGCAATCAAGTGAAGCATTTAAAAAACAAAACAAAACAAAAAACAAAGACAAGTAAGAGGAGCAAGGTACAAGGAGCTGGGAAGGGTCTGAGCTAACAAGCTAGCATGGCACTGTTTCTTGGGTAGTGGGAGAAGACATGAGACCTCTGGGCCAAAGAACAAGGACTTTACTACTCACAGCAATAGCAGGAGCTATAGGATCAGCATTTTTACTGCTTTCCCAGGCCCAAATCCCAACAGGGCAACACAGAGAGGGCCAGGCAGCATTTGCTGTCATTACCAATTACATTACATAACCCCAAACTTATGGAACTCCCATCTTTTTTACTGGAGAGTAAGCATGCCTGCCTTTTGCCCCCAAAAGAAGTTATCATCTTTGCCATCTTTACTATCTTTGGTTCCCTTACATTATTCAGTAAACAAAGCTTCTGTTGGCTCTGAAGAGAAACCCTCTCTCTACTTTCCAACGCTGTTCACTCCACAAACATTCTTGGAAAGATAGTTTGGAACAAAGATAGTCTGCTCGAAAGATATGCAGAAAAATGATAGACCTGTGGAGAATTGTCTCCTAACACAAGGCTGTGAGCCTCTCCCCCTAATTATTTACCTTGTCACATATGATTAAGGTTATCATTTACCTCAGAAATGAGGGTTATTAAAAACATTTGAGAAGAAAAGTTATTTTTTAAAAAAGCATAAAGAGTAATACTTGTCTTAGTCATTTTGGTCTGTTATACCAAGATACGACAGACTGGGTGGCTTAACAACAAAGATTTAATTCTCATAGTTCTGGATACTGGGAAGTCCAAGATCCAGGTACCAGCAGATCCAGTCAATGTCTGGTAAAGGCACTTTTTCTGATTTTCAGACCAGGTTGCTGTAGCCTCACCTGGCAGAGATCAGACAGAGAGGAAGCTAGCTCATTTGTTCTGACTCTTTCTTTCTCTCTCTTTCCCTCTCTCTTTCTCGTGTCTCTTCTTACAAGGGAGGCACAAATGCCATGATGAGGGCTCTACCTTCATGATCTAATTACTTCCCAAAGGCCCCACCTCTTAATACCATCCCATTGGAAACAATCTGTGGATTCATACCTCTGTATGACACACGCACATGAATTTTAGAGGGACACAAACATATAGTTCATAATATCACTAAGTTTGAAAATTGGTTGAAAAAGTGACATTTCATTAATCCAGATGAGACGTATATTTAAATGCCATTCATTATATGACCTATATTTTCCTAACTCCCTAACTAGAAGTTGGTTCCCTTTGGGATCCAGACTACATATTACATGAGCTAACCATTTCCCACATCACTGTCACAGGAATGAGTGTGAAGTAGGCACACAATACCCTTGCTGATACAATGATTTATGAATTTGAATCTGGGGGTTGCCAAGAACAGTGGAGACAGCTTTTAATGACTAGCCACAGTAGCACAGCATAGAAGAGCCCGAATTGGCCCACACTTCATTACACAGCTCATTCTTCAAGAAAGCAATCATCTCTTTAATGCTACTTCCTTTTGGGAAATTTTCTTCATAAGCAAGTTACATACTTATAAAGAGCATTATCTAAGCTGTTTTGGCCCATACCTCCAAAAAGTCAGCTTATAAGATAGTCAAGCTTCAGGTGTGTAGCAATGCTCTCTTTTTCATCAGGGACTTGGAAGCTGTACTTTTTTATGACTTGTGTTTTTATATTAATGGTAGCTACTGTGTAGCTGCTTTCTAATTGCACAGGACCATTGCTAGACATTGAATTTCTAATATTAATGCTTCCCACTCTTAATGGTGCAGTCAAGTTTTCTTTTAATTAATTAGCAAAATGATGTTTGTTATAGGAAAATGCCTAAAGCAAAACCTGATTCCAGGTACCCATCAAAAGAGGAAACAAAACACTCAATGCTCGCTGTGTGAAAAATCTCTCTTTTAAGGTCAATGTGTTGGATAAAACTGCAGTGTTTTTTGTGGTTGCTTTACTTACTGGAGTCAGTCCTTTTATTTAGAAGAAAATGACAGCATCTCTTCTTTAAGTTTAGAAGCTAACCTTTGCCAAATAATGATAGAAATAATTAACAATAGTATCTTAGTCAAGTTAGCTAATGAAGTTTTATGTTGCATCTCTATGATCATTTTTTATTTCTTCAAGGATTTTGGAACCTCAGAAAATGCAAAAGGAATTTTCATGGGAGGAAACTGCCAAACAGAGTGAAGATGAAAGACTGAATGACTTCGGTAGAATCAGGCCTGTATTTTTCATGGTGACATATGACTTTATGCACTATGATATCTCAGTACTTGAAGAGTGCAATCCACTCCAACATATTGGACTGATGCCCAGTCCAAGTGTTTTATTATGGTTTTGATTTTGGTTTTCCCTTTGACCCTCCCTCTTTCAGAATCAGCTGTTCATGTTCTAGTTCACATTCAGATTTATTTCATTGAATTATTTTTACAATTCATTATTTTTGGAGATTTCTTCTCCTCCTTACATGATAAGACATTTTATGATTTCTCTGAGCCTTGTTTTTACTATACACTGTGACTTCCCATGGTGAGTGCAACAGAGTGAAGACTGAATTATTACAACCCAGGTCCTGATCCAAAACTCCTTGCAAATGTGTCTTTCTATACTAATAAAGACAACAGAAAATAAATAATCCTAAAACGTCTTTAAATCCCACCCTTGGAAAGTTATTCTGGTGGATGCTAATAAGCTTTGTCTACATCATTAGGATACTGTGCAAATATATAAATGTGTGTGTGTGTGTGTGTGTGTGTGTGTGTGTGTGTTTGTCAGGGGATAATTTCTCTAACATTGCAGATAAAAAACAATAAAACCTGTGCAAATGAACTGATTCACAATGAGATCTTATATAATGTGATTTTGTAGTACTGTTTTCTCTTCATATCAATTTTATTCCTGTTAGTTCTTGTCTTCTGCTTTACCCTTGAAATATTACTGTTTCCTGCATGAGGAGTGAGAAGGAGCGTCCTCTTCATTTCTTGTTCTCAATACATGAAATGCTTGCCATTATCAACACAATCTGGTACCACAGCCATTGTCACATTCCCAGACACCACTCTGCACAATTTATGAGGTTTACATAAAGGTTATGTGGAATAAATCACTGGCCTTTATCTTTGCCTGGCATCCTGTTTGCATTATTTATGAGCAAAGAACAATGCATCATGCTGGACCCCATGTTAGACTGCTATAATTCACCTGGTAAAACATTACTTTCCTATAGATTCTGACATTAGAGTGCCGAGGCAACTCCCTCTTTTTGAGAAGAGCCATGCAGCATGTTTCAGATAATACATCAGAAGGACAGTGACAGCACCCATTCATAACGATCAGTCTTAAGATGTGGCAAGACCCACAGAGGAGTAAACTTTCCTAAGCCTGCAGTCTGCAAGAATGCCACTTATCTTGTCCACCCTCTGGACACATTAAGTCATTCATTTGACAGCATTTGTTGAGAGCTTACTATGTTCCAGATACTATTGTAATTGTTCAGAATTCTCTAGTAAACAGAGAAACAAAAATTATGGTCTTGGCCGAGGTTTCTCTACAAAAGGATCTAAGATAAAGGACTGGAATCGAAGATAGGATCTAAGGATCTAAGATAAGGACTGGAATTCCTGAATTCAAATTTGGGAAAGGAACCCAAGTAACTGGAGTAGGGAGCTGGAAAAGGAACACATGGAAGGAGGGAAAGTTAATTTAAAATTGCACCATTGAACTGACTACCTCGGTGCATAACTGCAGCACCATTCCACTGAGGAGAATCTTCTGAGGAGCCATGTCTGAGCACCTCAGAATTGTCCACCTGAGACACAGAAGAGCAATTTAATTCCCAATTACTGAGGTTGCTCCAGGGAAACCTAACTCTTTCGCCTGTGCCACATGGCTGAGCAGATTCCCACAGGCAACACATTTGGAAGTAGTAGAGAAAATCCAGGGCCAAACACAAGAGATTTGGAGTGTAGCTGAGACAAGGTGCTATCATACTATATCTGCCGCATATACCTGTATGCCACAGCCATGGTTGGAATGAAAATAAAGGCCAAAAAGATATAAGGTGGAACGCAAGAGATACCCGATACAATCCCTGCCCTTGAGGAGGTGATAGTCAAGTCAGTTGCATTTTACCCAGTTCAGATGCTTTACTTAGGGCTTTCTAAAGCAAAGAACATGATTAAGTCAAAGTGGCTGCACTCACACAATAGATCTAGACCAATATATAGACAAATCCTCTAAATTCAATTTAGGTTCTGTTAATTTAAGAGTCATCGTGTGAAAAAAAAATACAAATATATAAAAGTTTACTCTATTACCAAGTCTTACCATGGAGGATTAAAGTTTTAGAAAAAGTATACCTAAAAGAATCAACTATAATACAGTCTGGTCTGAATTGCTCTTGTTTTATTTTCTAGGTTCTATAGGATGTAAATGTGGACTTATTTAGTATAAGTTTCAACTGAGTTCCTAAGATCATAGGTATTACTACCATCAAATCCAAAACACAAGGCCTTCAAGCAAAAGAAACAGTACAAAGTCAGCTCTCAACCCTTCCCTGAACACGCACATCCACACTTTAAAGATTCTGAAAAAGCAGCAAATGAACTCAGAGAGTACTCTGGAAGAGGTGATAGGGTGCTGTGACTTCTGCCCCAGCCACGGGGAGGAAGCTAAAAGGGCTTTACCTTCTCAAAGCCTGGGAAAGGGTCTTCAGTGGTATGCCTTAGAGAGCTTTATCTATTTTCTATGTATCATGGAGCTACAGTAGAATTGTGTGAGAAACCTAAAGGGAGAGAGAGCATGGCTGCCTAGCTTCTCTGATAATGGAGATAAAATAGTGGAGAAAAAGAAGTTTGGGATTTGGGTATAGGCTCTATTCCTAGAACTGTCAGGGTATAGTCAGAGAAATGATAAATACTTGTTTGATTCTGTCCAAGATAGTTGCCTGGATGAGGAAGATATCTCAGCCAAAGAATGTCTTGAATCTGAGGAAAAGTAATAAATCATCAACCAGGAGAGATACGCTTAACCACATCAAGGGAAATACATTTAAAATCTTCCCATCAATGGAGGACAGGAGGAAGGATCTCTGGAAACTTTACAGAATCACTTCAGAGAAGAATGCGTACTTTAAATATCTACCAAATTTGTAGTTTGTTCCCTTTGAAGAATCTAAAAGACCTAACATCTAACAAGTATTCAGTAAAGTGCCACCATTCTAAAATAGAAGCAAGAAGGGTTATCTTCCATACTTGGACCATGAGGTAAAAGGAGGATAAAACATGAACCCTACAGAGAGGAGAGAGGAGAAAATGAAAGAGAGAAAGAGCAGAAAAAACTAAACTGGAAACACATTCAAGGATTGACAGTACTTGGAATGCAAGGCAAGTAATTGAAAATTTGTCTTGTGTTCATAAGTTAGTAGTATGAATTTTTGGTGATGAATATCTGGTAATGAACTCTGCCTGCACATCTTCCAGATACCATGGAACATTATGTCAAGATATCATATAATAAAAAGCAAAGAAGGAAAGATGAAAATATAAAAGTATAATGATGTATAAAGTAGGAGGAGGCTTATAGGCTGGCAGACTTTATCACCCTAGGCCTAGCCACCAAAGGGAGAATCTCATGTTCTAGAATCAACACTCAACTCACCTTTTATTCCAGTATAAAATGAGGGGATGCAAGCTCTTAAACATTCTATTTTCACAACAATCTTTCTGCAGAATCTCTAAATTTGTAATGAGTGAAATGTAGTAAGATTGACCTTTCTTTCTAAACATGAAAGTTATGCATGGAAGCAGCAATTGCAACTCTTTTCAACTGTTGCAAATGAAGATCTTATATCCCTTTCTTCATTATGCTGTCTGAACATAACTCTTCAATATCAAGAAAAGCTGGTGACCTAAATGGATGATATACCATGACTGCCGATAAATGAAATCAAAGCAACCAGCTGAAAAATTAGAACTTAGCAATCAACAATTTGCTTTTTCTTTGTGACAGCAAGTAACTAATTTGTGTGATTCTTCTCTTAAATTACAGGGTGTCATAGATAGAGCCTGTGTGAGCCAGAGTGTAGTATTCAATATACTCTAGGACATAAGGAGCCAATTGCAACCTGTTGTACAAACATAATCAAATGATCAAATAAAATCTTAGGAGAGGGAATTATCTCCTATTTTATTCTGAAAAATTTACCCAGATTTCACAGATATATCAGATGCTCCAAAATGCCAAGTGAGGCATGCCAAAAGATTTCACTAAAACCAACATTTTCAGAAAGGAAACTGTTAGTTAAGTTTGGTGGGGAGAAAATTTCCATTTGTTCTGAGAAGGCTTTGTTCTGGTGTTCAGAATATGATGGACGATTACCAGGCCTTCAGGTGAGCAGAGCCTCACAAACTTCAAGATCTGTTTTCCTTTTTCTAGAAGGGGGTTAAAAAAGATAAAGTGATGGAAAGTGTGCTTTCACTGACATATGAAGAAGAAAGTTGACTGCTTTTTTTCTTCCAGCAGCTTAAGAAAAAAAAACATAAATCTTGACTCTTTATTTTATTTTAATTTTAACCTACTATTGTTCAATAAATAGCTTTCCTTTAAATTTATAGATTCCCGTTGCAGTTTAACACTCTACATACTGACAATGTATAACAGAGCTAATTGATTAGTGCAATTTCAATTTACTTTAATATACCAAATCTCTGGTGTGAAATACCCACAGTTAATGATCAGCAACTAAACTGAGGTCATTGTAACTATTACCAGCTCCCAAATTTAATTTTACAGATGAGAAAGAGAAAAAGATCATTAAATTGTGTGTTTCTCTCAATATTAATATCTTCTTATGTAGATCTTTATAGTCTTTTATCACTTTGCTTCCTTCTTAGCTAGTGTTTTCCCTTATATAGTTATTTTTACAGGCTTTTAGAATTAAAACCTGTGAGGCCAACATCATGAGCCTTTGTTCATAACATCTTGGCTTCTGATCCTTGCTTTCTATTATATCTCAGGAAAAGTAGAGCTCGTCCAGAAAAATCATGATTTTCAAGACTTAATTGTGTTTTCATCCTTTCTACCATCCCTTTGGAAGTATAAGTATACTTTTCCAGATGTCACATCCTTCAAAAAAGCAATCCCTGAGAGAAAGAACAGCAGGCCCCATGGGGTTACTCATATTTCCCCCTACTTGAAGTAGTAATCCCCTGGAAAACCGCAAATAATAATTATCACATCAGGAAACATCTACTCACATTATTATGTGCCAGGTACCATGTTAAACACACTATATGCTTTACCTCACTGAATCTTTAGAAAGATCCCACAATGTTAAATAATGTAGCTTTATTGTTCTATGATTGACAATACTGAGGAAATGCAGACAGGATAAGCAAAATCAGCTAGTTTTATGGCTAAGTATAAATCAAGATTTGAACCCAGAACCAACTGGCCCCAAATCTCATACGGCAAAAACTTTTAATACTTCACAATCAGATCCTTTTAGCTTCATCTGCTTCCGAGGTCTTTGGCCACTTCACCTACTCCCACCACCACTATTGCAACCAACTTTGTGTTCAAGCTGACCAAATCCATGAGGGACACGCTGACGAGGCCACATCTCATACCCACACTGCACACCCCTCACCTCCTGCCACTGGGGTTAATATTGGTTTTCAGACAACTGAGCTACCCAGAGGTGTGGAAGTATAGTTGATGCCCTGTGGGAAAGCCTTTGACTAATGGAAGACGGAAGCTGTGTGTAAGTTTTTCACACATCACCCTGCCCAAAGCATCCCTTTAGAAGCAATTTCACAGCCGCTTAGAGGCTAAGTGAAATATATGAAATGAAACACTTATGCAAGAATTTAATACAAGGAATGAAAATCTTCTACAGCTGTTGGAAGAACTGTAAGTAAGAAAATAATCACTAATAATATCTTCTCACAGCATCAAAGCAGATGGTTCTCAAAAGCATGCCCAGAAACCACTACAAACCTCAAGAAGCTCTGGTCAGGTCCCATCAACTCTCAGTGTGCAACAGTGAGGCGGGTGGTTTTCATACCTCATACCTCCTCCCCACCTACAATGCTGACTACCCCATCCTCTAAAGAATAATAGTTTCTCCCTCTTGCCTTCCTTCCAAGAGCCTCTCATGAACAAAATTTAATTCAGAACTAAACAGGGAGCGGGATTCTGGCTTAGGACATCCCAAACCAGGGGAAGGTGAGGATGCTAAGTTGACCATCAAGCACATACGCATATGGGAATTTAACCTTGATATGGATCCTGATTGAACAGCTGGTCAACTTGGCATCTATAGGGGATATGGAAATAATACTAGATGTCCACAAACATTACTGGGCTTTGAAACCCACCTTCCAGGAACATAATGAGATGGAAAAAATTTATATGCCAGAATTTCTTTTTGGAAACTTTTGTGCTCAGAAGAAATACTTTGATAAGTCACTGAGGAAGGCTGCCGAGACCACTGGGTAACATGGTGAAATAAGAAGACAGGATCCTCAGCTCTCTCCTGAGAAGCACAGACCTGGTTAACAGCAAGGGTCCTATCATGTTAAATGGGTTGGCAAGCTGATGACATGTCACCAAAAGTCCCCCTTCTCTATAGTTTACCCACATGGTCTTTCCTCTAAATCGGTGTTAACAGATATTTAAGAATGTCCTTTTGAAACATCAGCAGTCACTGGTCCACATGAGGAGTCCATGTGACTCAGTCCAGTTCTACATTCATGTGAACACAATCAGTCAGTTAATAGTGTCCCAGCGAAAAAGCAGGGGAGAGCTTTTGTTCCAGTCCACTTTGTTTATTAAGAAACTAGGCTCAAGACGAAGTCCGTTTCTGAGGTCTAAGTGCCTTTTTAAACTTGTAACCAAGTACTCAGCCAGCAACATGCCAGGAACTGATTGCTAATTCTGTATTTACTATCTTTATTTTAATTCAAGACTAATCTTAGTGAATCTTTTCCTTTTAATTTATACTGTGCCATAATGATTAAGAGCATTATATTGAGTTGATATATAAGTAAAGTGATTAACCAGTTGTAAGACCCTTGAGTATAAAATGTTTAGTTAAAGCAGATGGAACATTCCCAGTGGCTGCTCCAACATGTACTTCTGTTGGGAAAACAGTAACCATAACCACAACAGCATATTTACTTAAACTCTATTATAGCAATAATCATGTAAAGTGTTTAGATGATTCTAATAAAGAACAGGTAAGAAATTATCATCATGATTCACAGTTTGATCCATTTAGGCTTTAATATGTTACTAGTTGCAAGTTCTTTGAATAATGCTTAGTAAATTATTAAAGTAATAATATGTATTAATAATGGTAAATTTTTTCCAAAATGTAAGGTACATTTTAGAATAAAAAATAAATAATTATTATTATAATAAATATACACTTATTTAGAATGTAGATAAGTGTACATTTATCTAAATAAAATGTACATTTTTTCTAAAATTATTTTATTTAATTATTTATTTAATTTTCTTCTGTACATGATTCCAAGGACAGAGAGATCTAAACACCAGATGACAAATATTCTATATATTAAACAATATATATATTAAATAATATATATAAAATATATATTCTATTTATTAAAATTATATTTGAAACATAATAAGGGGCTACTGAAGTGATAGAAGTAACACCAGGGAACAGCAAAATTCACCTAGATCTTTCTAGCTTCCAGTTTTTTCCTGTTCCTCCAAGGTGATCATCTATCACTTCTATAATTGCTGTAACTCTACCAATACAGTTCCAAAGACTTCCATTTTTGGTGACTGATGTGTAGTATGCCCTAAAGGTTTTCTAATGCAACGGTGATATTACCGAGTTATCTGAATTCCATTCTTCATGGTGTACAGAGTGATTGAGCTCAGTTAGGCATAAGGAACCAAACTGGGAGAAGTTAGATGAGTTGTCCAGCTCCCCAATTCCTTTTAGTCTTACCTTCATTTTCCTAGGATAATGATTAAGTACTCATGGCAGCAAATACATTAATAGCGTAGGGTTAATTAATATATTCATATCATGACTAACATCCCAGAATTTAACCAAAAGTGTAGCTCCATCTGATATCATTATAGAAATCATATCACTAGAAATACTTAAGCCCTTTGTAAAACTCAAACTAGAACTCCACAAAGCATGTTTAATCATACTATCAATTCCTGAAAAAGAAATTTAACTTTTCATGGTGTATCTTTTCAGAAACTACCATACCCCAGGCAAAATTATTCAATAAACTGTATCCAAGATTCTGAGGTTTGTCCATCTTTTGTTAAAACCTGCTGTTTATTCTATCATACTCATTAAAGTAAAAGCAACTTGTAATAAATTGTCCAATATGTTTTCCCAATCAGGCCACAAATGATGTTTGCATTTTAATGAAACCCCTTGGAAATCATAAAGCAAAAGTTCAATACCTTACAAGAATATGTAGTTAGTTACCATGCAGTCAAAACGAGCTTATAGGTACAAAAGAACCCAGATATTAAAAAGGAAGAAGGGGTTGTTGTTGTTATTTAGGTTATTTGCAAATAGCACACATTATACCACAAGTCTACAAGGAAGACTCATGTGATTCATCAGGTCATGTATATATCATTCTGCACCACAAAGCTTTTAACTCTCCCTTCCAAATATATATATATAATATGTATATTATATATAAAACATATTCAAATAATAAAAAATAAATAATTATTATTATTATATAATTTATTATAATAATAAAAATAAAATAAAAATTCCAAATTTTATATATATATATAATAAAATAAAACAGACACTCTAAAATACTTATCTCCTGGATAAGATATATACTTAAATTATTGCTAATCTAGTAGGAAGAGAAATATCCAGTGCAAATAAAATAAAATAGTAATTTAGAATTTTGGGTTTAACGACAGGGATGCCCACTCTCACTACTATTGTTCAACATAGTACTAGAAGTCCTAGCCTCAGCAATGAGACAACAAAAAGAAATAACAGGCATTCAAATTGGCAAACAAGAAGTCAAACTCTCAGTCTTCTCAGATGACATGATACTTTATGTGGAAAACCCAAAGACTCCACCCCAAAATTGCTAGAACTCATACAGCAATTCATCTGTCCTTCAACAGATGAATGGATAAAGAAGATGTGGTTCATACATACAATGGAATATTACTCAGCCATCAGAAAGGATGAATAACTACCATTTACATCGACATGGTTGGAACAGAGAGGTATTATGCTAAGTGAAATAAGTCAATCAGAGAAAGACAATTATCATATAGTTTCATTCATATGTAGAATATAAGAAATAGTGCAGAGGATCATAAGAGAGGGGAGGGAAAACTGAATGGGAAGAAATCAGAGAGGTAGACAAACCATGAGAGTCTCTTGACTCTGGGAAACAAATTGAGCGTTGTGGAAAGGGAGGTGGGGGGGGAAGTACTAAAATTCTCCAATTAAGACAAAGAGTGGCTGAATGGATTAAAAAAAAAAAAAAACGAGACCTATTTGCTGCCTACAAGACACTCACTTCAGATGTAAGAACCCAAACAGACTGAAAGTGAAGGAATGGAAAAAGATATTCTGTGCAAGTGGAACCCAAAAGAAAGCTTGGATAGCTATATTTATATGAGACAAAAAAGACTAAAACAGACTGATAAGAGACAAAGAAGGGCACTACATAATAATAATGGGGTCAATCCAAGAAAAGGGTATAACATTTGTAATGATTTACACAACCAACATAGAAGCACATAAATATATAAAGCAAATATTAACATACCAAAAGGTTGAACTAGATAGCACTACAATAATAATAATAATAATAGAAGAAGCCTTCAATGCCCCATTTACATCAATGGATAGATCATTCAGGCAGTAAATCAATAAGGAGATGTCAGCTTTTAATAACACCTTAGAACAGATGGACTTAATGAATATATGCAGAACATTCCATCCAAAAGCAACAGAATACACATTCTTCTCAAGTGCATAAGGAACATTCTCCAGGATATATCCCATGTTAAGCCACAAAACTAGTCCTAATACATTTAAGACACTTGAAATCATATCAAACATTTTTCTAACCATGTGGTATAAAACTAGAAATCTGTTACATGAAAATAAACTGGAAACTTTACAAATATGTGGAAATTAAATAACATGCTACTGAACAACCAATAATCAATGAAGAAATCAAAAGAGAAATGACCAAAATACCTTGAGACAAATGAAAATGGAAATACAACTTAAATGGAAAACTTACAGGATGCAGCAAAAGCAGTTTTAAGAGGGAAGTTCATAGAGATAAATAACAACATCAAGAAACAAGAAAAATCTCAAAATAAACCTAACTTTACACCTCAAGGAACTAGAAAAAGAACAAATGAAGCCCAAAGTTAGTAAAAGGAAGGAAATAAAGATCAGAGTGGAAATAAATGAAATAGACTAGAAAGACACTAGAAAATATCAATGTAACTAAAAGCTGATTCTTTGAAAAGATAAACAAAATTGACAAGCCTTTAGCTAGGTTCACCAAGAGGGAAAAAAAAAAGAGAGAGAGAGAGAGATGGCTCAAATAAATTCTAAACTTGTATGCATCGAATTGAGAGTCCTCAAAATATATGAAGCAGAAAAATCTATATCATCATGGGTACAAATGGGAAAACCTATAAATATAGGGGAAAATTTCTAAATTAGTTTCTCAACTATCAATAGTTCAAATAGGCAGTAAATTTGTAAATATATGTACCTGAGCAACGCAATTTAAAAGCTTCGTTTTTTTTTTTAAGATTTTATTTATTTGAGAGAGAGAGAGCACACGGCAGGGGGAGGATCAGAGGGAGAAGCCGACTCCCCGCTGAGCAGGGAGCCCGATGCGGGACTCGATCCCGGGACTCCAGGATCATGACCTGAGCCGAAGGCAGTCGCTTAACCAACTGAGCCACCCAGGTGCCCCTAAAAGCTTCATTTAAATGTACATATATATCTATAAATAATATCATGCATCCAATAATTAGAGAGTTCATTTTCTCTTCAAGCACACATGTGCTATTTGTAAAACATGACCATAACAACATTTACTATATCATAAAACAAGTCTCAATTAATTTCCTAAAATCTGTATCCCACAAACTGTCTTCTCTTACCATGGTGCAGTTAAGTTAAATATCAATTAAAAGAATATGAATTTAAAAATACAAATATAAGAATGGAAATTAACAATCACACTTTTAATAACCAAGGACCAAAGATCAAATGATACAGAAAATTTAAAAAATATTCCTAAGTAAGCACCAGTTCCTACAAGCCAAAACAAAGCTTAGGGAATACACTTACAACAGTATTTAAAGGGATGTTTTGAAGGGTGCCTGGGGGGGCTCAGTCAGGTAAGCCTCTGCCTTTGGCTCAGGTCATGATCCTAGGAAGGATGGAGCCCCACAATGGGCTCCCTACTCACCAGAGAGTATGCTTCTCCTTCTGCCCTTCTCCCTCTACTCTTCTCCCTCTCCCTCTGCCCCTCGCTCATGCTTTCTCTCTCAAATAAATAAAATCTTTAAAAAAATAAATAAAGGGATGTTTTGATTAGAAAATTTAATGAGTAGCAAAATTTAAAAATTAAAGAATACCAAAGTAACTCAAAGGTAGAAGGGAAGAGAAACTAACAAGCAAAAATCAAAGAACATAAAAACAAAGACAAAGAGATACTCAGTAGAAATAGAAGTTGGCTCTTTTATATATTAATAAAATTGGGCAATATTCACCAAGAACAACTAGAGAATATCCAAAGGAACCATATCAAAAATAATTTTTAAATGAAGCATAAAGCTACAATCAGCAAATATTTTAAAGGAAGAGCTATATGATAAATGGCTTTTTGCTGAAAAGTTTTAAATGTAGACAAAATGGATAAATTCCTAGTAAAATACAACATACCAAACTAAACAAAACCAAGACAGAAAACCTGAGTAATGACATTAAAAAAAAAAATCTATATAGTTTAAAATTTATATATAAAATATTTCCTCAAAGAATACATCAAGGAAAGCTGAACTTATAAGGGATATTTCATTCTAATTTATACAAATCCTCCCAGCCAACAGGAATAAAGTAAAACTTACCTATTTTACATAGGATCATGTTTTTTCCAGGAGTACTCAGGCCTCAGTCAAGTCCTACAGGCTCAACCCAGTCCTGCTTGGTTTACACTTTGAATTTATGTATTTCGTTTGTAGGGACACTGTGGAGAGCTAAGCTACATCCCACCTTGGGGATTCTGGAATATTCATTTAGCTAAACCACTAGGAATTCAGATTAGAAGAAACAAAGAATAACTAATATTGCACAGATGACTTTAGGACTCCTGAAATTTTAAAAATTTACAGCTTTATTGAAGAACCATTTTCATACTATAAAATTCACCCAGTTAAATGATTTTTAGTAAATTTATAATTATGCAATCATCCACTCTTGGGTTGCAAACTCGGAGCTTCCCAGGTGAACTCTGAAACTGGCCACATTCTCAGAAGGCAAAGAAACACGAAGAAAGAGGCAGGCCACTCCAGATTGGTAAGTGGCAGGTTTCATAAGCAAGGGAACTTACATACGACACTTGTCTTGGGCACCCGCAAGATGAGCAGATCTCCACACTCCCGCCAGAATCTTGGAAGTTGACATGAAGCCCATACCTGGGTTTAGTCCCCACGCAGACTGTTCGGATGGTCTCGACAGCACATTGCTTTCTCAAGGCTGCATCCTTGAAAAACGGCGGGCTGCCGGAAAGGTAAGCAGCATGTACATTTCAAGAACAGGGGAGGGGTGAGGAGCCTCCAATTACCCTGAACCCAGGGTGCGGGTCAACTGGAGGACACGTTCTCTCATACCCTCCTCCAACAATCCAACAATCACAATTCAGTTTTAGAATATTTCCATCACTCGAAAGTATTTTCGTTTTTTTTTCTTTTTCTTTCTTTCTTTCTTTCTTTTTTTTTTTTTTACTTCAAAGTGTTTTCTTGTGCCTATTTGAAACCAATCCCCACTCCCACTCCCAGACCAGGTATCCACTTTTTTTTTTTTTTTTGAGTAAAGAAGAGAAGGGTCAACTCAAACTCTGAGTTTAGCAGAGTTTGTACATATTTTCATTCTATAAAAAGTATACTTATGCCTCTGTTTTATTAGTCTTCTAACCTGAAAAATTTTAAAGATACTATTTTGTACACAGGGGGAAAAAACTCAAAAAGAATTTTAAAAGTTGAGATTAAAATGTAGCAGATAGAACTGAGAGTACACGAGGTAAGCCAGGAGTTCAATGAGTAGAAAATGCAGCCAGACCAGGCACCATGTCTCATGTGCATCTTTTTATCTCTCTCTCTCCCATAATGATTGAAATAGGTCAGAACACAAAGGTTGGTGAAAAGGATGACCTTGACCTAAATAGAGGTTATTTTCACCTCAGTTTACTATAAATCAGAAGGTCAGCAGTGCAAAGAATATAACTAGATAAAGACACAAATGAGTAAGTAGATATAGCTCACCATGGCTCCCTAAGTCCTCCGTTGTGCTGGAAGATAGTGTTCAAGGCAGTCCTGATAGAGGGGAAAAATCCCTGTTCAATACCATGGGCTCTCGGCCTTGTATATGGTCAAGATGAGAGAAGGGCACTCCAGCTTCTTATTTTCTGTTCTATCCCGTAAGAAATTCTGACTCTGACACAGATATGTACTTCTCAGTCTCCAGCCGACCTACTCATGGTGCACTACACTGGCCCGCCCTTTTTTTTCTCTGTTTTAGTTGACAATGTTACATTAGTTTCAGGTGTTCGACATAGTGTAAGGCTGGCCCTTTTCTATGTGTTTTGAATTCAGTTTGTAACTGGCCATTCTCAAAATACACAGCATTTTTTTTTTTTTTTGTCCCCATCTTTGTCCCCAGTACTCAAATGCTGGTATAAATCTCTCCCTCCTTTTAATTCTCATTACTCAGGGCGCAGTTCATGCACGCCAACTTCTAATTGGAAACAACTGTTTCTTCCTCCCTCTTGGAATTTCAAAGGAAGCTTATACCTCCTTAAAAGTAGCCATTTAATCCATCTTCTAAAACAATCATTTGTAATTATTATATCCATCCTTCTACAACAGAAGATCCCTAAGAGTGCAAACCTCTGTACCCACATAAAAAAGATGCACTGAAATATAAGAAAATGAGTAAATTCACCCCATATCATCAGAGAGATTTGGACCAGGGTTTGAGGGAAGCAGTAGCAACTGTAAAGGAAGTTACATGGCACCATAGACTTTCCTCATCCTGAGCCTCTGCTCCAATCCTAGGAATCGGGCCTCCGACATGATCACACTAAGTTCCAGGCTTCTCTGAGCGTGTGTTCCACCACACTTCTCCTGTCAATGAAACACTGAAAACAAATTTTGAACATAGGTAAAAACTCCATGAAGATGAATGGTAGCACTTCACAAAGACCCCCAGTCAGTGTGTGTGTGTGTGTGTGTGTGTTCCTTTTTCCCCAATTTATTTTCATAAATTCTCAAGGTACAGAAAAGTTAAAGAATCCCTGCAATGAACACTATATCCTCAGAGCCCAGATTCACCAAATATTAGCATTATGCCAATATTTTTCATCCTTTTTGTCTTCCTTCTTTATTTCCTTCCTTCCTTCCTTCCTTCCTTCTTTCCCTCCTTTCCTCCTTCCTTCCTTCCTTCCTTCATTCATTCATTCTTTCCTTCCTTCCTTCATTCCTTCCTTCCCTCCTTTCCTCCTTCCTTCCTTCCTTCATTCATTCATTCATTCTTTCCTTCCTTCCTTCATTCCTTCCTTCCTTCCTTTCCTCCTCTTTCCTTCCTTTCTGGGTTTCTCTCTTTTTTCCTTTAAATTATCCAATAACATTTATTATGAAAACATTTAAAATAAGGTTCAGATATCATACTTCACTCCTAAATTGTTCAGTATCTCCTAAAAGTAAGATTCCCTATAACCACAATAATTTGTCACATCCAAGGAATGTAATATGGACACATAACATTATATTATGTACTGACCATATATACACATTTTTCTAATTGTCCCCAAAATGTATTTTATGGCTTCTAGCTTTCTTTCTTTTTTTTTTTTAAGTCCAGGATTCAAACACAAATTGTGCATAGCTTTAAATTACCATGTTTCTCTAGCTCTCTTTAATCTAGGACACTCCCAGCCTTTCTTTTATATAACACTAAGAATGCAGGTCCATTTCCTTGCCAAATGTCCTACAATCTAAATTTATCTGATTTTTCCACATGAGGAAATTGGAGTTAAACCGTTTGGGTGAGAATAGTTCAAAAGTGTTTGCATGATATCATGAAATATTAGATGTGAGTTTGAACAATCATTGATTGATGCTAAGTTTGATCACTTGAAGAAGATGGTATTTGCCTCTTTCTTTTTTGAATTAATTACAAATCCATGGTTTGGTACATTGAGACCATGTGAATATCCTCTCCCATAACTACCTTTCACCCAGTAGTTTCATTATCTGTTCAGGATCCTCGCCTGAAATAATTATTAGAGTGTTGTCTTCAAAATAATGATTTTTAATTCTATCATTTCTCCTACTATAGCTGGAATTGGCTGGAATTATTCTATGAAGAAGAGATATATACTTCCCTTCTTTTTTGGTATCATGATGGACTTATGGATTCTTTTTTAATTTTATGAGTTATAATCCATTCACAATTCCTTGCCATCATAATGCTTTTGATGCTCAGACTGTCCTAAATTTGGCCAGTGATTTCTCTTTCAAGTTGAATGTTGTGTGTTTAAATTTTTTTCTATTAGTCTTTGAGCACTTCCTTGATTTTCAATACAAAATGATTATTTTTGTGAATAATTATTAGTGAACATTTCCTGCCACAGACCTGTAAGCAGTCTTTTTCCAAGTGTCCCTTATTCCTTTTAGTTGAGAATGGTATTTAGAAATTGAGTTCTAGGTGCTAAGTGTGTTTGTTAGAACTGAGGTGTCATTGCTTCTAGACCTTTCTGGTAGATAGATAGATAGATAGATAGATAGATAGATAGATAGATAGAGTTAGATTTATGTATAATATAATGAGTTTATACTAATTTCATCAATCCAAATCCAAGACCACAGTGTTCTTTCTCTCTTTCTCCTATTCCATATTTGTATTTTCCTTTACCCAGTGAGAAACCTAATTCCAAAGAACATCAATGTATTTCCTTAGTTGTTCTACCCAAAACACACAAAATGGTTTTATAATTAAACATCAGTCTCATTACCAACCCCAAGCCGAATGAAGAAGCTTCAGGACTTATCTGTAATTTTTTATGTCTTTAGACTACAGCCCACTAATTGTAAAGGGTAAAAATACTGTGTTCAAAAGTTATTTGAATTAATTGTTGCTGTTGTTGTTGTTGTTGTCAAGTGGTTACATTCTATTGATACAGTTAGGCTTGATTGTTTTTGTTTATATTCAATTTTGGGGTGTGATTTTTCTTATTCTTTTGAATTTAATTTGTAAAGATGCAAAATGTTTACATGGCTCAAGGATCAAAACTCTTTAAAAATGTATAATCAATGATATCTCACTACTACCTTTATCCCTTTTAGTCCAGTTCCACTCACTCCTCATAGGTATCATTTTCAATAGTTCCCTTTTATTCTTAAGTTTGGGGCTCTTTTTTCTCTAAATAAGCAATACTGATGTCCATGCTCTGTGTCCAGTATGCTCACTCATGCTCTCTTCTCAGGAATCAGCAATGCAGGTCATTGGCAAGAGCTGGGTGTGGGAGGGGGAGCATGAGGTTGGGGTGTTGATGTCCCTGGCTCCCTTTCTAGAAGCTCACAATAAGCCTACTGAGTTCCTGGAACAAAGGTCATAGTTGGATCAAGAGGTCCTCTCCTCCAGGTAACTGCTCCCCGCACTTGTCCTTTCAATTCTATATGTGTAAATAATCAGTGCTGTTATCAGCTCCAGGGTGAGCTCACCATCCCTGTGGATTTCCTCTATGCTAACCATAGCTTTGTGAATATTCCCTGTATTAAACTCCCTGCAAATTAATCAATTAGAGGGCACCATCTGTTTCCTAGAGGGACCCTGACTGACACTGTTAATTGTGGCATTCTGGTGGTGTTCCCATATACGCAGGAATGTTAAACCAAGGCCAAACTAACATGGCCTTTTGTTACTTAAAGCAAGAAGATTTATAATTAAGTCTTCTCTTAAAAAGAGTTAAATTTAAAAAATAAGAGTTAAGTTTATAGGGAACAATGAACTGAAGCTTTGTCTCATTAAGATGGCTGTTTTTCAGTGATAGGAGGGCCACACAGATATACGGAAACATGATGCCTAATCACTGTAGTGCTCTAGTCAGCCCGTTTGGTAAGAATCTCCCAGTTCAAGTCCAACACTCTCACTCGCTGAAAAAGCAGCATCCCTTCTCAAAGACTGCTCATGTTTCTCTCCCTTATAAATGAAGTCAAATACGTAGTTGAAAAGTTTTTAAAAAGTCAATTAATTATTCCCATATGTTGTCAAACTTACTCTTAACACCAGGACAGGAGAATACATAGTCTCTAAAAAGAATATACAGAATATCAGCTCACATTCTATTGTCGCCTTAAGCCTTAATTGCAAGTGTTAATTTTTTGTATGCTGGTGTATTAAATAAGAACCCACTGAGAAGAACAGATTTTTCTCTAGACTAAATGGCCACTCTACCATCTTTTATCATTTCTTAGCTCTTTTTTTTTAGACTTACATACTGTCCTCCATTGCTGATAGTGTGGTTTTCTCCCCAAAATTATTCTAACACCTCTTTTGAAAAGCATCCATGTGGTTCAGAGTGAGGGGCTGGCTTTGACCTTTCTCTCAGTTCCAGAGGGCTATCTAGTCAGGGTAATTCCATTCTTTTTGCCACAGTCATTGTTTCAGGCATGACACTGTCAGGACTTGACACTATTCTGACAGAAGAAATTGATTGGTTCAGACATGGCAAAATAAGAAACAAGCTCTCTATATGCACTTAATGTGAATGAGGAAGCACACCATTGGCCCCAAACTAGGTAAAGCAGCCTGAGGATGAAACAAAACACAGTGCCGTGGAGCTAAGAGGATTCTAGAATTGACATCCTGATTTAACTGTGACTGAAGGCCACCATACCACTGTTTTTTTTTTTTTTTTTCTAGTTGCATCATTCAATAAATTGTTTTATCTAGTTTAAGCTGGACTTTCACTGTTTACTTTCAAAGTCATTGATAGACCTTTCTGGCAATTAACCATAACTCCAATCTGTGTCCTGATTGTCACTATGTTAGTCTTAGCATCATTTTTCTCTCTGCACTTATTTTTTTTTAAGATTTTATTTATTTATTTGACAGAAAGAGAGAGAGACCACAAGCAGAAGGAGTGGCAGAGGGAGAGGGAAAAGCGGGGAGCCCAATGTGGGGCTAAGTCCCAGGACCCTGGGATCATGACCTGAGCTGAAGGCAGATGCTTAACCGACTGAGCCACCCATGCACACGCTTGCATTTAATTTCTAACTTACCTTTCTATTTGCTGCAAATTATAGAAAAGACTTGCTAAGCTTGAAAACTAAGTCTTACTTATACCAAACACCTAGGATTATAGGAGAAAGTCTAAGGGTTACTCTATTTTATGCCTGTGGAATAGTACGCAAGCTTTGTGATAATGAATTTTCTCACTTGGAGCTCACTATACACTTCATATATATGTTCAATAAGGCTGAACCTCTGGACACTTAATTCCTAGATCAATGGTAAGTATTTGTGCCTACTGATCCCAGCAAGAGTACATGTATGTGTGTGGTCTGTGGAGAGCCTTCTTCCTGCCATATTTGGGGAACTAGAATAAATATAGTGGATTATTCCTTAAATGATAGACATTATTCTTTTTTGGCACTTACTTGTTATTCATTGGACTCATTAGAAAGTCTGAGGCTAAAACAGTTGGAATAGCAAAAATTGTAAATTTACAGCACATTGCTGAATTTTGATGCAGCGATACTTCTTTCAGGCATCATGTATTATGTTGGAACACTGTGTTAATAAATTAACACCAGAAAAAATAAGAACAGAAAAAGCTTGCCATCTTGGGCATTATAATTCTTGATTCCTCAAAGCCTGACATCTAAAGTACAACAACAGGAAAAGCTTGAATTATAATGTCACCAATTCAGTTGGCTCCAGAAAAGAGTTTCTTGTGATTTGAGACGTCAGGGTCCATCAGTAACAGCTTTGCTCATCAACCAAAACTGCCAACTTCACTGATACAGTTTAATTTTCCTAAACAGCATTCAACTAGATTCCTTCTGCTGCTTCTCCTATAACATATGCTCACTCTACAATTTATTGTTGTTCTTGTTGTCTTTATAATCTTAAGCTGTTTTACCCTGGTAGAGTCCTTTTAGATATACTATCCATCTTATCCTTTAGGGTAGATATCTTGAGAGAGGGAACGATGTCCCTTTTTGGTTCTGGCACCACTACTGGGGACTTCTAATGTATAACCATATCCAGTTACTCTCTCCTTCTGGGCACACTGCAGGATTACACTTCCTTGGCCCCATGCAGTTGTGGCTGCTGTTGTGAACATGTATACCCTATATAATGTGATTGGGGTAGTGTTTGCCACTTCTTGACTGAGACAGTGAAAAAAAATCTATATGCACTTCTCTAGTTTCTCTTTCCTCGCTGCAGTGAGCCAGGAAGCTGTGTATTCAGGTGAGGTGTTATGACTATAAGATAGTAGAGCTGCCATTCCCTTTGACCTCTGAATAAAGCCTCCTTATCTTGTATGGTATGAATGCCAAGTAAATATCTGTCCTGTTAAGCCACTAAGATTTGGGGTTTATTCTCTCAACACAAGAATATATTATCTTTATTAATGCAATCATATATATGATAAATAATTATCAAATTTATATTATTTAATTGGCTTTTAATCAAATGAGCCCTAATTACTTGCTATCTGCGATTTTGAGCTCTCCTCTTAAATGGCAAAGCTATCAGGACAGCATATTTATTTTTCTGTTTCCTTCAAGATATGTGCAATTATCTGTCCTGGGTGAAGGGATTCTTTGAAAAACTCTGTCAGAAGTTCTTAAACTGGAAAAAAAAAAAAGAAGTTCTTAAACTGGGATCAAGTAATATTGCAGACACCTTGAGACCTAAGTCCATTGTCTTCTGTGGGCTTCTTCATCTATTCATTCTGATGGGAGTAACAGATCCTTAGCCTTTTATCACATTTTTAAGTGTCCAGAACCACAAATAGATAAGAACGCCTAGATTAAGTGAAACCTAGAATTTCTATAGAGCAGGACCTTAAAATATTAATATATATATATACATATATAGGACAACTGAGAAAGCTGACAGGAGACTATGTTCTTAGTCTAATTCTCTCTCATGAACATATAAGATAGTTAATTAAACTAACCAGGTATTTCCTCACATCTCAAAATTTTATTTAAGGTGGTTTCTGAATTACTGCATCTTAAAATTTTGAACTACTTGTTTTGATCTCATTTAAATTGATGAAATAAAAAATACAGACTCTAGGAAAAGTCTTTAAATCACTCATTTTGTAACAAAAGATCATGGCATATGGTCAGAGAGTTCTATCTTTGGACCCATATTTGAATATTTCATACCGCCTTGATGAAGTAGACTATCATGTTAATGCATAACCATTAAGAGAAGGATACTCACCCACATCCTTGTAAGTTTTTACACAGTATGAGTCTCTTAGTAATCCATTTCAACTATTTCTAAGTATTCAGGAACTGATAGGTTGTTGATTCACATCCCCCAATGAATGTAGTCCTTTTCTCAACTTCCAGAAAGATTTGAAGATAATAATTCTTCTACAATACACTCAAAGGTAATGGTGCTAGGAACTCTTGAATTGCCATGATGTTGAAACCATCCTTTCACTGAATATTCTAAGAAATAAATATATCAGCTTTTCTGAGCCACTCTCTCTCCTAGTATCCTATCTTTCATCTCTACCCAGAGCATGGGTTATAAAAACAAACAAATAAGAAGCAAAAATACAAAACTTCTGTCTCCTGATCATTGGTTCAAGTACCCATATCCTTGCCTGAGTTCATGAGAACTCATTAGTATTCATCTACTTTTCCTTTCTCTAGACTTCATAAACTAGATGAACAATTAGTCACAAATATTGTGCTATGTAAAGTAAATGCTTTATTTTCTTCTCATATCAGTGAAGTTGCTTATTGATTCCCCACAGTGAATTAATATATCAAGATATGCAAGATAGTTACTCATACGTGTCTGTGCCTTGGATCATATAGAGATGCCAGGTCATTAAAAATAAAAATCATGTTATACTTATATCTGTAACTCTTACAAATTCCTAGGGCATTACCTTGAGCATAGCATGTCCTTGGTAAACAGGCCATGAATTATAGTTACAGATTGAATGGGTGGATGGATAGATAGAGAGATGAATGAATGTCACAGAATCAATGGAAATAAGACAAGAAAGCAGGTGTTATAATATAAAAAACATTGACTCTAGGTGGCTAATCCCAGATTTGCCACTAATGAGCATTAAATCTTAGAAATCTTAGACAAGTTAGTTACCCACTTTGGACTCCAGACTCACCATCTATAAAATAAGGGTGCTAAGGTTATGTGGTCTTTTTTCATCTCTTTACTATTAAATGTCTGTGTTGGATAATTACCCACTAAGCTTGGTGCTGTAGTATTTCAAGTCTCTCTCCTTTTCTTTTCATCAGTGGCCTTAAATGTCTTTAAGTAACTGTCCATTTTTCTTTCACCAATAATCCTGCACAGGCTGAAACAGAAACCCTACAGAGGAAGATCAAGGAACAGTCCGTAACTTTGATCTTTAGTCTCTAGGTATAAAACAGCCCAAGGATAAGAAGCAAAGAAAAACAATGTCAGACTAGGCAGGCTTGAGGGAAAAAATGGATGATCTGCAGGGGGGAAAGTCTGGAGTTAACAATTTTGCAGAGAGTTTTTGAACAAAAAGTTGGGGCTTTGAAGTGAAGGAAGTTGTAAGGAAGAGGAAGTTGATGATTCACCAAATGACAGAGAAATGTGATAAAATGGGTTAGATGTACTTGTATGCTGGAGAGTCTGTAACTGGAAAAAGACACTGAAAAGCCATGAGTAGAATACATTAAATTGTTTTCATTTTCATATCACATGGAAGAACTCATTGCCTGATATTGTCGCCATGATGGAGGCGGGAGGGAGTGGCAAATAACAACAGCATTGGTCTGGGATTCAGTTTAATTTACCCCTTGGATGACTTTCTAGAAATTATCCCAGTCCTCAGTTACCTTGTCGATAGTAAATATGGCTACCGCATGGGGCCATGATGAGGATTAAATGAGGGAAAGCTTCTACAAACCCAGCTCATTGTCTGGCACAAGTAAGTGCTCCATCATTATTATCATCAGTCATGAGGAAGAAATTAAGATATCCTATTGTTTGAAGGCCTTTGTCCTGGTTGAACATGGCCAAGTCAGAGTGAGGTTGGATAGAAATGTACCAAAACCAGCCCAGGAAAGCTAGCATAAATGTTGCTGGTAAAGAGCTATCCTGCTGTAAGAGTAAGGGAGCAAGTTTTCAGAAGTTCCCTGGGGCTGAATTTGCATCCAAGCTAGGAATGAAAAGCAATTTCAGAACTAGTGAGAGTTGGACAGCTAGGTTCTGAACCGGGTAATTTACATGAAGAAACCTCCCATTTGTGTTTGGTCATTACTCTGCATGCCAGGCAGTAAACCACTCTTTGATTCAATCCAGTTTTCAACACCACAGACAAAGTCATCAATAGCTCTTGTTAGTTTTTATAGGTTAAGCATTGAGAACATTTGATCTTATCTCTCAATTCTGTTTCTCTTTTTTAGCTTTTACAGGATTAAGAGAGAAAGTGTATGTGGCTGGGGGGAGAGGGGAGTTTCTAAAAGGTCTTTTCCAGACAACCAGAAACTGAAACACAAATCTAATTGATAATTTTAATTATCAACCCCCAAAACTTAAAAATGTACATTCAAAAATGTTTCATTAGTTGGTATTTTAACTAAGACAATGATTTACATGTTAATGACCAAGTGGGAACCCAGAAAATTTAAAACTCTTGTGCTGCATTTTAAATGTTAAAGCTATATATATTTAAATTTTCAACATTAAGCAGTGTAATTTCAATTCCACTTAGAATATGGTGAGGGAAAAGACAAAGTAAATATATAAGTGATAACACATCTAATTAAAGCATCTTTTCTCCACTAAAGGCACATTTTTGACATAGATATGATATTAGATTTGACTATGTTCCTTAATGTGTATATAGGAGGAAAATTATATATTTTCAAGATTTGTATAGGAGTCCCTAGAGTGATATGGCACATTTATATCTCATTTACTCATCTTTTCCTATGGCCTTACACTTCAAAATGCACATTTTCTGACTCCTAATTGTATAACTCATCAAGTGCCAGACTGAAGAGGGAACAATGTATCATTCAACGTAAGAGATAAAAAGAGATGCATTCAAAAAGCATTTGAAACCTTGAAGAGAAATGTTCTATCTTATTTTCATGTTTCTAAATTCTGGTTTCACTGAAGCAAATACCAGGAAATGAGCAGAAATGAAAATCTCTTGATTTTCTTTATTTTCATAAATCTGTCTTTGTTACTTGTGCTCTGTCATATACTACTTGTAAAAAAAAGCATATAATATTCAAAACAGATATTCATGTTTAATATGTTGGTGGAGAATTCTGTTTTCATAAAATGACTAGTGTGATTTTTTTTTCAAACATTAAGCTCTTAACAAACATGGTAAATGACAGAATGCAAATCCATTTATTTTGTTTTCAGAATTTTGTTTCTTGAGTGGAACGAATGAAAAGCTTAGCAAAATTGATTTTATTTTGATTAATTAATACATGTAGATGAATTGTCTTTCTCACGTTACCAGTCTTTGGAACAGTTGGATCAACATATTTACGTTAGAAAATATCATTGACTTTGTTTGGCATTGGGAAAACAAAGAAGATGAAAAACTAAAACAAAACACCTCAAATTTAACAGAATTATAATATTTTTTATCAATAACTTTGCCACTCAGGAGACACTAATTAGAAGAAGAGACAGCAAGCGCATAAAATTGTGCTTAAAAAGATATGGTATGAACATCATGGAGAAAGCAAGTTCAAAAATGAACTAATTAGAACTATGGAAAGCAATAGGAATCCTTTTAATTATAAAATTATTGTCAGATAAATGACACAAATAGTTATTACTTTTTTTTCTTAATACGTCCTCCATCTCATCTGACCTTCTCTGTTTGAGCTAATACAGTAATAAGATGTTGCAAAATAATAAGTAACACATTTTGGAAGGTGTAACTTCTTTGTAGACCTTTCTTAAGAATATGTTTTTTTATACTGTGCATAGAAAAAAAATTATTTCATAAAAATTTTTGCCAGGTAAAAAATTGTTTAAAAAAATACTAACCTTTTTCATATTCATATCACTTTCTCTCTCTTTCTCATTGGTCATTCTCTGTTTTTGGTTTGTTTGTTGTTCATTTGTTTTTGTTTTTTTTTTAGTTTCAAATTTTTATTTAAATTCCAATTCATTAACATACAGTGTACTATTAGTTTCAGGTGTAGAATATAGTGATTCATCACTTACATATAACATCCAGTGCTCATCACAAGTGCCCTCCTTAATATCCATCCCCCATTTAACCCATCCCCCTGCCCACCTCCCCTCCAGATACAGCAACCCTCAGTTTGTTCTCTGCTTTATGGTTTGCCTCTCTCTCTTCTTTTCCCCCATGTCTATTTGTTTTGTTTCTTCATTCTCTGTTTGTTTGTTGTCTCTCTCTTTTACTCCTCTCTCTCACCAGTCACTTTCTGCTTGATTTCAAAGTTGACGTAGGCAGATATTTCTAATAAGTTCAATTAGTCATTCACATGCCTAAGTATGTAAAAAAAAGTTTTAAAAAAGTTTTAGGGGTGCCTGGGTGGCTCAGTCGGTTAAGCGCTGGCCTTCGGCTCAGGTCATAATCCTGGGGTCGTGGGATGGAGTCCCACATCGGGCTCCCTGCTGGGCGGGAAGCCTGCTTCTCCCTCTCCCACTCCCCCTGCTTGTGTTCCTGGTCTCACTCTCTCTCTCTCTGTCAAATAAATAAATAAAATCTTTTTTAAAAAAGTTTTTTAAATGATTAATAGGACTATATCGAGAGTGATGCAAGGAAAGTCCAACTGGAAAAATAGATGACAAAGTGTAAATTTTGGCCACCCTATATGACTTTTAGCCAGTATTTATGTTATTCTAAAATTTAACTATTTATATAGGTCATCTTGTATATTAATTTTGCTCTCTACCACTAAAATAGTTGTTAAGGGTAGATGATTCTGAAAAAGATACTTTTTAACCTATGTAAGTTTCTAAATTTCATAAGCAGGGTTTCTTTCAGCAGCCCCTCCAGGCAATAATATGAGCATAATATGAGCTTTCTTCTTCTTCTCTTTATATATATTTTTTATTTGAGAGAGAGAGAGAACACGGCGGGGGGCAGTGGTAGAGGTAGAAGCAGACTCCGCACTGGGCAGGGAGCCTGACACGGGCTCAATCCCAAGACCCTGAGATCATGACCTGAACTGAACTGACTGAGCCACCCAGGCACCCCTTTTTATATTTTTAAGGAATCTTATTAATTCATATCTCCAAATTATATTTCTTTGGTTGACATTTTTGTCATATCTTAAGGTTCTTTGTACAGATAATTTGTTCCTAAGGACCCCTCAACTTTAATTTGCTTGCTGTCTCACTGAATAGTAAGTATTGTGTAATACTAAATAGATAGTGTTTCAGAGACTCAGAGCCTTCAGAAACAAAGTCTGTTAAAGCTTGCTTAGATAAATGAAGATTCACTGAAATTTAGCACAACTTCATTCTCAGGAACAAGACATGATGTTCAAAAAGAATTGACTAAGCTCCATTTCATAAATTACATAAAGTTAGTCAAAGAATAGGATATATGAAATGATAGAGAAATTCCTTAGAATTTTTATCACTGATGTCTCATCAAATAACTTAGAGCAATGCCCAAGTGTGGTAATCATTTTGAAAATATTTAATCAACTGTTTTCAGTCTCCTTATTCAAAACTCCAAGGGTTTTTTGAAGACAGTTTGCCATTATTCATCCCCAAAATAGCAATGTTATACCTCTATTTCTTTTTTTAGAATTTGTTTTTATTTTTTTATTTATTTATTTATATTATCTTATTTTAATCACCATACATTACATCATTAGTTTTTTTTTTTCAGATACAAAAGCAAAGTAGCATTTATTACACAACTAAAGCTTCTTGGATCCACCCATGGGTGGAGGATGTGATTGCACCATAGGCTGGCAAGGAACCAAGGCATTGGGACTCCATCTGGGTTTGAATCTTCACTGCCTTCCATGGGGCTGACCATCGGCATTTTATTTAACTTCTCTGAGCCTC
Source organism: Zalophus californianus (assembly GCF_009762305.2). Classification (NCBI taxonomy): domain Eukaryota; kingdom Metazoa; phylum Chordata; class Mammalia; order Carnivora; family Otariidae; genus Zalophus; species Zalophus californianus. The sequence continues at coordinate 20,506,926 of NC_045600.1, forward strand.
AATTTTCTCATCTGTGAAACTGGAACAATCTGCAAAGTTAGGTTGCCGTGACTAATATCTTAGAAATAATGTGACAATACAATGTCTTCCTCAGCAAATAAGTTAAAGATATTAAGTTTAAGTTATTGAAGAGATTGGTCCCCTTCCCCCGATGGACACACATAGAGTAAGGACCCCAGGCCATTCTGAAAAGAAGATAAATAATGTTTAATGGTGAGTTGTCGTTTAGCTAGCAGGGACATGTTTGATATATTTTTTTCTTTTTTTTTTCTTTTTTATTGTTATGTTAATCACCATATATTACATCATTTGTTTTGGATGTAGTGGTCCATGATTCATTGTTTGTGAATAACACCCAGGGCTCCATGCAGAATGTTCCCTTTTTAATACCCATCACCAGGCTAACCCATCCTCCCACCCCCCTCCCCCCTTGAACCCTCAGTTTGTTTTTCAGAATCCATAATCTCTCATGTTTCATCTCCCCCTCTGATTCCACCCCCTTCATTCTTCCCCTCCTGCTGTCTTCTTTTTTTTTTAACATATAATGTATTACTTGTTTCGGAGGTACAGATCTGTGATTCAACAGTCTTGCACAATACAGTATACCTCTATTTCTTATCTTAAAGTTGTATTTTTTTAACCATCTAGCCATATTCAGTCCTTTATAATAGGATTAAAGGAGTTAACATTTATCAAGTCCCTGCTATATGCCTGGCGCTAACTAGTTCCTTTAAAAATGGTATAAAATTAAATCCTAAGAATCAGAACTTGACTTCTGGCAGTGGAATCATGAAGAAGCCAGGTAATTCTCTTCAGCAGAAAACAAGTTTAAAATGGATTGAAATTGTTCAAAATAATATTTTGAGAACTGGAAATGACCAAAGATAGGCAATAACTTGAGAGGTGTTCATTCATCAAAGTGTTTATTCATCAAAAACTACTCTCGTTGATTAAGAAAGTTTAATTTTTAGTCTTTCCACAATGATTGTTCTCATTTCCAACTCAGAGGATGAAAATCACAGCATCACTTGCCAGGAGCAGAAATTTGGTTCAAGGGGCAAAGCACAGCAACTAGAAACCAAAGTGGAGGGGTTTGGAATCAAGCTACTCATCGTAGAAAAGCTGATATAAGCTCTACATACATCCATGGATGACTTCTAAACTACTAATGCAAGCAGGACAAACAAAAAGCCCAGTGAAAATTAAAGCTTTGAAGAAATTTGAAAAATTGCTGCATCTTGAATGCATTCTTAATCCACAGCTCAGGGAACAGCAGATAGAAGATTTTTTGACTTCTATTGGCTTTTGGTGTCTGAGTAGCCTCTGTCTAAATCATTGGCTGACTTGTGAACTACACAGGCACAAAGTAGACCCTTAGGGACGAAGGCTAAAGAAGAATGAGCAGAGACATCAGTGGATACACCCCACAGAAAAGATAGATGTAACATTTGAGGACCAAGAAAGTTAATTACCTACTAAAACAAACAAATAAAACCACCAACTCCCAGAACAAATAGAATTAAGAGTCCCTGCAATGAATTATCTAGTATCTGGCTTTCAACCAAAAATTACTAGACATGCAAATAAACTGATAAATGTGACTCATAATCAGAAGAGGAAAAAGGAATCCACATGCTGGATAAAGTAGACCAAGATTTCAAGGCAATTGTTATAAGTATGTTGCAAATTTAAAGGAAAATTTGTCCAAGGAATTAAAGGAAAATGTACTAATAATAAGTGAGCACATAGAGACCTCAAGAGAAATTAAAAGAATTTCCTTAAAAACAAGTAGGAATTCTAAAGCTGAAAAATACAATAACTAAAGGTAAAAATTCACTAGATGAGTTCAACAACAAGACTGAGATGACAGAAAAAAAATTATGTGTGAACTTGAAGATATATCAAAAGAAATAATCCAATTTGAAGTATAGAGGGGAAAGAATTAGAGAAAAAAGAAAAGTCATCTAAAACAGAAGCTAAATCTTTCATAGGATCCCTAAAACTGAAAAATCTTTAGCTAGAATCAATATTTATTTAGCTAAATCTTTACCTAGAGGAAGAAGAAATGAGTGAAATACACATTACCAATATTAGGAATGGAAAAAGGGACATCAATACAGAGCCTACAGATATTAAAAAGATAGGGGAATATTATAAATACTTCAGGCCAAAAAATCTTTTACTTTATGTGAAAACAACAAAATCCTTGAAGGACAAAAATTATGAGTATTAACTCAAGAAAAATAGACAATTTGAATATTACTATATCAATTAAATAAATAAAATTGGTTATTTAAATACCTCTTTCAAAAAATATAGGTCCATATAGCATCACTGGTGAATTCTATCATTTAGAGAAGAAATTATGCCAATACTGATCAAACTTCCACAAAAATAAAGAAGAAATATTTCTGAATGTTATGGAGATAATATTACATTGACATATATAATATATATAATAATGTTATAATATTACATATATTACATCGATAACCAAGTCATACAAAGACATATGAAAACTACAGATTGATATTCTTTATGAACATAGATATAAAAATCCTTAACAAAATATTAGCAAATCAAATTCAGCAATATATACAAAAGATAATGCATCAGGATCAAAAGATGTTTATCCTAGGAACGCCAGTTTGTTTCAAATTCTACAATCAATCAATGTAATCCATCAGATCAAAAGATACTCACCTATGAATTACTTTCTCTCTCATACTTCAATTCATTTTATTTTCAATTTTCTATGTAATTGTACTTATTTTATAAAAGAGGAATCAGAGATGAAGAGGGATTCAATAATTGACCAAATGTCACATATCATATAAAAGGGAATAAGAATTTTAGCTCAGTCCTGCCCGACCCTTGGTTATTCTTTTCACTGTGGACTCTATCTCCCACTGCTGACCTGTAATAATATAAAAAATATACATGGACAGGCAAGAAGGTCTTGAGAGTCTCTTCAATAAATTGCTTGTGCTGTCTCCAGTAGGACCTTTGCCAACATCCTTTTTATTCTCGGTAATAAACACTTAATCCAAAGTAGTATGTTCCATGCTGCTGGACCCATATAACTGCTTCACTTCCCTTACATAGCACCAGATGCCCAGACACCAGTCTCAGTAATAGTTTTGTAACCTATGAATATGAAACATTAAATATACAAAAGTTCTCTATGTTCCATTTGGTTAAGGAAAAGCTGTCACCCTATCTGAGGTCCAAGGAAAAATGCACAGGCAAAGGGATTGAGTCCTGCTTCAGAAGATGCTTTCCTTTGTTCCACAAGTAAAAACAGCATGGCAGCTCCAGTGAGTTAGTACATGTAATTAAAACCCATAATATGAGATAATAAAATGTCCTTCTGTATGTTAATATCCATGCATGCTCTGGCATTGAACCTGCAAGATCTTCTGAAGCACTTAGATAAAAATGTCATGAAGCAAAAAAAAATCCACTACATGAGAGAATTTGAGACATGATAGTAAACCCTGTGGGAATTCAGATTAAGTTCATTCTTTAGAAATGCTTTTAAAAGACCTTTTAAAAAGTATTAACATTGAAATGCACAAAATTCTTCTTTAATATTTAAAAAAAAATTGTTGACACAGAGCTTTCAGGTTTAGACATCCAGACCCTAAATAACATCACTCAATTCTCTGGCACTCATTCCAAGTCTATTCTCAATTCCTTTCCCAGATTCCACATGGACCTTCAAACTTCCTTCTATCAATATCATTATGTAGTTAATATCTAGAAATACAGGAAACTATAACTATCAAGTCTGGCTGTTTACAAGATCAGACATATTCATTTAAATAATATCAATATTTAATTCAATAATACACATAATATGTATCATGATACATATGATACATAATACACACACATATATGGAAATATATATATTTCCTGTAAAGGAACTTCCTACTGCTGGATTTTTCTGTCTCTGGATTTTCATACTAGGATCTTTTTCTTCTTCCTTAGTGACAAGGTTATGATTATGCCTAGAAAGGATGCCCATGTATAGATCTAACAGTGATGAAGTTCAGCACATTAGAATAAGATATAAAGGAAGACTTTGTATAGGTAAAGGTGTCTCAAGTCTGAGAATTGATATCTAAATTAATTGATTGGAAATATAGCTGGATGCTTAAAGAACCATCTGGATTGCCCATTAAAAATATGAGTTCTCTGCTTCTGCCCACAAGTGAATTCCAAGAGGAACCTACATTTTTAAGAAATATTCCTGATGATTTGGATACACATAATCCAATAATCTTTGGCAACAGACTGTAACTTGGAGAAGGGTTCAGTCTTTTATAGAGGTTAGACTTTCCTAGGGTGTTTTTAGAGGGACTATAATTGCTGGCCACAAGGCAGTGACTTACTAAAAGACATGATCCTGTGGATAGTACATGTCAGGATACAGGTCCTTAGAGGGACAGTTTAGTATTACTTAGGCTATGAATTACCAAAGGAACCACAACTATTAGGCACTCTGCCCTCATGTCCAAACAAGGCCTTCCTGGAAAAAAACCTACCCTCACCTGTTTACACAATTCCCCACTCTTAACTGATGATACTCGGCAAGCCCTCTACTCTCAGAAAACCTCTCCAAAAGCCCAATACATTCACATATTATAATTCTTTAAAAACCAGCTCAAGAATTACCTATTACATAAATCTTCTTTAAACATAGTATGGCAGTTGATTAGGATGCATTAGGATGTCTTAAACTGAAAGTTACAGAAACACAGGCTCAACTAGCTCAAACAATAAAGATAGGAAAGATGCCAAGCAAACCAGAACAATAGACTGGGAATTAAAAAAAAAAAAAGGGTATTGATCTGGCTTCCTTCACTTTGGATATGCTATCACCAAAGAGCAAAAGGGAGGACATTTCTGGGGAAAAATTGATTATTCTTTGTGCTTATTATAAATTCATAAAGACATGGAGTGGAATGTTTGCCCTCATCTACATCAGGCTCTATCATTTATTTTTTTAACATTTATTTATTTATTTATTTATTTGAGACAGACAGAGACAGAGAGAGCATGGGAAGGAGCGGCAGAGGGAGAGGGAGAGAGAATCCTGAGGGAACTCCACACTGAGTGCGGAGCCTGAGGTGAGGCTTGATCTCATGACCCTGATATCACCTGAGATCACAACCTGAGCCAAAACCAAGCGTTGGATGCTTAACCAACTGCACTACCCAGGTACCCGCAGGCTCTATCATTTCTTCCCATAGTCATCATAATCTCTGTTGCACTACTCTCATCTCATAGCACAGATTCCCTCATTCATTTTTTTCTACTTTATGTTAATGTGTGGCTTGAGATAATAACAGGTTCTGTGTGTACCACATGGCCCCAGATCTGTAATGAATGAAGAGAGGACTGTGCATGGGGTCAGATTGGCTCAAGAGTGCAAAATTTTCCCATTCAGTTAATGGTGAGATTGAGTCTAGTACTTTCCAGCTCCTCAGATGCCATATCACATCAGTGCAGAAAGCCTCCATCTGGTCTGAACCATGCTGTCATATTTCATGTAAGCCATTCCTTTCTATTCTGCAAATATTCCAATAAAGGTGTCAGACTCAGTTAGGGAAATCAGGTATAAGCATATATCATCAATGCAAATATGAAATCAAATCAGTGTTAGGTCTTCAATACATTAAACTCCTGTCGAGTCTAATTACAGCTCCCTCCAACATCCTTTCATTGGAAAACACTTGGTATTATGAGAAAGGTAACAGGGATCTTGTTGCAGACATTGCAATTTGCAAGGACAAAGGGTTGAGACTTTTATCAGTGCTTATATGAAATGGTGGCATCTGCTTCCTAAGCAAATGCATTCACTTATTTAAGACCTTCTTTAATATTTAGAAGTGTTTTGTTTTTCAAAACTATCAGAGCTATTCATTTTAATGTGAGCTAAGCAGAATATTAGAAATGACTATCCAAGTGATTCTTCTATTCTTCAAGCATATCAAACCAAGAACTAAAATTTCATTTAATTATTTTTGAAAAACTTCCTGGAAGGGTAGTCTCATCTTTGATCACTGGGAGTCTTAAACTTTTTCTAGTCAGTTTGACTATTTCCAGTCTTGGCATGAGTGATGTTTAACTTTTTTCTTTTTTCTTTTCTCTAATTTAAACCAACCTACTGATTCAGCACTCTTATTAGTGATGTGTCAACACTAGAAAATCCTAGTTTACAAGAGCAAATTGTTAAATACTTAGGAATTCTTTTAAGCTGGTTTTAAAACTACAGGTAGCTGGAATTGGCTATGGTCTGAGTATTTACACCAGGGAAATTGGCAAGTACTATAAATCAGAACTCTTTTTTCCCCCAGAAAGCTGGTTTACTAGCAAATTAATGGCTATAGTGGAAAATTGTAATACCAACCACAACCACATTATCTTCTCATCTTTAGGAAGCTGCGCATTCATAGTTTCTACTGAGAGAGGTCTCTGTAGGTATTTCTGTAAGCCCTGGAGGGCAAGTTCTGTTTTATATGATGTTATCTCCTCCTCTCCAAAGCTTCAGATACTTGTACCACCATAGTTGGTACCAAACTTAAGTACAATCAATATTTCAACAGCACAATAACCTATATGGTGGTCTAATATGAAAAGATACATAGAATGTGTGATTGTAAATAAGTAGATGAACCAAATTCTCTTTTGCTTCACCATAAGCAGAAGAATTACATCATAGAAGGAAAAGAATTAGATTGAAACCAAACAGACAAATGGAGAATAAAGGAGGGATATAATGATGGATCATAGCTTTACAGAGCCAAAGAAAAGAAGAGAGAAGAGAAGAGAAGAGAAAAGTTTCACTTCCAAAGAGAGACTTGTGCTCAGCTACCTTGGATTCAGAACCAATTTCTAACACATGACATCATGAGACCTGCTGCCATTTCTGAGATTCCAAACTCCCTTAATGCCCATCTGTATCCTTACTAATAGCCCTCAGGACTTTAATTCACTTTTATATGTATTTCTCCCTTATAACCCTCAATTAACAAAAAACCTACTCATAATCTATACTTTTTACTGGGTAATAGATTATAGATTACCCAGTAAGGGTAATAGATTATAGATTTTTTATTTTATAACTCTAGAAGCTGGGCATTGATCCTATAGTTCTCCCAACTGTACCACCAGTGGCTTGGTATCTTGCCTGGTAACTCAATTCCTTGTAATTTGGGTGCCCCAGACCTGTATCTTTCAATGATAAAAATGTCCAACACCTAGTCTGAAATATCCTATACCAACTGGTCTTTCTATATGATCTTCCGTGATCATTTGCTTCATGCTTGAATTTTAAGATTCTTTAGACTGGACAACTTTAACATCCATGCATGCACTTCATAAGGTTCAAGAAATTATTTCAATAATGCAACATATATGCTGAATGTAGGCATTTCTAAGGAGGAAGTTTCCAGAACTTTCAAAATATTCTCAGGGGCATTTATGACCCTGCAAAAAGTTTGAGTGACTGCCATAGATTTTTTTTTCCAGACTTTGTATTCATTAGGGTAAAGCTAAGTGCTTTAACGAAGTGTCAACCAATAGTGGATTATTTACTGTCCATGTAACAATATGGGATGAATGAGCAGATTGTCAGGCAAGTCTTGATGCCACTATCCAAAGATACAGGCTGGTGGAAGCTTTGTCATCTTTAACACATGTCTTCCAATGTTTCCCTATACCTCAATCAGTCATCATGAGAACAAGCAAGGAGGAGTGCATATGCAAGATCATAAACCCAGGTCTGTCAATGGTACATGTATTGTCATATATCGTGGTCCCTAAAACTCAGTTATATGCCACATGGGTTTTGGACCCCTAACACCTAATCTAGCTTGAGTAACTATTTGTGCTTTCCTTTACTTTTACATTTGGATGGTTCACCTAATTTAATCAACTTTATGGTATCAATTCACTGTATTCTCTACAATAAAAGACGTCTTGACCTTGAAGAATGTTTCATTTTTCAGACTTTGTCAAGTTATGTTGACATGTTTCAATTCCTAATCTAGACACTTAATCTCACCTGGTCATTTGACTCCTAAAAAAATAAAACAGCACCTCATTTTGGGCAACTCATTCTACTTAACTCAAAACTTGGTTAATATAACTTTTACTCCTATATAATAATACTCACAGCCCCGAATTTTAAACATTCCTAAATAAGATATCAATGACTGGGTTATTATGAAGCCCAAGTCAATGAACTGTGGAGCAGACACTCCTTCATCACGCTCACAGATGACTTACTGATGTCATACAGAGAACAACAACAAATTCCCACACCCTTCTTTATCCTACTCAAGAAAGTGTGCAACAGCCCTTTCATCTCCATAGTGGCCCACTAGATGGCATATAACACTTGGCTTGTGTCAGTCAAGTTCATGGGTTCAAAAGAAGAGTAGAATTACAAAGTATTAGGCATCTGGGCAGAAGAGTAGAATTACAAAGTATTAGGCAAGCCTTACATAGAAAAGAGCATTGTTATGAATGAATATCTGGTACATAATCATTCTGAGTCCTGGAGTACAGAGAGTGGTGTTGCGGAAAAATCTGTAAAATCACAAGTATATGAGGTTTATTCATTTTTCGCACAAATTCCATATGCATTACATATTAGCTGGATATATTGAAATGAAGAGTGAATCAATAGTAATCTGCTTGGTAAAATACTCTGGCAACAACTTTAAATCTAGTTTATAGTGGTAACATTTCATTTTTTTTTTTTAAATACTGCATAGCTGAGGCCTTTCACAAGTTCAGATTGGTCTTCTCCCAGCCCAATCACATACGACAGATTGATTTGAAACATTTATCCCCAAAGTGGCTAAAGTCCAACCTGGAACAACAGAATGAGATTCATCAGTAAGTTTTACCCTTAACTATGTTCATTTGTTAATAACCAGGATTAGTCCCACCTTTAGATAGCTCATCTCAACATTAGAATCAGAATATTAAAACTGAAAAATCATATAATCTAACTGCATCTCTTGAAGTGATTTAAAGAGAATGGTCCAAAGCCAAGGAGTGAATTACCAATAGAGTCAAGATTGTAATTCAGTGGTCTTTCCACCTTGACACTTGAGCCTTTCTTCAAGACTATATACTTGTATAATTTCAGGTTCTATTAAATTGTTATAGAGTGCAGATTGGGTTTATTGTAAAGTGTGCATTAGTCTCTGTTCGCCTAGATAATGCAAGTGTCAGAAGGGAATGGCAGAAAACAACCAATGTTTGACTATGAATCCCAAACCACTACCTGGCAGGTGTTTTAGCCTGCAAACATTTTTTTTTAAATCACCAAAAGGAGAAAAGGGATTCCCTGTCTTAACTTTCTTTCTTTTTCTTTTTTTTTTTTTCTTTTTGGGGAATTAAAAAGAAAAGGGCACAACATGGCTCATTTCTCTGGACTCTAATGTCCCCTTTGAACTCAACAGGGTAAAAGTGGAATTATTTACTGAAAGTTTCCCTGAAGCTAAAAACTGGCATTGCTTCCAAATCTAGCCTTTTATGGCTGCAAAAATTAACACAAACAACATCCATATTCATTAGCTGCCTAGATATGAGCACATATGATAAGACTTTAAGGCAATCTCACCACAGAAGTCGGAAAATGGAAAGAGAAAAAAATAATGTGTGTGGGGTTCAAAAGGTTCTCTTTAATGTGCATCAAGCAGTTTTACATAATTCAAGTAACTACAGGAACTTGCTATTTAGCAGTGATGGGTCATGCACGAGCTGGGTTTTTCCTGATCCCCTGTTGGGCTGGCAGCATGTGCTCAGTACCAATCATCTGCCAACATGTGAAGGATGCTAACAGATTTCCCTATAATGAGCTCACTGGACTGGAGCACTAGTTAAAGGAGAAGGTCAAAGATTCATGTTTATTTAGCTTCCTCCAACATGTCCATGTCTTCCTCAGATTTGCAAGAAACTAGCTCTATCTTGCTTGCTACAGTTTCAAGCTAAATTAGCCTACTTGTCAAATGGATCAAGGTAAAAAGGTGGTAGCAGCCAAAAAAAAAAAAAAATACAAAATAGAGAGAACAACATACAGAAAATTCTATCAGCTACATACATTAGCACAAGTCCCCATTTTTCAGCCTTTAATGAAGTGAGGATGAGCCTTAAGGATATTGTACTCTGAGAAAGTGAACATTATATTAAGACTAAAATATTCCCCAGAGGCATAACTCTAGTGTTCAGCCTACAAGCACATCATGCCCTTAAGCACATCATTATTCTTCACAAGTAAATAATGTGAGATGAGCTCACGGACATTTCCAAGTGGAAACGTTTTTGTTGAACTAAAAGATAGCTCAGCCAAAGATGCAAAAAGGAAAAGACACAATGTTAAAAATCTGAATGAATATAACATGCCAGGGTGAATTCTGTTAAATCTTCATCTAAGAGGTTACTGCCTATGTTCTCCTCTAGGATTTTGATGGATTGTGAGACAGGAATCCATCAAAATCCTAGAGGAAAACATACGCAGTAACCTCTTTGACATAGCCCACAGCAACTTCTTTCAAGATACATCTCCAAAAGCTAGTGAAACAAAAGCAAAAATGAACTTTTGGGACTTCATCAAGATAAAAAGCTTCTGCACAGCAAAGGAAACAGTCAACAAAACAAAGAGGCAACCCACAGAATGGGAGAAGATATTTGCAAATGACACTACAGATAAAGAGCTGGTATCCAAGATCTATAAAGAACTTCTCAAACTCAACACCCAAAAAACAAATAATCAAGTCAAAAAGTGGGCAGAAGATATGAAGACACTTCTCCGAAAAAGACATACAAATGGCTAACAGACACATGAAAAAATGTTCATCATCATTAGCCATCAGGGAAATTCAAATCAAAACCACATTGAGATACCACCTTACACCAGTTAGAATGGCAAAAATGGACAGGGAAAGAAACAACAAATGTTAGAGAGGTTGTAGAGAAAGGGGAACCCTCTTACGCTGTTGGTGGGAATGCAAGTTGGTACAGCCACTTTGGAAAACACTGTGGAGGTTCCTCAAAAATTTAAAAATAGAACTACCCTATGACCCAGCAATTGCACTACTGGGTATTTACCCCAAAGACACAGATGTAATGAAAAGAAGGGCCAGGGGCGCCTGAGTGGCTCAGTCCGTTAAGCGTCTGCCTTCAGCTCAGGCCATGGTCCCGGGGTCCTGGGATCAAGTCCCACATCAGGCTCCCTGCTCAACATGGAATCTGCTTCTCCCTCTGCCTGGATGCTCCATCTGTTTATACTCGCTCTCTCCCTCTCTCGAGTCTCTCTCCCTCTCTATCAAATAAATAAATAAAATCTTTAAAAAAAAAAGAAAAAGAAAAGAAGGGCCATATGCACCCCAATGTTCATAGCAGCAATGTCCGCAATAGCCAAACTGTGGAAAGAGCCGAGATGCCCTTCAACAGAAGAATGGATAAAGAAGACGTTGTCCATATATACAATGGAATATTACTAAGCCATCAGAAAGGATGAATACCCAACTTTTACATCAACGTGGATGGGACTGGAGGAGATTATGCTAAATGAAATAAGTTAAGCAGAGAAAGTCAATTATCCTATGGTTTCACTTATTTGTGGAACATAAGGAATAGCAGAGAGGACATTAGGAGAAGGAAGGGAAAAATGAAGGGGGGGGAATGGGAGGGAGATGAACCATGAGAGACTATGGACTCTGAGAAACAAACAGGGTTTTAGAGGGGAGAGGGGAGGGCGGATTGGTTAACCCGGTGATGGGTACTAAAGAGGGCATGTACTGCATGGCGCACTGGGTGTTATACGAAAACAATGGATCGTGGATCACCACATCAAAAACTAATGATGTATTGTTTGGTGACTAACAAAACATAATAAAATTTAAAAAAATCTTCATCTAACACACTCTTAATCCAGTGTTAAATAATTAATGTCCTGCCTCAAATACCTTTTCTCAACAGCCCTGCCCCCATCATTGCACGTACAAAAAGATTTTTTTTTCTAAAAGGTCACTACAGAAATCCTCTCTCCTTGTGTACCTTCATTTTGCTCCTATATCATATATGGCTTTTCCTACAACAGTCAGATTCTTGGCAGACAGGGAATACTACTCAAATGGCCCAAGAGACCTAACAATATATTTATGAAGATGTGGGAAAGGTTAATGAACCCAGAAATGGATGTTAAGGAGCCAGAGATTAATAACAGTGAGGTATCACTACCACTCAAATGAACAAAACAGCAAAGGAAGCAAAGAACGTTATGAGAGCATTGAGCATTGGGAGCTCAGGAAATGGAGAAGGGGTTAGCCTACAAAAACTGTAGTTACAGGAGGAAAAACATCACCAAAAAGCACTTTCCAGATCGTGAGGGAGAAGAAAGAAAAAGGCCCGATCTTTCTCTCTTCCCACCTTCTAATTTCCTACTGACGACTCCTTTTGGCCAAGCCCAACAAAAAGCCAAAAGGCAAGATGACTCAGGGCTTAGGGTCAACCTCTGGGTGAGGTCAGCAGGGTAGACAAGGGAGGGGAGGGCGTGTATTTGGAGAGGACAGTAACAAACTGGATAAATACTTGGGCATACCTTCTTTGTGGGATCCTTGAGGTCAAACTGTGTTTTCTTGTCTGTGGGTGCTCTGCATTTAGCAGTGTTGAGTGCATGGTACTTGCTCAATAACCACTGAACGAATGACCAACTGAACTTGATGGGATAAAGATTTTGATTTCAGTGCCAATTTTGTTCTTGCACTATACCATTGTGATCCATGCTAACTTGTTCAACTTGTGGTACATCCGTCAGTCAAGGGAGACCCCTTACAAGACCCTGAGCCTTAGGCTCATGTCATCTTACAACTTAGCCCTGAGTTGATCTACTTTCTCTTCAAGGTAGCTTCCCTACTTTTAGTATTAAAGTATCCAGTGGCTCTCACATGCAAGGTCAGGCAACCTTCATGTGATTCTCAGCATTATGTAGTGACACTTGGAATAGAGAGAATAGAATATCAGTGATTCATCATCACCCACTGAAAACTATTCTCTAAACAACATTTCATACCATTTATATAGCATAGAAACTGTCATCACTTTTATCACCCTAAAATAGAGATCTTTACTGTATGGCTACTCCATAACTACATGACAGGTAAGGTGACACAAAACTCTTTTCCTTCTCTTCCCTCCTTCCTCAGTGGTGTCATGATTCTTGTAATAAAATCATCTTTTGTAGGTTGAGCTGCAGATTCATTCAATTTTTCAAATTGTGAGCCATTAGAAGGTAGTGAAATCAATTAAGTTGGCCGTGACCAGCATTCTTTAATATGATAGGGTAAAATAGGAGGAGATAGAAGTGAATGCAATAGAAGAAGATAGACAAAATAGTGTATTGCAGATAGCAAGGTAGCTGTGGTCATTTTGAACTACATGTGTATGTTTGTGCATGTGTATTGTGTTGTGGAATGTATTTCACAATGTTATATCTTTATATGTTATGATAAAAAGATGTTTGAAAACCACCGTGCTATCTGGATATTCTTTTCAAAATCATTCATGTCACAGAGGGGTCATTCCTGAAATGGAAGTCTCAATAATATATCCTGTTTGGATTTTTTTTTTCTTTCCTCATTTTACATACCTACATTCAGTTTATACATAATTCATTTGATTAATAACACTTCCTGCTGCAGATGATGCCTTTTCTTAATGTACCATTATCGGCGTATAAGATTTTCTATAATTCCCCTTAATGTATGTTGAAGGTAGGGGTTTTTTTAAAAGATTTTATTTATTTGTTTGTTTGTTTGTTTATTTGTTTGTTTATTTATTTATTTATTTATTTATTTTAGAGAGAAAGAGAGTGAATGGGGGGAGAGGCAGAGGGAGAAGGAGTGGGAGAGAATCTCAAGCTGACTCTGTGCTGAGTGCATAGCCTGGCACAGGCCTCAATCTCACAACCCTGAGATCATGACCTGAGCTGAAATCAAGAATTGGATGCTCAACTGACTGAGCCACCCAGGTGCCCCCATTGAAGGTAGTTTTTAAATCTTCAGCTGCGTTGCCTCAATCTCTTCAGACATTAAGAGAAGTTCTGTTTCCTACCTCAGTTTTGTGTTCTGCTTTCTTCTCCCTCAACTACATTTCTGGAAAGTAAGCTGGAGAGGAATAGAGATGACCTCTCATAGACCACAAAAGAGGACTTTGTAATAAAGAAGAGACTAAACTTACTGCCCAAATTCCATCTTTCCTTCTCTAGAAGTATTGTGAGCCCAGGATCATTGGTTGTGGCTGCTAATCTTACAGAAATTTATATGTAAAAATACATATGCTAAGTAAATACAAAAACATTAGAAGTTACATTCATGTTTCTAGATAAATGGGCAAGTTACTCAGTTTCCTAAACTATGAAATCAGTATAATACTGTTCCTGGACAGAGAACAGGTTCTGAACTCACATTCAACTGTTTGCCACTTGAAAAATCAATAATCAAGAGACAAATGATGGTGGGAAAGGAAAGGTTGCTTTATTCAGGAAGTTGGCAACCTGGGAAAATGGTGGACTAATGTCTCAAACACCATCTGCCTTGTGCAGGCAAAGCTAGAGGGTTTTAAAGGGGAAGGCACAGGAAATGTTGGGAGAAGTAGGTGCCCAGGCAGCTACTCCTGGGGAACATGAGCCTGAACAGACTTGCTGGCATCAGGGCAGCTGTTTTCGAGTGTGGGAAGGCCTTCCTTATCTTCTTGGAAATTCTGATCCTTCACTCCTCAAGGCCAGTGATCTATAAAATCTCAAGGAAAGTAGGTTAGTTCTGCTACAAACCAAGGGAAGCAAGGAGTGCATAAGCCTTAGCCAAGTTAAACCTTAAGACCGGTTGGAGTGCTATTACAATACTTACAATTGAATTAATATAAATAATAAATTACTTAGCACCACATCTAGCCCAGAGTAGGTACTAACAAATAAATTATATCAATCATTGACCGAATCCACACTACATTTGGATTAGAATTAATTTGGGAACTTATACCTGAGGTCGGTCTCATCATGATCTGCCAATTAAGTCATAAGCATAGATCTGAAAATCACTTTGTAAAAGTCATCTCTGTAATCACGTCACTTCTCTCTTTTCTTAAAAGATTTATTTATTTATTTGAGAGAGCAAGTGAGCAAGAGAGAGAGTGAGAAAGAACAGGGAAAAGCAGACTCCTCATTGAGCAGAGAGCCAGACATGGGGCTCAATCCAGGGACTCCCTGACCTGAGCCCAAGGCAGACATTTAACCGACTGAGCCATCCAAGCACCCCTCATGTCACTTCTCTTTAAAACCAAGGTTTTCACCTTGGGATCCACGAGTGTGGGGGCTATGAGAATATAACTCTCTGATTTCCAGCTACAAGGAGTCATTGATTTATAGACCCAGCTGTTACCCTCTGACTGCCATTAAGATTTTCTCATAAAGTACACACACACAACAGGCTGCTCGCAGTCAAGGACTTGGCATGGCAAGGAGACCAAGGCATGTCTATCTCTAGAAAAGGAGGGATTCCTCTGATGGATAACTTCAGTTGGAGGACCCCCAACAGCCTGACAAACCTTCTTAGAACCATACCACAGTCCAAGATGGTCTCACCCAACCTTCCTTCCTTCTGTCTTTCTCTCACCTGAGACAAATCTGCACTGTGGTCTGATAGCTTCCCCAGTTTCCTCCAGTTCTTTTCCTATTGTTGTTCACAGACCTAACCCCTAATAAGTCTCTACCTCTGGAGGGTCCAGATTGCTAACATAATAACCCATAATTTGTGTGTAAGATTTCGTGTGTGGGAACATATATCCTTTTTTCATAATAAGAATATCTCAGTTTCATGAGCTTTTTAAATGGGTCTGTGACCAAAAAATATTAAAAACTACTGCCTCTTCAAGTTTTGTTCAAATGATGTAATACCACCTCCACTACCCCAAAGCTAAAAATCTAAAAAAAAAGCTTGAGAAAGACCAGTATAGAATGTACCATATGCTTAAGGGTTCTTGTGACATTATTTTGATATTTCCAGGTCCTATTCTTATTGGCAACACAACATATGTGAAATTATATTATTTATACTATTAATACTTGTTTTTGCCTTGGCTTCCTTTGACTGAAACATCCTACACTTTTATATGTCCTGTTAACCTATAGCCATTTGATTCTTACTTTGTATCTCTGAACATAACAGAGGGAAAGAACTTTTCTTTCCCAAGTTAATTGCTTTATATGACATGTAATCCACATTTTGGTATTCACACTCTTAGCATTCTGAATCTATCGAATGTGGCATTTGAAAAACATTGGCTTTCGTTAAGAAAAACTAAAACTTAATTATGAAAACTCTTTAACTCTTTGGAGACCTTTGAAAGTGATTCTTTGAGTTGCATTGGAAAAATCATTAAAATTTGAAGTCAATTAAAATTAATTTTTTACAAGTTAAAGTATACACAAAGTGTTGAAAACTTTAAGTTGTAAAAACTTTAAGTGCATATTTTGCATTTTTAAAGCCACTAGAATCCCAAAGGTTTGGAACTCACAAAATAGGGACTTGCATTCAATTATGGTAAACCTTCTATTTCAGATCTCATGCTAACAATCACCAATGAGAAGAAGGACTGACTTCAAAACTAACCTCTTTCTTCAATTCTTACTCTTGCAATGATGTTTGATGATGTACAAATACTTAATTTTTAAATTGTATTTATTTTTTCCAGCTTTATTGGGAAAAATTTATTTATTTATACGTTTATATTTAAGTGACGTACAAGGTGTACAACCTGTTGAATTCATATGTTTATTTATTACAAAGTGATTACCACCACCATAGCATTAGCTAACACTTCTACCCCATCACATAATTATCATTTCCTTTTTGTGGTGAGAACATTTAAGATCTACTCTCTTAGCAACATTCAGGTATATAACACAGTCATTTTTTTCCCAATTAGTTAAACCAGAACAAACAAACAAACAGCAAACAATAGGTGAATCATTTCTTCTACCCCCACCCCCCCGGCCCGTATCTCTGACAACCACCATCTATTCTCTGTATTTACAAGCTTGGTTTTTGGTTTGTTTTTCAGATTACACATATAAATAAGGTCATATAGTATTTATCTTCCTCTGACTTATTTCACTTAGCATAATGCTCTCAAGTTCTATCCTTATTGCAACAAATCACAAGATTTCATTCTTTGTTATCACTGAATAAAATTCCATTGTGTGTGTGTGTGTATACACACACACTTATTTATTTATTTATTTATTTATTTATTTATTTATTTATTCATTTATCTCTTGTATTTATCCATTCATCCATCAATGACATTTAGGTTGTTTCCATATCTTGGCTATTGTAAATAATGCTGCAATTAACATGGGGTGCATATATCTTTTAAAATTAGTATTTTTGTTTTCTTTGGGTAAACACCCAAAAGTGGAATTGCTGGATTATATGGTACTTCTACTTTTAATTTTAGAGAAACTTCATTCTGTTTTCCTCAGTGACTGCACCAATTTATATCCCCGTCAAGAGTACACAAAGTTTTCCTTTCCTCTGCATTCTCGGCAACACTTATTATTTCTTGTCTTTTTGCTATTTAGCTATTCTCAAAGGACTAAGGTGATATCTCATCATGGTTTTGATTTGCATTTCCTCGATTAATGATGTTGAGCTTCTTTTCATGTACTTGTTGACCATCTGTATGTCTTCTCTGGAAAAATATCTATTCAGATCTGCTGCCCATTTTTTAATTGGGTTGTTTATGTTTTCCAATTGAGTTGTGTAAATTCTTTATTTTGGTTATTAACCCTTTATCAGATATATGATATGCAAATATTTGTTCTTATTCAGTAGGTTGCCTTTTTATTCTATTAATAATTTTTTTTGCTGTACAGAAGCTTTTCTAGTTTGATATAGTCCTTATAATACAGTATTATTACCTATAATCACCATGCTCTATGTTAGACCCCCAGAACTTGTTAATTTTATAACTTTAAGTCTGTACCCTTTGATCAATATTGATGATTTATATTTTAATGCATCTATTTATGCATATAGTCTTTAATCTTCCCTTTTGAGTCAAACAGGTAACTTATTCATCTCTGCCCATTTACTCTACTTAAGCACAGTTTGGGCTCCTGTGATTGCTATAAACCCAATCAATATCTGGCTCCTTAAGATTCTATGATCAAAGTCCTGAGACACCATGCTAATCTTTTATCTATAAACAGACCCTGGCCATTTTGTCTCTCTAATTGCTGAGAGAACTTTGCTGCAGCTTGGCATTACACTTTCCATCAGGCCTGGTTTGGGGCTCCCATCTCACAGATTTAATCACACTGCTGCCAGTTGTGTTAACCTGACATAGTTGTTCCTTTTAAAATAAATTCCTCTCATTTACAAGGGAAAGCTCTTTTTAGTGGTATAGTTTCTGACTATGCTCCTAGCCTGGAAATAAAGGCCTTGACTCCAGGCAAGTGATACAAAGCTATTTCAACCCTGTAGGTCAAATGGATATGGACATTAGCTTTCTGGAGGTGTCCTTCCTCCAAAAGCAGTTTCCACCGGCTCTCAGTTCTAAAATATGCAATCTGTAGAGAATAGAAATAATAGAAATAACCCTTCAGTTCAAGAAGGTGGCCTAAGAACAAGAACTAGACTCTCATCTAGATAGCTATATTAAGCCTACTTATTTCTCCCATTTGGCCCCCACATTGTGATATGGGGGGGAGAAAAGCAGTTTTATAGATACTTGTTCTTAGTTAATATTTTTAAATATAACAGAGTGGTGAGTTGTTACCAGCAAATGCCCAAAGGCTGAAAAGTGAAGAAAGAAGTGGTATGATTATTATAGTCAATGGTGAATTCAAATGTGACAGCAAAAGCAAACCCAGCTCCTACCTTTGTGAAGGGAAAAGAACTCCCAGAAGGAAAAAAACCACCAAATGACCATGCTCCAGAAAGACTGATGACTCAGATTTATTTTCATATTAGGAGATAATATGAGTGTTTAGGAAAGTTTAATTTACTTCCTTTGTGATGGGGCATAAGATACCTAACATCATTTCACACACTGTAGTTACTTATATAATATTAGATTCTCCTTCCTCATTTCTCCCTTGCTTCTTTCTACTCTTTCCAAAATAACTTGAAAACCATAAGCCCCATGAAGGCAGGGATCTTGTCTGATTTTGTTCACCAGTGTGTCTCCAATGCATAGATTCATATAAGGATTAGTTAAGGAAAGGATCTGGACCGATCGATCATCTTTACTGAATGTTTGCTTTTTTGGCTTTGTGCTAAGCCCGGATGAGGTAATGATCATGATGCATTTGACAGTGTTTTTGCCTATAAAAAGTTTACAGCATAGTGGCAGAAATAAGGATATACAAGCATAGCTACTATGCAGTGTTAAATTACTGTAATAAAGGAGAAATGTAGTATCCAAAATAAATCTGAAATTTTCCTATTAAAGGAAGAAGATATCGAATCCAGAGATCCCTCTGAATTGTGAAAAGATTTCATTGAACCTAAAGACCAAGTATGAAACACTAATTGCTTTGTTTTTCTTGTTGCATATCTGTGTAAGAGAGACAAACAAGAGAGATAAAACCATTCTGACGTTTCCTTATCTGAGAGTAGAAGTACTTTTTGAGCATCAGTCCAAGGATATCAAGGCTAAAAAGTCAAAATGAGGGGAGTCACAGAAGAGAGCAAGAAAGGGACAAAAATGGATGCAGAGAAACTTGAATAGTTGGGTGTGAAATTCTGGCCTAAAGGGACAAGACCAGGAATCTTCATGCTTTGGACTAGGTGCTTATTACCAGATCAGAAGGGATTTGGGCTTGGCTTGGGTCAATAAATGAAATAACACGTAGCTGAATTAATGATGATGTTAAAAATGATCAGAATTGATAATTCACACCAAATTTCAGCTTTTTCAAAAAATTCAAGGAGAGAGGACATTGTGTCTTATATCAGTCTCCAAAACCTTGCAAATACTATCTCTCAGTAAATGGTTGTTAAGTGAGTGAACACAAATTGATGAAACATAATAAAAGAGATAATTTCACATAAGGTTATAGCCTTCCCATGTAAGTTGAAGGGTAATGACATGGAAATCATAGGCTAAGCCCAGATTTTGAAACAATATAGGTCTGGGTCTGAAACCTGAACACCCCTTTTACTACATGTGTAACCTTGGAAAATTTCACTTAAGCTTCTGAGACTCAGTTTCTTCAATTGTAAAACATGGATGGTGGAGTAACTCATAGGATTGTTACAAGGATTAAGTGAAATATGTATATCTAGAAAGCCTTTGTATGTGTTTCACACACATTAATTAACGAAATATTGGATATTGTTGCATACTATAATTTAAAAATTTATTTTAGCTGTCTCTCTAAACCTCCAATTAGAAAATAAGCAAAACATGTATAAAACTTCAAAAGAGTAAGTAAGAAAATGAGAGTACCTGGAAAATGATCTGGAAATGATGTAAATAAGATAAATAGAAACTTTTCATATGGTAATGAGGAGTAAGGGGCAGGATTTGAATGTAGCAGTCTTCATTGCAATTTGATGGAATTCACTTTACATTATGGAGATGTCAAAGGAAGCACATTAACTAAATCACCCCAAACTGAGGGGCTATGGGTTGACTTTCCTGTCATCCAAACTGGTCTTCAGGGGCCCTTCTAACCAAATCAGCTAAGACAAAAGCTACTTCTGCCTTTTTTTTTCTTGAGAGTCACAAAGATAGTCAACACCGCAGTCAGCACTAGATTGACTGTGGCCTTTGGGAAGTCACATGGCTTGATGTTTAGAATCCCCAGCTGCTTCTCAAGGTCAAACATGCCTTGTTTGAATGAGATATTTAGTCCTGAGAAGATGCTGCCAGTCCTGAAATTTTCTTGAGAACCTAGGTAGAGCACTTCCCTTGAGGAC
This sequence comes from Zalophus californianus, assembly GCF_009762305.2. Classification (NCBI taxonomy): domain Eukaryota; kingdom Metazoa; phylum Chordata; class Mammalia; order Carnivora; family Otariidae; genus Zalophus; species Zalophus californianus. Next base: position 20,527,937 of record NC_045600.1, read on the forward strand.
ATTTGCATTGTTTGTTTGCATAGTCTGTCAGGAAAAATCACCAGAAAATGTGTTTAATTTACCTTATTACTGAAAGGAAAATGTGCTCCAGTGTGCTGCAGTAAAATCACTGCATACTGCAGCATAAATATGCTTTTAGGCACCTGCCAGTATATAATATTGAAAAACTGCAATATGTTTTTCTGAAAAGACTGGCAATAAGATGTGGAGTGGAAATTTTAATTAAGAATTGCACATTTTAAAAAGCAAAGTTTTCTCTTCGCTGAGAAGAGTCCCTGGACACGTACTACACTTCAATAGTAGCACTTTCCTTTGAATTTTTATAAACATTCTGCTTACATATGTCTATTTCTATCATTTTAATAATAGTCACATGTTGTCTTTTAACTGTACTTTATTTCACTTTTATTTTTTTGGAATTCACTGAGTACAGACGGACTGATATCTCAGAGGTCATACAACAAACATTTATTAAGCACCACTATGTGTAGGAAGTACCCATAATACTTTAGAAGATAGCATGATGTAGTAACTGGAAAGTGCACACTCTAAAAACCATTGACCTTGAATTTAAAATCAGCTTCTACAGTTACAGTCTTACGACCTGTAACCATTTTACTTCAGCTCCCTGAGCCTTGGTTTCCTTATATGCATAATGGTACTAATGGTGCTTTATGAACAGAGTCACTTCAAGAGTTCAGTAAAGTAATATTCAGAGCCCAGACACTTCCTAACACAGAATATGTACTCAATAAATGCAAGCCCTTCCCCAAGCCCTATGTGTCAGATGCTGGAGAGCTACATGATAAATGTGCCATACTCCCAGGGGCAGGGATAACAATTATATTTATAACTCAAATCTGTGCTAGCATATTAATCATTCTAAAGCCAACCCTGCTTACTCAGGCTCCTTGGTTTTACCAAGAAGCACTAAATGAGACCTGATATTTCCAGAGCTATATTATATCTCATTTGGAATAGTTCCTAAAGAAAGGTAAGGAATCTTGGCACTAGCAAATCTGAATACATTCATAGATTTGTCTTCAGCTTGTCTGATGTATTCTCTTAGATATAAAGCACTTTATAGTTTATAAATGAGCACAGTTAATTCACATACCCCAGGGTGGTTTTGATTTGCTTGCATTTAAAAAGGAACACTCTATCAAATGATGGAGTTTATCCTTTTAATAATTAGGAAGAGTTCTATTAAATTCCACCAGAGCCATTTTTTCAACTTAAAGGTTGCAATATCTATTCAAAAAAATTTTTTAATTACCTTCTTAACCCTTCTCAATTCTACTATGATTTATAACTGATTATAATTTGCCTCCTTCTGGGCCGTTCTTGGCCTGATATCCACAGCTCTGCATGCTTCCTCTCCTGTCTTAACTGTCTTCTCAAAATTAGAAATTTGTTAACACCTTACTCTTAACTTGTTTCTCAAAGTCCTTCTGGTGAAAAGAATGACATAATTTGAAATCCCGAAGTTGGAGGAGGAGTATGCTATTTTGCACAACATTTTGCACACTTCTTTAATTATGTACTTATTAAATTATCAGTAAATACTGTTGGCTGACAAGTTTTTGTTGCATTAGTTTAAGAGTTAGAATTAAGAAGTGACATGTGCGCCCTTATCATACACTTGTCAGAATACCACTCTTAGAATCCTCTGGATCCAGCTTGAACATGGACTGAATGGAGAGGAGAGGAGTGTATGAAAGTATCCAGGCCACCATTGTGGTTCCATATCTAGAAAAGACTACAGACAAGTTATGGGTCTCTGTCCTATTCAGGTCCACCTGGCTCCATTTTCACTCCTGGTTTTATTCTTTCCTAAATTTGGAAATGCTTTAGGCAACTTCTTTATTCATTTTCTGAAATATAACTATTGTCCTTGTCTCTGGACAAATCCTCTGGGGAAATTAGCTTAAGCCTTTTGGTCTTTTCCTGAGATAGATGAGAGTACATTACACTTTCTTTCTAGTTCTCAAAGCAATAATGAATTTGTAAGCACCCAGGAAAATGTTATTCTTCTATAGGGCAGTAACAATGACTAAGATGGTTAATAAAGCATTGCAGAAGTGGATAGTGAGTGGGTACTGTAGCAGAGAAATTGGGGATCAGATTCTGGAGTCAGACTTCCTGGAATTGAATCCCAGATTCACTACTTTCTAGCTGTGTAACCATGAGAGAGCTATTCAAAAATCCCTGAGCTTCTTTCTCATCTCTAATAAATGGATAACAGTATCTGTCTCACAGGGGTTGTTAGATGAGTAAAATAAATAACCTGTTGTATTGCAATTTGAAGCATAGAGCCAATAGTCATTCACAAGTTATTGTTACAAAAAGATACCTTGATTTAATTTTGACTTGATTATAACAGAAACCAGATCACCCAAGGAATAGAACTCACAGTAAAAATCCCTTGAGAAATGGGTCTGTGAAGAACCAAAGATCATAAATCCATGTTTCATTAGAAAAAATACTTCCTCTTTATTTTAAGACTAGCACGTAGATCCCTCAGGATTAAAGAAAAAGAAAGAAACAAGAGTAAAGTAACACAAAGCTGACATGATCCATCATGGTAAAGACATCCTCTGATGCAAGCATCAAGCTGCAATCAAAAAGCTAAATGAGCAGTATTGTTGGAAGGAATGAGAAATGATGAGCACTCACTAAGGGAAACTCCCACTATGGGCTGTTGAAAATTCATCTTTGAGAAAATGAAGCAAAAATAAAAAAAAAAAAAAGGAAAGAAAAAGAAAGAAAAAGGAAAGAAAAGAAAGAGATTGTGCCAAGTCTTTTTAATTGATGAATAATTTATGGATGATCAGCAGGAACATCCATCCAGGCAGCTGATTAAACGCAAACTGTTTTGATAAGCAGAGTTACCACTGCAGGCTTCCTAGGAAAAGGAAGCATTCCCAGCCATCAGTGCCAGTCTATATATTGATGGGTGTCGCCCAGTCTCTTTCTAGCAGCCTATTTCTCCACACCATCCACCTTTATCACTGGCAGGAAAAGTTACCTCCTCTGTGAGTTTCATTCTCCTGTCAAAATGATGGAGGTTAAATGTGGATAAGAAAGGCAATTAAAATAGATCTGTCACAAGTATGCTATCCCAGTGTGCCATCCTGATTTCCTTCTCTAGTGTGAACTGCTACCGAAGGATGATAATTGAAATTTGTCAGTGTTGACAGCTGATGACTAATATGGAGATTTTCATTACATATCCCTCCTGGAATGAAAAAGAGATGAGTGCATATTAAACTCCAGATGGAGGCATCCATAGGACAGAAAAATGCACACTACTCAAGCCAGCAGTGCAATGACTATTTGAGAAAACCCTAAGACCCTCTGAAATTAATCTGTGTGGAAACAGAGATGGCATTAGTTTTCTTCATCTTCTCTCTGCGTCACCTCATCATTCTCAACATTACCCTTATCCTCACAGCCCATTCATGTTAATATCACCTGGAAGCCCAACCCACTAACTTTTGGTAGAGTCCGTTTGAAAAGGATGTAGGATTTCTGCTACTCCCTCAAGTTTGAAAACGTTGTGATTTTATAATATAGAAACCCAGGAGTCGTTCCTATTATTCATTTGTGTTATTTTATACTTTGTATGTGATTTTCCTATTTATTAGAATCACTAAAAGAAATCCCATTATATAATTATAAGTTTATATATATATATATAATTATGTAATTCTTCCAAAGAAATCACCTTTAGTTAAAATTTTGCTGAGTTTTATCATTGGCCAAGAATGAATATTCATTTAAGTGTTTTTCTAGTGTGTGGGACAGGAAGCAAAATGGCTCTAAGACTGTGGTGCAATGTTACAGTTAACTATTGTGCATAACAAACTACCCCAAACTCAGTGGATGAAAATGACTTGTTTACACATAAATCTGTGTGTTAGGAATTTGGGCAGGGCTCTCAGATGGGTAATTCTTCAGTTCCATGTAACTTTGATTGAGTTACTTCTATAGTATTCAGCTGGCAGATGGCCTGGTCTGGAGCATCAAAGATGGTGTTATCTGTATTTCTGGTTATATTAACTATATTTTCTTATTTTCTGTATTCTTGATGCTCTGCAGGCATCTAGACCCTCACTGACCTGGGAGAGATTGTCCCTCCCAAGGCTAACCAATTCCTAGAGATAGCAAACTACTCCCGACAAGATAACACTTCATGTGCAACCAAAGTCTGTAACCCCCACCAATAAATGGGGGGAATCCCGTTTATTGGGCTTTCGTAGAGTATTTACACTCAGAGTCAATATTCCCCTGTCTTAATCACCTCACAGCCCAGTACCAGGCAAGTTGGGTCAACCCCTATACTTGAAGTCCACTGAGATTACACAAATTAGCTAATGTCTCTGCTTTTCTTCCATCTCCCATTCCTTTCTGGAAAAGAAGAAGAAGGGGAAGGAGGAGGAGGAGGGGGAGAGGAGGAGAAGAAAGAATAAAAAAATAAATAAGCAAACAAACAAATAAATAAATAAGGCCTTCTCCATGCTTTCCCCTCATTCTTTATGCCTCTTTACCAACCCCAGTGCTTCCCCGTGTGGCCCTGCATGGCACAGCAGGCCCCCTCCTCTCAGGAACTATCTATCCTGAGTGACAAACTATCTTTTCAATGGCAGTCATCTTCTGATCCTTTGGCCTCACAGTATTTGAATAATAGTAAGACCTACACTGAAATTTAAAAACAAAAGATGAAAAAAATCCCTAGTGCCTTGGCAGAGATGACTAGAAGGCTGGGCTCTCCTGAAACTATCATGTGGAATACCTACACATGATCTCGAAGTAGTCAGACTTTTTTCTTTTTTTTTTTGCCTAATATTTTATTTTATTTTTTTAATTTTATTATGTTAATCACCATACATTACATCATTAGTTTTTGATGTAGTGTTCCATGATTCATTGTTTGCATATAACACCCAGTGCTCCATGCAGAACGTGCCCTCTTTAATACCCATCACCGGCCTAACCCATCCCCTCACCCCCCTCCCCTCTAGAACCCTCAGTTTGCTTCTCAGAGTCCATAGTCTCTCACGGTTCGTCTCCCCCTCCAATTTCCCCCCCTTCATTTTTCCCTTCCTACTATCTTCTTTTTTTTAACGTATAATGTATTATTTGTTTCAGAGGTACAGGTCTGTGATTCAACAGTCTTACACAATTCACAGCACTCACCATAGCACATACCCTCCCCAATGTCTATCACCCAGCCACCCCCTCCCTCGCACCCCCCACCACTCCAACAACCCTCAGTTTGTTTACTGAGATTAAGAATTCCCCATATCAGTGAGGTCATATGATACATGTCTTTCTCTGATTGACTTATTTCACTCAGCATAATACCCTCCAGTTCCATCCACATCCTTGCAAATTGCAAGATTTCATTCTTTTTGATGGCTGCATAATATTCCATTGTGTATATATGTATATATATATATATACATATATATATATATATATATATACACCACATCTTCTTTATCCATTCATCTGTCAATGGACATCTTGGCTCTTTCCATAGTTTGGCTATTGTGGACATTGCTGCGATAAACATCCGGGTGCTCATAGCTGGTGCAGACTTTTTTTTTAAGATTTATTTATTTATTAGAGAGAAAACGAGCACAAGCAAGGGGAGGGGCAGAGGGAGAAGGAGAGAGAGAATCTGGATCAGGCTCCCCACTGAGTACAATCCCATGACTCTGAGATTATGACCTAAGCTGAAATCACAGTCAGGTGCTTAACCAATTGAGCCACCCAGGTGCCCATAGTAGTCAGACTTCTTATTCAGTAGCTCAAGGCTCCCAGAAAGAATGTTCCAAGAGTTCTGGACAGAAGCTGCAAGGCTTCTTATGACCTTGTCTTAGAAGTCTTGGAATATCATATCCTCTAAATTGGTCAAGTCAGTAGTTATGCCCAGACTCAATGGAGATGAATTAGCCTCCAACTCTCAAAGAGCAGGGTAATAAAGAGTTTGCAACCATTTTTTTTAAGAATTTGCAACCATCTTTAATCTACTACAAACAAGCTTACTTCAGTCAAGCCTTTATAGAGCCCTAATTGAAGATCAGTGCTGATGGTAATTCTAAAGGAATTCTAAGGAAAGTTCCCTAATTTTGTGATCTCCTGGGGATTAGATAACCTTGCCTAAGCGTGCTACCTAGGATTTCTGCATGATTTCAGGCTGAGTTGTATCTGATTAGTATAGTCACTAGTGCAGAAAGCAAGAAATGAAAACAGCGGTGTGGGGGGAGCTCCCCTTCAGAAGATAAGCTCTGTCACATGCCTGTGGTAAGAGGGACACAAATAAATATCTCTCCTGATTTCCTGGAAGGGGGCATGACCTTATGATGATTATAAAGATCTAGGAGATAGAAATAGATGTGTGCAAATGCCCCTAATGAGGCATTAGTGTTGGAATTGTATCTCATTTGTTTTCCAAACCACATGCTTTCTAAACATGTATTTGCATTTGGATATAATGAGTGTAATTTGCTCTTACTGACCAAAATTACTTTATATGTGAAAATGCTGAAGTTTTAAAGTGAATAACTCAGCTGATCAATCACCAGCATGCTAATGACCCCCAATTTAACCAGGAGTGCTTTCCTCCCCACTCCCCCTCAGACCAGGCAGCTAAGAGCTCAGCCCTATGCCAAGAGCGCATTTAGTGTTCTTGGGTTCACTCAATCTCTGAAGGAAATGTTGTCACCACCAAAGAAGAAGGGAGAAAAATGCAAAAGAAGACATGTTTTACTCTCCTCAGCTTCAACCATGACAAAGGGCATTTATGTACAATGAAATATTTTTTTAAAATATTGTGCCTATTTATTTTGTATCAACATGTGGTAAAATATGAATACACCCAGAATCTAATTACAGAAAGAATAGTACACAAGCAACTTCCTTATATTTCACCAAAAAAAAGAGCAGTCATACTGCTGGACTACATTCAAAAAGTCATTGCTTTCCTATCACCAGACAATTGTGCTATTTTACATAATCAGTATTCAGGGGATGGTATTTTGCTAATAGGCAAATCTTACAATGACAATTTAAATGGTTTGAAACATGCACAAGATAATTTAGAGTCACAGCTCTGCCAATTGCTAAACAAGTGCAGCAGGAATGTGGGCTCTCTATGCATCCTGAGTGCTGTTGGGGGAACAGGCTGTCCTGTTCGATCAAGGAAACTTTGCTCACATCAAGCCAGGAACTCAAGCCAGCTAATATCATCATTTCAGACTCTTACTTGGGGAGATTAAGTGTCTTCACTGGATAACTCCATTGCTCACCATGGGCAGGAACATAGAACAGGCAGATGATTTTTAGTGGTTAAGAGTGCAAACTCAGGCTATTAAAAAAAAAAAAAGATCTTGGTTTGAGTCCCAGCTCTGCTGCTAATCAGGTCTATGAGCTTGGATAAGTAAGTTGGTCTCTTTTGCACTGATTCTTTATCTTTTAAAAATGAAAAACAGGACTTATCTCCTAGAACTGTAAGGATTATTGAAATATTACATGTAAAACAGCACAAAATCTGACAAATAGCAAGTGTTCCATAAAAGTTAACATCTGCTGTTTAAAATGGAAAATTAATATGATTTGAAAATGATAAACCCCACATGAATGGGTTTTAGGGTGTCAATGAATCTCCAGAAAATATGACAAAATTCTAAATTTTTCTGGAAGAGTTTTCATTAAAGTCTCAAATGGGCTTCTAACAACAAGAACAAAAGGCAATAATCACTATCTTATGCATTTTCCATTATAGAAAAGTTATGTCAATGGACCTTCAACAAATATTCTTGACGTTTTACTAAGTATCAGGCACCACCCTAAGTTCTGAGGCTGTAACAAGGAGTCTAAGGGCCTCCCCTTAAGTGACTAATCCACCGACCTATATGAAATGTGATAAGTACAATGAAAATGAAGAGCAGGGCACATAAAGTAGGGGAAAGTCATCTAGGTCATTTTTAGACAGTTGTGCACAAGCCTAAGAGTTGAGTAGATTTGGCTCCTGACGGACAAGGGCTCAGTGTCCTTACACTTATCCGAGGGGGATTACAGCAGGCGGCTGCCCGCCTGGGCCGCGTGGCTGGAGCTGCGTGTGCATCTGCTGTCTCTCTTTAGCAGTCCTACTCAGTGCCCGCCTCCTCACTGAAGCACTCCAGTGCTCCTGCTGACTTGGCTGAGGCCTAGATGTACCACACAGCCGGCCCTTTCTTCCTCTTTTAGAACTGATTTATTGCAAAACCTCAATTTAGTGGGAACACAACACACATCTATTTGTCCCAACAACTGCCCCCTACCATACTATTTCAAGTCCCCTTTTCTGCTTGGAAGCCATTTCCTAAACAACAACAACAACAATTTTGTAATTGTGTATAGTAACAGCTGCTAACTAGATTTATTGTGATCATTTTGCAATGTTTAAAAATATCGAATCATTGTCCTACACCTAAAACTAATATGGTAGCATATATCAATTATACTTCAATAAAAAAAGAAAAAAAATTGTGTTCATTTCTTTAAATGTCTATAAATATGTCTATATATAAATACAAGTCTGTATAAGTGCATTAATAGATTATAGCTTACTTGCCCTTTTTTGAGTGGTCTTTCATTTTCTTTCGCCTTTTTCCACTTCTGCCTCTCCCTCTCAACCACACTACTGCCCCCATAACATTGCCCTTATTAATAATTCAGCTAGTATTACGTAAGTATGTACATGAAATTATATTATTATCCATGCTCATGAAGTCATATCTCTCTGTGTGTATATCAGAAATAGAATCATATAACAAATACTTTCCCACACCTTGTTCATCTTAGCTAATATCTCATGGACATTCCTCCAAGTTAATTATTATAGTTCTATTTAATTTTTAATGGCCCCATAACATTCCATGGTATAATATATCATGATGGATTCAATAATTTTTCAATTGTTATGTATTTACTTTTCCCATGGTTTTATACCATGGACAACTTGGTAATAAGTACATATATTCCTATTTACTGGTATTTCTCAAGAAAGGCTCTGCTCAGTCACAAGTTATATATCTTCATAATTTTAATAGCTACAGTCAGTTTGTTTCCCAAGATGACTAAACCTAAACATCCTCATAGGTAAGTATGGGTTACTCAGTGTTAACTGCTGTACCCTATTCCCTGCCCCAACCCTGCCCCAAAGGAGTTCACTCTGCCAAGAGTTGCAAGGTTCGCAATCCACAAAATTTCACCACCCTGTAGACTCTGTGCCTCAAATTCCACTCGATCATTTAACAAATATTTACTGAGCCCCTATTATGTGGCAGTTACTTTACTGGGCACCTTGAGATACAAAAGTAAACGAGATAACTGAAAGCAACTACAAGCGAATGTTACCAAAAGTGTACTTGAAGTGCTGAGACATATTTGTTAGAGAAAGGTCACCTAGTCTGGGGAGACTTTCCTGAGGGAAGAAACAGTCTTTTGGCCTCTTTCAAACTCATTGTACTGGTTTCCTATGGCTGCTATAACACATTACCGCAAATTTCGTGCCTTAAACAATTTGCTTCCTTTTGTGCCCTATGTATTAGCTTCTGAGCAGCTCCAATAAATCACCACAAACTTGGGGCTTGAAAACAGTAGATAGTCATTTTCTCACAGTTCTGGAGGCCAGAAATCTGAAATCAGTGTCAGCAGAGCTGTGCTCCCTCCAAATGCTCTAGGGGAGAGCTTTGTCCTTGTTTCTTTTAACTTCTGGCAGCTGCTGACATTCCTTGGCTTGTGGCTGCATCCCTCCAATCTCTGCCTCTCTGCTCACATTGCCTTTTGTCTGTTTCAAATCTCCCTCTGTTTCTCCCTCATAAGAATACATGTGATTGCATTTAGGAACCATGTGGAATAATCCAAAATATCCCATCTCAAAATCCTTAACTTAATCCCATCTGCAAAGCCATTATTTGTCAGACCAAGTACTATTCACAAGTTCCAGGGATTAGGTCATGGATATCTCTGGGAGAGAAGGAGAAGGGTATTATTCAGCCAACCACACTTGTTTATTTTATTTTTGTATTGAATTTATATGCAGAGATTCCTATGTTGGATGAGAAAAATTTAACATATACTTTACTCATGATTTTGGAAAAATAATATAGGCAGTAACTATCAAAGACCATGGGGCCTTAATCCAGATCAGTGAGGTGGGGTGGAGATCTGAGGCATTTGTTAGTTACCCTAAGCCATAATTTCATTATTTTGAGACACCAGCTACCTCCTGGGGATTGTGCTATTATATTTGAAATATAAGAGCTAACACTTGCAAAGCACTATATATGCAATAAATATTAGCTTTAGCTAATAGCAAAGATGCTGTTCAATATCTGTATTTCAGGTCCATTCTGAGCAGTAAATGATTGGGAGTTCCTAGTTAAGTCCATTTTTCTTGCACTAGTTTGAGCTGCAAGTATTAGCATGAACTACTTTTCTCCTCACAGTTTAAAAAATAACTTCCCGTTGTCTATTTCCCTTTTCAGTCCCAGCCTTTCAGTCCTTTATTTTCCCCAGCTGACCCATTATATCCTAGCTTTGCCCCAAGAACTGCATAATCAAGGTTCCAGTTTGCCTTGCACCCAAACTGTTGAATGAGGATGCAAACTAGTTATGTGTTTGTTTGCTAAATAATATTTATATGTCTATTTATCAAATGTAACAAAATTTTCATGAATAAAATCAATTATTTAGAGCCTTAAGGAGACCAGAATTTATCTTTCTACCTTCTATATTAACAAGTAAGATAAATTCTCCCCAACGTTCAGATATTTACTTAAAAAAAAAGTTTGGAATAATTTATTACACATTGCATGTGTCTGTGTGTGTGTGTGTCTGTGTGTGTGTGTGTGTGTGTGTGTGTGTGTGTATGCCTTTAAGTTGGCACAGGTCCATCCCATCTCTCATAATAATCAATCCTGTATTCGCATTTATGTTTTACAAAAAACAATCCATCATTTAGCCATAAGAAACATTGCTAGTCAATCACTGATGCATTCTTTTTAGCTGGGATTTGGTTTTAGAGCCCTTTTGAATGGGACACCCTGGAGTCACCAATTTCTCAGAGCGGACACCTGAGGGGAAACCTCTTTACCATCCCTGGATAAACTCACCCATCTTGACTTCACTCTGCATTGGAAATGTGGTCATAAATTTACTCGGGTCAAAGCTGTGGGCAGTATAATCACATCTCATGGTAATTTCACAGGGAACTTATGTTTTTAAGTATACTTTTATTGGACATATAACCCTATGTGCTACTTCATTCATCAAGTCACTTTTCCTGATTAATTTTAAGAGTAATAATAGCCAAAGATCACAGGAAAGAAAAAGTCATGTTCTATGTTCCCTTTGGCATACATGTTTTTTTTTTTTCTCTTCTTCTACACTCTGGAACTTTCACTTTTTCTTCCAGAACAAAAAAACGATAATAATAAATATGCATTATGTTAAAATAATATGTAGCATTTAAAATCCTCTGCTCAACAGTTTGAGATGTTCTAAGTCTAACAAAAAATGAAAATGTGTTTTGAAGTTCTTTATAGTCATGAATTAATGGTGTTGTTTATTTCATCGCCACAAGAAATCCAATAGATGTTGAGGTGAAAGACAAAGCTCTCCTATGGGAAGGCAGATGACTGACACCTCGGAGGAGTATAGGAAATTAAAAACTTCCCAGACAAAATTGGCAACTTGTTTTAAAACTTCTATGTTAATTCCCTTGCAAGTGAGTCACAAGAAAGTGACTGAAGACTGAAAGTGACAAAAACTGAAATACTATATGTAAAACACAAACCAAAATCACTTTCCTAAACAGTAACAATATACCTTAGACCAGTCCTTCCTTAAACTGTGATTTATGCTTTTTTTGGAGGAGGTCATTGAAAGGACACATCCTATGAGCTAGACCAAGGCAATGGGAGGTTCCTCACCCCATCACCCACCCTTAGAAGGAACACTCTGTTCACGGTTCTCACAGTGGGAGGCATTTTCCAGGATGCAGCCTTGAGAGAGCAATGTTGCTGAGACCATCTGGACTAACTACATGAAAACCCAGGTAAGGCCTTCAGATAAACTTTTAAGATTCTGGCAGGCAGGTGAGGAGATCTATTGTCTTACAGCTGCTCCAAACAAGCCTCATAAAAATTCAGACATTTATAAGTTCCCTTGCTTATTAAACCTGCCATCCAGGAATCTGAAGTGGCTGGCCCCTTTCTTCCAATTTGCCCTCTGTGTAGAGGAGCAGTTACGAACAAAAGGCTTTGCAATCAAACAGGTCTGAGCTCAAATTCTGTCCCCATATCCAATTAACTGGTAATCTTAAACAAGTCTCTTTGTTTCTCTGAGCTCCTGTTCTCCTCATTTATAAGAGGGAAAATGTGGCATTGACTAAATTAGTCTTTACCCCAGAGCTGTCAGATAAAATACAAGACACCTAAATTTGAATTTTAGGTGATCAGATAATTTTTTAATGTTTCATACTTACACTAAAAGATTATTTGGTGTTCATCTGAAATTCAAGTTTACCTGGGCATCCTGTATTTTTATTTGCTAAATCTGGCAACTCTATTTTTTTTTTACTACTGTCTTTCTCAGCAACCTGCAGTTTTCCTTCACAGCAATTGCATTGCAGTTTTGACTATTATATAACATATGCCTGTTCCACTGGACTGTAAAGCTCCAATGGGCAGGATCTAATTTGTTTATTTCTCTTCTACACACCTAGCAGGAAGTACAATGTCCAGCATAAGAGATGGTAAAAACAATCTGGAACAAACATAATAAAATAAAATTTTAAAAAATTATATTGGAATAAAAACAACCAATCTGGAACAGCAGAATTAATGAATGCATAGATACTCACATGGAGGGAGGCATGAGTTTGAGTCCCAAAATTTATAAATTGCAATGTTGTTTATTATTATTTATCTCTAAAAATAGTGCGTGGACTATACAATCCCCACAGACTACCTTGAAGTGAAACTCTTTGCTGATGTGTTTTACAATAAAGCAACTGAACTGCTCAGTAGGACTTTCAGTGTAATGATTTCTGAAATTCTGAAATACTTAGACGTAGCCATAATGATAGGGTTATTTGGCCAACTACCATATACTAGATACTTTAATTATATGACCTCTAGTCCTTGGATAGCCTTTCAATGTAAGTATTAGATCCGTTTTGAGGAGAGAAAATTAAAATTCAAACATTTGTCCCAGATCACAGAGAAAGAGAAGTGATCTGGATTGTTTTAGTCAACCCCCATTTAGCCCTATAAAGTTCAAAGGAACATTTCTCAGATCCCCTTCAAGCGAAGGTTCTGGATGTGAGTTAGCTTCTACCAATACATATACTCCTGAAAAATTTGGGCCATGGCAATGAGGCAGAGGTGAACTTCCTGTAGCTCTCGGCTTTTGTTGCTGGCAAGCAAGACCATGAAAATGTGAGGCTTTACCTCCATAGCAGCCCAGTGTCATTGCCCAGTCTCTGGGATGCTGGGACACAGCTTCAGAGGCAGTGCCCAAAGAGGCTACTTGCTTCCAGCATAGCTCTGGAGCAGCATCAAAAGTAGTGTTATCCTAAGGGAGCAGCTCTCTAGAGCTCCTGGGGTCACGCTTGGGGGTATAGCCTACAACCCGTTTCTCCAGCCTCTCTGATTTTATAAGCATCTACTCCTCCATTAAACTCCCCCATGTTTTAGATACCTACAATAGATTCTGTTTCCTGCATACAGTAAGCCATCAACTGACCTCAAATTCGATTCCAGGTTTATTTGGTTCTAACTCTTGTTTTTTCCACCATGCCATGCTGTATATAATTTTTATTTTGAAAAGAAAATGTTTTTTAAATGTTTATTTTTAAAAGAGATAATATGCTCTTTACTTCTGTAAGGGTTGATGGAAAAGTCTATTGTATAGATAGGTTCTAAAAAGAAGGATTGTAATAAAGAATCTGAGTCCATTTCTTGATGTTAGATTGCTGACAGCTGTTAAGCCTCCCCCCACCCCTTCTCCTTCTGGCCCCATCTGGTGAAGCTGACACTAAAGCCTTACATGTTCCCTCCTTTGGTTTTGGTGAGAAGTTCAAACCACTAGCAGGAGCCCTTCCTCGGGCCCCACCCTTCTAACTACCACAAAAAGTCAAGTTCTTTTCTTGTTCTTTCAAGCCATTTTGGACCAGCTTGTGGTCCCGCCCTGAACTCCCCAGAAAGTCCCATTGTGTTGGTAATAAACATTTGCATACCAACTTGGTGTATACATGGCATTATCATCTTGCCATCCAACCCAAATTTTGGGGGTCCACCCTGCTTTTACAAAGTGACCACAACAATGACTACCGGTGTTTTCTTAGTTCAAATTGCTATAACAACTTACCACACACTGGATGACTAAAACAACGGAGATTTATTTCTCACAGTTCTAGAGGCTGGGAAGTCCAAGATCAAGGTGCTGGCTAATCTTGTGCCTGGTGACACAACACCTACTTGGTCTGTGGACAGATACCTACTTGTTGCGTTTTCACATGAGAGAGAGAGAGAAAGGTCATCCCTCTTGGGTCTCCTCTTATAAGGGTAATAATTCTATTCATGATGACCCCACCCTCATGACCTAACCACCTCACAGAAGCCCCGCCACCAAATACCTTCACATTGGGGATTAGGACTTGGATATATGGATTTTGGAAGGGAGGGTACACAAACATTCAGCCCACAGCAGTGTTATAACACTCCTAGAAATAATTTAAGGAGCAAATTGAAAAAAATCAAAAAGAAAAAGCAAGAATATCTGATCTAACTGGAGGTAAAGCTTACTCACATAAAATTTCTTGTGGACAAAACAGCTTTGTTTGAAGAACCCTTACCTACGAACATATTATGTGAAATATCTATGCATTAAAAATTTTTATGTGAAATCCAATTGTGATTCATTCTAATAGCTTCAATAGAAATGCAATTATTTCCCACATCCAAGCATTTTCAGAAACAGCCATTGTGTTAAAGAGCAGTTTTAATGCACAAGCAATATGAGGTTGTTAAATATTTTAACTACTGAGTGAGTGACTAAGAATTAATATTTCAGGATTAAAATTCATTGATTATTAAATTTCTGTTATCTAGTCATTATAAATCAACGATTAATGTGATTTCCATGGACATCTTTTAGTTAAGAAGTTGATAAATATAACAGCCTAAATGGGCAAAAATACCACTTAGTGTTTTGAAAGAAGATAGCATCTTTCCATCCTAGTGCTATTTATGTTTCCACAAAATGAAACGAAATCACAAAATTTTAGATGCAGGCAGACAATTTGAAACCTTGATCTTCAAGCCCTTAACTACAAAAGAGGAAATGACTCATGTAAGTCAGGAGTTCAGCGGCCTATGGATGAAAGGGCTGGTGCTGTATGGGCCCCAGATCTTACAACAATTAGCTCAATACTCTTACCCCTTAAATACTTCTGTAGGAATTCTAAAGGGTAGCAAACAGTCATGATGCTAGAAAACATGTTTTTGGAATCTTTTAATATAAATAGAGCTATTAGATAGCTCCATTTCTCCTAGTTAAAAAAAAAATTGCTCATATACTCTCATCAGCTTGCAAACAGGATTGCCGTTAGCTATATAGAACCTTGATGCGAGTAGAAAAAGTCATCCCCTCTGGTGGATGTAGCAGGATGCAAATGAGCCATATTATCAGCACCCAGGGGCCCCTCAGTGGGTGCCTTTGTGCATTTGCAAAGTGTCTCTCATCCCAGTGTGTACGTGCTCACTCTTACCCCAAATCTTCCCCTAACTCTCTTTCCCGCTCTCCATCTTTTCTGCATCGTTTTTAGTTTAGTATAGCAGTGTTTGTGTTTTCAGTTTAAGCTTTGGTTCCACGCACTGTAAGAAGCAATATGCATTTGGGGATTTGCAGCATGTGTTCCAGAACCAGACACTAGGTTTGACTCCTACCCCTGCCATTTACTAGGTCTGGACTTTGTCATTTTTCTCAACCTTGTCTGGCCCTGTTTTCTTTTATTTCCTTTTTTTTCTTTTCATTTTTAAATTGATTTTTCATTTTTTTAAGATTTTTTTATTCCTTTACTTGAAGAGAGAGAGAGAGAGCATGAGCAGGGGTGGGATAGAGGGAGAGGGAGAAGCACACTCCTCACTGAGCAGGGAGCCTGACGACGGGCTCCATCCCAGGACCTGCGATCATGACCCCAGCCGAAGGCAGATGCTTCACTGACTGAGCCACCCAGGCGCCTCTGGCCCTGTTTTCTCAATTACAAAATGGTGATAATGATATCACTCTCCTTATGGAGTGTTGTGAAGAGTTAATATATGTAACACATTTTAAACAGTCCCCGCTGCACAGTAATCTCTACAGAAATGCTCCCTAAGGGGCACCTGGGTGGCTCAGTCGGTTGAGCGACTGCCTTCGGCTCAGGTCATGATCCTGGAGTCCCGGGATCGAGTCCGCATCGGGCTCCCTGCTCAGCGGGGAGTCTGCTTCTCCCTCTGACCTTCCCCCCCATCTCATGTATTCTCTCTCTCTCAAAAAAAAAAAAAAAAAAAAGAAAGAAAGAAAGAAAAAAGAAATGCTTCCTAAGCCTGAATTCCCTTTGGAAGTCACAGTAAGAATCAAGTAGGATGTTTACACTATGACGTGTGAACATGGCAAACACACTCCTAGGAATTTCATGACCAAGAGCCTGTTCCTGCACGGGCCAGAATGCAGGGAAACAATCCCCATAAGAACATGAACCCGAATGTGCAAAGGACCATAGGAGGCTAGGGAGGCAGGAGGCTGCTCTAGAGGGGAGGAGGGAGGGTCCTGACACAGGTTTCAAAATCATGGGACCTTGTGAAGAAGTTCAGTACTTGTGAGTCAGATGGACAATCAGTTCCTGTGGTCAGCAGAATAATGCATCCCCCTCCCCAAAAAGGTCCACATCCTACTCCCAGACCTGTAAGGGTGTTACTTTACATGGCAAAAGGAACTTCGCGGGTTGATTAAGTTAAAGATTTTGAGATGGGGAGATTAACCTGTGTTATCTGAGTGGTCCAAATGTAATCACAAGAGTCCTCATAAGTGAAAGAGGGAAGCAGAGAGGTTGGAGTTGCCATGCTGCTGACCTTGAAGGTGGAAGAAGAGGGCCACAAGCCAAGGAATGTGAGTGATCTCTAGAAACTGGAAAAGGTAAGGAAACAGATTGATCCCAAGGGCCCACATAGAAAGAATGCAGCCTTTTCAATACCTCGATTTTTGAGGCATGTGTTGGACTTCTGACCTTCTGAACTGTAAGATAACTGTGCGGGTTTAGGTCAGTAATTTGTTACGGTAACAATACGAAATTAGTAGAGCATCCCAGTGCTTCTATGGCCTGTGATTTTCTTTTTCTGTTCTACCAAGAAACACAGGTACCATCACTATACATGGCCACCATGAAGATGTGAGGAAATCAAGGTGCCAGGCTGTGTGAGGGCCATCAGTATTTGCCCGGCCAGGACTTCTGCCATGGATACACATCTATTTTCTGGCCCCATCTCCTAAACAATCCAAGAAAAGATTTGGTCTCATTTTCAAAATTTGGTTGAAATTTACTTATAAGTTTTCTGTGAGGTATCTGAATTCTTAGGTAATTTTTCTCACACTTTAGAACAAATGCTCTGCCTCCTACTAGTAGAAGAAGAGATTTTGAAATCAAGGGATTCTTCTCTTAACTCTGTAGTCAGGCACTCAAGGGCAAGGTTATCCAGAGGATAAATTGCCCTCACCTCATACTAGGTGTCTCTGATGACTGGTTCAGATGGTGTTGAGGGTTTCAAAATCATCAACTTTCCTCGCATCCCTCTGTTAATCTTGTCCCAATAGTTTAGCAAACTAAATTAATCTCTTAGCTCAGTTCTCATCCCAACATAGGAAGATGCTTGCTACTGAGGATACATTTTCATTGTTTCCTTTCTCTTCATGTATAGGTCTGTCTTTACCCAATTTCCTGATCTCTGAGCTACACAGCAGGTGAGTGATCAATGGCCACCACCTTCTGCTCTAGCCAAGCATTTCCTGATCTGCATTTCATCAACTTCTGAAACACAACACTCTTTCAAAGAAGAAGTAAAGAGACCAACCATATACGATGGAAGATAACACTTGACCCTGAGAAATGCACACAGAGGTCCTCACCCCAGAGAGCAAACCCAAGTTTTCTACCTTGTAACATAGTGAATGTTAGCTACTGCATGATGATTTTATTCAATTCAATCCAACAAACATTGATTGAGACCTTACTCTGGGCAAAGAATAATAATTAAGTCACACATGGCATTAGGGAAACTGCTGACATTTGTGTTGATGATAGATACTAAAGAATTAACACAATTAGAAGGGAAAACCTAAAAAAATTGCTGTGGTGGTATAAGAGTAATACTAATTACTGTAATTTATGGGAACTGCTTATCACTAATGCCTAATTATTATGCAGCAAAATCATGAGTATGCATGCCATTAAATGTGTGTATGAGGGACTTTGGTGTGTGTTGTATTAGATTAGATTAAAACAATGAAATATAAACATGCATGCTCAGTCCTCATAATGTGTTACTATGCAGTAATTTGTCATTTGCTCCCAATTTTTAAAAATTAGAGAAAAATGCTTATCCCATGAATAATATAACTTGGTTCTTTTATACCAGAGAAGCTATAAATTGATTAGTGCACTTGATTTTCTAAATGAGTTCCTTATTATTGTCATCAAGAATTGTAGTGTGTTTTTTTCTCCCAGGCTTTCTTATAAATAATTTTAATTTTTCTTTTCCAGCATTCTATTCTAGAATAAATGCAACTCTGAAATATTCACTATCTTGATAGTCTACAGAGAGAATGAGATAGATAGAATGAGTCTGACCAGCTCTGTGTGGTCAGACCAATCCATCTAGCTGTTTGCAGATTACTTATCAATCAGACAAGAAGACCAGGTCCTAATTACTTCAGGTTCAGTTGGAATAACAGAGTAAGCCAATATTAGTGTTAACGTGGTTGAACCATGCACAAGGTCACTTTTATGTATGTGCCACCCTGAAAATTAAATGAAACCTTCTGACATAAAAGGATTTAGAAATAAAGGGCAGCCCCAGATGTCACAAGACTGTCTTCTGTCTCAATTTATTCATTCTTTCAACTAAAAATTATTTGAGATCTGTTATGTCAAGCACTATGCTACACACTGGAAATGCAGAGATTTGAGACTGAATCCCCCCCAGCCCCAAGGAAACTCATAGTCTAGTAGTAGGAGTTTCCTTGAGGTCTACAGACCTGTAGTAACAAAGATGCTGGTACTTCTTTTGTGTACATGACCCTAGTTGTATAAATTAGAAAATAAGTATGAATCATTAACTTCTCAAGTCTATAAAAGAAACTAAAACCAGATACATTAAAACCAGATGAATATATACCTGCCCCATCTTTTCATCCCATCTCCATTTATTTTAAAATCATGCCCAACCTCAGGGGCCAGAGGGAAACTAGTTTATGCCCCCACTAGCTCTCTTTTCTGTTCCACAAATTTAACCACAGCAGCAAGAGCACATATAGTCCCTGGAAAATAGGTGTAGGGATACATAAAATAATGTATATTCTACTTGGATCTCTGGAGCCCTTCTCTACTCTCTGCCTTTCCAAACCCATCATAAACAGGTAGGAAATCCTGACCATTAATCTCCTACTTCATTCAATGGATTAATGAAAATGAACCCCCTTAGCTCACACCCATACTTGCACACTGTTATTTTTCACTGGAGTCTCATTCCTAGAAAGTCTGACCCATCCTTCCTTACCCTACCTGGGTTTTTCCTTCAGCTGGCCCCACTATTAGGACTTTTAGGACCTACACTTTAGCTAAACTCTCTTTCAAATACTGCTCCCATTCTCTCCTACAAAAAAGCTGGCTTTTACATTTTGGGAGGGAGTGGACTCTTTCTTGAAACCAACTACAACAAAATTCCCGCTCCATTTGACACCAGGGTAGGCAGAATGGATCAGTCTATTTAATTCTCCTCACTGTTTTTTTCTGGCAACGTTGACCCTAGAATGAGTACAGTGTCTCCAAGGGTGGGGGATATAGATATGTAGATATATGAATGTGTGGATGTACTGTAAGACTTTGGGGATGTGGTTGTACATGTGCAAAGACTCAGCTGATCATTGATGGTCACCACTGATATTTTGCCATCTCTCATTTAAAGTCCATGCAATCTATATAATATGGCTCACTGAGTTTGATTTTGCTGGTTGTGCCATGTATGAAAGATCCCCATATGTAGGAGCTGAAATCCAGCTAGACTGGCACAATCTAAATAATCTGAGCCCTAGTCCAGGACATCATCAAGATTTTCTAATCAGACAAAGGCAATGTGTGGCTAGTTGTCACCCTGCCACTATCCTCTCAATTTTATTAACTTCTGAACTCCTGTAACTTAGCCACCTATGCATAAGCTTCTAGTCCACCGCTTACTTCCTCCATGATTACGGGTGGTAAGTTCACATCCATGTCAATGATCCCTAAATGCCAACCTCACATATCCTTGACTTCCTGAACTTCCTGAAGTTCATTTCATTTGGTTTGACGTGCCTTGAGTCTTGTCATTATTTGAAATTTCTCCGTCTCCAAGATCTAAGTCTGAATCTCCCCACTTTTGACCATGCCTTTCATCGTTCTACTTCCTCTGCTCACTCACTGTGTTGTACATGTTCTTCTTCCCCCTTGTTACCTCCAGTCATTCAGTCCCTCTTTATCTGTACAATGCATGTGGCTCTTTTCCAAATTCACTTGCCTTCGTACCTGGTTTTGGTCGGTTACTCCATTCATTGTCATAATTCTCACTTGAATGTCCATATCACATTATTTATATTGCTCTAAACTATATGAAACCCTGAATAGATTGCACTACTCTTATTGTGCCCTTATGCTTGCAGTCTTACTGAGTCTACTTCCATCCATCCTCAGTTAGGCCTTTGGTTTTGTTGCTCAGCAAAACAGTATTCACAACATTGTACCAAGAGGACATACTTAGAATTTGTGTCTCCATTTCCTCAACCATAAAATGAGGATAATAAAATGCATATGTGTATAACATATAATCAAATGACCTAAGACCCATGCTCTGTTAGCATGTCAGGATGTTAACAAGTATCTGTTTCTTTCATCTGCTCTAAGAATGAACCCCAAACAAACCTAAAACTTGGGCCTACTAATAGATGCTTCTGATAAATTGACCTTTGACTCACTAAAGAAACTCAGAAAATTTCTGTCATAATTTGCAGATTATGGCTCTCCACATGACTGCAGACATGTGACCTGAGACTTCAAAAGAGTTTACAGAATCTACAAAAGTGTAAAAAAGATCGGCGGAAATGGCAAATGGGTCTTACATTCTTCATTTTCTGCATCAGTTGTGCATTGCTATATTCCTTGCCATTAAATGAGGCTTTACAAACGTAAACATATTAGAAGCTTTTCATCAATCTCATTACTGTGTTGTAACAGATATGCATCTAGTATCTTCTACCACCTCTCCCTCAAAATGGTATTCCATCTATCTGCTTTTCTTCCTCTCAATTTTTAAAGAAAGATCAATAATCTTTTTTCAAGTCTAAAACTTTGACTTGTTTTTATCTCAGTCCTTTCTCTTTAGAATGTTAGTGCCTTGCATCTTTATTCTTTTCTTCTCTGTTGGATCCTTTCTATCAGGCTACAGATTTTTCATCATCGTTTAATATTTTAAACTTTATATGTATCATGAAATTCCCAACTGGTGATTTCCAACCTGCAAGCAAGAGCCACCTCCTCTAAGAAGATATTTTTTATTCCCAAATTGACAGTAATTATTCCATCCCCTGAAATAGTATATGAACCCCTCTAAAACTTTTGTAAGGCTCTTCAACCACAGATAACTATGAAGCAAAATACAACAGGAAGTTTCCACAGTAGTTGAGCTTCCTTAATAAGGGATGTATGGTTATTGACTTTGATAATTGCAAATAGTGGGTATTCATGAAATTGTTGTATGAATCAACTTTCAATCATACTTCACTAAAAATAAAAAGGGTAGCTTTTGATTAAATAGGTAGTTTTGATTAGATAATGACAGCCACTCCAAAAGTTTTCCATTTCCCCCTACTGAATTGATCCACTGTTTTGGGTCTTGAGAAAAGACAAAGACAAACCCCAACATTTCCATCAGAAGGAAAAAGCTTTGTTTCTCCTTTGTACTCCTCTCCACTGTCAGTACTTCACACTCTGACACAAGATACATGCAGTCATAATTTGTGCACTTTTCTGTACATATGCTTTATTTCAATTAAAACTTCATCAAAGTATAAAAGTACCAAAGCACCAAAGTATAAATCAAAAGCCAAAATTTAGAACACGAATTATCAAGATATAAGATGGGATCTTGGCTATATTTTGAGGCAAATACACAGCTGTAAATGTTTTTATTTTTAAGGAAGAAAGAATAAACTAAGTATTTCAAGTAAGAGGTTCTGAAAAGAATATCAAACAAAAAAATCTAGCAAAAAGAGAAGGAAGGAATTTATAAAATATTGGCATATAGGTAAATGAATTAGGAAACTTCAAACAGTATAGCCAAAATATTTATCTCAAATTTGTTTTCTTAAAAAAACAAAAACACAGATAAACCATTCTCTGACCCAGTGAAGATAAAAGAGGGCAAACACAGAAACGATACCAACAAAAAAATAGAAATCAGGAATGATTTTAAAAGATGAGTATTTTATTTTATTTTATTTTTAAAGATTTTATTTATTTATTCATGAGAGACAGAGAGAGAGAAGCAGAGGGAGAAGCAGGCTCCCAAGGAGCAGGGAGCCCGATGCGGGACTCGATCCCAGGACCCTGGGATTACGACCTGAGCTGAAGGCAGATGCTCAACCATCTGAGCCACCCAGGTGCCCCAAAGATGAGTATTTTAAATCACACACAAAATATATGTGCATTTACCAGAGAATTACTTACAATGTTGGAAACATGGAAGCAATTTAAATTTCCACTAGGAGGATATTGACCATATAATGTTAGTATTTTTATGTAATAGATTTTATTCAGTATTATGCAACTATTGAACAAAGTTACATAGATACAGTTTTTTTTTTATTTGTCCACAAGACTTTTATAAATGTTATACAACAAAATGTTAGCTTTTTATCTCTGGGTAGTGGTACTGTCTGTGAAATACTACCTCTTGATGAAATTATTAAAATTATTAAATGAAATAACATATATTTATTTTTTACATTCAACAATTTCATTCCAACACCTTTTATGTGTCAAACACAGTGCCAGGTAGTTAAAGAAAAAAGGAAAATCCCTGCTTTCATTTTACTGATGATCTACTTTTTTAATTAGACATTAATCACACCTCCACATAAACTAACTGCAGTGAGTAGAAGAGATATTTATAGTGTATTTTGGGAACATATAACAAACACCTAACAATCTAGCACCCAATAAAAGTTCAATGCATGTGTGTGTGTTGGTTTTTCTTCCTCTCTTTCTGATATCCAACCTACTGCTCTTTTCAGGAATTAAATTTCTTCTCAAAGGAATCCTGAATAGACATATTATAATTTCCTAAAGTAATTATAAAAAATAATAAAATCAAGGAATAATAAAACTAGTTTCAACTCAAGACATTGGAGCAATCTGGCCCATTGTGTGCTAATAACATCCAGTCTCTAAATCCCAACCATGTAGGCTTGCTAAAATTCACAGCTCATTGGAATGAGTAATAAGATACCTGTCCCTGGTACCTCATTTTCAGTCAAAAATAGATCAAAGCACCAGGCTAATGAAATGCAAATATGGCTTCCAAATCCATGTGAGAGGCTGGTTTAGGTTGTTCCTGACCACTCACAGGCCCCTAACCTACTTGGACCAATGTCACCACAAAGGTGTGGGTGGTCCGATTGGTCAATAGGTAGGACCACTGAGGAGTGTGTATACCATAGCACTTTTCATGATACTTCAGAATTCCCTTCATTGTACTTACCCTTATGTGGAATTACATATGCCTTAGGTTTGCTCCTGTGATTATTTGATCATGCCTTAGTCACCTTGTTTTAACTGTCTGCATAGCAGTTTTCATAACTGATTTTTTTCTTGTTTCCTCCACAGCTGAGGGTAAGAAAGAATAGGGAGATAAGAAGATGGTGAATTCTAGCAAGAAACTCTGTTACTTTTACTTCTTTATGAAGTCCTGGAAAAAAGGAAAAGCCACCCCCCGCCAAGAGTAAGAAGGTTATACAGCTACTTTAGTTTGTGGGGTCAGGAAGACCAAAAGGGTGACATTTAAGCTAAATGGCCATTGGAAGCCATTCATACATCCCCTGAGAAAGCCAGTTCCTGAAAGTGGAAATCATGGAAAGGCCCAATGATAGTGAAAGGGCTTGACTTGTTATAGGAACCTAAGAAGTACCACAGAATGGTAGTTTAGAGGGTGAAAGGTGGAAAAAGAAGGAAAGAAGAGTTGGTTTGGATGGACAAACCATGAGTTCACTTTTCATTTGAAATGCCTGGCAGAAATCCAAATAATGACATCAAAACATGAGTTGATTTGAAATATATGGAATTAAGATTATAGTCTGGACTTAAAGGGCTACGAAATATTTCGCCTCTTTGAAAAAATTCCACGTGATTTTGCTCTAGTCTATTAATTGGTATTTTATTGCTTAATCTCAGAGAACAGAAGTATCTTCTCTCTTACTTTCATGGTTTAAAGAGATCCTTTATTCTGGGCACCTGGGTAGCTCAGTTGGTTAAGCGAACAACTCTTGGTTTTGTCTCAGGTCCTGATCTCAGGGTCCTGAGATGGGGCCCCGTGTCAGCCTTGGAGCTCAGAACAGAGTCTGCTTGTCCCTCTCTCTCTGCTCCTCCCTCCCCCATAAGTAAATAAAATCTTAAAAAAGAGAGAGAGAGAGAGAGATCCTTTATTCTAGCCCCCTGATAGAAACATGGGATCATAATCTCCATAATCACTACACCTGATGAACCTTAAAAACCTATTCTTGACTATTGAGGTTCTCAATGTTGAAATACCTAAATAGTGACAACCACTAAGATAGATGATAGATAGATAGATAGATAGATGCTTCCTTTTTTAAATGGCACATTCAAAGTTCTCATTCATGATGACAATGACTGACTCACTGGGAGTAATTGCTTTATAAATAGGAACATGGCTATTTTAGTCCAACTTAAAATAAACAGACACTAGGAACTTGTATTTGTAGCTGGCCTCCATCTCTAGTTATCTGCATGATCATAGTCAAGTTATTGTAACATCCCAGTTTCTTCTACCATAAAATGAAAGTCCCCAAAAAGATAATCTCCAGGTCCCTTCCATTCACAAAATTATATGTAAAAGAAATCCACAATTCTCCCAGCGCCAGGCACCCTTAATTGTGCCTCATAAATAACAATATAATGTTTCACAGAGTGTATGGCATGAAGTAAGGATTGTTTGCAAAATGCAATTTAAACAGATCGCATTTTATGACTTGCCATTTACCATCGTAGTAAATAGCAAATAGGCAGTTGTGCCTATGTGTATTTGCTGATCTGTCAGACATTGGAAATAAGGTCAGTGCATTATCCCCTTATAAACCAGAGCATGCATTCATTCTCTGGGAGAGGCATTAAGTTTTTATTGAAAACGACAAACCACTGCAGCTGGGGTGAACCACAGAGAGGGCTCCTCCATTACCATTTAACATGCATACATGTTTTTCAGAGTGAGTGCCAGGGTTTTCTTAGCCTTGTTCTGCCATGTGTTGGAGTAGCATCCCCATCTATTTCAGTGATTTTAAAGACTACCATTTTCTCATCACATTTTATCTACCCATGTCGGGCTTCACCAGCTCTAATTATGTGACTTCCGTCTTCCTGATTCTTTTACCTCAATGTCCCCAATATGATTTGGTTCCACAGCTTCTTCAACATTCTTTCCAGGCCCCAGATGGCTATTTCTTCACAGCTAAAATCTGCTAATGCTCTTAAGATAATGTCCTTCACCCTTGGAAATAGAAAAAGAAGAGCGATAATCACTGATTCTCAGTATGAAATCTCCAAACATTGTATGCCTTCTCTCTTTTAAATGCCTTACATCTTTTTATTTTTTAATGAAGTAAAAAGCACCTGGGTCTCATAGTATTAGCTCTCTTATAGATGCTTGAAATCATCAAAATTCTACGTGATTCATGTAGTTACAGACCTATGAGTTAGGATTGGATCTACTGTACCCCTGTTTTATTCTTGTATAGAGTTTATGATTGACAGCATGTTGTAACTCAGTTGCTGCATTACTTGTTGCCTAAAAATGAGAAAAACTTCTCTGAGCTACATTACAGAAATTGGAGAAAACATCATGCAGATTTTTCATACAGATCAGAAATTAATAGGATTTAAAGATTAAGTCTGACCTGGGACAGAGCTTTTACAATTTAGGGGTAGCTGATCAGATGACTGAATTGTTTGCTGATATTTTAATCTGCACCTTAGAAGCACCATTTACAGTCCAAAGGATACAACTGTTTAATTTTGTTCAATAAATCCCCAGGACAGTGTAGAAGTTAATGTAGAGTTCAACCAAATTTTCATATGCCCTGTATAGAATGAAACATGTGACATTTAGGTTCAGGGGAATTGACAGAAAATTCTGGTTGGTAGGTGGTTCTGTTTGTTTTTGAGTGAAAATGAAAGGCACTTTCTCCTCGGATATTTGTAGATTAGTACAGGTACAAAACTCTCCCAAGGTCACATCTCTGCCTTGCAGGTTACTACGTAGTCTAGCACCATTTTACAAGTTTATATTGTATAACTTACCATCTTACAATAAAATAGAGACTGAAGAGGGGGAAAAGTGCCATTTAATAGAAACTAAATCCAGAAACCGATTCCACAAAGACAGCGTATAATCACATAAACTCAATTTTGGATTATCCAGAGTAACATCCAAATAAAACCAACTGCTCCTCTTTTCCTGAAAGGATTGGGTTACCCAATATTATTAACATGTCAGAGTCAGCATGGTTAACACATAATTTAGAGCAAAAGTTAAATCACAATCACGGTTCATGACAACAACATGGATAAACGAGAAGCTTCCTTCCTTTCTTCTATTTACAAATCCACTGAGTCCAGTCCACTTGAGAAGTTCCATTCAAGGCCTGTGGTCTGTGCCATTCCAGGCCAAGGGTCATCGCTTCTCCTCTTTTAGCACAAATCAAGCACAGGGTTATACTTCCATTGTGACTTTCCCAATAATGGGAAATGAGGCATTGATTATCTTCTTGAATAGCCCTAACACTTAGGCTTACATGGAGAAAGTACTATATTTTAATATATAGTGCATTCTTGAAATGCTGCTTAATGGTTGCACGTCTAAAGGAAAAACAGTAACCTTGCAGATTTTAAATTAAGGTTCCATTTGCAGAAAACTAAAACTTTTTACAAATTCCTTATTTGAAAATATACAGGCTTATTGATGCTGTTGCTATTTTTTTTTTAGGTTATCCAATCTCTAGAATTATTTCCAAATGTTAACCTGAATGTCCATTAGCTATAGACCACACAAATTAATTTTATGTATTTTGGAAAGCTAACTTTTTAGCTAAACTGAGGTGACATTGAGTGCAAGGAGAAGTTAGTTCTAATATTTGGAAGAAGACATTAAGACTGAAAAAATTGCAAGGGATTGAGGATGGATTAAGACTGGAGTTGGGAGGCTGTTTTTTTGTTTGTTTGTTTGTTTTGTTTTTTGCATAGTCCACAGATAACAAAATGTAATCAGAGGAAAGAGAACAGCAGTCTTCTCCAAACAAAGGATTCTCTGGTGAGCTCTAATCCTATCAAGAGCTAGGCAGAACTATGAACTTTCCTTTGCATTTAGATCACTAGAATGATGTCTTGATACAAATCCGCATGACTGATCAAGTCACCTGAGGTCTCAAAACCTCAGTTTCATAAAACCAGGAATAATAAATCATTGTTGGGAGACAATGTTCCATGGGTCTTTCATATTTCTGCATGTCTTGTGAATCAAGGTCCTGACAACATTTTGTTCAAAATGATCTTTTCAAAAATGTGTGCATAGCAAACAACCTTGGAAAATAGAGATAGAGCCAGCCTTTTGCTGTCCAGAATAACAATCATAATGTCTCCCTCCAGGGCAAAAATTTGGCAGGTTTGCTTAGAGTTCCTTTCAAAGATTGAGCTTTCCTAAACTTGGGATTTCTTTCCGCTAATCGAACCCAAGAGTCACTTGGCCCTCCTTGCACTGCCCTGCAGAAATCTAGGCTTACAGAACCAGTGTAAATGCTGACGTTGGCTTTTGCTGTGTCTGTAGTAAGCAGTTCGTTGTCTCTGATCCCAGAGTCTGTATCTTTTACCATCAATCTGTGTCATGCTAACTTCTTAGTTGGCAAACGGAATAAAATCTCAGTCCCTTCACACTTCCTGACATATATTTCATACAGTGGTTGTGGGAATCAGATTATACAATGCATTTATAAACCTTAGCTCTGTGTTTGGGAAAAAAAGCATTCAAAAATTTTAGCTATAATGTTATTATTACTCAGACCACAGTTTAATAACTTCTCCTATGCATTATCATTAAGCCTCACCTTTCAAAACTGGATTCAATTATAGATTTCTAGGATTTCTTATCATTAGCTTTTTATTTTCTTTCATAACTGAATTAAATGTAATGAACATTCAAATGGATTAAAAGTTTCACTCAGTATGCTTAATATTTCCATCTTTTTAGCATTTTCAATTTTCTACTCTTTTCAGAAGACAAGACATTATGATATTAGTCAAATAATTGCACAAACAGTTATACAAAGATGTTAATAATGCCAAGATCAAACAGTTGGCAGACAGCCTGAGAAGGTGGCAAATATTTGCCAACTGATGTATAAAAGCAGATTCAGTATGTGGAGGGTAGTTGAGGGATGGGATTGATTATTTTAAGGCTATGTACCACCTATGGACAGGAAATAAATATAAAACCTCAAAATTTCAGGGGCACCTGGGTGGCTCAGTCAGATGAGCATCTGACCCTTGATTTCAGCTCAGGTCATGATCTCAGGATCCTGGAATTGAGCCCCGCCTCAGGCTCTGCACTCAGTGCGGAGTCCGCTTGGGAATCTCTCTCTCCCTCTGCTCCTCCCCCTGCTCGTGTGCTCTCTCTCTCTCTCAAATAAATAAATAAAAATAAAATCTTCTAAAAAATATAGAATACAAAAATAAAAACTCAAAATTTCGTACATCTACTCACTTCTTTTCCAGCTATGAATCTATGTCTCTTATTTTATAAGCTTTTCGATGTCCACCTGTGGCCAAACTACCAAGCAGGAAGATGAAAGAAGTCAGTCAATCTAAAATTAATATAAAAACAAATGACCAAACAAACAACATTAAAAATAAAGATTTATTAAGGATATCAATTTTCTGATGTTTGGGCTTGTAATATATAAATAACCTTTTTTTTTCAGTGTAAATTATATATAAATGCTTCACAGATAAGGAAAACAGACATTTAAATTTTAGTGTGGTATCCAAAACATCAACACAGATAGAAGTATGCTCAGTGTGTCTGTGTATATATTTGAGAATGATGTATGTATACAAGCATATGTATTTCTGAAAATGAAGGAATTTTGTTACAGTAAAGGTTCCCCACACATACACTAACAAAAAAAATATAAATCTAGAGCATTTTTCGTATGTTAATTCATTTGGCAATCTATAAATGGATCCCAAATATAAAGTCAGCCAAGTACTAATGAAGAACCAGAGACTATATTCCACAAAGTCTTTTTTATTAGTGTAAAGTTAACAATAACAGTTTTAAAAAATAATTGGAAAGGCATATATTGGATTTAAAACAAAAGAATAAGAAACTTGGTATATAGATATATGACAGACCATTTAAATATCCTTAAAGCAAAACGAATTCACAATCTGCTAAAATATTATAAAGTTGTTGTAATATACCTTTAAATACTTAAAATGCTTCCCTCTGTTTTAAAATGTAGATTTTAGGGGCACCTGGGTGGTGCAGTCAGTTAGGCAGCTGACTCTTGATTTTGGCTCAGGTCCTGATCTCAGGGTGTAAGATGGAGCCCAGTGTCAGGTTCTGTGCTCAGCCTTGAGTCTGCCTGAGATTCTCTCTCCCTTTCCCTGTGCCCCTACCCCATTTTCTCTCTCTCTCAAATAAAAAAAAATAAATCTTAGAAATAAAATGTAGATTTTATTATTATTCAGGTATGGCAGGCGAACAGATCAGGGGATGACTGCTATTGAAAGTGTAGTTGGTTGTACTCACAGATCCCAAAAGGAGGGGACATGATACTCTGCGGTTGAGCCACACGGGAAAGCGACAGTGTTAGTACGGAGACAGGGGAAACAAGGAAAAATATTGGCCTTTATTGTGGTTTCTGGGAAGAAACAGCAAAACAGGCTAAGCTGGCTTAGAATTGGCTAGCTTGAATAGTTTCAGTGGGCTCTGGGGCAGAGAGGCTGTCCCTAATTGTCTGGTACATGGCCCTGTGCTGATGAGTGCAAGGGAATAGTGGCCCTGAGTGTGAGGGCTCTGGAATGGATGGTTCCTATGTGAAAGACAGCCTTGCAGGCAAGTCCTTTACTATCTCTTGGAATTGGCTAGACCTGGAAAGGGCAGTCTTCTCAAGGTCAGCAAGGCCCCAAGTTATCAAAGCATCAGAAACATATGATTAATACATCCTATCTTTCAGGAAAAATATGAGGTTTTATGAATCCTTGTTTATGAACCAATTACGAATATGTTGGTGATAATGACAGTTGTATAGCATTATGACCTTGTATCAGTCAGGGTTCCACCAGACAAACAAAAGAAATAGAAGATGGATTGATCTATCTATCTATCTATCTATCTATCCATCATCTATCAATCTATCTATCATCTATTTCTCTATCAGAGAGAGATTGATAAAGATTGCAAGGAATTGCTTAATACAATTGTAGCAGCTGGCTAGCCAAGTGTGAAATCCATAGGGCAGACCATCAGGAAGGCCCAGCTGCACACTTACCTGCAGGAGCTCCCACTGCAGTCCACAAGCAGAATTTCTTCTTCCTCAGAGAAACCTCAGTTCCCTTCTTAGATGCTTTAACTGATTGGATCAGGCCCACCCAGATTATCTAGAATAATATTCTTTACATAAACTCAACTGACTGTAGATGTTAACCAAATCTACAAAATACCTTCAAATCAACACCTTAGATTAGTGTTTGATGGATTAACTGGGCACTATAACCTTCACATTATCACATTAAACTGACCATCATAGGCCTCATCATCTGGAAAAAGATTGGGGGGAGGGGAGTGGTTCTTGTGTGTGTGTGTGTGTGTGTGTGGTTATCCAAACAAATGGAGGAGGAAGAAGTGAGAATAAATTGAATAAAGATACAATGAAGTTGATTAGAGTAATTTTCTATAACAAGAACTCTAAAGAATTATTTTCTTGAATAATTTCTGAACCCAACTGCTGAGCTGAATTTAAAGAAAAGTAAATCTTCTCTACAGAAAAAGAGGTCACCAATTAAGAAATAAACTTTTGTAATATGTTACCTTTCCTCAAATTAATACTAAGCAGGTAATCAATAAGTATTGAATGAATAAATGAAAAATCATGAGCAGACTATACAATATTTGATAGATGTTTGTATTCTCTTTTCAACACTCTATGTTTATGGATTTTGTTTTTTTTCAATGAGGGAAATCCTTTTGTTAATTAGAAAGAAATGTGTTATTATAGTAAAATGGTATTAATATAGGTATTCTTCAGTATCCAAGTAAAAGCATCACAAAACAAATAAAATGAATAATGAAAGCAGAGTGTCTTATGGGAGATAAAGTTCATTATCAAATTAAAGTTTTATTCCACATCAACAAAAAGTTCCCCAACAATTGATATGAACATATTCAATGAAAAGCTTTTAAAATGACTTAAGGAATTTTACATTCTTAATATTTGAATGTATTCAAGCTTTTAGCTATATGTATTTATATACAAATATACTTCCTGTTTTGTGTGTTGTTCACACAAAAAGAAAATTTCAATTCAAAGTTTTTATTCAAAGTTTTTAAAATTCTTTCACCACAGCTAGGTATCCAACTGCTCCTTACTGAAGTAGGTAATTAGGTTGTTATTACTTTCCTTGCTTTACTTGAGTTTTCAAAGCAAGAGAAATGTATAGACTAAGAGCAGGGAAGATAATTAAAATATATGGCTGACCCTTGAACATTGCTGGGGTTAGAGGTACCAACCTCACTCAACAGTTGGAAAATCTGCATATAACTTTGACTCCCCCAAAACTTAACAACTAATAACCCACTATTGACTTAAAGCCTTACCTATAACATAAACAGCCAATTAACACATATTTTGTATGTTATATGTATTATATACTATATTCTTACAATGAAGTAAACTAGAGAAAAAAATGTTAGTAAGAAAATCATAAGGAAAAGAAAATACATTTATAGTACTATACTGTAAAAGATCTTCATATAAGTGGACGTGTGCAGTTCAAACCCATGTTTTTCAAAGGTCAACTGTATAACA
Source organism: Zalophus californianus (assembly GCF_009762305.2). Lineage (NCBI taxonomy): Eukaryota > Metazoa > Chordata > Mammalia > Carnivora > Otariidae > Zalophus > Zalophus californianus. The sequence continues at coordinate 20,560,658 of NC_045600.1, forward strand.
ATACTGAAGATAATTTTAAAACCTCAAATAGAAATTATCAACATGTTGCATTAAATTTTCTTTCAAAGAATGTGTATGTACATCTTCTAGACTAGAGTATAATAATGTTCCAAAATGGAGTTATAAAGTATCCACATTTATCTTTAAAAACTTAACTTAAACAATCATAATTCAAAAGTCTGTTGAAGTTTCAAAACCACAAGGAAAATATGCAGTAGGAAAACTCAGCCCATTAAGATTAAGAAAGATTGAAGAGTAAATACCAAGGAGTGTGATTACTGGATTTTATAGTAAAACTAAACTCAACTTTGCAAGAAACTGCCAAACTGTCTTCAAAGTGACTACTATTTTGCATTCTCATCAACAATGAATGATATTTCCTGTTGTTTCACATCCTTATCAACATTTGGGGTTGTCAGTGTTTTGAATTTTAGCCATTCTAACAGGTGTGTAGTGGTATTTCATTGTTTTAATTTGCAATTCCCTAATAACATCCGATGTTGAGGATATTGTCATATGCTTACTTGCCATCTGTGTATCTTTTTTGGTGAGGTGCCTGTTCAGATCTTTTGCCTATTTTTAAATTAGGTTGCTGGTTTTCCTATTGTTGAGTTTTAAGAATTCTTTGTATATTTTGGATACTAATCCTTTATCTGATATTTGTTTGGCAAATGTTTTCTACTAGTCTCTTTTCTTTTTATTCTCTTAATCGTCTTTCACAGATTCAAAGAGTTTAATTTTAATGATATCTCATTTATGAATCTTTTATTTCCTGAATCATGCTTTAGGTGCCTTTCATATCAATTGTTATTTACCCATATTAAGTGAAAACATATGTCCACATAAAATCCTGCCCATGGATGTTCATAAAAGCTTTATTCAAATTTGCCAAAACATGAAAATACCCAAAATGTCCTTCATTTGGTGAATAAACAGACTGAGTGCTGTTGACCCTTCAGCAACATAGGTTTGAACTGCATGGGTCCACTTATATGTGGATTTTTTTCAATAAATACACTAGAGTGCCAAAACTATATTTTCTCTTTCTTATGATTTTCTTTTTTTTTAAGATTTTATTCATTGATTTGAGAGAGAGAGAGAGATAGTAAGAGAGAGCACAAGTGGGGAGGAGAGTCTCCCCCTCCTGAGCAGGGAGCTCCATGTGGGGCTCCATCCCAGGACCCCCAAGAGCACAACAGTAGCCAAAGGCAGCTGCTTAACCAACTGAGCCACCCAGGTGCCCCTCTTATGATTTTCTTAATAACATTTTCTTTTCTCTAGCTTTTAAGAATTTTAAAAATACAGTATATAATACATGTAACACACAAAATTTGTGTTGTTTACATTATTTGTGAGGATTCTGGTCAACAGTAGGCTATTAGTAGTTAAGTTTTGGGGGAGTCAAAAATATATATGGATTTTTGACTGTGCAGGGAAGGGAGCTAGCTCTCTAACTCCCATGTTGTTCAAGGGTCAACTGTACATTGATACAATGGGATATTATTCTGCAACAAAATGAAATGAACTATCAAGTCACAAAAAGATATGAAGGAATATCAAATTGGCTAAGTGAAAGAAGCCAACCTGAAAAGGGCTATATTCTGTATGATTCGAACCACATAACACTTTGGAAAAGAGAGAAAAAAAGATGTGGTTGCCAGAATTTCTGGGAGTGAGACAGGGAAGGATGAGTTGGTGGAGCACGGGGAATTTTTAGAGCAATGAAATTACTCTGTTTGATACTGTAATGATGGATACATGGTCTTATACATTTATCATAGCCCATAGAATGTACAACACCAAGAGTGACCTTTAGTATGAACTATGTGCTTTATTTAGTTAATGAAAAGAAAAAAAAGAAAGAATAAAGAGAATAAGAAGGGAAAAAAGGCAAGTAGGGACAAAGCCAAGAAAGCAATGGCTAGAGGCATCCCTGCTGACCACATATATTTCTTGGCATTAGCTTAGTGACTCTCACTATATTTGCTCAATTAACTATTGTCATGTAATATCTTTTTTCATATTTTCTCTTTCCTGTTCATAAATCTTTATACCAAGTCTTCAGCAAATTAATCTTAACCCACCTCTGAGTCAATCCTTGTGTCAACAAATCAGATGATGAGGCAGATTATTCTTTGTTCCAAGGACTTAATGATCTCCCACTTAATTAACTTATATTTTTCATAAATAATGATTTATCTATTAGCTCTCCCTTAAAAATAGTAATATACAGACAGACTCAAGAGGCATATATATATACACACACAACATAAACACACATACATACACACAAATGCATACACCTGACAAGAACAAGTCTTCTGCTTTTTACTATAAAACCCTGACTAAACAGGACAGCAAAGTCTCTAGAGAATTTTACCCAAGCAACAAAGAAAAGCATGAAAATCCTAAAATCTCAAAATATAGAAATTAGAAAGAAACAGATGGCAAGTCAATAATTATGACATGATTATCACAAACATGCTGAAAAATAAACTGAAAATCTGAGTAAGGAAAGACTGCATTTGGGGAATTTTCAAGTAAGCAACTAGCCCTTGAACTTAATTCTCAGTTTCATGGGCCTCCAAATAATTGAATAAACAATAAGTGGTTAGGGGAGAATTAAGGGAGAGGAATGATTTCACACAACCTAACCAGAGAATGGAGGAGGGGGAAGAGGGAGTTAAGGATGAAGGTGAAAGGATTAATATTCAGTCTTATTTTTATTGCAAACATCGACAGGAAGATAATGAATTCTGGAGCTGGCTCCTGAGATGCAGGTTACCTCCATCCAGGCGAAGGAGGCATGAATAATTAATAATCCACTTCAAAGTTCACAACCCCCATCTCCTCCCCAAGGTAGTCATCAAGAGAGGCAACAGCCAGCTAATGGGAGGATTGCTTAGTACATCTCATGCAAATTGAAGCTCCTCTGCCTTGAGGTTTTCTGTCCTTTGCCAGCTCAAGAAGCAGCTGGTTCCCTGAACTCTAGGAGAGAACATTTAGCACCTTTCAAACACAAATCAGCCACCCCCATCTTAGCTTCTCCTTCCTTCCCCCCAAAATGGGGGGAAAAAAACTTCCCTAGAAAGTAGTCATCAAAACTTTAGGGATTGTTGAAAATGTAGAGATGCATAACAGAAGATGGAAGAACAATCCAGTGCAATCACGATGAACTCTTGGAAGCACCTCTATAGGATTCTCAGCATTGGTCAGTGATAAATAAGAGAATAAGGAAACTTGCACATACACATTCATACACACTCATATTCAGCCCCGCCCCCGCCAAAGGATAATGTAAACAAGTCAGTCTCTTGGAATACCGAAGTTTCTCTTCTACAAAATAAGGTGAATGGACTACATTCTCTGTGGCACAAATATCTATGATTTCATTTGCCAAAAATTTTGCTGAACTTTACTATAGTGCCTGTGATAGTGTTCTTCATTTTACCTTAATACTAAAGCACCTATTTTTAGGTGCTTTAGTATTAAGCACCTAAAGATAACTATTTATTTTTATTAAGCACCTAAAAAAAACAACTATTTTTATTTCTGACACTTCTCCTTAAAGTCTTCCTTTTCTTTTTGTGTTTCTAAACTGCCCTTCCATATTTACATAGGACTCACTTATGGTATATGTGAGAATATGTCTTCTATACCTATATTAGTTGGGCTTCCAAAAGTGAACAGTTGGAACCCTTAAAGAGAGTATCTTGAAAAGACCTGAATAAACAAACCATTTTAAATGTGAGGGCATTTGTCAGGAAATCTTAAAGGGTGGTGCAGTACTCTGGGCAAGTACCTGCAGGGGAGCTGTTAGCATCTCTAGCACTGAAGGGGCTATGGGCAGGGGAAAAAGACCTGCTGTCAGGACCTGTGCCCTTTGGTGGAGGGAGGCAACCAACCCATGGCAACTCTGCAGAAAGGAAGGCAGGGAACTAAATTCCCCACCTCATTTTCCTCCTTCCTACCCACCTGCTAGTGCTTTCCATCATCCAAACCACATTAGAAGTCAGAGGTCAAGAGAGCACTTTGATAAAATCTATAAAGATTAGCTCCTTGGCACACAGAGCAGGGTGAGAAAGCATAAAGAGTGATTCTAGAAGGAAAAAAAAGGAAAAATTTCTAGCACAATTCCCCTTATTTCTTCCGTAGAAATAAGTGGCAGCCTAACATGAGGTTTCTTCAAATTCCCACTAGCTTAGCAATTCTCCTGCTCAACTCTGAATTCACTGTCCTGTTGGAAATTTAGAGTTAATGTTCATTTTGTCTTATGAATGTTATTTATCTCGTTTCATATCACCTCAGAATTGGGACTTGGCTGCTTTCCTTTAATTTCCACAAAGCAGCCCTTGCATGAGTCCTGCGGGCACAGAGCAGACTTTATTAATGGTTGGAGAAGTAGGGAGGTGTAGATCACAACAATGCAACATGTTCATGTCCATGTTCTCCAAAGACTCTCACTCCTTCCCACCCCTTTAGGCTCCAGTTTCTTTCTTGTCATGGTTTTGGACCCTTCTCCCATCGATGATGAAATCCTAAATAAAGATCCATCTTAAAAATTCATTGAAAGAACCTTAGAAATCATATAGTCCTCAAGCCCCCACTTCTCACTGAATCCTATGCGTCTCACTTGCTCTGTTTCTTTCCCCTTATCACATTGTCCTATAATTTCTTTAATTACCATCTCACTGATCTTCTAAACTTCAGAGGCTTTTTTGAGGACTGAGTCATTATCACATCTGGATCTCCAGGGTCTGCCATCATATTTTAATGAAGTAGGCCCTCGGTTAATGCCTTTTGAATAAATGTGTGACCTTCCAGGATATGACATCCCCCTGTGCACATGTGCATTCTGGTGCTCACACACACATACACACACACACACACACACACACACACACACACACACACCTTTCATCACATATAAGTTTATAACTAGGATCTGAGAAGAGAAATAACATGCCTCAGAAACCCAAAACAAGAATGCAAGTATGTACTTCCTCGGATTAATATTCCCCATAATACTCTGCTATTCCAGCTGTTTACATGTGATTGTATTCAATGAATTTTCTTATCCTAGCTCTGCTATAAAACATCTCTATGGTTTTTTCTCAACAAATTATATTTAAGAGGAACGAGTTATAGAAAGAAATTTTCTGCTGATGGAAAAATGTCCTGCACCAACATCCTAGCATTTTCAACATGTGTAAGTTCATTATAATATCAATTAACTGAAAATTCTAAGTAGGATCCGTCCTTGGAATCACTACTAAACAAGAAGAGGAAAGAAATTAACATGTGGTGATGGCTATTTTGGCCTCAAAGGACAGTTCATCTCTAACATTCAGCCTAACACTCTGTACCCAAAGCCTTTCTCTGGTTAAGCAGAAAGAAACAAAAACAAAACAAAAAACCCAGTGCTTGCTGATGGTATATTTTGTTTTCCTAATGAAAATCTATGAAGGAAATTTTTTAAATATTTCAAAACATCTCATTGCAAATCTGTTAACTTTTTCTAGGAGATACTCTGTTGTTCTTTCATCAGAGAATGCTGCTTAAGATTTCATTATCGCTGATCATCTTTCCATGGCTCATTAATTAGCTTCACATCCAAAATGAACTGAATATTTTTGCTCAGCTATTCACACTGTTTAAAACCTGACAAAGTGAAAACACAGTAACACCTTCTAGAAGTCTCTGTGCCTCCACATTGACTGCATTCCCGGGTACTCCCTAGGAGCTACCAATTGTGGAAAGAGAAACTTGTCCTCTATGTAACATCCTGAAAGCCGTTCATCCCCCTGCTACATTGTGCAAATGCTTCCTCTACCTCTACCCATAACTTTCCATTAGCTACTCTTTTTTATGACTTTTATGGACAAAATAAAAATAATATTTTTATGATAAAGTCACTCCAGAAATGCATTTTTCAATTAGCCAACTGATTTATTTGTATAAGTGCTCCACTGGTTTATGTTTGACAGTGTAAAAACAGCTTTTAACTACTTTTATTTGGTCACAGCTGTTAACTTGTTTCTTCCTTTGATCTCATCTTATATGTAAAGAAATGACTCAAATATAGTAGGCTTATTCCCAAATTTACTAATCAAAATCTTCTAGACAGGAGGCAGGCAATTGGCATGTTTTAAGGAACTTCCGATAACTGTGACAATTAGGTAGGTTTCAGAACACTCCACCAAGCCCAAGAATGGATCCGTGTAGACCCTGGAATTAATTGCAAAATACTTATATGCATGCATTAATGTATTTTTTTCTGGAAAGATGATGTCTTTCCCTTTTTAAGTACCCAAAGTCATCTTTAAGAATGGGACAGACACACAATAAAAATAACTCATATACTGAAAGATTGAGGATATTTTGGGATTTCAAGTCTCTTGACATGAGGTCAAAACAGAATCATCTTTTCTAAATTCTATTTTCTGTTTACTAAGAAGAATTATAGTTCCAGAGCTCAGGGTCTAAAGATGTGTCATGATTTCTACTCCATGACAAAAAAGTACTTCTAGATTTTCCTGTTAGCTTATATGCCTTCCTTTATTGACACACACAACAAAATTCTCTAATATCATTTATTCCTTCTACATCAGTATGTGCTCTGGATCATATAATCCTTTCCATAGCCACCTTTCTCTCATCACTTACCCTAGATTCGTGTGCACAGTTAAACAGGCTGGCCATGTCCAAGCACACTGGGCAATAAGATACATGGCTCTGTGCATCAACCCTGTGCTGCATCTACCCAGAGGAGGTGTCTTTTCTCTAATTCACATAAAAGTGGTGTATGGGCTAACAGTAGCTTTGCCTTTTCCCACTCTTTTTTCTTCCTGTGAGAAAGAATAGCCTATCAGATCCAAAAATAGGAAGTCATACATAACTCGTCCCCTTTCATCCCATAATCTTGATCCTTCTTGGGTCTTCTAAAGAGTAGAAATATTGTAAGTCTATTTCTGTTTGTACGCATTAACCAAAATAAAGGCAAGTCAGAGTTGAGATAATAACAATAAAATCTTCCTACTTAATAACAGCAGATTCTATGGTATGTTATGACTTTTGATAAGTATTTTGATAAATTTTATTTGATTCCACTTCCTCACTTGCAAAATTAGAGTAGACATTTCACTCATTGGGCAGTTGGAAGTTGGGAAATCTCAAGAGGTAATATACAGGGAATATTTTGTAAAATCATACAATGATGCAAATATAAAATAGCATTAATATTATCAATACAATTATCATTGAAATTTACTGTTGGCAAAGAGAATAGTGCTTAGGACTATGAGAATAAGCCATGTCTCTGACTTCAAAGAGCTTACAACTCAGTGAAGGACCTAAGACAGTCTATACAAATAATTTAACATATATTAGAGTGGAATATTAAGTTCAAATGGGTGAAATGAACAATAGAAGCAAAAATATAATCATTCAATCGTTGTAGTCCAAGAAAACTCATGAAAGGTAGAAGGTAAACTATGCTTCAAAAGATGGTTATGAGTTGGGTAGAAGGTATGGTGGGAAAGCCTGAGAAATGCTACTTTTAATTAACACTCTTTCTTCTTCTAAGGAGTGTTCCAAATTTTAACAAACTTCTAATCCTCCCAGGCAAAGTCATTAGAAGCATAGCAGAATGAAACAATCAATAATAGGCAGATCAGGATTAATAAGAGAAAGACAATTGGGGCAAATGAAAGGTCACATTAGCTTAGAATTTCATTTATTGTGTAAGAGTGCCTGTTCTCTTGTCATTTCCACCTTGCTCATGGTAAAGGATTCATTTAAATATTTGGCCTAAAAATAATCAAGTTTGTAAAAGAGATATTTTCTAAGTCCATATATCCTTTTGGGCATGGAATACAGAGATTTGTCTCCAAATTTTACGTCCTCTTTTAGGGATCTCAGAGCTTTGAGAGGCTGTCTTCAGGGAAATTCTCTGTGGAGAACAGATTCCTTTTCTTGTGTAGTTTTCAATTTATGCCTCAGATCTGAGCATGTTTATGAGGTCCAACTCAAATGCTGGCTTGTTAAACTCAGGCCTTCTACCATCAGAGCCTAATTCGTGCGATTTGGGCCAAAAATAAAATAGCTTTCCATTCATGTAGGCACAGAGATCACAAAGAATTTTAAAAACTCCTATTAGCCTCCCAAAATTAATATAACACAAGTCACACTGCAACATTTCTACTTGCCCATATTTTTAGGGGCGTATGATATAGTTCAGGGCAGGTGAATTTTTGTCTAAGCCAATGATAACCCTTCAAAGGAAAGCAGGCAGGGAGCACAAGAACATGGTTAGTCACTGTAGCCCTCTTGTTCTTTCTGATGATTGCCCTGTAATTGGTCATGTCTCAAGGGAACTTCTGAAAGAATAAACATCAAAAATATTTGTTGAATAAAAGAATGAATGAATGAATTGATAAGGTATAAAATTATATAGAGCATTTCAATGTAAAGACATATGGTTACCAACTCAGACTTTTCATTAGCATCAGCAACAATAGCAGGGGACTCATCTACTGAGTGCTTCCTATATGCCAGGTGCTTACATTTTTGCTCTCAGTAATAAATATTCATCACAGCAATCCCTTGAAGTAAGTTCTATTATTATGCCTATTTTATAGATGAAGAAACTGAGGCTTAGTAACATGTCAAAAGTCATGCAGCATCAAAATAGACTAGAATTGAAAACAAAAATCTGTCAAATTCCAGAGCTGAGCTCTTAACCTCTGTAGAGTTTCTATTCCTAGCACCCCTTCAGGCTTCACAGTTAGATTTTTGGAGGTGGAGAAAAGGTGACAGAGGAGAAGAACTTGAACTATTTGGGTGATGGGATGCAGATCATAAAAAATCTGTGTAGGAACCTGCATCGTAAACTTAGATAAATGTATAAGACAATTAGATTATATTGTATGGAAGCAAACTATAATTTTTGTGTACATTTTCTGTGCCACATGATACTCTTAGTTTCAGCCCAATTTTGAATTATATTTTTTCCAGTTTCCTCAGTTATGGTTGCCATCAGTCTAATACTTTCATTCACTACTTACTTCCTTGATCTGATACTCACTTTATTTATCCACAAAAAAAATTGAACCAGGTATTTTTCTAGTGGAAGGAAATCCTTATCCAAAATGCAACTAAATTAACTTGGAATATTATCTAACCAGCTGAGCATCTGTTTCCTCAGCTATAAAACAAAATAGAGTTAACAAATTAAAAAGGGAGAGGGTATAATAAAAATATCTGTCCAACTGTCTTTACTCTGTTTTGAAGTGATTACATAAAAGTTATAGAAAGACAATATGAAACTGTTAGCTGTTGTGTTAAGGAGATACAGACACTCTCAGGCAAAGAAAGACTCCTATTAACTATTTTACAAAATTCTAGGGGACTGGGTGATAAAACACTCCTGTTTTTCCTAGAATCATTTTCCGCCAGTGCCTGTAGCCAAGCAACACCAAACAGTGACTTAGCTCACTACCAGATGACTTGAAATAAGCATATGGAATAGTGCCTGCAGTTGGCCATGATGCTAAAATGCATTTTCTTCCTTGTCTAACTCTTAAACTTTTTAGGTGCTATTTTACTGTAAGTTACAGGGTATAACAGTATTTCTATTACAGCTGGATTCACTGCCTCTACTAAACATGTCTAGACAGAGCAGTAAGAGAATAAGATAGGTACAGGGAAAAAAGACTATTTAAAGCTGGAGATTTTGGAAAATGGAAAAAATGGTTAAGTAATTTTGCACAAAAGGATTTTTCTCTTTTCATAAACCATTTTCAATTTATTGTCATAAATTACTGTTTACCTCTTCCTCATCAATAAAATGCAGTTGTTATTTCCATTATTGTTAACAAATACCTAATTATAAAGCAGGTTATTTACCGCACATAATTTTATTCTTCAGCTCATTTTAGAGATGAGGAATTTTGTGCCAAACCAGTGTTTAAAACCAGATCCGTCTGATTTTGAAATCTGAGTTCATTTTATTTCTGCTATACTATGTCCTAAGCACATCATTGTACATAACAGTTTGTGAGAATACTTAATTGTGAAATTATTACTATTTGGTTAATTATATAATTTTAAGTTTGCTACCTTCTTGAGGATGGATATTTTTTATTCTTCAGGATTCAATTTTGATGGAGTATGTTTTAGAAATTACAATATAAAATCTGATTTACAAACCTTTGAGTTAAGTGAAATGTATCTATCATTGAATTTTTTCTATGATATATCAACATGCAAAATGAAGGCTTTGTCTCTTAAAGATGTGTTACCTAGTGAGAATTTCATAAGTCTTGGGAAAATGAAATCTTGCCCCTGCCTGAAAGTATCTCTGTAGTTAGATCAGAGTGAAATAGAAAAAAAAAAAAATAGATTTCTTTCATGAACAATATATATTTCATCAAAAGAACAAAGAAACAGAGCTCTAAATGCTAGGTTTTCTGCTTCCCTGAGATGTTTAAGATTGTCAGAGGATGACAGATTCTGATGTTCTCATTCTGAATTTTAACCTGCTGACATATTCTTACACCATACCACACTCCAGACATTCGAGGAATATGGGCAAGAGAAATGACATTTATTGGTTGCCCTCTATATGGAACAGAGTGAAAACTTTACGTGTCTTACTTTGTATGATCCTCACAAGATCAGTTATCAGTTTATGGAAAAACATAATGGCACATCTCTCCACCACAACCTAAAAAGAAGGAAAATAAGATGTCCATTTTATTATTATATCAACACATAATGAGATACGCAATGACACTTTATTTTTTTAATTTTTATTTAAATTCAATTAGCATTGAATGTACAGGTACATATAGTACATCATTAGTTTCAGATATAGTGTTCAATAATTTATCAGTTGCGTATAACACCCAGGGCTCATCACATTACGTTGCAATGACACTTTAAAGAAACTATAGAGGTTCTGTGGCAGCAAGACTTGATTCTGGCAAGAATGAAAGCAATCTGCATATCCCCAAAAAAGACAGAGGGATGGTCACTCATGTGAGAAGAATCACAGGGATTAATTTGGCAGTGATAATCCAGATATAGACCAGAAGAGAGGCATCTTTACGAAACACGCACAGCTATCCTGATCCCATTGGCAAAGCCTTCCCTACAAGGAGGGTAGATCATAAGATTCTAGCCAAAGGAATCCAAATGCTCCAGTCTCAAAGGAATGTCTCAGGATGTCTTACCCCTTGCCATTCGGCAAGTAATTAATCTAACTGCCTTTGTTCAGAGTCAGTGTTCTACAAGCAATCTTCAGTTATGACTTGTCTTTCCAGATTTGTCTGCTGGAGGGTGGAAAATAGGCTGCTTGTGGAACTGCTGAAGATTCCCATCTATGTGACAGAATTTTATCTTTTAATTACAAATCAATGGCATTCTGGCATTCTGATTATGGACCGGTTTACTAAGCTTGCCTGCCTATAGGGAGAAAATGGGCTGGACAAAAAGACATGCCTTCCAGTCAGTGGGAGAGTTAGATTGCACATGGGGAATTGATAAGTCATCATTGTGATTTTATGCATCCATCTCATATTTTGGTTCATGTGAGTGCATCCCTAAAAGGGATATGATAGCTAAGAATTTCATTCTGAGACTGCAACCTGCCAGCTAAGCCCTGGACCTTGGTATATTCACTGAGAGTTTCCTATAACTGCTGTAACAGATTACCACAAACTTGGTGGCTTAAAACAATAATTTAATCTCCTACAGTTCTGCAGGTCAGAAGTCTGGAATCCGTTTCATGATCTGTGCCAAACCCAAGGTGTCATCTGAGTCATGCTCCCTCGGAGGCTCCAGGGAGGAATCTGTTTCTTCACCTTTTCCAGCTTCCAGAGCTCCATTCTTTGCATGTTTTGATTCCTGGCCCCTTTCTCCATCTTCAAAGCCAGCAGTGCAGCTTCCTGATTCAGTGGTCACATCACCTTATTCTTCTGTGTTAAATTTCCCTCTGCCTCCCTTTTATAAGGACACTTGTGACCGTATTTATGTCCCACCCAAATAGTCTCATCTCAAGCTATTTAATTCAATCACATCTCTTTTTACATATAAAAATATGTAAATATTTACAACTTCCACGTAGTCCCCAAAGCTGGACATCTTTGGGGGCCATTATTCAGCCTAACACACCATCTTTTGAGGACTTTTCAAGGAGTGAGTTTCATACACCTTTCTTTATTTGTTGGGTGGATACTTAAAACATTTTCCTTGAAATTCTACAACCATCATGTACCAATCAGGGTTCCATCAACAAATAGGATTCACCCCAGATGGTTCAAATGAATATGTGGAGGACAGGATTAAGGGAATAAGCAAGGCATGTGAGGCACTCAGAGATTAGCAACAGTGGGAAGCCTTTACTTGACTTCCTCAGGTTTTGGGGCACAAAGGGAAAACACTACTGGAGCCAGGTGGCAATAGGAAACACAAGAAGAATCCAACTAGCAAGAGCTGTAGTCGCGACCAGGACAAAGCCACTTCCAGGTGCCTGGTGCCAAAGTAGAGAGGGAGTGAGGAAGAAATACCTGAACTTCCCTCCCCTGCCATTGGTATCTCCCATTGGCCAATCCCAACCTGACACCAGTCAGCAGGGGAGCTCAGGGGAGGCAGTCACCGTCATCAGTCTCTGAAGCAAAGGGAAGGACAGAGAAAGGTGGAAAACTGATACAGACTTGGCAAGTTGTATCAGAGGAAGGGGAGTTAACATACATTTTAATCCTATATTACCTGTAAAAAATGGAGTTTCAGAAAAATGGGGAATTTAACCAAAGTAACATAATATGTGGTTGACTTAAAATTTGAGCCTACATCTGTCTGAGACTTGAAAATTATTTTTCTTTCACATTTCTCAAAATTCTCTCACAGCTTGCTACTTTATAGCATTTGGAGTTTAAGTTTGCCTCATTTTGTATATCCGCCTCTGGATTGCTTAACAACAGTCAAGCAATATGGAGTCATTTCTGACTTTCATAACCATTCAATATGCAAAATCATATTATCTTCTCATTTATAATCTCAAATTGGTTTGAGTGTCCCTCCCACTGTGTCTTCCCTCCCAGCATTACTTCTCTAGCTTGAAGAAAAAAATGTCCTTGATTGTGTTCAATTATTCATCCTCACAGCAAACTCTGAATCAAGAATAATTAAATTCTATATTTCCCACCCCCAATTCCATGCTCAAAATAGTTTAAGTTTCTTCGGTAATGAATCTAGTTTCAAGAATGTTTTTGCACGCTCACCATTGTGAGAATATTGATTTATACACAGAGGTTACAAATAGATCCATTATACATTCAGTCCCTGCCTGATTTCCAGAGTCTACATTTCTCTGGAAAAAAATATTTTAACTGGGAGGTTCTTCCAAGCAGAGTTGATGCACTTAGCATCTCCTTCAGAACACCACTTTCTTCTTGTCTAAATTGAGCCCACTTCGTATCCACTCACTGGAGCACCCGCCCCTATCTCTACGGGCATCCTTGGCTCAGGACTGCTGCCTTATACATCCCTACTCATCGCCATTCCAGAAGGTCTTCACTGAGTGACACTGCATCTGCCACTTCAGAAATTAGATACTGGCTCCAAATCCCATGCACCATTAACGAAACACCTTTCCCCTTGCCCTTCTCCTGACACTGCCTTGCAGCCAGAAACTCCCAGAAGGGATGCAGAGAGGAGCAATAAATAGCATCTCTAAACAGAAGATGCCATTGGCAAGGAGGTAGCTCTCAGCCATCACAGTGAACTGCAGGCCTCTGATTAAGACACCTCTGAGAGCCTGATTGATCTGCCTGTCCGCGCTGCATGCAAACCAGCTACCTACCCTCCCTCTTTGCTGCTTCGTTCCCTCACAGGACGGAGAGCACTTGAAAAGGAAAGTGGTGCTCCAGTCTGTGAGAGCTTAAAAGGAATTGCTGACAGCTGATTGTTCTCCTTGAATTCAGATTCTGTAATCAATTAGGAGAGATTTCATAAAAATGGCCAATGGAAATGAAAAATCCCCATTGGGCCACACTACCCAAGTTCCTTGTAGCCTGCCTCATTAAAGAGAGTAAGCTTCCAAAGATCTGTTTGTGAAACTTGACGCAGTCCAGCTTTGGACCACACTGGTGTTTCTCAAACACCAGGGACCTATAGGTTACAGGCAAATGGGCCTCACAGCACTTTACATACAACCAAATCCTGGAAAAATGAAGTTGGATTGTAGATCGGGTAAATTTACTTAGAACCTCCCCAAGACGGGAAACATTCAAGATAATTTCATTTTCTGAGGGTCCAAGTATATATTAAATATGTACATAGATATGTAATACCTAACACATGCACAACATGTACACACATAAATGGCAAAACAAGGTTTACAAAGTTGTAAAAACTTAAAATATGTAAATAGGCTATATATTTTTACTTTATATATTGCATATCTGTTTAGGTAGAGTACCTATGTATACTGCATATTTATACCCTACTTATGTGGTATATATTATGCAGATTTGTATCATATAAGTACAATATTTTGCTACTGAATGTCAGTCATGGGATCAGCCACTGTGAGAGGGACAGGTCATAACTGGCATTCACATCCTAATATGTCCAAACATTTTATATATCATTAAACTCCCCTAAAACTCTGCAGTGTGAATATCACTGGCCCCATTTTGCAGAAGAAATTAACACTTACAGAAGTCAAGTAATCTGTCCTAGTTTGTGCCACTAGTAAATAGCAGAGCTGGGATTAGAACGATATGATTTGTTCATTGACAGGGAGACAAGAATAGCCACAGTCCCTGCCATCTGTAACTTATAATTACACTGTGGAAATAAGTCATCTGTAGGTAAAAGGTCAGGTGATCATACAAAAGCACGTAGGAAATGTCCTGGGTGATAAAAATGACAAATTCCAAAAAGAACAGTGTAAACAGTAAGTACTTGGAGTTCAGCAGAAAGAGCGCTTCCTTTCTTTCAACTGTTTGCAACCATGCTATCTGAAATCCTCTTTCCCACTTGCTCTCCTTCCTAGGGGTTTATACCCACCACAAACCTCTGGGCAATTGTTCTTCCCCATCATCTTGTCATTTACTCAAGTTTATTATATACTTGGCCTCTGACGGTTCCTAAGAACTCAATACTTCCAACCTGCCACAGACCATATTTTCTTTCATTTCACTGAACTGTTTCCAATAGTCATATCTTTCTGGAACTGTGCCTCTTCACCAAGTAAAGGAGCACAACAGTTCAAGTAAAGCAAGAAGTTGCCTGCCATAAGCCCCCAAGTTCTACTTCTCCCTCTGTACATCATGGGTGGGGGGGGGGGTATTTATTTATTTATTTTTAATTAATTAATTTTATTTTATTATGTTATTTTAGTCACCATACAGTACATCATTAGTTTTTGATGTAGTGATCCATGATTCATTGTTTGCGTATAACACCCTGGGGTATTTAATCACAGAAGCACTTCTCAGGGAGAGCAGAGCCGAGAGTGCACAAGCTACTTGCTGATCAGTGATAGATAAAAGGTATGGTGGGAGGAAAGAGCTTCAATAAGAGGAGGAGACACTAAAACTTGACAAGAGTCTGAAGAGAGTTAGGAAACCCTTCAGTCATTTCAATCATGGCTAGTTTTTAAAGTAGTATTTCAGTTAGCTGCTTGCTCCATCTGAGAAGAATGACTAGCTCCTACACAGGTTAGCTCTGGAACAGAGAGAAAAAGAAAAGAAAGAAAAGAAAGAAAAGAAAGAAAAGAAAGAAAAGAAAGAAAGAAAGAAAGAAAGAAAGAAAGAAAGAAAGAAAGAAAGAAAGAAAGAAAGAAAGAAAGAAAGAAAGAAAGAAAGAAAGAAAGAAAGAAAGAAAGAAAAAGAAAGAAAGGCAAGATAAGATATTGTTATAATTAGAAAAATTGATCTTACGTTCAGACTTAAAAATTTATTTCTACTGTTTTCTTTCAAAAGAGGGTTTTAGCATTTTGTATTATATATATGTAAAACCACAATGTAAGGATGTGTAGATATTATGACTGAACATTAAATCCAGCTCTGAGTTTCCTAGTGGCCAAAGAAAAGGGGAAAAAAGGAGTACAGAGGTTTACACTGTCATTATTTGATAATAAAGGAACCAATATCTTCATGAATGACTAACTTTTTGCTGCTTCTATCTTATAAGGCACTACGTAAGAGAATCTGTCTATTCTCTAATTTAATCATAATGATAGCCAGCACTAACTGGTACTTTTTCTGTGTCAGACACTATTTTAAGGGCTTACATATATTAACCAATTTAACCAATTTAATATTCACAATAATTTTGGATATACATACTATTGTTATCCTGATTTTACAGATCAAATCAAAGTACAGATCAAATCAAAGTACAGCTGGTTAAGTGATTTGTCCAAGGCCACATAACTAGTAAGTAGTATTACTGTAACTCAAACCTAAGCCTGGTTCCAGGATTCAGACTTTACTATGAGAATACTAGACCTCAATTTAATCCTCTCTGGTGGAGTATTAGAAGACAGAGGATGAAGTTATCAAACGAGGGTCACTAAGACAAGGATTGCCAGACTTGGGGTTCAGATCTAGTACAAACCAGTTCCAAAGCTCACATCTGTTCCACTTCATTCCACTGTGGTCCCTAGAAGGATGGAATCCCACGGGTCTTTATGCATAGGGTATTCAATAATTTAGAGCATATGCTCTACAGGTGTTCTTATATTGACTCTTGATAAGCATTAAAGGTATTGCATTAAAACTTCACTCATTAAAGACATTTCTATAGAAAGTTAAATCAAGTAGGTCCAGGAATGTTACTTTCTGGTGATCTAATTTGATTCCAAGAATGTACTTAGTGTGAAGAAGGAGTTGAAAAGAAAATCCCTTATCAGCTTTTGAGGCAACATTTTTTCTCTTAGTGTTTCGGTAAAAGCTGGCTATTAGCTAGGGAAAGGAGATTCACATGCTGTGGCTATCTGAGGAGACAGAAACAACATTCACATTCTATCATGAGAGTTGAAGATTTTGATCTGAAATTGACCTAGAAGGAAATCAGATTAATTAGAACAAATAGGTACTTTGGGCAAAGATATTTGCTACTCACAAAAAATCCAGGTACTACCCGCATGTTTCCACATTGCTCTCGGTTAAGTAAGGCCATGTGATAAGTTCTGGCCAATGGACCATGAGTGGGAGGGATGCGTATCACTTCTAGACCAGAGCATAGAAGAGCCAATGTGTGTTTTCTTCTTTTGCTCTGGTGGCTCATGTTCAGATGATGAAAATACAAACTGTCAGAGCATCCCATTAGCCTGAGTCTTTGAGCAGTTATGTGGAAAACAGCCCCCTTCCAAACTGTGTCGGACATGTAGAATGAGATAGAAATTAACCTTAGTTTTGTTAGGTCATTAATATTTCAAGGTTAATTTATTTTTGCAGCAAAGCCTACTCTATCCTGACTAATATAATACCTCAATACTCCATGGAGAGGAACTGCATCTAAAAGATACAAATTATCCTGGGATTTCCTAAAGATATAATATTTTATTATAAAGACATTTAATTTTCTATCAATATTGCTTCATTTCTACATATGATATTACATTCATAAAATGGAGCAGTGTTTTCCAAAGGAATAAACATACCAAATTCAAACCCTAGGCTTTTATTTGCTACACTTTGCTTTTTGTCCTCTAGTCATGATTTATTCTATGTACTGAGTACCCGCATCTATGATAAATCTTGCTTTAAAATCAAGTTCCTAGGATTTTCCCCCAAAAATCTAGTCATTTGTTGTTCTGCCGTTTCAAAAAGTATCAAAAATCTCAGTTCCAATGTATAGCTTGTCATAACATTAACCAACTCCAATGGGCATGCCTTTGGAGTAGGTATAGTTAAAATATTAAATAATAGCCTGGGTAATTATACCCTTGGGAACTGTCCCATATCTCAACCACCAGGTGGCAATTTCATCACATTATATGTCCCATTAGGTAAGCAATGGCCTGAATGGTGTGAAAAGACGGTTGTTTTTTTTTTTTTTTTCCTCTGCAAGTTTGTGCTTTAAGGAAAGGCTGAGAGACACCAGGAACAGAGCTCAGGACTATGGGTAAAGACAGATGGAAGCCGCCATTCTCTGGAAAGTGAGACATCATTGCTTTCTATGTGTCTGTGGTTGTACCAAGTGTACTGCAGAGGAATGATGTGAAGAGTAATTTTAGGGTGCCACAGACATTCTCTGTCACTCTGCTATTATAAGTCAGATTATTTCTTGGGAAACCATAGACCCTAGATTAACCCCTTTCCCTCAACTAAGACTTTGAGTTTGGGATTCAACATTTTCACCTTTTTCTACTCTTAATAAGTATCCACTCAGTGGCCCAGAATTTTAGTGCATCAGAATCATGTGGAGAGCTGGGTCCCACTCCCAGAGTTTCTATTCAGTATGTATGGAGTAGAGCCTAATAATTTACATTCCTAACAAGTCCCAGGTAATGTTGATGCTCTTTATTCAGTGAACACACTTTGAGAACCATTGCTTGACTATGTGCCAAGCTCTGGGATAAATCTTGGAGAAACAACAGTGAAGGCAATATAGTTGCTGCCTGACAGAACCCCTCACTAACTGTAAAAAACAACTGACAATACTTCAACCTTTTGAGCTTCACCTTTCTTGTCTGTAAGTGAGGATAATATCACCTGTCTCACAGGTTTTCTATAAGATTGGATAAAATATAATATATGCAAAGATTTTTCCCAGTACTTAAAAAATAGAAAGCACTCAGTATATGAGAGCTCACAATTCCTATGCATCCTTAGAAGGAAGAGAGACAGATTAGCAGGCAACTTAATCCAGGGAGAGAAGGGCTAGTGTCTCATCCACCTCCAGCTTTTAGCTGAAATAATCACACATCAGGAAGCCCTTTTCAACAATCCCTCCTCCCCTTCCTACTGAAGGCAGATAAAAAAGGAATTAACATCTGTTTAATATTAGTAGTTGTATTATTCAGTATTCTTTCAGGTATGAGTGATAAAACCTCAATTTACACAAGCATAGGCAAAAGACAAAGAACATTGTTTCATGGAACTGAGAAGTCTAGAGGCAGAAATGATTTAGGTCTCTACTGAATCCAGATGTTCCCTTGATATCTCTCTTTCTACCCCTACCGCACCCCCATTTCCCTCTTTTTTCCCATTGCCAGATAATTTCACCCTGCTTTCCTCTGTGTGGTCTTGATGTTTATATAACCTCTCTATATAATATGAGTTTGATGACCATAGATGAATCCTGCTTAGATCAGGTGCTCATCTGTAATGGGTTGAGTGGTGGCCCCTTTTTGGGGATATGTCTACCCAGAATTTGTGAGTGTGCACTTATTTTGAAAAGGACCTTTGCAGAAGTAATTAAGTTAATGATCTCTAGATGAAATCATCTTGGATTAACTGGGTGGGTCCTAACTCCAATGACAAGTGTCCTTATGAGATACAGAAAGGAAGAAGACCGTTAGAAAAAGTTGGTGTGAAGATGGAGGCAGAAATTAGAGTGATGGGTCCACAAGCCAAGGAACACCAAAGATTGCTAGCAACCACCAGAAGCTAGGAAAAAAGCATAAAACAGATTCTCCTTCAGAGCCTCTAGAAGGAACTAACCCTGCTACAGTTTGATTTTGACCTTCAGAGCTGTGAGAGGAGACATTTCTATTATTTAAGAAATAATTGCTTGCTCAAACCTTCAAGCACAGGGCATAGAAAAAATTGTCATTGACAGCCTCATAAGAACCATACACAATGGGGTGGGGCATTTCTCCAAGACACCTGATGATGGTGATGGTGATGGTGATGATGATGATGATGCTAACTCTCAGTAAATACTTACTATATTTCAGACGCTGTTAAATGTACATGCATTATTGCATTTGATTTGTAGAACAACTTGGGAAGTAGGCATTTTCAGCCCCATTTTATAGATGAGTAAACCAAGAATCAGACGTTAAATAACATATACTAAACTAATGATCGAACTAAAATTTGAAATCTGTTTTTTCTGATTTGAAAACTGTTTTGACAACCGTGCTAAAGGTCTCCTGCCATTCTCATCCTTCAATTTAATCAAAAGACAAGTAAGCATTTCTAGGATTTGAACCTAGGTGTGTCTGACCTCATTGTCTTCACTCTTTGGTAGGACAACTTGGCAGCCCCCGTGGGCTTCCATACTTGATAGGAAGCAGTGTTCAGAATACTAAATCCTCTTTTGAAACAATTACTAGAATTCAATTTAGTAATATCTCCTTTAGTGATATCGCGAGTTGTGCAGGAAGGATGTTAAGATCACAGCTTCCTCTCAAACATTTTTATATTGATGAGGTCCTGAGTAATTTGCCTGGGGCCTTGCACCCTTCTAGGAAAGAGTCTTCTATTCCAAAATGCATGCTCTTCTTACAACATCATTCCACTATGTGTGAAAGAAGGTAAAGGGCACTACTTTAATTCTTTAATAGAGGGAGTTGAGTATGGATAGGTTGATTGCTTAGCAAGGCAGCATGCCAGACAGGCAAGCAGCATAGCCTAATAATTTAAAGTAAGGCCATGGACTCAGACTGCCTGATTGCAGATGCTGACTTTACCTCTTAGCTTTATGATGTTAGGCAAATTATTTAACCTTCTGTGTTTGTTTGTCTATTTGCAAAATGGGGAAAATAATCATAATAATAGGAAAGCTGTTATGAGAATTAAAACATTAACATATCTGAAGCATTTAGAACTGTGCCTGGCACATAGTAAGTGCTATACATGTTTATAAAATAAAATACAAATAAATAAACTTAAAGCATATTCATTTCAAAAATAGAGATGGTTTTTCCTATCACAATGAAAAACAGGAATGTTTACATAAAAATGGCTGGGGAATTAGGCCAAGGTGAAGTTTTAAGACTTAGGACAGATTGGGTTGAATAGGTTCATTTATCTTTTCTTTCTTGTGAAAGTTATCAAAGCATGTGGCCTGACCTCTTGGAACTTATGCAAGGTATTTTCCATCCCCCTATCATATACTTCTCCACTCTAACAGGGACCTTGTTGAGTTAACAGGCTCCCTTGCCCTCTGGCTTCTGGTTTGGTTGAACCATCTTCAGGAGATTATAAAGCAGGAGATGGTATGATCAGAGTTTTTTCTCCACTGGCTTGCATTTTCTCTTGGTTTGGCCCACACTTTGTAAATAGCTATTTATGAATCCTTCTGCATTTACGCAGTTTGAATGAGCCATCTATTTTCTTCCAGGACTCTAAGACAGCCCTACAGCAGAAATATACTCTCATTACTCATTCCTCATAATTAAGTCCTACAATGTTCAGATTGCTCCCATAGTAGAATTATTTAAATTCCAGGTCCACCAGCTTAAATGAAGCAACCCCAAAGTCAAAATGGATTTTCTTAGCTTCATCACTTAGCAAACAAATTGATGGAAAAGGCTATTCCCTTTGCACAACCAAGGTGGGGTATCCAAGTTTTGTATATTATGGCCAGAAACCTCAGAACATTTGAATTGGTCTTCACCAGTCATGCTCCCCTTGGTCCTACTCACTTCTAAAAAGTAACAATAATAGAATGAAAATCCAAATATCACTTCCCTACTTTGAAATATAAATTTTTTGAGCCTGGGAAAAAAAACATAATTCCAAAGGGCAAAGAAAGCATTTATGAGATGTAACACTACCCATTATTAAATTGTGGACCTATGTGAACCATATGATCAATCATATTAACTTTCTTCCCTTTGAAAAAAAGAGAGAACTCACGACATGAGTGTTATAAGTGTAGGGAAGGGTAGCACAACAGGAACATCAATATATCATGTTATGGAATAATCATGACCTCACTGAACTCTAGAATGATGAGGAGAAGGGAATTGAATATCATCTACTCCAGAATCCAATTCCCCTCCTCTATGTGCAGAACAGCAGTGTTTGCCAAGGTATTAATTCATTATTTTCAGAAAAGAGTTGCACAATCAAACAAGTCAGAGAAACACTAAATTAAGCAGAGCAAATTACATGTTCTTACTAAGAGAATTCTCAAAGTTTTTGCTATATTTGAAACATGCATTCTACATTTCCAAGAGGAAGCCATACTATATATGCACTCCCTCCTAACTTTATCTGTCTCATAAAGCACAGTTCTAGTCCAATTGCTCACTTTACAGATGAGAAAACTAAAGCACAGAGAGGTTAAGTTGGCCAGGATAACACTGAAATGGCAACAGAGTCTGAAATCTTCTGGCTTTGATCCTAGTGATATCTTTAGCTATTTTTATGCTTCTTTGGGATTTTATATTTACACATATACATATATATGTGTATGCATATATGTAATTATACATATATATGCATGCATATATACACATATATGTGTATTTGAAAAGCAGTAGAGAAATTACTCTGTCAAACTCCATTCTCCAACCTAAAGAAAAGAGAGTTTTAAGAATTTACCTAACATTAACAAAAGCACTCCATTCCGCAAACAAATACACATATGGAATAGGCACCCAGTCATCTTTATACTGCACACCAAGATTTGGAAAAGGCATGTTATTTCCCCAAGGTCACTTATTGGTAAATGGTAAAATAAGTATTTAGAAAGATAGGTCGAAGGCTGCTCTTTGCAGAGCTTCATACCAGAATGAATCCATGAATATATGGCTTATTTCCCAAGGCCGTGCCATGAAGGGACTCATGTTCATGGCACCTTTCAACTAACCAGAGTTGGAAATGCCAATGTCCAAGAGTCTCTGCCAGGAAAACAAACTTGAAATTTAAGAGAAATGAACAAATATAAAGAGAAAAATCTTAGGAGGGATCTTTAAAAACAACGTAAAAAGGGAATTGGGACAAAGAGAGAGCAAAGGTTATTGCTTGGCACAAGATAATGATGAAGATAGCTAACATTTATTGAATGCTTATTATTTTCCAGGCACTGTTATAAGTGCTTTATGATTGTTACCTCATTAAGTTTCACAACTATGACATGAGGTACACACTATTATTCTTCCCATTTTGCATACAAGAAGCTGAGGCTCCATGAGATTAATTAACTTGTTTAATTAATACTTAGAAAAGAATATATCATTTGATCTGTATTCTAAACCACATTTCCAGAGAAGTCAGCGTTTCGTGCTGCCAAGACAATTGGCAGTTCTAAAAGATATTTCTAAAAGACCTGCTGGGCTGGAAATAATTGAAGCTAGACCCTGCACCCTCATCCTTTTTCTTAGCTGCATTACATTTAGCTAGCTGGAGAACAATTATCTTAGTCCCTGTCTTTTCTGTGCTCTAAAATGTCACATTAAAGAGTAACCATCCATCAGTTAGCCATATGGTATTTAATTAGTAACTCAGTTTTATCCGTACGAAAGCCCTGAAAGTGTCCACTAACCTGGGGAAAAGTGTATGTTGAATTTGAAAGATGGTTTGGGATATCTGAACTAGTGATCCAGGGACTAACTAGGTGATGGTAGTTCATTCCCATCTTCCTCGTCCCATCTAAACTCAGGAGCCGTGTGATGACCTTCTGACTGCTAGAAAAGAAATGGAGAGTATCTAGTTTAACAAGTCTCTAGCCATAATAAAACTTGTGGTTGCTATTATAATGCGTATCTAAAATGAGAGTCAACTTAAATTAAAAAAAAAAAAGGCAGGGAGGGGTGCCTGGGTGACTCAGTCATTAAGCATCTGCCTTCAGCTTAGGTCATGATCTCAGAGTCCTGGGATCAAGCCTCGCAATGGACTCCCTGCAGAGTGGGAAGCCTGCTTCTCCCTCTCCCACTCCCCTGCTTGTATTCCTTCTCTTGCTGTGTCTCTCTCTGTCAAATACATACATACATACATACATACATACGTACACATACATACATAAAATGAGAGTCAACGTATAAGAAGGAACGTGGACTTGGAAGACACAAGAACATGGTATCAAATTTGGATATGACTGCAAGTACTGGTCAATTTCCAATTACCCCCCACCCCATTCTATTCTCCATTCTTCCCTGACCTGCTCTGTGCCCCAGGAGGCTGGCTCTGGCAGCTCCCTTGACTGCTGGTAGCCAGTTGGGTTCAACCAGTAGGAGGCCCCTGCAGGAGATAAGAAGGCAGGAAGTAAGGGTTGAGTATCTTTTCTCTTCTTTCACTCTACAGCTCTGGTGGTAGCTGTAAGCCTCTACTACTTTAGTTCCCACCAGTTCCCACTGGGTTTTGGAAATACTATTTCCTTCTTTGGTCCCTCCAGACCTGACGGGTTTTAATGGCTTCCTTTAAGTTGCTTGTCTCTGAATACCTCATCATCCCCTTTTTATTACCTTACCATACCCACACCTCTACATGGAGATTGTCATTAAATTATCTTCATTTGAACCATCTGGGAGGGACTATTTCCTGTCAGTATCCTAACTGGCACAGCTACTCATTTATCAGCCATATAATCTCAATCCTTTACCTTTCTTTAGTCTCCATTTGATCAACTGCAAAAAGGATGTAATATCTACTTTGTAGATAATATATATTATCTACAAGAAAAACCAGCATATCAGTGGGATGAATTTGATTAGGAAGGTAATGGAGATTTTTTTTTATAGCACAAATATCAACATAACACATGAGCAAGAGTAACCCTGCACTTCTGATTAATAATGACAGAAGAACTACAGTATCAGAGAACTACAGTATCAGGAAAATGAGGCACAGAGAAATAAGCTACTTGTCTGTGGTCACACACCTGTGTCAGTGACAGAGCTGAGATTTGACCAGGCTAATGGCATCCACTGTGGGGACGTATTGTCTGCTGTGAGAATTCTTGGACATGTATCTTCTGGTACAAACGCACAAGAATTTCTCTAGGTAAAATACCTAACCGTAGAATTGCTGGGTCATTGACATGCTCATATTCAACTTACTAGATATTATCAGACTGTCTTCCAAAGTGTTTGCACCAATTGACATTTGCAGTAAATGACAGCATTTTAGATTCTTTTGGTTACAAGGAGAAAAATATGTATGTTAAGTTCTTGGCTTACATTAGGGATTTGATATAGGGCAACAGAAGTTCTAAAAATACAAACTCTAACATGTTATTACATGACGTACACTGTATATTATATTTAAATTCTTACCAGCCTGCGATGTTCATAATTATGCAGATTCTTTATTTCATCCTTTATTTATTTTCCAGGACTTTGGTCATGGTTTAGTCATCTGCTTTAGATCAGTGGAGTTGAAAAAGGAATATGTGAGATGAAATTTAACTCAAAAAAATTTATTGAGTATGTACCCCCATGTCGCTCATTGTATTCAGCCCAAGGGACACAATGACAGAAATGAAGTGGGTCTCTATACTCAAGAGTACATAAAGCTAGTGAGAGTCAACTACAATTTTTGGTTTAGTTTTTTTCTCTTAATGCAAAATTTAAATTTACACAAAATGAGATGTATTTATATGAGGTATATATTTGCTGTTTTAATAAATGCACACATCTATATAACCCAAAGTTTTATCATGATATCAACCCCAAAAGTTTTCTCTTGTCCATTCCTCAGCAGTCCCTGTCCCTGCCCCACTGTTCTGATTTCTCTCATCATAGATTAATTTCACTTATAATTTGTATGTAAAATGTCATTATTCTCTAGTTGCTTCAAAATTTCCCCTTTATCCTTGGCTTTTAGCAGTTTGATTATGCTATGCTCTTGTTTTTGCTATTTTGTTATTACTCACAGGTCCCCAAGGTTCTGTTCACTTTTTTCAATCTTATTTTTTTCTGTCTTCAGATTAGTCTTCTATTGAGTTAACTTTAAGTTCACTGATGACTTTCCCTATCATCTCTATTCTGCCAATAAACCTATCTAGGGAATTTTAATTTTGGTATTTTAATTTTTGGTTCTAAAATTTTCATTTACTTCTATTTCTCTACTGAGATTTCCCATGTTTCCATTTATTATTAGCTTATTTTCCTTGACTTCACTGAGTATAACTATAATAACTTTTAAAATCTTTGCTCATTCCCACATCTGAGTCATCTCATGGTTGATCTCAGTTGAATTCCTTTTCTTTTAAGATTGGTTCTCCATGTATCAAGTAATTTTGTATTGTATCCAAGACATTGCAGATACTATGTTATAGAGACCCTAGACCCTGTCATGTTCCTCAAAAGAGTATTGACACCTTAGTTTTTATAGGCAATTAACTTGGTTGCACACAATATGCAAACTCGTTTTTGGGTATCAGCTCAATTTTAGTTCAGTCTTTTATCACTAGCTGTGAAGTTTTGAGTCTTCTCTGCCCTTGCATGGATCAGGGGGTCAGCCAGAGACTTAAACTGTATTTTTGTTTTGATTGATTAATTGATTGATTGGGAGCATGCACATGCACACAAGTGGGGCAGGGTGCAGGTTCAGAGAGAGAGGGAGAGAGAGAATCTTAAGCAGACTCCAGGCACAGGGCAGAGGCTCATGCAGTGCTTGATCTGACAACACTGAGATCGCAACCTGAGCCGAAATCAAGAATCAGACATTTAACTGACTGAGCCACAAAAGCGCCCCTTAAACTGTATTTTATATATAGAATTTGAGGCTCCCCCTCTTGGGTTCTCTCCATCATAGTAATCCCCTTCTCTTTTTCATGACTAGTGTCTTCCAAATTTGTATTCTGCTCTTCAGACCAGCTTCAAATTTTCTGAGTTTTGACCATCCTATGCAGTGCTGACATTGACATCTTCTCAGGATGAAAGCCATTAAGGCAGGAAATTCATCTGGCTCTACACCCTTCTAACAAGTTTTAAGTCTTCCACCAGAATATGATTGTTTTTTTCACCCTTTTCTTGTATCTTGTCTGAAGTTCAAGGAGGGTTGGTGTGATAAGAAGTCCCAGTAATAAAATGTAAACCTGAAATTTGCATATACAATTGGCATGTGTTTTATTATGAAAAGGGAAAATATGAGGTAAACAAGAATACCTGGGTGGTTAGTACATGTAACAAACTAGTGAGCCCACAGGCCTTTCTGTAAGAAGCATTATCTAAGCTGGAATTGCAAAGATATGTAGGAATTAGCTAAGGCAAGAAAAGCTTGGTATTGGAAGGAATATTTCAGACTGAAAAAATAATAATAATAATCCTCTGTGCAAGTCTTATTCGTGTGAGAGATAGCACTAAGTTTTTGTAACAGAAAATTCATTGCTTATCGGAATATAAAGTTTGAGGTTTGGAGTATAAATTCAGCTATGGTGGGTTTAAGGGACTTATATCTATAAAATTTTTAAACCTCTTCTTATCTAGAAAAAATTACGGTTCAATAGTAGCTTATTCTCAGAGAAACGATAATGAAAATCCATAGCTTGATAAGCAAATTAAGCTGACACTTGTGTGTGTTATTAAAAATAGACTTTTTAAATCATTTACATTATAAACACTTTAAAAAACAAAAAGTTATAAAAAAATCAAGGTCCTCCCATCAACTTACCTATATCGTTATAATTCAGGGAAGGTAAATATAGACATCAAAGCAACATTACCACTGCTGTTGATACCATAGAAGTTACTTAGTGTTAGAGCAAGAAAATGGACCTGTCATTTTCTGACTAGACATTCAAAAATGAATATGTCTCAGCTGTGTTGTCATATCAACAGCAATGGTACAAAATCAGTCATAAGTGAATACTTCTTACCTGCTGATCTATTTTTATCTTGGTACTTCCAGGTTTTCTTTGTTCTGCATACCTTATTAATAACAAATTCTTTACAGATTAGAACCTAATTCTAGCTGTGCCAGATGTGACAAAGTATGGAATATATCAGTGTTCTCTTCTCTTTCTCCTTTAGATGTTGTGTGTCCAAGAAGCTCATCATTTGAAACTATTTTTACAACAGATACCAAAGAATTTACTAACAATTGTCTATACGAACACTAATAGCCATCAATATTTGAACTCTCAAAACAGAATAGGATGCTTGACTATGGCTCAAATAAGAGTAAGTGGCATGATCTATTATGGTGTTCCTTAGCAGTAAACCTAGAGAAAGAATGACCTTCAACAAAACAGTTATTACTGAAAAAAAAAGACTATAATGAACAATATCATCCTAATTCATAGGAGCCAACATCTATCAGAAATGAAAAGTAATGGGGCAGAGCAAGATGGCGGAGGAGTAGGAGACCTGGATTTCGTCTGGTCTCAGGAATTCAGCTGAATAGAGATCAAACCATTCTGAACACCTACGAACTCAGCAGGAGATCAAAGAAAAGAATAGCAACAACTCTCTGAACAGAGAAGCGACCACTTACTGGAAGGTAGGACGTGCGGAGAAGTGAATCCGAGGCGATATTCGGGAGGATAGACGGCGGGGGAGGGGGCCTCCGTCGGCCGCTTCTGGCAAGTGATAGAGCCGCGGAGCACAAAATCGGAACTTTTAGAAGTCGGCTCTGCTGGTCACTCCAGTGGCTAAGCGGGGGGTGGAACCCTCACGGAACAGTGTGGTCTCAGGACCCTCGGGGTCAGAGAAAGACCAGGGGTGCCTGAGTACAGCAGAGCTTCCGGGTATCAGAGCGGGGAAGGCGGCTGCAGAGACGGAGCCGAGGCGTGGGCTCTCAGCTCGGGGTTGCCATAAACTGTGATCCGCGGCCCAGTTGGGCCACTGCTCCTCCAGCAGGGACCCAACAAGCGGCAGAGCCGGGGAGACTCCCCTCCCTCCCCCAGGAGGAGCGGCGCAGGAGCGCACCGCAGGGATCTGCTGGGTTTGGAGACTCCACAGGGGGTCGGGTGCCAGAGATAGAAACACTCAGTCACAGGCCGGGTGAGCGCGGAGTGCGGCCGGAGACCGGGGACACGGGAGTGACTGCTTTTCTCTGGGGACGCACTGAGGAGCGGGGCCCAAGTTCTTGGCTCCTCCGGGCAGAGATTGGGAGGCCACCATTTTCAGTCTGGTCCTCCAAAGCTGTACGGAGAGCTTGCAGGGAACAAAAGCTCCTGAGAGAAAACCTGAGCAGATTGCTTAGCCCGGACCAACAAGGGCGGGGCAATTCTGCCTCCAGCAAAGACATTTGGGAACCAGAGCAACAGGCCCCTCCCCCAGAAGATCAGCACGAACAGCCAGCAAGCCAAGACCAAGTTTACCAATCAAGGAGAACGGGAGAACTCCAGCGCTAGGGGAATACTCCACATAGAATTCATGGCTTTTTTACCATGATTCATTAGTTTTTCAAAGTTAATTTTTTTAACTGTTTTTTTTAATTTTTCTTTTTCTCTTTTTCAACCAACATCTTATCAATCCCTTTTTTAAAAAACATTTTTTATTTTTCATTTTTAGAGTCATATTTTATCCCTTCATAATAGTTACCCTTATTTTTGGCATGTATATAGAAGTTGTTCTCTCTTTAAAATTTTGAGATACAGTTTCTTCTAACAGACCAAAATATACCCTAAATCACTAGTGTATGGTTTTGTTCTACTCTCCTGCCTGATCACATTCTCTCCCTTTTTCTTTTCTTTTTTTTTAAAATCTTCTTCTTTCTTTTTTCAAACAACTTATCAATTCCTTTTATAAAATATTTTATAATTTTCATCTTTACAGTCATCTTCCATCCCTTCATTGTATCAACCCTTATTTTGTACATATATAAGTCTTTCTTCCTTTAAAATTTTAGGAGGCACTTTCTTCTAACAGACAAAAATATGCCCAAAATCTAGTGTGTGGCACTGATCTATGCACTAGCCTGATCATATTTGATCATATTCTGTTTTGTTTTGTTGTTTTGTGCTGTTTTTGTTTGTTTTTATCTTTTTCTTTTTCTTTTTCTTTTATTTTCTCTTTCTTTTTTCTTTCTTTCCCTTTCTTTTCCCCTGGTTTCAGGTCTTTTCTGATTTGTATAGAGTATATTTCCTGGGGACGTTGTTACCCTGTTAGCATTTTGTTCTCTCATTCATCTATTCCCCTCTGGACAAAATGACAAGATGAAAAAAATCACCTGAGCAAAAAGAACAAGAGGTAGTACCTTCTGCCAGGGACCTACTCAATACGGACATTAGTACGAGGTCAGACGTAGAGTTCAGAATCATGACTTTAAAGATACTAGCTGGGCTTGAAAAAAGCATGGAAGATACTAGAGAAACCCTTTCTGGAGAAATAAAAGAACTAAAATCTAACCAAGTCGAAATCAAAAAGATAATTAATGAGGTGCAATCAAAAATGGGGACACTAACTGCTAGGATAAATGAGGCAGAAGAAAGAATCAGTGATATAGAAGACCAAATGATGGAAAATAAAGAGGCTGAGAAAAAGAGGGAGAAACAACTACAGGATCACGAGGGCAGAATTCGAGAGATAAGTGATACAATAAGACAAAACAAAATTAGAATAATTGGGATCCCAGAAGAAGAAAGAGAGAGAGGGGCAGAAGGTATATTGGAGCAAATTATAGCAGAGAACTTACCTAATGTGGGGAAGGAAACAGGCATCAAAATCCAGGAGGCACAGAGAACCCCTCTCAAAATCAATAAAAATAGGTCAACACCCCGACATCAAATAGTAAAACTTACGAGTCTCAGAGACAAAGAGAAAATCCTGAAAGCAGCTCGGGAGAAGAGATCTGTAACCTACAATGGTAGAAACATTAGACTGGCAACAGACCTATCCACAGAGACCTGGCAGGCCAGAAAGGACTGGCATGATATCTTCAGAGCACTAAACGAGAAAAATATGCAGCCAAGAATACTATATCCAGCTAGGCTGTCATTGAAATTAGAAGGAGAGATAAAAAGCTTCCAGGACAAACAAAATCTAAAGGAATTTGCAAAATTCCTACCCTACAAGAAATATTGAAAGGGGTTCTCTAAGCAAAGAGAGAGCCTAAGCAGCATAGATCAGAAAGGAACACAGACAATATACAGTAACAGTCACCTTACAGGCAATACAATGGCACTAAATTCATACCTTTCAATAGTTACCCTGAATGTAAATGGGCTCAATGCCCCAATCAAAAGACACAGGCTATCAGATTGGATTAAAAAACAAGACCCATCGATATGCTGTCTGCAAGAGACTCATTTTAGACCCAAAGACACCCCCAGATTGAAAGTGAGGGGGTAGAAAACCATTTACCATGCTAATGGACACCAAAAGAAAGCTGGGGTGGCAATTCTTATATCAGACAAATTAGATTTTAAAACAAAGACTGTAATAAGAGATGAAGAAGGACACCATATCCTACTTAAAGGGTCTATTCAACAAGAAGATCTAACAATTGTAAATATCTATGCCCCTAACATGGGAGCAGCCAATTATATAAGGCAATTAATAACAAAAGCAAAGAAACACATTGACAACAATACAATAATAGTGGGGAACTTTAACACCCCCCTGACTGAAATGGACAGATCATCTAAGCAAAAGATCAACAAGGAAATAAAGACTTTAAATGAAACACTGGACCAAATGGACTTCACAGACATATTCAGAACATTCCATCCCAAAGCAACAGAATACACATTCTTCTCTAGTGCCCATGGAACATTCTCCAGAATTGATCACATCCTAGGTCACAAATCAGGTCTCAACTGGTACCAAAAGATTGGGATTAGTCCCTGCATATTTTCAGACCACAATGCTTTGAAGCTAGAACTCAATCACAAGAGGAAAGTCGGAAAGAACACAAATACATGGAGGCTAAAGAGCATCCTACTAAAGAATGAATGGGTCATCCCGGAAATTAAAGAAGAATTAAAAAAATTCATAGAAACCAATGAAAATGAAAACACAACTGTTCAGAATCTTTGGGATGCAGCAAAAGCAGTCCTGAGAGGAAAGTATATAGCAATACAAGCCTTTCTCAAGAAACAAGAAAGGTCTCAAATACACAACCTAACCCTACACCTAAAGGAGCTAGAGAAAAAACAGCAACTAAAGCCTAAACCCAGCAGGAGAAGAGAAATAATAAAGATCAGAGCAGAAATCAATGAACTAGAAACCAAAAGAACAGTAGAACAGATCAACGAAACTAGGAGCTGGTTCTTTGAAAGAATTAACAAGATTGATAAACCCCTGCCCAGACTGATCAAAAAGAAAAGAGAAATGACCCAAATCAACAAAATCATGAATGAAAGAAGAGAGATCACAACCAACACCAAAGAAATACAAACAATTATAAGAACATATTATGAGCAACTCTATGCCAGCAAATTAGATAACCTGGAAGAAATGGGTGCATTCCTAGAGATGTATCAACTACCAAAATTGAACCAGGAAGAAATAGAAAACCTGAACAGACCTATAACCACTAAGGATATTGAAGCAGTCATCAAAAATCTCCCAACAAACAAAAGCCCAGGGCCAGATGGCTTTCCAGGGGAATTCTACCAAACATTTAAAGAAGGATTAATACCTATTCTCCTGAAACTGTTCCAAAAAATAGAAATGGAAGGAAAACTTCCAAACTCATTTTATGAGGCCAGCATTACCTTGATCCCAAAACCAGACAAAGACCCCATCAAAAAGGAGAATTACAGGGCGCCTGGGTGGCTCAGTTGGTTAAGCGACTGCCTTCGGCTCAGGTCATGATCCTGGAGTCCCGGGATCGAATCCCGCATCGGGCTCCCTGCTCAGCAGGGAGTCTGCTTCTCCCTCTGACCCTCTTCCCTCTCGTGCTCTCTCTCTATCTCATTCTCTCTCTCTCAAATAAATAAATTAAAAAAAAAAAAAGGAGAATTACAGACCAATATCCTTGATGAACATGGATGCAAAAATTCTCACCAAAATACTAGCCAATAGGATCCAACAGTACATTAAAATGATTATTCACCATGACCAAGTGGGATTTATCCCTGGGCTGCAAGTTTGGTTCAACATCTGCAAATCAGTCAGTGTGATACAATACATTAACAAAAGAAAGAACAAGAATCATATGATCCTCTCAATAGATGCAGAAAAAGCATTTGACAAAGTACAGCATCCTTTCTTGATCAAAACTCTTCAGAGTATAGGGATAGAGGGTACATACCTCAATATCATAAAAGCCATCTATGAAAAACCTACAACAAATATCATTCTCAATGGGGAAAAGCTGAGAGCTTTTCCCCTAAGGTCAGGAACACGGCAGGGATGTCCACTATCACCACTGCTATTCAACATAGTATTAGAAGTCCTAGCCACAGCAATCAGACAACAAAAAGAAATCAAAGGCATCCAAATCGGCAAAGAGGAAGTCATACTCTCACTCTTTGCAGATGATATGATACTGTATGTGAAAAACCCAAAAGACTCCACCCCAAAACTGCTAGAACTCATACAGGAATTCAGTAAAGTAGCAGGATATAATATCAATGCACAGAAATCAGTGGCATTCCTATACACCAACAACAAGACAGAAGAGAGAGAAATTAAGGAGTCGATCCCATTTACAATTGCCCAAATTGTAACCCAAAACCATAAGATACCTGGGAATAAATTTAACCAAAGAGGCAAAGGATCTGTACTCAGAAAACTATAAAATACTCATGAAAGAAATTGAAGAAGACACAAAGAAATGGAAAAACGTTCCATGCTCATAGATTGGAACAGCAAACATTGTGAAGATGTCAATGCTACCTAGAGCAATCTACACATTCAATGCAATCCCTATCAAAATACCATCCACTTTTTTCAAAGAAATGGAACAAATAATCCTAAAATTTGTATGGAACCAGAAGAGACCCCGAATAGCCAGAGGAATATTGAAAAAGAAAAGCAAAGCTGGCGGCATCACAATTCTGGACTTCCAGCTCTATTACAAAGCTGTCATCATCAAGATAGTATGGTACTGGCACAAAAACAGACACATAGATCAATGGAACAGAATAGAGAGCCCCGAAATGAACCCCCAGCTCTATGGTCAACTCATCTTTGACAAAACAGGAAAGAATGTCCAATGGCAAAAAGACAGTCTCTTCAACAAATGCTGTTGGGAAAATTGGACAGCCACATGCAGAAGAATGAAACTGGACCATTTCCTTACACCATACACAAAAATAGACTCCAAATGGTTGAAAGACCTACACGTGAGACAGGAGTCCATCAAAATCCTAAAGGAGAACACAGGTAGCAACCTCTTCGACCTCAGCTGCAGCAACTTCTTCCTAGAAACATCGCCAAATGCACGGGAAGCCAGGGCAAAAATGAACTATTCAGATTTCATCAAGATAAAAAGCTTTTGCACAGCAAAAGAAACAGTCCACAAAACCAAAAGACCGCTGACAGAATGGGAGAAAGTATTTGCAAATGACATATCAGATAAAGGGCTAGTATCCAAAATCTATCAAGAACTTATCAAACTCAACACTCAAAGAACAAATAATCCAATCAAGAAATGGGCAGAAGACATGAGCAGACATTTTTTAAAGGAAGACATCCAAATGGCCAACAGAGACATGAAAAAGTGCTCAACATCGCTCGGCATCAGGGAAATCCAAATCAAAACCTCAATGAGATACCACCTCACACCAGTCAGAATGGCTAAAATTAACAAGTCAGGAAACAACAGATGTTGGTGGGGATGCGGAGAAAGGGGAACCCTCCTACACTGTTGGTGGGAATGCAAGCTGGTGCAACCCCTCTGGAAAACAGTATGGAGGTTCCTCAAACAGTTGAAAATAGAGCTACCATATGATCCAGCAATTGCACTACTGGGTATTTACCCCAAAGATACAAATGTAGGGATCCGAAGGGGTACGTGCACCCCAATGTTTATAGCAGCAATGTCCACAACAGCCAAACTGTGGAAAGAGCCAAGCTGTCCAACGACAGATGAACGGATAAAGAAGCTGTGGTATATATACACAATGGAATATTATGCAGCCATCAAAAGGAATGAGATCTTGCCATTTGCAACGATGTGGATGGAACTGGAGGGTGTTATGCTGAATGAAATAAGTCAATCAGAGAAAGACATGTATCATATGACCTCACTGATATGAGGAATTCTTAATCTCAGGAAACAAACTGAGCGTTGCTGGAGTGGTGGGGGGTGGGAGGGATGGGGTGGCTGGGTGATAGACATTGGGGAGGGTATGTGCTATGGTGAGCGCTGTGAATTGTGCAAGACTGTTGAATCACAGATCTGTACTTCTGAAACAAATAATGCAATATATGTTAAGAAAAAAAAAGAAGAAGAAGATAGCAGGAGGGGAAGAATGAAGGGGGGAAATCGGAGGGGGAGACAAACCATGAAAGACGATGGACTCTGAAAAACAAATTGAGGGTTCTAGAGGGGAGGGGGGTGGGGGGATGCGTTAGCCTGGTGATGGGTATTAAAGAGGGCACGTTCTGCGTGGAGCACTGGGTGTTATGCACAAACAATGAATCATGGAACACTACATCAAAAACTGATGGTGTAATGTATGGTGATTAAGATAACAATAAAAAATATAAAAAAAGAATTGAAAAGTAATAAAGGGTTTACACATTCTCAAGTGGGAGAAAATATCAATGCCTTCTGACACAATTAATATTCTCTTTCTGTTTGCTAGTATAAATGCATCATGTGTATGTTTGGAGTGTGGGTCCAGTCTGATACTAAGCATTGCTTACTAATGACATTAACAAATATCTGGAGGTTATGGGGGCTGCATATTAGGTGTGTGTATTTTTGTAGGAGGAATGGATGGACTGTGAGAACACTGATTTTAAAAAAAGACAAAGTCTGGCAGGCAAGAAGAGAAGCAAAATTGAGGATACAATGTTATCTTTCATCCAAACTTGTCTTACAGAGCAGCTCCCAAGGACTGATCCTCCCAACCCTATAAGAGAAGGTTGCAAGCAATAGAACCTGAAAGATCTAGGCCTATTTGCAAAATGCACGGTGAGACAGCCTACATGCTGCTAGCACACTGGGACTCCAGAATGGAGTGCAGCCTTGGAGGAGAGGGGTGATGTCCCATCAATACACCAGACACTCCACAAAAGTTACCACAGTGCCTTCTGACCCAGCAGCAGCAACCACCAGCTTAGGCAACAGCTGAAATAAGGTGGAGCCTCCTACAGCCCACCAGGTATTGCAGACTCAGCCCATGAAATGAGGAAGCTGAAGACCATAATGTCAACATGGGAAAGACTTCTTAATGAGCACACAAGTGATATACCCCAGTGATTTCCAGAAATAATGGAGAGATTTCTCAGGGCCATGAAGCCTTACTGAAATAGATATTGATGATAAGTATTCTTTAGTGAGCAATGACTATGCATCAGACACTGTGTGTATTGCTTTTCTTGCATTCACTCAATCCCCACACCAGCCCCATAAAGTAAGTCCTATGAGCACCACTATGCCACATGGGAATATACTTAGACTCAGCAACTGTAACCCCACTTCTACCTTAAGACTTTTTATGGCCTGAGGAAACAGAGACATGATCAACTTTTAATCAAAGAAGTATTTCAAAATCTGCATCTTCAACATACTGGAATATTTCATAAGTATGTTAAATTGGCATTTTCTTAGTACAAAACCATGTGCAAAAATAAATAAACTCAACTGTCTAGCA
Organism: Zalophus californianus; assembly: GCF_009762305.2. Classification (NCBI taxonomy): domain Eukaryota; kingdom Metazoa; phylum Chordata; class Mammalia; order Carnivora; family Otariidae; genus Zalophus; species Zalophus californianus. Next base: position 20,597,234 of record NC_045600.1, read on the forward strand.
CTAGAGATGGGTTCTTGTTTCTGTGGTATCTATTTTGTCTGGGAAGTGCTCTGATCACTTCCTCAGATGTCTCCCAAGTCCTGCCCACTCCCAGGTCATTGTACTCAAATGCTTCAGTTTCCTTGCCTGTCATACTACCCTTATTGATGCTAAAATTTTACCAAAGATAGCATTCTATTTGGCTGAGGTCTGGACCCTTCCTTAGAATTATAAAAAGAATAAAGAAAAAAAATAAGCTAAATGCTCAAAGTAAGGAAACAACTAAGTTTCAAAAAATGTCATGTCAGGACATTGGATTGACACTAAAAAAAGGCCAGTTGGAGAATTGGCATATTTAGTATAAAATGATGGTATCTATCTTTTGGCTTATATATGATTTTTAATATCTTAGCATGTGTGTATCAGTTTGCAGTGCACCATGTGTTTTTGCATCAATTATCTCATGTTATTCTTAGAATATTTGCAGTTGATGCAGGTGCTTGTTAGAGAGGCAATATAGTAGAATAGGATTAGAATGTCTGGTTGAAACCCTGATTTTACCACTTACTGTCCATACAGCCGTAGCCAAGTACAGATGGTCCCCAACTTAAAATGGTTTAACTTCGATTTTTCAACTTTATGATGGTGCAAAAACAATACACATTCAGTAGAAACCGTACTTTGAATTTTAAATTTCGATCTTTTCCCGGGCTAACAATATGTGATATGATCATCTCTCATGATGCTGGGGAGTGGCAGTGAGCCACAGCAACCAATCAGCCACGCAATCACCAGGGTAAACAACCAGTACACTTAAAACCATTCTGTATCCACATAACCATTTTGTGTTTCGATTTCAGTACAGTATTTAATAAATTACATGAGATAGTCAACACTTGATTATAAAATAAGCTTTGTATTAGCTGGTTTTGTCTAACTGTACACTAATGTAAGTCTGTTTAAGGTATGTTTAAGGTAAGCTATGACGTTTGGTAGGTTAGGGGCATTAAATGAATTTTCAACTTACAACACTTTCAATTTACAGTGGGCTTATCAGGATATAATGCCATTTTAAGTCAAGGAAGATCTGTTACATAATATCCTTGGGAGCCAGTTTCTTCATCTATAAAATGGGATGACAAAAATAGTACCTACCTCTATTGTTTGGGGCATAACTAGATGTGACAATGTAAACACCTGGCACATAATAAACACCCACTCCACAACAGGCAAAATTCTAAGTTCGCTACATATATTGATTAATTTAATACTCACAATGAAGTATATACTATTATCCATGTTTTACAGATCAGAAAACCAAGGTACAGCAAGCAAGATGTATAACTTGCCCAGTGGCATATTTTCTTTCAGAGTGTTGCATCTTTCATTCTTTTTTCTTCTTATTAGAACCATTCCCTTGATCACAGACAAAAAAGCCAAGCTTATATAAATAACCTGCCCGCATTATTTTAATAGACAATGATAGAGCTGGAACTTATATCCATCTTCTTTTGCCCTACTCATGTGATGAACAAAAGGAATCACAGAATCATGTCATGTATTACAAGGTATATAAGAACTCCATACTTTTGCTCTACCACTTATTGGAATGTTAATATAAATATGACTTGCATAAAAGAGAGTTTTTAAAATAAAATGAAAGCCTTTCAGAAAATGACTTAGAAAACAGGCTAACTAATACAAAACCTTTTAATATACCCCCAAAGAAGTCGTTTAAAATCAGGGTCCATGGAGTAACAAAGTAATTCAGGTGTTTATTGGTGGTTCTTAACATGAATTAATGTTATGGGCAATTGCCCAACTTATTTGCTATCAAAAAAAAAACTCTTAACTTGATCAACGGAAATAAGATAGTCAAGGAGTGAACAGGCATCGATGAAGCAATTGTTCTGTGCCCACCCCCACACAAATCACTGCAGAATACCAGTGGTGATTGCAAATGGAACAAAAACACCAGTATTGATCTAGTATCAACCTACCTCTAATGCAAAATCCACATGCATTCTGTAAATATGATATGGACAGTTACAAAGTAGAGTGTGCCACTAAGCCCAATATCATAATCAAGTCCAATATCAAAATCAAATCAAAGCATTATCATTCCTTAAAGATGCTCTAACCCTTTCTGATTTATTTTATTTTGTTTTGTTTTATCTTTGCCTTTACTCAACTCCTCCTCTTTGTTTAGTGTTTTAAATGATTTATGAACTACATTTTGTGAAAATGAGAGTTTGTATGGAGAATTGAGCCTTTTGTTGCCTGGCCTTTGTCACCATTACCACTGGCATGGAAGAACCAAGGTGTGCCCAAGTTAATCCCAGGCTTCCAGGTACACCTGTTCCTCACCTCTATTGTGTAGCAGAAATCCTAGCTCCTCATAGTAATGAATTTCTTTCTTCACTGGTCCATTAGCATGACAAACCTGAAGAAATCAAGTGTGAATCACACCTGGAAGTTTAGCAGATAGATCCTTTACTGTCTCCTGATGGAACTGTTCCAACCTGGGACCTGGAATCTCTATTAGAACGGAAGCTTAAGTTGTAGGGTGATAAGTACAAATTTCTTATACCAAATTTCTTTACCAATTATGGTAAAATGGACCAGTTCTACTTCCATCCCTTGGTTCCTGGATCCATACCTTCTAGCTTTTGAAGACACAGTACTATATATTGTTCATTGATTCAGCTCCACTGCACTGTGGAGGTCAGAATCCCCAAACCACAAAATGTTATTTTTGACCTGGTATGGTAGCTAAGACTTAACAGGCAATCCATCATCATTTTATTGGGCCAGTTCTGGGCGGCGGGGTACATGATAACTAGCATATCCTTCTCTTTCTTTGCCATCAAATGGGTTCTTCAGTCAAAGGCAATGTTGTTATTAGATCAGGCATTCTGTGTGCCTTCTGAAAAGACATGAATAGAGGAACTGGGGGTGGTGAAGGCAAACACAAATGCAGAAGATGTACACTCTGGAAAGGAAGACGTTCTGCCATCTCTAAGAAACATAGGAACATGGAAACATGGAAAATGTATCCACTGACCCCTCTCTCTAAGGACATTAACTCCTCCCTGCTTCTAGCTTGGGTACTGAGCTATACATGTAGATGTACAGGGTCTCCAAACCTCTGCATCAGCAGGAGACAAGAGGTTTGCAGCATGAGCTGCATGGAGTGCTGACAGGTTGGCTCTGCATGTGTCAGTGAGAGCCCACAGATTGCTGTTTGCCTTAGCAGTGGCTGGAATAAGAGAGGGGTGAGGCCAAAATGATCTCAGGTGGCACATAATAGAAGGCTTCCTTTTTAAACAATGCTTTAACTTTTTAAAATTATAGTTATCTATCATGCAGTTATAGGACTCATGAACATAGCCACCTAAGAGTAATAGCAAGTATTTGCACAACACTTTCTATTTGCCAGATATCCTAAGGGTTTTACATATGGTAAGTCATTTACATTTGCCATCAACCTATAAGAGAAGATAATCATGCAAATGAGGAAACTGAGACACAGTGTAGTTGTGTAAATTAGCTAAGGAGACAATACTAGTAAGTGAAAGAGCCAAGACTTGAAACCAGATTTTTATACTGCCTAAAAGATAAATGGTTCTGCAGTAACTTTAAAATATGAGAAGGGATAAACTGTAGGCAACTAGAGGCTGGGACTAGTTTGGAGGTGGGGCGGTCCTGAGGGTGAGGAGGGATATGAAAGGTTTTTATCCCATGTCTCCTGGGGCTAATCATCTGGAAGTGACTATAGCACATGGCCCACAGTACTGTAGCCCTTGAATTACTGTGTTGAGACCCGTTTAAAGCACCCAAGTAAGATAAAAAAAAAAAAAAAAAAAAACTGCAGCCCGTAATGCCTAGAGCATTTTGTGCCACAGATCCCTTTGTCCTTCTGGTGACAGAATAATATTTTTAAGCACAGAAAATGCAACTGATTATTAGAAAGGAAAGCAAATTAGTTAACAACATTTTTTAAAAGAAACAAATCTGTGATATAATACATATGTCTTCTATGTCATGCACTAAACACTAAGATCTTGCTGGAGTAACTACTACAATTTCAAGAATAACTTTGAAGCATATACAACAATTGTGATAATAAATATTTGTGGTTTCTCATGATGACCAGGTCACAGATACTGCTAAAATTACTAAGGTTTGTGGCTTACACTCAGAAGAAAATGATAAATGTCACCTAAAAGTTTGTGAAAATAAAGATGTCATTTTTCCCATTCAAAGTAATCACCCCCTGAATTCTTTGACACACTTTGCAGATTCATGGAACCCCTGGAGAGGGCCAGGAACATGGAAACATCCAGTGGAGGAATAACAGGGAGTGATTTTTAAAACACATTTTTAAAACACACTTCAATGTCCTTATGTTGCTTCACTAACCTACTGGATACCCAGCTGGTTAAACAGTGGTGAACAAGCAGTGGTTCCTGCCTCATGTAATTTCAGATTATCACGCTTGCCTGTATGTGTTGGGTAGAGACTAGACACATTAGCAATTTCTTATGATAAATTATGCCTAAACTAAATTATGACAAACGAAAGAGCATCTACTTCTTACGATATATACTATCGCATGAACAATGCTGGTATTCAAGTACTGCCTAAATTCATTTAGCAGAAGAGTTAAAGGATTTTCCAAACAAATTTTCAATTTCTTTTTCCCTTTTAATTCTTCACACAACCTGCATTACATTAGGAGGAGTTTAAAAAATAAAAGCATTAAAATTCATTTTTTTAAAGAACAGTAACGGTAACAGAAAGGTCAGGAGGGTTCAGGAAATGAGATGCCAATGTTAAATTAGTGCATTTCACACGCATTTTGAACTGCCAAGATAGACATACTCACGTTCACCTAGAAATACAGAAACAGATCTGTAGTTGATCTGTCTTCACCTGTAAATATAGAAAAGATCTAAAGATGAATATGAAATACTTTTGTATTGGCTGCCATTTGACGCATACCAAGACTTACTCTTTCCACAGAAGTAATTGAGAGAAGAGTTGATGTAGGATACAGAGTGGGAATCAGAAATCTTAGTCCTGAATGCTAAGCAGTTCATCTAAACAACCAGCAAATCTATGGAGGTGCATAAAACACTGACTTTATATTTGGTGATTGAAGCCTTGACATTGCTAGAAATTAATAATGACTGCAATAACTAGAAAGTAATAGATTAATTATCATTGTAATGCCTAGTATAAAATGAAGTTATAAAATGACTTTAATAAATCAAAAAGAAATGAGCAAAGTCTAACAGAGTATTGTGAAATTGTGTTTTCATTAAGTTGCCAGAGGATTCAGCCTACCAGTAACAGATTATCAGAGGACTATTATTCAAGGTCATTCCTATATAGAGGAGGTCATAGGAACTTTCTGTGACAGAAAACCTTCTAATAACTGCAATTTATTCCCCCTAATAAACCCTGTATTAAGGAGTATTGACTGACAAAATACTAGGCCCTTCCAACAAGATCCAAAGCTAAATACTACATGCTTCACAGTTACTCAAAACTACAAAGAGTTGCCAAATTTATTTTTTCTTATTGAAACTCTGTTCTGTGACAAGTACTACGCCAAGTGCTGGGACTACAGTATTGAAAAAAAAATAGACACTATCCCAGACTTCTTGGAGCCAAGATACCAGGCAAGTAATCACTGTAAAGTGTGATGTATGTTATGATGGGAAGAGTCCAATTAGCTGTGGGAGCACAATGAAGAGGCACCAAATCTAGTGCAGGGTGTCCAGGAGCTATAAAGGATATGGGAGAACCGGTGAGATGAAAGGGAAGAGGGTGGATACAGAAAGAATATTCCAGGGAGAAGGACCCCGCTCATGAGGATTTGTGGGGTTCGAGGGATCATGGTACTTTTAAGGAGCTGAAGGTGAGGAGTAGCTGGAACATAGACTGAGAGGAAAAAGAACAAGGTGAGGCTCAGAAAGCCCACAGGGGCCACACCATAGGCCACCTTGTAAGCCATTGTTGAGTTGAATTGTGTACTTCCCAAAAGACATGATGAAGTCCTAATCCCCAGTACCTGTGAATGTGACCTTATTTGGAAATAGGGTCTTGCAGGTGTAATCCATTTAAGATGAGGTCATACTGAATCAGGGTAGGTCCCAATCCAATGTTATCGGTTTTCTTTTCTTTTTTTTAAGATTTTGTTCTTAAGTAATCTCTGTATCCAGCATGGGGCTCAAACTCACAACCCTAAGATCAAAAGTCGCAACCCCAAGATCAAGAGTCACTCCACCAACTGAGCCAGCCAGGCACCCTTGTAATTGGTTTTCACATAAGAGGAGAATGTCATGGGAAGACACGGAGACCCACAGAGGGAAGACTGGCATGTGAAGACAGAGGGACTGCAGGTGTGCTGCCACAAACCACGGAAAGCCTGGGGATATCAGAAGCTAGAAGACGCAAGGAACGATTCCCCTCCTCAGAGGAGGCCTTCAGAGGACCTTGACTTCAGACTTCAAGCCTCCAAACTGTGAAAGAATATATTTCTTTCATTTTAAGCCACCCCAGTTTGTAGTAATTTGTTTTGGCAACCTGTAGGAAACTGGTAACTTAGGAGTTTTGACTCTTCCTCTGGCCAGAGGAACGCCACTGGCAAGATTTGATTAGGGGAGCAATCTCATCGATTTTCAGTTTAAAAGGATGACTCTGATGACACTGGAAAATACTGAGTGGCAGGAGAGCAAGACTAGTTGAAGAGAAACTGGAGACAGCAGTAAAACTGGACATTATGCTGCCAGGAATCACACCCAATTATATCCCATTAGAGTTGTTCTAGCAAAAACACTATGGCTTCCATGGCGCCGCAATACTGTGGCTCAAATGATGCTCCAAACTGGAAAACAAAAGCTCCAGGACTTGCCACCATGCTAACCCGAAAATGGAGTCTGCACATGCTATTTCCTCATATTGCCCTTTGGGGAAGATGAGGATAGTTCTGTAAAGCAATTCAGCAATAAGGGAAGTAGTGACAGTAAATTCTAGTTTCCACTTTGGTATGACAGTATCATAACGTAAGAATTTTTCAGGTCTAAAAAGAGAATTCAAAAGATATTGAGTAGCCACACATGATAATGCCCACAATGCCCAGCAAATGGAATTATCAAACCATATCTCTTAAACCAGAAATCTGAAATTCATACTTAATTTATCCCTTCTCTTATCCCCATATCCAATTAATCTTCAAATTATGTTGATTTTACAAGCTTAATGTCTCTAAGCAGATCATATTTTTGTCTCCTGCACCCCCCCATTTCAATGTAATTGGATATTATTCTTGGTTGCATCACTTCTGAGACTGGTTCTCCTACAACCCTGAGAGTCTGAGAGCTAACTACAATTTAACTAATATCATCTTGTTAAACCAGACAAAGAAGATTCTGTCGTTTACAATCAAGAATCCTGACTTCTATATCAAGAAAAAAAAACTAGAAGAAGATCAGGTTTGGTGAAAAGGGACTGTTAGATAATAAGTTGTCACAACAGGTTATGTCCATAAACAAAGAAAACTCGTATTTTCCAGGACTGTATGTAATGGACCCAGAAAAGTGAAATACCTTGACAGCATTTTAATGCAACAACATCTAACTCATTTTCTTATCCAAACTGGCCTTCTATAATAAATTTATCACCAAACAAATGCGTGAAATGTATAATATTTCGTGTGCTTCTTTGTGCGTATGAACTAGTAAGGATAAAATTGTACAATTTATAGGTAAGTATAAAGAAAAAAATAATGATCTTAATACATTTCATCAGAATTCCCCATGGGATTTAATTCCCCTGTCATTGTTTTATGAACTTATTTTTCTAGTCAAGTCATTTGGGGTGGAAAGTGAGACCCTGAGGATATTAGTTAACAGAAAGAAAAGATTGCTAAGCTGATCTGTATCCAAAGTGAGTGGGAATTGGATGTGTGCTAATAGTAAAGCATAAGGGAGAGGGAGGACTAAGAGAAGGCAGGAGAAAACTAAGGGAGGGGATCTAAATGAGGGAGAAGCAAACTTTTGACAAGCTAGAGTCCATATTGGTAGATATGGCTACAAGATATTAAAAGATTGATGTCTATTATGCAATTTTTAATTTGCTTTTATGCTACCCCATAACTTTGGCAGCATCCCCAAATCTAATGAAGTCTACTGCACACATAAAGCCTTGGGTGAGTTTTGTTTTTGTGGTAATCATGGAAGTGACTGAGTGTCCTATTTGACTTGATATGGTAGAGAACATAGACTCTATGCAGTGGTCCATATAAATAACTAATACTCAGAAATAGGTCAGAGAAAGAGGTCCTTGGAGATCTGGCCTCTGCCTACCTATCTGAAGTCATGCCCTTGTCTTTCACAAGCCTCCAGCTACATTAACCTGGTCTCTGCTCTTAAAAAAAAAAAAAAAAAAAGAAAAAAGATGTATTTATTTACTTGAGAGAGAGCACATAGAGAGAGGGAGGAACAGACTCCCCACTGAGCAGAGAGCCCAACGTGGTGCTTGATCCCAGGACTCTGGGATCATGACCCAAGTCAAAGGCAGACACTTAACTGAGTCACCCAGGCACCCTGGTCTCTGCTTTTAAATAGCTTGAACCATCTCCAACCTCAGAGCTTTTTTATCTCCCTATCATCTACTGAGAACATCATTTTCTCTATTCTCTTGGTGGATGGTTATCCTCCAAGAGAGGTTAAATCTTTCTTTCTTAAGAAAATTTTTAGAGTAGTTTCTCCCCAACATACTTATGCAGAGCAATGTATGTTTTCCTTCATAGTACTTACCTTGTAGGATCATTTTTTGTGGTTTAAAATAGATAACTCTAGAAGGCTCTAACTATATGATAGACACTCAAAATTTTGTAACTGCTTGTATTAACATTATCATAATCAAAATTGATCTCACTTTTGCTGTTCTCTTAAGGAGAACAATCCAGCTGGCATGCACATGAAACTCAAGGTGCCATCCCCTTTCATTCCTGAATCTGCTCTATCTCCAGAATGTCTTGAGGGTCAAAAACTGGGATAAGGGAGCTGCCGTGTTGAAAGAATTTGGGCATTGAAAGGCTATTTTTATTCAGACAAAGAATCAAACGTATCCAAGATTGGCCAGTCTAATTCACCATGGTGTTTCTACAAAATTCTTTGGTGATGGCAATTTGGAAACGTAAGTCCTGTCTTTTGGAAATGGGGCCAGCACTTCCTGGGAATTTAAAAGAGTCTAATAATTGATGACATATGCTGAACTTAGCAAAGCGAGAAAGAAAAGGGCACACTCACTCTGATAGGAGTATTGCTTAACAAAAGTGCAATGCTAACAATAAACTCAGTTTTAGTCAAATCTTTCCCAGAATATTTACATTAACATTGCCTTAAAGATGGAGTTGCACCGCCAGTAATTTTTTTCCATTGCCAATTACTTAAAATAATTAAAACATGTTCTAATATAATGGTATATTAATATCGTTTCACAAAATACAAGGAAAAAAAGAACAGCCATTCCATTTTGCTATGTGCTGTTCTGTAACTGGTAAATGCTAAGATGTTAATATGCAACTGTTGCTCCCAATTAATATATATAAAGCTCTCTGAAACCCATTTGGCAGTCCTTCAAATGTGCCTCTAAAAATTTCTCTTCCCTAAGACACAAAACAATGAAGAGAGACTTGGTTGATGGCAGGGCTCCATCATGGGAAAGCTCAAAAGAAAACAATAAAAGGTTTTTCTAACTGCTCACTCTTCCAATCAGTCTCACATAAGAAACACCTCTCATCAGCCTGTCAACTGGACAGATTCTGAACACAAGGCACAGAGAAAGGGTGGGGAAGGGGAAAACCTCTTCCAGATTGCCCACTTTAGAGTCTCTAGCAACCATCACACATGTTGCCCATACACTAAGAAAAAGATAAAAGAATATGTACTTCTTTGAAGATTCTAAATCATAATCACTATTGTTGGACACTATCAGAGGTAAGAATCACTTTTTAAAAAAATATTTGTCAGCATTAATCATTGTATAAAACACTCAAAACATTCCCCTCCTCACAACCCTCAGAAACAGTGCCTTCACTTACATAAGATGGAAGAAATGATTGAAGTGTCTCCTGGTTCCATCCCACCCCACTGCCATCTCCTGCACTGACCTTCCACTATTCAGAGAACCACAATACCCTAACTTTCTAAACATAGAGATGCATTTTTTCCAAAGCATTTAGCAGTGAAACTGTCACTGATCAGAGGGATAGTTACTTTGAGCACATCGCTGGAGCTTCCATGCATTGTTTGCCACCAACTGTCATCATTACACAGCTTGCTTCTGAGATCCAGGGCTGATGAGAATTAAGAGTTTGCTTCATTTGGTAGAATTATCTCCGTGTCTAATTGTGGAAGAGTTAGACAATCTTATAAAGAGATTCAGTTCTTCAAGGAAAACGTCACATTGGTTGTGTAGCATGATACACAAGTAGTTTCCAAAGCTTCATTGGCATAGAACACCTTGGTCAAAGGATTTTGTTTGTTTTTTAATTGCAAATTTTTTTTATATTTAATTATTTTTATTGTGGTAAAACACATATAACATAAAACTTGCCATGTTCACCATTTCAAAATGCACAATCCAGTGGCATTAATAACACTCCCAATGTCATTAACATTCACAACTAGTGGTGCAATCATTCACCACTATTTGCAAAATTTTTCATCACCTCAAATAAACAATACTGCTCAATACCTCTCCCTTTCAGTTCCTGGTAGCCTCTAAGCTACTTTCTGTCTCTACGAATTTACTTACTCTAGGTATTTCATATAGATGGAGTCATACAACATTTGTCCGTTTTCACTTAGTATAATGTTTTCAAGGTTCATCCATGTTGTAGGATGCGTTCTTTTTATGTCTGAATAGTATTCCTTTGCATGCATATGCCACATTTTGTTTATCCATTTATCTGTTGATGGACGCTTGGGTTGTTTCTACCCTTTGGTTTTTGTGAATAATGCTCCAGGGAATATTGGCATACAAGTATTTGTTTACAATTCTTTGGGGTATATACCTAGGAGTGGAATTGATAGGTCATATGCTAATTCTATGTTTAACTTCTTGTAAAACTGCCAAACTGTTTTCCACAGCAGCTGCATCCTTTTTCATTCTCTCTGTTGTTTGTTTCCTGTGGAAGCTTAATGTGTAAAAACACACAAAGGCAGAGTGATTCTGGTGGAAACTTCTTGAGTTAGCCTCTGAGGAAACACCTGGAAGGTTTTGGCTTCCGCAAACAATTTTTAAAAGCCCTCCACTCCTGGGGCTCCTGGGTGGCTCAGTCAGTTAAGCGTCTGCCTTTGGCTCAGGTCATGATCTCAGGGTCCTGCGATCAAGCACTGCATTAGGCTCCCTGCTCAGGGGGAGACTGCTTCTCCCTCTCCCTCTGCTGCTCCCTCTGCTTGTGCTTTCTCTCTCTCTCTCTCCCACTCTCTGTCAAATAAATAAAAAAAAATCTTAAAAAAATAAAAATAAAAAAGCCCCCCACTCCTTCTTTCAATAGGTAATGGTAGAGAGACCTGAGAACAGAGGGAATTCCTCCAGGTCACACAGCTAATGATTAGAGCTCATGGTGGGTATCGAACCTAGATTGCTGAGTGCAAGCTAGGTTACATTCCCTGCTGGTTGCATCTGGATACACTGGCCTTTTTTTCTTTAATATTTTACTTTTTTGCCTTCCCAAACAAAAGTATCTAAAGATGTTAAAGTAAATATTCCACAATCTTTCCTATATATGCTCTAGGGTGAAGACAAGGGAATATAATGAAGAGGGCTTGTGCAATCACCTGCATTTTTGCATCGTGTTTACAAGAACTTAGTTATTCAGATATAAATAGCAATTTCCTCCTTTTCTTTTATAATTGCAGAAAATGTACCAACTGAAATTTGTACAATAATCTTAAAGGAGAAGAAAGGGTAGCTTCACACTCACAAACCAGAGCCAAAATCGTTCTCTATGTCATTACTCTTGTTACTCTATGTTCTAAGTTCATGAGGCAGAACCTCTCCAGGTTCTTATAATAGGACCTGAGACAGAAAAGGGCCCCCTTATTGATTCACAGCCTCCTAAATAGGCAGAAAACACGTTGGTTTATTTGGTTTATTATATCTATGGTATCAACAGAAGTAGGAACTCTAAAATTATCTACATTGTGTTTACCACTAATTTCACAAAATTTTCAGTCCAGGCTTTATATATATTCAGTTGAGGATGATAGTTGTTATTATAAATAATGTCCAGTATGTCAGGACTTAACACAAGACAGTTTATTTCTCTCTCAGATCACTGTCCATACAGGAGAACAGTGGGGTGGTGTCTGGCCCATGTAGTTATTTAGTGACCCAGGGTCCTTCCAATTAGTGGTTCTGACATTCCATTTTCTATTTTATCTTTGGATTTGGTTAGCTGGTGAGTGAAGAAAGAGATTAGGCATGGAGGATAGCATATTAGTGTCCTAGGGTTGCTGTAACAAAGAACCACAGACTTGGTGGCAAAAAAAAAAAAATGATATCCTTTTATTCTTTCATAGTTCTGGAGGCTAGAAGTCCAAAATTAAAATGTTGGCAGAGCCAGCCATGTTTCCCCTGAATCTTGCAGGGTAGAATTCTTCCTTTCCTCTTCCAGCTTCTGATAGCCCCAGTCACTCATTGGCTTGTAGCGGCAACACTTCAATATCTGCCTCCCCAGTCAAATAGCACTCTTCCTCTACCTCTGTGCCTTCACATGGTGTCTTGGTCTGTTACGGCCACTGTAACAAAATTCCACAGACTGGGTGGCTTAGAAACAGCAGAAATCTATTGCTCACAGTTCTGGAGGCTGGAAGTCCATGATCAGGTGTCAGCATGGTCAGGTCTTAGTGAGGGCCCTCCTCCAGGTTTCAGGCTACCAAGTAATCATTGTATCCTCACATGACTTTAGGGGCCAGGGATATTTTCTGGGCTTCTTTTATAAGGTCAATAATCCCATTCATGAGGGCTCCACCCTCATCATCAAAATCACCTCCCAAAGGCCCCACCTCCCAATACCATCACTTTGGGTGTTAAGATTTCAACAGATAAATTTGGGTCAGGTGGGGGGACCATAAACATTGAGCCCACAGCACATGGCATTCTCCTTTTCTAATCAGGACACCAGTCATATTGGATTAGGGAGCTACCCCACTCCATTACGACCTCACCTTAACTTAATTAATTATATCGGCAGTGTCTATATTTCCAAGTAAGATCATATTCTAAGGTATTTGGAGTTAGGATTTTCAACATAGCTTCTTCTGGAGGTGGCAGGCAGTGGGCGGTGCAGGTAGGCACAATTCAACCCATATGGATGGAGAATTCTGTATGAGCTAGCCCTGGAAATAGTAGAACTCAGTCATATGGGCCCACTGATCTGAAATTGAGTTTGAGAAGTATAATGTAGCCACAGGGTCTGGTGAATACATAACACTGACTGTGCCATAAAGGGTAACTCTACGACCCAAGTAATTCATTTCTCTACCTTCCACTGGTGAGAAATACTGAAAATACGGTTGTTAGGTGCTTTTAAGTTATATCAAATACATACATGTAAAAATAACTGACCTATTTTCATTCATGAAAATGAAAATGTTCTATATTCTTAGTTAAAATAGGATCAGGGTAGAATTTTAGAAAAGAAGGTTAAGGAAGAATCTGAGACAGAAAAGGGAATGTGGCATTATTTCCTATCTCATATACTTCTTTCACTATTCAACTTAGATTGGAGAAAAAAGACAAATGGTAGGTTTTATTTATTTGTTTACTTTTGAATGTGTTTAACTCAGTCTTTTATTACTACTTTCAATCAAAGGGGAGACTTCTGAATTTTTGGATGGATCTTTAAGAAACTTGCTTTGAAGATTTTATTTCTCATGTCAAGATGTGGCTAGGTAAAATGATAAGAAAAGCTGGTGTACATGAGGCACTATCTGTAGTCAAGTGTGGCTCAAAATGTTACAGAAGTTCTAAGTCAGTTTACTGAGTGTGGTAGACAATTTTCTTCCCAATATTCCATATTCGGAGAAACAAATTTTGATGGAGTAAAAATATGTCTACCCTGGGAGATAAATAATATTGGGAAGAAATTCAACAGTCAACCACATTTATTCAATCATGGCAAACCTGTTTGCATTACGCAGTATTGGTTTAGGTAAGTCACATGACCCAGTTCTGGAAAATAAAAGGTAAACTTCCCAAAAGGAGCCTCTGGAAAATATCTATTTTTTGATGATGAGAAGTATGCAGAGTAAGGTCTTTTTCGTTTTTCATTCCTACTTCTTGACAGTGAATGCTGTCACATAAAGGAAGACTTGTGCTTGGAGCTGCAGCCACCATCTTGCAACTAAGAGAGGAGTCGTCATTAATACACTAAGAATGGTAGAGTGGCAAAATTGAACAATTTCATATTCTGTCACAGAATAACTCTGTGACTGCCTGCCTCCAGAACAATTGTTAAGTAAAAAAATAAGCATCCAGGTGGGATGAGCTGACTTTATTCAGGTGATCTGTTACTTGTAGTCGAACACATCCTAAATGATACAATATGCATATGCCAAAGGACCCAACTATCTTCCAGGGTCCCTATCAGCTAAATTCAAGAGGTCTCTAATCTTCATGTTCAGCTCTTCTCCTTAAATAGTCTGTCCTGATGAGAGAAAGAAATAATATCTGGTTCAACACCCTATAGACTAGCAAGAGAAGATGGTTGAATTCATGGTTACCCATATAACACGTGATTTTTGATTATTATTCATCTTGTTTCCAAGTCTCATTCTTTCTCAGTTAAATAAGGTGTGGGCTCAGTTTTCTCTACTGACTATGTAAGCTCCATTCTGGACTTGAAGTTGGACCTGCCCTAACCATAGACTGCTGAGGTTCTGATATGCTGCTTAATCCTTCCCAGAGCCTTCCTCTGGGCATGGATCTTGTTACCTCAACCCATAGCTGGAGACCTGCTTTTATTAAAATGATGATTTCAAACCTTAGACTCCATCATTTAATACACTTGTTCCTGCAGCTCTCCTGTTGTCCTGTTTCCTGGAGTGAATTCCCAATATTGCTTTCTGTCAGAACCATATCAAAATTTGCCACACCCTTTGTAGAGCCTTGTCCATCGGTCCTTGCTGGTTCTAGCCTGGCCACTAGGTTAGTGTCCCCAGCTCTCCCATATATCCTGCATCTCTCCTTTTCCCTCTTGATCCATGTTGCTGATGCCCTTGGATGCCTCCTTCCCAAAATGACATCGGCTAGAAGCAGCGGTAGTACAAACAGCCCAGTACCAGGAGTTACTCAATCTGAAATGTAGTTATAGTTCTGCCCTATACTGTCTGTGTGACCATGAGCAAATCACTTAACCTCTCTGGGTCCTGGCTTTGTCATCTGTAAAATGAAGGGGTTGAACTAAATGAATTCTAAAAGCTCTTCCTGATCTAAAACTTCAAAATGAAAAGCAAAGCTTTAAACTGGTTTGACCATAGTCATTTATTTTCACAGTGGGAGTTTTTAAAAAGTTTGCCTTTTGCTTGAAGTTTCTTCCATTTTTCCTGATTTTCTTTTCCTTCTGGATAACTCTGATTCTCCTCCTAAAGGCTATTCTCTATTTCTCTGATAATGTCCTAAAACGCTGTGCTCTGTGAAATATCTAGGTTTCTTACCAAAACAAGCTGTAAAGGCCCATTCCTTAGAGGATTCTCTCTCTCTCTCTCTCTCTCTCTTTCTGTGGAAATAAACATGATGAAAATTTTGCATATTAGTTAAGGGCAAGCCTTCTCATTATGCCATCAGTCTAAGAGCAACTCTGCTGAAAACCAAAGAAAAAAATAACTCCAGGGACCTGAATGAATAGAAGTGAGTGTCATAATAGATTAATTGCTTCTGAGAAGATTTTCCTGATTAGTCCATCCCACTGTGATTTTCCAATTCTTTGTCCACTTATTATATTCTAATCTGTACCAAGCAAACAATCTAGCATTTGTATTTTCCTCTATCTTTTTCTTTTTTTTTTTTAAGATTTTATTTATTTATTTCAGAGAGAGAGAGAATGAGAGATAGGGAGCACGAGAGGGAAGAGGGTCAGAGGGAGAAGCAGACTCCCTGCTGAGCAGGAAGCCCAATGTGGGACTCGATCCCGGGACTCCAGGATCATGACCTGAGCCGAAGGCAGTCGCTTAACCAACTGAGCCACCCAGGCGCCCTCTATCTTTTTCTATATGCTTTATATAGATATATAAATATAACTGCTTCAAAACCTTTGTGGAATTGGAGCAGATAATGGATAAGTAGATTAAAATTATCCAGCCAATGGGGTAATGTCTTTAGTGTTCATAACATAAAAAGTATATACATAAAATAATCTAGATCTAAATGTTCTTCTCTGTAAAGGTGTTGGTGGGAAGAAGTGGGTGGATGGAAGGAGGTGGCATAATACTAAGGTTTTCTAGGGCCTAATGAGTCAGCTCTGATTCTCAAACTGAAAAGGCCGCCCCTGCAGCTGCCTCTAAACCACACCCACAGAACTCTCTCCTGAGAATGTATGTGCAGGAGGGGAAGGTGGGTGTTCAGTTTCAACAACTCCAAGGTCTAGTACAGTCAACTCCTACAACCTGAGCTTGTGAAGAGTGTCAGACAAGAAGAAGCAGGAAGCATGGGTGTGATTCATTCCACTTCATAGTTCAGTCCTTTTTCTCTAAATATCAAATGCTGACCAACAACAAATTGTTCAATAAATATGTATTGAACACTTAATCTATACAAGGCAATGCATTATGTCCCGTGAGGAATATAACACACAGAGAGATATGGTTCTTGACCTTAAGAAGTTGTTTAAGACTCCAGCCACGTTTAAGAAAAGACACAGTCATGGATGCTATTTGTGCCAAGGAATACAGGAAGGAGGAATACAAACAAACAATCTAGCATTTGTATTTTCCTCTAGCTTTTTCTATATGCTTTATATAGATATATAAATATAACTGCTTATATTTATATATAAAGAGATGTGGTCGTGGGTGATTGTTTGCTTATAATCCCCATCTGTTCTGCACTCCCATCCCCAGCCTCACTCACCCATCTATCTGGGGACAGGACTCATATTCATACCCCTTCTGGGCCCTGAAAGAACAATAGAAGTTAAGCCATGGAAAGACAGGACAAACTGATAGAGCCTATATTAGAATTAAAAATGAACAGGAGTTAGCTAAAGGCAGGAAGTAATCTCAGTGGAAGGAAATTGATGTTTGGCTTATAGATCATTTATGCTAGGACTGGACCAGGGATGGAGGGGATATACCCCACCTCTTTCACCTCAAGGACTTGAAGGGAGTAGAAAGGCTTCCTCCAATTTTAACCAGGGGAAAATTAAGTGAAACCTAATAACTGATAGAGTGAGTCAGGGAGCTTTAAAAGTCAGTTCAGTCACTTTTTTAGAAACTTGCAAATGTCTTCCACTTTACCCAAAGTAAAACCCCCAAGTCCTGCAAGACCCTAACGTAACCTGTGTCCCACTCACTATCCTATCTCATTTCTTGACACTCTCCTTCCAGAGGACACAGGCACACTGAACTCCCTGCTGTTCCTCAGAGAAATCAAGCTTACTCCCATCCAAGGGTCTCTGCATTTGCTGCCCCTCTCCTGAGGAGGCTTTCCCTTAAACCACTCATTCTCTTGTCGTCATTCAAGTTTTTGCTCAAATGTACCCTTAGGAGAAGGATGGCCCAATGGTCCCTCAACCCTCTACAATGGGGACTGCCCAGTCATTTGCTCCCCTTTTTGACCTGTGTATTACTTCCCTGATGAGCTGTAATGAACCACCACGAACTGGGTGTTTGAAAACAATAACATTTCCTCTCACAGTTCTAGAGGCCAGAAATCTGAACTCAGTTTCACTGGGCTGAAATCAAGATGCCAGCAGGGCCATGCTCCCTCCAGAGACCTTAAGGGAGAATACATTGCTTGCCTTTTCCAGCTTCTGGTGGCTGCTGTCATCCCTTAGCTTGTGGCTGTATTCCTCCAAATTTTGTTTTCTCATGGTCTTTTCCATTCTCTCTGTGAAATCCTGTCTGTCTCTCTAAGGACACTTGTGATGGCATGTATGGTCTACTCAGATAATCCAGGATAGACTCCCCATCTCAAGATCTTTAACTTAATCACACCAGCAAAGACCTATTTTTGAAATAAGGTGACATTTACCAATGCCAGGGATTAGGACTGAAAGCTTTGGGACCATTTTTTAACCTAGCACATCCCGTTTTATTTTTTGTGAAAATATATTTCATTACCTCACATGTTACTTATTTGTCATATATTTATTGATTTGATATACCTGTCATATATCCAACATAAGTAAATAAGTATTTGTTGAATGAATGAATGCAGAGACTCCCTTGTGGCCAACCAGAGGGAGCAGATATGGTCAAAGAGATGATTGAGGGATGGAGTAGAGTGTTGGTGCTCTCTTCCATCAGGGCTTTCATATGCTGCAGAAACTCCAAACTGCCAGTATGCATGTCTCTGTACCTGGGGAGTCTTTCTTCCAGAACCACAGAAGACCATGCTCTCCAAGCATAGAAAACCAGAAGATTCAGGGAAATAGCACACCTTAAAAATAGTATTCTACCAGGGACCCTCAGGTTTCCGTGTATAAATACCCTAGTTCACTTGATCCTCAGCTGAGATAATTCTGAGTGTGTCATTAGCATCATTTTTCAGAGCTTCCCTATGGAACTTAACCTTAGTCACCCACTGTTGTAGTTAGCTTAATAGCACACCACTGATTGATGCTTCTTCTTTAGTGTATCACTTCCCCACTTCCTACAGGTGCTCCTTTCAACTCCCAAATAAACTACCAGCACTCTACCCTGTATCTCAGGGCCCCCTCCTAAGTGAATCCAAACTTAAACAAGGGTAAAAATGAAGAGTTACTTTGTGCCAGTCTTGAAACTCCTAATAGTTTCTGATTATTTAATAGAGTTTTCAGCAATGAAAACTTTAAGGACTTTAAATGAAACACCTTTAAGGACTCTGAGTGAAACAAACAACTTATCTACTCAGGATGACCCTAGTTCTGATTACACTGTGCCACTTATTTGACCAAGACAAGTTTTCCCTACTGTTGGTAGGAATGCAAATTGGTGCAGCCACTGGGGAAGACAGTATGAACTGTATATCACATCGTCTTTATCCATTTATGTATTGATGGACACTTGGGCTGCTTTCATAGTTTGGTTACTGTAAATAATGCTGGAATAAACATAGGGGTGCATATATCCCTTCAAATTAGGTATTTGGGGGGTAAATACTTGGGAGTATGATTACTGGATTGTAGGATAGTTCTATTTTTAATTTTTTGATGAACTATCCTACAATCCAGTAATCATACTGTGATATACATATATATGTATGTATTTATGTATATATATGTAGTGGAATATTATTCAGCCATAAAAAATAATGAAATTTTGTCATTTGCAACAACATGGATGGATCTAGAGAGTATAATGCTAAGTGAAATAAGCCAGTCAGAGAAAGACAGATGCCATATGATTTCACCCCTATGTGGAATTTAAGAAACAAAACAAACCAAGTGGGAAAAAAAGAGAGACAACCCCAAAACCAGACTCCTAACTATACAGAATAAATAGATGGTTACCAGAGAGGTGATGGGCGGGGGGGGCTGGCTGAAATAGGTGAAGGGGATAAGGAATGCACTTGTCCTGATGAGCACTGAGTGATGTATGGAAATGCTGGATCACTATATTGTGCAACTGAAACTAATATAGCACTGTATGTTAACTACACTGGAATTAAAATTTTTAAAAAGACAAGTTTCCCTAAACCTGTATTAAATTAAGTCTTCATTCAAGATAGTACAAAGGATTGGAATATCTGTCACATCAGGCTCCCAAGAATCAGAGATATCTCCCAATACTGAGCTATATTAATAATCCAAGAATACAAATTATCATAAAATACAGGCACAGAGGGAAAAATCTGGGACCATAAATGCAGACAAAGACACACTACAGCTCATATTTAACATAAGGTCTCTAAGTGAGACCCACAGGAGCATCACTTACAAAAAGGGAGCTTATTTGGTCATGATACAGTCACATTTTATATTCTAATTATTATATGGCTTTCATGACGTTTTCCAGTAAGTCATTCTTTATGAATCAATAGATTCTAGTTTTGTTTATCAGTCAGTCCTAGGTAGATCAGGTACATCCTTCTAAAAGGATTCCATAGATGAAGATTCTCCTGCTAGTAAACACCATGTATGTTTCTCAAGAGATCTGTTATTAGCATATTTACAAAAAGATTTGAACAGATAATCATTCTTTCTTGAGGCATCACCCTGTAAAGGGAGAAAATGCATTATAGACCTATTGGAAGATCTTTATTCCCTAACAATTAAATTAACATGTTAGGATAATACAAAATAAACATCAAAAGGTTAATAGACATATTGATTCACTTTGAAGAGACTACCCATCTTTGAAAGTATCTGCTCTTAATTACCCCTTCTTTTACAAAAGGCATATCTTTTGGCAAACATTAGCTATTAGTGCCATTATTTTCAATAAAATTTTGTAAGAAATTTCCATAACTTGTTAGCAAAGCCTAGGCTTTCTTATGCAATCTTTTGAAACATGTAAATGAATACAGTGGCTCTAGAAATGATATCTTAATAAGAATAATGAAGTTCAAGCCCCTACTGAAGATATGGTGGATAACCATTACGTAGAGCTTGTTTGAGATATAAATAATCCAAGGATAGGAGATCATCAGTCTGTCAGAAGTCTTCATCTGTTTTTTAACCAAAAGTCAGCAGTTAATGGGAAAAACAGCATGCTGAGCCTAACTCCTCTCTTTCTGGGGGGAGGAAATGATGAAGAGGGCTGAGGAAAGGCATAAAATTTTTTAGTTGTTTAAGGATGGCAAAATTTGCTGAAATACTCAATTTTAGCACAACTTCTGAAGGTAAGAATTTCTTTATTCATATATTTTTTTTCTTTCTCTATATATTTTAAAGTAGAGGAAAAACCTAGAGGAAACAAAAATGAGAGTTGGGCCAAAGAACAAATTATACAACTTTCTGTTTCTCCAACTATATATTGTTGTTGTTCCTCTGTTTTCTCATCTTCCTTGCCCAGAAAGCAGCAGACCACAACAGAAAGGCTACCAACACCATCTCAATTAATCCAAAGGGCTGACTTTCATCTCAAGATCAAGGGCTGAATGTGCCAAAAGAGGCTCCATTACCCCTTGTGGAGAAAAAAGTTCTCTCCAGTTCTTTTTGAAGTTTAAGAAACAAAAGAGAAACAAAAATATTCTGAGTGTTAGGTTGCTGTTTACAGGGAAAAGTCATACCAGTTTTTAAGGAGACAAGTCATAAAAAGGATTATACAAAAATGGAGAGTTGATTTCCCAGCATGCATAGCAGTCCATTCTGTGTATTTTTTTTCTCCTTTCCTTGTTCCAACATTGTAGATTTCCTGGGATTTCTAGACTCTTACACACACTTCCAAACCACCTATATAAGAAGGATTTGGGACTTATTTTAGAGTGGAATTAAGGATATTTTTACTCTCCTGTGGATACTTACAATTTTAAATTTTCTTTTACATTATAAACTGAAAACTCCTATCTGCTTTTTTGTCATGGCACTCTTTGCAGAAAAAAATACAAGAGATAAAACAGTATATATCAGATAGAAAGTGACCATGATTATTAGGCAATTCTCCATTTTCATAATGAGATCATTCAAACTTTTGATGCTATTAATGTTATTTGTAGCCAAGCTAAGTATTTACTTATTAGTAATATAAATCAAATGATCAAATACATACTTACAATTTTTAGGGTCTTAATTTAATTATGTATTATTTAAATCACATTATATAAAACATGGAAAAATTATCTTTTTCTAGCTCACATTCCTTGAAATAATTTTAACTAAACTCCTCACATCCTCCTCTGACACAGTGTCCTGGCACACATCATCTTCACTTACACTGAGTTGCTTCAGATTAAATATTTTGAAAGGTTTGTGATGCTCACTACATATTTTATCCTAAGCTAAAAGTACCCATTCATAGGGGCACCTGGGTGGCTCAGTCATTAAGCGTCTGCCTTCAGCTCTGGTCATGATCCCAGGGTCCTGGGATCAAGCCCCGCATCGGGCTCCCTGCTTGGCAGGAAGCCTGCTTCTCCCTCTCCCACTCCCCTTGCTTGTGTTCCCTCTCTCCCTGTGTCTCTCTCTGTCAAATAAATAAAGTCTTTAAATAAATAAATAAAAATAAAAGTACCCATTCATATAAACCAGTATTTTTTTTATCCACTCATGGGTATTATATTCCCAATGCAAACAAAACAAAATACTAAAACTTACTTACTCTATTATTTTTAAAGTGTTTTCTACACTTATGTACCGTTTACCATGTCACTCTACTCTGGCAATTGTAAGGACGACTAATTATAATTTCTAAATCTGAGGTCACTTTCTTTCTACCAGTTTTGTCCAGTGACTTCTACCAGTGTCCAACACTAGCTTTTACTGATGTCATTTCAAGCAAACTTGCTTACCCAACATTAATTTCTTGTTAAAAGAAAAAGTGAAAGAACATGGATGAGAAAGGCTCCATGTATATGTGTATAAAGGCTCCAAAATAAGTCAACTAGCTCATTACTGAAAACAATTATGTAAGAGGAAGAAGTTCAACCCCAAGAAAACCACTGTTAACATCTTTACACACTTCCTTTTAGTAATAAATTATTTTACATATTAGTTCCACACTATAAGCAATTTTGTATTCTGCTTTTTTCTTACCTACCTAAGCATTTCTCCATATCATTAAATATTCATCTTAAATATCATTTTAATGGCTGCACAACATTCCACACTGTAGATATACCATAATTTACTCAACGTTTCCCCTCTTGATGGATGTTTAGGTTATTTTCAACGCCTTATTATTATGAACAGTGCTTCAAAGAAATTCATTGTGCATAAATCATTGTCTGCATTGCTGCTTATTTTATTATAGTAGATTCCTGGAAGAGGAATTACTAGGTAAAATAATATGTAAAACTTTGAAGCTTTTAAAACAGAAGCTTTTGAATACATTGCTTTCATAACTCTTAGCAGTGGCAAGGGAGAGCCCAATTGCTATAACTTTACCAGAATGGATAATTTTGCATCTAATTTTGTTAATTTGATAATTGAAAGTATTATTATTGCTTTATTTTTAATTATAAACAAAGCTAAACATTTATACACCTTTGCTAGCATTTATATTTTGTTTTTTGTGACTTTTTCCATCTTCTCTCTTTTGTTTATTAAGTATCTACTGCTTTCCTTATCAATCTGTGTGAGCTTTATATATGTTTATGATATTAATATTTTAAAATCAGAATTGAAATCACACCATGATAGGTTTTAATAATTTTTCATCATTTTTACAATCAGGAATTTTTAGATTTTTTTTTACATAGCAAAACCTATTTTATTTATTTATTCCACATATAATTCTTTAAGCCATCCATGGCAGATAAAACTTAAGATGGCGCATAACCTCTATCTTCAGACAAGAACCCAGCTCTGTCTGACAATTTGCTTGCAGCCTTGCAGGGGACCCAGGTAAGCTATACTCGAAATTCCCCCCATATAGAAGCTTTGAGATAGCAAGAGTTTGTTATTTTAAGCCTCCACGTTTATGTTTATGTGTTACACAGATAGAAAACTAATACATATTTTGGTATCAGCCCTGGGTTGCTCATGTAACAAATATATAGAAGTAAGGAAGTATCTTTAGAAGCTAGTATAGAGGTCAGGCTGGAAGAATTCTGAGAAGCATGATAGAGAAAGCCAAACTGACCTTGAATAGACCGTTAGTAAAAACCTGGACTTGGATTTCCTTCTTTTTTAAGGCCAAATAACATTCGTGTTTGTGTGTGTGTGTGTGTGTGTGTGTGTGTGTGTGTGTGTTGTGAAATAATCACCACAATCAAGCTAACTAACATATCCATCACTTCCCATAGTTGCCATTTTGTGTGTGTGTTTGTGTGTGGTGAGAGAACTTAAGATCTACCCTCTTAGCAAATTTCAAGTATACAATCCAATATTGTTAACTATTCTCATATTGCTTTACATTAGATCTCCAGAACTTACTTATTTTGCATAACTGAAACTACATGTTGACCAACATCTCCCCATTTCCCCTTCCTCCAAACCCTGGTAACCACTATTTTACTCTCTTCTATGAGTCTGACTATTTTAGATTTCACATATAAGTGAGATCATGCAGTATTTGACTTTCTGTGTCTAGCTTATTTCACTTAGCATAATATCAGGAATCCCACCTCTGCGTATATATCCAAAGGAAATTAAATCAGTATCTAGAAGAGATATCTGCACTTCCATGTTCATTGCCACATTATTCACAAGAGTAAAGATATGGAAACAACCTAAAAGTCTGTTGATGGATGAATAAAGGAAATGTGAGATAGATAAATATGCAATATTGTCTCTTGAAGGGGGGAGATAATTTGTCTGTAGTGTTGTAAGTCTGCAGACAAAGAAGAACCAGAGAAGAATTGTCCTCCACAGACAGAGGAGCTACAGTGAACAGATCACACATGGAAATCTCATCCACACTTGATTTACGTGATAAGATTTTTTTTGTTTTACTCTAAACAAAGGCATTAATGGAATGAGACTTCTTGGCAGCTTGGGAGAGGATGAATGTATTTTGCATATGGGAGGAACATGAATCACTGGACCAGAGGACAGACTGTGGTAGACAGATTTTAAAGTGTCCCCCATAATCTCCACCTTTTGGTGCTCATAACCTAGTATAATTGCCTACCCTTGAATGTGGGCAGGATCTATAACCTGCTTCTAGTCAATAAAATATGGCTGAAGTGATAGAATGGCACTCCCACGACTATGTTACATTATATAACACTCTGTCTTACTAGTAGACTCACTTTAGTATCTTCCCATTGCTGGCTTTGGAGAAGCAGCCTGCCATGAATCCTACAGCTCCAAGAATACAAATTCTGCCACCAGCCTCTGGATATTGGAAAGTAGACACTTTCCCAGTTGAGCATCCAGATGAGAATCCAATCCCAGCAGACATCTTGATTGCAGCCTTACAGAAGACCCACTCCATGCTGGGTTCAGACTCCTGAACCATAGAAACTATGGAGTAGGGACGCCTGGGTGGCTCAGTCAGTTAAGCGTCTTCCTTCAGCTCAGGTCATGATCCCAGGGTCCTGGGATCTAGTCCTGCATCGGGCTCCTTGCTCAGCAGGGAGCCTGCTTCTCCCTCTCCCTCTGCCTGCCGCTCTGCCTACTTGTGCTCTATCTGTATCTCTCTGTCAAATAAATAAATAAAATCTTTAAAAAAAGGAAAAGTAAAAGAAACTATGCTGTAGTAAATGTGTGTAGTTTTAATCCACTGAATTCATGTTAATTTTATATGCCCCATAGAAAACTAACACACTATCCATAATGTATTTTGGTATAAGATATAAAATGATTTTATTTCCAAATGGCTACCATGACTTCTGCAGGACATTCTAGAGATATTGGAGATAAAGAAGATATTTTGAGGTAGAAAGAATCTGGAGCCCTCAAAATCACATTAGCAATTGTTTGCCTCTCTACTTAAGGTTGCCCCTGATGTCTACAATATCTTAGCAGTCAAGCAATCAGAAATCGTTTTTGAGAATGCAATGCACTCAAGTAGAAAATGTTGGCAAGATATTATTGAGGTACAAATGAACTTTTCTAAATACATATAGACTATTCAAGGGTATCTGGCATAAAGATACAATTCAAAAGATGCCAATTCCTCTCTGATTCTAAAGAAATAACTAATTTATTTTACCTGAACTGGTAAAGGAAGACTTCATGACACAGATGACAGTTGCCTTGGACTGTCAGCCTTGTTATGTTAGGCAGTTATTGGTAGATGAATGGGAGAAAGAGCATTACAGATCTACGTGGGGTACAGAGAAAACACAAAACACTTGGACCGCAGTGCAGAGAGAAGTTTAAATAAGACAAAGTATTTCTGTAAAGATATAATAAAGGATAAAGTGAGAAAAGGTAGAACGGACTGAGATAGTGAAGTATCTTAAATGCTTAAATGCCAAGTTAAGAACTTTGAACTTTATCCTGAAGGCAGGCAATAAAATGTCATTTAAACCTGATTAACAGAAGATTTAGAGTATAAAATCCATATTAGTTTCTGTACTTAGTTACAACCAGTTAACCACTTCTCAAGTCAGTTAAAATCTGAAATTGAGAACACGATATAAACTCAGTAAGCAAAAATGATAGCCATACGTTCTTCTTATAGTCTGTAAATTTGTAATAGCATTGCTCACCATTAGAACTAGTGTGGCAAAAGAGGAAATATTCACATTTAGAGATAGGAGACCTGGATTAGCCTCTGAAGCTGCCATTTGCTACCTAATGCCACTGGTTAAATCACTTAATCTTCTTGAGACTTCATAATATTATCTGTCAATAAGTGATGATAATTATCTGCCCTACAGACCTCACAGTTTTAGTAAAAATTAAATGATATTTGCAAGCAACCTAATTTTTGAGGGGTTCTATTCATCAAAAGAAGAATTTTTTTATGGATTAAAAATGAGTTGAGTTTAATTGACAAAAATTTAAATGGGTTAAGTCATTGAAGTCCAAGAAATTTGTACAAGTCAACAAGTACCTTGTGAAGAAGCAAATAAAGAGGAAGCCATAGAGTATTTGTGCTCTAGCTCCCACAAGATAACAGTGAGTCAGAAACCCAGTTGGAGTTTGACCTAGTTAACCAGAGGATCTGACAAGACCGAACTGTGGTCTGAGCATAGACTACTATGTTAAATAATATTATAATGAGAAAAATCATGTACAAAGGACCAACACATGGTCCAGCTACTGCCCCTTGGGGATAAAACTAGGATGCAGTATTGCAAGGAAGCAAAAACCTGAGGGATCAGAGTGGGTGAGTCAACTTAAATACCAACAAAACAGTGTATGGCACAGCCTCAAAATGGAATACCATAAAAGGTTATGGTAGACATGAAGAAGAGTTATTGATATTTGTTGATATATTATTAAGGAACACTGTAGATAGCATCATGCACACAAATACACACACACACATACACACAAATACAAGGGAGGGGAAAGAGACAGAGAAAATATACAACAAATATTGATGAAAAACTGACAAAAGTTATTTCTGGTTGGTGAAATTTGGAGGTTGTTTCCTTTCATTTATTTGTGGTTTATTTTTAATTCCTCTAAATTGGAAAAGTGCTATGTGTGTAATAAAGTTATAATTTTTAATTGGATGATATAATGCATAGTAAAATACTGTGTAGATGGGTAAAGTGCCATTCAGATGTGAGTTATTATTAATCACCACTCTAACTTTTTCTGCCCAGCTGCTTCTGTCATTTCAACATAAATCATATCAGTGGGAGGCAGATTATATAGTCTTTGGAATAATACAGAACTAGGGGTCAAATCTTAGCTTCCCCTCTTGGTAGTTGGATGACGTTGGGCAAACTAATTAACCTTGGTATGTCTTAGAAATTTTAAAGGTAAAATGGGTATAATACCAACATCAAAGGATTGCTGTGAACATTAAATAAATTGATGAAAATAAGGAGCTTATCCTAGATGAAAATAATAAATCAATACAGATTAGCCACACTTACCACTACTCTCTACATTCAATAAATATTTGCTGAGTTCCTACTCAGTATCAGGGGAGAAGCTCTTCCCTGGAGGAGCTCACAGGCCTGGGAGAAAACTTTTTTTTTTTTAAAGATTTTATTTATTTATTTATTTGAGAGAGAGAGTAAGTGGGGGAGGAGGAGAGGGAAAAGAAGAGAAGAACCTGAAGCAGATTCCCCACTGAGCGCAGAGCCCAACGTGGGGCTGGATATCACAACCCTGAGATCATGACCTCAGCCAAAATCAAGAATTGGACGCTTAACCAACTGAGGCACCCAGGTGCCCTGGGGAGAAAACTTTTGAGACAATTCTGTAGTATCTCCATGTACCATACAATAAATAAATATAGTATAACAATTGAATGAATAATTTTGATAAATGTAAGTAAGTATATATGTAATCCTATAAGAGTGGTTAAGAAGTTGCACATACTTATGACTAGGGAAATGTAGAGAGTTTTCCCAGTGGAGATGACTCCTGAGCTCAGTTTTAAAGGATGAGTGATTGCTTAACAGGCAAGGGAGGGGGGATAATTACAGGGAGCGGGGGAACGGACTCAAACCAGAGGCATAAAAATGTTTTGTCATACTCCAGGAACTGGAAGTGGTTTCATAGGGCTAAGAAATGCAAAACAATAAATTACTATTCAAACATTAGTATCCCCTTGTTTTACACCAAACACATGTGAAATTCAGAAATGCAACTGGAAGATACAAACATGACCAAGTTAATTTAGTGCACACAAGCAAGTACCTTGATACATAAGGAAGTACCATTTCACATTTAAATCCATAAATTCAGCAGCAAAATCTTAGAAAGGATTGGAGGTTTTAAAATAACATTTCACATATAACATTAAGGAAAATAATTTGACCTTGGGAGCAAACCCAATGTTATTTTCTCTGTTTTCATTATCACTATGTAGTATTCCTATAATTACACTGTCAAACAATATTAATATTGATGACTTATGAGACCCCTCATGCCCACCCTTTTGGCCCCTAGAAGAATACACAAAGTAAATATGAAATATTTAGAATCAATATTTATTTTTGTCTTTTAAAAGAAACAAAATCCAACATAAGATTTGACTATTTTAGGTGGGCATTGGAATATTTCTATTAGCTCTTTGTTTTTAAAACAAGGAGGAAGTGTTGGACACAAAGAATACATTGAGATGAGTTTTTGTAAGTGAAGCGTAACACTTACCAGAGGAACTAAACCAATGGACTGAAGGTAGACCATCTCAGCTGCCACCACTTAATCCGTGTGGTACAAGAGGGGAATTGAAGGGAAAAGTTGACTTCATTTGCTTTAGGTAATGAGTATCCTGTATTTGAAGTAGTCCAACTAATTAGAATTCAGCAGTGCTTAGCAGACAGTAGAAATTATTCGTCTTGTACTTGATGCTAAGCAAGGTGAAGATACAGAGACAAGTCTTAACAACAACAACGAAAATAGTTTCTTTTTTAAGTCACTAGGCATAGAACATAGGAATTACCATACAACTGAGGTGCATTCATTGGCTCTCAAAAGCTTGAAAGATAAAATTACAGGATGGAGGAAGGCGGGAAGGAACACGCTGATTGAATTGACACAAAGGACATTAGAGAATGACATATGGAGTTTAGAGATGGAGAGGTGGCTTAGAAATCATCCAGCCCAAATCTTAACAGTCTTTCAATGTGACACCAGTGCCTTGGCTGTACTTGTCCAACTCTCCAGGCTTAGCTCTTCTACTTGTCCTAATGTTCCTGCCACATTGGCCTTTGCACATGTGTTTCTTCTTTCTGGAATGTTCTTTTTTCCAATATTCACCTCCAACCTTTTCAATTTTTCCCAAAGTCCTTCTCTGAATTCCACTCCTAAATCCATGTCATGTTGCCTGCCCCATTATAGGCTCTCATTTGTATCATTATTTCTCCTTTCCAGCAGGTGTCGTAGTGTTATATTTATTTGTGTGCTTGAAAAGTATCTGTCTCCCCCTCTGGATGATAAATTTCATGTGAGTAGCAACCAAGTCTATTTTGTTTAGGTTGTATCCCCCAGTGACTGACTCATAATAAGCCTTTTAAAAATTAATGGATGCAACTTTTACTCCCATCACAAAGAAAATATTTAAATGCCCCAGAGGTGGGCACCTGGGTGGCTCAGTCATTAAGTGTCTGCCTTCGGCTCAGGTCATGATCCCAGGGTCCTGGGATCGAGCCCCACATTGGGCTTCCTGCTCTGCGGGAAGCCTGCATCTCCCTCTCCCGCTCCCCCCTGCTTTTATTCCCTCTCTCGCTGTGTCTCTCTCTGTCAAATAAATAAATAAAATCTTTTAAAAAAATAAAAATAAATGCCCCAGAGGTTTTTGCCTACTTGGTTGTAAATGTTATTTCTTCTAACTAAAATATCTTCCCTAGTTTTCTCTGGCTAATTTCTGCCTATTCCTCATGATGAATCTGAACACCTTCTTTGGAAATACTTCCTCAACCCTAGTCCAGTAGAGATTAGTAACTAGAAGTCACGTGTTCCCAAAGTCTGCAAAGTTTAGAAAAGCTAATATCACACAGCTAGATAGTAGCATTGATGGGACAAGATTCAAATTCCATTAACCAAAATTATACCCATTTTTTTCAATTCAAAATACATATATTAAAACCCTACTACACACCAAGACTGTGTTGGGATTTGAAGATGCAAAGATGAAATATACCCAAGTCCTATTACCAGTGTTCTTTAAGACAATGACATTAAACACCCATACCCAGACTCGTGTCTCACTTAAACCTCCAGGAGCAAGGCTGCCAGGTGGATTGCAAATTTGAGTATAGTCTCTGCAAAACAAAGAGTCTAGGCTGGGTGTAAGAAACAGCAGTTGTGAGCCAGGCAGCTTGGTCACTAACTTCCTATCTCCCCTTGCGTGGCTTCTCTTCAGCACTCTGAACTTCAGTTTCCTCATCTGTAAACAATCTTCTGAGTTAAATTTCTCTATTTAGCATCTATAGACTCTCCAGAAACCTTAACAGTACTTGAGAGCCTGACTCAGATTCTCAAAGCCTCAGACAGGAGCATTTTGGGGAAGAGAATAAAAACAAACCATCTGAGGTCTCCATTATCCCAATGGAAATAACCCAAAACAATAAGCCCCATAGTCCAATTACATTCAGCAGGATGTTTCCTGCTTAAGTCAGTACCTGCTAATCATATGGCTAAGCTGTCACACAAAGTGATACATGCAAAAAACAGCCTTCTGGGGAAAGAGCCAAAAATCCTCTCTTCCTAGCCAAAGAAATCAAAAGAAGTGATTGTCTCATTCAGCTTCCAGGGCCCTAGTGGGAAAGAATTGTTTCAAGCTAGGTAAATAAGTTTATCTTCATCTACGCGTGTTCTCAAGGACATTCCATGGCTTATGAAAAAGGCCCAGAAAAATCTAGGGACACCATTAGCTCTGAGAGGTATCTCTTGCTTAATTCATCACTGCTCTTCAAGACTGAAATCAAGCAAAACATTCCCGACAACCAACCTCATTTGTACCACATGCTCTTATTCTGTGCTCCCAGAATCCAGATGTAAGCCATTATCACAGTGCTAATTATTCATTAGTTTCTTTCATGTCTATTGTCCCGGCTGTATAGTTAGCTCCTTGAGTGCAGGGACTGTGTCTATCTTGTCCTTTATTGGATCCCCCATGACAAACACAGTGCCTGACACAGAATTCAAAAACTATATTAAACAAGTAAATTGCATATCTACCTGTCTATTCCATTGGATTATAAGCTTTCTAAGGACAGAGTTTATGTCATTCATTTTTATATTACTGTTACTTAACTTAGATGCTGGCTCACAGTCAAGATGGCTTGTTGAGCAAGTGAATGCATACTAAAGGATGGAAACACCCTTCCTACAAGCCACCTCCCATCTTCAGGTTGAGCAGATTTCTTTAATGCCGGATCATTATGAAGATGTCCATTGATGCTCCTTTGTATGGAAGCCTTTACACACACACATGTGTCAGGCTAGAAAAGCTCAGATCCTGCCTGTTGTGGCATATCCTATATCCTCATATAAACTTCTTCTGTATCTTTCCAATGTAGCAGGAATTTCAATGCCCTGAAATTCAAAAATCCTGACTTCTAGTCCCAGGTTTACTACCAAACTCTGTGAACTTGCATGTCATTCAGCCTCATCTGGACTTAGTTCACTAATCTATAAAAGGATTAACTATCAAATCTCCAAGACTTCATCCAAGATTTTTAACATGTTATGAAGTTCTAACATAGATTGAGCCCATGACCATATGATTATAATTAAACAACTGTTCTGGATCACTCATCCCTTCTTACCTCTTTCTTATAGCATCAACTATTCAGAAGCAAAGAACTATATGTTTCAGGTTATTATTGGAGCCTTGAACTCAAAAGACTTATCAGTGTGCTTTCCTACTTCTTGAAGAGGCCCCCTTCCTATATGCACTGACCAGAACAGCGTGTGGTATTAATAAATGAGGTCTCCGGACTCACAGTGTGTATGATGTCGGTTAAGACATACTCAGCTTTTAAAGTTAAAACCTGAGGTCTATTGACTTCTGCTATCATCCAATTCCAATATTGCCCTGGTGACTTCAGAAGACTTCCCACTTCTTGCCAATAAGATTCTCTTCTGCACTGTGTGGTCTTTGGTCTGTTCCTATTTAAGTCAGGGGCACAGCTTGCATGCATTGTTTTGAGATTCTTTGGTCCTTTTTCTTTAAAAAATAAAAACAAAACAAACAAAAACAACAACAACAAAAAAAACCCACCCAAGTGATACACTGAAAGTACAACTAATCACCCAGAACTACACAGTGGACCTCAGCTGAAATGAGCAACAAGCATTCTAGATGGCTCATTTTTACCTGCTGTGGTAAAGTCACTACCTCTATGGTACAAAAATCACCTATTTAATTGTAGACCCTAATAATTAGGAAAGGAATATCCATTCAAGACAATCATTGTGCATAATACCTAAGCATAGACTAAGTACATGTTCAGTTAACAGGGGCTGATAGCCCCCTGCCTCCTTCTTTTCATATACACACAGGCACACACATACACACAAATTCTGTATCCAGTCATGCACAAGAGAAGGGAAATGAGTTTGAATATTACTTTAAAAACAAATGGATAGAGAGGTTGTTTATCAATTCTACAGCCTTTAGATGAGGACTGGAGGTGAATGTTTTTTCTAGCATAAGCATTTCCTCAAAATATGCTCATTTCAGCAAGCAGATATAAGGTACACTTTGAAAGATTGAAAGGTAACTTCTAAAAGCAAAATGGGTCACTGGTTCAGTTCAGAAGTTGAAGGAAGAGTACCACTTCTTGGACAGTACAATATTTTATAAGTGATTCAGAAGACAAACTTCAAGGTATGGGCCAAGAGTAACCAGTGTGTTACAGTTGGGTCTCTCACCGGAGTGATGTGTTCACTCTGTCTGAGGTTAGAATGGATAATTTGCCAAATAATCTCCCTTATTGGCCACTCCTCTGAAATAGAGTTTCTTAAATTTTAATGTGCAAATGATTCACCTAGGACTCTGGTTATAATGAGGATTCAGATTCTGTAGGTCTATAGCAGATCCTGAAATTCTGTATTTCTAACAAGCCCCCAGATGATGTTGATGCTACTATTCCTTGGGCCACACTTGAGTAGCAAAGATCTCAAACAGACCAATCACCCCTCTAATTCCAGTAATAATTTTGTTTCCCTTTTATAAGGACAAGACATGGGAAGGATTTGGTAGATATAAGACTTTTTGTTCTCTGAAGATAGACTCCAAATAAAGGGTCTCTTCTATAATTATTTCCTTTCCTCATTTGGTTACAATTATCAGAACATTATTGGTAGATAAATCATGGGTCCCTGTGGTTGTATAGTCAAAATATATGGTGAAAATATTAAGGACTAGTACATATTTAGAATCACAGATCTCAGAGAGGGAAGGCATTCAATGTTGGTTCAATCAAATCCCAGGTATCTCTAGTGAGCTCCCAGAATGGGGGAGAATGGATCCAGGCCTCACTGTAACTGATGCAGAGCAAAGACTGGAGCCCAACTGTCCTCACAGCTGTAAGGAAGTGCTTGGTTTACTTTGAGTTTGCATTATTATTATTATTACAGAAAAGTAGGGAGGGCACAATAGCAATTCAGTTATTCCATCTCTTTTCCCTATAACTATATCCTGTCAGCATTCCTTGAGATATGGTTGCAATAAACACACCTATCCCCAATTTACAAACTGAAGAAATCAAAACAAAATTTTGCAAAATAAGCAAAAAATTTGCTTGAGAAGACACACACATACATATGCACACACACACACACACACATACACAAATACATGGGCAGAGCTACAATGAGGTTTTTCTCAAATGGCATCCTGATCTGTCATTAAGCCAAGCTCTCTCCTAGTTTTATGTTTTATATAAATAAAATGTGACAGATAAAACAATGTGTTGTGTTATTATTTTTCTCTGTTTCCTTTCTTTCTGAGTTTGCCCATGTGCAAGCATTGATCTTCTCATCCAGTGTTATATTGTGTTTTTTTGTTTTCATCAAAACAATTAGTTGCAGCTCAGAAGATATAATTCCAGCAGCACATCACAGAAAATCCTGTTTCCTGCCTGCTTTAATGAAGTCAGGCATCATGGGAAGCTGAAACACCAGGGAAAAAGAACACGTTGTAAAGTATAATTGCTTTCAAGAAGAAAGACCTACCCCTGTGGATCCATTTTGGATTAAGCATCATAGAATTGCTTTTTTTTTTCTTTCCTTTTTTATTTTCTGGCTCTTCATTAAGGATATTTTGTGCGGTGCCCTAGGTTGAGGGGTAAGTTTTGTCCAGTTTCCAGGAATGTTAATGCGGAAGATAAACTAAGATCAAAGATTAATTTCCAGCCTGTACCCTTCATCCCAAGAATGCTTTTCAGATACCATTCTTTCTAAGTATTTTGATGTTGCATCATTAAAGTTATTTTTAGGCTGTCCCCACCCACTTTGACCCCTGCCCACCCACTCAAATCCTGCTCACAGCTTCACTTTGCCTTTGTTGTATACGCTCCAACCCTCCAACCCGCTGGCCTTCACTGAGTGTGTCAGGCTTGTTCCTGCTGGGAGCCGTTTGCCTTCCCTGCTGATTCTGCCAAGGATGTTCTTTCGACTCATTGTTGCATGCCTAGCTCCTTAGAGGGGCCTTCTCCAAACCCTCGATGTCAGGGCACCCCAGCCACTCTCATACCCAGTGTTCTGCTTTTATTCTCCTCAGAGCATTCATCCATCACTCACTACCTAATACTTCCGTGATGGGTTAGTTTGCTGTTCGTTCCAATAAAAATAGAAGCTCCATGAGATCAGGGACCTTTTAAACGTGATCATCACTGCACTGTGAACATACCTTGGCACACAGTAGGTGCATAATAAATTTTGCTGAATGATTGAATGAACAAGCAAAATAAATAATCATAAGGTACATGTTTAAAACCACAGAATCTTAGCGCAGCAAAAGAAATAAACATTGATATCATCTAGCCACTTAAGTCCCAGAAGTATAAGGTGAACTCCAGAATTTAAAACACCATTTGGGAGAAGGATCTCAGGAGCCTCTGCAGCAGAGAGATGTCATTCATTAATTCAGCAAACAGTGGTCAGGTGACAGGCACAGTACTGGCTTCTTAGGAATCAAATGGTGGGAAAGACACACATGGTCTTTGCCATGCTGAAATGTGGGGAAAAGGGAAAGGAGGAACCAACACTGGAATGGGTTGGGGGAAATATTACTCTCCCTACCCAGTGCACTAATAAAAACCTCCAGAGTCCCAGAGGTAAAGAAAATTATACAGCTATCTAAAACATAGAATATAAAATATAAAATTGAAGGAAATAGGTGGTGTCGATTATGAACCATTGATCGGAGTTACATTGTTCTGTGACTTGGAAAAACACAAAGCTATCAAAATGGAAACTAAAATAAAAATGAACTCTCAGTGCCATCTCTCGAAGCAACTTCCCACCACCTCAGTTGAGTAGGACCCTTCCCACTCAGGAACTCACTATGATCATGATTCCCCCAGAATTCACAAGGGCCAAATGAAAAATCCTATCTGCAAGACAAACAACCTAGACTAGAATTTTATTCTTCTGAAAATGATTATTAAGGAGTTCCTAGGGGAAAGAAGATAAACCGAACTGTATAAAAGAAAGTTTTATCATTAAGAAGGTGTAGCAAATCCTCAGTCAGCACTATTGAAGTGGCAAATTTCTAGGGACCCACATATAAAAAGTATTATGCAATAGATAATTACACTCCAGTGGATGTAACTTAATCATAACACAATTAGTGGCAGGAAAATAAGAAAAAAAAGTATTTCACACAACCATTAAAATCTGCCAACTTAAACAAATCTTGCTCATTGGCACATATCATAAGCAGAATCTTAATCATAATACAGTCTTGATTTTGGTCCCCCTTGGAAACCACAAGTATGGCCTCTTAATTATTATCAATGACTCAGGGGATAAAATGGGTAGGTTTGGCTGCAAAACCTACCAAAAATTGTATATTTATAATAAATTTAGAGACTGGTGGTTAATCTAGATTATTCTGGACAAATGTGCTTGACTTTTCTGAGGCTATAAATGGAAAAAGAAAAGAGCATTACTGCTTCAGTTACTCAAGTCTCAAGAGAATTTCATTTTCTAATTGAATGTTAAAAATGTTCCATCTACCCTATAAATCCAGGAGTCATTGGCCTTGGTTTAGGGAGCCGCCAATCCAAAATAAACAAAAAAAGAACAGTTTCTTCTCTCTGGCTGTGTCTGTATAATACCAAATTGACTATCAGCTTCAAAAATAATCAGTCAATTATATGAAAAAGTTAAGCTGCTCTTAGTCCTACAGACACAAGAACTGAAGATTGAGCAAATCTTTTCCACCAGTGTTAGGTCAAGTGTACACTTTCCATAGAGCTTCTATCAATTTCAAAGGCCTAAGTCATAACACCACAGATCAACCCAGGATAGCATATTCAATTCTTCAGGCTCAGAGTAGTCTTCTCAATACAATGTAGTTTAAGCTCATTGGTCTCCCCACCATTTATACCAGGGGATGGCAAATTTTCTTCCAAGGACCAGATAGTAAAAACTTATACTTTGAGGGCCAAATATGATCTGTCACATATTTTTCTTTTTTTGGTTTTGTGTGTGTGTGTGTGTGTGTGTGTGTGTGTGTGTGTGTGTGTACATGTATGGTTTTTTTTCTGTTGCTTTTGCTGGTGATTGTGGTTTTTACAACTGTTTAAAATGCAAAAATCTATACTTTTTATAGCCATAAAAAACAGGTCACATGGCAGAGTTTGCCAACCCCTGCCTTTTACCCAAC
The DNA here is from genome assembly GCF_009762305.2 of Zalophus californianus. Taxonomy (NCBI): domain Eukaryota; kingdom Metazoa; phylum Chordata; class Mammalia; order Carnivora; family Otariidae; genus Zalophus; species Zalophus californianus. The sequence continues at coordinate 20,634,460 of NC_045600.1, forward strand.
ATCACCATGTATTAGGTATGTACAGTCCAAATAAAGAGTGAAAGAAATGAGTTTTTCTTTTGTTTTCAAGACCATCCCTATGAGAAAATTTTACTCGGATATTATAGCAGGGATAATTTTTAAAACTATATCACACTCATACCTTTTCACTACTGCTTTACTAGTTGAAGTAGCACTAGCTAATATATATATAAAAAAAATAAGCCCCCAAATCTTAACTAGAGAAGACAAGTTTATTTTTCATCCCATAGGAGGATGAGCAGGGATTATCTACTACATATAGTCACACAGGAACCCAAGTTGACAGAGGATCAACCAGTATTAATACAGGGCTCCCAAGGTCAGCGTTGATAATGCTAACATCATCCAACTAGTGGACAGGGAACAAGAAGGAGCACAGAGTAAGTATACATTTGTATAAATCATGTCAGCCTAGAATTGACACACCAATTTCCTTTCACATTTTATTAGTTAGAACCAGTCACATGGCACGCTTAGATGCAAGGGTAAGTGAGAAACATGGATGGTTTTCCAGCGAAAACCCTACCCTCAAGAATGTGAGCACAAATCTTGGCGGAGCTAGAGTTCTCTGTCCCACTTGGAACTCCTAATTGTTTCCAATTGCCCCAAGGAAGGTTGCCCTTCTACAAATTATCGCCAAAGTATTTTCAACTGCTTCCAGGGATAGGCACACAGGCCAAGAATAAGGAAGCCATTGTTCAATACTTGTTTGATCAAAGTAGACTTCCATAGATCCATAGTTAAACAGTATTCCTGAAAGCAAGGCTTTCCTGAAAACTCTGAAAGCTGGATTTTACACGATACAAAATGAAGCATGAAGATGTGACCACAGAGTAAATGCAGAGCAGGAAGGAACTAAGATATGATATAAAGAAAGTTTTTCCCCATAAGTGAAGGGAAATCCCCTCCCAGCTCAAAGACGGGATGTGGGCTGGAGGACCCAGGAGAGGTTTAGCAGAAACAAGACAAGGGTTAAAGGCTGCTTCTGTTTTCAACTGGGCTCTGCATCCCTGGTGTTTGGCCTAGAGCAGGGAAGCATGCCAACCTGAGGCAGCAGAGGTGGAGCTGAAGGAAGGTGTGATAGGGTAGGACAGAGAGAGGAAGTGGAGGTTCTCCCATGTCTCCATTGGACAACTGTTCGTGGCTTTCAGCAGATTCACTAGTGTCCACACACCCCAGAGAGGGATAAATAAGATGGATGCTGGGACAAAGAAGCTGTAGAGGTCTATGAAGCTGGATCCTCAGTAGCAACTATCAGGACCTGTCATGGGCCATAGAGGAGCAGTTTCCTGACCAACAGTGGCCAGCAAGGATCCAGGTGCTCTTGGACTAAGCAGATATGCTTCTCCCCTCCGTGAGGTTGGGCCAGAGCTTTTCGCAGCCCTCTGTGGCACAAAGAGAAAGAAAAGAGAAGGACAGAAGTGAGATAGCAAAGCCTGAAATATCAAGCCCCCGCTCCAGAGTGAGGAAGCTTCAAACGGGGCAGTGGCTGAAATAATAATGCTGACATTTGACTGCAAATTCAAGCAAATTGAACAGAATTTTCTAGAACGCCATAAAATAAGTTGTGCTCTAGGCAACGTGATGGAACCTGAGAACAAAATGGAGTTGATTCATAGAAAACGAAAAAGTCACAGTTCTGTGTCCCTGAGTGGTGATGCGTGAATTCATACCTGATCCACTATGTTTATTTTTGTTAAATCGTCTTGTTCCCCCTCAAGCTGAAGGCAATATGGCAAAACACTTTTACCAACTACAGGAAAGGGTATCTTAAGTAGGATCTCACGATGTTAGATATGAAAGCATTCCTCATGGTAATGTGAGATTGGTGCAGTTGTTATAAACACAAGCTTCAGCGTCAAACAGACTTGGGTGCTGTGCGTCAGCCACAGGGCCTCGGACTGCTTACCTAGATGTCCTGCCTCAGCTTCCTCCCTTATAGAACACGAATAACCTGTACTTCACAAAGTTGCTGTCAGTTGAATGAGGACGTGTATGTAACACACTTACCACAGGACCTGGCCCATGATAAATGTTCAAAAGAGGATCGCTGGGGCCAGGTCAGCCCCCACATTTTTGGAGGAGATACTGAGCCAACAGGTTCAGTGGTTCACCAAAAAATAACATCCAATATTAAAAACATTAATTATATTATTCAGGTTTATACAGAGTATTCATTTTCAGAAAGTAGGTCAGAGTCCTATGTCATAATTGTTTGTTTTATTTTTACTGTCAGGACCACCCCTAGGGGCAGGAAATCCAATTCATAACCAATAACTGGCAAAGAGAGGCAACGATAGCATGCATATCCCATGGACGTGTTTCAAGTTTAAGGCCAAGGTAGAGCTATAACACTGTATTTGCTATAGAAGGATTTCTTTTAAAAATGAACAAACAAAAAAGTACTATCATTGAAATTCTGGAAGTTTTCCTATTGATTACACCAAGTATGAATGAGCTGAACGTTCAAGGCCAAATTAGTCTTCAGTCCTTGGCAAAAACTGTATGTTCTCAGAGGTACAGTTTAAACAGTGGTAGAGAGTGCAAGTAGTAAGAGCTAACATGTATTACCAAGCATCTTCCATGTGACAGAACTGTGGGAAGCATTGCACCACACATAAGCTCATTTTATACTTAAAACAACACTATACCTGTCCTGTTACCATGTCCATTTTCAGATGAGAAGGCTCTGAGAGGGAGCCAACTTACACAGCTGATGTGAAGCCAGGATTTCAACCAGGAACTCACTCAGAGCTAGTTTTGATTTCCTTTTTGTTCAGCTCCTAGGCAATTTTCTCTATAATTCCCAAGTGCTGAAAATAATGACAGTCCCCTTGCCATCTCCTTCAAAATATTTGTTTATCAGAAGCATTCTGGGGGCACCCGGGTACCTCAGTCAGTTGAGCACCCGACTCTTGGTTTTGGCTCAGGTCATGACCTCAGGGTCATGAGATCAAGCCCCCACGTCAGGCTCCATGCTGGGCGTGGAAACTGCATGCTATCTCTCTCTCTCAAATAAATAAATATTTTTTTTAAAAAAGCATTCTCTTTCCTCCTTTTTCGAGGTATCATTTATTTGTTTTATTAATGCTTATTGCTGGATGAACAAAGATGAACTATAACCACCTCTAAGTGGTAAAAACATGTCCACCCTCGTCCATGGTGACCATGAAGCCCAACCTCCCTGACAAGGAGTCTGGCCACAGTTGCACAGCCTGGAAATAGCAATGGAGCTAGGAACCCAAGCTGTCACTCTGCCGTCAAAGTCTTCACACTTGACCACCGTTTCTTGGTTGTATCTGTAGCCATGGTGGCAGCAGCAATAAGAGAAACTCATCTGATGTGATGAGCACTGTGTGGTATATGCAACTGATGAATTCTTCAACATTACATCTGAAACTAATGATGTAGTACTATATGCTGGTAACTAAATTTAAATTTAAAAAGAAAAAAGAGAGAGAAACTCACATTCAATGTGAGTTGAATGTCAGAGAAACTCTGACATTCAAACCTAACTCTGGAGTCTTTGGCAAATCGATTGCTCTGAAATCTCTGTTTGCTCATCGGCAAAATGGGACTTAAAACCCCTGAAAACTTTACAAAGATTCAGTGTGGAATGTTTGTGAAATGCCATGGCGTGGAAAGGATGGATTGTCCCAAAGGCCAAAATACCAAACCCATTAAGATGGGTTGCCAAACAGACGTTGGTGAGGAATGATGTTATCTCCTGATGCAAAAATTTAGTTCCAAAATAAATGGCAAGATTAAAATAAGAGATTGTTGGCTAAGAGTCTCTATATTAAATGTGCAATTGACCTGGTTCTTGAAGTGCTCTTAAAACATCATTTCCTTTGGTTCCAGATACTGGAAAATATTCTTCAAGGTGACAAAGTGCAGGTAATGATGCCAGTCCCCTTTCTATTCCTCAGAGCCTTTGTTTTTCATTTTCTCTCTTCCTCATGAAGTCATTTTTCTTCTTTTCTCCATTTGCTCTCAGTTATTGGATGATGAGCTTTTGTCAACGATGACCTCCAACCACCTATTAGTAGTAAAAACAAGATCCCTCTTCTCCACAATGATTCAACCTCTCATCCTCCAGAACATTTTCCTCTCAGCATCTTTCAAGTGCCCCTACCTTCCTCAGGTTGGATATCTGTAACTCTCGGGTTGAGGTTGAATGGAAAGAAATTAATCAGAGCCCTAGACACTTAAAACTGGAAGAATTCTTAGCTCTCACCAGTCTTACCATTCAGCTGGCAGTGAATTTTTAACAGGTACTAAGCTAGGGGTTTCATGACATTAACTCATTTAATTTCATATAATCCTCACAAAAATTTTAGAGAAAATGAAACAAAACGTGGAGATGCTATTTGCTTGCCAAATCACTGAGCAGTAGCGACAGTACACCGACATTGAAGGCCTTTCTGTCCCAGGTCAGGGAACCAATTTGTTCAAATTCAGACCAATGATGGTACACTGTCCATAAAATCCACAGCACATTGTCCAGAACAATGAACCAACAACAAGCTGAAAATCAAATTAACACGAATACTAAATGCCAAGAGTAATATTCTTCAAAAAGAAAATTCTAATGAAATGAAAAAACAGCCAAAACAATCCTTTTGTTGTATATGGTTTACATGATGGTTGTACTTCATTTCTGACAGTGAAGGGTGGTAAGAAATGTTTCCCTCCAGATTTTCTGAAAAAAAGAATTCACCCAAAGTTGGATGTTCTTGTTTCAATGGTGCAAAAGATGAGATCGAGAACAGAGACTGATAAATAATTTATGAACAAGACTGCTTCACTGATCAGATTGGGTGATGAAAACTTTGAAAACCCAGGAGGAACATTCTTAACAGAAATTATTGCACTTCTCTTGGGTTGTAGGCGTCTTTTTCCCCCCCTGCTATTAGTTTGATTTTGGCTTGACAGTCACCAGTGTGCAGAAATGTAGCAGCAAACACAATGAAAAGCCTTTCCACATGATTATTTTCGAAAGTAATAAGACATGTGTGACCTGGAAAATCAGCCCTTCCAATGCGTCAGGTAAGGAGCGTGGATGATTGTATTTTTAAAAAAAACTGCCTCCAGCTTCTCACCACCGAGGAGCTCAGAAGCAAAACTCCAGGAGTCTAAGGTGGACGTTTGCTGCCATCTACTGGCCAACGATGGAAGAACATATGTTTCTGAATTCTCTCAAAAACAGGATTGGAAGTTGGGGTTTGGGGAACATATTCTTTTTATTAGCTAAGAAATTCCCAGTGGAGAGGAATTTCTATCACCAGTCACGGAGCCATATGTAACTTGTGCTAAAGAATGTATTAATAGCAGCCCTCACCTATAATCTAGGGATTCTACATAGGAGAAGAGATGCCACTCTCCACTTATTTCTTCAGCCATAGGATGTCTGAATGGGTCTCAATTCACATTCATCCTATTGAAGCTTCAAACTGGGGAGAAGAACCCTAATAGTTTGGCTACTCTGATGGACTTTGGTTGTCAGAGCAAACTAACAATTACTACCTGAATTACTTAACCTCTTTGAACATTATCTTCCTTTTACAGAAAGTGAGAAATAATCATAGTCGCTGCTTAGTGGCATTGCTCATCTTTTTTTTTTTTTAGATTTTATTTATTTATTTGAGAGAGAGAGAATGAGAGATAGAGAGCACGAGAGGGAAGAGGGTCAGAGGGAGAAGCAGACTCCCCGCCGAGCAGGGAACCTGATGTGGGACTCGATCCCGGGACTCCAGGATCATGACCTGGGCCGAAAGCAGTTGCCTAACCAACTGAGCCACCCAGGCTCCCAGCATTGCTCATCTTTTATTCAATGTTTATTTATTGAGATGCTGGCATGAGGATTAAATGTGAGAATATGCATGAAGTTCCTTGCAAAATGCCTGACACACAAGCTCTCAATAAAGGCCAGCTATTACCCCTTTTTAACATTATCATTGCTTACTCTCCTTCATGTGGGAGTGATTAACAACACTAGTTCATGGTATTGAAGGGGGAAACTACTCAGAACAAACCTCCTGGGTCATAAGCTTCTCTGAGAAATTAGAGATCCACATTTTTATGCCTCAAGGAAGACCATGACAAGAAGGAAGCATGGCACCTCCAAAAGAGGTGCCAAAAGCTGGCTGCAGAGATCAGAAACTTCCTGCACTGACTTGGTCCAGATGAAGAGTAGAATATATGCCAATCCCAGTCCAATTATCATAGCAACCTGAAAGATGGTGAAATGATTTTCTAAGGCCAAGGAGTTTGAAAGAATGAGTGTATGTGGAGATTTTAAATGATGATACTCAGATCATTTCATTTAGTTCCCCATATGTGTTTTATAAGCAACACTTATGATTTGGGCAGATACGCAGATCCAGGGAAAACGAGAGTTATGTTCTCAGGAGGGAGAGGGTAAATAGAAATAGAAAAAGGACCACTTTCTACCTTTGTCAACAGATGATATCCATAAGCATGTGATAGTCTTAAGCAATTACTTTCTTAGCCTTATCGTCATCACCATTAAGATTTGGGGAAATAATCATGCCATATGCATAAGGCTTCTGACATGCTCACTATAAATATCTTATAACAAGCTTCATGAATTTGTTGAAAAGGGTAACAATTGTGCGATGCTATATTCACAAAGTTTAATCCTGAATCTATAGCAAGTCCCTACTTCTTAAGCATTTCATTTAAATCAGAGATCACATTATTGTTCAGAAAGTTAAGGGGTGGAGAGAAAAAAAACAGTGCGACACAAAATGGCATACAGCGGGAGACACCTGTAACAAAGTCTTTAAAGGACAGATTCTGAAACTGGGCTGCCGGGGTTCGGGTCCCAGCTCTGCCATATACTGGATGCACAAACTGTGGGCAGGCTACAAAATGTCTCTGTTCCCATATTTCCTCACCTGTAAAGTAAGGGTACAAACAGTGCCTCGTTTATGGAGCTGTCTTGAGGATTAAGTGAATTTAATATATGCAAATCCCTCGGAACAGTGCCTGATGTGTAGTAAGCACCATGGGTTAGTTATTATCACAGAAGCAAAGAACATTTGGAATAAACAGTTTTACAAGACAAGGAAGAGAAGAGAAGAGGAAGGATGCAGAGGGGACGGGACAGGAGGGAGAAATTGGTCCTTTAGAATTTTTCTTTATGCTGGTGATTTCCAGAGATTTTTTTTTAAGCAGAATTATGTTCCAAAAATAAAATCATACTGAGTCCAAATATATAAAAGATGAAAGCAGAACTCAGCTGGCTGGAATGGGTGGTAGCCAGGCCGTCCGGACATCCCTTGAAGGACTCTTGAGACTCCACGGATGAACGAAGGGAAGCCCCAGAAAACAAAAAAACAGTGAGAAAATCATTGATTTTGCTATTTGTGTTTCACAGCTTTTTGGGGGAATAGGCTTGATCGGAGCACATAGAACAAGAAACACCAATGGAGAAATCTGTAGGACCTCTCCTCGTGCCCAGGCCAGCATCCCACTGCAGGAACCGGTTCTTAGATCGTGTGTGCTGAAAAAACTACATCCAGACAGCACTGTGAGCTCCAAGGAGGTTGTAAGGCTAAGTTCCCCTACTCTAGAACTCTGTTTAGTTATCAGCTGTTCATCTCATGGATCCCCATAGTACCAGAGGGGAATGAGACATATGGAAGGTTATTGAACATTTCATGATGAAGCCAATCAACCCAATCCAGGCAGTTAGGACACTGTCCACAGGTCTTGGTGTTCAGTGTGCCTCAGCTAATAAAGCCCCAGTTATATGCCAGGAAGTTGCGTCTGATATCCAACTAACAATACATGTCTCAGGATGACAAGCTCAGTCCCTAATCAATTGTTCTTCCTTATGCCGATTACAGTCTTAAGAAAATGATGCTTCTGCTTACTCTAGAGTTGTTGGTAGTGGTGATGCCCTCTAAGAAGTCTGGCTTTGAACTTAAGCCAGAAGCATCGATGTTATTTCATCAGCATTTGGCAAAGAATTATCTTAGTTTCAGCACTTGTATAGTAGCTCCTTTGAATATGCTCATAATATATTAAGTGGTTCTCATGTATGTTTTATTTCTTAAGTTTGTAAGGATAAAAAATCTTTTTTTGCCTCTTTTTATTATTGAAATATAGTTTGGCCTACAATGTTATACTAGCTTCAGGTGTACAACACAGTAAGTCATCAAGTCTGTATATTACTCAGCGCTCACCATGGGAAGTATAGTGATCATCTGTCACCATACATCATTTTTTATAATATCTATGGACGATGAGTAGGTGTTCATTTTCATAGTTTGGTCAATATAAGAGACTACATGGAAGTTTTAGAATATAGTCCAACCTATATTTCTGTTTTTATTGAGGCCTCAAAAAGTTTTTCTAATTGTACATGTTCTATTATGTTTCTCACTTGACATTAATGATGCTTCACTAAAAATTTTCTAATTATTCTTCCTTTTTGATATATCCCAAAGGTCAAATCTTCTTTAAAAAATGCTATCTTAGAATAGTTGAGTTTTTTTAGAAAAGACTTCTGTCATCTGCCAGAATGTTTCTATAACACATATGCAAATCCTCAAAAATTATTATTTTCCAATGCTGATACATCAGTCCAATGGTTTTCTCTTTACTACCTAAAAAGGCAAATGGCATATGAAATAATCTTTGAACCCCTCACATAAGAAGATGAGGTAGAAGAATAAAAATTGGATGGTTGACTGCATAAATGTAACCTTACAAAGAATATACCAGTGATACGAACTCTAAAATCCCTCCACCATGCTCACCATATGCAGATGTGAATCAATAAGCCTGGGAGAAAAATATTTACTTTGATTCTTTTTGTTTGCTTGTTTTAAGTTTTTATTTAAATTTCAGTTAGTTAACATACGGTGTAATATTAGTTTCAGGTGTACAATGCAGTGATTCAAGACTTCTATACATCACATGGTACTCATCACAAGTGTGCTCCTTAATCCCCATCACCTATTAAACCCATCCCCTTGGTAACCATCAGTTTGTTCTCTATAGTTAAGAGTCTGTTCCTTGGTTTGCCTCTCTCTCTCTCTCTCTCTCTCATTTTTTCTTACCCTTTGCTCATTTGTGTTGTTTCTTAAATTCCACATATGAATGAAGTCATATGGTATTTGTCTTCCTCTGACTTTGATTGTTGTAGTGATAATTCATCACTTATTTTGGCTACTAAGCACCAGAATCCCTTTTTAAAGTTTGGGGAATTCCACAGTTTATCATTTTGGGTAGACAGCAAAGACCACCTTTAGAAAATAGAAATGAGGGGCGGAGCAAGATGGCGGAGGAGTAGGAGACCTAGATTTCGTCTGGTCTCAGGAATTCAGCTGAATAGGGATCAAACCATTCTGAACACCTACGAACTCAACAGGAGATTGAAGAGGAGAGTAGCAACAACTCTCTGAACAGAGAAGTGACCACTTACTGGAAGGTAGGGCGTGCAGAGAAGTGAATCCGAGGCGATATTCGGGAGGCTAGACGGAGGGGGAGGGGCCTCCGCCGGCCGCTTCTGGCAAGTGATAGAGCCGCGGAGCACAAAATCAGACCTTTTAGAAGTCGACTCCGCGGAGGGACGTCGCTGCAGTGGCTAAGCGGGGGGTGGAATCCTCCCGGGACAGTGTGGTCTCAGGACCCTCGGGGTCACAGAAAGACCAGGGGTGCCTGAGTGCGGCAGAGCTCCCAGGTATCGGAGCAGGGAAGCCGGCTGCAGAGACGGAGCCGAGGCGCGGGCTCTCAGCTCGGGGTTGCCATAAACTGTGATCCGCGGCCCAGTCGGGCCACTGCTCCTCCAGCAGGGACCCAACAAGCGGCAGAGCCGGGGAGACTCCCCTTCCTCCCCCGGGAGGAGCGGCGCGGGAGCGCACCGCAGGGATCTGCTGGGTTTGGAGACTCCACACGGGGTCGGGTGCCAGAGATACAAACACTCGGTCACAGGCCGGGTGAGCACGGAGTGCGGCCAGAGACCGGGGACACGGGAGTGACTGCTTTTCTCTGGGGGCGCACTGAGGAGCGGGGCTCCGAGTTCTCGGCTCCTCCGGGTGGAGATTGGGAGGCCACCATTTTCACCCTGGTCCTCCAAGGCTGTACCGAGAGCTTGCAGGGAACAAAAGCTCCTGAGAGCAAACCGGAGCAGCTTCCTTAGCCTGGACCGACAAGGGCGGGGCAATTCAGCCTCCGGCAAAGACATTTGGGAACCACGGCAACAGGCCCCTCCCCCAGAAGATCAGCACGAACAGCCAGCAAGCCAAGACCAAGTTTACCGATCAAGGAGAATGGGAGAACTCCAGCGCTAGGGGAATACTGCACATAGAATTCATGGCTTTTTTTTTTACCATGATTCATTAGTTCATCAAAGTTAATTTTTGTTGACTGTTTTTTTTTCTTATTATTTTTCTTTTTCCCTTTTTCAACCAACATCTTATCAATCCCTTTTTTAAAAAAAAAACATTTTTTATTTTTCATTTTTAGAGTCATATTTTATCCCTTCATAGTAGTTACCCTTATTTTTGGCATATATATATAAGTTGTTCTCTCTTTAAAATGTTGAGATACAGTTTCTTCTAACAGATAAAATATACCCTAAATCACTAGTGTATGGCTTTGTTCTAGTCTCCTGCCTGATCACATTCTCTCCCTTTTTCCTTTTTTTTTTTTCCTATTCTTTCTTTTTTCAAACTTCTTATCTTATCAAGTCCTTTTATAAAATCTTTTATAATTTTCATCTTTACAGTCATCTTCCATCCCTTCATTGTATCAACCCTTATTTTGTACATATATGTCTTTCTTCCTTTAAAATTTTAGGAGGCACTTTTTTCTAACAGACCAAAATACGCCCAAAATCTAGTGTGTGGCACTGATCTATGCACTAGCCTGATCATATTGGATCATATTCTGCTTTTTCTGTATTGTTCTGTTTTTGTTTTTATCTTTTTTTCTTTTTTTTTCTCTCTTTTTTTTTTCTTTCTTTCCCTTTCTTTTCCCCTGGTTTCAGGTCTTTTCTGATTTGTATACAGTATATTTGCTGGGGACGTTGTAAACCTGTTAGCATTTTGTTCTCTCATTCATCTATTCTCCTCTGGACAAAATGACAAGACGAAAAAAATCACCTCAGCAAAAAGAACAAGAGGTAGTACCGTCAGCCAGGGACCTACTCAATACGGACATTAGTACGATGTCGGACCTAGAGTTCAGAATCATGACTTTAAAGATACTAGCTGGGCTTGAAAAAAGCGTGGAAGTTATTAGACAAACCCTTTCTGGAGAAATAAAAGAACTAAAATCTAACTAAGTCGAAATCAAAAAGGCTATTGATGAGGTGCAATCAAAAATGGGGGCACTAAATGCCAGGATAAATGAGGCAGAAGAGAGAATCAGTGATATAGAAGACCAAATGATGGAAAATAAAGAGGCTGAGAAAAAGAGAGAGAAACAACTACAGGATCCCGAGGGCAGAATTCGAGAGATAAGTGATACGATAAGACGAAACAAAATTAGAATAATTGGGATCCCAGAAGAAGAAGGGGGGGGGCAGAAGGTATATTGGAGCAAATAATAGCAGAGAACTTCCCTAATGTGAGGAAGGAAACAGGCATCAAAATCCAGGAGGCACAGAGAACCCCTCTCAAAATCAATAATAATAGGTCAACACCCCGACATCTAATAGTAAAACTTACGAGTCTCAGAGACAAAGAGAAAATCCTGAAAGCAGCTCGGGAGAAGAGATATGTAACCTACAATGGTAGAAACATTAGATTGGCAACAGACCTATCCACAGAGACCTGGCAGGCCAGAAAGGACTGGCAAGATATCTTCAGAGCACTAAACGAGAAAAATATGCAGCCAAGAATACTATATCCAGCTAGGCTGTCATTGAAAATAGAAGGAGAGATAAAAAGCTTCCAGAACAAACAAAAACTAAAGGAATTTGCAAACATGAAACCAGCCCTCCAAGAAATATTGAAAGGGATCCTCTAAGCAAAGAGAGAGCCTAAAAGAGCAAAGATCAGAAAGGAACACAGACAACAAACAGTTAACAGTCACCTTACAGGCAATACAATGGCACTAAATTCATACCTTTCAATAGTTATACTGAATGTAAATGGGCTAAATGCCCCAATCAAAAGACACAGGCTATCAGATTGGATTAAAAAACAAGACCCATCAATATGCTGTCTGCAAGAGACTCATTTTAGACCCAAAGACACCCCCAGATTGAAAGTGAGGGAGTGGAAAACCATTTACCATGCTAATGGACACCAAAAGAAAGCTGGGGTGGCAATCCTTATATCAGACAAACTAGATTTTAAAACAAAGACTGTAATAAGAGATGAGGAAGGACACTATATCCTACTTAAAGGGTCTATCCAACAAGAAGATCTAACAATTGTAAATATCTATGCCCCTAATGTGGGAGCAGCCAATTATATAAGGCAATTAATAACAAAAGTGAAGAAACACATTGACAACAACACAATAATAGTGAGGGACTTTAACACCCCCTGACTGAAATGGACAGATCATCTAAGCAAAAGATCAACAAGGAAATAGAGACTTTAAATGACACACTGGACCAAATGGACTTCACAGACATATTCAGAACATTCCATCCCAAAGCAACGGAATACACATTCTTCTCTAGTGCCCATGGAACATTCTCCAGAATTGATCACATCCTAGGTCACAAATCAGGTCTCAACCGGTACCAAAAGATTAGGATCATTCCCTGCATATTTTCAGACCACAATGCTTTGAAACTAGAACTCAATCACAAGAGGAAAGTCGGAAAGAACTCAAATCCATGGAGGCTAAAGAGCATCCTACTAAAGAATGAATGGGTCAACCAGGAAATTAAAGAAGAATTAAAAAAATTCATGGAAACCAATGAAAATGAAAACACAACTGTTCAAAATCTTTGGGATACAGCAAAGGCAGTCCTGAGAGGAAAGTATATAGCAATACAAGCCTTTCTCAAGAAACAAGAAAGGTCTCAAATACACAACCTAACCCTACACCTAAAGGAGCTGCAGAAAGAACAGCAAATAAAGCCTAAACCCAGCAGAAGAGAAATAATAAAGATCAGAGCAGAAATCAATGAACTAGAAACCAAAAGAATAGTAGAACAGATCAACGAAACTAGGAGCTGGTTCTTTGAAAGAATTAACAAGATTGATAAACCCCTGGCCAGACTGATCAAAAAGAAAAGAGAAATGACCCAAATCAACAAAATCATGAATGAAAGAGGAGAGATCACAACCAACACCAAAGAAATACAAACAATTATAAGAACATATTATGAGCAACTCTATGCCAGCAAATTAGATAACCTGGAAGAAATGGGTGCATTCCTAGAGATGTATCAACTACCAAAATTGAACCAGGAAGAAATAGAAAACCTGAACAGACCTATAACCACTAAGGAAATTGAAGCAGTCATCAAAAATCTCCCAAGAAACAAAAGCCCAGGGCCAGATGGCTTCCCAGGGGAATTCTATCAGACATTTAAAGAAGAATTAATACCTATTCTCCTGAAACTGTTCCAAAAAATAGAAATGGAAGGAAAACTTCCAAACTCATTTTATGAGGCCAGCATTACCTTGATCCCAAAACCAGACAAAGACCCCATCAAAAAGGAGAATTACAGACCAATATCCTTGATGAACATGGATGCAAAAATTCTCACCAAAATACTAGCCAATAGGATCCAACAGTACTTTAAAAGGATTATTCACCACGACCAAGTGGGATTTATCCCTGGGCTGCAAGGCTGGTTCAACATCCACAAATCAATCAACGTGATACAATACATTAACAAAAGAAAGAACAAGAATCATATGATCCTCTCAATAGATGCAGAAAAAGCATTTGACAAAGTACAGCATCCTTTCTTGATCAAAACTCTTCAGAGTATAGGGATAGAGGGTATATACCTTAATATCATAAAAGCCATCTATGAAAAACCTACGGCGAATATCATTCTCAATGGGGAAAAGCTGAGAGCTTTTCCCCTAAGGTCAGGAACGCGGCAGGGATGTCCAATCTCACCACTGCTATTCAACATAGTATTAGAAGTCCTAGCCACAGCAATCAGACAACAAAAAAAAATCAAAGGCATCCAAATCGGCAAAGAGGAAGTCAAACTCTCACTCTTTGCAGATGATATGATATTGTATGTGGAAAACCCAAAAGACTCCACCCCAAAACTGCTAGAACTCATACAGGAATTCAGTAAAGTAGCAGGATATAAAATCAATGCACAGAAATCAGTGGCATTCCTATACACCAACAACAAGACAGACAAAGAGACAAATCAAGGAGTCGATCCCATTTACAATTGCACCCAAAACCATTAGATATCTAGGAATAAATTTAACCAAAGAGGCAAAGGATCTGTACTCAGAAAACTATAAAATACTCATGAAAGAAATTGAAGAAGACACAAAGAAATGGAAAAACGTTCCATGCTCATGGATTGGGAGAACCAACATTGTGAAGATGTCAATGCTACCTAGAGCAATCTACACATTCAATGCAATCCCCATCAAAATACCATCCACTTTTTGCAAAGAAATAGAACAAATAATCCTAAAATTTGTATGGAACCAGAAGAGACCCCGAATAGCCAGAGGAATATTGAAAAAGAAAAGCAAAGCTGGCGGCATCACAATTCTGGACTTCCAGCTCTATTACAAAGCTGTCATCATCAAGACAGTATGGTACTGGCACAAAAACAGACACATAGATCAATGGAACAGAATCGAGAGCCCAGAAATGGACCCTCAACTCTATGGTCAACTTATCTTTGACAAAGCAGGAAAGAATGTCCAATGGAAAAGACAGTCTCTTCAACAAATGGTGTTGGGAAAATTGGACAGCCATATGCAGAAGAATGAAACTGGACCATTTCCTTACACCACACACAAAAATAGACTCAAAATGAATGAAAGACCTAAACGTGAGACAGGAGTCCATCAAAATCTTAAAGGAGAACACAGGTAGCAACCTCTTCGACCTCAGCCGCAGCAACTTCTTCCTAGAAACATCGCCAAAGGCACGGGAAGCCAGGGCAAAAATGAACTATTGGGATTTCATCAAGATAAAAAGCTTTTGCACAGCAAAAGAAACAGTCCACAAAACCAAAAGACAACCGACAGAATGGGAGAAAATATTTGCAAATGACATAACAGATAAAGGGCTAGTATCCAAAATCTATTAAGAACTTATCAAACTCAACACCCAAAGAACAAATAATCCAATCAAGAAATGGGCAGAAGACATGAACAGACATTTTTCCAAAGAAGACATCCAAATGGCCAACAGGCACATGAAAAAGTGCTCAACATCGCTCGGCATCAGGGAAATCCAAATCAAAACCTCAATGAGATACCACCTCACACCCGTCAGAATGGCTAAAATTAAGAAGTCAGGGAACGACAGATGTTGGCGGGGATGTGGAGAAAGGGGAACCCTCCTACACTGTTGGTGGGAATGCAAGCTGGTGCAACCCCTCTGGAAAACAGTATGGAGGTTCCTCAAACAGTTGAAATTAGAGCTTCCATTCGATCCAGCAATTGCACTACTGGGTATTTACCCCAAAGATACAAATGTAGGGACCCAGAGGGGTACGTGCACCCCAATGTTTATAGCAGCAATGTCCACAATAGCCAAACTGTGGAAAGAGCCACGATGTCCATCAACAGATGAATGGATAAAGAAGCTGTGGTATATATACACAATGGAATATTATGCAGCCATCAAAAGGAATGAGATCTTGCCATTTGCAACGATGTGGATGGAGGGTGTTATGCTTAGTGAAATAAGTCAATCAGAGAAAGACATGTATCATATGACCTCACTGATATGAGGAATTCTTAATCTCAGGAAACAAACTGAGTGTTACTGGAGTGGTTGGGGGTGGGAGGGATGGGGTGGCTGGGTGATAGACATTGGGGAGGGTTTGTGCTACGGTGAGCACTGTGAATTGTGCAAGACTGTTGAATCACAGATCTGTACTTCTGAAACAAATAACGCAACATATTTTAAGAAAAAAGAAAAAGAAGAAGATAACAGGAAAGGAAGGATGAAGGGGAGTAAGTCAGAGGGGGAGACGAACCATGAGAGATGATGGACTCTGAAAAACAAACTGAGGGTTCTAGAGGGGAGGAGTAGGGGGATGGGTTAGCCTGGTGATGGGTATTGAGGAGGGCACGTTCTGCATGGAGCACTGGGTATTATGAACAAACAATGAATCATGGAACACTGCATCAAAAACTAATGCTGTAATATATGGTGATTAACATAACAATAAAAAATTTTTTAAAAAAAGAAAATAGAAATGACAACTGATTGCTTTCCTAGCATCCCTTCCTCCTAGGATTCAGAAGTTGATGAGCTCTTCCAATCCAAGTCACCCAACCTTGACTTTGACCCTGTGGCTAGTGATACAAGAGAGCAGGGATGAAGAGCTCTCTCTTTGCTTGTAGCAGCAGGATTGCGGTGGATGCATGGTTGAACATCTGACCCAGAATTAGTAGTCATGCCAACTCTAGTATCTGGTGGTCAGCAGCAGGAGCAGCAGTTTGCTCAGCAGATATGTTTTGACCCATGCCTTGTTCAGAAAGTTTATTCTAGGGTTTATTCTTCTGTTCTCCCAGTAGATCTGTGAGCTACATGATAAACTTAAACTCCATTTTGCTTTGTCTACTAGACTCAGCTTCCCTTGATTACGGCCAAGAACTATGAATTAATACCTAAGACCTTTGAACCACAGAGGTTAGCATTTACTTATATATAACCTCAATTTTTCCAAATTGACTTGGTTTTACTTAGCTAACAGCACTTAGCTCCTTACATATTAGAACGCAGTCTTCCTTTTTTAAAATACCCCATACACAAATAGCACAATGCCACCTACCTATGATGTGTACTTAATCAAAACTGGTCAATTGATTGAATAATTGGTAAAGACAAAAAAGAGGAAAATAATTCCCTGCTCTCTCTTTGCCATGTCACTCCGGGGATGTTTCAAGGTCCTTTTCAAACCACTGGGCAAAAATAGAAGGTAAGTAACTGCTTCAAAATTAGGTTAACTAAGCCCACAATTGGCTATGGCTATCAGTCCTCCTCAGAGTTTTCAGACTAAAAGTAAAATATTCAAAAAGAAACTAACATAGCAATTTATGTATAGGACAGTGCATTCATAAAAATCAGTTGTTCATACAGAAAGTCTAGATGTCTTTGATTTTCATCACCAACATAATATTTTCTGAGGCTCCAAATTTGAAAGTGAAAACATTCACACATTAAGTCACTGGAAAGAAACTTCCAAAAGCAGGAGATAATCAATGACCACAGCATCTTGCAAAACAGGAAGAGGAGAAGCCCCAGACTACAAAGCTTAATAAAATTAAACTTAGCAAAAGTATGATTTTAATGATATCTTCAAATAAAATCATCCATCAAACCTTGAATCAAGAATTGGGGAGTGTCGAAGGGTCTGGTAGGAGGTGTTCAACAAGTGTTTGTTCAATAACTGAATAAATTGAATTAAATTTCAAAATATTCCATAAATAACCGTGTTAAGGTAAAAGCCAAATCCAGATAAACAATCTTCCATACCCTTCCTGTGAAACTTCACCAGCCATCTTGTTCCTTTCCATCTGCCATTCACGGTCTTTCTCTCCTCTTCCCATGCCCAGATATTTAGTAGTGTGTGATCTTGCAGTCCCCATGCAAATCCAAAAACTGCAACAGCTATTATCCACTGACTTTGAAACATGTTCCAACCTGTAGATGGTAGATTCTCCAACACTATTTTTAAAGTGTTCTAATTTAATCTTTACTAATCTCTCCATCCTTCACCCCCAGATCATGACAACCATTCTGCACATATGAGACTCGACATGTTTGTTAATTCCCACTGCCATTCAGCCCCTCAGCTGGGTGCCTTTGTGCAATGAACAAACCACACAGCAGTGTGCAGTGGACTTGCTCATTCTCCTCTTAATCCTGCCCTATTTTTCTTTACAATACCGTTTATATCATACATACTATATTCTAATTTAGTCACTTCTTATCTGTTTCTCCCACTCAAATAGCAACTTCAAAAGGGGATGGACTGTGTCTCTTTTGTTCATTGCTATATCCCTATATTATGGAATAGTCTCTGGCACATGGTAAGTGCTCAATAAATATTGGTTGAATAAATGAATTAATTACATTATTCTTTAAAATACTCCATAAATAATAATGTGGTGTGGGGGCGAATACAGACAGTCTTCTATACTTGTCCTTTGAAACTGTCAGCCATTTTGTTCCCTTCCATCTGTCATTCACTCTCTTTCTCTCCTCCTCCCATCCCCAAATAGTAACAATGTGATGTTGCAGTCCCCGTGCAAATCCAAAAACTGCAATGGTTTTTATCCATTAGCTTTGAAACAGGTTGCAACTTGTAGAGAATAGATTCTTCAATCTATTTTTATCTGTATTAAAACCAGTTTACTCTAGCTTTGCTCTGCCTTTCAAAAAGTGATTTGCAAAATAAATGTCTCTCTTGTGCTGGGGCTATGGAGCCATAGGTTGAATGGGGGATGGTCTGTGAAGGCTCAGTTCTGTGAACTAACTGGGTCACAGTGAAGAGAGCAAGCTCCACCTCCCATAGTCAACCAATGATAAATGTTGCATTTTATTTTCCAAAGCATCAGCTTTCAAGAAAGCAGTTAAACAAGTAAAAATGGATATCTCAGCATAAATAATACTTTATCTCCGCTTGTCACTGATACTTGCTGCTGACAAATTGGTATAAATATTTGAGGTGCTAAAAAAATGTGAAGTCATTGTGCTGAAACCAGTGAATACATTGTTGAAGAGATGAAATGAGTTTGGTCTTAACATGAGGAGAGACACTATCCCATAGAGATGGGGCTTTCCACATCTGTCATTATGGTTCCAAACTTCTTTGGAAAAGGGGAAAGAAGAAAAATAGATATGAATGAGACCACAGTTAGAGTCCAAAAGAGATATAAGACATTGGTGTCTTTCCCCTCTCCCTGGAGCAAATTTCTTCCATATCGCTCATTTGGACTCCTCTTCAAATTAAACATCCCAAAGATAGACTTTATTTTGATTTCATCTAGCTACTAAAGGTATTGCCTTAAGTGTTTGTTAAGAAATAACACCCTATTGCTTTTTAAATAATGTTTTAAAGAATACCTTTTGGTGTTAGTAAGTTGGTTAACATTAACAGCAAGCTCTAGGTTGTTAAGAACAAAATTAAAGATAATATACAGAGGCAAGTGACATACAGGTTCCTTCCAGCTTCCTTGTTCTTTTGAACTCAGGATCTTGGATTTGGCTCCCAGAAAAAACCCTCTGATTTGCAGAATTATGTAAGATTCTCTCTGAGAAGGAGCTCATGGTAAATAAGAAGATTTGTGGTCAGAAACACTTAGGTTCCTGTCCTGCCTCTTGGATAGTATAACTACTTTGTGCCTCTGTTGTCTTATTGGACAAATGGGGGAAAATGATACTACTTTAGGAGTTTGTTTTAAGAAATAAATAAAATAAAATATTAAAAAGCACAGTACCTAGCACATAGTAAGCATTCAACAAACATTAGCTATTACTGATATTGATTTTATCCCTCCAAAATGTATGCCAGACTGCCCCAAGCTCTCGGTTATTTTGCTGCTTCTTTAAGATCTGAGTGATATGAAATTTGACTCTAATTCAGCTGTATTTCCTAAATTAACCATCTTATGTAATTAGCATCTCCTGATTTGTGTGTCTGGGTTTTTTTTTCCCATAATTATCTTTTCTTTTCCCTCTTAAACAACATTGCCACCCACGTAGTTTTTCAAATTACAGCTTTCATAGCCTTAGCTTATAAAACTGCTCAAATGGCCATCTTTTTTTTTTTCCTTTTTCAATCACAGTACATTAAAAAAAAAAAAAAAAAACCCTTGAGGAGGGACACTGTGTTCCTCAATCATATGTGAAGGTCCATCCCAGACAGAAGGGGTAAAGAACCAATTTGACGTGGGTTTTGCCACAACAGTGAAATGACCCCACTTCCCTCTCTCACTCCCATTCCCAGCTACTTCCTCAATTTTTCTCAATCAGAGCTTCACAACTAATGAAATTTCATTACTAATTTTCTAATTAGTACTAATTCAGTACTAATTTCAAAAGTCATGCTGACCTTTGAATTAAACAAAGATGAAAGAGATATGCCTCCAACCCTCTCATTCTCCACCCATGAACACCAAGGCCCACCAGGTTTTCTGCCAGATTTAAAGACCAATTTGGATTGTAGAATATGAGATGCCAAAAACTCAGAAATGAATACAGCTCATTCTTCTATAACCCTCTGGGTTCCTGCCAGGTTCATCCTGGCAGGTGGAGCATAAAAGAAAGGGGAAAATGGCAAGGCAAAGGGAAACTTTCTTCATAACAGAAATTTACATTTATAATTAGTCCCAAAGAGCAGACATGACAAGCACAAAACAGTACTACATGTTTTCACTTTGTTTTTTTGCATCATCCTTTCCCTTCTCTGTTTCAATCCAACTTTATTTTAAGAAAATAAAATCTTAATGCTGAAATTTACTAAGAAAATGTAGTTCACTTCAAATGAAAATCAGTGAGATCGCTGGTTCTTTCATCAGTTGTATAGATATCCCACTGAGTAACAAGTTTAATGGATGACACAGGAATGTTTCAGCAGATAGATTATCCTAAAACATTACCATGTCTAGTGCACATTAACATAACTTTCTCAAGCTGTGAAATTAATGAAGAGCTGCAAAGTTCCCTGACTCCATGTTTTGTGTGTGTGTGTGTGTGTGTGTGTGTGTGTGTGTGTGTGTGTGTGTGTGTTTAAGATGACCCTTAAAAGAAGACTCCACACACAGCTCTTCTCTCTTGTATGATAGTTAGGCCTTTTAATTTAGAAGCTGCTATTTTCCCTAGGGGTGAAAAAAAGCTGCTGTCTCAATCTCTTGGACTGAGTGACCATTCACTTTAATGAAATCAACCAGCATGAATGTCAAAGTCTCCTTCTATTTACTACCATGTATGAATTACTGAACCCAAGAATCTGCCTGAAGTTGGGAAATTTTAAGTATTTCAGTTATGAGATAGAAATATTTTTCATAAAACTTTTATTGAAATTTTAGCATATAATCTGGGACTGAGTAATCATGTCAGAGAAATTATCTCATGTAATGATCCCAGGATCCACTGAGAAAGGTCCTGAGACTTCCCCATTTTCTCAAGTGAGGCATCTGAGTTTTGAGAGGTATATCCTAGTGTTAAGTAGTATGTTTCAAAGTAAATGAGGAAAACTGTAATCAGATCTGATTCCAAAGCCCATTTGCTTCACTTCACCACCAATCTAAATTTGTTAAAAGGGGAAAAATAAAAACAAACATGTAGAGTTTGACTCATTATCAGTTAAGAGAGTATAGCAATAAAAAGCATCCACAAATATTTCTAAGATACAAACAGTAAGGGGAGAATTAATGTGAAAGAAAAGGAATAATGGAGATGTGATGGAATGAAATCAGACAAGGATGAAGTCTATCTGTATCAACTGCCCCATCCCTTCCTGTGTGAAAAATAACCATGCTGAGAACAGAATAAAGGACTCTTTGTTTCCATATGCAGAAGACAAAGCATCTGAAGCTGAGTGTTGTAGCTGCCACTGTCTTCCTGTTTCCCTGCTTGAGGGTCCAATTAAAATAGAAAAAGCCTGGAGTTTGTGTTTTTTCCATTACCAATAGCTATATATTATTCACTTTGATTTCTCTAGGTATAAAGACTGTTGGGCTTGTGGGAGGAAAGAAGCAAAGAGACCAGTGACTGCCATCTGCTCAGATCATAAGGGCAGCCTGTCAACAGAGTGCTTAATAAAGCCATTTCTTTCAAGAATACTTATCAACTGCAGGGGCTGCAGGCCACTGAACCCTGTGCAGAGTCGGCGATGGAGTTCCTTTACACCCCTCCCCCTCCGCAAATATCAGTGTCACAGTTTCAAGTATTATCCAGAAGACACTAAATACCTGTTACTAAAAGCAAATAATTCCACCAAATAGTTGTACTAGGTGAATATCCAAATAAGTCAATATTTGTGTCATTCAATTGATTGTAAAGTGCTAATCAAATGTAAGGTGGTATTAGGAAACAGATTGCTCTCGTGTACTATATTGTGACATGTTCTCGACAACTGGATAACAGTTGTATTAATCCTTTGTATTGTATTGATGGTTTTCGGATAACAACATGGTGCCCCCAAAATTTTCTCAAAGGTCGTAAGACTAGGAAGTAGTACAGGCTACACTCATGTGGCTCTTTTTATTACCATTCTAGTAATTTCTTCACTGTATCATAGATCCCTCATTTCAGTTATTTTTTATTGTTACATGGATATTTTCAAGCACAATTATGCTTGAAGGACAGTGGCAGAATATGCCACCTCAAAATCTTCTACTTTGGCATAAGGATTATTTTGAGCTGAAGGCAACTGAGATAAAAGAAAAACTCTCTGTCCTCCTATTTGCCTAAAACAGGACATAAATCTGTAACGCTGTCCCCCTCTCCTCTTTCTATGAGGAAGGACAGAAGTTAATCACAGAAGACAAGTCTAGATCCTCGTCAGCCCAAAGAGTGGACTGGAGGGATCTGCATAACAACTTTACTAACTAGCCCTTAATTTCCATTAGTTACCCCCATATATTTCCCTTACCACAGTTTGCTGCCTTTGGAAGCCTAAAATCCTTTTCCTTTGTCTTGCCAATTCTCTACAAATTTATTGTTCTTGTTAAGATGCTCTTTAAGCCCAAGTTCTAACCACCTCTTTGAGTTATTCATCACAGAGTTTTCTCCCATGTGATGTGTGCCGCACACATTTATAAAATGTTTTTTTTTTCTTTCTCTTATTAATCTGCCTTCTGTCAGTCTACTTTGCATGGGCCCAGCTAATGAACCCAAAATACGTAGAGGAAAAAGAAAACATTTCATCCCTTACTTTGGCATAGTTTATATAAGGAAAATTAAAATAATCTCCCTGACACACTTTCTGGTGTTAGTTTATTAATTGAATGAGAACAACAATAACCTTAGTTGTTTTGAATTGGTTGGTGCATGCTTATAAATGCCAACACATCATACCCACAGTCACTTTTTTTCACATCATTTTTTATGCCTCTAACCCAAGAATTTCTTCATATCTGCCTGGAACAAATAGTTCAATTCCCCCATTCTCTTAAAATTAAAAAAAAAAAATCCTAATGCAAAGTAATATCCTGGAGTGGAAGAATGTCCTTGAGAACTACCACCTGACTTTCTTTAGCCATAGCTCAGTGTCTTTGAATATGTTGTTTTATGGGCCTATGTTAATCTCATTGTATTAGAAACTGTCTAGAGTCTGTATACTTTATTAAAGCCAAGCCCCCTGTCTACCTTTTCTGTCCAGGTGAGAACTGACACTCTTGAAACTAGAATAGCCCAAATGTCTGAGCCAGAACTCCCTTTCTTTGCAAATTATTCACATGTGTCCCAAGCTGTTGGTGAGCTGGTGACGAGTGGCTCTTGGATTTCTTTGTGTAGTTAGTCCCTACACTCCAAGCCATTGACTTATGGGTAATGTGGTGTGAAGCTTGCTTTTCCAATTGGAACTCTCTTTTCAATTCCAACCTTAGTCAGTGGTGATTGAATGTCATCACCTATAGATTGATTTTTGATCCTAAAATGTCACAGAGCATTCATCTCAGAATGGTTCCCAGGAGGTGACCATCAGCATCTCAGAAACCACTACCAACAGCATGGTTCATCAATCAATATATGCAATATTTTCTTTAAAACTCTGAAATGAATCCAAGTTTTCCCAAACCTCAAGCCAAGTCCAGATGCATGGAAAATGTTAGTGATTTTTTTTCCTTATAATTGGCTCTGTTTCACGCATACTTTGCAAAGACTTAGGTTTTTAGGTAAATAATGTATATGGTGGTTTCATTTGGTGGCAACCAAAAAACCAGGTGAAAACATGAGAGCTGTGGCTGTCTTTTCTTTTCCATTCATGGATTTGTTCAAATCCAGATAATTCTGGGGTATTATTTTGTAGGGACAACAACAACAAAATGTTCAAATAACCAGAAACTCCCAGCATTCCTAAAACTCAGTCAACTACTATGAAAAAGTCAAAACTCGGAAACTGTGACATTCTTAATAAAGGAATTAAGATGATTTTTGTTCACTTAAGCAGAAAAATTAGTTAAAAAAAGAAATCATAAAAATGTATACAAATAGAGATTAAGCATTTTATTTTACCTTAAATACATATATAAGCATGTGCTCAGCAATCTTTCATTAAGGGTCAAGGCCTCTTCCATGAGGCTATCTCCAATAACTGAAATTTAACTCACCTTTCTTTTATAAAACCATATGTAGCATTATCTAAAACACCCAGTTTTAATTTCTTTAAAGAGAAAAGGAGAACTTAAGCCAGTAAAGAACAATCTGAATTAAAATCCTTCTAGATATTTTTCTCCATTTTTTTAACATTTATTTTTAGACTTTATTTTTAAGTAATATCTACACCCAGTGTGGGGCTCAAACTCACAATTCTGAGATCAAGAGTCGCATGCTCCACCAACTGAGCCAGCCAGGTGCCCCTCTCCAGTCTTTTTAAAAGCTCTCACCAACACTTCATTTGACTTAAAATGTTTTAACAATTCATTTTCACCAAGTCTTTAAAAAGCATTCAACTTAGTTTTGTAGAAACAAGTTTTTTCTCTAACATGATTCATCAACTACTATAACATAAAGTAAATGATGTAATTCGAATAATGGGTACAGCTGACACACAAGTATGAAAACAAAGACAACTGATTCTTGGTAAGTGTATAACTCAAGCAGTGGGAGCAACTGGTAGGTTTAACTTGCAGAAATGTTCAGTATACTGGGCCATCAATTATATGTTCATATCTGTTAGCTATTGCTATAATAATGCTTCAGTAACAAATAAACACACAACCATAATGTCATACAACAACAAATATTTACGTTTCTCACTCACAAGTTTCTGGATCCATTGGGGATCAGCTGAACTGGGCCCCAGGTTAGGATAAGGCATGCTCTGTGTATCTCACTCTGTATACCAGCCTGAAAGGGTAGTAGCTACCTGGGATTCATCTCTTTCATGTGCCAGGTACTCTGGAGAGATAAAAAAAAAAAATGAATAAAGAATTATCTTTGCCCTTGAGGAGTTGATGAATTATCTATGCTGAGAGATAAAGAATAGTTTAGACTAAACAGTGTAAAAGGAAAAATTTGGTTCTTTGACTTTTAATGCCCTTATAAAATAATGGATTTACCTTCCTCAGTATGGTTCTGCAAGAACTAATAATAAAGTGAGCTAATATACACTGATTATTGTTAGCAGCAAATAATTACCCATTGCCTTTTACACACATCCCTTCAGACTGTCACACCTGATACATTAAGTGTGAGAAAACGGAATATAATGCATTCCTTAAAAGTAGGACACTGTGGTGCTCTTCAAAAGAAGAAGACACCTGGATAACACCCAGTCAATAAATAGGCAACCGTTTGATGAAAGAGAAAAGTTTTGACAATAAGAGAACAGGGCAGATACTGCCCTGGAGATACTTGAATTTCTTTTACTATAAGCAGACAAATGTTAAGCATACTTGAGGAAGTTGTACAGGGTAGAGGGAAGAACACTGCATTATCTAAGATTCTTCCATTTCCATCTCCTTAAAGTGAACTAGAACTTAGACACTCAGTGGGGCGCCTGGGTGGCTCAGTCAGTTAAGCATCTGATTCTTGGTTTCAGCTCAGGTCATAATCTTAGGGTTGTGAGATCTAACCCCATGTCAAACCCAGTGGGACCACCCAGTGGAGCCCCATGTGGGGCTCCCCACTTGGCTGGGAGTCTGCTTGAAGATTCTCTCCCTCTGTCTCTCCCCCCACTGGTGCATGTACAGGCATTCTCTCTCTCTCTCTCTCTTTCAAATAAATAAATAAATAAATAAAAAAGAACTTAGACACTCAGAAAAGAGACTGAATATAGATTCCAGTGCTTGCTCTGTAACTAATTAGCATTGTGGTCTTTGGCAAATCACCTAATGTCTCTAGAGTTTATCTCCCCTAGAAATCTTCTCTGATTACTCTTCCCCTCCCAAAGCTGGATAGATGGGACCCATTTATTCCTTTGTATCTTAATCTTATATCTATTACCTTGCCTATTAAATTGTTTTATAATTACTATGGATTATATTTGCCTCTTGCACTACCCTGCTCCTTGAGATCAGAGTCAGTGTCTTACACATTTTTTTAAAAGATTTAGTTATTTACTTAAGAGAGAGAAAGAGGGAGGGGGAAGAGGGGCAGAGGAAGAGAGAGAGAGAATCCCAAAGGAGACTCCCCACTGAGTACAGAGCCCATTGCAGGACTGGATCCTAGAACCCTAAGATCATTACCCAAGCTGAAACCAAGAGTCATCTGCCTGACCAGTTGAGCCACCCAGGTGCCATGTCTTACACATTTTTGTAGAATAAATCTAAGAAAGAAAATAAGACTTCTTGGTGATTGGTCTAAAGCACTCACACTCTACCACAGGCCCTTCAGAAACTGTGAAAATCTGTAAATTTCACTTTGGCTGAGGAAATCCCAACATATGTCTGATAATAAACCCTACTCACTCTCTGCCCCACACAGTATAATAATTTCTACTGTAGGACCAAAGTCCAAATTCAACAGAGTAGGTTGATATTTTATTCTTCAACATTGCATTTAAATTCTGGCCTGGTTATATGATTTGGAAAATAAAGCTTAGGCCTTTGTTCTGCCATCTTTTGGCTGTTGGCAATTTTTAAAAATGCACAACAATGAAAATCTTAGTGTTTCCGGGACTCAAAATAACTCTTTCCTTAAAAACAGGCCACTGGTATGACCTAGAGAAAATGCTTAAATATTAACTTTAGAAGAAAGTTGAGGTTTGACTCAATCTAAGAGGTTTTTTTTTTATCTTATTTTATAATTTGAGAAAATTGAGACCTTGAGAGATAAATTAACTTGCACAAAGTTACCATAAGTCTCCTAAACGATAGGCCTGGACTTTAAAAGTCTAATATGCATTTTAAAAAGAAGAAGAAGGGGCGCCTGGGTGGCTCAGTCATTAAGCGTCTGCCTTCAGCTCAGGTCATGATGCCAGGGTCCTGGGATCAAGCCCCACATCGGGCTCCTTGCTCTGTGGGGACCCTGCTTCTCCCTCTGCCTCTGCCTGCCGCTCCCCCTGCTTGTGCATGCTCACTCTTTCTCTTTCTCTCTCTCTCTGTCAAATAAATAAATAAAATCTTTTAAAATTAAAAAATTTAAATAAAATAAAAAGATTAAAAAGAAAAATGACTCAGTATCTTACTTCCTTCGATGCCACATATATTACTTCTTTTTATTTGCTACCCTGACAACTCTTCATGAACATTCTTCAATCCAGAATGCTCTATGTCCATTTATAAAGAGCTGTGCAATGATGGGCAAGCCATTAGGCCTCTCTGGTTTCAATTCTAATAATAGACTTAGTTTACATGATAGTCCAGATCCTTTCTATATATCCTCTGCACAATAGAGAGATTAGATTGGGATTTGGGAATACTTGTTATAAAATGGGATTCTGTCCCCTGCCAGAGTCTTGGGGACAGTTAATAGTTACACTCAACCTTGATTGAGGTCTGCATTGATGTATTAAAAAGGGGCTACCAAAAGCTGAAAGCTCTTATAAGTGAAGTTATTTAAATTAAGGCAGGAAATTGTGTGTCAGAGAAAGAGAAAGGGGGAATACTACATGTATAAAAATATATATTCATATCTTTTGTTGTTAATTCATTTTCAAAATTCTCATATTGATCTTGATTAATTTCTGTTATAGTATCCATTGAGGGGAATTTGTAATAAAATGGGCAAAATCACATATCTGGTGAGAGTTTAATTTGCTGGTTTTGTTCTGGTAATATAATAAAAGTCTTATAAAAAAAGTCTTATAGATGACTACTTTTGATATAGCTTTGGGAATTTATTCCAAAGAAAAAGATTCAGATACAAGAATATTTAGTATGGCATTGTGAAAAACTGGAAATATTCTACATGACCAGAAGGAGTACCAATAATTTAGTATTTAGCAATTACCACCAGGCTTTTTGAAGCCCTGAGCAGCTTTCTCTCTGTTATTCTACACTTGCATCTTACCATCTGGACCATAAAAATATTCAAGATAGAAGGGCCCTTTGTCACTATCTTCTCCAAAGGTCTCACTTGAGAAATAGGAAAGCAAAGGCCAAGACATTGAGTCCCCCACACAAGCAGCCATTTATAGTCACCATAGTTTCTCCTTACATAGCCCAAGAGAGATGGTTCTCCAGTTTCTTGTCCAGCCAAATAGTAATCAGATTTTACCCTTTTATATCATAGTTTTATTACTCTGCAAAATACCTAGTTTCTACTGGCAAAATTTCTCATATTAGGTCAGTTCCCTCAGAAGGAGAATTACTATTACCCAAGTGTTCAAAAAGTTAATCTACTTTCTACTTCTTTGGTTGCTGATGAGTACAAAGATATGATCACATTGCACTGGTCCACCCAGACTATATCCCAAAAGCCTTGTAATGCCTAGTAAATCTGGGCTCAACCTGAGGTTTATAAGTAACAAAATCCCTGGCTTTTCTCATAAAACAAAGTGGAAAGCTTTTCTTAGTTCTGTCTTCTATCTTGCTCCCGGAATAAGACTAAGCATGCCTCTGAGTAGAAGACATAAAATGGCCACCTCATGAAGACCTATTCCATACTCCAAATCCTAACAATCCTATTTTCTAGGACAATGTCCCCTAGAGGGTTAAATATTTTGTATGGCACCCAAAGTCATTTACAAAGCCTGGCAATCATTTCAGGTAATGAGAAAATAATAGAGGAAGCTCTGGAACAAAGCCATTAAAAGCCATCTTTCGGGGTGAACATGTGCAGATGGGTTGGCTGAGTTTTGTTGCTTTTAAGACACAGTGATTTAGGTGATTGTTTAAATCTTTTTGTCTGCATCAGTATTTAAACAGCATTTGTATGTCTGAAGACCAAAGGACCTATAACAAATTTCACAGAAACCTACTCAATTTATTAAGACTAGCTTTAGTGACCATAAGGATTCATAACACATGTGAGTCTGAGAACACACCCCAAAGATCACTGGAAGCCTGAAGCAATCTGCAATTGGCTATCCTCACAGAAGGCATAAAAAACAAACAAAAACAAACAAACAAAAAAACCTGTCTTCCCCTGAAGAAATGGAGTCTATCTCCTTAAAGAGATCAATGACCTAGCCCACTTAAAGCTTGCCTTTGTCTGCTCTTCTTTGCTTTGAAAACAGGTTAAGCCCTCTGGGTTATGCAGTCTGCAGCATAATCTGAAATAAAACTTAATATGAACACATCACCAAAAAAGTCTTCATGACTACCCTGTTTGGTCCCCTGCAAAGCACCACTGTCCATATGGAGAGGTGTTTCATAACCCTTCCATGTTTATTGCTCCTTCTCAGCATTAAAGTATGTAAGCATCCAAAAGGGATGATTTCTTGGCTGCAATAGCTCATTTGAAATGCACTCCATAATTAGCAACTTTGAAAGCAAAGAGGTAAATTTTGTCACATGTATTATTAAAGCAGAGTGAGATCCCCCAGGACCAAATTAGGCACCTGATTAAAAATGTCCATGTTAAGAGAAACAAGTAGATAGGGAGCTGTGCTCTCAGCCATCCCAAATTAAGTCACTGATTGAAGTGCCTATTCAAGCCATGTGGAAATATGCAGAACCTGGGACTGATTTGGTGCATCAAAACTCAAATTCTCAACTTGAATGCTGGTCAGCCAGAGTCGACTTCAGAGGGGTCATCCGCAAGTGAGGACATGAGGGATGGGGATGAGTGACCTGATGGGCAAGTAATCAAGTAACTACAGTGCAATAAGAAAAGTAATACTGGGAACTGATTCATTCTGCAACATATTTTCAAGTCCTGTGCTAGCTAGATGCTAGATTTTAGGCTTCTAGTGTTTTCTTTGCCCCTCTTGATTTTGGCCAAGACTCCTACCACCTCCATACCCCTGGTTCCACTTGTGTAAATTGTGGGGGTGGGAAGAAATGACTCATAAGGGAACTCTTACATGATTTTAGGAAAAGGAGTTAAAAATCTATCTGAACTTTTATTTTGTTGTGGGATGCAGTATATTTTCATTTAACCACATTCAAGTTGATTTTATAAAGACTTTTTAAATTCTAACTCCTGCCAAACTCCTAGAATGATTTGCAGTAATCTCTGAGAAGTGCTATATAACCATCAAAAGAAAGGCAAACTGCAGCACAACAGACAATACTGTCACTTCAGGAGAGGAGAATTCCTAAAACTCTGATGCCTAAGAGAGATGAGGATGACAAAACACCCTCTTAACTTATTGGTGTTTGTGGCAGGCGAGAGAGAGTTTAATGAGCTTGGCAAAGCAGCTCGGTGGTGCTCTGCCTGGCCTCAGCTCTGTGCATCCCACATCCGGAGATGGCTTTGTTTAGACAGGCCTAACTCCCTGGAGTTACTTTTTCCCTTTTCCTAAGGCAGTGTGTTTGGTTGACAAGAAATGTCTTCCCCAAATGAATGCAGCTATCAAGTATACACAAAACCTAAAATTCAATTTAAAAAATTTTTAAAGCTGAAAAAGAAAAGAAAACATGCTAATGTAGTAATCCCAGACTGCCTTAATGAGCATGCTGACTGTTGGCAAGTTAAAACTGTTGTGGGAATCATAATTTGAAATTTCCTGCTCTATGTAAATTCTCTGGGGCCAAATTGTCATAAAGATCTCTCTTATATTGAAATTCCATCTTTCCAGAATGTAAAGAACAATCTACCTTTATATCCAAGGTAAATCAAATTTAAGAGAGGAATTACAAGGTGACCTTGGATATGTCATTTCACCCTTCTGAATCTCATCAGTGAAATGAAGGTTTTTGGATCTCTTAGTCCCTTGCCAGCACTAACATTGTATGATCCTGTTTTACAGGTGCTACCCAGTAATTGAGGGTTATATAAATAACACAGGAGTAAGAAGGAACCACTCAGGAAAGGCAGTTAGAAGCATACATCTCAGCTTTCCTTCAAAATGTTAGCCAACAGGTTAATTTTCTTGGCATATTGCCTTCTTAGCTGTCAACATCTAATATTACTTCCTCCACAGGATTTTAAAAATAAAAACATTTTTAAATGATCCAAACTCTAAAAGAGGACTTGAAGCTAAGAAGGTAAAAACTACTGGTGAATAAAATGCAAGATGACCATTCATTAAAGAATCTGGTCTCTGTGGTTATTTTTATATCATACTCTGAAATCATCTTTCCTAACATTCTTATTTCAAGATATATGACACATTTCAGGCTTTATCCTCACATGACAAACTGTTTTGCAGAACCCTTAGTGGGATGAAGCCCTATGACATAATAAGTTTTAAATGACACAGAATGTACAAGTAAAAGCCATCCTCAATGACAAGGAAGAGAGTCTAGTCCGTTTTTCTTCTAGATATTGGTTGCATTTTAATTAGTATTTATTTTTTTCTCATTCTTGTAAACCATTCTTGTTCATGTGATAAAGATCTAGCTATAACATGAAGAAGAAAATGAAGACGAAGACTAAGAAGGAGGAGGAGGAGGAGGGAAAAAGAAAGGAAAGGAAAGGGTATAGAATATAGTTGGTATGAGGCTGTGGGAGTGAAGAGCAGTAAAATATCTGGCAACCTAGCTTTGCACTAATTAACTTTGTCCTTGATCTTGAATAAAAGAGTAGATGTCTCTGAATGTCAGTGCCTCAACTATGGAATGATTTGGCTGGATCGTTAATGATTATGAGTAGTATTTACCATTCCTTCCAACTCAAACGTGTTATGACATAAGTGACTAGAAAACAGTTATGATTTGAACACCTTAGTGGGAATGTGGAATAACTTAAAGTCCCTAGCTGTGATCTTTATAAGATCAAGAAAAGTTTTGGTGGGTTTGGTGGGACAAGGGGCAAGGAGGGGGAGGGTAATTGGCTGCTTGCTTATTCTTAAACTGCTGTTAACATTTTTTCTCTCCACCCTGTCAGCTCAAGGGACACATTTTACTCTTAGCACCCCTCCTAAATTCTGAATTCACAATATGCCAGAAGATCATCAAAGTTGTCTTATTCCTTTCTATAAGTACCCAGAAACAATTATTCAAATGTTTGCCACTTACATGGAACTGAAAGCAGCTCTGGAAGAGTTGAGGGAGTTAGTATAAAGCTTCTGTCAGTGATGCTAGATGGAGGGGTGATAAGACTCATTGAAATGTAGATCGCAGAGAGAGAAGGTTTACAAAGCACTTAGAGAGTCTAAGATGAAAAGAATTATATTAGTGCCAAAGAGTATTATTCCATAAAAATACCCTTTGTGACTGATGAGAAGGAGCTCAAATCTTCAAATAAAACATTTAATTCACACCTGACAGCAATTTTCAGAGTATGGAACAAGCAATGTTAGTAATTCCATTCTTAGCCCAGGGAAAAACCGTGCAGCAGAAGAGAGCGGCAATAAAATAAATGTCTATGGTTCTTAAAAAAGAAAAACTCTGAAGAGAAAGGCCCTCTGGTAAAAAGAGTAAACCCCATGTGCTGGTCTGAATTCCTCTCACTTTCCATTAGTGGGTTAAGGGGATTACAATGCCTGTGTTATTTCTGCACTGGTCTCACACACTAGTACACTCACACAGTTGACCCTTGGCATTTGTAGATTACGCATTTGTGTTGTTGATCATTTACAAGCAACTTCTGAAGGCCTTTGACTTGTGGTTGTCATTTTGCTGAAACCCCAGCGTAAATAAAGCTGGGTAGGAAGTTTGCTGAAATGAGTTAGTTAATGATTGAACTCAGGAACTACTTCTCAATGTGACTTCACTATTGTCTACTCCTCTGTTGGTTTGCATTAATTTCTATGAAGTAATATGCAAGATGGCCCCCCAAATGGGGAAGAACCAGAAGCAAATGGTGGATTCATAAATCTGGGCTTTCATGGACCTACATGTTGGACTTAGGATAGACAATTACACCCTTTCTGCTACCATGTGTAACCAATTGAAAACAGAAGGTATAAGCAGATGAAGTATCAAAATATGTTTGGTTTCTAGTAAACTGGATTGGAGAATGCAGTTTGGCCTACTGTCACATTTAGGCTTCCCACTATTTTCCTCCTAGAATTAAACACACCTATCTAGTCATAGCAGAGCACTAAACAAAAAAATAGGTCTTTGCTCCCAGCAACTTACAGCAGTAAGAGAAGAAAAACATGCATGTTTTCTGCCTTACAGGGTGGTTTTGCTATCCTTATGAAATAGAACTTTCTATTCTCTTTGAAATATTAGGAAGTTCTTTTCTAGTTTGTGCTTTCCTCCTTATCCCCTCACTCAGTCTTATCCAAGAAAAGAGGAGGATTTGAGTTAATGAGATTGAGAACAATTCATGGGATATATGTAGCAGAACACTTCTTGTTAGTTTTCAGAGTGTTCTGCCCTCTTCAATTTGTGTGGAATAGTTGCTCACCAAGCAGCATTTCTTCACCTTATGGCAAAAGGTTCGCTCAGGATGTTCTGAAAAGAGAGAAGGTCCTCCAGATGAAAGTTTGTAAAAGCTTTACCCTATGTCACCAATCAAATACGCCTTCCTTCCTGGAGAAGGAGTAAGTAAAAGGTGGAAAGTAGGGCTAGAAGTATTTCTCACGGAAGCATGTGGACCCTTTGCTGTCTGAATTTAAGTTTTCCACACTTCCGTTTTGTTTCTGCAAGAACTCATTGAACATCTGCCAATAGTAGCAGTAACTACAATAAAAATAACATTCTAATAAGATAGGCCAAGGTATGTCACAGTAACAAACAACCCTACAACCTCAATGATATAAAACATCAAAAAATTACTTCCTAATCACTCTCTATGACTACTGCAGATTGGCTAAGGACTAAAAACTAAGGGCAAATAGCAGATAAGAAGAAGACAGGTATGGAAGATGCAGATATTCAAAACAGTTTTTAAATATATGATTTAGTTCAAGAATTGTTGGAATACAATTATTTATGGGTCTTCTGAGTTTCTGCCCATCTTACAAGGAAAGTACTGACAACTTTTGCTCTGGACTATCTTTTAAAATATACTAATATAGCAAGCAGCCTTGGAAGAGAGTGATAATTTCTCCCTTTAAAGCAGCAGGAATATATGCTTTCTATATAGTATAATACAAGTAATATCTCCCTCCAGGAAAAATGGAAGATTTGTTTGCAGTTCATTATAAAAGAGTTATATTTCCCAATTTGGAGATGTTTGACTATTGACACAAACCCACTGCAGCACCGAGCTAAACTGCTCCTCACATTGGACTTTAGGAACAAAGGGAATCAATGCAACCATGAGGCACAGACATCTTGTGATGCTGTAGGTAATAGTGTCACATTTCTCTGACTCAAGGAGCCCTGTATCTCCTGTCAAGATCCATGAAACTGTGGCATGCTAACTTGTTACCTTATAAATGAGATAAAAATCTCAGACTCTTCTCAGTTAGAGACCCTTTCTCAGTTAGAAATTAAACAATTGGAGAAATTCAGCAGAAAGCTAGAAACTATTATAAAATGGAAATCTTAGAACTGGAAATATAGTAACCGAAACTGAGAACTCATTAAACAGGTTCAATAGCAAATTAGACACAGCTACAGAAAGGATTAGTAAACTAGAAGATATATAGAAAGAAAATAGCCAAGTTGAAGCTTGACAGAGATGAAAATTACAAAAACAACTGAAGGTCTGTGTGAATCCATTCATAATTCCATTACCTCCCCATCCTAAAACAATTTGCAATTTAATATGTATCATAACTCAAGTACGTCTCTATACATTCACTTCAAGTGTGCATATATGTACTGTATGTTTATGTACTAAACAACATAGAGCACTTTCGTACTTTTAAAAGCTTTATCTTAGTGGTATTACAATGTGCTTGCTTTTGTTGCTTGAATCCTATATAAAACTCTTCTCACTAACTCATTTTCATTGACTCCCCATCTTATTTCAAATAACACAGCAAAATTTTCTTTTACATAATCAATGTATCTTTTGCCCCAAAATGTTATATTGTTTTATATATTTAGTGATTCTAAATCTTTCCAGGTATTTCCATATTTATTTCCCAACTTCAGTCATAAACTAAAACATAGGCTAGAAAATAAAAATTGAAAACTAAGGAATACATTTAAAGAAAGTAAAACACTATGAGAGAAATCTAGATTAAATATCAGTACATGATAAGACCTGGAGAAAGATGTGAAATTAAAGCATTCAGAAAGCTCCTTTTAAAATTTATCGATTACAAAATTCATAAATTCCCTAAGGAAGATGAAAAAGTGATCAGTGTGATTGAAAACTGATGGAAGAATAGATAATACAAAATGGTCCTCATTATCTCAGAGCTTTCATGTCACAAGGTAATGGTGTCCAGTACAGATCATAAAGTGATGCTAAGAAATATTCAGCAACCAGACTAAACCATGATCAAATGGGATTTTCCATGAATAGGGGCATGAGGCATTACAGAATGAGTGATGTAGAGTTTCAGTCCATTTCAATCTTGGAAATACACAAATTTGTTCACTACAATTTCTCACCAAGATAAACACTGACATGGTTATCAGAGGGAAGGGGTTTGGGAGATGGGTTAAATATGTAGTGGGGATTAAGGAGTGCACTTGTTGTGATGAGCACTGGGTGTCATGTGGAATTGTTGAATTATTATATTGTACGCCTGAAACTAATATAACACTGTGTGTTAACTACCTGGAATTAAAATAAAAACTTAAAAAGCAAAACAAAAACAAAAACAAAAAAAACCACCAAAGATAAACATTGACATATGTCTTCTAACTCAAGAAAACTAAAGAAATAACATCTAGAATATATGGAATTTGAAAAATATCACTGACTGAAATAGGGAAAAAGATAATTCTAGCATATGAAAAATTCATTTTATTATAGCCATTGAAATGAGGAAAGACTTGCTCCAGTAAAAATATTCAAAAGAAAGCCTTAATGTCATTCCTGGAACAGGTTTTCTGTAATGAAAGTGATGAAGGTTAAGACAATATTTAATAGGGCACACTTTGTAATAGATATGTAAAAAGAAAGGTTTTGAACTATTTAATTTAATTGAACTTAAGCCTACCCCCAGAAAAGACAATTTGACCTCAGGCAGGACAGCTCTTGGCAGCTGAGACAAACCCTAATGCAGCTGACACCTTGAGGTTATCTGATGGTTGTACTCCCTCAAGCTGGGCAGCCAGCCCCTCTTTGAAAAGAGAAAGAGAGAAATTTGGGACGCTCAGCAAAAACGCAAGCCTAAATCTTAGGAATATGGAGATCTTTTCTTCTTGGGCAGTCTTGTAATGGTAAGACTCCTCCAAACATCCACTCTTTACCTTCACCTGTACCCCTTCAGCTGACCTTTATTGATTATATCAATAAGCTACTTGACTTTTGGTTTGCTGTTGAGTTCAGCCAATGAGAATCACCTGCAAAAGATCAAAGGGCAATAGGAGAGGAAGCTCAGGGTGTTTATTCCCCTGCCTCAACAGTGACAGGCTTTAGAATAGCCGTATTCCCCCATCACAAGTCACCACTTCTGGTATGTGGCCCTCCTCTACAGCTACTCCTCTCTCCCCAAGTGTCAATAATGGCTCCCTCCACTAGAACTTTCATGGTTACAAATGTGAGGGCTGTTTATTGCTGCAGTGTCCTATATATATATCACCATTGCCTATACCTATGCAAAAAAATCCCTTTACTAAGCTGTCTTCAATTACCCCCTCTTCCTATTAAGACCTTGGTGGGGTGCCTGGCTGGCTCAGTCATTAAGCGTCTGCCTTCAGCTCAGGTCATGATCCCAAGGACCTAGGATCGAGCCCCGCATCAGGTTCCCTGCTTCGCGGGGAGCCTGCTTCTCCCTCTCCCACTCCCCCTGCTTGCATTGCCTCTCTCACTGTCTCTCTCTCTGTCAAATAAATAAAAAATCTTAAAAAAAAAATACCTTGGCTAAGTCACTCTATCTAGAAGTCTCTCTACTAGTACTCTTCAAAGGCAATAAAGAAATCCACTATAATAAATTGCGGGCAGGGAGTAGGAGGAAAAATTATTAGGGCACAATTAATAAGGCTGACTTTGACGAGCAACAACAAATTTTTGTTTTGCCAGGAAGCCTCTCTTAATTTTGCGCCAGGAAGCCCCTCTTAATTTTGTCCCTCCTTTTGATTCCTTGGAACATTTGAACATATAATAGTTGATCTTACCAGAAACTACTTGGCCAGAAAGCTTTCCAAAAAGGCCAGGTCTCTTTGTTCACGAACCTGAAGAATTAGTAAACACAGTTTATGGCCAATAAAACCCCACACACAGCTTGGGCAAATAATAAGGTGAAAGCAGTTTCTTATTAAAGTTATGATTAGGGGTGCCAGGGTGCTCAGTCATTAAGGTCTGCCTTTGGCTCGGGTCATGATCCCAGGGTCCTGGGATCAAGCCCCACATTGGGCTCTCTGTTCAGCAGGAAGCCTGCTTCTCCCTCTCCCACTCCCCCTGCTTGTGTTCCCTCTTTTGCTGTGTCTCTCTCTGTCAAATAAATAAATAAAATCTTTAAAAATAAATAAAGTTATGATTAGGTTTATCACATCTAATCACATCCTAACAGTCTCACTAGGGAGAAAAGTAAGCAAGTCTTCATTATGCGCCACTACCTGCCAAAGCCAGAATTCTCTTAGGGAGAAAAAAACCCCAAGTAAGAAATAGCATGTTTTTGGAATATCTACCTTTGCCCAAAGAACTTGGCCCAGAATGGAATGCACCTGATTAGCAATCACTTGACCAGTTAGTTGAACCAGTTTTACCATGAAACTAATGAAGTTTAAGCTTTAGCTTCACTCACTTGTACAAACCCTTTCCAAGGCTCTGGAAGGAACCCTCACAATATGTTCACATTGTCAGTATGTGTTTGCAAAATTTGCCAAAATAAGAATTTTAGTCACAATTGGTTAAGACTAATCTTTTTCTACTTTGCTTTTCTCATACTTGGACTTCCAACTGCGTTGGGTAATGTTAGAGTGGCTACAGGCATTCATACAACTTGGCTAAACAATTCAGTTAAGGATACATTCAGTTTTGATTGATTTCATAAATGTATGTGGTTCTCAGTCACTTCTGCATGCAGTTAAGTTATTGCAAGCTTTCCTTTTGAAGGAATGGCCTACAAGAATTTTCCCTCTACCCAATGTGCCAACTCATCCTACCCCAGACACAAAAGTGCCAGGCCAAAGTGTTATCATGATGTGAACATGATGCCCAGGCCAAGGTATTACCATGATGTGAACCAGTAGCATGAGAGAATTAGAGGAGAAACAAGGTTGAACAATCTGGATCCAGAAGCTGATATGTGCAATAATGTGAATAATTGTACATATTAAACAGGTGACATTATACATAGATCCAGTTCTCAAAAATGCATAATTAAAACAGAAGTTCTCTCCTATCAGGAATATACCCAATAATACACAAGAAACAGTTACCAACACCACACATGTCTTTTCTTTTTTGATGAGAATCATGCAAAAGAAGGATCAAACAATTCCTATGGTGAAAGAGTACAAATCTGTAGTCATCCTACAAACAGAGAAGTATATCTATATTTTTATTATTATCAGAAATATAAAAAGGTGTCAATCAACCTCTCTAGAGGAAAGACTGAATTATCTTTCCATTCTCTCAATAGAAAATGATATCACAAAATACTGTTATGTGAAGCAGCTGTCAAAATAGCATACAGGAAAAAAGTATAAAAGACAAGTGGCAGGCTGCTAAATAATGCAAAAATCATTATTTTTCTATACTTTTATGTCTGTGATATTTACCACCTTTTAAAAAATGTGTACTTGGTTGTGATTTCTTTTTTCAGATAAATATTCACTTTTATATCTAATTTTGTATTCGTAAATTTTTATTCTTTTTCTTAAAGAAGCCCCTGCCCAAACTGTAGAGGCTTCAAGGCCCATGAAAGTTGGATTCCCCTGCCAGTTGGCCTCAAATGCAGTAATGTACCTTCCAGGTTCAGGTGCTGTCTAACTCGATAAACACAGAGCAAGTACTACATAGAATGGGACATAAGGGAATGTCTCGATATTAGAAAGAACACTTATCATGAGTAACTATTATGACTTCCATCTACCCAGAAATGTAACTTAATCAATTGCTTTAAGGAGGTCATCAGATGTATGCTGTTATCCAGCAAGGAGATATGAAGCTGGACTTCAGAAAAACTGCCCCCTTGTTCTCTTTGGCTATAGTATCTTCTAGCCAAAAAGAAGTCAAATGAGTTCTCTGTGCCTTAGCTTCTTCATGCTGAAAATAGGTTGCCTCTGGGCTATCTTTTCTTTATGATCTATCTATACAAAATGGCTCAAGCTCACCCCACCTTCACCTCACTTACTGAGACTTCCCAGAGAGCCCTTGACCTCACAGTCCTCTATCATCCAAATTTCTACTTCACTGAGTTCTCGATTGTCCCGCTTACAGCTCACTTCCTACACCTGGAGTTCTCTTCCCCCACCCCCACTTGGCTAGGATAGAGCCCTTCTTCATTCTCTAAAACAACATTTAGATAAAAATATTTTATGCAGTAGGTTTTTACTAAATGTTTCGGTAATGGAGGAAGAATACAGAATAGTGCTCAAACCAACATTATTTTGAATAAACGTCAGATATCACACTGTGTCCCAAAAGTCAATGAACATGTCTTGCCCAGGAAATATTTTACCTCAGGCCAATATAGGTCCATAAGCCCAAGCTTCCTCCTTGTTTCCTCCTTCAGTCTAGAGCTTTTTTCTCATTTTCTCTTCAAGTTTCCTACCTCCTTTCTTAAATTAATTGAAAATTGCAATATTCTTTTTTACTTTATTGTTTAGAACAATTTTAACCATTTTTGTCTAAATGAACCCCAAATAGAAAAAGTCCTGGTATGAGGTTTGACTATATTTCATAAGGAAATTGGTCTCTTCAGGCATTAAAAAGAAAAAAAGCAGGGCACCTGGGTGGCTCAGATGGTTGAGAGTCTAACTCTAGATTTCTGCTGGGGTCCTGCTCTCAGGGTTGTGGGATTGAGCTCGACTCGGGCTCTGTGATCAGCAGGGAGTCTGCTTCTCTCTCTCTCTCTTCCTCCCACTCTGTCCCTCCCCGTACTTGTGTGCTCTCTCTCTCAAATAAATAAATAAATCTTAAAAAAAAAAAAGGAGATTAACTGTCTCTCAAAGAATTCATCCTGGTTTCTTCCCTAGCCAACCAACTTAAAATACATGCAACTTTTTAAAGTAAAAAAATGTTTCCAAATTTCAAGTATGAGAAGACTTTTGAAAATTAAATAGAAAACTTTTTAACAATTAAAATTTAAACTTTAAGTTCTTACTTAAGTTTCAGTTAGTTAACATACAGGGTAATATTAGTTTCAGGTATACAATACAGTGATTCAACACTTCCATACAACACCCAGTGCTCATCACAGCAAGTGCGCTCCTTAATCCCCATCACCTACTTTACCCATCCTCCCAACCCACTGGTTAAGTAGGCTCCATGCTCAATGTGGGTGGGGCTTGAACTCATGACCCTGAGATCAAGAGTTAATGCTCTACTGACTAAGCCAGCCAGGTGC
Organism: Zalophus californianus; assembly: GCF_009762305.2. Taxonomy (NCBI): domain Eukaryota; kingdom Metazoa; phylum Chordata; class Mammalia; order Carnivora; family Otariidae; genus Zalophus; species Zalophus californianus. Next base: position 20,675,345 of record NC_045600.1, read on the forward strand.
TTTAATACTAAGTAAAATATTATAAAGTATACAGATATAGAACTACCATTTATTGCATTATTTCCAGGAGAAATGTTTTTATTACCACCTCCAGAGTTATCATTTTGAATTTCCCTTTTTCCTGCCATTAAATCAATTCTTGTTACAGAAATATGCAAAATAGATGGTAATACAAAAAAATCACAGAGAGAGAAGATGAAGGGATATAACTAATCAGACCACGTTATAGGTCACCGTTAGGAAAACCGACCTGTTTTACCATCCCAGGAAGGGCGGCATCCATTCTCCCAATGAAGACAAAAAGTCCCACCTCACATATATCAATTGGCTTCTCCAGGTCTCCAATTCCTATATACAAAATGGGGCCACAAAATGAGAGAAAGAAATTATATCCTCTACAAACATAAAACTTTCTTTTAAATGAAAGAATTATAGAATTATGAAGGGCCTTTGAGATCATTTATTCTACTAGCCCCATTTTAAAGATAAGGGAAACTGAGGCCCAAAGAACCTAACTGCCAAAAGGAGGATCATGTCCATATTCAAGGCCAAGCTGAGCACCAATGTAGCTCTCCTGACCCAGGCCATTCTAATCTCTAAAATGCAATCTACTTACTTAAGTTTGGGGTGCTGAAAAGATTTATCTTTAGGGTTTAGTTGTTCAGGATACAGACCCTATGAGCATGCACCAATGACACACAAATTGGAAATATCAGTTTTATGTTTAGTCACAACAACAACCTACTTGTTTTATGATTTTTTTAAACAAATTCATTCGATATGCTTGGCTTGTTAATATCCCTCTTTCTTTTTCCTTCAGAAATAAAATGTTGGTTTATCAGTGAAAACTCAATGCTATCAGCATTTAATTGCACAAGAGTTAATTGTGAAACTATGTAGAGTTTTAACAAAGGATCAATCTCTTCATTGCAAGAGCAATGAGTTTCTAATGGTTCCTTGGTCTGCTATCCCTCCTTACCTTCCCAGTGCTAGGTGGAACCCTCTGCTGCCTATCTAGGTGTTAATCACTTGTCTCTGACAGCTGATCAAAGGCATTTTTTTCCCCAAAGGCATTAAAAAAAAAAAACAGAAAAGAGTAGGAAATAGAAAAAAGTAACTACCTCATTGTGTTAGCACTAAAATAAGAGATCTCAAAGTCTGCATTTCTGAGGAACTGCATTAGTCAAGGTCTCTTGGTTACACGTGATAGAAACTAACTTCAGTTTAGGCAAAATACGGATATTATTGGAAGGAGACTGAGGTGTCTTATATGAAGGCCAGAAGAAAGGGAGTGATGTTGAACCTCAAGGACAACTGGTATTGCCAACACTTTTCTCATCTCTGTTTCCTTGTTCATTTTTATTCCATTCTCAGAGACTAACTTAAACCACAGAGAGGGGAACATGACTGCCAATAACTCAGGATGTTCAAGCTTTGAAAGTCAAGGAAGAACATAATTGGCCCAATTTGAGTAGGCATTCCTTCCTGGAGAACTTGCTATGGTCAGGCAGACAGGACCTCACCAGGAAAAAATTTCATGACTGAAAGAAGGTAGTGCTTGGCAGATTAAAAATTAAAAATAGGGGGAGGAGCAAGATGGCGGAGGAGTAGGAGACCTAGATTTCGTCTGGTCCCAGGAATTCAGCTGCACAGGGATCAAACCATTCTGAGCACCTACAAACTCAACAGGAGATTGAAGAAAAGAATAGCAGCAACTCTCTGAACAGAAAAGCGACCACTTTCTGGAAGGTAGGACATGCAGAGAAGTGAATCTGAGGCGATATTTGGGAAGATAGACCGCAGGGGGAGGGGGCCTCCGTCGGCCACTTCTGGCAAGTGATAGAGCCGCGGAGCACAAAATCGGAACTTTTAGAAGTCGGCTCCGCTGAGGGACATTGCTCCAGTGGCTAAGCAAGGGGTGGAACCCTCGCTGGGACAGTGGAGTCTCAGGACCCTTGGGGTCACAGAAAGACCGGGGCAGAGCTCCGAGGTATCGGAGCAGGGAAGCTGGCTGCAGAGACGGAGCCGAGGAGCAGGCTCTCAGCTCGAGGTTGCCATAAACTGTGATCCGCAGCACAGTTGGGCCAATGCTCCTCCAGCAGGGACCCAACAAGCGGCAGATCCTGGGAGACTCCCCTTCCTCCCCCAGCAGGAGCGGTACAAGAGCTCACTGCAGGAATCTGCTGGGTTTTGAGACTCCACACGGGGTCGGGTGCCAGAGATAGAAACACTCCGTCACAGGCCGGGTGAGCACGGAGTGCGGCCAGAGACGAGGGAGACGGGAGTGACTGACAACTTTTCTCTGGGGGCGCACTGAGGAGTGGGGCCTCGAGTTCTCAGCTCCTTGGGGCGGAGATTAGGAGGCCACTGTTTCCACGCTCATCCTCCAGAGCTGTACGGAAATCTTGCAGGGAACAAAAGCTCCCGAGAGCAAACCAAAGCAGATTACTTAGCCCAGCACCCGGCAAGGGTGGGGCAATTCCACCTCCGGCAAAGACATTTGGGAACCATGGCAACAGGCCCCTCCCCCAGAATATCAGCAAGAACCGCCAGCCAAGGCCAAGTTTACCGATAACTAAGAATGGCAGAACTCCAGTGTTAGGAGAATACTGCATATAGAATTCATGGCTTTTTTACCATGATTCCTTAGTCTTTCACAGTTAATTTTTTAAATTTTCTTTTTTTTCTTTTTCTTTTTTTTTAATTTTTTTCCCTTTTTCAACCAACATCTTATCAATCCCTTTTTTAAAAATCTTTTTGTATTTTTCAATTTTAGAGTCATATTCTATCCCTTCATAATAGTTAACCCTATTTTTGGTATATATATATATATATATATATATATATATATATATATGTATATAAGTTGTTCTCTCTTTAAAATTTTAGGATACAGTTTGTTCTAACAGACCAAAATATACCCTAAATCTCTAGTGTATGGCTTTGTTCTAGTCTCCTGCCTGATCACATTCTCTCCCTTTTTTTTTTTAATTTCTCTTCTTTCTTTTATTCAACCAACTTCTTATCAATTCCTTTTATAAAATTTTTATAATTTTCATCTTTACAGTCATATTCCATCCCTTCATCATATTTATCCCTATTTTAGTACATATATAAGCTTTTCTTTCTTTAAAATTTTGGGAGGCAGTTTCTTCTAACACAACAAAATATGCCCAAAATCTAGTGTGTGGCACTGATCTATTCACCGGCCTGATCATATTTGATCATATTGTTTTTTTTATCTTTTTCTTTTACTTTTTTTTTTTCTGTTTTCTTTCTTTCACTTTCTTTTCCCCTGGTTTCAGGGCTCTTCTGATTTGTATAGTGTATGTTTTTCTGGGGTCATTGTTACCCTGTTAGCATTTTATTCTCTCATTCATTTATTCACCTCTGAACAAAATGACAAGTCAGAAAAAATCACCTCAAAAAAAAGAACAAGAGGCAGTACCAACTGCCAGGGACCTAATCAATACGGACATTAGTAAGTTGTCAGAACTAGAGTTCAGAATGACGATTATAAAGATACTAGCTGGGCTTGAAAAAAGCTTGGAAGATACTAGAGAAACCCTTTCTGGAGAAATAAAAGAACTAAAATCTAACCAAGTCGAAATCAAAAAGGCTATTGATGAGGTCCAATCAAAAATGGAGGCTCTAACTGCTAGGATAAATGAGGCAGAAGAGAGAAATAGTGATATAGAAGACCAAATGATGGAAAATAAAGAAGTTGAGAAAAAGAGATAAACAACTACTGGATCACGAGGGCAGAATTCGAGAGATAAATGATACCATAAGATGAAACAATATTAGAATAATTGGGATCCCAGAAGAAGAAGAAAGAGAGAGAGAGGCAGAAGGTATATTGGAGCAAATTATAGCAGAGAACTTCCCTAATTTAGGGAAGGAAACAGGCATCAAAATCCAGGAGGCACAGAGAACCCCCCTCAAAATCAATAAAAATAAGTCAACACCCTGACATCTAATAGTAAAACTTACGAGTCTCAGAGACAAAGAGAAAATCCTGAAAGCAGCTCGGGACAAGAGATCTGTAACCTACAATGGTAGAAACATTAGATTGGCAACAGACCTATCCACAGAGACCTGGCAGGCCAGAAAGGACTGGCATGATATATTGAGAGCACTAAATGAGAAAAATATGCAGCCAAGAATACTATATCCAGCAGGCTGTCATTGAAAATAGAAGGAGAGTTAAAAAGCTTCCAGGACAAACAAAAACTAAAGGAATTTGCAAACACGAAACCAACCCTACAAGAAATATTTAAAGGGGTCTTCTAAGCAAATAGCCTAAAAGTAACACAGATCACAAAGGAACACAGACAATATAGACTAACAGTCACCTTACAGGCAATACAATGGCACTAATTTCATATCTTTCAATAGTTACCCTGAATGTAAATGGGCTAAATGCCCCAATCAAAAGACACAGGCTATCAGATTAGATAAAAAAACAAGACCCATTGATATGCTGTCTGCAAGAGACTCATTTTAGACCCAAAGACACCTCCAGATTGAAAGTGAGTGGGTGGAAAACCATTTACCATGCTAATGGACACCAAAAGAAAGCTGGGGTGGCAATCCTTATAGCAGACAAATGATGAGGAAGGACTGTATATCATACTTAAGGGTCTATCCAACAAGAAGATCTAACAATTATAAATATCTATGCCCCTAATATGGGAGCAGCCAATTATATAAGACAATAACAAAAGGAAAGAAACACATCGACAACAATACAATAATAGTGGGGGACTTTAACACCCTCCTCACTGAAATGGACAGATCATCTAAGCAAAAGATCAACAAGGAAATAAAGACTTTAAATGACACACTGGACCAAATGGACTTCACACATATATTCAGAACATTCCATCCCAAAGCAACAGAATACACATTCTTCTCTAGTGCCCATGGAACATTCTCCAGAATAGATCACATCCTAGGACACAAATCAGGTCTCAACCAGTACCAAAAGATTGGGATCATTCCGTGCATATTTTCAGACCACAGTGCTGTGAAACTAGAACTCAATCACAAGAGGAAAGTCAGAAAGAACTCAAATACATGGAGGCTAAAGAGCATCCTACTAAAGAATGAATGGGTCAACCAAGAAATTAAAAAATTCATGGAAACAAATGAAAATGAAAACACAACTGTTCAAAATCTTTGGGATGCAGCAAAGGCAGTCCTAAGAGGAAAGTATATAGCAATACAAGCCTTTCTCAAGAAACAAGAAAGGTCTCAAATACACAACCTAACCCTACACCCTAGGAGCTAGAGGAAAAGCAGCAAAGAAAGCCTAAACCCAGCAGAAGAAGAGAAATAATAAAGATCAGAGCAGAAATCAATGAAATAGAAACCAAGAGAACAGTAGAACAGATCAATGAAACTAGGAGCTTTTTCTTTGAAAGAATTAATAAGATTGATAAACTGGCCAGACTTATCAAAAAGAAAAGAGAAATGACCCAAATAAATAAAATCATGAATGAAAAAGGAGAGATCACAACCAACACCAAGGAAATATAAACAATTATAAGAATATATTATGAGCAACTATATGCCAGCAAATTAGTTAATCTGGAAGAAATGGATGCATTCCTAGAGATGTATAACTACCAAAACTGAACCAGGAAGAAATAGAAAACCTGAACAGACCTATAACCACTAAGGAAATTGAAGCACTAATCAATAATCTCCCAAAAAACAAAAGCCCAGGGCCAAATGGCTTCTCAGGGAAATTCTACCAAACATTTAAAGAAGAAATAATACCTAGTCTTCTGAAACTGTTCCAAAAAATAGAAATGGAAGGAAAACTTCCAAACTCATTTTATGAGGCCACCATTACCTTGATCCCAAAACCAAAGACCCCATCAAAAAGGAAAATTACAGACCAATATACCTGATAAACATGGATGCAAAAATTCTCACCAAAATACTAGCCAATAGGATCCAACAGTACATTAAAAGGATTATTCACCACGACCAAGTGGGATTTATTCCTGGGCTGCAAGTTTGATTCAACATCTGCAAATCAATCAATGTGATACAATACCTTAATAAAAGAAAGAACAAGAAACATATGGTCCTCTCAATAGGTGACAGAAAAAGTGTTTGACAAAGTACAGCATCCTTTCTTGATCAAAACTCTTCAGAGTGTAGGGATAGAGGGTATATACCTCAATACCATAAAATCTATCTATGAAAAATCCACAGTGAATATCATTCTCAATGGGGAAAAACTGAGACCTTTACCCCCTAAGGTCAGGAACACAGCAGGGATGTCCACTATCACCACTGCTATTCAACATAGTACTAAAAGTCCTAGCCACAGCAATCAGACAACAAAAACAAATAAAAGGCATCTGAATCGGCAAAGAAGAAGTCAAAGTCTCACTCCTTGCAGATGATATGATACTTTATGTGAAAAATCCAAAAGACTCCACCCCAAAACTGCTAGAACTCATACAGGAATTCAGTAGAGTGGCAGGATATAAAATCAATGCACGGAAATCAGTGCCATTCCTATAACCAACAACAAGACAGAAGAAAGAGAAATTAAGGAGTCGATCCCATTTACAATTGCACCCAAAACCATAAGATACCTAGGAATAAATCTAACCAAAGAGGCAAAGAATCTGTACTCAGAAAACTATAGAATACTCCTGAAAGAAATTAAGGAAGACACAAAGAAATGGAAAAACGTTCCATGCTCATGGATTGGGAGAACCAACATTGTGAAGATGTCAATGCTACCTAGAGCAATCTACACATTTAAGGCAATCCCTATCAAAATACCAACCACTTTTTTCAAAGAAATGGAACAAAGAATCCTAAAATTTGTATGGAACCAGAAAAGACCCTGAATAGCTAGAGGAATGTTGAAAAAGAAAAGCAAAGCTGGTGGCCTCACAATTCCGGACTTTAAGCTCTATTACAAAGCTCTCATCATCAAGACAGTATGGTACTGGCACAAAAACAGACACATAGATCAATGGAACAGAATAGAGAGCCCAGAAATGGACCCTCAACTCTACGGTCAACTCATCTTCGACAAAGCAGGAAAGAATGTCCAATGGAAAAAAGACAGTCTCTTCAACAAATGGTGTTGGGAAAATTGGACAGCCATATGCAGAAGAATGAAACTGGACCATTTCCTTACACCACACACAAAAATAGACTCAAAATGAATGAAAGACCTAAATGTGAGACAGGAGTCCATCAAAATCCTAAAAGAGGACACAACCAGCAAATTCTTCGACCTCAGCTGCAGCAACTTCTTCCTAGAAACATTGCCAAAGGCAAGGGAAGGAAGGGCAAAATTGAACTCTTGGGACTTCAACAAGATATAAAGCTTTTGCACAACAAAGGAAACAGTCAACAAAACCAAAAGACAACCGACAGAATGGGAGAAGATATTTGCCAATGATATATCAGAGAAAGGGCTAGTATCCAAAATCTATCAAGAACTTATCAAACTCAACATCCAAAGAACAAACAATCCAATCAAGAAATGGGCAGAAGACATGAACAGACATTTTTCCAAAGAAGACATCCAAATGGCCAACAGACATATGAAAAAGTGCACAACATCGCTCAGCATCAGGGAAATCCAAATCAAAACCTCAATGAGATACCACCTCACAGCAGTCAGAATGGCTAAAATTAACAAGTCAGGAAACGACAGATGTTGACAGGGATGCGGAGAAAGGGGAACCCTCCTACACTGTTGGTGGGAATGCAAGCTGGTGCAGCCACTCTGGAAAACAGTATGGAGGTTGCTCAAAAAGTTGAAAATAGAGCTACCATATGATCCAGCAATTGCACTACTGGGTATTTACCCCAAAGATACAAATGTAGTGATTTGAAGGGGTACGTGCACCCTGATGTTTATAGCAGCAATGTCCACAATAGTGAAACTATGGAAAGAGCCAAGATGTCCATCAACAGATGAATGGATAAAGAAGATATGGCATATATATACAATGGAATATTAAGCAGCCATGAAAAGGAATGAAATCTTGTCATTTGCAATGATGTGGATAGAACTGGAAGGTATTACGCTGAGCAAAATAAGTCAATCAGAGAAAGACATGTATCATATGATCTCACTAATATGAGGGATTCTTAACCTCAGGAAACAAACTGAGGGTTGCTGGAGCAGTGGGGCGTGGTAGCGATGGGGTGGATGGGTGATAAACGTTGGGGAGGGTGTGTGCTATGGTGAGTGCTGTGAATTGTATAAGACTGTTGAATCAGAGACCTGTACCTCTGAAACAAATAATACATTATATGTTAAAAATAAAGAAGAAGATAGTAGGAAGGGTAAAATGAAGGGGGTGGAATCAGATGGGGAGACGAACCATAAGAGACTGTGGACTCTGAGAAATAAACTGAGGGTTCTAGAGAGGAGGGGGGTGGGAGGATGGGTTAGCCTGGTGATGGGTATTAAAGAGGGCACGTATTGCATGGAGCGCTGGGTGTTATACTCAAACAATGAGTCATGGAACTCTACATCAAAAACTAATGATGTAATGTATGGTGATTAACATAACACAATAAAATTTTATTTTATTTATTTATTTATTTATTTATTTATTTATTTATTTATTTAAGATTTTATTTATTTGACAGCGACAGCGAGAGAGGGAACACAAGCGGGGGAGTGGAGAGGGAGAAGCAGGCTTCCTGCGTAGCAGGGAGCCTGATGTGGGGCTCAATCCCAGGACCCTGGGATCATGACCTGAGCCGAAAGTAGACACTTAACAACTGAGCCACCCAGGTGCCCCCATAATAAAATTTAAAAAAAATTAAAAATAATTTAATATCCACTAAAAATATTTTCAGTTAGGAAAGCCATAAGTGTATCACTAGGGAAAGCAGGGTATCTAAGTGGTTCTGGTTTCTGTTTCCAAATTTAATAGCTCTGGACCTTGTGCCAGTACCTTAATCCACTAAGTGCCCTTGACCTCAGTAATTAATTCATATAATGAGAGTAAATATTTAAAATTCTTGAAGACAAGAAACTAGAGAGGGCATGTAGCAGCCATGAGCATTTGCCTTGCAAACCTCCTACGTGGAGAGTGTACTTGACCAAGGGCCTCAGCTGCTGTGCTTTGAAATTCATTGATTGGTTTGTGCGAAGCCTGCTCTCAGACAATGAGTGAGTATGAGGGCAGTTGAGGGGGAGGGGGTTGTTGCAAAGCCAGACTCAGATTCCTGGAAGACATAGTATTCTGTTGTCATCCAGCTTTGGCTTAGTATCCCCAACAGCTTTGCGGCTTCATTCTAAGAGTGCATGGCTGTCTACAACATGTTGACCTAAACTTCTCTCCTTCACTTGGGATTAGACTTCCATTACGGTCTGATGGATCTTCCGGTTTTTTTACTCCCTTTCCATTTCCTTTCACACAAACATTTCCCCAAATAAAATCCATGCATGTTTAGTCCTGTCTTTGTACCTGCTTCTCAGAGGACCTGGACTAATACAAGATGGTACCATGTTTCCTTCATGATGTATGAAATGATTAAATGAATTTCACCTAGGACAATAGGTCTATGAATAATTAAATCAATGGGAAGATTTTTTTAAAAGTACTGATTCCAATTACTCCTCCTCCATCTACTGAATCAAAGTTTCCCAAGCTTATATATAGAATTCTATATTTTATAAAAAGGCTCTTGTTATTAGTGTGATAATCATAAGAACTATAATATTTCCTTTCATTCCTCCCTCCATCTTGAGGGTACTCAACAGGATTGAACTTGACTCTCACTGTTGGGAGAGGGAACATATGACTAGTGTTAGTCAGTGAATCTTGAAAGGAAATGACATTTTATTTCTAGGTCAGAGTACTTACCAGCATGAGACCCTCCAGATCAGTTCTATTCCTAGTGTGGGCTGCACACTGGTCCATAAACTACTTTTTCCCAGTCCATGAAAAGATAAGTAGAAGATGAAAATAAACATTTAGAAACTTTAATCATAATTTACTATTGTTGCAAAATCCAAACATGTGATCAATGATTGATCTTTATCATATTTTATAAAAGTATTGGCCCATAACAGATTAGAAATAAATAAATAAAAATTGGTCTTCCACCACAGATAGTTTAAAAAAAGTACTGCTTAGAACTTTCATTTTCTTCTGGCACTATGAATGACAATGTTCAAGGTGATGATCATTCTACTAACTTGAATCCAAGAGCAACTAATGAGTGGAACACCCATCCTATCCCTACCTTCAGCTTAGTGACCCCACAATGGAAATATTAACCTGAATGGGAAATAAACTTTTGTTGGATTAAGCCAGTAAGATTTGGGAATTGTTATTACAGTAAAATTTAGCTCATCCCAACCAATATAATCTCGTAATTTAGGACCACATGCACAAGATGAATATAGAAAACCTAGTCCATATACTTACAGATCAAAGAAACCCAAGATCTCATGAGAGGAACTGAGAAAGATGGAATTTAGAACTGGAATTGGTCAATGAAGAAACTTCTTTTTTAGATAGCATGCAATATTTTCCTTAACATTTCCAGTAAGGGAAGTTAATCTTAATTAGGCATTCCTTGTTCCAACTGGGGGTAAACTGTTAATAAATATTGAGTGTCAAACATCATGGTAAGCATTTTAGATGAATTACCATACTTTAATATAAAGTCATGAAAGAAGGTCCTATAGGAGAATTTTACCAATAAAGAAAATGAGTATTAGAATATTTAAGTAACTTGTCTAAGGTCACAAAGCTAGTAAATATAGTCAGATTCAGAGTCAGGTAACTATACTCAATAATATGCTATTATCCCTTGTCCAGAGCTAAAATATGCCTCTGTCTTTTCCATTCTACTGCACCTAATTCTTAGAAATGGCAAGGCAGATTAAATTTAATCCCTTTCACTGTGATGGGCATGCAAACATATTCAAAATAGTAAAAGGAGCAGATAAGAAAACTAACAAACATTGGGTGCTTACTGTAAGTATTGTAACATTTAATTCTCATAGCATAACTTTACATAAGAAAATAAAGCTCAAAATATTTAAATAATCCTTCCATGACTAAAATCATAAGTGGTAGTACTGAGATTCAAATACATGGTTTTTTCACTTCACTATAGAGCCTGTTGATTAATGGACACAATAATTATTCTCTTTTGAGTTCATCTTTCCTAATAATTAAAAAATCTTTATTCATTCATTCATTTATTCTTTTCACTTATAATAAAAGTCTGTTTTTACTTTGGCCCATAATGTCCTGCATTTTCTGCCTCTTTGTTAATGCCATTCTGAATTCACCTCAATCTACTTTCTCCCTTATTCACTCAACCTCAATCATTGTAGATATTCTAGTTATTATTGTTGCATAACAAACCACCCCAAATCTTTGTGGTATAAAACAACATTCATGTAATATGCTCACAAAGTCTGGCCAGAGGGTGCCTGGGTGGCTCAGTCGTTAAGCGTCTGCCTTTGGCTCAGGTCATGATCCCAGAGTCCTGGGATTGAGTCCTGCATCAGGCTCCCTGCTCAGCGGGGAGCCTGCTTCTCCCTCTGCCTGTCTTTCTCTCTGTCTCTTATGAATAAATAAATAAAATCTTAAAAAAAAATGTCTGGCCAGAAAAATGGAAGGAATATTAATATCACATTGCAAGAAGTGTATGTGAGATAGATATACTGTGGTGGCCAATCACACTAGCCTTCTTAGTATTCCTTTACCCTGCAGGCTAACTTCTGTCTTAGGACCTTTGTTGTTTCCTCCACCTGGAATGCATTTCATCCAGATATTGGCCAGACCAACTATCTTATGTCCTTCAAGCCTTTGCTCAAAACTTACCTTCTTCAAAAAGACTTACCCTGACCAGTGACAAAGACTCTGTCGTTAGCCAAATTTAATGATTTTGAGCTCTTTTCTCGACTAGGCTTCAACCCTGGACCTCTTCCAGTCTTTGGCCTGCCCAACACAGTACTAGCAAGAATCCTGCTAAGTTAGCTTATTTCATCCTTGGTATCTGATCTCCCTTGATATCTAGTCAAGTTTCTCATACCCCAATGTTGATGAATAAGTCCTTGGTCTACCTTGAACAAGAATCTTGTTAGGCCAATTTAGCAAGAATATCTTCATCCTTGATGTCCCTTCTTAGTAATTTTCCATCCACAAATTCCCTCACTCTGCTTCTTGGCTATAAGTTCCCAACAGTCTTTGCTATATTTGGAGTTGTGCCTAATCTTTCTCCCCTATTACAATATCCCTATGCAATAGTCTTGAATAAAGTCTTCTTTACCATTTTAACAAGTGTCAGAATAATTTTTTCTTTAACACCAGTCTACTTTAGAGTGCAGCCTGAACACACATTAAACACAATTTGCATTTCTATGAGTGGAAATTATTTGCACTATTTTCAGTTTTCTACAATTTATATTATTGTCAGATAGCCTAGTCAAAGACAAAGGCAGAGAGGAATGGACTAGTGGGGACAACCACTAAAATTCAGAAATCATTCACAAATTTTCCTTACACCAACCATAACCAATAGTTAAACCCAGGTTGCTAGTTTAGACCACTAAACCCAAGGGGACTGTCTATCTTCTAACCTGTAGAGACAAATCCAAACTTCCACAGGCTGACAAAAGTCTACCACTGATTTCCTAAAAGACAAATGAGTTGTCAATCTCGTTTCCTTTCTCTGCATAATTGTTTAAGTACCATTTTAGGCAGGCCCACTTGGCTTCTGGCAGTGAGAATGCCTAAGGAACCCTTGAAGGTATCCCAACACTTTAGCAGCCTTGCTGAGACGATATTGCCTCTGTGTGTCTTGTGGTTTCCCTGTGGAGGAAGAAGATGTTAATCACAGTTTAAAAATATATCCTAATTTGTGTAGGAGGAACATTAAAAGAGTGAGAGTAGGGAAAAGGTAACTGAGCAAGAAACATAGAAAGCCAAATAGCACCCTGCAGAAATAACTGCTTATTCAAACAATCCCATTTGTACCTCTGACTTATCTCCTCCTAATAATAATGATAATAACAGTAATATACAAGAAAGAAAAAAATATCTAAAACCACACCAGATCACAGTAGGTTCTGCAGTGTCCTTGGCCTTTCCCCTAACTCATTAATTTGATAAGCTATTTCGGGTGTGAAAGATAGACTATAGATTCATACTTTCTAAGGAGACTGTAAAACAAAGAGATAGTTAAGCTGTTTAACATAAGAAATGAATAAGAAAGTAAGTCTGTTAGAGAAAGGAAGGTGGGTTAGAGGAGGAGTAGAAGAAAAGGAGCTGAGAAACCATTTGGCTTGGAGTCTAACAAATGTCAGCCAGTAGGAACTTGCCAATGATAGTGAAGCCAATGGAAGCTGTGGTAATTTTTAAACAGTTTGCGTTGTTGGGATGTATATGTTTGACTGCCCCTTGCCTTCATAGACCCTCAGGCTAGTGACATCTCAGGGGCATGGAGTCACTGGGAACTCACCTCACACAGGGGGACATCACACCAAAAGTGAACAACACCACACATTTCACTGAGGCAATCACCCACCGAACTCAAGCAATAAAATCAGGAACTTCAAATCAGGCTTGATTTGAAGAAGACCCTAGAGCACACACAAATGAGATTTAAGCCAATTCCATTTTGGTCTCAAAGAACAGGGTAACGGTAGTTGATATGTAAGCAACAATGATAGTGGCAAGATTTGAGTGTATAAAGAAACTTCAAATCAGCAAATAAGATTACTAGATTTCTCTGGTGGCAAATTATGTATTGTTTTAGAGCACATCACTCAGGATCATCTGATTTCTGTCTTCTCATCACCTTTGAGCTATTTTTCAACTCTGCAAGTTGTAGAAAACTAAAATGCAATGAAAATGACTCTTGACTATGAACATGTAAATGAATTGTCTGGTCAAACTTCCCTCCTCCAAGCTAGTTTTGTGTCAATTTGCAAATTAATTTCATTATTTTTGATCTATAAATCTCTGGGTTATTTTTAACATCTCTTTTGAATGAGATATAATATCTGCCTGATCCCATCATTAATAATGAGTTAAGTAAAGTCTTTAACACATGTTCACTTTATATCTCTGTGAAAAAATAATGGTTTTATCTTTTTAAATTATCTTCTTTTTACCGGAGATGCTTATTATAAACCAGACATTGTACGAAATCTTTCATATGGAGTACATCCATATCATCTTCCCAACCCACTGGAATTAGGTACTATTATTATCACCATTTTATAAAACAAGAGTTGATGAACAACAGCCCAGTGGGCCAAATCTGGCCTGCCAAATTTAGTCTGTGCTTGTCAATAAGATTTTACTGGAACATGGCATGCCCATTAGCTTATGTATTATCTATGACTATTTTTGCCCTACAACAGCAGAGCTAAATACTTGCACCAGAGACTACATAGCCCACCAAGCCTATAATATTTATTATCTATCCCTTTACGGAAAAGGTTTGCTGAACCATGTAATAGATTAGAAAATAGGCTTTGAAAAGTTATGAAAATTACCCAAATTCACAGTTAACGAGTGGTGTAGTCCAGACCCTTAAGCCTCCTTCCTTTTTTCCTCAGAGGTCAAGGCTCCCAAGCTTTTATTTGTCCCAAACCAGATCAACTCCTCTATGGCATAATTCTGGTGTTTGTAAAGTAGCATTCTTTCTGCCTCCATTTATACACTCAAACTTGGAATTTCTTTAGGAAGGGACTATTCTTTCATGTTGCAATGATAAGGTAAAAACGAAAAATATCTGAAAGAAAAAAATAAAAAGTTCAGTTTGTGGGAAGGTGTTAATGACAGAGAACAGACCCCGTTCGTTTGCTGAGTAGAAAAAGAGGCCCAGCCATTTATTTGCACCTGGAGAGAAAAGGGAGTGAAGGTTCAAAGGGAGGCTGGCACAAAACAAAAGCGGGGTTGCCTGAGAGCAGTCAGGTCCCTAACTCAATTTACCTACACGTTTCCCTCTGCCTCACCACCTCCAATCTGGTTTGCATTTACAACAGTAAGCTCTTATTAGCTTGTATTAGCCCCTTAGGGCCTGGTTGAAAATGGCAGGAGCAATTGTTCTATCTAAAGCTATTCTATGAAGTGGTATTTAACAAGTTTCCTTTTGGAATATTGTCATCTCTCCCTCCTTCCCCATCTCCAGCTCTCTGCTCCCATATGACCCCAATTAGTGTTTGTGTGTGTGTGTTGTGTGTGTATGTGTGTGTGTGCAGGGCAGCCCACATGGCTTCTCTTCAAAGAGACAAATGCATGGAACTATAAAATAAATGAGGTCTGCCGAGCACTCATGTATTCATTATAATTTTTCAAAACCCACAAAGAAGTAAACTGGCCAAGGTGTCAATGGAAAGGTTAATCAGAATTTAGAAGGGCAATGAAAACCTTATAAATGGGATTCCACTTGAAATTCTATGAACTGCTAAGGATGAAGTATTCAGGCAATTAATTCACTAGGAACTCAGCACAACCTGGAACCAGAGGGACATAGAGTTTGGATTTTATTTCCATCCCTTCCAAAAAGAGGAGAAAACACTTTCCAGAACACTGCCCTCTTACCTTAACCAACTCTTGACAAAGGTGTAACGCGAGCCAATCTCTTCAAACAAACGAAATGATGTAAATTCCAGCCACAAAAGGAAAATCAAGAAGAGGACTGCATGGTGACCAAGAGGAAAACTCATCACTGTCCATGCCAACATCCTCTGAGATAGAAAAAATTGATTCTTGTTGTTCTTGATAATTATGTTGTATAAAGTCACAGCAAAACACTGAACTAGTGAATACTAAATCATTGCTCCAAGGGGAAATCCAAGGGTAGAATCCTGAGAACATTTTTGTCAACTGATCAATACATAACCTGTTTTATGTGTGTTTCTGTTTAAAGATATCTTTTAAAATACATAGTCTTGATTCATTAACATTGAACTTATGGCCCACAACACTGTAACTCATTCATGAATGAAACTTGTCTACCACACATGTTTTCTCCATAAGGCACTGTACAGCCCTCTTACACCTAGAAAAACTAAACAGCACTTCAGCTGGACACTTGAGGGACATTTTAAACAGAGAAATTGCCCACAAAAAGCCCAAAAAATATGTAAAAGGTGACACTAAATAAACCGTGGAAAGGACACTTGTTTACAGTGTGAGACCTGAAAGGGGAAGACAGAAGATCGCCCTGTTCCACCTCAGCTGGGAGCATGCATCAGGTGACTCCAATTTTCACCATCCTGCCCATGCTCATGTCTAAGAATGCCTAGAAAAGCACCTTAAGTATTGATTTGGGGGTTACAAATCACTTTTAGCAAGTAGACATTTGCAAATACAAAATCCGGGAGTAATGAGGATTGACTGTACCTATTTTCCCCCGGAAGCTGCATAAGCAACAAATAACACCATGTGGATAACACTAACAGATCAGCATTACTAGAATATATAATATAAACGTTTTTAATTGTAAAGAACTCGGGCACGAGTATCACGAGAATTCACAAATACTGTGAATTCTTTAAGGAGAAGGTCAAGTTGAACAGTTGGTATGAACAATTTGTGAATGGGGAAAATGTTGACTGCTTTATTACCTGGCGGGGACTGTGAAACAGTGGCCATTCTTGACATCCAGGAAGCTGGCATAGTAATCAATTTCCCAGTTTTCTAAAACTAAGCACCTAAAATCCAATCTCAAGCAACCCTAAGGGCTTCTCCAAAAATTCTCAAACCTCCAGCACATTAACCTTGAGAATATTAAAAGTGTCTGGGATGAAATCCTGATGTAACATATTATAAGCCTTTTAAAGAAAGGGTTGAGTCAAGTTGAGAAGTCAACAAAACAAACAAAAAGAGAATTAACTCTTTTGCCTTTTATTTAAAAAAATGTGTTTCAGGTAAAACTATGCATTGTCTACATACAGCACATCCTTCCAGTTTATCAGGTACTAACTTTTTATTATTTTTGAGCTATGTTGTAATCCTTCTGCATTGTAAATAACTGATAAACATGTAAATTCTGTCCAGTCTGATAGAGATTTAATTGATCCTCCTTATCCCCGGGGGAAAAAATAATTTTTTGCCTCCAGTGGAAATTCATTTCAGCATTCTTTTGCTTGCCAAATAAGTTTGCAGTATTTTGACTTTTCCTTTGAACCAGTTATAATATCTGCCTGGATCCCCCTGCCTTTCTTTCCTGGTATAGTACCAGGAAACCTGAGAATTAAACTAATAAAAGACAGACCAGTAAGAGAAAAGGCACACAATTTTTATTAATGTTTATGTGTACTGGAGTTCACAGAAAAGAAGTGAAATGCAAGAAGAGGTTAAACTCGGGGGGGTTATATACCATTTTAACAAAGAAAAGAAGGTTGTGCTTCAAGAGCTGGTAAGTCACAGGGAAGTTACCAGGGGGAAAAATGGAGGAAGTAGTGGAGGGTAAAGTCTTATTTTAGTAAGTTCTGCTGCACAAAGTCATTGCAGTATGGATTCTGTCTCCAGTGATAAGAATGCTCTTGTCTTCCAGGGTGGAGAAGGTGGAAGATGGAAGGGTACGGACACCTCCACAAAGGGAAACTTATGCCCTGCTTTAGGCAGATAAGGGAAAGGCAGAGAACTCTTCCTGCATCTCTTGGTTCTCATTTGCCTTCAATTCAAAATAATCCTTGTACCAAAGTGGCATATTTAGGGGTGGCATATTTGGATCCCCTTCACCACGTATATGAGTAAAATAAAATCATTAATTCATGTTCATTTTTTAAATCTGCACAGTTGTCATTATTTTACCTTTTTCTAAAGAGCTGTTTCCAGGGCCTTAATTCTACTGTGCCCTGTGGGAGAAATGTGGGAAGATGAGTCATGTTTGCTAAGTCTTATGCATCATTGTTCAGACACTACTTAAGACTAGGTACAGCAATAGTTCTACAGATAGAGCACAATTCTGTAATTTGTATGGGGGGGGCAGGTAAAGAGAATGGCCACTTTGGAGAGTGTTTGTGGATGGGGTTAATCAAGGGATGTACCTTAATCAATCAGAATAGCAAAGGGCTGTGGACAACTTCCTCAAAGGTTTTTCAAATCTTAGGTGGCACTCAAGCTTGGGATAGAACTTTAAGCAATTTTCCAAGACAACTCTTAGAGAATAACAAAAAAACTAGGTTGCTGAGGGACCCAAGCCTCCTCTAGACTAAATTGTCAAGATCCTCAGGTATCATTTAAAGGTAGTTACTGGCCACCTTCTGTTTAGAGATAATTCTAGTATAGCTTCCTTTTGGAAGGATATGAGAGAGAGAGAGAGAGAGAGAGAGAGAAGATAGATCCTCCATTATCTAAGCAGCATTCCAGAAGCATGATGGGTGGAAACTGTTCTACTTCTCACCAATGGGTTTCTGTAACAATTGCCAGAAATGCAGAAATTCATGGCTGGCCAGGACTCCAGGAAATCTGAGAGATACTCTCAGGCCCAGGCTAATCATAGCTACTTCATTCCTTCTACTCTCCACACTTGGAGACATCTAATCACTCCGCCCAACATTCACAGTAGCAATTATGCAGCTTTTCTGACCTAAAAAAGAGCTTCTTAAACATCCCAGTTCATTATGCTGGCATTCAGACTCAAACCATTACTGCTACTTAGCCAACATGTATGCAATGTCACATTTCCGTCAGCTAGGCTTTAACTTTATTCCCAAAGCCCACTCCCTTGTCAATATCCCTTTTATATGTGGGCATTTGTTCACTAGGGCCATCTAGTATCCAATTTCCTCCTTCCTATTTGCACTCTGAGCTCCTTTATGGGGAAATTCTTCTTTATGAGGATTTTTGGTAAGAAGAAGAGCTCACTTCCTATCTCACAACCCAAAGGAGCTACATTATTTTCTCTTTGTCCTAGAATAACCAGTGAGATGGGTGTATGACTTAGTATCAGCCAATCAGATGTGTCACATGCATTTGCTTTTGAGGATATTCAATTCTATCAAATAAATAAATATGTAGTTTATAAAAATAAGCAAAACCTTGTAAGGTGTTTCAGTATAGGTAAAGAGCTAGTAAGCAAAAAGTTTGTTGGATGTAGGCAGATCTTACAGCATATGATAAGCATAAGACAAGAAGCTAGCAAATAGAGCATGTGTGTCCCACATAGAGAAGAATGAAAGGACCAGCAGATGCTTATAGACTATTAGGTGCTAAGCACACATACAATGAAATACACAAGAGGAACTAAATACTCAGGATACACTGTATATGAGCACTTAATATATATGATGCTATAATTCATCACCCAGTGGTGATACCCATTCTGGCTTCATGAATTTTCTGCCCACAAAACACAAATAGTACCCATGGCTGCTCTTCAGACTAAAGCATTCTCCAGCTGTGGCTAGTTGCATTTGTCCCTGTGTGCATCCAAGAGAGCAAGTGTGTGTCATTGGCTCAATGCATCATCCATCTATGGGTCCGTTTGCTCAAACCTCAGTTTTGGTCCCATAAGCACACTTTTGGTGGAGAGGACTCATGTGGGATAGACAGATGGGACGTATGAACATTGCATATTCTAAGGTTCGAATTCTGTGGCCCTCCCATTCCACGTGCACCTATCCTAAGTGGGTTCAGCCCTTTCCCCTTGCTTCTCACTGTGTATTTTAATTCAATTTAATATAGCATGTCATTTGAGCATCTTAATTTGGTCTGTAAGGTTTTCTGTCCTATGACTTCTGGGGTAGCCTGCCTGGTAGTACATTTGGAGGCTATTACTGCCAGGTAATTCTCCTCTGTCCTGGGCCTCTGAGTCAATAGTGAGTGACACAAGGGTGTGTCATGGCAGCCTGAGGACCAGGCTGTGCTTGCATTGGAATCTTGGTTGTCATGCCTGCCGCACAGCTCCTAGAGTCCTCCTGATTCCAATATTTGTTTTAATTATAGAATAAGGCGTACAAAAGAAAAGTATATAAAGGATGTGTAAAATTTGGCAAATAATTATAATACAAACAACCATGAAACCTCATCAACAGGTAGGAAAATTAAAGCCAGATGTAAGAGTAAAATTTGCCCAAGACTATTTCTCCTATAAGTTGGCCTCTTAGAAGAAAAATAGTTTCTTGCAATGTTCCGTGGAAATGCCCTACAGCCTGGTGTTTAAGGCAATTGATCTTGGTCAACTGTAAGACTTGGATCCACAGTCTTTTTGAATATCCCAGGATAGGATGAATGTTGGTTTGACAAGTCCTCTCACTCACTTGCCATGTCACAGAGCCATGACTACCAGGCTTAGACCAGCCCCTGGGTTTGAAGGCATGGGGCTACCTCCAACACAAGGACTAAGCTGGTGGGGAAGGACTGAGGCCAAGGTTCTATCATTGTGGTTAAAAAGCTCCAAAGCCCAAGGTTTGCAAGAGTCTTTTTTCTGGCTCTGCTAGATATTTGTGTGCTGCCCAGACACCTCCACCTCTGCCACTGATATTCACAGCATGAGTTACCCCAATGCACTCATCTTCAGCAGATATGGCATGTGCTATGCCTGCTGACTTGTCCTCATTGGTATGATGCAAACATTACCAGTGCCTCCTCCCCACTCCCATGGACTCTTCCCCAATCACAATCCCCTTCCTCTCTCCTAGAAATAATCATAGCCCTGTCTTTGGTGACCATTATTTTCTTGGTTTTCTTTTAACTCTACCACCTAAAAGTTCATTCCCAAATAATTCAGTTTAGTTTTGTCTCTTTGCCTATCTTGAAACTTTATATAGTATGTGAGATTTGTCTGTGTTGCTGTGCATAGATGCATTCTATTCTGTAAAGTTATTTATAGGTCCATTCAATGATAGATGAACATCTCCAAGTGGGATTGCTGGGTGACTGGGTGCACATGTGCTCAGACTTGAGGAGATAATGGGAATGAGTTTTCCATGGTTGTTTGCACCGATTGATGTTCTGATGTGGATGAAAGTCCTCCTGTTCTACATCCTCACCTCCACTTGGTATTATCTGACTTTTCAATGTTTGCCAATCTGGTGAGTGTGTAACCATGTCTCATTGTGGTTTTCTTTTGCATTCTCTTTACTTCTAATGAGGCTGCAAGCCATTTCATGTACTTATTAACCATCTTAATTTCCTCTTTTGTTAAAGGTCTCTTCAAGTTCTATGTATGAATTTCCATTGCATCCTATGTTTTTTTCCTATTTCCTATTTGTAGGATCTCTGTATATTTTAGATCTAGGCATTTCGTAGTTAAATGTCACAGATATCATCTCCTACTCTGTGGTTTGTCTTTTCATTCTTTATAAAGTGGTTTTTTGTTTTGATTTGTTTTGTGTTTGTTTGTTTGTTTGTTTTGATGGGTAGAGTCCTTAATTTTAATGTAGTAGAAAAAGTGATCTTTTCCTTTATGGATAGTATTTTTTGTGTCTTGTAAGAAAATTTTTCCCAATCCTGACTTCATGAAGATATTTTCCTGCACTGTCTTCTAAAATGCTTTATAATTTTACCTTTCACATTTAAGTCTTTAAAGCCACCAGGAATTGATTTTTTGTAAATACCCCCGCCTTTTTTTCCAAGTCAGGTCTCCAACCTCCAATCAATTTTGTAAGTCCCTGATCACCCTCTAATAAATCCTGTTCTTGCTTTAGGTAGCCAGCATAAGTTTCTGCTGCTTTCAATCAAGAGCTCTGGCTGATAAAATGGACTACTGCCTTGGCTCCCTTTTCTGGAATCCTGCCTTTTAACCCCAGCCCAGTTATGTGCCCTGTGCCTACATGCAGACTGGTTTTTGTCCGTGGTTTGGACAATGCCCAAAGATTGCCATACTCCATGATTGTGTGCTTTCCCCAGCAGACTACTTCATATTTCAGAACCTACAGTTGGATTGGTTCCACCAGCTCCTGTCCCACTGCCCAGTTCCACTGTAAGTTAAAAACCATGCTCCACTGATTCTCAAGATATGACATGAAATTATATGCCAGGCCTCAGACACTCAGCTGGGAGAGTGAGAGGCCCACCAGAAAGAGGGTTATAGAGATAACATTCATAAGTCATTGCCAATTGACGTCATCTGCTAAACCAGGCAAGTGAAAGCAGGCTTAGCTCCCAGTTGGGGATTTCAGATCTTATTGCCATTCTTTGTCTCTCCTATCAGGAGACCATGCAGGAAGAGTCACACTTTACTTTTTTTCCAAGTGGTTTATTGATTTGTGGATTCAGTGAAATGTGCATCAATTGAACTAAGCATTCCCTTTAACGTAAGGGGGGGAATTCACACTGTGCTGAAATTAACAGGCACAACGGTACTGCCTCTTAGAGTTCAACCACAGCAGAATAGATGCACACAGTGTGAGGGCAATCTGGAGATTAAATAGCTCTACTTCATCCTTAGCGATCAAAAGCCAAGTGTGCTCTTATTCGATTACCTTTGGCTTCCTCTCCCCTCCCGCCAGACCTACACACTTCGAAGAGATTATGTGCACTATTTAATAGAAAATAGATTTCTTGCCTTCCCAGCCTTCCACTTTCTTTTTATATCTCTAGGTTTTATTTTTCCTCACTAGCTCTTAAGTATGTAGCAAACTTTGGATCCTTTCTTCCTAGATGACTGCTTAACTTCACATCTTCTCTGATCAAGTCACAATGGAAATAACATCTAAGATATGACAAGATGACAAATATGTCACACTTAATCAATGATTTTTCCTTATAAAAAATGTAAGCACCATCCTCATACATGGATATGATTCCACTGACCTATTGTTTTTTTTTTCCTCTTGATAATGAATAGATATATCCCCTTTCAATCACTGTGCCTAGGGCTCTCGTGACAATAATTACAATACTTGGTAATTTTATAACTTTTACAGATTTCGGAGTCCTTTGATAAAATCACTTCATTTTAAGGGCACCTGGGTGACTCAGTTGGTTAAGCATCTGTCTTCAGCTCAGGTCATGATCCCAGAGTCCTGGGATCAAGCCCTGTGGTCTGGTCGGGCTCCCTGCTTAGCGGGGTGTCTACTTCTCCCCCTCCTCCTTCCCCTCCACCTCCCCCTGCTTGTTCTCTCTTTCTCTCTCTCTCGCTGTCTCTCGTTCTGGCTCTCACTCTCTCTCCTGCTCTCTCTCTCACTTGTGCTCTCTCTCTCTCTCAAATATATAAATAAAATCTTAAAAGAATTTTTAAAAATCTCTTCATTTTATCTCAAAAACTACTAATGATAGGGAAGACCTATAGAATTATCTTTAGTTTCTTGAGAAAGAAACTGAGGTTCAGAAGGAATTAGTGAATGATCTGATGTACAGCCAGGACCTAATCTTGACTATCATGACTCCTTGGCCAGTGCTCTTTCCCAGATGATTGTCCTATGTTAAAAGATCCTTTACATAACTATAATAATATTTATTTTATGCAAAACTTACCAAGAATAAAACCTGCAACACTGGCCATTTTCATATCTTTTATAACCATCTGATTCCATACTTGGCATAAGCATGTTACTATATGAACTATAGAGACATTAGTTGTACAATGCTATTAATAAATATCACCATGTGCTAGGATACGGGGAGTATCTAACATATGAAATACAATCTGATTTGAGGTTTCTGAGGCTTTTTTTTTAGCAATTCACATTCAAAACTTATCTTATTCATTACTGAGATTAAAAAGGCAAACATATTCCAATAAAATTATTTAAACAAGAAAGGTCAAATTCCAGACTTCCGTCTTTATTAGCATACAGATTGAGTAAACAGGCTTTTTACCAACATATTTAGGTCTTTATAACTGTACAGAAGAAGCAGAGGATGGTTGGTTTCAGGGCACAAATCTGATAACACAATCTGTCCCTTTTATTTTTTTTTTTTTTGAATACTTAGCTGTTAATTTCAAGGCTGGGTGACGTTCTGCTGCATTAGAAATAAAGGATTTGTTTAAATAGGATTACAAGAGATGAAAAAAGAATGTTCAAGAAAAGCTATTGTATACATATATTTTTTAAATCTACGCTGATTACCCTGACTCTTCCAAAAGAACAAAGGGGATTTCTTTTTTTCATACTAGCATTTATTTCATTATTTCATTTATTTAATTTCATGCACTTGTTAATTCAATCTCCATTATTCATATAGTAACTACCATGTGGTCCTTCCATTAAACCACAGGCTATAGAAATATGGGTGATGGGTGCCTGGGTGGCTCAGTTGGTTAAGCAGCTGCCTTCGGCTCAGGTCATGATCCTGGAGTCCCGGGATCGAGTCCCACATTGGGCTCCCTGCTCAGCAGGGAGTCTGCTTCTCCCTCTGACCTTCTTCCCTCTCATGCTCTCTCTCTACCAATCTGTCTCTCTCTCAATAAATAAATAAAAATCTTTAAAAAAAAAAGAAACATGGGTGATAAGGAAGGTGGCCAAGAGGTCCCACAGAAAGAAAAACAATCACCACCTTGAAAATCAAGACAAGCCTGCCAGAGGAGATACTGTCTAATCTTGGAGGAACAAACAAGAGTGTCCCTTATAGTAAACCCAATTTCTTAAGCTGTTGTGTAACATTACAGCCTTCCTGTGGAATGTAGTGGGATGTGAAACAGGCAAGAGAATTGGAAGCCTCTGGATTTCATGATTTCCATCCCAGCATCTCACATTCCCATGGCTCTATTAACTAGTTCCAATATTTCAAACAACCTAGAAGAAATCAAACGGCTCTTTTTCACTCTTGTTGGTTGTTTACTGGCTGCTCTGACTCTGAATTTTCTTTATCAGTCTGAGACAGCATACTTCAGAAGATAACCCTTATAAGTCAGGTATACCCAACATAGTTGATAGGAAATACCTCCAACTTCCCTATTTTGCTTCAAAGTCTATTCCTTTCCCACTTCACTTAAACTACTTTTAAGTGGGGCGCCTGCATGGCTCAGATGGTTAAGCATCTGCCTTTGGCTCAGGTCATGATCCCAGAGTCCTGGGATCGAGTCCCACATCAGGCTCCCTGCTCCTTGGGAGCCTGCTTCTCCCTCTGCCTCTATCTCTCTGTCTCTCATGAATAGTGTGAGAATATTTATTCTCATGAATAAATAAATAAATAAAATCTTTAAAAAAATACTTTTGAGTGTTGGGCATATTTCCCCATCTTTCTGTAGAGGAGCTAAGAATGGTTTTGGAAGAACTTTAGCTTTCATCATTTTAACCACCTTTTTCCCCTCCCCCACACACAAATTACTCCAAAAGAGAAGAAATTCAAAATTTAAGAATGAATTTTTTATGCAAAAACGATAAAAGGAAATCACCTGGTCTCCTCAAACCAGAATGCTGACTGTAGCAGACATTTTTCTCTATATCCCTAGCAAATCCACCCTCCTTCCTTGCTAAAAGAACCTTGCTTTTGTTCTAGTGGGCAGCAAAGTGCTCAGAAAAGATGTGCCACTTTCCCTTCCCCAGGGACTGAAATCTGATTGGTCTAAGACTACCAAGCCAGTGTTGGCTCATATGTATATACAGGATCCATTTCTGTCCAGTGGCACCTGAGGGCAAGTCAGCTAGGAGCTTCTAGAAAATATTTCACTCTGTGATTTACAAAAGAGAGAGAGAGACATCTGATAAGAACTTTTTTCTTTTTTCCTTCCTGTGGATGTCTTTGAAAGCTTTGGGACCCTTTGGACTCCTTTGGACAAAGATGTGATGACATCTTGTGACCATGAGTAGATAAGCATAAAGACAAGGCTAAAATGCTGGTTATCGTAGAGTAATAAGAAAGAATTTGGATCCTATGTGACATCACTGATCCATTGTACAACCCTGAAACTGTCCTGTCTCTGAACTTTTTAAATGAAATACAAAATGTCCTCCTGGTTTAATTATCTTTGATAGAGATATCTTGGAGCCATCATTGTCTTCTTGCCCTTTTGACCTGACAACATACCTGGTTCTGCTACCTTAAACTTTGGTTGTTCCTAAAGAATTTAGCCCCCCTATAGGGGAAGTATACTTCCTATACTTCCCACTCCGTCTGGATTTCTTTCTACTCTAATAGAACCAAGAAAGTGTACAGCTCAAGCTGATGTACCCAAACCCTGACTTTGAGTTTTTTGACTCATCTTGCTTATTTGTGAAAACACAGAGGATGAAGATGTACTTCATGATATACACTCTCGATGGCAAATAAATGAAAATCACTTCTTAACATGGTAATTTTCTTTGGGGCAGACAAAAGTGGTTTAAGAGATAAAATATAAGTATTTTTTTAAATTCCTGGTGCTAAGTGTTTGCAAATCACTATCATAACTGGGTATTAATTTTGGCCTCATGGAGAAGATCTAAAAGATAAAAATCTCTTTAAGATGTGGTGAACCAAAACCTTTCAAAAAGTCAATAGCTAATTTTAATTCTGAATTATTATTCAAATAAAAAATTCCAAATTCAGAAAAAAAGCTTAAGGTAAAAAGCCATTAGAAACCATTGAAATAATAAACAATGGTAGAGAATAGATTAAGTAGATTATGATATCACCCTATCATTAATACAATAATTAAAATAATATTTTAGCATTTTATTGGCATGTAAAATGCTGATTTGTCATGTAAGGAAACAAAATACAAACATGAGATGTATAATGTGTTTGTAAGAACAGGACCTATATGGAGAAAAGATGACAAGATGAAAATATCACTAAAGTGTAAGAACAGTTACTATGTTTGACAATGGAAAAATGAGGAGTTTTTACTTCCTTCCTTTCATTCTTTAGTACTTTCCAAGTGTTCTTTTGCAAAAGTTTATTGCCGCATTTGGTTGATTGGTGGCTTACTCTCAGCCAGGACCAGGGCTTGGCAAACGCCCCCCAATAGATAAGGCATAATAAGTAGACATAACACCAAACCAGATGAAAACTGAAGGCTTTAAACCAAACAATCCAGATGTTCCAACTCCCCAGATGTTTGCTGGAAAGTAAACTAAGTCACCAAACCTTTAATTGCTTGGTTTTGTTTTCCCCTTGGAGTTTTGGCTAGAAGTAGCTGGGTGTTTAAACCACAGCAGCTAAGATTGCTGAGAAAGCAGAGCAGAGGAAGCTCTGGCAGAGAAACACACAGACCAAAGTTAACCTTGCATTGTGCTAGAGTAACTAACTGCTTCCAAAGAAAGGTCCAGATTTTTCATAGAAGCATGTCGGGTAAAGTAGCTTACTGAATGCCTCTACTGGCCTACAGAGAAGGAGAGAAATATTGTCATTGACACAAGATGAAAGGATGGCTGGGTTCCATTAGGAATCTCTTATAAGCCTCTAATCCTGTCTTCAAGGACTGTAAAGAGTCACTTAACCAACAACAGGGACCGGGGGTTCCTAGAATAGGCATAGATCCTTAGCTGCCTCCTAATCTCCCACTTGCCTGGAGAGGTGCCAAGGTATTAACATTTAAATCACCAAAAAGGGAATTTGGCCTCTCTGAGTTGTTCATATCCCGTTGAGGCCATTTCTCGTTATAGCCTCAAACTTCCCAAGGGGATGGAAAGCCTCACTCTATTAGTATCTGAATCAGCTTCCAAGGCAACAGCTGCAGCATCCTGGAATGAGAATTAGTTGGGGAATCAGGAAGGCTCACTTCTAATTCGAGCTCTTCTGAGGACAACTTTGACCTTCAGCAATCCATTAAAACTCTCAGGTCCACGGCTTCTTCATCTTTAGGAACTTGATGGGTTGATCTCTAAGGCCTCAATGATTCTATTTCCTTATCCTTAAATGTAACCTAGATGTTTGCCACCTGAATGCCTACAGAATGCTCCCGGAATCACCTTTGACCTTAAAGTGTGGAAATTCTGGTGTTCTTTCAACATTTCCTTCCAGTTCTCTGGAAACGTATATTCTAATAGTCACCTCTTGCTCTAATTTCCTGCACCCACTGCATCTTCCATCAGCTCACTTAAGTCCAGCCATAGTCTCTTCTCTCCATACCTTTCCCCCCACAATATGACACTTCCCTTTCTTGTTTATTGACCCCTCTCTGCCCTCTACCTCCCTCCCCCAAAAGAAGCACGGTAAATTCTGGACACAACACAGAATTGATGACAGAGATAGTACCCAAAGGAAAGCAGGCTTGGGAATCAAGATGTGGGCTGAACAAAAAAAAAAGTCCAGCCTAACAAGGGAGGCTAGACAGGGGGATGAAGATCAGGTCCAGTGATTTAAATAAACAATTGAATAAATAAATGTAGAAGAGACAAACCTTTCTAACAGAAGAATTCCAAATAATTTTTGTAGAAGCTGTAGGGGTGGAAAAACTCCTCTGCCCTCCCAAGCTCTTTACAGAGTCCCCACAAATTAGAATGAAAAAAACAAAAACAAAAAAAACAACAAAAACAAAAACAGGTAAACAAGAGAAAAAGGAAGAGAAGTTTATTAACACATGGAACAAGCATGCACAGCAGAAAAACTCAGTGATGAGTAACTCCAGGGGTGGTTAGAATTTGGGTTTATATAGCATATTAGCAAAGAACAATACATTTGTAGAGAAGTGGCAAGACAAAGGAAAAGGGTTTTAGGTTTCCAAGGGTGGCAAACCGTGGTAAGGTAAACCAGTGGGGGAAACCAGTGGAAGATAAGGGCTGCTTTTGCAGGTTCATCTTGGCACCAACTTCCTGTCTTCTTCATGGCCATAAAACTTGCCCAGAAGAGGGAATTTATGGCAGTCCTCATTCCTTAGAAGTTTCTTCTTTTAGTCAGATGTAAGGGAAGACCTAGGAAAACTTCTTTCTGTATCTGGTGAATCTCAAACGCCTTTACCTCAAAATAGTCCATCTGCCAAAGTGCAGTATTTTGGGGTGACATATTTTGACCCCCCCAGAATACTCTCCCCTCCAGGAATACTCTTGCCTACTTTCCTTGAGTGTGGGTGCACCTGGTGACTTACTTCAAAAGAACAGAGTATGGAAAGGGAAAAACAAAAAAAGTAACTGTACAGTGGATAAAGAAACCACCTCAGTCAGTTGCCAAGGTCAACATCAACAAGAATAAGTCATGAACCTGGAGAGCAATCCCCAGACCCTCTGAAGGAGACCAAGGACTTACTCAGGGATAAGGAGGAATATGGGAAGGCATAGCATTAGAAAGCAGAAAACATTATTTATAGGTTTTTACAAGATGATTGGCTCTTTTTTTTATCCAAGGTGTCCTGTAAGGGACAACCCACATGTCCACAGAACTGTAAAAAAAAGAGAGAGAGAGAGAGAAAGAAAGCCCAAGACAAGCTGTGGCCTCAGAATCCAGCATTTACTTCCTTCAGCCACACTTATAGCAGCACATTGTCCTTGATAAGATTTTGAAGAAAACCAGAAAGCCCTGCAAAAAATACCTTGCCGAAACAAGGAGAAGTGACAGTGACTGACTGGCTTGAACAAGGCGAGATTAAGATTGTGCCCGAGGATAAAGTGACAGGAAAAGCCAGGTGGGAATTTGACTAAAATTGTCTGCTATCTCAGAAAAGAGCCTGAGCAGAAATGTCATCTTTTCACTTAAGGCATTGGCTTCAGGCTCTCTCCAAGTCACACTGACAGCTTTCTGGGGGAAAAAAACAAACAAACAAACACTTTTCCTCCTTTTAACCCCATGGCTCCCCCACACAACTGTCTGGAGGCCGAACCTCCTGCCCTTTTCACTGCCTTTCACTATGAAAGGCTGGTATGGGAGCTTTGTGGGCAGAAATAGGTCAGCTGGGCCTGAGGAACAACAGTGTGAAAGGCCAGTTACCTTTCCTTCCTTCCCGTATTTTCAGGGAGGGTGCCAGGTCCCAAGGATGAAAGAGATCTTATCTTTGTTAGTAAATGCACCCCCAATCACTGGGCCAGCTGCACAGTCGTCAGAGCCCCACTTCCCCTCATGCCCTTAACCTATCCCGCCAGCAGACTGCACCAATGTAAGCACTGAAACATTGCTAGAATCTGCCCATGTCTTTCCACCTCTCTTACCCCCAGAGTCCACCTCGCCTGGGACTTCTACAGTAACCTCTTTTTATCATTAGGAGTTCTCCAGTTTCCCTATATGTCTACAAAATTTTCTACAAATTTTCATATTGGCAAATTCAAAATATATTAATAACCTTCTCTTTCTCTCTCTCTCTTTCTCTCTCAGAATGTACATATTGATAATCCACCAAATCAGTCTTATACATAGAAGGTAATCAGTTGGGAAGTTGGGTGGGCAATTTATGTCACTTCTCCACAAGAATAGGCTGGCCAACAATTTAAATCTAAATAATTGACATCAATATCAGATATCAGTGATCTCAAGGTCCCCCAGCTATTCCCATTTCCAGAACGATTTTTCTGGCCATCCCCTCCTTCACTTGAGTCTCATTTCTGCACATTTTTGGGCCTCTAGCTCCTCTCTGTTGAAATCCTCATTCTCCTCCTGGGGCCCATTCATTCCAAACACTCATAATTACCATTAATCTAGTGAAGAGCTATTTACCCAACTCATAGCAAGTTCAGACTATGTTCGAAGGGACTAATCTTCAAAATCAAACATGCCCACTACGTTACATCTCAAAATCAAATCAGGCCTCTCCTTGGAAAGAATCCCACCCTCAGTTGCCAACAAACAAAACACAACAACAAAAGAAAATCTTTTCTTCCTATTGTGGGGACTCACTTGGAACCCCATAGTTAATATGAAGATTATTTAAAACTGAAGACATTTGAGATTCAACAGATGCAGAAAGAAGCTTTCTCGGAACTTCCCTTATCTGACTAAAAGCAGCAACTTCTGGGAAATGAGGCTGCCATAAATTATCTTTTCAGGGTGGGTCTACTCCCAGTAGGAAGAAGGAGAGTAAACCTACCATAAATCCCTCACTCTGGGAAGCTTTATAGCCCTGAAGAAGATGGAAAGACCACTCATATCTGGATAGACAAACATCATCACAACGTTTCTTATCTCCTAGTTGTTCTCCTAAAAACACATTTGTCTTTCCTAAAGAAATCTATTTGTTCTTCCCATAGAAGACTTTTCTCCCCCCACTTTTCCCTACTAAATTCCCCCTACTCAGCCTTTAACTTTAACTATTTAAAGAGTTACTTCTTCTAGAGGGGAGGGGGGTAGGGGGATGGGTTAGCCTGGTGATGGGTATTGAGGAGGGCACGTTCTGCATGGAGCACTGGGTGTTATGAACAAACAATGAATCATGGAACACTGCACCAAAAACTAATGATGTAATATATGGTGATTAACATAACAATAAAAAATTAAAAAAAAAAATAAAATAAAATAAAGAGTTACTTCTTTTGTAAGCTTCCATATGCACACAAATAAACTTTTCTCCTGTTATCCTGTTGTTAATCAGTTTAATTTGCATGTCCCAGTCACTAAACTTAAGAGAGTTAGAGGAAAAGTTTTATTACACAAGGATAACCCAATTTCTATATTTGAAAGTCACGGTTGTCTTTTAGACCTAATATTAACGTAGTTTTAAAATTAGCTTATAGCTGTCACTCCACACATGTCATCTAATAGTTAGGTTTGCCTCCTCACCGCCAAAAAAAAAAAAAAAAAAAATTATCACCAGCCTCAAAAGAAAACCAAAAATGCCTTCTAGGATCTATGTTCCCAAAACACCTATAGAGTTAATAGCGCTTAGTTTAGCTCTTTTGGATAATTCTTCCCTGAGCCGACTCGACCTCCTTACAGGTGAGGCCTTTCTCTTATTCACCGGTCTAAATGCAGCACCAGTAAAGAGGAGTTCCTCAATAAATGTTTGCTGAATTGAATAGATCAGTGTGTTGGTTGTAAATTTAATCTTGGCAGTACGATGAGACTTATGATGATCATTTTTACAAACCCACTAAAAGATGTAATCACCACAAAAGTAATATTTACTGGTCAAGACAATACCATTTAAGTAAAACTTAAGCCCTATACCCCAGGAACTGCAGCAAACAGACCTAACAAAAATAATACAACCCCCCACAGGTTGTAGAAAAATGAGGCGCTCACCCTCCAGGGCCAGTCTGTTGCTTTTTCCTCAGCCTCCCTACTCTATCTAACTCAGCCTGTGGAGAGAGAAGGAATGTTCTTATGGCTTCTTTGAAAGAATAGACTGACACATAGAAAAAGCTTAAATTCCCTACCTATTTTGAGCTCTTAACAAGGTTAAAAAAGAGAGAGAGACAGGGAGAGACAGGGAATGTTTTGGGATTAGTTACTTGTCATGTACATGCCCTACAGTCTTTGTGGTATATTTTTAGGAATGCTTTCCCCATCAGTTTTGCACCTAATGAGTTAATTCTTTTTTATTTAAGTGTCTTACATTCAAAAAATATAGTTTTATCATCAGAGTGGTGTTTTGTTTTGTTTTTTACCATAATTTCATCTCTGGACCAATTATGTAGGGGATTGGGCTGGAAAAAGTCTCAAAATTCATACTTTCTCATCTCCTCTGGGACAGAAAGGAGGACCAAAGGGAAAGGCAGGCTAAAGGTAAACTCCTAATTTTGTTTCTCAGCTCTGCACCTGCATCTATGATTTCTCAAGTAAAGCTGAAATGGAGAAGTCAGGAGAGACAACTTCTAACCCTGCCCCAAATCCTCCTGTTCTTCTGAATAGAATCTCAAGATAATAGTCCGTGTTATGAGCAATAGATGACATACAAAAAGAAAAGACCTGTGAAGACAGACACAGAGGGAAGGGGGAAATGAATTTTAGTTTTTGTCTGGTTAGCCGAAGGGCTGGGGGGAAAAAGACATTGAACAAAGATTCTTTGAAAAGTTACTGATCTCCCAATGGAGGCTGGAGTTGTTAATTGAGCTGTTCATTCCCAGCCCGTCAGTTCACTGTGGTAAGAGATGCAGCCTGTTTCCAGAGGAAGAGGGGAAATTAAGACCCTCACACAGCTTCCATTATTACATCCTAGATGTATTCTCGTCAGCTTCCAAATAGCAGTCATCGCTCTTCACCCACTTTAGGACTTGCAGCTGTAAAGACCTGAAAGTCTCGAAAGTGGGAAAAACTTCAGGGAATCTTCATGACCTTTGAGAGTCCTTAAGTTTAACTCAGTAAAAATTCCCAAAGTCCACAATTATGAGTGATCAAGCAATTATTCAGGTTTAAATAATTTAGCACTAGCCAACTCTCTTCTTTTTAATTGCAGAAATCATTTCCCCGAAAGTTTGTAATTTGGAATCCTGGGGAAATGTGGAAGAGAATGGCAAACCCACTCAGGGACAGAATTTGAATGATTCCACCCTCAACAATTCTGCTAGTTATTTAGTTGATGGTGACTCTAGCCTTCAAGCATTGATACTTCCTTTTGATCTAGATGGCTGCTTTCATGCTTGTGAATTGAGTCCCCAGTGACTAAAATAATAAAAATAACTAAAATAATAAAAAGTCCTTATAAGGTATGAAGGCATATGGTCAGATTACTCCTGTAATCATGTTCAGACTTCTTGTCATGGCACAGAAAACCCTTCACCACTACTCCCTAATGTACATTCCCAGTTTCCCTTTTCAGGAAATGCCGCCACCTACCCCTGCGTCCAACTGCACTGGATCATTCACTGTTCCTGAATGCACGCATGCCCTTTGGCAGCTCCATGTCCGTGCATCATCTGCACCCACTGCATGAAATGCTCTGCTCTACTGTTTTTTTCCAGGTAAATTCATTCTTCAATATAAACATTAGATATCACCTCCCAAGGGAAGCCTTCCCAGATTTCTTTAGGGAGAGTTATTTTGCTCCTTCTGTCCTTCCAGAGTTCTAGGTACACCCCTTACCTGTTTGATTTGTCTCCCACGACAGATCTCAAGCTTTTTTAGGATCAGGTTTCTTCAAGCCTGAGACAGTATCAGACACAAAGCAAGCATGCAAATGATCACTGAATACATGTGGGTGGACTCTCCCACTTGTGAAATTCTGTTAACAGCTCTCAACACTCATGACTAAAAGAGATGCTGTAACATTTATTGCTCTTTTAATGCTTGCAATTAATACACACTACCTGCCCTGTTTCAAAAGGGCATTTTTAATGATTCAATTAACAACTTAAAAAAAAGTTGTCCTCCTAATTTACTCCTTCCATTTTTACTATTTTAAACTTTGCCTCTCACTTTAAGCTAATCCTCCCTGGGCAAGTATATCAAACTCTGAACATGGATCCAATTATCTAGGAGCACAATGGTGTTCACACTGGGGCCCTGTGTGTGATTGCACAAGGGACCCAAATACTAGGCAGTATCAGGAGACCCAGTAAACTCTTGCCTCTTCCAACAAATTACCAGGATATAATTAAATTTTATTCACAAAGAAAAAGCTTCTCAACATTTATTTTCAGAAAGCAAATGGAGAAGAGGAAATCTTGAGTTTCAAGGAAATAGAAAAAAGCAACACTGTATGTATTGCTTCTACAAAGTTCTTTATTCCTTTCATACCTAAGTCAAAAAATACAGGTCTCACTTTCTACTCAATTATTCTGCATTTTGCCTTTGTCTTTCTGTCTCATTTAAAACTAGTGGAAATGTGTTGGGAGCCTACAGTCAGATGAGAGATGACTGGCCTTCAAGGAGTTTATGATCTGTAAGGAAGACCAACATATAACATAACTAGCCCACATACAGGAGGGTGACATAATGTACACTTAATCTGATGGAAGAATACAAATAAGAAAGTGTTTAATTTTGACTGACTATCAAAGGAGGCCTCTCAGAGAAAGGAGCACTTTAGCACTTAAGGATGAGAAGAATTATGTAAGTGGTGCCATGAGCATACAAACAAGGCATGACTTAAATAATAGTGGGTATTCCATTGCAATTGAGCTAAAGTGGAAATGAATATGGGGGGAGTTTATATTTTTAAAAAAAGTTAATTCTGAAAGGATCTTTGGAGGTCAAATACTTAAGAACTTAAAAGTTATAAGGAGGCATTTACACAACATTTTATCCCCGAGTTAACTGATTTTGAACAAACCTAATAATTACTAATAATTAGTAAAGCCAGTGGTGTTACATAAACTACATTTCAATTGCCCCTTTCTTTAATACATCCCCATGATAGCACCTCTGTGGTAGCATGACAGGAGGAATATCAAAAATAAATTTAATCCAGAGGGGAAATCCAGTAAAAGTTACGAAAGAAGAACCACAGCAAGAGTATCCTGAAATCTCAGATGGAGTTCTTAGTGTTTTCCTTTCTTTTTTTCAGATGGAATTTTAATTATAGTGAAGATGTAAATCCCCTCTAATTTGAGGATGGGGGCAGGGGAAATTCAGTTCAATCATGCATAGTTTTAATTGGCTCCAAGGCTTCAGTCCTAGTGGAAAGCCCACTTTCAACATCAGAACCTGGAAAACCCTACTCCTCCATATATTTTTTCCTCTCCAATCTGTTTCCGCTCTTCTATTCCCTGCCTACTTGGAGCCATAGTGAATGATGGGGGCAATTTGCTATATTGACCGGCAAAGATGCAAATTCGCACAAAGCAACATCCATCTCTCTGATTACTTAAAGAAAGCTCATTACAAACCAAATAATTCATGAACTAAGGCCCATCCATAAGGAATAATTTGCACTAATTGTACTAATTTAAACTGATAAATTCTACAGGATTCAGACAAAATCCTTGTTATGTCAATATGGAAATATTTTCCAGTGTTTTGAAATGTAGAATTTCACCAGCAGGTGCCAACAAGTCTACTTTGTGACATTCCTTCCCACACATTAAACACTAGCCCTCACAAGTAGTTGTGTCCAGCAGCCTTCTATGAGCAATCTGGAAATCATGCTGTCCTTTGACTGGAAGACGATGCTACATCCTAGGCTCTGGGTTCTCCCTTAGGGTTAAACCAACTCCAGCAAAGCATGCTCAGCAGATTCTCCCAAGAACACTCTAGGAATAGAGTAGTTACTGGCTTTTTTACCACCACTAGAAAACATACAGAGCAGATGATTCTGTAGGTCACGAGGCAACATAGGATTTCTTTCTGGAATACTCTGAACCTGGGCTGATTTCTGACCTAACTGAGAAGTTGTAAAATCCCTCCTGAATTTTGCCTTCCAGTAGCAGAGCCACTAATTGAGTAACACTCACACTTGCTTGGTTATGAGGTCTTGACAATCACCAAGGCATGGGAATGGCAGTGTGAGCAGAACAGCACAGTGGAAAGAATGTGGGCTTTGGAACCAAGCAGAGCTAACTCTGACACTGTTGGTTTTCTGACTTTGGGTAAGACTATGACCCTTGAACCTCTACTTACTCATCTGTAAAATAGGGATAAATGATAAGATTCACTATAATTATTGTGAGAGTTAAATTAGATAATGCATGCAAATAATCACATATAGACATTCCCTAAATGATGATTGTGCTAATGACATTAGCGCCGAGGTTATGGGATTAATCTCCACTGGATGAGAATCCACTGAATCATCCTAAGTGTGTGAATGAATGCAAGTCAACACACCTGATATATAGGGAGAAGAAAAATTATTTCTTAAAGGGCCTGGAAATCCCATTTATCAGCTTCTATCTGGTTTGTGAATAAATCCTTTTTTGGTTGACTAAAGTCAATGTCAAGAGAAACCTAAGGTACATGTTAAAAATATGTATATATCTACATATTTATTCCCCAATTTTAATAAAATAATAATTTATAAAATTAATCATCATTAGGTAGGCGATATATCCCAATGTCCAGTACAATATCAACATACTCAATAAATATAAATAAATATTTGTTAATCAATAAATACAGATCAGTTTCTTATTATTTCCCACTTGGAAAATTTTTGTTTGCCAGGACAAGAGTATGGTTTCTTTTAGTAAAACAACATAGAGTATGGCTGTATGTGTCCAGAAATGCTTAAAGATTCATAAAGATACGAATTGGTCTCCCAGGATTTCAAAAACTTAACTTGTAGACTGGCTTCACTTTGGGGAAAAACAGGAAGCAGTTCACACTCTGGAGAATTAAACCTTAACTTGACAAAGCAACTGGCAGATACTGAGGTTTCAATTTCACCTACTCTCATGTTCTCAGAAGGAGAACTCTGAATTAATCCAAACTGAAAATAAAATTCCAACTCCAGTCTGTCATCTTTTTTATTATAGTTCAACTTAACAGATACCATGGAGCTTTAGTGAAGGTAAGCTGATGAGAATCTTTGAACATATATAATTTAGAGATGACATTTGGAAGTAAATAAAGGCGTTAGGGAAGCCAATTTAATGAAATATAGTAGTTGTAGGACTGTCATTAGGTAAAATAAGTTTTAAAAGAGTTGGTTTCCCCCACTTTGAGCACAAAGTCCTTACTCAGCCTCAATCTTTAAGACGTAGTAGGAAACCTTGCAAAATTCCATGGTAAAGGTAATGCAAAATAATACTTTTTCAAGATAAAATTTGTGGCAATAGCAAACACACTTCAGATCATGGAATAAAATTCTGAAGAAGTATGGAAGCCAGGCTGTAGTGCTTTAATGGTCAAACAGGTCCTCATTCACTCCTCATCTGTTGGCCACACTTGTTCCTTCTCCTGGTAAGAAGGGAGTGAGAGGCTGGCAAATGGCAAGAGAAGTGGGGTTCAATAAAAACTACATGATTGATTATTGCCTCATTGGCCACCTTCAGTTCTATTAAGACATAGGAAAAGGAGAAGGAAAGATACAGACTGAACTTTTAAGGTTGTTTGTCTTGTTCAAATTCAGATGCGATGTTTAGAGGGTGACTCAATAATCACTATGTGTAAAGTTTCAATTAGTTCATAAATTCTAAGAAGGGAGGGCACCTGGGTGGCTCAGTCAGTTAGGCACCCACCTTTGGCTCAGTCATGATCCTGGAGTCCTGGGATCAAGCTCCACATCCTGCTCCCTGGAGTTTGCTTCTCCCTCTCCCTCTGCCCCTCCCCACTGCTCATGCTCTCTCTCTCTCTTTCACTCTCTCTCTCTCAAATAAATAAATAAAATCTTTAAAACAAATTCTCAAAAAGGAAAGGATCTTGGAGCTACCTAGTCCCCACCCAAAGCTTTTTTTCAAGCAGTATTCCATGGAACCCTAAGGTTCCTCAGTGGTACTTCAGCCCCAGTACAACCTAAGAAGTACCATGTGTGCCTGATTTAGATATTTGAATTCCAGGAAAGATTTTATTTGGGGTCAGGGGAATCAAGAGTTACACTTACACACACACACACACACACACACACACACACACACAAAATCTACCTTGAAGCCACTGATCTACAGTCCCTCAGGAATAACAATCCCATATATAAGTAACAAATACCTCAGTGGTGAGGAACTCACTACCTTATAAGTTAACCCATGAAAATTTTATAGGGCTGAATTATTACTAAGCTCATTCTTACAAGAGAAGACATCTGCCTTCTTCTAACCTCCACTCTAGTTGTGTCCTCTCAGAGCACGGAAAGAAGGCCTAAGCCTTTTCAAATGACAATTTCTCATTACTGGAAGACAAATGAAAGGATGTCACCATCCTCTGTTCCTTGGCTAGAGATCTCCAGTTCCTTCTGCTTGGTCAGGTTGGAGGTCCTTCCATCACACAACCACTCTACTCTGGGCACACCACTTCATGTTCTTGTAGGTAGGAGGGGTGGGGTTGACTGTCACATCTTTCCTGCATCTTTCAGTTCCCCTAAGGCAAAGGGGAGATAAGGACAATATCGGCCTTTTGGCTAAGATCAAATGTAGGACAATATTGACCAAACATTTGAAAATGTTCACTTAGTCCATAGGTCTAGCTTGTACATGGTTGTCAATGGCATAACACAATGACACTTTTTGAAGACAAATTTTATAGCAACAGGAAAATACTTTGCCTCAGGGCAGAACACAAACTTTCACAGAAGTGAAACTGTCAGTCTCCAGGGCTTTAATGAGCAAAAATCTCTCTACTTTTCTCACCTGTTTGCCACACTTGTTTTTTCCTTCCATAGAAAGAAAGAGGGGATATAGCCTATCGTAATCATTCTAATCATCTCATAAGTCTCAGATTTTAGCAGCTAGGCAAGAGGAGCCTAGTATTACAGTGTTGTGAAGGAGAAAAAAAAAAAGATAAGATTTTGGAGTCAGACAAAACCGGATTCAAATTCTTTTTCCTCAGTGGTACCATTGGTAAATCCCTCCACCATTCTGGCCCTCAGTTAACTCATCACTCTATAAATTGTTATATTTGTAATAATGTATGTAATAGACCTCCCACTGAGGCTGATACTTTGTAAACTCACAATAAATATTATTAAGAGTATTATAATTTCAAGTATTTATATCTCCTTTATCTTAATAGCACTATTTTCAATGGTATCTCATTTCTATGTATCAGCATCAGAGAATGGGAACTTCCCGTGCAAATTTTCAGAGACTTGAAGTTTATACTATTAGGGTCAACTCATTTTTTTTCAAGTTTTTATTTAAATTCTAGTTAGTTAACATACAGTGTAATATTAGTTTCAGGTATAGAATTTAGTGATTCATCACTTACATACAACACCCAATGTTCATCACAAGTGCCCTCCTTAAAATCTATCACCCATTTAACCCATTCCACTGCTACCTCCCCTCCAATAACCCTCAGTTTGTTCTCTATAGTTGAGAGTCTGTTTTCTGGTTTGCCTGTTTTCTTTCCCCTATGTTCATTTGTTTTGTTTCTTAAATTCCACATATGAGTGAGACCATATAGTATTTGTCTTTCTCTGACTGACTTATTTCACTTAGCATAATACTCTAGCTCCATCCGCATCATTGCAAATGGCAAAATTTCATTCATTTTTTGTGGCTGAGTAATATTCCATTATGTTTATATAAATCTATCTATATATATATATAGATAGATTTATATATAAAATATATATAAAAAATATATATATATACACACATACCACATCTTCTCTATCCATTCATCAGTAATTGGGCATTTAGGCTCTTTCCATAATTTAGCTACTGTTAATAATGCTGCTATAAACATTGGTGTGCATGTATTAGGGTCAACTCAGTTTAATTAGAATTTATCCTAGAAAATATTATCTACCATTGTGACTGTAAAAGAAATTTCAACCAATTTAAATACTTGTTATTTTTTCATCATATTTATATAACAGTATTAATAGAATTATGTAGTAATATTGTGACGCCTGCAAGAAAATTTAAGGTGAATAAGACTATTTCACAAGGGGTCTCAGGCTTTTATGATATTTGAGATTTTATCCTTAAAAATATATATCCAATGGTCCTGGCTAGGTCACACCTGTGGCCCATATATAATAGCAAATGGGATTAGATGACACACTTCAATAGTATCTGGTTATTTTATGGTTCTCTTATTTTCATGAGATCAATCAATATTTTGTTTGGAGAAGTGTTTGTACTGTGATATTTGAAATGAGACTTGCCCCCAGTCAACAACAGAAAAATCAAGTTTTGTAGCACTTTTTCCTCAACCCTAGGAATTCTCCTCATTACAGTGGATTTACTCACATCTCTTACCTTATAGAATGTCATGGCTATAGAAAACTGAGGGTTGCAGCATGGTCAGCAGCCCATGGACAGGGAGACTGATTATCTAATGGTAGTTGGTAGCTCAGAAGGTGACAGCAGGCAGTGTCAATGTGGGCTAATAGAGCAGCAGCTAACACTGGCTGAAAGTAGAGTCAAGAGAAGTACTTGGAGCAGAGAAACCAAGAAGTGAAGGTAGTTGATTTCAAAGATGGCTAATCCCCACATAATCCAACCTCCAGGACATCCTAGGGGGAAAAAAAAAAAAACAGAGAAAAAAGGGTGTCTGAGGTTCTGCCATTTTTAAAAAAGATTTTATTTATTTATTTGAGAGAAAGAGAGAAAGCTCGTGAGACAAAGCCCAAGCTGCAGGGAGGGGCACAGGGAGAAGCAGGCCAACCACTAAGCAGGGAGCCTGATGTGGGGCTTGATCCCAGGACTCTAGGATCATGACCTCAGCCGAAGGCAGATGCTCAACCAACTGAGCCACCCAGGCACACCTGAGGTACTGCCATTTGACACAAAGAGCTAAGGAGCTGACTTAGAGAAAACTGTTAAAAAAAACACCTTGCCTAAGATCTACTAACAAGTAAGACTTGAAGGAGACTGAAGTAGTACAAGCAACTTTCTTGTGTTTTTTTCCCCACAGTGCTAGAAAGTTTTCAGACCATTCTTGCTGCCGTCAGAACAATTTCTTCTAATGTCTTCTCTAAACTCTAAAAATAAGTAAATAAGCCTTATAACATTATCTAGAATGAATCTGCTGACTGCATGAGGGCTAGGGGATACTTTTTTAAGTGTAGCCTAGAATCTTAACCCTTAGACCATATGGCACAAATTCATAATCATTAGAAAAGGGCAGATAGAGGCGAAACCAAACTAAGTCAAGTTTGCCTAAATAGACACTAGTTCTAGAATTCCACCAGGTGTCTGAGAATCATGACAGACATCCATTACATCATCTTTTTAATTGCACAGCATATATTTTATAAAAATACCTAGGATGATGAAAAAGTTTTACTTTGAAAATCAGAGAAAAATCAACTGGGAGACTGACAGCTCTGGAAGCATTTCCAAGCCTCCTGAAGCATAATAGATTCTGTTTTCAGCTTGGTGGTTTCTCCAGGGTCCTATCTTCTGTAGTATGGATGCTTATAATATTTGCTATGTAATTGTTAAGATTAATTAAAAATGGTGGAATTTTAAAATACATTTAGCTGAATTACATGAGCTTCGAATAAGGAACATTTAAACATCACATGATTACATTCAAACAGCTGGTGGGCTATCACATAGGAAGAGATTTTATGATGACTGCTTTAAATTCCTTGTCAGATATTTTAAGATCTCTAATATCTCAATATTAGAATCTACCAATTGTTTATTATCATTCAGTGTGAAATCTTCCTCAATCTTGCTATGAAGAGTAACTTTCAGCAGAAACCTGGACATTTGGGTATTATTTGTCATGACACTCTGAATCTCATTTGAACCTTCTTCTGGTCTAGAAAGCTTTCTCCTGAAGCCACTCTTGCTAAGTGCAG
The DNA here is from genome assembly GCF_009762305.2 of Zalophus californianus. Taxonomy (NCBI): domain Eukaryota; kingdom Metazoa; phylum Chordata; class Mammalia; order Carnivora; family Otariidae; genus Zalophus; species Zalophus californianus. The sequence continues at coordinate 20,717,360 of NC_045600.1, forward strand.
GTGGAGGTTCTAGCTCCCACCAAGCTTCCACTGATATCTTCTTATTGGCTAGAAGAAGTAGGAGTATCACATTATTGTACCCCACATGTTCTCTGCTGACACCATGGTGTGGAGGGGTGGCCTCATGATTGTTGAGTGCTGATAAAAGTCCCAGCGATCTACTTGGCCTTCTCTGCTATTACCCCAGTGGTGTGCATGGGTGGGGTTGGGGGGCTCCTCATTTCAGCCTGGTAAGTTCTTGAAGTCTAGACTGGTACTGGTAAATATGGTGGTACGGGTGGGACATATATTTTTCTGTGGTGTTTGGCAGGAATAGAATCCACAAATTTTCTGCCTTCTTCAACTTCACTTTCCTGGTTTTGTGTCTAGAGAGACCAGAATATTGTCAGCAGGGGGAAGGGAAGGGAGGGGTCTACACCATCGTCACTCTAGGTTGCTGGCTTCTTTAGCTCCCAGTCAAAACGCAAGGAATTCATCACCATGTTGTTCCTTAAGACTTGAGGTCCCTCCCCTTCTCTCCACCTTTAAGAGTTCTTTGATGTTTGTCCTAAGATTTAGTTGTACCTAATGGGGGAAAAGAGAAAAAAAAAGTATGTCTATTCCATCTTCCCTGAGCAGAAGTTCCATTTCACACTCGTTTTGTGATGTCCTTTTGTGAAAGCATAATCCCCCAATATTTTTATTTATCCCCCAATAATTTTTAGCAAAAAATTAGCCTTTCATATTATGCCTTAAAGTCCTGAAAAGCTATGTCATTGTGCCCTCAAACACGTCTGTCAGATGGAGTCACCATGAGGAACCCCCGGTTGTCAAACAAACAACTCATACTCTCACACTTGTCCTTGTGCATTGGCCCTAGAAGTTGCTCACAGAATCTTCACCATTTCTAAAACTATTATGAGAGGGCCAATGTCCATTATTAAAGTGTGACCTCAGTATGTCCCAAAGCTCCATTAGCACCTCTGAGTACTGTTGAGCTCCCTACAAAGTAAGAATAGCTTTTCCCTTAACAATGCCTTGCTTTGGCATTTGCATCCCCACAAAATTCCCTTTATTCCCAAAGACCAGTCTCCAAACACTCTCTCCACAGAAGCTGGAAACTAGTCAAGTTACCAAGAGAGAGCCATTTCCCATTTTACTTCTCACACACCCTGCTCCTACTCTTGCTCTTAACCAAAATTCCCCCTTGCTCTCCTACACAGAAAAGTAAGTACCCATGTGTATCCATGAGTGTAAATAGCTAAAGTGAGTGATTTTATTCCTTACATTATGTCTACTCTCTTTTGCCCTAAGCCAGTCAAAATACTGCCAAACATACCATATTAAAAGCACTAGGCGATTAAAAAAAGTGTATGACAATATTTATGAGATCAAAGATGTGATCATCTAGTTTGGAAGAATTCATACTTCCAAAAAAAAATCTAAATAAAAGTAATTGAACTGGTATTAATATGCCATGTTGGGAGGGGAGACATCTGGAAAAAAAATCCTTTGTTAACTTTTCCTTCTTAACTTTTCCAAGAAAACGCACACACACACACACACACACACACACACACACAGGAAAAAACAGACCCCAGAAAGTTTAAGTGGCTTGTCCCAGGTTATTTGACTAGTAAACAATGAATCTGGGACTAAACCTGAATGTCTTTCCTTTGAGTACTAGACCATGGTAAGAAACTTTTAATGAGATCAGTAAGTATTTTAACTTGTACAAACACAAATCATCTGAGGATTAAACTGGAGAACAGTGACAGGAGGAAAAGTTAGCAAAGTGACAGCTCCGGCTTAAATGCAAAAAAAAAAAAAAAAAAAAAAAAAAAGCAGCCTTTACAAACCTCCACAGATAAGATTTGAGATGTTCATTTTATAATGGCATATATTTAAAAAGAGGAAGAAGAAGAACTATTTCTCCTAACACTCTCACAAAATAAAATTCTGTTTACTCTTGCTTTAATGCCTAAAGCTCTTACTGTCTGGTAGTTCTTGATTCAATAATTAGTAAGTGGTAAACAAGTGAGATTTAAAGTTCCCTAATAAAAGTTTCCTTATAGCAGGCACTAAAAGTATCAAGAAGCTGTAACTAGTGAAAATGGTTTTCAAATAGTCATCTATAAGCAATAGCATTTGATGATGTGAAAAAAAAAATACATGAAAAGCATTCTAAAGGCAGAGATGGTTTTAAATTTTGTTTATTACTGTATTTTTTTGCTTAGAGCAATGTATAACACATAATAGGAACTCATTAGATATTTGTTAAATGAATTCTAGGAAATTATTTCTGTTATTAGCAACAAAACTCTCTTAGAAATGCATGTGATGTCACTTGATGTTGTCTCAGGGCAATTTTACTGAGCCAAAAACTAACTTCTGAGCCCCTGATCTCATCCTTTTTGTCTAATCAACCAACAGGGTAGAAAACTTATTAGCAACTTTGACAGATACGGTTTCATTACTTATTGGAAAAAGCTGCCCTCAATTAACCAAAGCCAAGTTCCCATATCGCTGTCCTGTGGGAGGATGAAACAATGAGAAAAAATTAGAGGATCTGATGGTAGACCTAAGTTCCAGTCCCACTTGCGTCATTTGCTCACTGAATAACCCTGATCTTCAGCAGCTTTTTATCTGAGAAATAAGAACTTCATCTCTTAAGAACTATATGATGAATGGGGAAGAAAAGATTGGTAAAGAGAAATATATTATAGATCTCCTGACACAAACTATGCACATAATATTTGTAGAATATTTAAGTCAGATCCTGAAAATTCACCCCTTTTCTATGATGCTTATGAACAGATTTATAAGCTAACCCAAGGTAATTCTATTAAATTCTAACAGCCGAAAACTAGACATAGGGTTATTTCCACAGACAATTTATACTTTGTAATTCTAACTCCCTTCAGATCTGCTAAATCCTGTAGCCTTTGATAGTTTGGAATAAACATCACCTTCCAGTTATCCAAAGCTTAGAGGTAAAATTCCCAAAATGTGTAAGCTGTTTGGTACATAATTGATAGTTACCTATGTGTGGCTAACAATACAATAAAAGCATGGCTCCATCTCCTCCACCGAAGCTCAGATATAATCACTCTGGAAAAACCACATCTCAGGGTTGGCTTATTCTGAGCTCCTGATAAAATATAGCCAAAGGAGAAATGCTGTCATTGTGGTCAACACTGAATTTGGATGATTGGAGTCAAAGAAAAATAATCACTGAACCACCTCAAGTCTCTCATTATAGATCGGGAACTGGAAAAGACTTAGATGAGATGTCTTCAGTCTTCTTTCACATAGATCTAGATCTTTACCCTCCTATTTTCAGCATCCTTTACATATGGGCAGTTGTGCAGTTACTTAGAGGTGCCCCCAGACCACAGCTGATAGATGACTTGACTTCTGAGGTCCTCCTTTCTCTAATATCCTTGGTTCTATGAATATCTGAATGGTAGGTGACGTGAATATCATAACAGTGGCTAATGTTTCTTTGCCATGTACCAAGCATTACGCTAAGTACTTTCACTTAATCTTCTTTAATCCAAGGAGCTAGATGCTGCTAATACTATTTTATTAATGAAGAAATCTGGGCATGAGGAAGTTTTATCACTTTTCTAAGCTTCACAGCTAGGACGTGCAGAGATGATGTATGACCCTAGGCTGTCAGCCCCCAAAGTCCACACTCTTAAGGAACCCTATTCTGCCAACCAGGACATCATTTAGAAAATTCCTGAGGCCAACTTAGAGGCCAGATAAATTCAAGCGATTATCCAGCCCAATTTCTGGAATATGAGCTGGAATGATCTTTTTGAAAAACCTTTAAAATAAAGGGAAAGGAAAAGTCAAAGAGAAGAATCAGTGATTTTCTTCGTGTGATTTAATAAAGAGTTCTTTCCTAACTTTCCTTTATCTTCTTTCTGAGCATAAGAATAAAAGTAGAAAGAAATGAGGAGGAAAGAGTTGAGTCAGGGGAATGTGGTTTTCCAAAGCATAAAGTGCAGGAGCTGAGGCTTTCCTAAAGCTGAGGGTGAAATGCTACACACCTGTTCCCCTCCCCCAACCTTATTTCTCAGGTCACTGGCAATAATGAGCAGTAAAAAAACTATATATATATATATATATATATATATATATATATATATATATATGTAAAATCTTCCACCTTGGTGCATTTTGGTTTTCAGGCTTATTAAAAATAACACTCATTAACACCAAACAGGAATTTATATCTACTGTACATAAATTACCATGCCAATTTCAACAATCCTTACCCTATGGCAATGAAGTAAAATTAAAATGAAAAATCACACCAGCTTTAGTCATCCTATTCCTTCCCCATTCCGCATTTTCAACTTATCTTTTGCCTCCTCTAACCCTGCTCCCAGCTGCCAACTACAAGCTATAGGAGTTTCAAACCCCAGGCATCAAGTGATATTTATGCCAAGGCTGACCTCTACAGCTGAACAGACCGGTGACCAGTTCACCCACTTCAGGTTCAGGGAAACCCATGCAAAGACCCTACTCTCTTGCACTCTTCCTTCTGCTTTCTCTGTACTGCACCCTCTAGATGTTCTCATGACACATGTCTTAGTAATGTTCCTGCAGGAGACCTATTCCTTCATCCAGATGTCAGGTCCTGCATTTTTAATGGATTCAAAAGATGATTTTGTTTGTGCCTTCATTGAAAGTCCCAGTTCTATTCTGGATGGAGCAGGTGTTCAGGTGGGAGAACTCTATCAATTCTATCTGCATCTACTTTGTTGATGGATCCATTCCACAGTAAATATGAGGGTAAGGGATTGGCCAGGAAACCCAGACCATTTACCTATAGTTCTTAGAAATTAGTCAAAAGACAGAGTGATAGGACTGATACAAATTAGAGGCTACTTATATTTTTTTCCATCAGTACGTGCCCTCTTTAATAGCCACCACCAGGCTAACCCATCCCCCCACCCCCCTCCCCTCTAGAACCCTCAGTTTGTTTCTCAGAGTCCATAGTCTTTCATGGTTCATCTCCCCCTCTGATTTCCCCCCTTCATATTTCCCTTCCTACTATCTTCTTTTTTTTTTTAACATATAATGTATTATTTGTTCCAGAGGTACAGGTCTGTGATTCAACAGTCTTGCACAATTCACAGCGCTCACCATAGCACCTACCCTCCCCAGTGTCTATCACCCAGCCACCCCATCCCTCCCACAACCCACCACTCCAGCAACCCTCAGTTTGTTTCCTGAGATTAAGAATTCCTCATATCAGTGAGATCATACGATACATGTCTTTCTCTGATTGATTTATTTCGCTCAGCATAATACCCTCCAGTTCCATCCACGTCGTTGCAAATGACAAGATTTCATTCCTTTTGATGGCTGCATAATATTCCATTGTATATATATACCACCTCTTCTGTATCCATTCATCTGTCGATGGACATCTTGGTTCTTTCCATAGTCTGGCTATTGTGGACATTGCTGCTATAAACATTGGGGTGCACGTACCCCTCTGGATCACTACATTTGTATCTTTGGGGTAAATACCCAGTAGTGCAATTCCTGGATCATATGGTAGCTCTATTTTCAACTTTTTGAGCAACCTCCATACTGTTTTCCAGAGTGGCTGCACCAGCTTGCATTCCCACCAACAGTGTAGGAGGGTTCCCCTTTCTCCGCATCCTCACCAACATCTGTCGTTTCCTGACTTGTTAATTTTAGCCATTCTGACTGTTGTGAGGTGGTATCTCATTGAGGTTTTGATTTGGATTTCCCTGATGCTGAGCGATGTTGAGCACTTTTTCATATGTCTGTTGGCCATTTGGATGTCTTCTTTGGAAAAATGTCTGTTCATGTCTTCTGCCCATTTCTTGATTGGATTATTTGTTCTTTGGGTGTTGAGTTTGATAAGTTCTTGATAGATTTTGGATACTAGCCCTTTATCTGATATGTCATTTGCAAATACCTTCTCCCATTCTGTCGGTTGCCTTTTGGTTTTGTTGACTGTTCCTTTGCTGTGCAAAAGCTTTTTATCTTGATGAAATCCCAATAGTTCATTTTTGCCCGTGCTTCCCTTGCCTTTGGCGATGTTTCTAGGAAGAAGTTGCTGTGGCTGAGGTCGAAGAATTTGCTGCCTGTGTTCTCCTTTAGGATTTTGATGGACTCCTGTCTCACAGTTAGGTCTTTCATCCATTTTGAGTCTATTTTTGTGTGTGGTGTAAAGAAATGGTCCAGTTTCTTTTTTCTGCATGTGGCTGTCCAATTTTCCCAACACCATTTGTTGAAGAGACTGTCTTTTTTCCATTGGACATTCTTTCCTGCTTTGTTGAAGATTAGTTGACCATAGAGTTGAGGGTCCATTTCTGGGCTCTCTATTCTGTTCCATTGATCTATGTGTCTGTTTTTGTGCCAGTACCATACTGTCTTGATGATGACAGCTTTGTAATAGAGCTGGAAGTCCGGAATTGTGAGGCCACCAGCTTTGCTTTTCTTTTTCAACATTCCTCTAGCTATTCAGGGTCTTTTCTGGTTCCATGCAAATTTTAGGGTTCTTTGTTCCATTTCTCTGAAAAAAGTGGATGGTATTTTGATAGGGATTGCCTTAAATGTGTAGATTGCTCTAGGTAGCATTGACATCTTCATAATATTTCTTCTTCCAATCCATGAGCATGGAACGTTTTTCCATTTCTTTGTGTCTTCCTCAATTTCTTTCAGGAGTATTCTATAGTTTTCTGAGTACAGATTCTTTGCCTCTTTGGTTAGATTTATTCCTAGGTATCTTATGGTTTTTGGGTGCAATTATATATGGGATCAACTCCTTAATTTCTCTTTCTTCTGTCTTGTTGTTGGTTATAGGAATGCCACTGATTTCTGTGCATTGATTTTCTATCCTGCCACTCTACTGAAATCCTGTATGAGTTCTAGCAGTTTTGGGGTCTTTTGGGTTTTCCACATAAAGTATCATATCATCTGCAAAGAGTGACGCTTTGACTTCTTCTTTGCCGATTCAGGTGCATTTTATTTGTTTTTGTTGTCTGATTGCTGTGGCTAGGACTTCTAGTACTATGTTAAATAGCAGTGGTGATAGTGGACATCCTTGCCGTGTTCCTGACCTTAGGGGGAAAGCTCTCAGTTTTTCCCCATTGAGAATGATATTCACTGTGGGTTTTTCATAGATGGCTTTTATGATATTGAGGTATATACCCTCTATCCCTACACTCTGAAGAGGTTTGATCAAGAAAAGATGCTGTACTTTGTCAAACACTTTTTCTGCACCTATTGAGAGGATCATATGGTTCTTGTTCTTTCTTTTATTAAGGTATTGTATCACATTGTTTGATTTGCGGATGTTGAACGAACCTTGCAGCCCAGGGATAAATCCCACTTGGTTGTGGTGAATAATCGTTTTAATGTACTGTTGGATCCTATTGGCTAGTATTTTGGTGAGAATTTTTGCATCCTTGTTCATCAGGTATATTGGTCTGTAATTCTCCTTTGATAGGGTCTTTGTCTGGTTTTGGGATCAAGGTAATGGTGGCTTCATAAAACGAGTTTGGAAGTTTTCCTTCCATTTCTATTTTTTGGAACAGTTTTAGAAGACTAGGTATTAATTCTTCTTTAAATGTTTGGTAGAATTTCCCTGAGAAGCCATTTGGCCCTGGGCTCTTGTCTGTTGGTAGATTTTTGATGACTGCTTCAATTTCCTTAGTGGTTATAGGTCTGTTCAGGTTTTCTATTTCTTCCTGGTTCAGTTTTGGTAGTTATACATCTCTAGGAATGCATCCATTTCTTCCAGATTATCTAATTTGCTGGCATATAGTTGCTCATAATGTGTTCTTATAATAACAAAAACAAAGAAACACATTGACAACAATACAATAATAGTGGGGGACTTTAACACCCTCCTCACTGAAATGGACAGATCATCTAAGCAAAAGATCAACAAGGAAATAAAGACTTTAAATGACACACTGGACCAAATGGACTTCACAAATATATTCACAACATTCCACCCCAAAGCAACAGAATACACATTCTTCTTTAGTGCCTATGGAACATTCTCCAGAATAGATCACATCCTAGGTCATAAATCAGGTCTCAAATGGTACCAAAAGACTGGGATCATTCCCTGCATATTTTCAGACCACAATGCTTTGAAACTAGAACTCAGTCACAAAAAGAAAGTTGGAAAGAACTCTAACACATGGAGGCTAAAGAGCATCCTACTAAAGAATGAATGGGTCAACCAGGAAATTAAAGAACAATTTAAAAAATTCATGGAAACCAATGAAAATGAAAACACAACTGTTCAAAATTTTTGGGATACAGCAAAGGCAGTCCTAAGAGGAAAGCATATAGCAATACAAGCCTTTCTCAAGAAACAAGAAAGGTCTCAAATACACAACCTAACCCTACACCTAAAGGAGCTGAAGAAAGAACAGCAAATAAAGCCTAAACCCAGCAGGAGAAGAGAAATAATAAAGATCAGAGCAGAAATCAACGAAATAGAAACCAAAAAACAGTAGAGCAGATCAATGAAACTAGGAGCTGGTTCTTTGAAAGAATAAGATTGATAAACCCCTGGCCAGACTTATCAAAAAGAAAAGAGAAATGACCCAAATAAATAAAATCATGAATGAAAGAGGAGAGGTCACAACCAAAACCAAAGAAATAGAGGCTACTTATAATCAATATGTGGACAAGATATTGAGGAAAGTGGAATTGCAACTTGTCTCTGAGTTAGGGGAGAGTCAGTAACAGGCTCAGTGGAAAATGCTTGCCTTCCCTGGGAGCCTCAATCTTTAATATTTTATATTTAGGTTTACATACTAAGTAAAATTATCCTGCCTCGAAAAAGCTGGAAAATTGTGAATGATGGAACAGAAGCCTACTGTATCTAGAGGCTTTAATTAAATGTTTAGACAAATATCATATGATTTCACTGATTTGTGGAATCTAAAAACCAAAACAAACAAAACAAGCAGACTCTTAAATATAGAGAACAAACTGATGATTGCCGTAGGGGAAGTGGGTGGGTACAGGATAAAATAGTTAAAGGGGAATAAGAGGTACAAACTTCCAGTCATAAAATAAATAAGTCACAGAGATGAAAATCAAAGCATAGGAAATATAGTCAATAATATTGTAATAATGCTGTATGGTGACTACACAGAGAGTGGTGAGCATTGTGTGATGTACAGAATTACTGAATCAATGTTGCATACCTGAAACTAATGTAACATTGTACTATACTACATTATAATACTTTATATTATATAGTATACATGAAACCATTATAATCTAATAATAATATTATAATATAGTACTCTACTGCATTAGTTATACTTCAATTTTAAAAAGGCTTTGGCAACCATTGTTGATTTCTTTAGTATTCAAACTTTTATAATCATTACATTTCCATATGGAAGACAGTCATTTGTTTATTCATTTATTCATCAAGAATGTATTAAGCAACTTAGGAAAAGTCATATGCTAAATGTGGGAGCTACATAACTGTATAAAATAGGGCTGCTATTCTCAGTAAATGTATGATACATAAGGGATACGTAGAGTCTTCCTTTTTGCATAAACCACAGTACTACTGATAGAAAGTAAATTAAAGATCTTCTAGTACAGTGCTTCATACAAGATACATACAAAGCATTTGAGGATCTATTTAAAATGCAGCTTCTGATGTAGTTCTCAGATGGAGCCTAAGACTCTGTATTTTTAACAAGTGCCCAGGTAATGCAGAAGTTTCTGGAACATATATCTACGTATTTCAAAGCAGGTGGAATCACTATGCATTAATCTTTTATATACCAATAACCATTACCCCAAAAGAGCAGCCTCATAATATCTTTACGATATAATGTCCCCCAGAGAAGCAGCATGCCCACAGCTGCAACTCACTAGCAATTTGCCTTTGCAAGCTGTTTACCTCTGTAAGCCTGCTTATCCCTCTGAAAGATGGGGGCAATAGTACCTAACTGAAAGAGCTGTGGAGAGGACGAGAGAGATCATGCTGCTATGGTAGTCAATACACAGAATTTGGACCCCAGAACAAGGAGCTCTTTTTACTATTATTATGAGCTGAGAAAAAAAAATGGTATTTCTTTTTAAATGTTAGTAATGACACTTTATCTTTTCTAGTCATAAAAGACAATATCATTAAGAAGAAAAGTAAACCTCAGTAGGAATTTGCAAGTTGAGTCATTTTTAAAGCATGGGTGAAGGACACATTCCAGCACCAGCACTTGGTCAGAGGCTCCCATCAGTCATTAAGGACCACTTGCAATCAGCAGTGTGCATTTGCATTATATAAGACATACTGATTTCTGGAGGAAGTCAACCCAGATCTCTCCCCTGCTAATAAGAAATTGGGAGGCACGAAACAACCCCAGATGGTGCGTGTTTGTAGTAACAAATGGAGGTATTTTAATAGTGTGAGTTAAGTTTTACTTTGCATTTTTAATGAGGGACTCGCTGCCCGCGACATTTTAATTGTAAACTAGATTGCCCCATGAGGTCTTAAACTATTTTATGTTAAACATAAAGCTTTGTAAATTTGTATCAATGATATTATTCATCCCCTGAAGCACAAAGGGATATAAAAATATTTCATAATGAGCCATGAATACATAACATAACCCCAAAAGTTTAATAATACTAACCCGTATTTCATTTCACCAAATGATTCCTACTGCCACCTGCATGAAACCATGTTCAAATGAGAAGATTCAAAGTCGGTTTCAAAGATATCAACGGTTATTTTCCTGAAATTCTAACTGAGAATAACCAAGCAGCAAGTGGGATAAGATTATTCTTTTGACAGAATATTCTGGATGGATAAGCAAGTCATTTACCAAAATCTCTTTTCTTTGATTACTTGAAAAGTAACATTATTTTGAGATATCTTATTTAATAAAATCAGTCCCCATCTCCCAAGAACCATTCTAGCTTTAAAGTTCTCATCTCTCATTCGATAGAATATTTTCTTGCAAATGAAGACTTGGGAAAAGAAAGTCACTTGGACCATTCTTAAAGCCTTTCCCAGAGATTATGAAAATAAGACACCTTGAGGCACATTAAGGGTCCCTCACACTCCATTTAAAGGAAGAATTAGTTTCTAATCCCGTTTCTGTCATAAATATGACTGCTTGTCCTTGGGTAAGTCCATGAGTCTTTAGATCGTTCTTTCCTTGTCTCCCAAGGAAGAGTTTTTCAAAATTTAGTTGAGGATCTCCTACGTACAGCATCAACTGAAGAACATCTTAAAGTCCATTTCCTGGGTCACACCTATTCCTATTAAATCAGGCTCTAAGAGTGTCATTTTTCTTGACAAGTTTTTTCTTATGCTCCCCAAGTATGAGAACCACTGAAGTAGTAGAACCAAGCCTTTCAGTTTCAATATTTTTTGCTTGGGAATACAGACCGAACCTGAATTACAACCCTCGACAAATCCCACACCCAATTCACTCCACCAATTCCTTATGATACTGTATTTCAGTCTCCATTTAGAATTTGAATTCTGCCATCAATGTGACACCTACTAATTGTGTGCTTACAATATGCAATGTCTTCTTTATTCCTACCCTAACTGAAATAAGGGCATGTGAAAAACCTTAGGGGAAGCATGTGGACGAGGGTGTAGGCAACTAGCAAGAGACTAGAAAATGACTACAATTATATACCCAAGACTTCCTTCCATTTATAATCAAAGGAATCATACTTATGTCAAAATATTAGAGTTAAACCAGTTGCTAAAAGCAAGATGTATTAAGGAATGTCTAATATCATCTTATTTTTGTAACATAACATCAAAAATACTCTTTAGGGAGGTCTGTATGTGCGCAGTGTCTATGTAAGTGCAGTGATGATTTTTTATAATACATAAGCATGAGAATAAAAGGAAGGAATTACTTTTCCGAAAATGTTAGGAGTAAGGAGTGACGGGGTGGGGGGGGGAGAAAAGGGAAGAAAGAAGCAAGAAAACAGAAAAAGAATAGGTTAGATACTGGGCACCGGGGTGGCTCAGTTGGTTAAACGACTGCCCTTGGCTCAGGTCATGATCCTGGAGTCCCAGGATCGTAGTACCGCATTGGGCTCCCTGCTCAGCAGGGAGTCTGCTTCTCCCTCTGACCCTCCCCCGTCTCATGGGCTCTCTCTCTCTCATTCTCGCTCTCAAATAAATAAATAAAATCTTTTTAAAAAAAGAATAAATTAGATACAGCAATTATGCATTTATGTAAAATTATAAGTCTATGTATATATATAAATATATTTTAAGATAAAATAGAATAAATTTGAATATTGAAAAACTAAATAAGCCAGAGGTTATGCAAATAACTCAACAGTCATACATGTTTTAAATATATCACATAAAACTGGCCATCTGTACCATCCTTTGGATTACTATGGCTCTTTCTAATTTAAAACCTAGAAACCTCAGGAGTTCCCTATAAAGAAGGAACTTTGGCTCTGTTCAGGGCAGAGAATCAGGTAAAGCTTTGTTCGGATTAGATTAACTCTGGCAGGAATTACCTGCACAATTCTGAGCAGACCCTGTTGTCACTCTCGTTTTCATTCAATCATTTGTAAAATGAAGAGATAGATCTAGATTTTTAAGATTTTTTTCATAATTTGTTCCTGCTCTCTGCAAATTCTGCCTCTGTAGAAATCCAAGTTTATTTATTTCTCTTTTTTCATCGTTTCAGGTAAAAAAAAAATGCTTTTTTGACTAATTTCCCTTAGTTACCCCTGGAGAGAGGACCACTACTGACACCATAAACCATACAGAAGACAGTGACAAGATAAAATCCTGTCCTGCCAAGAAGAGTTGGGAGTAGAGAGGGATCATGAAGCCCTTTCTCTAAGAGTTAGAGAAATAAAGAGAAAAAGAAAGAAGCAAGAATGAAAGGAAGGATGGAAGGAAGGAAGGATGGAAGGAATGATGGGAGAAAGGAAAGTTGGATGGAAGGATGGAAGGAAGGAAAGATGGAAGGAAGGATGGAAGGAGAAAGGAAAAGAGAAAACCTAAGCATCTGCAGAATAAGAAAGGGCCTTTTCAACCAAGCAGGTGTGTGCCAGTTGAATGTAGGCTGCAGGAAAAGGGAACTGTCCCAGAGAAAGTGGCAGTCTTACATTCTTATCCTAGCCAAGATGTGGGTAATAATCTCATCTGTTAGGGAAATGATGAAATATGAGGCAAAGAAAATGAGTTCATGAACTTGAGATGTTAAAAAAAAGGAGAGAGAGAGCTCATTCCATATCTCAGAACTGCCTAAAGCTTTCTTTGAGCCAAGTTTAATTTCCTTTGTCAAGTACAATTTGCAGATCTCAAAGTATAGAAGTGTGGGTGCATGTGCTCTTACTAGTACATTCTGTACTGTACTGTCCATCCACAGCTCAGCAGTGTGAACATATGAAGTAATTTACCTAAAGATTCAGATTCCTTTCTGTAATATTGGAATTTTCAAGTCTGAGCAAGTCTGCAGAAGACATCATCAGTCAGCTTTGTGCTTAATAAAAAACAATGATTTTTCTGCACTAGAACTAAACAATCAAAATGAGCTATAGATTTCAGTGCTCCTGAGAATGTATCATGTGACCTTGAAGATAGTTACATCACCTTGCAGTGTCTTTATTTCCCAGTTCCCAAAAGAGAACTTGTGTGTCAAAATTCCAAGCAGAGGCCAAAGATGTGAAGTGACATAGCTGGTTACTAGCTGTGTCTAGGAGGACTCTCAGTAGCTAATGACTACATACCCATCCCAAACTGGCTTAGGAAAAAATAGTTTACTTGTTCAAGTTGAAGAATAAGACCAGCTTCAAGCCTAACGATGTAAAGTCCCAAAAATTCTCATCAGATCTAATTCTCTCCCAAGCTTCTCATTCTCCACTTCTAAGTTGGCTCCATTCTTAGATTCTCTTCTTATACTGCAAGGTGTCTGCCTGTAGTTGCAGAACTTATTCTCTTATTCTCAGATCAAAATCCAGCGGGAAGGAGCATCTGCTTCTGTACTATAATTTAATAGCAAAAAATTAATTGTGTCTTGATGTCTTTGTGAAAATACAATATCCTACTTGAAGCAAAATGTCCTGCTTATAGCCAGTACTAGAGTGTGACTCAATCATGTTCCTAGCTCCAAGGTAGGAGTGGTACTCCACAGGTAGCACATGGACTGAGAGCACAGGAGGCATAACAGAGTCCCAAATAGCAGAGGCTGTTAACAGAAGGAAGGAAAATGGATAACAGGAAGGTCAACAAGTATTTGCCATGCTGTCAGAAACTGCAACAGAAACCAAGTTTTCAGGATACCAGTTCCTACCTCAACCCATTGTTTACCATTCTGTGGGTGGCAGTGGTATTGACAATTGATGGGGAGGTTAATTATACGGTGATTCCTAGGATTTAAATGAAAATCAATCTTTGGTGATAATCCAAGGAACAAAACCACTCACATAATGTTAATATTTACTGTCAAAGTCAAGTACATTTTCATCTTTATGACCTTGGATCTAGCAATGTATCATTAAATATGACATGAGCACGAACATCAAAAGAAAACAAATAGATATATTGGGCATTATCCAAACTAAAAACTTTTGTACATTGAAGGATACTATTAACAGAGTGGAAGGCAACCCACATAATGAGAGAAAATATAGGGGTTTAATATCTAGGAAGTATAAAGAACACCTACAACTCAACAACAAAGATAACCCAATTTAAAATGGACAAAGGAATTGAATACACATTTCTCCAAAGAAGATTTGCAAATGGCCATTAAGCACTCAAAAAGATGTTCAACATCATTAGTCATTGGAGAAATGTAAATCAAAACCATGAGCTACCACTTCACACTTACTATGGTAGCTTCAATTAAAAAAAAAAAACAGAAAATAGATGTTGGTGAGGATGCAAATATTGGAACCCTCTTAGATTGCTAGTGGGAATGTAAAATGGTGCAGGCACCATAGAAAATAGTGTGGTGGTTCCTCAAACACTAAACATAAAATTACAACACAACTCAAGTGGTTCTACTCCTAGGTATACACCCAGTGAATTGAAAACAGAGGCTCAGTCAGATATTTAAACACCAATGTTTACTGCAGCATTATTCACAATAGAAGAAAGGTGAAAACAACCCAAATGTCTTTCAATAGATGAAGTGATAAACAAAATGTGATATCATACATACAATGGAATGTTATTCCACCATAAAAAATATTGAAGTTCTGTACGTGCTTCAACATGGATGAACCTTGAAATCATGCTTTATGAAATAAGTCAGACACAAAAGGAAATGCTGTATGAATATACTTATATGAGATATTCACATTAGGCAAATTTGTGGAGATATAAAGTGTGTGGGGGATGGGGAATTATTGTTGAATGTGTACACAGATTCTGTTGGGGGTAATGGAAAAGTATCCAAAATAGATAGTGGTGATGGTTGCACATTGTGAATGTAATCAATGCCACTGAATTGTACATTTAAAAATTATTAAAATGGCAAATTTCATATTATATATATTTTACCATAATAAAATAAAAAGAGGAACAAAGTCAAGCACATTGCCAATTTTCATCCTGGTAGAGAACAATGTCCTCATATGTTTCATTAGCTCGGAACTACCACATAGCCAGCTGCAAAAGAGGCTGAGAATTTGTTTTTATTCGAATACACTGCAAACCAAGAAATCCAGTTAATTTTGTAAGGTAGAAGTAGAAAGTGGTTATTAGGCAGGAAACCAGTGGCATCTAATAATTCTGTTCTTTTTTTTCCTTCTAGTTTCCTCTCAAGTATCCAAAACTCCTTCAGTAACAATCACTATTTCCCACTCACAAGGACATGTAGATTCTACATAGCTAGAGATTGTCACTGATATATTTGGCAAAAATGAAACTATTATTTGTGTTGAATATTGAAACTAGCTGAGGCTACAATTTATTAATTTAATGAGAAATTCCTGTCACTTTCTGATGTCAAGCCAAAAAATACATATATATTCATCAGATGTATGTATTCTGTACTGTGTGGTTGTACATCTGTAAATTCCCCACTTTCAGGTACTATATTCCAAAAGTTTTTAACTGGAAATTTTTTCACTCATTTATTGACTGATTTACACATTCAGCAATCATGGTCCATCTACCTGTGTGTGCAAGACACAGAAGGTAATGGAAGTCTCAACCAGACAAAGCATCCACCTTTAAAGAACCTCTAACTAAGTAGGAAAAGTAAGACAAGCTTGCAAATAATTATGTTCACCTAAAACCTTCTCTTGAGTCCATATCTCCATCCCTAAGGTGGGGTCACTTGACTTTCACTCTCCAACACAGACCCCCTCAGTGCTGGGGTTCTCAGCTTCCAATCTCTTTTGAACCGGGTTCAATCTGGCTTTGTATCCAATTCCTAATAAAAGCTTTAGCTTAAGATATATCCCTGTTCTTGACCACTCTCACTATTCTCCCCAAGGAACAAAGGCCTACCCTAAAATCTATTCAGTATGTATTTATTTATTTAAAATATTTTATTAAGTCAGGCCTTATAATAGGTCTGGGGTTACTATAATGAGCAAAATCAGCCATTGAGCTTAGTCTGCAGAGGGAAGTATACAGAAATCAAACATTCTCCCAAACACATTTAACATCCCCATGGTGACAGGGCTATGAAGGAGTGGCACAAGTCACTGGGAGAATCTCTAGTGGGAGAGAGTAGGTCTAGGCTCTGTTCACCACCATCAAGACTATCTGATACTCAAGGCTAAATCCATGTATCCATGTTATCAATGAACATATTGGTGGCAAACTTAATGGCAGTTAACCATTTGTTGTTTACTGTATGCTTGGTTTCCTTGATTTCCACCTGCCTCTAGGCATCTCCACACCCTACTGGTTGACATTTCTGATGCTGATTATTTCTACATGGTAATACTATTGCCAGAATCACTACTGTATTTGCCCAGCATGATTTTCCTCTCATTACATGAAACATGACCTAAGTCATAGGAGTACCCCATTCCTAGCAAGATTGACCAGTTTCCAGATCCAGATGTTTCTGGTGTAGCTTGTCTCAATTACATCCCAAGCTCCTTAAATAAGATTTTTAGTTAAAAAAAATATATATATATATACAACTTATCACTTGTTTCTTCAAGTGAAGTATTCTGGGAGTGTTTCTCTAGCTTGTTAACCCTAAAGTTTGATCTCTTAAAATGCACAGTGTCACCTGTAGTTTTGGCTTGTTAATACCCATTTTAGAAGTAGTATGATGTACAACTGCACCTAAAATGATATTTAGGGAGGTTGACAATCTTCTGCTGGAAAAGGCAGGGTTGGTGGCGTTGGAGGATGGGGGAGCACAGCTATTTATTCCCAGCTCCAACTCCAGGGCTGGCTCTGATCTAAGTAGAGAGAGGAGCTTCAGGCACTATAGAAGGAGCTCTTTCATGTGAGGAAATTTGTTAGGCATGGATACCACAAAGCTGCTTTGTGAAAAAGAGACCACACTCTCCGTATTTTTTGTGGGGACCACAACTTTGCTCCAGCAAAGAGAAACCTGAAAGAAAGCCTACTATCCTGAAGGCCTTGATGCCTCAACATCTGGGCAGAAAGCCAAGATAACCTAGAGGACAACAGAGGCTTAGAGACTTTTTGAAGACACCGTGGTTAGTAAGTAGCTCTGGCTGCCAATTTCTCGGTGCCCGGTCATCACTCATTCCTCCAAATTGTCCTGGCCAACAGAACCCCAGTTTTGTCCAGTGGTGATGTACTCAATCCCAGGGGAAGAACCACAAATGGGTTAAGCCAATCCTAGTAATTTCACAGCTCTTTGGAAGTGACTGTGGTAGGGGAAATTGTGAGAGCTAGTTCCAGCCCAAGGAAAACTTAGTAGAGGTTTCTGAGAATGTTTTTCCTTTTCAAATAAGGGAGGAACATACCAGGAGATGTTCCCTGCCTCCCCCTTTCTGCCTTTGCACATTTTCTACCAGGAAAAAAAAAAAGGAAAAAAAAAACAAGAGTAGAAAAGCAAAGAAGAGAGAGACATATAGTAGCAATCTATGTGGAGATACCATGAGTCCCGATGGCCACAGAGTCAGGCAGTTTGCCCTCTGTGCTGTAGAATCACTACTGATAAACCTTACTCTTTCACCTGTGCCCCCTGTGTGGCCGCTACACAATGAGGAAATTAGAGGGTCTGAGTGAGGTCCTTTGTTCTGCCATGACTAAGGCATGGTGCAAATGGAAAGCATTATCATCTTGTTATCCCTCATTTCAGGAGGGGTCCTCACTAACAACTGGAAGCTGTAGCCTGCCATAGCCATAAAGCTATAAACGGTACAGAAATGAGCCATAAATTATTCCTAATTGCACTATCCCATCACATCAGAACCAGGGACCGCTCCAAACTAACAGGCAGCAAATTTAAAGCAGATATAGAGATATCATTTTCTATGCAATACTTAATTAGCTTCTAGAAACTGCTACCATGGGGCATTACCTCAGAGCCCCAGACGCATCTCCAGAAGAGCAACTGCAGTCACAGTGCCTCATACAAAAGGTGCAGATGGCCCCTCCCAGAGTTTGCAACCCATTCTAATTGCTCACAGACTGTGATCAGAAAGGATGTTCTGTGGTGGCATACTGTGCAATTGGCCTCTTACTTACTAAAGTGGTCTATAGCTGTTTCTTTATGGCTAGAGCTACATTACAGCAAGCCCCTTCATTGGCTCTCCATGGTCTTGTCAATGATCTGACTGAGACAGTGGTGGCTCTTCATGTATACGGTTTAGAACAATATTGAGACCAACTGAAAACTCTAGCTGCCATTGAAAGATGAGTAATCTTGGTGGAGGATTCTGTAGCCTTCTGTTCAATAACTGCTTAGAGTGTCATTGAATTCAATATTAGAATTTAACCTGGACCAAAGGGGAGAAGGTAGAATGCTCACAGGGGAGGGCAAAACTTTCAGCACAGCTAGTCATCTCTGCCAATGACAAAAGAAGCACAGAGTTTATTTTGTCCTCCACGGCTCAGTTGCTGAAAAGGACCTGTGGAACCGGCTTTAGCAAACTTGTCATCAGATTCTCTTCTGAGATATAAGATGTTCAGGGTCTAATCCTCCTCATGTCCTTGGATTCTGAACATTGTTGCTGGGAATATATAATTATACTCATTAGAATATACAAGACCTAAAACCAGCTGGAAAAGTCTCTCCTTCAAATTTTTCAAAAAAATAAAAAATAAAAAACAACTAATTATATCACAGAAGCAAAAACATGGTAATTAAAATGACCATTATGTAGCAAGCTGCCTATAATTATTGTTATTCATTTTGGTAACTGGGAGTTTGAGGATTTGAATTTTATTTGCCAAGCCATAAGTGTGAAAAAAGCAATTTATTTACTTTACTGTTGGTCACCAGGAATTAATTTCCACCCATTTCTTCAGACTTCATTGGTGGACTGTATCATTCCTCTTTATCCTTGTCATTAGTTTTTAAGGGATAGTTTTCCTGTCTATTCTTCTCAGACTGCAGTGACAAACCCAATTCCTATCCTGTGCTAATCACAGAGCTCAGTGC
Organism: Zalophus californianus; assembly: GCF_009762305.2. Classification (NCBI taxonomy): domain Eukaryota; kingdom Metazoa; phylum Chordata; class Mammalia; order Carnivora; family Otariidae; genus Zalophus; species Zalophus californianus. The sequence continues at coordinate 20,736,934 of NC_045600.1, forward strand.
ACAGCCTCTTCTAGCTTCTCACTCTCTCCAAATATTTCTTTTTTTTTCTTTTTTCATCTGGAGCAAGAAAAGGTTAACTCTGCAGAATTGTTTGAACCCATCTGCCCAATTTGTTAAATTCTCCAGTATTGATGGCCACAATCATTTCCTATTGCTAATTCTATGTCTAAACTGTTAGATTTCATCAAATTACCACTCTGTATAATAATGTCATGCCCAGGGTGGAAGGATGTAATTATTATTTGGAAATAATAATTCTATTTTTTAAAGATTTTATTTATTTGACAGAGAGAGAGAGCACAAGTAGGCAGAGAGGCAGGCAGAAGGAGAAGCAGACCCCCTGCTGAGCAGGGAGCCCGATGTGGGGCTCAATCCCAGGATCCTGGGATCGTGACCTGAGCTAAAGGCAGACGTTTAACCAACTGAGCCACCCAGGCACCCCTTTTTAAAGGAAAATAGTAAGAGAGGCACACAGAAATTCTACCAAATAAAAAGATGAAGATCAATAAAGGAAGACTATGAGAAGCCAGAGGCAAAAATAGGTGTTACTCCACGCAACTATTATAAATCAGATATGGAGCTGGGCATGCTGCATGCATTCATTGATCATGCACCTAAGAACAATCTTAACAGGTGTTTTTGTCTGCATTTTGTAATTAAGGCATAGAGAGGGTTTTTTTTTAAGATTTTATTTATTTATTTGACAGAGAGAGAGAGAGTGCACAAGCAGAGGGAGCAGCAGAGGGAGAGGGAGAAGCAAGCTCCCCACAGAGCAGGGGGAGCCTGATGTGGGACTCAATCCCAGGACCCTGGGATCATGACCTGAGCCAAAGGCCGTCATTCAACTGAGCCACCCAGGCACCCAAGGCATAGAGAGGTTAAATAACTTGTCCATGTTCATTCAGAGATAGAACTGTAATTCATAAACAGATTTCTTGATTCCAAAGATTAAAATTATCATTTTTTATTTGCATAATCCTTCATTTTTTCATTTGCATCTTCCTCCATCTCTTTGTTTTTAACTTATCTGAATTTTTATAATTAAAGTGGGTTTTTCAGAGACGGCAGGTAGTTTGATCTTGTCTTTTTATTCTCTCCAGGAATCTCAGTCCTTTAACTGGTATATTAATCCATTCATATTTAAAGTAATGATGGAAGGGCACCTGGGTGGCTCAGTCCGATGAACGTCCAACTCTTCATTTCTGCTCAGGTCATGATCTCAATGTTCTGAGATCAAGCCCCACCTCCATGCTGGGGGTGGAGGCCACTTAGGATTCTCTCTCCCTCTGCCCCTGCCCCTGCTTGTGCTTTCTCTCTCCCTCTTTCTCACTCTCAAAAAATAAATAAATAATAAAAAATTAAAGTGATGATGGCTATAATCAGATTAATATCTACCATTTCTATCACTTCTCTATTTGTTACATTTGTTCCTTGATTCCTTTTTCCCCTTTTTTCTTTTTTCTTCCTTATTAAATTTTAATTTAGCATTTTCTAGAATTCCATTATAGCTTCTTTCCTAGAATAACATTTATACCTCTTTTTAAAAATGTTTTGCTGGCTAGTCTAAAGCTTACAATACACATTTTAAAATAACTGAAGTCAGCTTTCCCATAACACTACACTGTCTCACATACAGCATGGGTATCACATAGGAGAGTATCCCCAATTTCTCTCTCCCATCCTTTCTGACATTGCTGTCATTTATTTTCATGTATTTTCATGATCCATATGCTATAATCAACCAATACATTGCTCCTATTATTGTTTTAAACAAACCATTATCTTTTAGATTAACTAAGAATTATATATTTTATATATATATATATTTTTTTACTTTTATTTATTCTTGCTCTGACTCTTCCTTTCTTTATACAGATTCATGTGTTTAACTTGTATCATTTTTTCTCCTGCTTACAAAACTTTTTAAAACATTCCTTGCAGAGCAGGTCAGCTGGTAAAGTAGTCTCTAATTTTTTGTTTGTCTGAGAAAGTATGTCTCTTTCACTTGTGAAGAGTAATTTTGTTGAATATAGAATTCTAGGTTGGTGAGGATTTTTCTTTCAACCCTTTAAAGATTTCACAGCACTTCTTTCCTACATGGTTTCTGATAAGAAATCTGCTATAATTTTTATCCTTTCCCCTCTATAGGCAAAGCAATTTTATGTCTCTGGCATCTTTGAAGCTTTTCTTTTCATCTTTGATTTTTTGTCATTTGAATATGATACACCAAGTTGTGGGGCTTGGGACATTTATTTTGCTTGGTATTCTCTGAGCTTCCTGGGTTTGTGGTTGGTGGGATTGACAACTTATAAGTTCTTTACATGTCAGAGTTGAAACTAGAAGAAATTATCCTTTTTGGATAAGGATACTTTGGTGAGGAAACTAATAAGGAATAAATTAAAGTTTGATAAATCAGACACAGCCAAAGTCTAAAAAAACTGGTCCTTTTAGAAATTTTAATATTCATTTTATGTGCCATTTATAAGTAGTAGAAAGTAGCCAAAGCTTCCAGATTTCTTTTCCACTTCCACCCATGACTTTACCATAAACACTAGTCTATTAAATATTTTTTGGGGGAAAAAAATACCATTACCAGAAAAGGAATTCCTTTGGGCATAAAGGCTGAGAAAAATCCTTCATTTGAAGTCACATGTCCAATGCTATTTATATCAAATATTTCCCAGATTTATCTGACTACAGAACCCTTTTATTCCTTCTTATTACCCATTAATATCTATGTTAGACAGAATAATTGCTCTCCAAAGAAGTCCACATCCTAATCCCCAGAATTTGAGAATATGTTATTTCACTGGCAAAAGGGACTTTGCAGATGTGATTAAATTAAAGATCTTGAGATGGAGAGATAATCCAGGAAATGTTATATAGGCAAGGTATTAGGCATTATGAGAGATATAAAGAGAAAAAGACTGTGCTCTAACTAAGCCTACAAGTTAGCAGAGTAAGCAGAAGTGTAAAAAACTAATATAAGACCGTAAAAGAAAAAAAAAAAAAATCCTTCATGAAGATACAATCATTGAAGGACCACAAAAAGAGAGATTAATTTTTACCAGGTGAATTCAATTTAATTTAAGAAGTTTAACAAATATTTATTTAAAACTTACTGTGAGATAGTCATTGTATCAGGCAGAGTAGCTACAGAGATGAATAAGAAATGGTTCATGTTCTTCCTTTGATAAATAATTTCTTTTGCACAAGAGCCAAGTTAACCAAAATAAGACTGGTTACAGCCCATGTTATAAGTAAAAAATGCTTTATTAGTTTTGTATAGTTTAAAGTATCTAAATTATTGAACAAGAGAATACAATGAGAAAATATTCATTTTGGTGGTCTAAAACATTCATTTCTAGGCATATTAGCAATATGAAAATAGAAGTGGCATTTTAATCTCTCATCCCATTCATAAATGCTTTACAAAGCACTATTTCATTTCATCCTGAAAATATCTAGGAAATGAAAATATTCACACTGCCATTCCCACCTTAGAAATAAGAAAACTGATACTCTATGAGTTAGCACCCCAAACCTTCCAAATACTCTACCTATACAATCTTTATTCCTGGGCAGTTGACAACTGGTGAGGTTTGTGAGCACTGGTGTGGCACCATCAAGCCTGTGAATCTCATTGTCCTTTTCATATCATGACTTGTCATCAATCACTAGAGATGCCAAATAGAGATTAGCACTAACAGCTCCCCTCACTCTGAAGAGAGTTTCCTTCTTACAACAGAAAGCTACTTGTAGGTAGCATACCACTGCTTAGCAGTGAATAAAGTCACAAAAGGCTAGATAGTTTATGTTAGAACTATTGAGACTGCATAATTTATGTTAAAACCGCTGGTAATTCCAGGACAAGAGATTAGAAGGTAAAAGGAAAACATGTAATTTACCTACACACTCCAGTCCGCAGAAGACAGATACACATTGTCATTGAGAATGCTTCTTCCGTGCCTGACAGTTACAGAGTCTGTATCTCACCTTGCTTAGACGTTGTAATACAAATACCAGGGCCCTAAGACAAAATGGAAGATCTAAGTCTACAGATATTTCTTAACCAATATTACTCATTTTATCCCTAAATTCTAAGTTCTTATGAAACTTTGTTTTAATCCAGATGAAAGAATGAAAGTCATTATTTCAGTGAATATTTAAGTCATAAACCTTGAGAAGTGGTTATCAGAGGCAGTTAATGACCTAACCTCTCAGCTAATGGAGGTTAACACTCTAATAAACCATTTGTTAACTGCAGCAATTGACTGATTGCAAGAGAATTAGAGCTATTATAACTCTTTTATGACTGATAGTGGGGTGAGGGAGGCACAGTTAGATGGGGACAGCATGTACTAGCACACCAAAAGGTGACTATAGAGAAAATGATTGCCACCTGCCACTGAAATATTCCCCTTACAAGAAGTGAGAAGGAAAGAGAAGCCACCATGATGTAAGTAGATAATGAATAAGACTACGGGAAATGTATTCTTGGTATGAAAGTAAAATTAAGACTGCCTGAAGCATTCAAATGTATCCTCAGTAAAAATCAACATTGACTCCTCTGATGTAAGTTTGAAACCATTCAAACACTGAACATGGAGAGAACGTCTGCCTTCATGAAGAAATGTCTTCCTAAATGCAATATAAATACTTCTCAAAAATGTATATTTTGAGGATTTGAAATTGGAATCATATTTCCCTGACAATTAATGAGATTTTTTTTAAAATAAGGACATTTTTAAAGCAGGAGAGTCGGCATTATCTCTCTAAATTGGAAAGTCAAGAATATGCAGTTTTCTTGAGAATTATATTTAGTGATTGTAAGGGGGGAGAAAAGTAAAAATAAATGGCCTCAGTCAGATCAATTTTTATTTCTCAGATGTATAAAAGAATTTAGAGTTAAGCAGGCCCTGCTGTGAGGGACTTTGGCACATGGAATTGTCGGAGGTCTGGGTTCGTCCTCAGACACCAAGCCAACAACTCTAGGATGTGGTGTGTTCCTCACAATGACTGATAGAGAGCTCCACCCATTCAATGGATGTTCTAGCCAGCCGAAGGAAGGAAGAGTGGAAGAAAACCTTGACCCTCTGTGTAGTGGAGAATTAACCTTACCCAAAAAGAGGCCTGGTTTTTGCCCTCAGCTACTGGGAGGTGATCTTTTGGTCCCTGAAATTTTGCACATGATAGAACTGTCTATAGGTATGAGCCCAATCTCTTGGAGGGACTGGAGACTTCAGGCCAGCCAATGAGCAGTATATGATGGAGTCCCAATAAAAACCCAAACCCAAGGTTTGGGTGAGCTTTCCTGGTTGGAAAGATTCCACATGTATTGTCACACATCATGACTAGGAGGAGTTTATGCCATCTATAACCTCCATGGGGGAATGACAACAAGAGGTTCTGCATTTGGATTACAGCTAGATTCTGCCTTATGCATCTCCCTCTTTGGTTAATTTTTCATCTGTCCCCCTTCCCTGGTAGTTAACGGTAACCATAAATATTAACACCTTTCGTGTGTGAGTTTTGTGATCCTTAGAGTGAACTACCAAACCTGAGGGTGGTTTGGGAACCCCCTGAACTTGTAGTTGGTGTCAGATGTGAGGGAAGTCTTGTGTGCACTGTGTTCCCTCTAAACTGTGTACTTAGCTGACACTCCCACACCCTCCTTTTTTGAGGAGCAATCCATAAGTACCACATAACCCTTCTACTCACATCTCATTGGCCAAAACCTAGACATATGGACACACCTATCTGCAAAGGAGTCTGAGAAATATAGATTTCTGGTTGAGTATATTTCTACCTTAATAATCAGGGGTTCTGTGACCTAGAAAGAGAAGGATAATGGGCCCACACATTGTAATACACACCTTCCATAAAAACAGACTGTAAAATATCTCTAGTCATAAAACTTCTTCATTCTTACATCCTAGATAATGAGCCAAATTGGGAATGCTCATGTTTTAAAATCAAGAATTTTCTATTTAACTGAAAGTAGTTTTCATGTCAAATTTCACTTTTTGCCTTATAATTTATATGCTTGCTTCCAAGCATGATTACCTTTTATTTTACATCAAACATATTATTCTTGATAACTTCAGAATATAGAAGCAACATAGTAGCAGCTACACATCAAGTGTGATATGTTTGGTGTCATATAAAAATCAAACTACTGAATTGGGGAAGTAGTATTTCCATTTTATAGGTAAGAAAACTGTAGCTCATAGATGCTAATGGCTAGCCCTCTAGGGCTTGAAAGATTGGGGTTTCCTATATTCTTTCAAAATATAGGTTTTCCACAGAGGTCCCAAGCCCCCCTTTACAAAAGGTCAAGATGGATGCTATTTGGAGTGAAGAATGACCTCTCACTACCTTGTTAGTCTGGGTTGATACTACTCCAAGTAACCCTTGGTTCCCAAGGAAAGAAAGGCTGAGCTCTCGAAACAAGCCACCCCACCTCCTTTTCCCAGGGATGCCTCTGAGGTTTGGGAGATGTATCGGTTCCTATAGGGTAGAAGAGGTGGCAGAGGGTGAGCATCTGTCCACTCAGCATCCAGGAGATATCCTTGTCCTTCCCTGGTGTTTGGTCATCTGTCAGTACAGATCACTGCTGGTCAGCTTCATCCTAACCCCATGGTCTTATCAAGTCAGAGGCTCTCTGCAAGCCATAGCTGGTCCTCCTAAATGCTCATGGATATGATTTCCTGCCTCTTGAATATGATTTATGCTTTTGCCTCTTGTTCTTGCCTCTACCTCTCAAGCCTGTATACCAAGACATTCCATGTAGTCACTTCAGCTTCTCCAACATGCTGAGCAATGGGAACACCAAGATTTTGCAACTTCCGTGGGCTTCACCTGGCAGAAGACATAGGCTTTCTCTGCCCTCAGATCTACCAACACTTTCTGGGGTTTCTATTTTTCCCTCCTTCCCTCCCATCCTTCCTGGGAAAACAGTCCAGAAGAGACAGGCCCAAGAACCCACCAATACCTATGCTTCTTCCATTCCCTCTATCCTGGGAAGGTTTTCTAATCTCAGGATCCAAGAGATCCAGATAAGAGTGATCACATATTTCCTATACCCTCAGTGGCCTCACCATCTGGACTTTCAAAATGGAAAAGCCTTGACTGTTTTCTGCCATAACATTTTTCTGGGTTGTAGGTATTTAGAGACTGGCATAGTGCAGTGTTCTTAAAGTGTGAACCTTCAGACCAGTAGCATCAGCATCACCTAGGAATTTGTTAGAATATACATTTTCAGGTTCCCTCCCAGATTTACTGACTCAGAACCTCTTGGGGTGGAACCCAGGAATCTGTTATTCAAGGAGCCCTTCAGGTGATTCTGATGAATGCTCAAGTTCAACAAACATGGTACAACGTTAACTTCCAGAGTTTAGACTGCTTTGGGTCTTACATCTGTGTGCCATTGGGGCAAGAAGCTTAATGTCTCTGTGCCTTCCATAGTATTATAAAGTGCAAAATGGGGATGATACTTTTACCTAACGTTGAGCTTTGTAATGATTACATGGGCTAATAAATGTAAAGTACTTAGAACATGGTCTGGCATATAATAAGTACTATAAAAATAGGTACTACTTTTATTATATTTTCCTGACTAAAGCTCAAATTGCACAAAGAGCTGGGGCACAGAAAATGTCAGGATAAGAGACATCAGTTATGATTTCAAATATACCAGCTCACAAAATGTAAAAAAAAATAAAATCCGCCTTGCTTCAATTTCTTTAAATTCATTCTGTAATCCATATTTTGTATCTGTTGGTTTTCTCATTCTTTATTTTGAATTAAAGATCACATTGAATCACACAAAAAGATTTTCTAAAATAATTCATTCAGTACTTCTACCAAAAGAATGAACCAATTGTGTGGGAACTAACACTATTTCATCCACCTACAGAGCAGTTGACCAGAGACTTGTTTACCAGTTTTAGGCATTCAGATGTATGAAAGAATCATGCCACTGGCTAAGAAATGGGAAAGATGCTTAAAATGCAAATTCCTTCCCTTCAAAAGGATTTGACCTGTATTACCATATGCTGGCTGAGCTTACTGTTAAATAAATTACCTGCTGAAAGAAATTGCTCACTCATTCACATGAGGTGAATTTAATTCTTCAAGGAATCCAATGTCCCATTTAGTAATTTAGGTAATTTACTCAACATTAGTTATTTACTCTGGTTTCCAGAAAACACTCGCCTCATCTGATTCATCAGCACACCTCTAGAGATGAGGTCAGCCACAGATTTGGAAAGGAATACTTCCCGCAACTCTGTGAAGCTATCACCTACATGACTAATGACACTTCTCTCATTTAAGAGGGAGTGTGATCCTGGTGTCAATGCTCTCTCGCGCACAGGTCTTCCACAAGAAAAGGGTAGCTCCACAGATAACAATTGATAAAAGTTGGAAATCTGCCTTTCCTACTTTCTTGTAAGGAATATTCACAAAGGCATGTAAGGCAAAAATATGTAAGGATTAACTACATCTTCTAAATCCTCCAACCATCTGCTTCATTTTGGTCACCATTGCCTTGCCAAATTCACAAGAAAGAATAGTCTAGTGTCAAGCATCCTGTGGAAAAAGAAAAATATGTTAGAAAAAAATATGCTTTCCATACAATACGAATCATCTGAGTATTTGAAAATATCACTGTTTTGGCTAATATTTCAATCTTGATGTGGGTGATGTTTGGCATCATGGAAACATGACAACAATGAAGTTAAAATAGATTAAATAAAATCATCACATTTTTAGGTTGGAGAGAGCCCTACTGGTGAGTCATCTCATCCAGCTCCTCCATTTCACATATGGGAAAACTCAAGGTCAAACTAGTGTCCTTTCTGCAAGCTTCTTAAGATACTGTGGATTTACAAACACCTGGACTTAAAATTACAGTTTACAAAACTCATCTCATCATAAGGAGGGTCGCATCTGCATTTTCTAGGGACTCTCCTGGCCACTGAGAGTTCTGAAACTGGGTAAGACATCATCTCTTACTCAAAAAGGCCTACCATGTAATAAAGAAAGACACTCGTCAAATCATAATACAAGGAACTGGTTAGTTATAGGGAAGACATTCTGGAATAGAGTGGCAGGGCATCCTGCTTAAAGACAGGTAGACATAGGATGATAAAAGATGTTACGTGCTATGCTGAGAGAAATGTACCTTCTCTATTAATAACAACAAACACTGATTGATTTTATTATGTGCCATGGTGCTGAGTCTCACCTACATTAATTCAAAAAATCCTTACAAAAACCTTGTGAGGAAGGCTCCATCATTATCCCTTTTTACACATGGAAGAACTGAAACATGGAAGAACTGAAACATGGTTGATCTTGGGTTGCCCAAGGTAAATTGGACAAATGGCAAAATTGGGACTCAAAGTTGTCTGACTCCGAGGCCCGTTCCGGTAACTGTCTGCTCTTGAGCAGGGGAATAACATGATCACACTATTCTTCTAGAAGATTAATTTGGCGACAGCACAGAGCATGCACTGTCTTTTTCCTAGCCCACAGCACAAATAAGAATACTTAACTACAGTTTCCTTTAGCCATTTAGAGATTTATGAGAAAGTCGTTTCATACTTCTTCGATTTAAAAAATGTTCATTTCTTTTTGCATCAACGTTTTTTTTAAGTCCTGAACTGTGACCTGACGATTTCCTTAGTCTCAGGTTCCCCCTCCCTCCCCTCCTTTGTCTCTCAGCGGAGCCAATTTCTCTCCTGATGACCATTATTGCTTTCCTAAGGCCTTGGGCAAAAAGACAAGTCTTCTCCCACCCAGGCTAATCACCAGAATAGACACAAAAAAGGGAGAGGGGAGGGAGGGAATGTGCTCGATATAATTACAAACAATAGCACACAAAGCTTCCTCCATCCCTTAATGCTGAAATGTATCCGTTCAAACTAATTGGTTTTGGGGGACCACTAATAAATCCTAATATTTCTCAAAGAGAAATGGCTTGTAATTTAATTTATATTAAGCTGTTACTAAAGTTTATGCTAATTAAATCTGGGCTTCAATAGCAATTAATCCCAAGAACAATCTGAAAATATAAATAATGTAATAAAGTAAATAACTCTGCATACCCCCCCGAAGCAACAGGGAGCGTGGGGTGAGGGGTGCCCCTGAGTTTTGTGCATGAGAGCAAAAGGAGAAAGAAACTGCTCCTTGCCCTCTCAGCACGGAATATTTGCTCTATAATAAGCATAGATATATTCTGCATGTCTTTCCTTCAGAGAATGGATCCTCTGTTGTAAATGTTGAAGGTTAGCTCTGGAGGTGTCTTCTGTGAACAAATGACTTGTCAAGCCCCCCCCCCCCCCCCCCCCCCCCCCCCCCCCCCCGCCCCAGGAAGAAGATGAACTGATCAGCTGGAGGCACAGGCATCTTCCAAGGACAAGTGCCATGCCCTGAAGGTGCATTCCCAGCAGATGTATGTTGTTCTCTTTGGTATGTCAGATGCCTTCTGGTCTTCGCAAGGGTACAACACCTACCAAATGTGTATTCCCCTTTGCTCCCATTCACCTGAAACCCCAGCCCAAGGGGAATGAGATGAGCCCAGTTATATACAAGATATATCTCTTCTCTGCATGCACTTTTCCCAAACAGATTGTCTAGGTTGTAAGGTATATATTTTAAGGTTTTACAAGCTCTTCTAAGTAAAACTTCCTGTGGCCAACAGCCTAAAGGGACTAAAGTTTAAAAAGCTGACTAAGGAATAAAATAAGTACTGCCAAAGCAATTATCCTTTGCACCCCATCTTTGAACATTTCAGTCTACAAAAAAACTACAAAGGGGCACCTGAGTGCTCAGTCAGTTTAAGCATCTGACTCTTGATTTCAGCTCAGGTCATGATCTCGGCTCAGGTCATGATCTCAGGGTCCTGAGATTGAGCCCACACTGGGCTCTGTGCTGGGCAGAGTGACTGCTTAAGATTCTCTCTCTCCCTCTCCTTCTGCCCTCCCCGCCTCTAAAAAAAGAAAAAAAAAAAAGGCTAAAACTCCTGCTTCTGTATTCCTTGGGTGATTGTGTTATTCTTTTTTTAATTTTATTTTATTATGTTATGTTAATCACCATACATTACATCATTAGTTTTTGATGTAGTGTTTCATGATTTGTTGTTTGCGTATAACACCCAGTGCTCCATTCAATACATGCCGTCTTTAATACCCATCACCAGGCTAACCCATCCCCCCACCCCCTCACCTCTAGAACCCTCAGTTTGTTTCTTAGAGCAGCAGCAACTTCTTCCTAGAAACATCACCAAAGGCAAGGGAAGCACGGGTAAAAAATGAACTATTGAGACTTCATCAAGAAAAAAAGCTTTTTCATAGCAAAGGAACAGTCAACAAAACCAAAAGACAACCGACAGAATGGGAGAAGGTATTTGCAAATGACATATCAGATAAAGGGCTAGTATCTAAAATCTATAAAGAACTTATAAAACTCAACACCCAAAGAACAAATAATCCAATCAAGAAATGGGCAGAAGACATGAAAAGACATTTTTCCAAAGAAGACATCCAAATGGCCAACAGACAGATGAAAGGTGCTTAACTTCGCGTGGGCATCAGGGAATCCAAATCAGAACCTCAATGAGATATCTCACACCAGTCAGAATGGCTAAAATCAACAAGTCAGGAAATGACCAGATGTTGGCAAGGATGTGGAGAAAGGGGAACCCTCTTACACTGTTGGTGGGAATGCAAACTGGTGCAGCCACTCTGGAAAACAGTATGGAAGTTCCTCAAAAAGTTGAAAATAGAGCTACCGTACGACCCAGCAATTGCACTGCTGGGTATTTACCCCAAAAATACAAATGTATGATCCGAAAGGGTATATGCAACCCCAATGTTATAGCAGCAATGTCTGCAATAGCCAAACTATGGAAAGAGCCAAGATGTCCATCAACAGATGAATGGATAAAGAAGATGTGGTATATATATAAAATGGAATATTATGCAACCATTAAAAAAAAAACAACGAAATCTTGCTATTTGCAACGACGTGGATGGAACTAGAGTGTATTATGCTAAGCGAAATAAGTCAATCAGAAAAAGACAAGTATCATATAATCTCACTGATATGAGGAATTCTTAATCTCAGAAAACAAACTGAGGGTTGCTAGAGTGGTGGAGGTGGGAGGGATGGGGTGGCTGGGTGATAGCGCTGTGATTGTGTTATTCTCAGATATAAAGCATTCCCAGTGTGAAGGATGCAGGCTCTTCATCAAATTCCCTCAGGGCTGAAGTGAGCAAGGCCTATGTCTTTCTAGACAGCTCCACTGACCCTCAAGGAGCCAACCCCTATGCATTCTGCTGGATCTCCTTTTCTGGAATTTTCTGTCCACTTTATAAAAGTGTTGTGAGGATAAAATAAGATGATATGAATTGGAGGCTACTCTAAATGCCAAAACCCTCCAAAACCATAAGGCAATTATCTTTTTTAAAAGAAACTTTTTTTTTATTTTTTTACAGAGAGAGAAAGAGAGTATATGAACACGGAGTGGCAGAGGGAAAAGGAGAGAGAGAATCTCAAGCAGACTCCACACTGAGCATGGAGCCCAATGTGGGGCTCCATCTCAGGACCCTGAGATCATGACCTGAGCCAAAATCAAGAATCAGAAGCTTAACTGACTGAGCCACCCGAGTGCCCCAAGGCTATTATCTTTGAAGAACAAATGAAGTAAATCCTAAATCCTTCCAACTAGGTTTCCCCAAGCAATCAGTGGCTAAACAAGGAGATGGGGTAAAGGGAAGTGGGGAATAAAGACTTGAAAGATTATCATTAAATGAGGACCTAGTTATTTACAAAGTGTCAAGCAAGGCATCTCAATTTATAACACCAAATTTAGCTCTCAAAACTTTCCTCTGAAAGAGGTATGGTTACCCCCACTTAACAGATGGATAAGTTGAAACACCAACGGGTAAGAATCTTGCTCAATGTCACACAACTAGTCAATGGTTAAACTTAGGTTCAAACTCAGGCTCATGAATTTGAATCCCGAATACATAATACTTGAAAGGGAGCCAATTTTTTCATCTTTGTGTTGACCATCTTGTTTCAAAGCCCTGTAATGCCTGCCACTGGGCCATGGTCTAAAAGTAGGGACACTTTCACATCAGCTAGACATCGTTACTGCCTGGTTTCCACTTTCTCCACCTAAAATGCTCAGTGTCCTCCCCCTCTCTTACCTGTCTATTAAATTCTGCAAGACCCAGATCAAATACCACCTTCAAGAAACCTTCCTAGATCATTTCATTCCCCAGTGATCTTTCACTCCTCCTTAACACACTTCCAGTTGAGCACATCTATTCTTGGGGCCCTTAATGATACACATTTGTCTGCTGTTCCTGAAATCATTCCTGAAGTTAGGGCTTCTGTCTGCAGAAAGACCATCACCTTCTTGAAAGCATGATAATTCTTCTCTATGTATTTATGTATATTGTACTCTCCTAGAAAGACTGTATGCTATTCTTTAAATATTTAATGACATTTATTGAGTGCTTATTATGGGCCAAGCACTGTACCCAGCATCTTATGTGTACTAAGTACTATATATGATATACTTCAGTGGATTTTCTTAGAAAGATACAATTTTTACCCCCATTTTAAAGAGGGAGAAGCTGAGGTTCAGAGACTATCATAGCTTGCCCAATGTTGCTCAGCTAGTACAGAGAACAGGCAAGATTAAAACCAGGTAAGTCTGACTCCAGAGCTGAGTTCTCATCCCCTGGGTGGTACTGCCTCTCCATGACACAGGCAATTTGCATTCATCTTAATAGACGATGAATCCAGGATCTACAAAAATATCCAAGAGTGTATACATAACTCCTTGAGCTTAAATTTGGTTCTAATTTTCAAAATGCCTAAGGACTAGGAGTTTAACATATTGTGCTCCTTTGGTACTATTAAACTGTTCCTTCAGGGGGTTTCTGATATAACAAAATGGTAGAGTGGATAGAGGTTTCTGAACTCCTATTTGGCATCATTAAGTCTTATAGTCCCTACAAATTCTACACTCCAAAATTTTGAATCTGGTATCAGTGTGTGTTATGGTCTCCTCTAAGTAAAGCTGAACCTAGCAACAATTGTACCAAGACTCTGTGGTGTATACCTAATGAGAAAAGCTTTTGTTAGTGTTGACCCATTACTAAAGGCCCTCTCATTACATACACTATGGACTACAGAGAAACATTAGGCTGGTCTCACCCAAAGTCAAATTTCTTAAGCATGACTGCCGATATCACAGACATGCATCCAAATCAGAAAATGGTAGGCACATTGTTAACAAGAGTATAATAATATTAAAAATATGGAAGAATAAAAAACGTTTGAGGATTATGTGAGTATACATTCAGCAGAAAGAGTAAGAACAAGTGGCCAGAGATGCCAGTACTGTGAAAATGAGTGTCAGAAGTGGGAAATACAAAACTTTACATCATCATAATTCATGACATCTACACCATTATAGTAGTGCTTGGAGAGTTAACTGAAATCAGCCAGATGTAGCATCTATTTGGGGTTGGTTCTAAAATACCCAATTTTCCTTCTCACATTTTTCATTTCTCCAAAATAATTATACAAACTATGCTGCAAAGCCCAGAAGGAAAACTCAGTTTTTATGAAGAAAACATGAAAAATCTTACACAAGAAAAATATGTTTAAATGTCTTTCTCCTCCACTTCCCTGGTTTCTCATGTATTTTAATTAAGACTATTTAGGTGACAAGTGGTTTCATATTCTAAGAAACACAAACAAAAATTTACCCTTCTCTTAATGTTTTCTAGTCTTTCATTGAATTATTTCTTGCCAGCCAAAAAAAAAAAAAAAGTCTTCTACAAAATCAATTAAACTAAAATTAAACAAACTGAATGATTTTAATATGGACATTTTTCACCCTTGAAATTATTCCCCCATTGCAGTATATTGTATATGTCCTTTCACACACACACACACACACACACACACACACACACACAATCATTTATTGCTAATATCTCTCTGAAAAGCAGAAGGTTAAGAAAGAAGTCTTTCTAAAATCAGAGAGAGAGACAAACCATAAGAGATACTGAACTCTAGGGAACAAACTCAGGGTTGCTAGAAGGGGGTGGACTGGGGTAATTTGATGATGGGCATTAAGGAAGGTACTTGATAGAACGAGCACTGGGTGTTATATGCAACTGATGAATCACTAAATTCTAGCTCTGAAACTAATAATATACTATATGTTAATTAAACTGAATTTAAATTAAAAATTTAAAAAAAGAAAGATGTCTTTCTTATCTTGTGAACTAATAACCTTTCAATATTAGGAAAAGCCACTTCTATGGAGGCCTTTGTCCTTCTTCAATCCAATCTTCAACCCACTGTCTTCTATATCCTCCCATGCATAAGGTGCATGCAGGCATATTTCATCCCTTTTGGCCAGTTTCATTTGGGATAAATCAGAGAAAACCTAATATTCTAAATGAAACAGCAGTTTGTAGCATGGTTTTAAAAGATTCACATATCACAAGATTGCTAGTGTTACTAAAAGATAAAATACTCAGGGTAGATCATTTCTCTCTTCAGATCATCACAGCACGAATACAAAAATATCCATCTATATCTATCCGTTTATATGAAAGTATTTTTCCCATACAATTGCTGAGATAAATTATATACTGTACCAGCCCAAGAACTTTTAGGATACTCCTGGCAAGTTATTCCACACACATGCAGTCCTTGATCTTTTTTCCAGGAATTTTCAGGAGCACAAATTCATTTGGATTACACAATAGCCTATGACAGTGGGAAAGCCAGTATTGTTCCCATTTTAGAGAAGAGCAAATCCAATGTGGTAAGTCCTTACTTAATGTCAGAACTGAGTGGAAAATCCTAGACTCCCAAAACTTTGATCAATTATCTTTCTACTGTGCCATAGAAATATGTTTTTTTTCCACTGTTTTTAAAATACGCACTTACAAAGATGTTCATTATAAACTGTAGTTTTGAATTCTCTTTACAAAAATGCAAACATAAATTGTCTCACAGCTCTAAAAGGCTGGATCCAGCAATATCTATTGCAATTTTTATGAAATATTTACACTCTAGTTACTTATGTGTACATCTTAAAGAGTAGGAGTCAGCAGACTACAGCCTATAGGCCAAATCTGGTCTGCCACCTTGTGTTTTGTTGTTGTTGTTTTAACAGCCTGTGAATGAAGTATGGTTTTTACATTTTTAAATATTTGAAAAGCATCCCAAGTGAAAAATCACATGAAATTCAAATTTCAGTGTCCATAAATTAAGTTTATTGGAATGCAGCCACACTCATTCTTTTACACATTATCTTTGGCTTTCCTACCAACTTGGGTAGTAATGACAGAGATTACATGGCTCAAAAGCCAAACATATGTATTATCTGACCTGTTATGGGAAAGATTTGCCATACCTGTTTTAGAGTATATGCTTTTTCATTCCTACCAAATTATCTTTTTTTGATCAGGAAGCAAGAGAATGTCCACATCTAGAACACCTTCCATGTAATACTCATAGTATTTCTGTCCTTAGAAAGGGAGATGAAAGTTGAGACCTTCCTGAGAAAATGATTATCTTATTAATAATCATAGGAAATTCTGTATGACACAAGAATAAAATATTTTGTAATTTGGAAGGTTCTAGAACCTAATCAGTCCCATTAGATAAAGGGAACTACAGGGTGGAGGTATAAGAAAACTTAACAGCCTGTACTTAGGAGCTCCTACCCAGCTCTTTGGAGTAGACGCATTGAAACACCTTCCCAAAGTAGAGCAGAGAAATTTCCCTAGTTCTTAGCCTCTAGACAACGAAACAGTGTTTTCAGAGGCAGAAAGACTCAATTTTCTTTCCCCAAACCTATTAAAACAACAAACATCTGAGCAACTCCACAGACCACTAGACCCAGTTACCTTTGGACATAGGCCCACTGCAAGTTACATACAATACATACCAAAATTGAAATTTCAGGCCACAGCCACAAACTTCTGGGCCAGTCTATTAAAGGGGCCAACACACCTGTTAAAGATATGATGGCAAGCTGCCATGTTTTGCAGTAGTCAGAAGTTCAGTGTCATGTAAAAGACTTTTGTCCCTAGTGCTGAGATAATGAGCTTGTTCCTTCCTGATGATTTATGGGATGCAGATGAGAAACTGGCTGATTGAGGCTTTGGAAGATGAAAGTTTTCTGCTCTTGGCAGTAGTATCAGTACCCTGGAGAACATGGTTTAACTGCTCCAGTTCTATTATTGCCATGAGAAAAAGTCTAATAACAAATTATGCCAGGTGAATATAAATAATACTTATTTCACTCAATTCGCTGCCTAGGAAGCACTCTGAACTTCTTTGCTAACCCGAACCACAGTATTCTAATAAATAGTTACTGACATACTCCAAAGTCTTGCTTGGTGGTCCCTAAATTACTACCCCTCCAGTCGTGGTCTTTTGTGCTTACATTTAGGCCTCTACATTCACTTCTTATTAGCCATAAACATATAATCTTTTTCTCCTACCTCCTTATTGTAAGTCAATAAAAAATTGAATTTTGCTAGAATGTGAAAGAACTTCAAGGTACCAGTGTTAGACACCAGAGGTTAATGAGTACCATCTTGTATTATAGACTCTGCTCTAAATGAGCATTAAGTAAATCCTTCTGTCCAATATAGTAACCACCAGCCACAAGGACTATTAAACTTAAATTTAAATTAAGTAAAATTAAACAAAATGTAAAATTTACTTCTGCAGTCACACTAACATGTTTCAAGGGCTCCATAGCCACAATGTAGTCAGTGGCTCCCATATTGAACTGTACACATGAATGGCATTTCCATCATTGCAGTAAGCACTGAGAAAGTTTAGTTGTCTTATTTGCACACCAAATATTTACTAAAGACTGGGGTATCTCAGCTTCAAACAGTTTTCAGAGAGAAAACATTTTATTAGAAATACGTTGAATCATTAAAGACCTAAATGTGAGACCTGAAACCATAAAAATCCTAGAAGGGAACACAGGTAGGAACTTCTTTGACATTGGCCATAGCAACTTTTCTAGATATATCTCCTGAGGCAAAGGAAACAAAATCGAAAATAAACTCTTGGGATTAAATCAAAATAAAAATCTTCTGCACAGTGAAGGAAACAATCAACAAAACTAAAAGGCAAATGGGAGAAGATATTTGCAAATGACATATCTGATATATTTGATAAAGGGTTAGTATCCAAAATATATAAAGATCTTATCACACTCAATACCCAAAATGAATAATCCAATTAAAATAGCAGTAGACATGAATAGACATTTCTTCAAAGAAGACATATAGATGGCCAACAGACACATGAAAAGATGCTCAACATCACTTATCATCAGGGAAATGAAATCAAAACCACAGTGAAATATCACCTCACACCTGTCAGAATGGCTAAAATCAACAATGTATGAAACAGCAGGTGTTGACGATGATATGGAGAAAGGGAAACCCTCTTGCACTGTTGGTGGGAATGCAAACTGGTACAGCCACTCTGAAAAACAGTATGGAGGTTCCTCAAAAAGTTAAAAATAGAACTACCTTACGATACAGCAATTGCACTACTAGGTACTTCCCAAAGAATACAAAAACACTAATTCGAAGGGATATACACACCTCAATGTTTATAGCAGCAGTATCTACAATAGCCAAATTATAGAAATAGCCCAAGTGTCCATCAACTGATGAATGGATAAAGAAGTTGTGGTATAAACAATGGAATATTGCTCAACCACAAAAAGGAATAAAATCTTGCGATTTGCAATGACATGGATGGAGCTCAAGAGTATTATGCTAAGCAAAATAAGTCAGAGAGAGAAAGTACCATATGATTTCTCTCATATGTGGAATTTAAGAAACAAAACAAATGAGCAAAGAGAAAAAAAGAGAGAGGCAACCCAAGAAACAGACTCTTAATTATAGAGAACAAGATGATAGTTACCAGAGGGGAGGTGGGGGGGAGGGACTGGGTTAAATAGGTGAGGAGGATTAAAGAGGGTACTTGCTGTGATGAGCACCAGGTGTTGTATGGAAGTGTTGAATCAGTATATTGTACACCTAAAACTAATATAATAGATCTCTAATCTAGTTAGTATGTTAACTAACTGGAATTTAAATACAAACTTAAACAAAAATACCTTGAATCTTTTATGCAAATTCAAGGCAAAATCAACTAAAAGAGTGGTAGATGAAAAATGCTATAAATTCTTTGACATTCCTCCCATCCAGAGGTGGAGAGTACTTCTCTTCCCCTTGGATGCAGCCTGGCCTGTAGCTAGCTGCTTTAATCAATGAAGGATGGTAGAAGTGACACTGTATCAGTTCTGTGCTTAGCCTTCAGAGATCTGGCAGTTTTAACCATGGTTTCCCTTCATAGCTGGGGAATCATGGAGGCATTCTGACTACCTACTGGAGAGACCACATAGAGAAGTCCTGAGACTACATGAAGAGGGAAGTCAGCTTTCCAAATGCCCCTCCAAGATTCCAGGCACATTAGCAAAGCCATCTTGGACCCTCCATAGTAATCCAGACACCAGTTGTGTACCACCCAGTGACCAGAGTCTCTGCCAGGTGGAACAGAATAGCCTAGCCAAGCCCTGTTAAATTCCTGTCCCAGAAAATCATGATAGATAATAAAAAGTTTGGTGCTTATGCCGTTGCATTTTGGAGTAGCTTGTTATGCCATAACAGATAACAACAGTTTAGGGCAACAGATTAACTCTAAGACTGGCTGCCTCATTTGGACATGTTTCAACATGGTCTTCTAGAAAATCATGAGGAGATATAAAACACCCAGACAGATTTTGCAGAGAGAGTGAGTCATGTATGTGTATGATGCTCCCAGAGAGACAAAAATGATTTAGGTGAGAAAGGAGAAGAAAACCTCCACTGGTTCTCCTGGATGCTCTGTCCCAGTATTTCACCTGCACTATATCCAACTTTTAAGAAATGGCCCCTTGTTATTTTCAGTTTACTTGCCTATCTCCCCACTAGGCTATAGGTTTCCTGAAATCAGAGATCTCTAATCTAGATGTGTCCCCAGCATCTAGAGATTATATTATATGAGCTATGACAGCACTCAGTTTCTAATCCAGCCCTACTACTCTCTAGTAATTTAGCCTCGGGCAACTTAACCTCCATGTACCTCAGTTTGGTCATCTGTAAAATATTAGTAAGTATCAACCTCATTGGGTACTGAAAATTGAATGACAAAATATTGTGTTTGGTGAATGAATCAAAATGTCAACTACTTGATAATAGCCCTAGGCTAGCCCTGGTTAGCTTATAAAACCCAACAAAAGTACACACTCATACACTCAAGATTCATTACAACACTAGAAGGGATCTCAGAAACCAGACTAGGCAGGGTCCTCAAAGGCAAGGCTTTCCAGAAAAGCACATAGTGACATGAATTGGAGCTCTCCAATCCAATTCTCTTTCTAGCTCATAATAGGAGCTAACTTGCAGTGGCTCTGAGTTATTGGACTTGGGGCCATTGTGAAGGAGAGGACAGGAAGGACTTTTTCATCCTCAGGCTGGGGAGAAATCACCCAGATTCAAAAGCTGGCCCCTGCACTGGCCTCTGCTGGCCCACAACCAAGTTTCAAAGAGCCTGATAGGTACAAATATAGTTTAGGAAAGATGACAAAACATGGAAAAAGCAGAAGAAATAAATGCTGAAGTCCCAAGGCTCTATGGACATGGTTCTGTTGGGCTGGAGGTAGCTCCTGGTGCCAGAGGGTAGGCTCTAAAGTTGCTGAGGCTTTTGTAGCTTTTGCTGGGGCCTCCACAGCTGAGACTGAGCTGGGCCCACCAGAAAGGACTCCCAGTGTCTCCCAGTTCAGCAAGTTCTAGGAAGGTCAAGTGGAACCTGACAGCCATAACTGCAAATCTGTAGTTTCCGGAAGGAGAAGGAGAAAATCTTAAAAGCCTTCTGGAGAGTGAAAATAGCATAGGCGTTGAGGATATGGGTCCTGAAGTCCATACACCCAAGTTGGTACCTCAGCTACATTGCTTTCTTGAGCAAAGTAGTTAACCTCCCCATGCCTGTATCCCCATCTGAAAAGGGGGCACAAAAATATTGTGAGGATTCAATGAGCTAGTTCAGGAGACCCTATTTCATGATGACCCCATTTAAAATACCTCTTCCCCTCTTCCACTTTTTCTTTTTCTCTTACATTTAATGCCATCTGACAGGTAAAAATGTGTGTGTGTGTGTGAATATGAACAGTACATGTATAGTCTATTCTTTACTGTTTCTCTCCCTCTGCTACAACACAATATCCAAGAACGCAGAGAAATCTCTCTGTTCTATTTTTTAATAGATCGCAAGTACTTGGAAGGGTGTCAGATGCATAGTAGGTGCTCAGGAATTCTTTTGTCAGTGAAGGTAAAGCCCTTGACCCACAGTAAAAGCTCAAGAGCCACCACTATTATTTGCTTACTCTTGCTTCTTAAATCCTGCCTGAAGGCTGCATTCCCAGCAGTTCCGTGTTCCATAATGCTGAGTTCTCTCCTTTCTTACAGCATTCATCTCATTTTGTCTCTTACTATAACCTCTGTACTTGTGGATCTTATTTCCTCTACTAGAATAAAAGTGCAGCAATTCAAGGATCAGGTTCAGTGACTAAAGACCAGGCCAGTATGTACAGTCTTTAAGAGAATAGGCTTTTGATTCAGACCGTAGTTTGCGTATCCAGCTCCGCCACTTACTGGGTGCCCTTGGGCAAGTTACTGTCACCAAGCTTCATTTTCCTCATCACTTTAATGAGTGTCATAGTTGTTCCGCATGCAGAATTGTTTGGAGGATTAAATGAGATACTGCTTTTAACTCGCTCACACGGTGCCTGACACACAATAAAAAGGAAGTAAATGTCATCTGTGATTATTCGTCATGGCCTCCCTCCCTCTGGGTATTTTGCATGGCGCCTGGCACAAAGTGTCCAGTAGAGCAAACAATCACTGAACAAATGCATCTCAGATTTAACCTGAAGCAACCCACGACTTCACACAGTTCTCCTAATGTTTGCTCACTCTGCCCTGTCTCGCCCTCTGTCCCCATCCTCCAAGCCAGCTAAGTTCCAGTCTCCCCAGCTGACTGACCGCATCACCCCTCACGTCGCCCTGCTCCCATTTGTGAGCCAAAGCTGTCATTCTTACAGCAGTCTGGTGGGGCTGCAGGCTGCTTGTCAGAGATCAGGTCAAGCAACAAAGGAAGAGATTAGATGCCAAGGACTTACTGCATTTTAATGCTTGGTCCCTGGCCCATATTTATGCTAAGGGACAACAATTACAACACTATGACCTTGCATAACAAATGGATCTGTCAAACCAGGACTTGCAAAATGACTTGCATGAATTCAAGCTTAACTAGTGATTTTCCAACACACAATTGTTGGTGTACACACAGGCCTACCATACTCATTTGTCAAAATTGAAAGGAAAGGGATGCATTCATTCATTCATGTATTCATTCATTTACTCCTCTATCTGTTCAACAACCATTTCCTCAGTGATAGGCTAAGACTGTTGAATAAGACATAATTTGCACTTTGAAGGAGCTTACGGTATAGGGGTAGAAGTCACAGAAAAGTCAGCATGCTACGTAGAACAAACCCCCAAAACTTCTGATTCCTTCTGGAAAGCTAAGCTACTGTCTTAGCCACCTTGGATGGCTATGACAAAATACCATAAACTTGGTGGCTTATAAACAACAAAATTTTGTTTCTCACAATTCTGGAGACTGGAAGCTCCAAGATCAAAGTGTTGGCAGATTTGATGCCTAGTGAGAGCTTGCTTCCTGGTTCCCAGACAGTGGTATTCTCTCTATGTCTTCACATGGTAGAAGGGACAAGAGAACTCTCTAGGGCCTCTTTGATAAGGGCACTAACCCCGTACATGATTCTGCCCTAATGTCCTAATTACCTCCCAAAGGCCCCACTTCCTAATACCATCACAGTGGAGGTTAGGATTTCAACATGAGTTTTGGGGGTTCACAAACATTCAGTCTATAGCAGCTGGTAACTGAGGCCAGGAGTTGGAAAACTGGAAGAAATAGGACGTTTTACTATATGTTTCCCTCCATCATCTAGGTAATTGTCTACTTTTCAGTTCCCTCTGCCAGAAAGGATTGGAAGACTTGCCTGTGTATACATGTAAACATGTTCGATCATTGCTCTCCTCCATGGAAGACGTCCAGCTGGTTTTATCCACTTCTCTGTTGGTCAGTGTATTATTTTCTGTGGTTGCTGTACCAAATTACCACAAACTTAATGGCTTAAAACAACACAAATTTAGTAGCTTACAGTAATAGAGGCCAGGAGTCTGAAAAGGGTCCTTCTGGCCTAAAATTATGTGTCAGCAGGGCTTCTTTCCTCTCTGGAACCTTTAGGGGGAAATCTGCTTTCTCATCTTTTCCAGCTTCTAGGGGCTGTCCATGTTCCTTGGCTCACAGCCTCCTTCCATCTCCAAAGTCAGCAATGGCGGGTGGAGTCTTTCCCCATATCACTCTAGTACTGACCCTTCTGTCTCCCTCTTCCACATTTAAAAGATCCTTGTGATTACACTGAACCCACCTAAGTAATCCAGGAAAATCTCTTTATGTGAACATTAGTTTATTTGTATCCTTAATTCCATCTGTAACCTGATTTCCCCTTTGTCATATAACAACACAGTCACAGGTTCTGGGGAGTAAGATTTGAACATCTTTGAAGGACTATTAACCTGCCTACCTTAGCTATGGCAGGTTTGCCTTCACACTGTCATTATGGCACTCTAAAATATTCAGGATGAAGGAGAGGGAATCATTCTGAGTGTCCCAGACCATTAGATGTAATAGTTGTTCATATGGGATAGGTTGCATGCAGAGCTAAATCCCAGAACTCAAGCCTCAGAAAACATAGCAAATACCTTGCTACCTGTTATCAATTGATACTTTGATCAATTTCTCATCAGAAAGCCACCATGAAGACAAGTGTGACTCTGATTCCATGCAGCTCCCTGGACATGGTTCCAGATGCCAAATAATCCATCAGTCTTAAAATCTTTCCATTTCAAATAGCCATTCTTTCCTGTCTCTCCCCATTTCTTGTCCAGCTTGTCTTCTATCTGATGCCAAAGTGGGAAAGCTCCATAGAAATTTGAATAAAAATTTATTGTTCCTACTGATATTAGCAAATTTTGAAATGATTGCTTAGGCCAAAATGGAATGATTTTTGATTCTTCTCTTCACACCACCCCACATGGAATCCTCCGGTAATTCTTACTAGCTGTACTTCTAAAATATTTACCAAATCTGAGTGCTTAAGTACTTCTCATCACCTCCACCTGGCCCACCCTCCTTCAAGCCCCACCATCTTATGTCAGTTCTATTGTAATAGCCTCCTCCATTGGTTTTTCTGGGAATATGCCACCCCAAAATATGTCACTTCAGCATAAGGATTCATTTCAGCTGAAGGCAATTAAGAATTAAGAAAACTCTCTGCCTTCTCCCTCCGTAGCAGGAAGAATAGGATGATTCTGAATCACCAGAGACAACTCTAGACTCCTAACCTAAAGGTGGCACCAGAATAATCTAAAAAAACCAATCTTGCTAAAACAACCCTTATGTTTCATCAGTTTCTCTCATATATTTGCCTTCCCACAATTCTCCACCCCTAGAAGCTCAAAGTCCCTTTCCTTTGTCTTTGTCACTTCTCTACCAATGTATTGTTTTTTGTTACAATGCCATATAAGCCCAGCTTCTAACCACTCCCTTGAGTTATTAGTCACTGAGTACTCCCACGTGTATGTGCGATACACGCAAGAAACTTCTATTTGTTCTTCTCTTGTTAATCTGTCCTTCATTAATCTAATTTACAGGCCCCAGCCAATGAACCTAAGATGGATAGAAGAAAGAAGTTTTTTCCTCCCTTGTATCTACTTCTTCTTTTACCTCTCGGCTGTCTTCAACTCTGAAGCCAGAGTGATATCTTTAAAACAAAAAGCGCATAATGTCACTCTTCTTCCCAGATGAATTTTTCAGTGATTTTCTATCACACTAAAATAAAATCCACAATCCATAACATGGCTCACAGGCCCTACACAGTCTGGTCTGGACAACCTCTCATCCCCGTCCTCAGTCTCTCTTCCTTGTTCCTAATTTAGGGCATTTTACACCTGTGAATCCCCTGCCTGCCAACTCCTTCCCGTAGCCAGCTTTTTCACATTATTCAAGACACAATTTAAGTGTAGGGTTGCAAGATAAAACAGAAGATGTTCAGTTAATTTGAATTTCAGATTAACAATGAATAACGTTTTAGTATTAAGTATGGTCCTTGTACATACATACTGGACATCTTACATTTTTATTGGCTAAATCTGGCAATACTATTTAAATGACATTTATTCAATGAGGTATCTAAATATTCTCACCTACTTCATGTTCTATCTTTTTAGCCTGACTTGATTATTAATATTACCATTATTGTTAAAGCAGTTATATTGATTATTAGTTTCTGTTTATTAGCTATCTATCCAAGTAGAATGTAAGCATCACAAGGTAGGGACAATGTTTTAAGCACACTGTGTCCCCAGAACTCCTAGTACAATTTAAGAGTTATGCCAATCGTCCATTAAAGAAATAAGTAAATAGATAACTTAAGTTTCTTTGACCTTGTGTTCTGACTATATGGTGGCCTCCCTCTTCCCCTCAAAGCAGTGTACAGCTGTCTAGGCTGGTTTAGAGAAGCCACAACAAACTTGATTATCACAGGAGGTAATTTAAAAAGGAAAAAGCCCCAATTTATATTTCAAAATACATTTCCATCACATGTGCTTATGCAGGTCAGCCCTGGCCAAACACTGTGGGCGCTCAGTCAGTGTCAGACCTTCTGCCCTGGATTACAACGGGGAATGGCATTTCCCTTTCTGTTTGTGGGGGGATGAAGAGCAGCTGGTACAGGACCCCTGGGGAAACCCATTATGCATTTAATTGGGCACTTAAGGAAGGGATGGGGTCACTTTTCCCATTCTGCTTTTCCTGTTCATTTAGATGCATACATTTAAATCAGGCCCTTCTTCCTGCCCAGCTGACAATTACCATATTTGACAGTTGCTAGTCCTCAGCAATCCCTGAGACTTGTGAATAATTTAGGAAGACTGGGTTATTGCCTAATCAAGACAATTGAATAAAAGTGAGATCTGGACTTGAAGCATCAGCAGCTCCTCGCCGAAAATGGCAGCATTACAATTGAGGAAGTGATAGGCACATTGAGAAGGAAAAGCACTTTCCCACAGCATTCTGCAATATGTTCATTCGTTAGATATAATCTCTGTCTGATACTCATATCACAACAGCTACAAATCCCAACTTGATATATAGTTGACAAGAACAAAGAGGAAATTCACCAGTCCTATATCCTGGATTTGACGGCAGAGTCTCTACTCCAAATAGACTAGGCCCTGTCCCCCAAAACCACATGCCATGGTGTTTGATGTGGAAAATATGGTCACTATTCATTTGTTCAACTATCAAAATAGTATTGTGTGCTCACTATGTGTTAAATATTGTTCTAGGTACCAGGATAAAATGCTCAAAAAAAAAAAAAAGTATAGCCCAGGGCACATGGAAGTTATTAGTAGAAATGGTTATCAGGCAAACAATGTCACAAGTATGCATATTTATCATAATAAGCGCTGCGAAGGAAAACTTAAGAATGAGATGAGAGCTTGGTATAGGGAACACTGATTTGGATTAGTGGGAGAAGAGAGAGCTGGTCAGAAAAGTTTTCTTAGAAGAAATGACATGAAAGAAGATATTCAAAGAATGAGCAAAAATTATTCATGCGAGGCATATAAGTAAGAGCCTTAAAACCAACTTACATGAAAACTAAGTGACAGGCATGAGATTGCAGCTTTGGAACAACTGGAATGGAAACCAAGATGGCAGGACCCTAATGAACCAGGGCCAGAGGAGCAGAGAAGTTCCTGGAGAAGGAGACAGGTCAGATTGGAACAGGGCAGGAGGGCCTCTGTGACCTCTGGGAACAGGATTTCATTCATAATGCAGAGGGAAGCCATCTTAGTCTTAAACAGATGAGTGACAGGATTATATTTGCATTTCAAAAAGTTCACTCTGGCTTTTGAAAGAAGCCCAGTCTTGGAGCAGGTTCCCCAAAGTGAAATGAAGCTTCAAAGATCCACTGGGGGGTGAGGAAAAGAATATCAGAATACTGATAATTTGTTATTTAACATTTCTATTTTTATGTGTGTTTTATAATGCACAGAAATACTAGTGCAGCACTACCAGTATATAATTTATAAGCAAATAAACATATATTGGAGTTGTGTGCCTACTGATAAGATGAAAAAAGGATAGGATAAAATAAATCTGGTAACCAATGTCTTAGGCAAGATAGAAGTATGTAGAGAAAATGAGAGAAAGATTTGAGATAGTATCTGCAGGAGAGGGGAAAAAAAAACCTTTATTGTACCCTCTTAGGTTCTGTAAATGGAGGTTGCAAATTAGACCAATGAATGACAGATTAACAGGAGAAAAGGCATACAAATTTTATCTGATGTTAATATTTTAATTTTTATATACATGGAGGCCTTCATAGAAAAGAAGTGAAGACCTAAGAATCAGTTAAATCTGGTGATTTTTATATCATTTTAACAAAGAGTAATACATTTGTGAGAAGTGATACAACAAAGGAAAAGGGGCTTAGTGTTCTAGGGGAAATAATTGTGAGAAGGTAAATATATTGGGGAAACTAATGGAAAATGAGGGTTATTTTAGTAAGATTTGTATATGCAGACTTATCTCAGTGCCTACTCTCTCTATCTCTAGTGATAAGGGTTATTCTTCTCTTGGTGTGGGAAAGGGGTGGGTGGGAACAACTTCACAAAGGGAAATATACGTCCTGCTTTTAGGGAGATGGGGAAGAGCAAAGAGCTCTTATGGCATTTGTTGCTTTATTGCCTTCAAATCAAAATAATCCTTATGCCAAAGGGACACATTTAAGAGTGGCATATTCTGATCCCCTTCACACCCTGGAAGATGCTACATAGAGTTGCTCATGTAAGAAGAAGCTCAAACATAAACCAGCAGCCACAACTAAGGTGTCAGTTGAGGACTTTGGATCTTGGGGTCATACCATAGTCATCATTTGCCTTCTCTGCTCTCCACATTTCAGTATGTCTGGCATATGTCTTCAGATATATGAGTCACAGGACTCTTAATTATCCCTTAGTCTCAGTTTCTCCAGGGAAGGACTGTTTAACTCCTTAAGGTGCTCCTATGACCCCCTGAAGTGAATCCTGCACATGTTTCAAAGGCTACATTTTGAGTTCTACTATCCCAAATATATCCTGTAACCAATAAAAATTCATCCAGCCATTTTCTGAAATTGAAATAATGGTCAAAAGATATCTGAGTTGTTAGTGTCCATCTCCCTCCTGACCCCAGACCCCTACAAAGAATCCTCACAAAAAAAAAAAAAAAAAGATGGGCTGATAAAAGTCTTCAGCTTTCAGGACTCATTTTGCATTCATTATTGTAAGGTCATTCACCCTGAAGTCTGAGGCTTTGGTGGGCTCTACCACCATCTTCTCTGAGTTGTGATAAGCATCCACTCAACAGGAAATTAAAAAAAAAAAAAAAAGTCAGGCATGATTTCCTTGTGCAGTTGGGAAATTCGCTCGCTGTGCCTGGATATGACTGAGAAATTTCACTGTCTTTAACCTCAATCTGCATAACAAAGCTGTTGTTGGCTGCTTAGCATAATGGGAAGATGTTCAGAATACCACCCACACTTCGGATGATCAACAAAATACAGGCAGGCACAACTCTGAAACCTAGGATTCAGGATAA
Source organism: Zalophus californianus (assembly GCF_009762305.2). Taxonomy (NCBI): domain Eukaryota; kingdom Metazoa; phylum Chordata; class Mammalia; order Carnivora; family Otariidae; genus Zalophus; species Zalophus californianus. The sequence goes on from NC_045600.1 coordinate 20,765,854, forward strand.
AGGAGGAATTCGCCCTCCCTTGCCTCCTCCCACTGTGTGGAGGGCAACCAGCCAGAGACACAGGTGTGCAGCTCATTAAGAACAGAATTAAGCCCAACGGGATAGGTAACAATCACATGAAGAATGCTCTGCTGAGTATAGGTACTCTCTTCCTGCTCTGACCTTGAGAAGAGAGTCAGGAGGAAAATGCTGCCTCCCTTATTTACCTGTTCACTCTACTATCAACCCAGTAAGAAGAGCCACAAAGCTGTTTTTCTCTAGATCTGCAGCAGGAGGCCCTGAAATATGGTTGTTTTTAATAATACATTGAGGGAAATAGCTGCTAAATGTACATAGTATGTCAAGAACTGTCCCAAGAGTAGGAGAAGCTAATGAAAATAGCAGAAAGCCTGCATTCCAAAGGAATCCCCAAAATATGTGAACACATCTAAAACATTATTTCTCTCTTAACATTGTTTTCAGATAATAAAGCCACAGTGAGGCTCAGATGGGTAAATCTCTCACTCCCAACCATACAGTCTCACAGAGCATGAGGCCTTAGCAAAATTAGAGATCATTTCATGCCACACACCTCAGGGGTTGCTGTCAAATAACAGAAACTAGAAACAAATCCTCGGTGCCTAAGGTCTATTCAATAACCTTGTTTTTAAGAAGAAAGTACACACAGAGAATTTTAACCTAGAGTAGGGAACAAAATATGGGCTAGACAGAGGGAGGGTTGGAAGTTTCCAAGTATAGACTACAAGAGGAACTAGAGTTTTGGTAACTCTATTGTCTTAATGTATTCTAAAATATCGAAAACAGCAAGAAAAATTTCATGTCTGGTTTATTCTCTTGAAAGCCCTTAGGAAGTTTTTAAATTTGGCTGAGCATCTTGGGATATGGTATCTAACAAGTGTAAGTGATGTCAAATAAAGGTGAAATCAGACTATTTGAAAGGATTATTGCAAGTGGTAAATGTGGGAAAGCTATTGCAATAGGGAAGGGGGCTATTGCAGTAGGAAGAACACTGTGACCATAAGATCTACGAGCACCTCAAGAGTTAGGCAAAAAAGATGCTTCTTTTATAGAGTAGGAATAAACAAGGCTACAAAGAACCAGGTATGGGGAAGTGGCATGAAAAGATGGTGTTATGGGATTGCAGATGAGAGAATGCTTTATCCTAAGGGCAGTCTCAGGAGGGGCTGTGTCTTAGCACAAGCTGTTTTAACAAACCACCATAGAGTGGGAGGCTCGTACTTAATGGCTATTTATTTCTCACAGTTCTGGAGGCTGGAATATCAGGATGCAGTATGGTCAGGTTCTGGTGAGAACTTCCTCTAGTTTGGAGACTGCCTACTTCTTCTTGTATCCTCACAGGGCAGACAGCAGAGAGGGAGCAAGCTCTCTGCTGACTCTTATAAGGGCACTGATCCCGTTCATGAAGGTTTCACCCTCATGACCTCATTTCCCAAAGGCCCCACTTTCTAACATCATTACATTGGTGGGTGGGTTTCAACATACAAATTTTGGGGTTGTACAAACTTTCAGACCATGGCAGGCTGTTAAGGAGAGGTTGTGCATAGGCTCAGGCTGAAAAATGGAGCAAAGTTCAGTAATCTGGGAAAAGAAGGGAACCTTAACCAAAGCTTAGTTAACAAGTGTTTTGTTTCAGTTGATGAGGGGGGACAAAACAGTTTCGCTAATCATTTAAGAGGTGAAGAATTGAAACTTGAAGGGTCTGTGTCTGGCCTTATCATGGGCAAAAAAGGGGGGTGTCCATGAGTCCTATCTAGGTCATATGAGGAAAAGTGGTTCTTTGCACTAAATCATTTCCAGGAACACAAAGGGTGGGAGGATTTTTTGATTTTTGTTCTTTACCAAGAACACAGGGCTCAGGTAAAACTTACCATGGTCAGTAAGAACAATTACAGAGGTAACAAGGCTGTTTGTTTAAAATCAGATCTTCCAGAAATATCCAGTTTGAATGGAATTTCTTTTAATGTTTGGACATGGTGTTTTGGCTTTTAAGTAATTGGGCATTTACATTTTTTATAGAAATCTACAACACAACACCCTTCCAGGGTGCCATTAAAATACTGCATTAACCCGACAAAGCCCTCAATTTAAATATATTATAGTGTAAAAGTAATTGTCATGGTGAGGAAACCTCTTATTTATGACCAATTCAGTAAATATTTATTAAGTGCCTACAATGTGCATCCTGCTTATTACCTACATATTTATGCAGACAAATTCCACCAACACTCAATTCCCAAAATCCAACTTTTCAAAAATCTAGCTTAAACAGCTAGTTCAAGCAACCCTACAATAAACATAATTATACACAAAAGGAACTTTGTCAAGGAAAACTGTTCCTTTTCCCCCCTGTTACCATATCTTCACCTGGGTTGTTTCTATATGAGTTGTACCAAGAGATATTTCTTAGCTGCTGGACAAAAATATCCAGGTATCTTTAGAAAATTCCTGTTAGAGAATATGCAGGCAAAGGAGCATAGGAAATCACATAAGAAATTAAAGTGATAAAAAAATAATTACAACTTAATCCCTAAAATGCTTTACAACCTATACACACAATGCACTGAGCCAACATAATAAGCAGTATAGATTTAGATAATCCATTTTTAAATATTACTTTTAAACTGTAATCTCCTTCAATTATGGAACAAGAATAAAGCATCATTAAGCATGTAACAATGGAAGGGTAAACTGGCTGAGTTACATGTTAAAAAAGCACCTCCCCACCACGTAAACACTTAGGAAGGGCCCTCCTGCCTCTCCACCTACCCCCTAATTATGTTTTTCCTTCTGCTCTCTCTACCCACCACGCAGAATTATTTCAAAGGAGCTAAAGCTCTTATTTACTGAGTTACCAGAGTGTTAATCATGTCTAATGGTTTTAACACAAAAGCAGCCAAACTTTAAATGTATTACTTAGAGGCCATTATTGACTTGCCTCCTTTTGCCCACTTGGATTACTCCTCCCGTCTTGAAATTCTCCCGATTCCAGTAAACTTCCCTGCCTCTATTGAAATCAGCACCTTTTTCAGTGAGTCTGTGTTGGGGTAAGAGGGTTGGGGTGCAATTTAGGAAAAGAACAGCAATAGTGCAGAGACTGTTGGCTTCAGAAAGTCACCTTATTAATCCTTATGTCACCACCACCACTGTAGGGAAGGAAAAAATTTTCCCCGCTACCCTCTTCAGGTTTTTCATCTGTGCTTTAAAATTAAACTGACATAAAACAGATTAACAGAAGAAAAGCATGCAGATTCATATAAATTTTATGTGACATGGAGTCCAAGAAGTAGCAAAACCTAAATGCTTTTATACTGCATTGAACAAAGAGAGGCAATTGTGGAAAAGTAACTAAAATATTCCGGAGAGGCTAAAGGAAGATAAGAATTATTTTGACAAGGTCTGTTTGTACAGAATTCTCTCAGCTTTGGCTCCCCATTAAGGAATGTTTCTTTACTCCCAATACAAGGAGAATATCTTTCACATGGGAGTTCTTAATCTCCTGTTTTCAGGAAGAAAAGGGAAGATTAGAATGCACTTCTCTTGCACCTGCTGTTTTTCAAGTGTCTTTAGCTCAAAATAATCCCTATGCCAAAGTAGCATATTTTAGGGTGCATGTGCTGCCACTCTTTATCACCTAACACAGTGCCTGACCCATAATAGATACTCCACCAATATTTATGAAGTGAGTGGGGAGGGAGGAAAGGAGAGAGGAAGAAAAGTAGGCAGGCAGGTGATGTTACTCTTCATTAAAACAGTAGAGAACGCCCACTTCTTGGGGGGAATTTACCAAAGAGATCAAGCAGGAAATAAAGATATGGGATGGCAAGGGAGTTCAGTCACATTTCCTATTTCCCCCTGCTCTATATTTGTTTGTCCTACAAGAGTAGATATGAGATGGTTGGTTCTAGGACACAAAAAATAGTCAGCTCTGGAAGTCTCTGCTGCCAAGCTGGTCTAAGAATTAATTGCTTTCTCTTAAACAAATTCAGGGTCCATCAGTGCAGTGATGCATTAAGGGCCTCAGGGCTCCTTTCTCTGGACTCAAGTACTATCGTCCATCATCACTGGCTGGGGACAGTTAAGCAATACGGGAGTAAATGGAGCTGGGGTGCAGTGTTTGTTAGCTACAAACACTAGAAACCACCTACAGGTCACTGTTTGGTTTTATTTCCCATTCTGCACAATTTTCTGCGAAGGTATGGGGTAATCAGTTAATTACTTAGAATATAATGGCCGCAGTTAATTGTTCCTTTTTCAACTGTGTCAAACAACAACAACAACAACAACAGTAACAAGGGAATTACAGGAATTGAGCCTGTAAATGGGCTTTGTGTAGCAGAGGCATAAAATAACACTTAGTACTTTATTTAGGAGTTGTTGTGTGGTTTTTTTGTTTGTTTTTTTCAAAACACTTGACCATTTACCAATATGTTATTTCTACGGAATACTCTCAGGGGACTGGCCTGGTCATTTTCTAATCCTTCAAATCCATTAGGAAACAAAGAAGGTTGAGAGTATGTGGTGTCCCAAATTTGTCACTGTGAGTCAGTGAATGAGTGAGCTCTGCCTGTTAGACCAACCTAACCCCTACTTCCATAGAGAAGCTGCCCCAGAGGAAGCTGAGCATGGCAAGATGTTCTTCACAGTTAGCCTGCAAAGCAGGTTATTGTTATTGATCATTGTTAGTAATCCACACATTCCCCCTCACCCCACAGCTTCAAAAACATTTAACAAATCCTGGGGCTCTTCCCAGTTTTCTGGTCCTAAGAATTAATTATTCATAAGAAATGTAGGCTACAAACTCAACATGTAGGAATGAACATAGGGCATTGTAGATACAGATTTGCCTATACATATTACATGATTCTGTGCATTTGTATATGATGTAGAAAAGACGTTAGGGTTTGAAGTTGGTAGCCAAGAAAGAATTCTTGAGATGTCTTTAGTGCAAAAAGGTGGTTTTATTAAAGCACAGGGATAGGACCTTGGGCAGAAAGAGCTGCCCTGGGGTCCTGAGGAGTGGCCCATTATATACTTTCAAGTTGGAGAGGGTTAGGGATAGCTTTGGAAGCAAGGATTCCCAGTACCTTGAAGCTCTAGCTATTGTTAGGAAAAGGTCATTTGCTACTGTTTAATAAAACCTGAATCATGAGACCCTTCAGATATATATCAGTGGGTCATACGCTTGGGAGATGATAGCCAACATGTATCTTGGGAGTAGAGATAAAGGAAGTTTCCAAAGGAATTTTTAATGTTAAACTAGACTTACAGGAACCTGGAGGGTCAGGCTGAGATTGCCTTTTGCCTTTAGCAAAGTATTAACATCTAGGCAGCTGAGTCCCTAGAGGAATGTCATTCTGCCTGTTTCAAGGACTTGTCAATGGGTTGTAGGTAGTAAGGAAATTTAGTAATTTTTCTTCTGCCTTTGTTTCCCACATCAGTATATATACAACACACACACACGCACACACACTCACACATCTTCTAAGTCATGACATACCAATCTAACAACCCAGGCTACAAAGTCAAAAATATGGATGTAAATGACATCTTCCCAATATATTCCTGTGTAAAAATCTTTCCAGTTCTAATTGTAATGGGAGGCCTCAGTAAAGCATTTTCTCTTTATAACACTCTGTGGCTCCAACCTTTTAAATAATGTATTTAAGAGCTGTGTTCCTGTTGTAAGCATTAATTTCTTGTTAACATCTTGCACTTTTCCAATTAATGATGTGCCTATCCAAACTGCATTCAGTCCCTGAAACTTCAAGAGCTCATCCCCTGCTAATTGAGAGGGTGATAGTTAGGGTGGTGAGAGGGGAAGTGATATGATGAATGGTCTATAAAACAGAAAAATCTGCCCCTATTCCTTTTAGCAAAATTTTAACCATCTGTGCATGGAATGGCTCTTCCCAAGTGCCATACTGATTCTTAAAATTTTTGTTCTAGGAAGTCTGAAGAGGAGCAGAAGGTAGAGATATCTACATATACCAAGAAAAGCAGATTCTAAACATCTCCATGAAAAGATAGAGGTAATCCCTTGATGAGAAGTGTGCTAATTTTTAAAAATCTGACAATATAATCAAATTATTCCAATACAAAAAGAGAGAAGGCTCTACAGAAATGTGTTATTAATAAAAAGTCCAGAATCCTAGAATTATGTTGTCTAATATGGTAACTATTGGCCATATATGGTTATTTAAAGTTAAGTTAAAATTAATCAAAATTTAAAACATCAGCCCCTTAGTTGCACTAGTCAGATTTCAAGGGCTCAATAGCCATATATGACTAGTGGCTATTGTTCTGGGCAATGCAGACACAGAACATTTTCAACATCACAGAAAGTTCTATTTGATAACACTGTTCTATAACATGGGGATTTTTTCTAGAACTACTTCAAAATCTGGATGAATCATAAAAGGTTAAATAAATCAGTTTGCAACCCACATTAAGCTAAATCATGGTACTAAGTGAACTTTGAGTTATTATCATGACATCATTGTCTTTGAGACATTCATAAGAAGGCAAAAATACCAAATGAAAATAAAAATTTTTAATGAAAAAGATTCTAGAAATTATAGACTAATAAAATTCATGCATTTTACTGACACACACATACTAAATAGCTAATGAGAATGTTGGTATAGTCACAAGAAGATGTGATAATTCTTAAGAACCAGCATGAGCTTAAGACAAAATATACTCCCTTCTCTTTTTTGATAAGGAAATTTGGTGAGAGAATGCAATCTTACCAAAGACTTCAGCAAAGCTGTAACAAAGCTTTTAGGACACCCTTGTGGGCAAAATGAAGAAATGTTTGCTGGCTAATAATACTGTTATGTGTTTTCACAAAGGGAAGGACATTGGAACCTAAATGATATTGATTAAAGTACCCATGTCTGTCTGGAGGGAGGTCCTGAATGACAGACCTAAGGGTCTAGTTCTTGGTTCTATCCTATTCAATAACTTTATCTAAAGTTTAGATTAAGACATAAATGTCATACTTATCAAATGAAAGTTGACAGAAATTTTCACTGGAGGACAGAATCAAGCCATAAGAGATTCTTAAGGGAATGAAAATAAAAGAGAGAGAGAGATGAAAAGTGACATGATAACATTTAGCAGGAATAAAAGTCAGATACTCTATTTAGTATTCTGGGATATTTCATCAGTTTGTACCACTACTTAAAGTGAGGTTCAGTAGGTCAAGTCCAGAAGGCTCTAGTTGATCTTGTGCTCTCTATAAGCCACAGATATCTGCTTCATTTTATTCATCAAATTGTAATTTGAAGTTGCCTTGAGAGAACTACGCTGGGTAAGATCAAGAGAAGTCACAGTCACCCCAGATTCTCTACAGTTCAGGTAGAGGGAGAGCCAGAGCCTTATAGCCCAGCCAGTAGGGAAAGAGGGAGCATCACAGGTGGGAGGTTGCCTAAGGAAGCCCTCCTCAAAATCTCCAGGCTTTATGTTCTGTGCTAAGTCTCTCATGGTTTCATCTCCTCATTACTCTTCTAAAAGAATTTCATCATAGTCTTAACTTCCACAATATCAATATATTTCCCTTTAAGATCATTGGAAAGACATTCTTTTGAGAGAATGCATTGCTTTTCCTGTACCCTTTCTCTTCTGGAAGTCATATTTAAAGGAAATACTAAAGACCTAAGGTGGATCTTGAGAAAGGTGGCTAGGTGAATAAAAGATTCAGGAAAAAAATTTCTCAATTCAATCAACATAGACAAAAAGGAAGACAGAGAGTGGAAATGCACACAAATAATATGCTAATTGACATGTTATAAATTCCAAATGCAAGAAGGAAATAAAGTGCTTTGGAATTGTCTTTTATGGATAGGAATAGAGAATTTTTATTTAGCCTCTAGAAAAGACTGATAGAGGACATGATAGTGAGCTTTAGCTATTTGGAGGGCAATTATATGAAAGATGAATTAAATCATTCTGTGTTACTCCAGAGGATAGGATGAGGGCCACTGGGTAGAAGTTATGGGAAGCATATTTCAACTCAATAGAAAGGATTTCCTAATAATTAGTTCTGTCCTAAAGTGAAATGAGATCCCTCAATAGAGCAATCATCTCTCTCGTTGGGATGTTCAACAGAAGCCATATGTTGGTGGCACTTGGGAAAGACTCCTGCTACTGGCAGAAGATTGAACCAAATGATCTTTAAGAACCTTTCTACTTCTGAAAGTATATGAGTCTGTTTTCTACTTCCTCTCACCTGCTAGGTGGAAAACTAAGGAGTGGCCTGTCTACTCAATATAGTATCATAAATCAGACTTTCCACTGTTTTCTACCCCCTCACTGTCTCAAAGCAAGATAATGTAGCTACCCTCTCAAAGTCTGCAATGTGGGGGAGTTCATGATGTATTAGACTATTTCTGTGTCTTGGCTTTTCTTGGCTTTTATATAAACAACTTAATTTGTCTCACTTTCCCTCCATCTCTTGAATACAACACATAACATTTGTTTAACCCTTTTCTAAGCATTAAATGTACTATTGAAAGCACAAGGAGAGCTTATAGTACAAAATACAATGCAAACTAAGATATATGTGGCAATTTGGGACTTTAAGTGTTTGATTCAAACAAACATTTGTAGAGTAATTTCTTGGAGATGTATATTCGATTACTTATAAAATATCTTTATTTTCTTAAAAATGGCACCTAATGAAGGATTTAGCTGAAGTACTAAGATTCTTAATGTAAGGTTTGAGATTCTATTTCATTCAAAGTAATCTTTAACACCTACTATTTATAAGGTTTATTGCTAATCACTACAGAAAATACAAAGATGAATAAAGATAAAACCCCTGCCATGAAGAAGGTTATAGTCTAATGATATGCAAATAATTAAAGCCTCTATAGAGTTACATGTCTTTTAGAGAGAAAGTTCAAAACTGGCCAGGTATTATCAAAGCAGATTTCATCCAAGAGAAGAGCAAAAAGCCATACCATAAAGGGCCATTAATGCAGGATAATCCATTTGTTCTTTGCTCAATAGATGTAAAGAAGTCAATAAAGACATTTGTACAGGAGTCTCATAACAGGAATTATATTTAGGGAAAATTAATCAGGCAGTAATGTATATACTAGTTAAAGAAGGAACAAACTTGTTGATTCTTGTTAAAGGGAAACTACATGAATGAAGTTAAGAGTGGAAGGCTAAACTGAAGACATCATGTGGTTCAATCAATAGCATTTGGAAGTTGATAGAAGTGATTGGAGAAGTCCATGAACTTAAAATGGAGAGGATGGATTAAGAGAATTTCCAGGCATCATAAGCTTAAATAAGTATAAGAACTTGCTGATGGGGTATGCAGGTGGTAAGGGAAATTTCAGAGAAAAAGATCCAGAGTGTGAGTACAGCTTAATCTAATCCAGTGTTTCATCTTGGTAGTTTAAGTGAAGATGGCAACCATTGGCACTGACAGGAGGGAGTATTGGTGGAAAGTTGAGTTCCCAAGTATGAAAACAGAATATCAAGTTAACTGTGTGGGAAATGGGAGGGAGATAGTTAAGTGGGGAAGAAGAAAAGAAATCCAATTATTAAGAGATCTGGAGAGAACCTAAGAGACTGGATATATTAATCATGTCTGTTTATATTCTGTATTTTCTGATGCTCAGACATCTGGGGCCTTGCAACTCTTTGAGAGATGGTCTCCCCCAGCTAGCTATTTCCTAGAGACTATAAAAGACTCTCCTGAAAGTGCTCCTTTCATAGGAAAACCAACCCATCCAAAACCCATTCCCCTTAATCACTTCCTATATCTGTCCCTTACACTCTAGGCCAAGATCTACCAGCCCTAATCACCCCACGGCTAGGTACCAGACAACTCAGGACAACCTCTACCCTCCAGAGCCTGCAGAAATTATTCAAACTAGCCAGTCCCAAACTGCTTGCTCTGCCTTCTCCCTCTCCTTCCCACAGAAACCACAATAAGGGCTCTTGCCCATGTTTTTCCCTGTTGTCTCCTAATTGATCCAGTGTCTCCCTGTGTGGCACTGCATAGTGTGGCCCACTTCTTTCTCTTGGGAACTATGAGTAACTCTTTTCAATGGCAGTTGTCTCCTGACCTTATGGCCTCACCACACATAAATAGTAATAAAACCAACATTTTAAAACACTAGAGATGACTAAAATGAGAAAGAGAAAGGTATAAGTAGATAGTAAGAATGTCAAAAGGGGGCATAATTTTGAATGAAGACATTAAAGGCAGAGATCACAGCTTGTCAGGAAGATTGGAAAGGCTTTATAAAATAGAACTGTCCCTTGAGAAGTACAAGGAAGGTTGAACTTGATGTTGGAAGAAATATACCAAACTCCAACTTGTTTCCAAACTTCTAGGGAACACCAAGGGATTATAAGAGTAAGAAGTTAACCAGATATTTATCTAGTACTTATTTCTCTTATGGGAGCAATCTGTGGTTTAAATTAAACCCTCAGTAGGAGCTTCAACAATGTATGTGTAGATTAAGTAAGATTTAAAACCCCCTGCAGGGGGGTTACCAGCAACAGAGTAATGTGAAAGGAAATCTCAGTTTCAGTTATTATGACCAGAGGAAAAGGGTTTGGAAGTAGGTTTCTAAATGACAACACAGTAGGGTGAAAAATGGGTGGCAGACACTGTTGCATTAGTAGGACAAGAGTATGGAAAGAGATAAGTGTATGGAAAGAGATGGAAGGGGGAAGGGCTGGTACTCTGTGGTTCAACTATCCATAAGAGGGACTACAAAGAAAGGGGTTCATGGTGCCGCAGGGAGTATACCAGGTAAGCATAACTTCAACCCTAGAGGAATTTGGAGGACAATTCGGTAAAAAGTGTGCCATGTAGGATCTCTGTGATCCAAATAGGCCTCCCCAAATGATAGTTTAAGACCAAGGAGAGTACTTTTTAACACTTTAAAATCCAAGTGGAGCCCTGAGACTATTTTGTTTATAGGTATAAATACAATGTAGATATCATCTTTGCTTAGTGGTGACCCTAGTTGGGATTGGAGGAGTTGAACTTGTAGAAAACAAAAAAGACGTTGCACAGTCACCAGATATTTATTTGGTATTTATTTACCATGAGGGGGCGATTTGAAGCTTAAATTAAAGCTCAGTAGAAGCACCAGCTATGATGCCATAAGGATGTATTTAGCTTAGAGGGTTTTTGTTTTTTAATCTCCAAAAAGGAAAAACAAAAATTTCATGAAAAATAACCTTCTTTCCATTTCAGCCCCTATTCTATCTCCAAATATATAACTGATATTAAAAAATAAATGTAATGCATCAGAATATTTAGAGAAAGTCCAGGGAATGAAGAAAAAGAAGGGCAAGGTAGGCAGATCAGGAGTGCCAAATGGCTCATGGGCAGAGGCAGGTTGAGATATGAAGTAGGATGCTCAGGGAGGTCTTACTAAGGAAAGACCTGAAGAAATGCTTAAAGTAGGTGAGGGTATGAGCAAGTGGCTATAAGGGAGAAGCACTTTCTAGATGCCAGGCACTGTGTAAAATGCTTTATATGTATGAGCTCATTTTCATCCCTATGAAACATTTACTACCATTATCAACACTTGACAGATGTGGAAATGGAGCAGAGAGAGTGTAACTTGCTTTGCAAGTGCACAGAGCTAGTAAAGGACAGAGTTGGTGTGGGGACCAAGCAGTCTTATCGTTAAAGCCATTGCTTCTTTCAAAGCTCCTTCTTCCCTTTAAGCTCCAACCTGAATTTTACCACAATCCACCCTGCTATGTGGAAGGAGGAAACTCCAGAGAATGCCAGCAAGTTGGTTACAGATATGTTAGTGCTTTGTCAGTTCACAACCTCTACCACAAAGAAAGAAAAGGAAGACTTGAGCACCAGAAAGAGAACCCCATAGCAAGGTTGTAGCCTTCAGGGCAGTGACGTCACCCCTGTGAATGTTGCCCACTTGGGGTCCTGGAATGTCCCTGGAAGGAGGCAGAGAGGAGGTGAGCCTAAGTGAGGACTTCTCCTTAGTCTCTCAGAATACCCCATTTCCTCGGTTCTAAGGGACTGCCCATTCATTCATTCTGCAATGGCAGACTGCCTCCTGTGTTCACTGTACCAGGCTGCAGGTACACACAACAGACATGGCGCCTATGCCCATGGTACTTCCAGTCCAGAGGGGAGGAGAGAGTGAGGAGGTCACATCTGATGGAGGAAAGGGGAATTGGGAAAGAAATTGTAAGTAATCTATCACAGCTTTCTGGAGGAAAATATTACCACCTAAATACATGCAAAGATTGGAAAATTAATTCTAAGTTAAGAAACTTTAAACTGAAAAACGATTCATCTTTGAAGAGAGAATTTATGGATTTATCACTTTTGAAGTATCTGGAGTTAGAATCTGAATGTAACATATGGCCAGTAAATTAGTTTCCCTGAGTGACTGCCCTGCAGTCATCTTACCCCTCAGTGAAGATATTGTGTTGTGGTAGAAAGAATTGAGATGGAGACCTGAGTCTCCCACTCCCATATCCAGTGGATTATCCACAGATTAGCCAGCAAGCCTGTAGAATCACAAAAGCCCTTAAAATCAGAGCTCACTCCCGGTTGAAGGCAAAAGGAAATGTCAAAGAGATTCAAAGCATGAGAAAGACCTGGTATGCTATTGCTGGTTTAAGGATAGAGGGAGCAATGTGATGGGGAGTGCAGGGGCCTCAAGGAGTTAAAAAAGGCACTAGCCCTACAACCAGCAAGGAAATGGGGATCTCAGTCCCATGACCACAAGGAACTGAATTTGGCAGACAACCTGAATGATCTTAAAAACAGATTCCTCCCGTGGGGCTTTGGGAAAGAAGGCAGTTCTGCCTGTGTCTTAATTCCAGGCTTGTGAGACTCCATGCAAAGGACCTCACTGAGCCACACCATACCCAGACTACTGATATATAGAACAGTTATACAAGTGGGTATTGTTTAAGCATTTCAGTTGCAATAAAAAACTGATATAGGGGCACCTGGGTGGCTCATTCAGTTAAGGATCTGACTCTTGATTTTGGCTCAGGTCGTGATCTCATGGTCTTGGGATCTAGCCCTGAGTCAGGTTCCATGCTCAGTGGGGAATCTGCTTGAGGATTCTCTCTCTCTCTCTCTCTGCCCCTCCCTCCCTCCCACTCATGCACTCTCTCTCAAATAAATAAATAAATCTTTAAAAATCGATATATAAATCATTGTAGGATTATGGCAAAACTGTTCTATGTTGTCATATAATCTTAAGCTTAAATCTCAGCTCATCAAGGGGTCAATTTACTATACCTCTCAAAGCATGGGCTTAGGAAACTAAGCCCCCAGCCCTTAAAGGAGGTGTGGCTTCACTGTGAGAATTAAATTAGTTGAGATATAAGAAAATGACTGGTATACCAAACATTTTTTTAATTAACTGAACTCCATAGTTTATTCAGATTTCTTTAGTTTTTGCCTGATGAGCTTTTCTGTTCTAGGATTTCACATGACATTTAGTTGTCATGTCTTTTGAAGCTCCTCTTGTCTATAACAGTTTCTCAGACTCTCCTTGTTTTTGAAGACCTTGGCAGTTTTGCGGAGTACTGGTCAGGTGTTTTATAGAATGCCTCTCTACTGGAATTCATCTGATATTTTTCTCATGATTAGCCTGGAGTAATAGGGTTTGGAGAGAAGACCACAGAGACAAAGTGTCATTTTCACCATATCACATCAAAGGTACATGTGGCCTACATGATTTATGATTGTTGGTGTTGACCTCGATCCTCTACATGAGGTAGTTTGTCAGGTTTCTCTACTGTCAATTTGCTCTTTTATCCCCCCTCCAACCGGTGGTCTTTGGGAGGAAGTCGCTCTGCATAGCTCACGCTTTAGGACTAGGGAGTTATGCTCCACCTCCCTAGTTGGGGTGGTATCTACATAAATTATTTGGAGTTCTTCTTCATGAGAGATTTCATCATAAACTTTTAATACACTTAATGCACTTTTAGTTCTCAAAGGCTTCCAAATTCTGATTTTACAATATCATCTTCCTCTCTCTGAATACAACCCAAAACCTGATTAGAGAAAACGGAATTATCATCCAAGAGGAGAATTTGCAATCTCTCTCAGAAATGGGGCAGTGTTGTGCAGATAGTCATTTTCAGATGACATCTGTTCTAGTCATTATCTTTCTCCCAACAAAAATAAATTTGATTCAGTTCAAGGTTTCAAGAGGTCACACAACTGTCTCTCAACCTCTCACTAAGCCTGTTTCTCACGTCCAGATGTCACAGGCATCAGATCACAATCTTCAGCTTTGAAAACCAGTGTTCTTGAGAGTGCTTCAACACTGTGCACTTTTGACATAAGCAGCAGGACAAAGAACACCTACAGCATTTAATTCTCTGTCTGTATTAGTCTAGATGATGGTGGTGATCCTTGGCACAACCATAATAAGCCAGAGGAAAGAGTACAATGAAAGAATGGAATGGACAGAAGCAATGAACTTCCCAATTAGAGGGCAAGATGAAGAATAGACTGACCTGCTTGCTGGTTCCAAACTGTTGAGCTGCAACTCCAAACCACCAACCAGAGCACAGAGTGTAGAAATTCCATGAAAGAAGCTACCTCTGCCGTGTCTCCAGCCTTGTCTGAAGGCAGGAGGATGAGAAATGCTGGGAGACATTTTCTGCCTACAAAATTGTTTTAGTACCGCTTGCACATTGGAGAGCTTGCCAGCTCTGGCAAGCTCTTAGAGGAACATCTGTGCTTCTAAGCCTCGGTTTAGCAGACCCCAGACCTCACACCAGTGCCATCATTACCCACTGAAATTCAGAGCAATATCAGGTATTGACAGTCTCCCGAATTTTCCCACCTAAAGGAAATACGCAATTAAACTATGGGCAGAGGACAGGAAAGGGAAGAGAGGTGCCAAGTAATTTTTATGGAACATTTAATATAAACAACCCAAAAGCTCAGATATGGAAAATCTACATCAAGAGCTTGTTCTGAGGATGAAAATTCACTCATGGAAGGGGAGAGAGAAGAAATAAAAAGGTCTCAAAACTCTATGAAACTGACACCACCAGTTTTTTCTAGAATTATATAGTCAACTATCTTCTTAATTGTTTCTAAGATACACAAGTAATACCTTCAAAGGTTAACTATAGTTGTCATCATCCACAATGAAGGCTTGAGCCTTGATTAGCCTGTAAACCCAGTATCATCAGTCTCAAGGCTTCCTCAACAGTCCTTATAGCCCTGTAGTTCCTGGGATAATTTAAAAGAAGACCACATGGCTTATGGTCTCACACTTATTATCCTTGAGGGTGAGGGACAAGGTGTATGCAAAACAGTCATTAGGGTATTCTATGCCTATCTCATAGGTCTATAATATTTTTTCTTGATATATATACTATAAGAAACTCTTCTCCCAGTATAGTATTTAATTATGTCCCTATTCCAGCCCCTCCCAAGAAAGTAATGTGATTACTCACATCTTATGACATATCATGGGGTAAGTGGAGAGTATGTCAAAGAAGAACATGATCAACTGGTTGTTTGCCACTGCAAACTTTGCCCTTTGTCCTTGAAATTTACTTTGAAGACCCTCAGGATTTCTTGATATCTTGTGAAATTCCACAATAACACAATAGGTTGAAATTACAATGTCACAATGCTGTTCTAAACAAGGTGCATGTGTTAATTCATTTCATGTAACAATACTGAGAAAATTGCTATTGTTGTCCTTGTTTTACAAATGAAAAAAGTGGGGCACAAAGAGTTAAGTAAGTTAATCAAGATTATATAACTAGTAAGTAAAGGGTTGAGTTTTGACTTTGGCAATGAGAACACATATTCTTAGTTATTATACTGTTCTTTCCCGGGACCCAGGAATATTGGTCATCTGATGTATGGGTCCCTCCCTAAGGGGATTCTACTCACTGAGTAGGAGACAAGACAAAAACCAATATATGACAACATGAATGAATACCAAGAGCAGTTATGAACTGACACCTTTTACTTAAGTAGGAACCCAGACTTTCAAGTGAGGATATCCTAAGGCACCAAAGAAAGAGAAATGATTGTTAATCTGTCTTCTGACCTGAGCAGAGCCACTTGTCAACATGGATAATTCTAAATTTTATCTTTCAAATTTTATCTTTCATACACATCCCATTGTTTTGGTCCTCAAACAGAACTGGACTCTGGGTACAAGTGTCCAACAGATAAGAAACACTCTCCCAGACTGTGTATTGCTGAGACAGAGGCATTTGTCTTTGTGAGGCAAAATAAAGCTGTTAACAGAGAGTATACACCAGGTCAATAAAACAGAAAGGTTTGCAGACAGTGACTTGGGCTTCTGGAAAAACCAAGGGTCTATCTAAAAGGTAGCTTGCTAAGGATTGTTTAAACCTGTGCACTGGTTCATGGAGTCTGGAGACGAGGAGTCTAATCATCACCTGGACAATGGAAAAATCATGGGAAGAGTGGTGACAGAGAAAGCACTTCTCTGCTCATTTTTCTCCATGTAGCAAATCAAGTTTTTGTTTGTTTTCAATTTTCTCTAGTTTACAAGATGAAAATTTCCTACCAACTAAACTTGTTTTCATATCTGCAAGTCCTGCATATCATTGCTCTTGACTCTGACAAAATGAATCTTTTCAGTCCTGCCTCAGGCCTCTGTCTTTGCCCTTCCCTCTCTCTGATATGTTTTTCACGACATTGCATTACCCTTACCTCTTGGTCAATTTAACCACTCTTCCTTACAGTCTTAATGAAGCAATACAATGGACATCTACTATAAACTATTCAGGGATGACTAGGAGGTGATGAAACAGAACTTGCAAGTTTAGACAATTGGTTCAAAGTTGGGTGATGAGTGGAAAATGAGGCCAGGGGCTTTAGTATATTTGAGGGAAATGGGTTTTCTGACACAGGGAACCCTAAGCATATTTGTACTCAGAGGGAACCTGGGCTCCATTTGTTGGACAAGAGAGGGAGACCAAAGAAACAATCAAAGGAGAGGTTTACTGCAATTTAAGGATCAGAGAAGGAAAAGTTAACCTTGGAAAAGAGGAGATGGGGTTATCACAATCTTGGAGTGAAGGTCCACAAGGCATCAGACAAATTGGAGAAATTTGAACATCCTCTGACCTCCCACAGCCACTTCTAAGCACATAGTATTTTCTCACCTTCATTATGAAGATGGAAATGTGGGGTTGAGAAGACACATATTCCTGTCTTGGGGCTATAAAGATAAAAGTTATGCTGAATTAAGTCAGGTTGTTGAAATGCTTATATAAAGTGCTTCATATGCTTGGCTTGAATGCCAAATGTAGTCCCTGAAAATAAAAACACAAATGTATGCTCTAAAAAGATAAATATCCTGTAGATGCCATCAGATATGAGCCAAAAGTAGGAAAGATACAATGAAGAAGCAAATGGAGACTTTTAAGTACTCCATTCACTTTTCTGGATGGATCAGAAAAAATCTATGAATTGTCCTTGTAGACCTGTGAATATCTTCAGTTGCCATAACAAAGGGAGGCAAGTTACTTGAAATTTTTAAATCTTGAACCCTAAGCACATGGTATATCTTAAGGAGTAAAACTGCACAATTTCACAGAAGGGAAAATTCTGACCTTAGCAATATGTGATGTCCCAGTGGATATGAGGATTAAATGTCTGAACAGGCAGTTGTAATACAGCAGGGAACTTACAACAACCACTGAGGCATGAAATGTGAAAGAAATAACAAAGCGTGTTCGGGTTATAAAAGGCAGCATTAAATGTTTGCTGATGTGATTGTAAGAGCGAAGGTTTACCCATGATACGCTCTATACACATGAAAGTAAGGATGAGATCGTGTGTGGAGTATGACACTGCTCAAATAAGAGCCAGAAAGAACAAGGGGACAGAGGACTAATAAGCTGAATACAAAGAAAGCAGCAATGGTGAGATGCACTTGATAAAGCAATAGGAAAAAAACCCAGATGGCAATTTAAGGATTTGTAAGTCTCTGAAAAAGCCAAATGAAACTGTCAAAGAGGAACATTTTCATCTGCCAAGCCAAAGCAGAACAATGGAAGAAATGGCAGGAGTACTGGGGATTTCTAAAGCAGATGTTGTTTCTGGTTCCTGGCCTGTGTTTCTGACTGGATCCAGTTCTAGAATGTATCCATGGCCCATACCACAGCTGGAGTCTGACTTGGAGACACAGCAGAGGATTCTATGAGCAGCACAGTCAGTGGACGAAAAGGGGAAGAGAGAGAAATCAACACTACACAGTCAGGTTGTTGGAGCCAACGAGAGAAAACAACTTTTGAGTTCAGTTCCTGTATCTCTTCCGTGCTGTTAAGTCTCCATCTAGGCACTTAGTCTCTTGTGGTCTTTGCTTCTTCATTGGGGATGGAGCGACTTGGTAATGAGTATTTATTGTACAGAAACTCCACTAGGGTGTTAGAATAAGTACGGCATAATCAGCCATTTTACTCCTTGTTAAAGCAGGCTATATAGAAAATTGAATAACTCCAGGAATCCCACTTGAAAAGTGAGTATTATAAGAAGATTTTAAGATTAAGCAAAAATAATGGCCTTAGTCCCCATCTCAGGATGTGGGGACCATATGATTCAAAGGAAACCAAATTTGACAATGTAAAAATGAAAGCACTTCAAAAAATAGCTTTGCTACAGAATTCTCAGTGGTAGTCCAGGCTTCAAATGAATACTTAATCTTTTGGGAAATCCATCCCAGTGGCAAATCTAAAACAGTTGATGTTCATCCCCACTGAGTCTAGATACAAAAAAGTGGGGACTCTTATAATGCTTTTGTATTCGATAGGATACTTCCATTGTAAGCAACAAAAACAAATGTGCTAACTTAAGCAAAAAGGAAATGTATTAGAAGGATGTTGGTAAGAGAATAAAGAACCAGGCTTGAAACCTGGCAGTTCCAAACATGTAAGCAGCAGGAAGGACTCAAAGAGCCTCTGCCACTGAAATAGTTGAACCCAATCATTTATCCTCCTTATGTCACTCTACTCAAGATTCATAGTCCCAGAGCAAGAGTCTGCTGAGATTAGCTTGGGTCATATGTCTGCCCTTCAGGTAGAGAAAAGTAGGGAAACTTTGATGTACAGTCTCCCTAAGAACAGGCAATTGAAGAAAGGTAATTCCCTAGGCGTCTGGGTGGCTCAGTTGGTTAAGCGACTGCCTTCGGCTCAGGTCATGATCCTGGAGTCCCGGGATCGAGTCCCACATTGGGCTCCCTGCTCAGCAGGGAGTCTGCTTCTCCCTCTGACCCTCTTCCCTCTCGTGCCTCTCTATCTCTCATTCTCTCTTTCTCAAATAAATAAATAAAAATCTTTAAAAAAAAAAAAAGGTAATTCCCTACAAGAATATCAAGAACTAATACAAAAGAAAAATGGATGCTGGGCAGTGTAAAACAAATAAAACACAAGAATTTGTTTAAATTTAAAAAAAATCTTGACATAAGAATTTTAATGAAGAAGCAACTATTGTTGCTATTGTTACTAATACATGTCAAAACAGAATAGGGCAAACCACACTGATGGTTAATTTCATATGTCAACTTGACTGGATCATGAAATGCGCAGACGTTTGGTCAAGCACTATTCTGGGTGTGTCTGTGAGGGTGTTTCTGATTGAAATTAACCTTTGAATCCTTAGACTGAGTATATTGTATTGCCTTCCTAATGTGAGTGGCCCTCATCCAGTCAATGAGGGCCTGAATAGAACAAAAAGGTTAACCCTCCCCTGATTAAGAGGGACCTCCTTTTGCCTTGAGTTCACAGGTTTTTCCCTGCCTCCAGACTTGAACTGAAACACCAGCTCTTTCTGGATCTCAAGGCTGCCAGCATTCGGACTAGAACTCACACTACTGGCTCTTTAAGTCACCAGCTTAGAGAATGCAGGTCTTGGGATTTGCCAGCCTCCATAATTGCATGAGTCAATTCTTTATAATGAACAAACAATTGATTCTGTTTCTCTGGAGAACCCTAATACACTCACCTCCTTGAGTAAAGATATAGAAGTACATGTTTTCCTCCCCTGCTATATTTAGAGTAGCTTGCCTTATGCTATAGTCATTTTATTGATGCTTTGTATCATTTGTCTTTCTGCAGTGGGCACTGGACTTGAAATCAGAAAACTAATTTTAAGTACTAGCTTTGACATCAATTTAATCTTGTAAGAACTTGTAGCCTTCATTTTTCCCATCTGCCAGATTTGGGCAACAATATTTATATAGCATGATGGCTTTGAGAAATAAATGACGTAATTAAAGAGAAAGTGTCCAGCTGATTCTGATAAACAGTAGGTGTTCAACTAATGTTTATAACACCCAATATGGAATATAAATCAGGGCAGGTTCCATGTCGTCTACTTTCTTGTATACATTCCCCAAAGAGTTAGACATAGTAGATACTTGAGAAATGTCTGTGGGCAAAAATGAAATAAGCAGATAAAAACTCTTTCTTTGGTTTCTAAAATCATACACACCACTATGTGCATGAAATGAAGTGTGAATTACAGAGTTAACCAAATAATATTAACCACAAACACATGGCATGTGATCTCAGCACAAAAATGAGCAATTGGTGAACAACACTAGAGACCAAATGAACCTAACAGACTTATACAGAGCATTCTATCCAAAAACAGCAGAATACACATTTTTCTCAAGGGCACATGAAACATTTTCTAGGATAGACCATATGTTAAGCCACAAAACAAGTCTTAGCAAATTCAAGAAGATTGAAATCATACCAAGCATCTTTTCTGACCTCGTGACATAAAACTAGAAATGAATAACAAGAGGAAAACTGGAGAATTCACAAATACATGGAAATTAAACAACAATCTCCTGAACAACCAATGGATCAAAGAAGAACTTAAAGGGAAAATAAAAAAAAGTTTCTTGAGACAAATGAAAATGGAAGCACAACATACCAAAGCTTGTACAATACAACAAAAAGCAGTTCTAAGAGGGAAGTTTACAGCAATAAATAACCACATTAAGAAGCAAGAAATATTTCAAATAAACAACATAACTATACACCTTAAGGACTTAGGAAAAGAATAAACTGAGCCCAAAGTTAGCAGAAGAAAGGAAATTATAAAAATTAGAACAAAAATAAATGAAATAGGGAACAGAAAAATAATAGAAAAGATTAACCAAACTAAGAGTTGGTTCTTTGAAAAGATAAACAAAATTGACAAACCCTTAGCTAGACTAACCAAGGAAAAAATAGAGGGGACCCAAATCTACAAAATTATATATGAAAAAGGAGAAACAACTGATACCACAAAAATTCAAAAGATCATAGGGGGCTATAAATAATTATGCACCAACAAACTGGATAACCTAGAAGAAATGGAAAAATTCTTAAAAATGTACAATTTACCAGAACTAGACCAGAAAGAAATACAAAATCTGAGTAGACCAGTAACTAGTGAGGAGATTGAATCAGTAATCAAAAATTTCCCAAGGAAGAAAAGCCCAGGAGCAGATGGCTGCACCGGTAATTTTACCAAGCATTTAAAGAAGAATTAACACCAATCCTTCTCAAACTCTTCCAAAAAAATTGAAAAGGGGGAAACACTCCCATCTCATTTTACAAAGCCAGCATGATCCTGATACCAAAACCACAGAAGGACACTACTAGAAAAGAAAACTACATGCTAATATCCCTGATGAGTATAGATGCAAACATTCTCAGTAAAATACCAGCAAACAAAATTCAGCAGCATGTTAAACAGATCATTCACCATGATCCAATGGGATTTATCCCTGAAATGTAGAGATGTTTCAACATATGCAAACCAATCAATGTGATATATCACATTAGTAGAATGAAAGAAAAGAACTGTATGAACATTTCAATAGCTTTAGAAAAAAAGTTTGACAAAATTCAACATCCATTCATGATAAAAGGAACATATCTCAACACAATAAAGGCCATATATGATAAGCCCACAACTAACATCATATTCAATGGTAAAAGGTTGAAAGCTTTTCCTAAGATCAGGAACAAGACAATATTTGCACAACATATATCTGATAATAGGTTAACATCCAAAATATGTAAAGAACTCAGCTCAATAGAAAAAATAATAATAACCTAATTAAAAAATGGGCTAAGGACCTGAATAACTATTTCTCCAAAAGGACAACAGGTACATGAAAGGATGCTCAATATCATTAGTCATTAGGAAAATGTAAATTAAAACCACAATGAGATATTACCCCCGCCTGTTAGAATCATCATCATCAAAAAGACAAGAGAGAACAAATGTTGGCATATATGTAGAGAAATGGGGACCTTTGTGCACTGTCGGTGGGGTTGCAAATTGGTACACCACTATGGAAAACAGTATGGAAGTTCCTCAAAAAATTGAAATATAACTACCATACCATCCAGCAATTCCACTCTGGGAATATGTTCAAAGGAAATGAAACTACTAATTCGAAAAGATATGTGCACCCCTATGATCATAGCAGCGTGGTTTACAACAGCCAAGACATGGAAACAACCTAAGAGTCCATCGATGGATGATGGATGAATGAATATGCAATGGAATATTATTCAGCCATAAAAAAATCAACAAGGAATTCCCACCATTTGCAATAAAACAGATATACCTTGAAGGCATTATGCTAAGTGAAATAAGTCAGACAAAGACAAATACTGTATGATCTCACTACTGTGTGGAATTTAAAAACAAACTAATTAAAACCAGCCCATAGAAAAAAAGGTCAGACATGTAGATACTGGATGCAAAGGATCATGTCAGAGGAATTAGAAGAAGGTGGTCAGGGTGCCTGGGTGGCTCAGTTGGTTAAGCGACTGCCTTCAGCTCAGGTCATGATCCTGGAGTCCTGGGGTTGAGTCCCACATCGGGCTCCCTGCTCGGCAGGGAGTCTGCTTCTCCCTCTGACCCTCTTCCCTCTCGTGCTCTCTATCTCTCAATCTCTCTCTCTCTGAAATAAATAAATAAAATCTTTAAAAAAAAAGAAGAAGGTGGTGAAAATGTGCAAACTTCCACTTTGAAGATAAATAAGTACTAGGGATATAATGTACAGCATCATGACTATAGCTAATGCTGTTAGATGCTATATAAGAAAGTTAAGAGAGTAAATCCTGAGTTCTCAACACAAGGAGAAATGTTTTGCTTTTTCTTTTTCTCTTTCTTTTCTTTTTATTGTATCTATATGAGAAGATGGATGTTAGCTGAATTTCATAATTTATGTGAATTTCACAATATATGTAAGTCAAGCCATCTTGCTGTATGCCTTAAACTTACACAGTGTTGTATGTCAATTATTTCTCAATAAACCTCAAGGGGAAAATGGCAATTTTGTAAGACAAGTGCCATCTTCTAGGAAGAGGAATTCAACATCTTGCTAATAAAAGTGTGATCCTTAAGATAAATGACAGGGCCAATGCTATGGGGGAGGGGATGTATGTTAGGACAGATTTTCTATCATCCTCAAAAAAACAAAATTGAAGTCAATGCTGATGATATCTTCAATGTTATTGACATAACTCTAGTGAGCATGCCTTATTTTACTATCATCGCCATGGATCACTTCTCAATGGAAAATAATCTGCTGACAACTGGGAAAACTAATATTTCTATCTCATATCTCAGGATTTTAAGGGTCAACTATTCTAGTTTAATCTCTCCTTTAACTATTCATTTGAATTGTGCTTATATAACCTGAAAATAAACTTTTTGTCATGTCAAATAACAGATATGATGCAATCACGTAGTTATTTTGGCCTTGCGAGGGCATAGCCACAGAGAAAGATGCACAGTAGTAACTCCTGATTCCAATAGTATGACTTTTTTTTTTTTTTGGTATGGCTAGCAAAATCTGAAGGCAGTGAAAAGAAAAAAACTCTCCATAGAGTCATAAAATGTAAGTATGTAAATTCTTTAAGAGTATCCAATCCTTTGATTTTAAGAAAACTGAAACCCAAAAAGAATATGAAGATTTCTAATTTTTACAGGACTAGTTTTGAACATGATCCAGATTATCTGACTCATTCTTTAACTCATTCTTTCAGAAAATACTAATTAAGCATCACCTTGTGCCAGGCATTGTTTAGAAACTGAAAACACAGACAGAAAAGGACAGCATTCTCATGAAACTTGTATTTTAGGAGAGAGAAATGACAACAACAAGAAAGTAAACAAATAACTAAGAGAGCCCTAGATAATGAAAAGTGCTATAGAGAAAACAATTTGGGATAATGTGTCAGGGTATTATGTGGATGCTTCTTCAAAGGGAGTTGTCAGCAAAGAACCCCTCAAGAAAGCGACGTTTGAACGGAATCAAAGATCACAAAGAACCAGTCTTGCAAAGACCCAGGGAAAGCACATTCAAGGCAGAGCCTGAGCAAGTGCAAAGTCTTTGGAATGGCATACACTTGACAGATTTGAGGGACAGGGAGAAAGCCAGTGTGGTTGTAACATATGGATGAGGAAGAAAGTGGTGACCCAAGATGGAGGTATTTACAGCCATGATGAGAAATTGGGACTTTATTTGGAATGGAAAGAATACCCTCAGTCCAGTGCTCTCACAGTCCAGTGGTCCCCATTATCATGAAGCTGAACATTTTCTGGCAACAAATGACTCTACTTCTGGAAAAATAACTAAAAAGCAGGTTTGGCTCCTTTGCTAAAGAATTTCATTTATCTGTAACATGTGGCTGTGTGGTAAGCCAAATGATTCCATAAAACAGATTCCCTTGGATGGCCCAATCCGTTTAATCTACCAAAGGGGTGCCATTTGTTTCCCTTGGGCTGATGCAGGATTGTATGTCCAAGTTGGACATTATGTAGTCGTCTGGGAAGCAAAAGCCCAGCAAGTGAGTAATGATGGACGGCTTGCCTCTGAGGAGTACACTTCCTCAATGAATCTGCATCAGCAGCGCCAGGCCTTCCAGCTTCTTCTCCAGAACAGGGGCCAAATCCACAGGCTCCTTAGAGACAAGAGTAATTTTTGCTCACATTTTTCTCCTGCCTGAGAAACAGAGAGAGACAGCTCTGTTTTAAATCAAGCCCCCAATCCAAGGCTCACCTCCATCCTATAATGGAAGCTAAATGACACAAGTGAAAGTTGTTTTGACTTACACCCAATAGAATAAGAAATTCATTCAGGCATTCAGTGAGCAATTGAGGCGGTGATCATGGGAGTGGCCAAGTTAAGGTCTATCTCAGGTCATCCCATTTTCCTCAGCTGTTACTCTTTGTTACAGCAAATAGGATCCATTTATATGTCAGATTTTCTACAGTTTAATTCCTCCACAACATCAATTCCATCTCTCGATGAGGATCTGTTTTATAAATCTTTATCCCGTCTATCTCTGTGGAACAAGAGAGAGGGAAAGTCTAGGAAATCAGAAATTAGGTGTCTTGGTTGTGGGTCAGGTTGATATGAGAATATAGACCTTCCCATGTGCAGTCACATTTATCCTGTAAACCTTTATTTGCATTCTCAGAATGTCACAGAAGGAAATCAGAAGCTGGCTAAAAGTAGTGATAATGCCTGGGGCGCCTGGGTGGCTCAGTAGTTAAGCATCTGCTTTGGCTCAGGGCCTGATCCCAGGGTCCTGGGTTGGAGTCCTACATCAGGGTCCCTGCTCAGTGGGGAGTCTGCTTCTCCCTCTCCCTCTGCCCCTCCCCTTGTTTGTGCCCTCTCCCTCCCTCTCTCTCTCTCTCTCTCTCTCTCTCAAATAAATAAATAAAATCTTTTATAAAATAAAATAAATAAAAATTGTGATAATTCCAGGAAAGTAATTATAAAGCAAAATTTCGTGGGAAAGACCATCATAATAACAAAGTATCATTTATTAAGCACTTAATAAGGGGCAACCACCATATTATGAGTGCATTAGCTACATTTTCTTACTTATTCCTCAGCATTACCCTGTGAAATGGGTAGCCCGGAAGGTGGCAAAGTGGAATCCTGGTCTTTGTAACATCAAACCCTATACTCTTAACCAAAATTGGAAAATATGTTAGTTAGAAGGTTTTTATTTGAAATGAAAATTAATTCTATTTTAAGAAATTAGATGAACTGGAAGCACTGAATGTTCTCTCTTTTATTCCCTCTCTCAGGGGTCAACAAACTGTAGCCAAATCTGCACCCCCCCATCTAATAATGTAAATAAAGTTGTATTGGAACACAGCCTTGCCCATTTGTTTATATATTGTCTATGTCTGTTTTTATGCTACAACAGCAGAGTTGAGTAGTTGCAACAAATACCTTCTGGCCCACAAAGTCTGAAATATTTGTCATCTGGCTCTTTAGAGGAAATGTCTGTTGACCCCTGACCTATATCTCCAAAAATCCTCTTCACGCAAAGATTTAGCTTAACTACAATGGGTCCTGGGATATCTTTCTCATAAACAAATGACTATACAAGATGGATATTTTACATGGTGTAGCAGACATCGTTGGTGCCCTGGCAGACTCCCTTCATCTCCTAACTGTTCCCAGTTTGGTTCCTAGCAGCTCACAGATGTATCCTTCTCATGAGAGTTGCTCTCAGGACCCTGACTGGAGACATTCCCCTAAAAATCCTTGCAAGGTTAGACCTTCCTTCCCTTTGCCAATGACTGAATGATGTGGAATATAAAACACTAGCTCCCTTGCTCCAAGCTGGGACAATCATGTGGCCCCGTGGTCCATAGTTCCCTGTGGGATCAGGCTAAGGTTGGACTTTAGTGGAATCCCCACCTTTGCAGAACTTCCTTCCCTACCCCATCCTGTTTCCTCAATTCTTTGGGGTTTCACCTGCAGCACTCTCCCACCAAATCCCTTGCAGAAGAATCCTCTTCTTAGGCTCTATTTCTTAATGACCTACTTAGGACATATGACAAATATATACAAGACATATTTATTGTGTCCATATATAAGTCAGAAGGAAATGTGTGAAAATATAGTCTATATTATGCAATGATATAATGAACTTGGGAAGCTGGAGTAAGGGTAGAAAAATTTTAACTTTACCCTCTTATATTTGGTGATGGGGATGTGAAAATTAAACTGAAAAAAAAAAAAGACAAATTAACTAGAGAAAGGGCTTTTTGTATGCACATGGGAGCCAACAACAAAAGTAGCTGGCTCCCTAGATGGCTGAAGTTAGAGGTTTATATACCCAGTTTAAATCAAGGAAGTGGGATAGAAAAGGCTTTTATAAAAAAGAACAAACAGTTTTCTTCAGGAAAGATACATGGGTTTTTAGAAGAAAAATCAAGAAATAAAAAATTTGTAATGTTTGTCTATACAAATATGAGTGGACTTTCTGTCTCCTTCAGGGCCATAAAACTTCCCCAGAGAAGGGATTTCAGGTAGGTTTTATTCTCATTTTTCCTTCTGGAAGGTGATCTCTCCTAAAAAAGAAATTTATGGTAGCCTTATTTCCCAGAATTTACTGCCTCAGGGAAGCTTCAAGAAGGTTTCTTTTTCTACCTGTTGATTCTCAATTGTCGTCATCTCAAAATAATCCTTATGCCAAAGTGGCATATTCTAATCTCCTTCCTTATCATCTCTGGGGTTCCGACTGAATCCCATTGGGAAAGAAGAAATGGAAGGAAGGAGGAGGTGACATCTTGTGCTCTTCTACTCTAAGTTGGGCTAATCCTCTCTGCAGATGATTCATCTAAAGGAACCTCCACTTCCTTTCTTGTCCCCACCTGTGATATTGAATGTCATCCCCAGGACAGCACATCTTCTGGCTCAAGTTTTGGTGACGACAGATGTCAAAAAAGAATTGAGAACTTTCCATTATGTTGACTTCACTGATGCTACTGCAAGATTTATCAGCCTACTCCTCAGTCAGGAAAGGATTCAGAGAAAGTGGCAAATGACAACTGAACATAAAAGAAATGGTCCATTTAAAAATGTATTTTGTATCTGGTTCCTAGCCTGACATGTTCCTTGCCATGTGAACCTCAGAAGCTTACTGGAGTGAGAAAAATAAGAACAGCTTTCTTCTTTAAAACAGGGCACAGTTGTCACATACTTTTTAGCTAAACTGTGTTCTATTTCTGAGGTTGAAAAAAATAACCTTCTTGGAATACCCTCTCTCCGACACACTCACTTCCCTCCCCGCCCCAGCACCCTGTGAGATACTGTACCCCGCTCCTGGCACACTCCCACACCCAGGATAGACAGCCCATTGGAATGTCTGCTAATAAACGCCCTGAGGCATTCTCTTTAGCTGAACAATTAAGAAAAATTTCTAAGAGACTGAACCATGTGTGACCTAAATTGGCTTTAAGAATGCTATTCAGAGCAGAGGGAGCAGCATTTGCAACATAATGCCTTCCACCTTGACATTAATTATGCACCGTGGTGTTCAGAGAGCAACTCTGAGCCAAGAATATAAGTGTTTGTAAAGTAAACATGTCAAGCAAGGCAGAACATTGTAAAAAAAATATATATATATATTAAATCCAATGCTGTTATGATCCATTTCTCTATTCTTTTTTTCTTCATAAATCTTCTACATTCAACCAACAAAGGGATAACATTCCCCTCTTCAAAGAGAGATAAAGTGATTCAACAATACTTATTGTTTGGATTTCTTGAAAGAGAAAAGAAGGTGTCTTTTTCCACTTTGTGATTGAAAATAAAAAGGGCTTGCTGATTTAAAGAGCTGCACAGCCCCAGGGAACCTGTAGAAAGCATTCTCTATAGGAACAATTCTGTTTCTAGACAGCCATACGAACTGTAATTTCAATCCCCTTTCTGCATTATCAAGGACATTTGCATGACAGCAGGGTCCTAGCAGTTCCTGAGTTTACTTATTCCTAATCCTTACTTCTTCATCTGCTAGTATTAGCCCTTGTAGTAGGTGGCAACTTTATCAATTGTTAGAAATAAAATATCAATGCCACAAAAGATTCTATCTTTAGCAAGAGGCTTAACGGGAATCTTCCACTGTTTTTAAGGAAAAATCCTCAGTATCCAAAATACTCCAGTGGCTTTCAACATAATTTTTAGCCATTCTTCAATAAAATCTTACTACAAGGTTGACTTACACACACACACACACACACACACACACACACACACACACACACCAGATAAAAGTGGAGCATCCCTAGGTGAGCTGGGTACCACCCCTTGTACACACATTCCCCCCATGTTGGCTGTGCACATAACTACAAGGAACTCTCCAGGCACCTGCCAGGCTCAGTTTAGAAATCAATAATTTAATCCACTCACAATATATTGTTGTCTTCTGGATGAAGTATTTATACTCACTGACAATAAGCCTATTAAAACCATCTCCTTTAAAACCATTCTACAGAAAAGCATCTCTGTCTAACAAAATTTCACTCACTGGGTGACAAGTGAAATACATTTTTCTGGGAAATACTGTCTTTACTTCTTCAGACATATCCTTTGACAAAACATCTCTGCCAGGAATCTCAAGTTGGTAGAAGCCATGAACACATTAGAAGATCATAACTCAGAAAAGGAAAAACTCAGGGAAGAACTTATTTCTGGTAAAGCTCACAAAATTCCTAAAGCAACCAAAGCCCTCTATGGGTCAGAAATATTTAAATTTTCTTTAAGAAGGAAATTAACAAGCACTTGAGAGATGTGAAAGATAATTTGAAGATACAGAGTGACTGAAAAGGGTAATTCTATGAGGTCAAGTGTACAGTGTCTAGGGTATAGGAAGATGATCTCTCAGCGATAGATAGACCAGTACATGAGAAAGAAACAAAAGGAATGTGATTATGTTTAGCTAAGAAAGAAATAATGTAGAAATTGAATTGTGTGTATAAGTTTGAAATTTTACTAAGTTAAAAAAAAGAAAATAGACTTTTTCTATGTTGCTCCAAGAGCAAAATGAGTAAAGTTTATAAGAAACGAGATTTTACATGAACATAGAAAAGGCCTTCAAACTAGAGTTGATAAAACAGACCAACTTGGGAGGTAATAAGCTTCTAATACTAGAGGCATACAAGTTAAATAGAGAACTGGGATTCTTGAGTGGGATTTGGTGCCTGGTAGACAAGACTTTAAAAGTCCTTACCAATGCTCGATATGCATATTCCGTTTTCACTACATACGTTAAAAGATAAACTGAGGCATATTAAAATTTTAAGAGTTCACTTGAGCAAAAATGACTCAAATTGGGCAGCACCAAACAGGACGTGGTTAGAAGCACTCCACCCATGGGAGCTGGGGAAAATTTTTATAGGAAAAGGGTGGAAGCAAAGTAAGGGAATTACTGATTGGCTTAAAGCCTAGTTGGCTGTTTGTGACTGGTTGTTTTCAAGTTTTGATTTGGTAAATTTGAGGTATGTACAGGCTTAGATTTTGCTTTGCTTATATGGTACCACAGCATTAAAGCCACCTCAGTCTAGCGACCTGACTAGCAGATGTCAAAACACATTCTATCAAACATTCTATCTTCATGAAAACGTCCATGAACAACCAAGAGTGCTCTAAGTCACCATCAATTTGTTGGATGTAGTAAAATCCACATATAACATAGGAAAAAATTAGGAGCATCTTTGGGAACTGTGATGTGACCTCCCAGATGGTTGTAAATTAGATTTTTCTCACCATTTAAACCCTCCATATCTGATCACACAGTACATCTTGGAAATGAGGGTAGTCATCATATACATCACTTTTTTTAACATAAATATGTTGTCTGAAGTTGTTTTCAAACTAAAAGCCTTAAGTAATAGGGGGCACACACACACACCCAAACACACACACACACACAAAAAAAGGCAGTAAATCATAGAACCTAAGAATTTGGGGTTTTTTCCACACTCTTCATTCTAAAACTCTACATGATATGTATATTGTTTAACTTCAGTCTGGGCCCCCTTTCCCTACCCTGGTTATCGTTAAAAAACAATAACAAACAAAAACCTTCTTCTCTGAATGCACCTCTCTTTTATTCAAACTTCAGCTCCCAAGTGAAATATATCTTCCTCAGACAGACCATTCCAATTTAAAGAAGCACCCCCTTCATTTATTATTTATTTGTTCTTCTTCTTTTTCTAAATAATTGATTTATTTTTTTAATCTCTAAGTCTGCACTAGATGAAATTTCCATGTTTGTTTAGTTCACCATTGTAAATTCAAGACCAAAACCACAGGAGTCTCCATAAATATTAGGAAAGATAATGAACAAATTTTTAAGTATAAGGAGAAACTTGTTTCTGAGGTTGATTATGCAAAGTCTCTTTTTAAGCTTTTCGAGATGTATAAACATTTATTTTTAAATGTTATTTAAAAATTTTAGTTATCCCTCTTTCCATTTTAAAAATTCAATTTTAAACCAATAATTAATTGAATAATTATTATGTGTTAATGTTATGCTAGGTATTGCATGGTATATTAGTAAATGTTCCAGATAGTACATACTCAAAAACTTCACTCTCTTTGGATATATAATATGTACTCAAACAACTCTCTGTAAAATTAGGCAATAAATGATATTCTAGAGATAGGAAATCTGGCACCATGATTCCAAGAGATAAGAGAGAGATGAAGGAAAGCCAATATGTTTCTAAGTCTTCAAATTGTTTTGGAGTTTTTTGTTTGTTTTGTTTGATTTTTGTTTTGCATTTCTGTGGGGGGAAATATATATATGTGTGTGTGTGTATGTGTGTGTATATATATATATATATACACACACACACTCACAGACATACACATGTATGCATACATGTATGCATGGATATATACATATATATGATAAGTATGTGAAAGACTAATGTAAGGTAGTATACAAGAAGGGCTACATGGCTATTATAAAATAATTGGATATCATATGTAACTTTCAATGGATCTGTATTCTTTAACATTAAACTTATTTTAAGCAAATTTTCAAAAATGTTTATAAACCCCAAGATATATTTTTTGGACTTTACTACTTGTTATCTACCATGTTTATTATTCAGTTTTTTTAGCCAGTATTTGACATTTGAAAGAGAAAAATATTCCATTAGCAGAAGAACCCTTTAAAAAAGCACCTGGGGCGCCTGGGTGGCTCAGTCGTTAAGCGGCTGGCTGCCTTCGGCTCAGGTCATGATCCCATTCCAGCTATATGACATTGTAAAAGGCAAACACTTGTCCTGGGATCAAGTCCCACATCGGGCTCCCGCTCAGTGGGAAGCCTGCTTCTCCCCCTCCTACTCCCCCTGCTTGTGTTCCTGCTCTCGCTGTCTCTATCAAATAAATAAAATCTTTAAAAAAAAAAAAAAGCACCTGACTTGGATGTCAGGTGAAATATTCCAGAGGATGCAGAGACTGAGATCTGGTTAAGAATCACTCCAGAGAAGAGGCAGAAGGGAAGGTATTCCAGACAGAGAGAACAGCATTGCTGGAGTGAGAAATTGAAAAAAAAAAAAATGGTGTCTTCCAGAAACTGACAGAAATTCAGTATGGCTGGATTATGGTAGATTCGGGGTCGGTAAAGAGCAGAAGTAGCAAGTGATGGAGCAAGAGAGGTAGGCAGGAGCCAAATCCTGAAATCTCACTTAAACCCAAGTTCAAAGTTTGGAGAACTTTAGCAACAAAGAGTTGCTTTTGAATATGGCATGAGCAGTAAAGGAGCCTGTTTCCTTTGCCAAAAAAACTCTTTCTTCATAATTAGCTTGTGATGTTTAAAAAGTTTTTAAAAATTTGGAACAAATACAACACAATGTTATGACTTACTCAAACTGAATATTTTTAATAGTATTCTTTGTACTTTTGTGTTATGTTTAAATTTGCATAATAAAAACTTAAGGGCAGCACAGACTGATGCATAAATCAATCCAATAAATAAGGTTCTCCACTTTCTGCTTTTAAAACTCCAGTATTGTTATTGTGAGGAGAGTCATAAGCCCAGACAATGGCCTTCTCTTTAACTCTTAGAAAGCAGAACCTTTGTAAGTTAAGGACTGCCTTTCAAAGCACAGCTGACATAAGGATAGGATCTCTTGCTTACAGCAATTCATAATGTTTGCTAATGTATATTAGCAGGAAAGAGTCATATTAAAATCATAGGAAGGTAATTTGATATCCCCACAATAAACAATAAAGTGCATTTATGCCTATTGAACATCTTTCTTACAAAAGCATCTACCTATTGATATTGCTGAATCATTTCCACCTACTGACTGGCATCCTGGCCTATCCTGGCCAACAGAAGATGTCTACAAACTACCATGCACCAGCCTTTCATTCCAATTACAATCTCAGGTTTCTGAACATGTATGGTAATACAGCCAGTGTTTTTCCATTATACATCACTTCTGTACTTCTAAGTGTATGCAAAAGCTGTAATAATGTAAGGCTCCTGCCTGGGGGTTGGGGTGCTTGTCCAAAAAGCATGAAACAGCCTCATCATTTAAGGTAGCTCCCTCCCTGTCCCACTAGCCAATTTAGCTCTGAGCTCCAGAGTATGAAGATTAGATGTCCTTCTTCAGAAGCAGTATTATAGACTTCTCAGCATTTAGCTATCAAGTTATCCAAATAGTTTAACAGTCCTCAAATCACACATTTTATTCCAAGGTTATCTCTACCAACAGAAATGACATAAAATTAAAGAATTACTGTGGACAAGCAGTTGGGAATGGCTCTATTAGAAACTCCCTAAGGCCTTCACTTCATCAGAAATGGCGCTTTACAGTGCCATGTTTCCTATCCCTAGAATACCACTTACTGCACAGTTTAACAGAGAATTATTTGTGTTCCTTCTTCTCTTGGTAGACCATGAACTCCTTCAATGGACAGACTGACTAAGGATTATTCATCTTCCAAAATCCAGTAATTAACATATTGCCTGTAAAAAAAGTAGAAGCTCAGAAAATGTTAACCAAACTCTGTTGGCTTGGAATCATCTCTTTTCCAGAAGAACTGGGCTTTGTGGAAACCATTGCTGAGTCAGACACTGGCAAGAACCATTTTATACCCTATTGGCATGTGGTTCACTCCCCATGTCAAAGGTGTTCCTTTCAAGACTAAATCTGCCAAGAGCAGAGCTCAGGTGTTGACAGCCAGCTGGGTGTATCCATTTTCATCAATTGCAGAACTTCCAATGTGGTTGGGGATGTGAGTTGAAATTAATACAAACATTTTTTCCCAGTGTCCCTAGCACTGCAAGAGAAGAAATCTTAAAATTAAAGTTTCGATATTTGGTGAAAACATAATGAATTTATAATATTCCAAAAGAAATAAGGTTTGTCTAAATCGTTTTGCCAATGGTCACAGAAATATATGCTATATCAACTTATTTAAAACAAAAACAGAAATTCAAGAGTTCCTTTAAAAACACGAGAATTGAGGGCCTGTACTTTCTGTTATTCTTCTAATCATCTACCGTCAAAACCACAATGAGCTTTCCTCATTAGTTCTGATTTTATGGAGAACGGCAGCTGCCTGAGGTGACAGCAGCAATTACACTTTCAGAAGTAGTATGCAAGGTTACATGCATTTACTTTAGGTTTTTTTTCCCCCTTTTTCTTTTTATATGTGTTAGTTACCATTGTGTTCTGCACCCCTCACTATAAAAATAATAATCAAAAACACCTTGAAATGTAATAGGTTGAAGGTTTATGACACCCAGTGCCAAGGGAATGTCAATAATCTTGCTTACCAATGGAGGATGCAATGTAGTCTAGAAAATCCTGATTGCCACATGGTCCAAATGTACTCCAGCTAATGGGAAAATAAGGTCTGATTTGTGACATTTGCCATGATTTTAATGAGAGGTGAGGAGGAGGGAGTAAATAAAACAAAGTTACATAAAAACCCTTGGAGGTTGTAAAGAGTCAGAAGAATGAGAATTAATCTAGAGCAGAGAAGAAAGACTCCAGAAAGACAATCCCCAAGAAATGAAGGAAGAGGAGGAAAATTCCAGAAATCCTTCTGAATATATGTGACCACGGTTCCCTACAGAATCTAGAGCATGAATTGTGATTTAGAAATGATTTTGGTTTATTTTTTCCTAATTATACAAGGAATAATTAACCTTTGTGAAAAATATGAAGAACTATTTAAAGATTAACTATCACTTATTATTCCAATCCCCAGCAATAACTTCTGTGAACATAGTGTTGTATTTCCTTCCAGATATAGACACATATGCATGTTTCATAACATCAAGACCATATTGAATATATAATTTTTGTGTCCTACATTTTATTTACATTTTCCAGTGCCATTAAAAACTCTTTTAATACATCATTATATGGATTACAATTGTGTACCCAAAGATTAGCTCAATACTTGAATATTTTTATTATTTCCAATGATTCAATTATTTTTTAAAAGATCATTGGGAATTCATAATTACCAAAACCTGGAAGCAAGAAGATGTCCTTCAATAGGTGAGTGGACAAACTGTGGTACATCCATACAATGCAATACCGTTCAGCAATAAAAGGAATGAGCAAAGTCACTGCAAAGATGTGGATAAATCTTAAACACATTATTGCTAGGTGAAAGAAGTCAGTCTTAAATGGTGACATACTGTGTGATTCCAGCTATATGACTTTGTAAAAGGCAAAACTATAGAGATGGTAAACGGATGCTTTGGGAATGGGAAAAGGGTTCAATGGGTGAAGCACGGGGAAATTTCTAGAGCAATAAAACTATTCTAATTGTGAATAAATACTATGCATTTGTCAAAACCCATAGAATTTTACAGCAAAAAAAGAGTAAACCTTAAAGTATAGAATAATAGAAATAACTTAAAAATACTGATCTAGGAGATCAGGGATCCCGTGATGGGATGCAGACTGTAGCAGAATGATCTAACTGTATTACAAATGTATGAAACAACTTCATTGGAAGGGATGGGGAAACATTCTAAGCTAAGTAACTTGGAACGTGTGGATTCCATAAGACAAAAGACAAAAGGCCAAAGGAATTATACATAAGCAGTGCACTCTTGCTGAGAAAATTTTTTCCATGGTGGTATGATTGACACAATTTTGAAAACACTCTACAAGTAAAACTGGACTTGAAGAACTAAGTACATGGACAGTGGATGGTAAGAACCAAGTTTTTCCCTGTTGTAGTGGGAGGTTTGCAGATAAGCAATGGTGGAGGCTAAAGTGATCCATGTGGTCATGGATTAGAGTTGGGGACATCAGGATGAACTCATGTTTAGCTTAATATAAATACAGATGGTTACATTTAGAAATAGTTATAGGTATGTCTATATACACGGGTTAGTATACACGCATATATTTCCTTAGTCTGTCAGCTGAAAGAGCCCAGAAACACCAACACCGTAATGGGAATAAGCCCAGGTCTTGTTTTCTAATATTACTCTTCAATAACAGGGACAAAGTCTCCTTAGAGGAATTGTTGATTTTAGGACCAGAGCAAAAAATACGCAAGGTGAGTCTGAAGCATTCAATAGTGGTAGAAACTAAGGAAGTGCTCGAAAAAACACAATGATGGCTTATGTCAAAGGGACACAGGAACCAACTAAAAATATCTCCAAAGGCTGGAATAATTTGAGCAAGAAAATAATGAAGCATTAGATTATAGCCAAAAGTACCAAATAAATATCTATGAATCCATACTGTATCCACAAATAGATGATTAAATGAATAAGTTAATGGGAGGAAAAAGGCAATCTTCCCATGGAAAAAAATTCCAAATTATGTAAATACTCTGGTCTTAAGGTAGGTACATAATTTCCTGCTCCTTAAATGTAAGCTGCTTATAGTGGCTTTCTTCCAAAGAGTACAAGTGTGGGAAGGGGGTAAGAGAGTAACTTTACAGTGGAGAAACCTGACAAACACTACTCTGCCAGGTAATCAAGGTCAACAGCAACAGTGATAAGTCATGTTGATAGTATGTATCCTTGATAGGATGTGACTTCACCTCTGTGGTTTTCCTCCCAAAACCCACAACCCCAGTCTAATCATTAGAAAAACATCAGGCAAATTCTAATACAGAGGCATTCTGCAAAACACATGACCAATACTCCTCAAAACTCTCAAGGTCACCATAAACAAAGTAAGTCTGAGAAACCTAGAAGAACCTAAAAAGATATGACAACCAAATGTAATATGATATCCTGGATAGGATCCTGGAATAGAAAAAGGTTACTAGGGAAAAAAATAAGGAAATCTAAATAAAGTATGCATTTTAATTAATAATAGTGTATCAATATTTGTTCATTCATTTTGACAAATGTATCATAGTAATGTAAGAGGTTCATAATAGGGGAAACTGAAAGTAGTATGTGTGGAAACGGTAATATTTGTGCAATTTTCCTATAAATCTAAAAATATTCTAAAGTGAAAATGTTATTTTTAAAACCCTAAGGAACAATATTTTGGCCACAAAGTGTTGTCTATATTTTTGATTATTTTATGAGAAATGGAATCACTATTTAAAATCAAATAATATTTGAAGGGGCAATAATGCCAATTGCTTACCATTAACTTTGCACAAATTTACAGTGTCAATGACAGTGTTTGAGAGTTTAGCCTTCTGTAGAAGTCCCGTGTAAAAGTGATTTAGATCTTGAATCTTCTTCACAGAAGCCAACTATTTAAAAAAGCTAGTTTTATTCAACCTAAAACAAACATAGTAGATAAATGTTCAAGGTAGAATGTGTGTGTGTGTGTGTGTGTGTGTGTGTGTGTGTGTGTGTGTGTATCCTCCCCTCGCTGTGTGTTTGAGCAAGATAATTAGATGCTCTGAGCCTCAATCTTTCTCATCTGTATAATGGAGATAATCAAATGTTCCTCCATTGGGTTTAGAGGAAAACTAAGTGAGATAATACAATTAGTACAGTGGCTGGTGCAAAGTATGTGGTGTTAGTTCTTATTACTGGTTTTTAGTCATTCACTCATTTATTTAACAAATATTTATTAAAGAACCACCATGTGGGAAGCACTCTGGAAGGTTCTGGAGAGACGACAGTAAATAAGACACAATCCCTACATGTAGGAGCTTATAGACTAGCAGCAGAGTGAGAGAAATGTGCAAGAAATTGCAATATTATGTGATAAGTGTGAGGACAGGCTAAGATCAGGCTGCAGTAGAAGCATAGGGCATGGTCAAGAAAGCCTTCTTAAGGAAAGGGGCAGCTAAGCCTGAATCTGAAGGATTTGTAAGATTTAGCCCAGCAGTATGCTGGAGCAGGGAGGGACCCACTTGCCAGGGCCAATTGTGTACATCTCTTTTCAATTCCTTGTTCAGTGGCAACACATTGGTAGCCTGAAATGAGCCATGGTAAAAGTATTTACACCATGGAAATTGTCAAATGTTGCAAATTTACTGGCACAGCAATCAAATTTGGAGGAAATACAGAGGGAGGCAAGAAGCATGACAAATTTGGGAAACTGGAAGGCATTTGGCCTAACTAGTGTGTGAAGGGGGCATGAAGATAGAAAGATAAGTGGGGACCAGATCATGGTCATAAGCCAAATGAAGGTGTTGAGAATTTACTCTGAGGGCAATGGGGAGCCACTGAAGTGTACGGAGCAAAGGATGGGACTTAGTTTGCATGTTATACTCCTTCTGGCTTCAGAAAAACGAGTAAAACTGGAACTAGATATGGTGTGCAATTACCATTAACTTATATGGAATGATTTTTAAGCATTCCCAGACCCCAAAAGTAATCTCTTTTAGGCTTTTCTGATACCTTAGGACACATCTTGTCAACAGATACACAAAATAAGTCGAGATAAAGTGCAGATCCTCACAGACACAGCTCAAAGCTCTGGTGGCTTGAGGCTGAGATGCTGGGAGGGGGCCTCTCTCGCTGCTGGGGGTGCGCGTTGCCTCCATCTTGACTCACTGCCGCACAGAAGCTGAATGCTATTTTCACTTTCTGCCTTTTTTCATAAAAACAAGAATCCTCTTCGGATTTCTTTCACTTGGTGAAAACAAGTACTAACATAGGTCTTTTGTAAAAGTAAAGCGGCATAACAATGAACTTTCAAAAAGCAGCCAATACCTGGAGTTAGTTTTCTGCTGGCAAAAAAAGGATAATGCTCACTTCTGGCTGATGAAACAATTGGAGCCAAAAACTAGGGACAAGAAAGTGCATAGTATTTACAAGAAACTATGAGTAACACAGTGAGGCTTGGATGGAGAGGAGTGGAAGGAAAATTCTAAAAGATAAGCCCAAAAAGTTGGATGGAAGCCAGATCATAGAGGCCCTTGAACTTGGATTCAGTGGTGTCCAAAAGTGCAGAGAAACCCCCTGAGAAAGTAAAAAATCATCCATGGAGTCATGAAAAAATATATTGTAATTTTATTTGTATTTTATTCTCTTTCCTTTTGTATTCATATTTCTGTATATATGTACTGTAATATATACTAATATACTTAGGGCAAGTATTTCACAAATAAATACATAAATCTACATACATGGGTTGTATAGTCAAAATTTTTTATTGATAAGGGTACATAATCAAAAAATTCAGAAACACTGCTATAGACAATGGGGAACTGTGGAGATTTTTAAGCGAAGAGAATTGTGACTCAGTCACAATTGTGTTAGAGGAAGATGACCATGGCAGCGGGTGAAGAATAGATTTCAGGTGGGAAATTTGAGACAGCTGGACCAGTTTTTGGAAGACGATTTGAAATCCTGGCTTTGCAATTATGGGATCTTAAGTCACACAACCCTGCTGATTTTCAATTTCTGCAGGTGGAAATGGGAACAATAATAACACAATTTTATGAGAATGAAGTGACATAAATATGTGGAAACACCTAGCCCAGTGAATTATAGATGTTTCAGCAACATCCACTGAAATTGATTCTGATGTTCTAACATACATTAAGAAGTGGAAGCAAATGACCAGTTCCAAGATGCTGATGGTCTAAGATTAGGGCACTGTTGGAGGGACTAGAGAGCTGGAATTGACATAGTTAGTTTGGATAAAGAATCAGTCACTGAACAGGTGTGGTAATGAGGAAGAAAGAAAAGCTGACTTGGCTCTAGAGTTCCTTGCATGGATGAGTGGAAAGATGGACACTCTCCTTATGATGGTAGAACACAGGAAAAGAAGCAGGTGCAAGTCATGGGGTTAGTTTGGCGCGTGTTGAGGCAGAGGTACCCGCAGCACACCTACTTAGAGTTCATTAGACTTATAAATTTAGACCAAGAATTCAGCGGGGAGATGTGGGTGTCTAGAATGAAGCCTTTCTG
This sequence comes from Zalophus californianus, assembly GCF_009762305.2. Taxonomy (NCBI): domain Eukaryota; kingdom Metazoa; phylum Chordata; class Mammalia; order Carnivora; family Otariidae; genus Zalophus; species Zalophus californianus. The sequence continues at coordinate 20,806,027 of NC_045600.1, forward strand.
TGGGTCGCAAGGCAAAGAGCTGAGCTTCCTGGTCTCACAAGTCATCCAGAAATTGTGCTCTATACTATTCCCAGATAGTTAACTTGCTTCTCGTGGTCAAAAGTCGTGTGTTAAGAGTCTAATTAAATGCTAGGCAATTTCAACCCCATTCCCAGTGTTTTGCAGACACAGCCTTACATACACAGACACAGAGAGGGGGTCTTTATTTACCCATGTGGGGTCTGTTAGGGCCTGATAGTGAGTCACAGTCTTTTATCCAATCTCCAGTCCTGGTCTCAATCTTTAATCTGCATAAAAAAGTCACCCCTGCTATCTTTTTACAAAGATTCCTAGATCCTTTACTGTGAGATTTTGATTCAGCAGGAATTTGTATTTTTTTCTTTAAAGATTTTATTTTTAAGCAATCTCTACACCCAACGTGGGACTCAAACTCACAACCCCGAGATCAAGAGCTGCACGCTCCACAGACTGAGCCAGGCAGGAGCCCCACGAATTTGCATTTTTAACAAGCACTTAGATTACTTAATGTAGGCTCCCTAGAAAAGAGATAACTATCAGGATTTCCACTGTGTCCATGGACTCCTCCTTCAGTCATGACAGCGGTAATCAGCAGGTCAAACAGGTGAGCAAGGAAATGTGATTTCTATTGCCCATTTAGGAATTGTGGTATGGGGAATAGAATAAAAACCACAAGAACTTTGCAAGAAAGTCTGTAGGAATCATTGCAACTGATTGGGGTCCTCTTTGAGTACCCGTGACTGTGTGAGGGCAATGATTCTCAGGGGAGTAGGAGGATTTTTGCCCCTACAGTTTTGTGGTAATAAACAACTATTCTGTTGCAGCTGTATTCTTCCTTCGTGTATTTTATAGCATCCCAACACTGGGAAAATTGTGAAATAAACATTTATTTACAGCCCAATACTTCTTGTCCTTGTGTTTATTATAACGATTGTGGGGGACATTGGCCAACTTGTCCTCTTTTTGAGGACCCTAGGGACAAATTTCTGTCCAGTCTTAGTATTAGGGATAGCTGTGGTTTTCCTAGGAATGCCTTCTATCTTAATCTTATATGAAATCTAAATTACCCAATTGACCAGATTCCCTTTGGTAAGCTAGACCTCTTAGAATAAAAATACCTGAGATCAAATGGAAGTTTCCTTATGATATGAATATACTTTCTATAATAAGATGAGGAGGAGGGGCGCCTGAGTGATTCAGTCGGTTAAGCGTCCACTTTTTTTTTTTTTTTTTTGACAGAGAGAGACAGCGAGAGAGGGAACACAAGCAGGGGGAGTGGGAGAGGGAGAAGCAGGCTCTCCGCCGAGCAGAGAGCCTGACGCGGGGCTCGATCCCAGGACCCCGGGATCATGACCTGAGCTGAAGGCAGATGCTTAACAACTGAGCCACCCAGGCGCCTAAGTGTCCACTCTTAATTTTGGCTCAGGTCATGATCTCAGTGTCCTGGTATCGAGCCCCACATGGGGCTCTGCACCAAACAGGGAGTCTGCTTGAGGATTTCTCTCTCTCTCCCTCTACCTCTTCCCTGCTTGTCCTCTCTCTCTCTCTCTAAAAGAGATAAATAAATCTTAAAAGAAAAGATGAGGTATAAATTAATAAGCATTTGTGTACTACTTTTAGAATTTCCAAAGGATGTCACATATGTCTTATTAGAGCTTTGCAACAGTTATTCTCATTATTTTAACAGATGAAAAATTGAGACTCGGAGCAACTAAATGATTTTCCTGAAATCACATAACTAGTAATGGGAAAACTAGAATTTTAGAAAAAATTCTGACTTCAAATCCAGTTCTCTTTCTGTTGCTTCTACAAAAAAGAAAAATCATTTTTATCATGCTCTTCAATTTATGAAACCCATATACATATATATATATATCTACATGTACAGAGATGTATAAAATTCTATCTAATCTGCACACCAATCCTAAAAAAGCGTCACTTTTATTTATCAAATGTTTCACAGATCTGAGACACAGAGCTTTCAAGATTTGCCCAAGGTCAATCAGTACAAGCCATGGAGCACGGACACAAACCCCAAATTCATAACACCCAATCCTGAGCCTTTCCCTAAACTGTTCCTAATGTGCAATCTGCTATGCTCAGGGGTAAACTGATATTCCTTCTATCTGACCATGGTCACTACCAGGGAGAAGCTAAGAACTGAAATGCCAAAATTCTTCTAATGCAATAATTTCATATTTATTATAATAAAAAGTAGTTACAGGATAGGACGCCATGTTCCCACCTTACCATGTAGTGGTGTACATGATTGTGCCTCGAGCAGAGTTTAGGAAAAAGTAGATAATGCGGAGATTCTGAGAACATTAGGTACAAAGGCAGTACACGGTGAGAACAGAGAGCCGCGGGGTGTGGGGGGCAGAAACCTTGATCACCAGCACTGCCACACTTACAATCCTGCCCAAGGAGGAACTCAGAAGTGAAGAAGGTATTCCACCATGCCTTTCCCTTTGCTTCTTTTCTGTGAAATGAGAAAGTGGAAAAAAAAAAAGTTAAATGTATGTGTCTCTGATGGTGTCAATTTGTCAAGAGCCTAAACTCCCATTTAATGTGTTACTTTTCTTAAAATATCATCTGGAAAAGAAGAAAGTCACTGAATAATTTTTCAGCATTATACAAGAACACACACAAAATATGTGCATGTGGACGGGCTTTCTTTCCACCCATCCTAGCTTCTGGGAGCTGCAAGTCTTCTTTCCAAGCAGATTGTCCTGATGGGTCATTATCGATGGCACTAGGGTACAAAAGTGGACTAAGTGGAAATACGAGGCTAAACCTGTCAGGCCCAACAAAGATAAATTTGCCAGCAGTACTGTCATATTTCACAGCACATGGTGTTGACTATAGATCTCCTGACATGATAAATTTTATGGCCAAATGTGGTGGCATTTTGCAACCTCGGGTCTACTAAGGCTGGTTGGTCCTTCTCTGATAGGGTCAATTTTGATAAATTGCCCTGGTGAACTCCCTATGAAAGATGACATTGCAGGTTAGCCAAATTCTCTTTGATATGCATATCCCAGTTAGCTTCAAGACATTTACTGGAGGAGTTTTTCTAGTTAAGAGGGTGGACTGATACCAGATATGCCCTTCTCCTCTTATTAGTCAGCCATGAAGAAGTAGGTAGTAGAATCTCTTTTCTGGGAATATTGTGGACAGATGTCTTTCTGGGGTGGCACAAGGTGGAGGGCACTGCCTGGGAGGAGAGAGAGAGAAAGATCACCTGTTCAATCTCTTGTGTCTTGCGTTAATTTCCCTTGCACAGAGCCCACCACTCAGTTTTTCTTTTGGGTTGTCTTTCCTCATTGTAGAGCCAATGAGCTAATGCGACATATTCTGCAAAGGAAACTGTCACCTATCCAGAGCAAGCAAGAATGCTGTCTCCATTCACAGAATTACTTAAGTGCCTCACATAAGGAAAGAAACCTTGAAAATGTGTGTGGGCCACCCCATTTCTCCAGCTTTTCGAGACTGGTTGTTGAATGGCAGCAATAATAAAAGTACCTAGTCCCTGCAGGCTAGTGTCACCATAACCTGTCTCCAATTACTTCAGTCTTACACACAAAGGCATGTCATGGTTCCGGCTCTATCACAAAATAATTGTGACCCTGGGCAAGTCACCAAACTTCTCTACGACTTTGATTTCTCATCTGTAAAGTGAAGCGTATTATACTACATGATCCCCATATTTCCTTCCAGAGCAAACTTCTAGTAGGTATTACAGCAATGTACCCAAGAGCATAGGCTCTGGAACCAGACTGAGTTCAAAACCTGGATCTTCCACATAATAGCTGAGTGTCCTTGAGCTGCTTCTGTAATCTCTCTAGACTCCATTGTCCTCACATGTAAAATGGGGATGGTCCTGCCACCCACTTCAAAGGGCTGTGAGGAGGACTACATAATTTAATGTATGTCAAGTGCTTATAATCATAGATGGAAGATAGTTTTCCAGAAGTGTTAGCTATTATTATACTAGGATTTTATGTTATTGGTATTCAAAAAATGGTGACCAGTCCAGTACATGGACTGTTATATAGTAAAATAGTTAACATTTTTTAATTCCTCACCTTCACCTGTAACTGGACTCTTTCATGTGGACAACTTATTTTCTATAAACAAGAGGGATGGAACTGTGTAGCGTTGATCACAATATTTCTGTTTCATTTATCACTTTATGTCACTACCATAATCACAAATGGTAGCATCCTACATTCCTCTCTCCTCTTAATTATCTCCACCTCCATCCCCTTCCCCACTGAACACACATACTCAAACTTTCATCATTATGCAACTTAGTGCCAACTGCTCAACATTTCTATACACATCCTTTCTTTTCCATTCCTATTATAATTGTATATGGGACATATTCAATAAAATTTTATGGATGATGATGTGCTTGAATATGAGGATAATGGTCTTAGATTAGTAAGTTGTGTTATTTCCAAAGTGTATACATAAGTCATATGTACTTCATTCATTAACATTGCAAATATTTTTGAGAGCTAACATACATCAGGCCCTGCAAAGGCTCTGCTGGGTCTGAAACAATGATGTAGCAGATCAAAACATTGTCTAAATTTAAACTCAGACTAAATTCCAATTATTATCCTATGGTTAAGCCATAGAACATTTATTTTGTAAGCAATTACTTACAGAAAATAATTCATTAAGTTACTATTTGTTTTCCCATCTTAGGATTTTGCCTTAGTCTATAGATAAAACTTTCTAGCTGCGACTTCCTCATTTGAATAGTGAAAGAGTTTGACTAGATAGCCTGAAAGGCTTGCTCCTTCTCTAATATTCTAGAGAACAAATGCAATCAGCTCCCTACGACTAGGGCTTAAAGAAAAAAGAACAGCCTGGAAGTAGAATGCTTTCTTAAGTAATGACTAGAAGGATACGCACAAAATTGATTATTTCTGGGTGGTCAGCCTGTGGATGAATTGTATTATTACCTTAAAGTAATGTTCCCGGTTTCTCCTCTCTATTTCTTTTCCTGTTTGGTTGTACCATTATTATACGGGCTGCCAAAAAGAGTAAAATGTAGCCAGCTTTCCTGGAACACTAAGTCTGGAGAAGTTCTGAGAGGATATACTCCTGTCTCCCAATTGACTAATGGTTCAATTGAGCAACAACGGATGTATAATAGAAAAACCATAGACCTCGGAGTCCAAAGACTATACTGTAAGTCTCAATTTTCCCCTTTGGCTTTATATTCAACCATGGGCAATTCACATATCCTCTCTAAGGTTCAGGTTCAGCGTCTGTAAAATACAGACCTTCACAATTGGCAGGCATAACCCTAGGCTGGCTGGCTATCTATATCTATCCATGTAAGATAAATATTGTTATGCTTTACTTTCCAGATGAAAAAGCAGAATCTCAGTGAGGTTAAAAGAAATCATATGGGTAAAAGTAGATTATAAATCCCAAGAAATCATACAGGTGAAAGTAGATTATAAAAAAATGTTGTAATTTTTTTTTAAAGATTTTATTTATTTATTTGAGAGAGAATGAGAGATAGAGAACACAAGAGGGAAGAGGGTCAGAGGGAGAAGCAGACTCCCCGCTGAGCAGGGAGCCCGATGCGGGACTTGATCCTGGGACTCCAGGATCATGACCTGAGCCGAAGGCAGTCGCTTAACCAACTGAGCCACCCAGGCGCCCCAAAATGTTGTAATTTTTATTACCCCATCTAAATATTAGAGGTTTTTGCCTGGTTGATTACAGTAATATAGATAAAATAAACTGTGATTGTGGGCAAATGTTTCCTTCTCCTTGATTTGAAATATAGAAGAAAAAATCATGAGGACAGTGGCACTTACTCTTCCTATTAAACTTTAAGCAGGAAAAGGAATGGTCTGTGTCTATCCTATTTACCAGTGAGTATCTCTAGCATGTAGGACTGTGCCTGGCATATAGCAGGAGTTCAGTATGTAGAGTAAAAACCCATCCAAAGAGTGATGTGAGTTCAACTCTTCACTCACATAAAATGTCTGATCACATTATTGCAAGATTAACATCTGATCACATTATTGCAAGATTAACAAAAAGGCCATGTAGTTCACTAGGATGAGAGGTATGGGGTGTACAACCCAAATTCATGTAGTCCCATGACTGTGGCTTAGTCCCACCTCATATTTATCTTCTCTGCCCTAAATATTTTTAAATATTGATTCTGGGTCTTTTGGCTGTCTGAGATTTCCAGGATAGCAACAACAATTACCAGCATATCCTTATGCCTTTTTGGCCCCAATTCAGGTAAGAATGGGAGAACATTGGAAATATGAGGATCCAGCCTCCACATTTACCCCCAAAACTGTCCCTGCTATTTCTTCACCTGAACTTACTGTCTTCCCTTCCAACACAGTCCCCTCTCCCCACTTCCCTTAGATGGTAAGAACTTTAATCAGGGGCTGGGCAGAGAACCAACATCAATTACCAATCACTAATCATGGTGTCTTACTTTTGGTAAATTAAATAAATATATAGCCAGAAGGATAACCTAGATAAATGAAGGTATACATACAACATATTTAAGAAGATAAATGAAACTAGTATGTATTTGGGGCAAAGCGTACTCCTAACAAGACTTGATTTTTTTCTCAAAGTGAGAGAATGAGATCAGAGGAGAAGTTAAGGAAAAAGAGAAACAGAAAGACATCCATACTAGTGATTGACCCAGTTGTGGTTTTTAAAGATAGACCACATTTTGGGAAGAAAACAGACTCCCAGATGAAAATCCCACAAACAGCAATTTTTTAAGTCTTCAGCTTCCACTATAAAATCAATTACTTTTGGGCTCATGGGTGGCTCAGTCAGTTAAGTGTCTGTATTCAGCTCAGGTCATGATCCCAGGATCCTGGGATGGAGCCCTACATCGGGCTCCCTGCTCAGCGGGGAGCCTGCTTCTCGCCCTCCTTCTGCTTGTGCCCCTCTCCCCCACCCTCTCTCTTTCTCTGCCTCTTGAGTAAAATAAATAAAATCTTTTTAAAAAATCAATTACTTTTCCATGAATACTAAACCTCTTCACTACTTTTACGATATATGTAAGAGAGAGTCTAGTTTGGAGTCAGTTAATTGGGTCCACGTGTGTTTCATAAGCACCACAACGTTATATAGTCCAAGTCTGAAGTTACTTCCCATACCTACCCCATCAAACTGCAGTTGGCTACCATCTTAGCTTATCAAATTTATGAGCTGTGAGTGTTCATGACCACTAACAGCTGTCTTGATTTTCCCTGGGTTCATGGCAATATTGGATGAAAAGAAATTCATAAGTGTTTGGCTTTGAAAAATTGTGGTGGCCTCCTGAGCCTAGAACACGAAAAGAGAGAAGGTTTCTGTTTCCTTCAGATTTGATTTTAACAAGACCAGACTGACATAATTTTCCAACCAAATGGGATCACTTTAAATACCAGGATATGGGGGGGAGGGGGTCCTCATTGTGTGATTTTAATCTTTAGTTTTTTATCCAAAAGCCATAAGACATCATTTGGTAAATATTTAATAGGTTGCTATAATATAGACAGTACTGTGCTAAGTCCTGCTGAAGACATAAAAAAATAAGATGACTTGCTTCTTATCTAGTTATGAGATATATATATGTATATATATATAATATGTACATATATGGATATATTATATATATAAAACCTCACAATATATGGCAACACATAGATTCAAAGAGGGTAATGGCAATATGTAAAAAGGGAGAGTAAAGAAAGAGTGGAAATGCCAGAGAAAAATTAAGACATAAGCTCTGAGTTGGTCCCCCCCCACCCAAAAAATAAAGCAGACTTCAACTGATAGGAAAGGGTTGGCAGATATGATATAAACCAGTCAACTTGGGAAATATTATTAGATCATGTTTCAATGGTAATTAAGGGCCAAATTTTAAAAATCCTTAGAAATCAGGCTAAGGAATCTGGCCTTCATGCTCTGGGTAAGAAAAAGCCATTCACAGATTCTGAATGAGGAAGGAATATCAAGGAAGTGATACTTAGGAGAATCCATCTAGCAGCACTAGGGAGACTAGTTGAAAGGAGTGTAGCTTGAAAGCAGGAAGACCAATAGAATGAATTTCCTGTAAAGTCAGAAGGAGTATGAATGCCCGCTAATATCCCACTGATTTGGGTTCAAGTCCCATGCACTAGGTGTATGGCCATTTACCTAACTTCTCTTTGGCTTCACAGTGCCCCCATCTACAAAGGAGCAATAAAAAAAAGAAAATTTTAACAAGTCCTGGGTCAGGATTAAATCAGCTAGCATACAGAAAGTACCTTGCAAGTCATTCTCTCAGTATTTGTTTAGTGCAGAATGTCATTATTTTGCCATCACTTTTGAAGGATAATTTTGCTGGTAATACAGTTGTGGTTGATAGGATTTTTTCCTTCAGCACTGTGAATATGTTATTCCACTACTTTCTGGCTCCATTGTTTCTGATGAGCTCTAAGTCATTCCTCAGATTGGTATTCCCCTACACACATTAGGTCATTTTTCTTTTGCTACTTTCAAGTTTTTCTTTTCTTTTTGCTTTTGGCTTTTCAACAGTTTCTGGTATAAATTTGGGGGCAGATCTTTTTGTTTATCTTTGTTGGGATTCTTGGAGTTCCTCATTTTGTCCTTTTGGTAATGATTGGTTGGACTTCTGTCTTTTAGGTAATATTTAAGTCAATCCAAACTTATAAAGTTTCTTCAATTTTGAATTTTAGCTTATGTAGCTTAGAACCAATTCTCCCCATTGGTTGTTCTATTTTTCTTTGATATTTTGCCTCACCAACCGCTTTACAAGTTACTCCACCAATTCTACATTTTACTTTCTCTCAAAACTCAGAGCAGATACAGTACTGGTTTCTATGCTGTAAAGATTTCATTTGTAAATTTTTTGATTACATATAATAAGAACTAGTATTTATTGATCACTCCCTACATACCTCTAAGCATCTTACTAAGTACTTTGCAAATATTCTCATTTCCCTCATGCAAAAAACCTATGAGCCATATACTAACAATATTCCATTTTACAGAGGAGGGAAACAGAGGCCCAGTGAGATTAAATAGCTTGTCCTAGGTTATACAGCTAGCGAGGAGTAGATGTGCACAGATTCAACTCAGCAGTCTGGTTCTTAAGCACCGTGTGTTACTGCCTCAGTTGAAACATGCTTATTTAATTACATATTCCTTTTCCCAAAGGCAGAAACTTGTTTTAAGTCTCCAACCTTCATTGTAACTTGAATATGATGAGAATATGTTTTACATTTCCACTGGAGCCTCTATTTGTAGTCCCAAACAAGAAATAATACTAACAGTGTTTCATGTACCTTGACTTTGGTGATAGATTATCTGGATACAAATATGGGTTCATCTCTTTGCTACTTCTGTGGCCCTGACAAGTTATTCAAAATCACCGTGTCTTGGTTTTCTCATCTTAATTCAGCATAAGAGTAACTACCTCATAGGATTTTATAAGAACAAAATGACATAAGAGATATAAAATTCTGGGGCAAGTCTAGTTACAAATTAAGCTCTCAGTAAATATTGAAAATTATCATTATCTTGTCTCTCTTACATTGCATGTATTTGATTGCATCATAATCTTTCCTGCTTGTCTGCCTCTCCCTATTATATCATTAACCCCAAGAGGCAGGGACAGTACCATTTTCATCTTGGCAGCTATATGGTTTAGCGGTGTCTGAAACCTAGTAATAGCACATTAAATGTTTAAGGGATGGATGAATAAACAAGTCCTTCTCAATGGGCATGCTAACATTTGACATCAAATGAGTCTTTCAGCCCAGAAAATGATAGCCAGGTGTTTTCTGTTAATTTTCAGAATGCGTAAGTTCACCACACTCATAGCAATAAACGGCCGAAAGCAAAGACATCAAGATCTCCGGGCAAATGGAGACAGAGTGGTGTCTGTGGCCCCAGCTCATTACACATCTCCAACCAATCTAGTTGATGTAATTCCACAGACGCTAATGAGAAGCAATGAGGACTAATGACCCAGAAGTTCTCTTGAATTCAGAGTAATGCACACCAGTCTTCCTGGGGGTCAAAACACAAGTATATTCGGGTCATTGTCTTCATTTGTACATATTGTTTCATCCCCTTTGTCTTGTAATGAATCATGAGGTCACATCGCCTATCCTCCCTTCCCCTGTCCCTCATACTCACCCAGTCCACATAGGCACTGAAAAAAATATCTGCATTCACATGCCGTATTAGCCTCTTGAGAGGCCCTCACATTTGAAAATGTTTTTAGTCCTAAAAAGAAACAAATGAGCCAGACAATATAATCACCCTGTACCATAAACACAGTCACACATGCACAAAAGAGCTGCCCTATTGGTATTCTTAGAAATTCCGTTCAGCAACCATGCAGTGACACCACTTGGGTTTGAAGTTCAGTTCCATTATTTGCTCCCTGTGCCTCTTTTTCATAAAGTCACTTCTTTGAACATCTGTTTCCTTATCTGCAGTGAGAAGATAATAGTCCCTTTCTCACCGGCTTGAGGTCAGGATTAAAGGAGATAATTAGGTAAAGCATTTGCACCATGTCTGGCATGAAATGAGCAATTATTAATATTATTATTCTACCATGTGTCAGGCCCTGGGAATATTTACAGAGAAGATACTTCGATGGAAATACATAAACCGTACAAGAGAAATACAGATGAGGGAACAAGAAAGGAAAAAGGCAATGTACTATCATTCTCATTCTACAGCCCTGGAAATTGAGGCTTTGAGAAGTTCGAAGCCAGCAGTAGGTCAGTGTCCTTAAAATTAATTCAGCAAAATTCAACTTCCTAAATGCCTAATTTGTTCTATTTATCACATTTACTGATTTAATGAAAATGGTTTTTATAGTTTCAACAGATGAGGAAACTGAAAATTAAATAGGAATATATTAAGCACTCAAAAGGTCAGATGTTTATTTCTGCCAATAAAACTTTCTTTAAAAACAAAACAGAAATGTCAGCATTTATTATAAGAATTTCTTAGTTTCTACGGATTTCTAAACTCATTTTTACACTATTTCTGTTTTGTCAGATGTTAGCAATTTTAGGATTTTTTGGTCTATTTTTAAATTCTTCCTTCACATTTTCTGATTTGTTAAAGAGTATTAGCGATTTTATTTATTTTTAAAGATTTTATTTATTTATTTATTTATTTATTTATTTATTTATCTATTTGACAGAGAGAGAGAGCGAGAGCAGGAACACAAGCAAGGGGAATGGGAGAAGGAGAAGCAGGCTTCCTGCAGTGCACGGAGCTCGATGCAGGGCTCGATGTGGGGCTCGATCCCAGGAATCTGGGATCATGACCTAAGCCGAAGGCAGATGCTTAACGACTGAGCCACCCAGGCGCCCCAAGAGTATTAATGATTTTAATCATATGATCTGCCATAATAAAAGATTCTGAACAGTCCCACTCCCTTTATATACTTTGAGCTTTTTAATCCTTTTACGTCTGGTATTTCAGTAAACTTACAATACATTGACCTATCCCAATTGTTTCTCATCAGTAAACAAAGTTCCTGCAATTCCTATGAGGTTTTTTTTCCCAATTATTATTTCTTTAAGATGCTCTTGGATTTAAGTTTAAATTTTCATTGAATTTAAATGCTTAATGTGATTAAATCCTACTTTAATAAAAATAACTGAAAATTAGACTTAATTTAAAATAGATTTAATTCCATTTCAAGTGGAAATTCAATTTAAAATTAAAATTTAATTTAAAACTGTGATATTTCACATTATTGAATTTAAATTTAAATTTTAAATGGCTAGAGATACAGACTGAAAGCTGATATGCCATTTGAGATGTTGGCAACAGAATATTTAAGGGCTTAAAGTTTGAAAAAGTACAAAATGACAGTCAAAAGCATCCAAATTCAAATCTAAAAGGAGAGGAAACAATTCTAACATGTATGAAAAGTTAAATTTTGGGAAGATAGCATTTCTTATAGGAAATTTTTTATCATTTTTTAAATTCTTTGACCATTTTCATGGGGTGCCTGGGTGACTTAGTCGGTTAAGTATCTGCCTTTGGCTAAGGTCGTGATCCCAGGGGGCCTAGGATCCAGTCCCACATCGGGCTCCCTGCTCAGTGGGGAATCTGCTTCTCCCTCACCTTCTCCCTGTCCTCCACTCAAGCTCTCTCTTGCTATCTCTCTCTCTCTCTCTCTAATAAAAAAATAAATCTGGAAAATAAATAAATAAATAATAAATTCTTTGACCATTTTCTCAGCTAGCATATCAACTTTAAATCATACTCTTGCTAAACTTACTAATATGTTGTTAAAACTTTCACAAGAAAATTTGGCAAAAACTGGTTATTTGGTTAACAGGTCATCAGTAGAATTGACCCGCTTTCTGGAGAACTTGCCCAAGGTCACATGCTGACAGATAGTACTGAGGCCAAAATCTACCTAAGACACTGATAATGTTCCTTTCTGTGCACCATTTTAGAGAATATGAGGCCAACAAAATTCAAATGGAAAGTCTACTTTAGCAAGTTTTACAAGATGCCAGGCAAAATGAAATTTTGGTTTTGACCACATAATCAGAAAAAAATAGGAAACATGCTATGGCTATTTCCTGATATTTTGTGCTAAAGAACAAGCCTCTTTCTCATGTCCTCTGCCTTCTCAGGTAATATTATCTTCCAAACATCCTTTTCTTTTAAGTAAGTTTTAAACCCAGCATGGAGCTTGAGTTCATGAGCCTGAGACCCTGAGATCAACAGTCGTATGCTCTACCTACTAAGACAATTCCTCTTAAACATCCTTTTAATCAAACAAGATGGGAGTTCCATTTTCTGGTTCCCCAGTATTTTATTTAAAACTATATCACTTACATATTTAAAGAGCCAGACTTTGAAACGTGCCATAATACTTTTTACTATCCATTTCACTCCTTAAAGGAGTTGGTAAAATGCTCTCTTTTAGGAGAAAAGCAAGATGATGCATTAAGGAGAAAAACATATTTTGATGGGTACCCAAAGAAACAGAAAAACAAACAATAGTTGCCTCTTTCTTCCAAAATTTAACAGTTTTGTCTCATTATTTTGAATATATGGTTCCTGTTTAGGAAAATCCTGTCACCACTGTTTGTGATAAAATGTTACTAAAATACATATTTGTACTATCTCTTTTCAAGAGTTACATAAACCCCTACTTATTTACAGAAAAATGTCATACTTCTCAATGATTTATTTCCTTTCTGTAATAAAGAGCATTTTAGAAAAAGCCAAGAAAATTAGGAAAGAGCAGGGACAATGCACCACACATTGTGTGGAGGTGTTCAGTAAATGGTATTTCATGTCGATAAGGAGGAGGAGGAGAGAAAGGAGGGGGAAGTGTAATTCTAAGTACATTTGCCTTCTTAATTTATGCTTCACTTCAAGACAGAATTATTTAGTCACACCTCTGTATTTAATGTAAAATCGGCGATGAGACCATCCCTAAAATGTAAATCGGGCAGAAGAGAAATAAGAACTAAGATCTATGTTTAACCATTTTCTTGGTGAGTAGAGAAGAAAATACTACTTCACATTCCATGATGCATGTGTTTTAGGAATTAAGAGGGCAGGGATTTTTTTTATGCCGCAGAGCATGTCAGCCTGATTGTCATTTTGGTTACCAGTTGTCAGCTGCCTACTATATGCCAGCAATCTATTTACTTATTTAACCTTCCAGGTAATATTACCACCACTATTTTATAGATAAGGAAACAAAATCCAAGAGGTTAAGAACTTGTCCACGTCCAATGGCTTATAAGCAAAAGAGTCAAAACTTGGTAGATGGAATTCCAGAGCCTGAGTGAAAGTAGATTTTTTTTATTCTGAGAGGCCTTTTTCCCTGGTGACTTAGAGAGCATGAACTCTCGTGTCAGGCTGCCTACCTCTGAACCCTGCCTCTGCTACTTACTAGCTGTATGACCTTGGGCAAGTTACTTAACTTCTCTGGCCTTTAATTTCCTCATCTGTAAACTAGGTTATTTTGATTATTAAGTAACTTAATATATCTAAGGCAATCAGATCAATCAATACCCAGCACCAAGTAAGCACTACATAACTGTCAGCTATTATTATTAATTCTTGCCCAGGATCTCTTCCCTCTTCTAGAAAAAATTAATCCACATTTCCCCTTAGGAAATCATTCCTCCACTACTCTTTGTCCACAGGGTTTGAATGGTAAAACTACACCCTGGTTCCTGACCATAAATATATGCTCCAAGCCAATTCAGTCAGAGCAGTGAATCCCCATGGTCACTGGTTCAAGAACAGATTTAAGACATAAGCTCATCCAATGAAATTTTTGAAAAACCATTTAGGGGGGGAAAGAGGCTCTTTCAATTGGATGGAGAGCTATCAGAATGTAAGTATGGAGTGTCCAGAAGTTACCTTGTAGAACAGGAATGCTTAAGAACAATGTCTCATGTGGGACAAGGCATAAATAAATAACAGAGAAGGAGAAAACCAAATTTAAAGGTATCATTTGAGCCCCTCCATCTAGCTTTGACTGACAAAAATCTATCCATGAACTTTAAAGATAAATGAGCCAGGGACGCCTGGGTGACTCAGTAGGTTAAGCGTCTGCCTTCAGCTCAGGTCATGATCCCAGGGTCCTGGGATCAAGTCCCACAACCGGCTCCCTGCTCCATGGGGAGCCTTCTTCTCCCTCTGCATCTGCCTCTCTCTCTCTCTGTCTCTCATGAATAAATAAAATCTTTTAAAAAAAGATAAATGAGCCAATTTTACTCTTTGTTTAAATTTGTTTGCATTAGGTTTCTATAACTTATAAACAAAGGTATTCTTACCTTTGTAAGAGTATCCTCTGCTACTCTCTTTGAAAAATTTAAGCATCTACTCATTCTCAGCAACTACTCCTATACACCTTCCTGCAGAAATAAATTGGACCAAAGTCATGAACAGCGTTAAATTTGGTTCCACACAATAATGTCCACTGTACAGAAGAGGAAGCCAGGACTCCAGAAATTAAGTATATTTTCTGAATTCATATATCGATCCATTTATTTATGTGTTACTTCATTTTTTTAAAAAGTATCTAAAGTGGATTATCTAGATACAGGTAGAATTAAAATTTTCATGGGCCCTGTTTGAATTCTCTTACTGTGCTAAATGATCAAGTTCCCAAGCTCTCTCTTAAAAAAAGAAGGAAGGAAGGAGGAAGAGAGGAAGGAAGCAAGGAAGGAAGGAAGGAAGAGAGGGAGGACTCAGCATTTAACCTTCACAGATCGACTCTCTGGTTCCACAGAAATGAGGCTTTTGGAAGTACAATTTTAGGTGCCAATTTAAAATTCTAAATGCTACTGAGGCAAGAATTTATTTTCACTATTACTCCTTAGTATTACTAGATGTGAGAAAGATAAAATTAAATGTGAACTCTCTGATTCCCAGCCAGACAGCAAGTCTATGACATGACATGAAATTTTGGGTGATTACACTGTCTCCCATGCCAGTGAAACTATTTCTTACACAATCCAGTGAAAACATTCAGATCCACACTCTAAGAAAAGGATCTTTTTTTTCTTCCATTTCAAAAGGGCTTACATAATTTATGGCACAATGCACATACTAGGCACCACCATGAAAATAATTCCCTATTACTTCAGATTGTTGCAAGCCATATTGTTTAATTTCTTAACTTCCTCTACATGCAACTGTCTCACAAGCCATTTCAGGTTCCGTGATCGATATGCTGGAAAAGGAGCACGGGAAAGGGGGGGATGATAAACTAAGAGATAAGAAGGTTATTAATAGCTGTAAAATTAGACAGCCTTGCTGAATTCAAAAGGATGGAGTTGGCGGTTTCATAATTGCCTCTGATTGATTGATATGACAAATGTAACAATAGCAGATGATGTACAGCAGAGTTCTAAACAGCACTAAGTTACATACATCAAAACACAAGAGCAGACTTCTTTTTTATTCTAATTTTAGCTTAATCTTTGAAAGCATACCTGATTCACTGACTTCCATGTCTGGTTTTTTTTTTTCTTTTCTGGAGTTGGATTCTAGCTTGAGCTAGGGGAGTCACAGTGGGCTGGGAAGAAGATCTCTTGCCCAGAGCAGTGGGTACAGTCACTGCCAAGAATCCCATGGAATCAATAGTCAAAATATAAGTTGGAGAGAGCCAAAGATAATGAGGTGGGAAAAAGAGAACAAATAAGTCAGTAACTCAGTAGGAAATCTGAAAGAGAATTGGGGCTCGAAGCACAGAATCAAGGTTAGAAGGGACAGGGACATGAAGCAGGAACCTTGAGTAAAGGCACCAGGAGTCAGTGTAAGTAAATTCTGAAACAGGAGCCATTGGGCCTCTGCTGTCCTAAAGCCCTAAGGCCATCACAGCAGAGCAATAATGGTTAACAGGCCAAACAACCCAAGGACACAAAGTTGAACTAATGACATCCTATAATCCCCAAACTGAAGTGCCAGTGGAAGATCATTCATAGATGAGAAATTTCAAAATAATTACCAAAATTAATTTCTCAGTAATTCATACATGAAATATGAAAGAGTGAATGGTGACTATGCTTTGGAATTCTGCCAGACTTGGGTTAAAGAACAAGCTCTTTCTCTGACTATTGTGTGCTTTGCTTAGTTATTTTGCTTATCTGAAACTCAGCCTCCTGAGAATAATAAAAGTGCTTACCTCACAAGGTTTTAGAAAGACAAAACAGTATAATTCACATGAAGTGCTGAAAATATTACCTATTACATAGAAAGCACTGTGTACTTTTTTTTTAAGAACAACTGTATTCAGGCACAAATGACCTACAAGAAAAACGACACATATTTAGGCTGTACAGCTTGATGTTTTAACATATGTATTTATTCATTAAACGAGCTCTACAATTAGGAAAGTGAACATATCCATTTGAAATCATATGATATGGTAGACAGATATACACACACACATATATATATAAAAAATGATATAATATATAGTAGGTACTCGTTTTGTGAGAGGGAGGGAGTCTAGCTTCTTTCACAAGTTCAAGACCATCATTAGCTTTGAGGATTTGCTAGGAGAACTCACAGGACTCAACTGCCCAGTGGCTATGATTTATTGCAGCAAAAAGGATACAAAGTATAATCAGAAAAGGAAAAGAAGCATGAAGTAAGTCCTGCAGGAATAAGAGTCTTCTCCCAAGAACTCACACAGGACACAC
This sequence comes from Zalophus californianus, assembly GCF_009762305.2. Taxonomy (NCBI): domain Eukaryota; kingdom Metazoa; phylum Chordata; class Mammalia; order Carnivora; family Otariidae; genus Zalophus; species Zalophus californianus. The sequence continues at coordinate 20,823,267 of NC_045600.1, forward strand.
TTAGTGCCCCCTCACCCACCCCAGCAACAAATTATGACAACACATGTGTAATGTTATCTACCAAAGAAGCTTATTAGACACTCAGTGCCCAAGGTTTTTATTTGGGTCTGGTCAGTTAGGCAGCCTCTGCATAGCATGTTACAAATGTCCGGACTCTCAAAAGAAAACCAAGTGTTCAGCATAAACTATACTGTTTGTGCAAACAGTTTAGGTACACTGAGTCATTATTTTTTTATTAACATATACTATATTATTAGTCTCTGGGTAGAATTTAGTGATTCATATAACTATCCACTGCTCATTACATCAAGTGTCCTCCTTAATGCCTGTCACCCAGTTACTCCATCCCCCCACCCACCTCCCCTCCAGCAACCCTCAGTTTGTTTCCTAGAGCTAAGAATCTCTTATGGTGGGGGGGGGGGGGGAGAAGCAAAATGGTGGAGGAGTAGGAGACCTAAATTTCATCTGGTCCCAGGAATTCAGTTAGATAGGGATCAAACCTTTCTGAACACCTACAAACTCAACAGGAGATCGAAGAAAAGAATAGCAGCAACTCTCTGAACAGAAAAGCAACCACTTTCTGGAAGGTATGATGTGCAGAGAAGTGAATCCGAGGCAATATTTGGGAAGATAGACAGCGGGGGAGGGGGCCTCTATCGGCCGCTACTGGCAAGTGATAGAGCCGCAGAGCACAAAATCGGAACTTTTAGAAGTCAGCTCCGCTGAGGGACGTCGCTCCAGTGGCTAAGCGGGGGGTGGAACCCTCACGGGACAGTGTGGTCTCAGGACCCTCGGGGGTCACAGAAAGACTGGGGGTGCCTGAGTGCAGCAGAGCTCCCAGGTGTCCGAGCGCAGAAGCCGGCTGCAGAGACGGAGCCGAGTCGCGGGCTCTCAGCTCGGGGTTGCCATAAACTGTGATCCGCGGCCCAGTCGGGCCACTGCTCCTCCAGCAGGGACCCAACAAGCGGCAGAGCCGGGGAGACTCCCCTCCCTCCCCCGGGGGGAGGAGCAGCGAAGGAGCGCACTGCAGGAATCTGCTGGGTTTGGAGACTCCACACAGGTCGTGTGCCAGACATAGAAACGCTTGGTCACAGGCCGGGTGAGCACAGAGTGCGGCTGGAGACTGGGGAGACGGGAGTGACTGACTGCTTTTCTCTGGGGGCGCACTGAGAAGCGGGGCCCCGAGTTCTCAGCTCCTCCGGAGCAGAGATTGAGAGGCCACCATTTTCACTCTCATCCTCCAAAGCTGTACGGAGAGCTTGCCGGGAACAAAAGCTCCAGAGAGCAAACCCGAGCAGATTACTTAGCCCGGACCCGGCAAGGACAGGGCAATTCTGCCTCCGGCAAAGACATTTGGGAACCACGGCAACAGGCCCCTCCCCCAGAATATCAGCAAGAACCGCCAGCCAAGGCCAAGTTTACTGATCAATGAGAACGGCAGAACTCCACGCTAGGGGAATACCGCACATAGAATTCATGGCTTTTTTTCCCATGACTCTTTAGTCTTTTGAAGTTAATTTTTTTAATTTTCTTTTTTTCTATTTCTACTTTTTTTTTAATTTTTCTTTTTCCCTTTTTCAACCATCTTATCAATCCCTTTTTTAAAAATCTTTTTTATTTTTCATTTTTAGAGTCATATCCATCCCTTCATTGTAGTTAACCTTATTTTTGGTATATGTATAAATTATTCTCTCTTTAAAATTTTGGGATACAGTTACTTCTAACAGACCAAAATATATGCTAAATCTCTAAAATATGGCTTTGTTCTAGTCTCCTGCCTGATCACATTCTTTACCCCTTTTTTTAAATTTCTCTTCTTTCTTTTTTCCAACCAAAATCTTATCAATTCTTTTTATAAAATCTATTGTAATTTTCATCTTTACAATCATATTCCATCCCTTCATCATATTTACCCATATTTTTGTACATATATAAGTTTTTCTTTCTTTAAGATTTGGGAGGCAGTTTCTTCTAACACACTAAAATATACCCAAAATCTAGTGTGTGGCACTGAATACACCAGCCTGATCATATTTGATCATATTCTTTTTTTTTCTTCTTTTTCCTCTTTTTTCTATCTTTCCCTTTCTTTTCCCCTGGTTTCAGGTCTCTTCTGATTTGTTTAGTGTATATTGTTCTGGGGTCGTTGTTACCCTGTTAGCATTTTGTTCTCTCATTCATCTATTCTCCTCTGGACAAAATGACAAGATGGAAAGACTCATCTCAAAAAAAAAGAACAAGAGGCTGTACTGACTTCCAGGGACCTAATCAATATGGACATTAATAAGATGTCGGAACTAGAGTTCAGAATGATGATTATAAAGATACTAGCTGGGCTTTAAAAAAGCATGGAAGATACTAGAGAAACCCTTTCTGGAGAAATACAAGAACTAAAATCTAACCAAGTCAAAATCAAAAAGGTTATTAATGAGGTCCAATAAAAAATGGAGGCTCTAACTGCTAGGATAAATGAGACAGAAGAGAGAATTAGTGATATAAGAGACCAAATGATGGAGAATAAAGAAGCTGAGAAAAAGAGATAAACAACTAGTGGATCACGAGGGCAGAATTCGAGAGATAAGTGATACCATAAGATGAAACAATATTAGAATAATTGGGATCCCAGAAGAAGAAGAAAGAGAAAGAGGGGCAGAAGGTATATTGAAACAAATTATAGCAGAGAACTTACCTAATTTGGGGAAGGAAACAGGCATTAAAATCCAGGAAGCACAGAGAACCCTCCTCAAAATCAATAAAAATAGGTCAACACCCCAACATCTAATAGTAAAACTTACAAATCTCAGAGACAAAGAGAAAACCCCGAAAGCAGCTCAGGACAAGAGGTCTGTAACCTACAATGGTAGAAACATTAGATTGGCAACAGATCTAACCACAGAGACCTGGCAGGCCAGAAAGGACTGGAAAGATAACATTCAGAGCACTAAATGAGAAAAATATGCAGCCAAGAATACTATATCCAGCCAGGCTGTCATTGAAAATAGAAGGAGAGATAAAAATCTTTCAGGACAAAAAAAGCTAAAAGAATTTGCAAACACAAAACCAGCCCTACAGGAAATATTGAAAGGGGTCCTCTAAGCAAAGAGAGAGCCTAAAAGTAACATAGACCAGAAAGAAACAGAAACAATATACAGTGACAGACAATACAATGGCACTAAATTCGTATCTTTCAATAGTTACCCTGAATGTAAATGGGCTAAATGCCCCAATCAAAACACACAGGCTATCAGATTGGATTAAAAAACAAGACCCATCGATATGCTATCTGCAACAGACACATTTTACATGCAAAGACACCTCCATATTGAAAGTGAGGGGGTAGAAAACCATTTATCATGCTAATGGACACCAAAAGAAAGCTGGGGTGGCAATCCTTATATCAGACAAATTAGATTTTAAACCAAAGAGTATAATAACAGATGAGGAAGGACACTATATCATACTTAAAGGGTCTATCCAACAATATCTAACAATTCTAAATATCTATGCCCCTAAGATGGGAGCAGCCAATTATATAAGCCAATTAATAACAAAATCAAAGAAACACATCAACAACAATACAATAATAGGGGACTTTAACACCTCCTCACTGAAATGGACAGATCGTCTAAGCAAAAGATCAACAAGGAAATAAACACTTTAAATGACACACTGGACAAAATGGACTTCACAGATACATTCAGAACATTCCATCCCAAAGCACCAGAATACACATTCTTCCCTAGTGCCCATGGAACATTCTCCAGAATAGATCACATCCTAGGACCAAATCAGGTCTCAAATGGTACCAAAAGATTGGGATCATTCTCTGCATATTTTCAGACCACAATGCTTTGAAACTAGAACTCAATCACAAGAGGAAAGTCAGAAAGAACTCAAATACATGGTAGCTAAAGAGCATCCTACTAAGAATGAATGGGTCAACCAGGAAATTAAAGAAGAATTTTAAAAATTCATGGAAACAATGAAAATGAAAACACAACTGTTCAAAATCTTTGGGATGCAGCAAAGACAGTCCTAAGAGGAAAGTATAGAGCAATGCAAGCCTTCCTCAAGAAAGAAGAAAGGTCTCATACACAACCTAACCCTACACCTAAAGGAGCTAGAGAAAGAACAGCAAATAAAGCCTAAACCCAGCAGGAGAAGAGAAAGAGTAAAGATCAGAGCAGAAATCAATGAAATAGAAACCAAAGGAACAGTATAACAGATCAAAGAAACTAGGAGCTAGTTCTTTGAAAGAATTAAAAAGATTGATAAACCCCTGGCCAGACTTATCAAAAAGAAAACAGAAAGGACCCAAATAAATAAAATCAGGAATGAAAGAGGAGACATCACAATCAACACCAAAGAAATACAACAATTAAAGAACATATTATGAGCAAATGGTTTCAACCAAATGGTTGAAAGACCTAAACGTGAGACAGGAGTCCATCCAAATCCTAAAGGAGAACACAGGTAGCAACCTCTTCGACCTCAGCCGCAGCAACTTCTTCCTAGAAACATCACCAAAGGCACAGGAAGCCAGGGCAAAAATGAACTATTGGGATTTCATCAAGATAAAAAGCTTTTGCACAGCAAAAGAAACAGTCCACAAAACCAAAAGACAACCGACAGAATGGGAGAAAATATTTGCAAATGACATATCAGATAAAGGGCTAGTATCCAAAATCTATAAAGAACTTATCAAACTCAACACCCAAAGAACAAATAATCCAATCAAGAAATGGGCAGAAGACATGAACAGACATTTCTCCAAAGAAGACATCCAAATGGCCAACAGGCACATGAAAAAGTGCTCAACATCGCTCGGCATCAGGGAAATCCAAATCAAAACCTCCATGAGATACCACCTCACACCCGTCAGAATGGCTAAAATTAAGAAGTCAGGGAACGACAGATGTTGGCGGGGATGTGGAGAAAGGGGAACCCTCCTACACTGTTGGTGGGAATGCAAGCTCGTGCAACCCCTCTGGAAAACAGTATGGAGGTTCCTCAAACAGTTGAAATTAGAGCTACCATTCGATCCAGCAATTGCACTACTGGGTATTTACCCCAAAGATACAAATGTAGGGACCCGAAGGGGTACGTGCACCCCAATGTTTATAGCAGCAATGTCCACAATAGCCAAACTGTGGAAAGAGCCAAGATGTCCATCGACGGATGAATGGATAAAGAAGATGTGGTGTATATACACAATGGCATATTATGCAGCCATCAAAAGGAATGAGATCTTGCCATTTGCAACGACGTGGATGGAACTGGAGGCTGTTATGCTGAGTGAAATAAGTCAATCAGAGAAAGACATGTATCATATGACCTCACTGATATGAGGAATTCTTAATCTCAGGAACAAACTGAGGGTTGCTGGAGTGGTCGGGGGTGGGAGGGATGGGGTGGCTGGGTGATGGACATTGGGGAAGATATGTGCTACGGTGAGCACTGTGAATTGTGTAAGACTGTTAAATCACAGATCTGTACTTCTGAAACAAATAACGCAACATATTTTAAGAAAAAAGAAAAAGAAGAAGATAGCAGAAGAGGAAGAATGAAGGGGAGTAAGTCAGAGGGGGAGACGAACCAGGAGAGATGATGGACTCTGAAAAACAAACTGAGGTTTCTGGAGGGGAGGAGGGTGGGGGGATGGGTTAGCCTGGTGATGGGTATTGAGGAGGGCACATTCTGCATGGAGCACTGGGTGTTATGAACAAACGATGAATCATGGAACAGTACACCAAAACAAATTATGTAATATATGGTGATTAACATAACAATAAAAAAGAAAAAAAATAAAAAATAAATTCCACATATGAGTGAAACCATATGGTATTTGTTTTTCTCTGATGGACTTATTTCACTTAGCATAATACCCTCTAGTTCCATCTGCATTGAGTATTTTTGCAAATGGCAAGATTTCATTCTTTTTGATGGCTGAGTAATATCCCAATATATACAAAGCTATATATATATATATATATATCACATTTTATTTATCCATTCATCTGTCAATGGACATGTGGGCTCTTTCCATACTTTGGCTATTGTGGATATTGCTGCTATAAACATTAGGATACATGTGGCCCTTCAAAGGGGCACATATTTAACAGTTCTGGGAATTATGGGAACCCTCTTGAAATCCAAGTTCTCAGACACCAGCCAAGGGCTGACCGTTTTAGCAAGCCTTTTTAAGGAAGGAAAGCAGTCCCAGGCCTGCCAGTGTTAAGCCTTTTCTGAACATCTACTCACATTTTGCATATATAAATAGTCCATTTATTTTCAGTGTGGAATAACATTCCATTATACATTATGGCCCCTATCCATGGAGTATACTTTCCAAGAACTCCAGTGGATGCCTGAAACTGCAATAGTACTAAACCCTATATATGTGTGTGTTTGTGTGTGTGTGTGTGTGTGTGTGTGTGTGTATAATGGTTTTTCCTATACATATGTACTAATAATAAATTTTAATTTATAAATTAGACACAGTAATATATTAACAAGAATAACTAATAATCAAATAGAACAATTATAATAATATATTGTAATAAAAGTTATATGAATGTTGTCTTTCTCTCTCTCTCAAAATATCTCATTGTACTGTTCTCACCCTTCTTGTGATGATGTGAGATGATAAAATGTCTATATGATGAGTTGAAGTGATGTGAGTGACATAGGCATTGTGACAGCATTAGGCTATCTACTGAACCTCTGATGATATGTCAGATGGACTTCTGGACCATGGTTGACCACAGTAACTGAAACCACAGAAAGTTAAGCCTTTGATAAGGGAAGGACTACTGAATATCTATATAACATTTTGTTTATCCACTCCCCTCTTGATAAGCAGATAGGTTGTTCTAGGTTTGGGGCTATTATAAATGAAGCTGCTATGAACATTCATGACCTAGACTTTGTATGAACATGTTTTCACTGCCCTTGGATGAGTACCTGGGAGTAGAATGGCAAGGGCATTTGGTAGTTATACTGTCAAACTGTTTTCCAAACTGGTTGTACCATTTGACCTTCTTACCAGCTGTGTATAAAATTTCCATTTGATTCACATCTTACCAAAACTTGGTATCTTCATTCTTCTTCATTTTGGACATTCTAATAGGTTTGTAGTGGTATCTCATTGTGGTTCGTTTGTTTTTTTTAAGTTTTATTTATTTATTTGAGAGAGAGAGTGAGAGTGCATGCATGAGTTGGGGGAGAGGCAAAAGGAGAGAATCTCAAGTAGACTTCCTGCTGAGCTCAGAGCCTGAGGCAGGGTTCCATCTCATGACCCATGAAATGATGACCCATGAGATCATGACCTGAGCCAAAACCAAGAGTTGGATACTTAAATAACTGAACCACCCAGGTTCCCCTCATTGTGGTTTTAATTGGCATTTCTCAAATAGCTTATAGTGTTGAGCATCTTTTTAGCTCATTTAGCTTATTTGCTATCCATATATGTTTTTGTAAAATGTCTACGCAAACAACTCGCCCATTAAAAAAAAAAAAAGTTGTTCCTTTTCTTAATGTTGGATTTTGAGAATTTTTATATATTATGGATAGAAGTCCTTCATTCTTTATGTGACTTGCTGATATTTTCTCCCAATCTATGGTTCATCTTAATTTTGCAGATTGTCTTAATTTTGAAGACAATCAACTTCCTAATTTCTTCTCTAACCATCATGTTAATTTCTAATTTCTAATTACCATTTGTTCTTTTGGTGAGAATATTTAAGATCTACTCTCTTAGCAACTTTCAAGTATACAACACAGTATTAGCTATAGTCACCATGCTATACATTATATTCCCAGAACTTGTGGATCTTATAACTGGAAGTTTGTATCATTTGACCAATACCTCTCCATTTCCTCCAAGGCCCTATGTCAGTTCCGAGCACTTTTCTTTAATCATTTTGTATGGTTATTTCCCCAGTCTCAATAGTTCCTCATGCATGCACTGATCAACACTCAGGGAAAGGTTTGATGGAAGTCTTAAGATCACTGACTCTCTCCTTTTGTTGGCTCCAGCTCCCTTGGCCTTCCCAGACTCCCAGCTGCATCTCTTTGACTCAGGAAGAGCTCCACTATATTCCTCTTCCCTGAGCCACAGCCTAGACAGCAATCAGGAAACTTTAGGGCTTATCTTATTTGTCTTTTGTTGATCAACATCTCAAAAATAGTCATTTCATAAACTTTGTCTGGTTTTTAGTTATTTCAGGTAAAAGAGTAAATTTGGTCCTTGTTTCTTCATCTTGACTAGAAACCCTATGTAACTTATTCATGTCAACATTTTTCATTATTGAGTTACTTAAATAGATCTGTCTGTAATTTATTATATGGTATTTAATGTACCATTAAAAGCAACCTATGTGTATATGTTTGTAGGTTTTAAAACAGTAGAGAGATCTTAGAGAACCTCTAGTCCAAAGGCTTCAAAATTTATTAGTATTGTTTTTTATTTGTAACTGTAAGCCACATGATCAAAAGTCCACGTAAATGTGGGCTACATAAAGTTCACTTTGTTGATAAGAACAATAAACAGAAAATTCATAACTAGCATATGAGAGTAGGACATAATAGGTGAATTAGTGCATATCAAGCTTTACTCATACAATTTTACCTTTTTGTCAGTTATCTTTCTTTTTTTTTTTAAAGATTTTATTTATTTATTTGACAGAGAGAGACACAGCGAGAGCAGGAACACAAGCAGGGGGAGTGGGAGAGGGAGAAGCAGGCCTCCCGCAAAGCGGGGAGCCCGATGAGGGGCTCGATCCCAGGACCCTGGGATCATGACCTGAGCTGAAGTCAGACGCTTAACCGACTGAGCCACCCAGGCGCCCCTGTCAGTTATCTTCCATAGTATCCCAGTTTCTGAATACAGGTAGAACAGAAATCTGGAGTTCTATAGAAAGGTAAGGGATTGAGTTATAAAACATGGGAACATTGAATACATTTCTTAAGGAAAGTCCAAATGCATTGAGAATATAGGAAAGAATGAGCAAACCAGAGAGTTTAAAGGAAAATCCTATAAAATCTAGTAGAGTGTATAAGAAGCCAGCATGTGTGCAACACAGAATATGAGTGCAAAAGAAGTCAAAAAAGAGAAAGGGATTGATGTAGGGCTCAGGAAACAGACAGGGTGTGGGCTGGTTATTACACCCTAGATCTAGTAGTCAGGTAAGATGAAAAAGACTTTCTGGATTCCCTTTTCACTTATCCTGTCCTGATTCATACTGGAAAAATCATTTGGAATTTTAGATTTAAAAAAAAATTCTGGGCAGCCTTGGTGAAACCCAGAAGGCAAAGCCAAAAAGTCATTAAAGTTTGGTGAATTCTAAATACAAACCTAACAGCTTAAAAATTAATCCCCAAACTAGTGGCTAACTAGACTATTTGGGAGGACATGGAGAAATATGAGCACATCCAGGGACTGAAGAAGTTAAAACTATTGCTGAATTTTGATTGAACTCTGAGTTAAAAAAGAAAAAGATCCCCTAAAGGGCCATTCAAAGTATTTAAATTTGAGCTCACCAAAGCATGTACTAATGTTTTAACAGCTGGAGTGGTTAAGCATTCTTCTGTTTTAGCAGTTTTAATAGCTGATGACAAGAGGGCAAGGTTTGACACCCAGAGATCTCAGCAGCCTCATGGGCAATACCTGAAGTGAGGGAGAGTCTGTTTTGATGGGATGGAATAGTGTCTTCTGAAGAACAAAAAAATAATGTTTAATAGCCTGTTCTATATATTTAAAGTGGAGTGGATTTGCCCTTTACTTAAACTTGACCAGCAGACTCCACAAAAGCCCTAAGCAATAGTATTGCGATTGCTAGGTTGCAAAAAGGGGAGCAGATCACCATCAATGAACACATATCGAGTGACTAGTAGCAGGAGAGCACATCTGTTCTGTGTTCAGACAGACACCACATAAAGCAAAATAGGGATTTGGACATAAAGTGAAATAGGGATTTAGTAATTATCTGGTCCATTCAGTCAAAGCAGGAGGCAAATTGGAAAATTGAGAAACTGGATTAGGCTCTGTTTCCCTCTCCCTTTCTTATGTAAGCTCCATGTCCTATTATGCCTAGTCATCTACAGACTTTCATGTTTCAATGTCTTTTACCTTTTATTGGGGCCTAAAAATCAAAAATGACATAAACATCCTCCCCAGAGCACGTTATATAGTAGAGCAGATGTTACACATTCTCCATGTAAATATGAGACAGAATGCTCAGTTTTAGAGCTGTAGTATTCAAACTATATCATTTAATAACCCAGAGCACTTGTGAACCCCCAGGTTGCTGAGCCTCACCTCCAGAGTTCCTGAATCAGTAGGTTGCGGGAAAAATTTGAATCTCCAATAAGAGCGCAGGTATTGTCGCTGCTGTTGGTCTGGTGACTACACTTTGAGAACCACTGTTTTAGAGGATTGCAAATAGTAATTTTGGCTGAGGATCTCAGAGATAGCTTCACTGAGGCAGTTAACCATGAGTTGGGTCTTGAAGGGTTGAAGAGTGCAGCATGGGATATGAGAGAATGAGGTATTAGAAACAAAAGTAATGTACTAATTAATACAGTAAAATTACAAGGACATTTCCTTACCCCTACACTTTTGTGGTCCTTGAAGATCTAGGGATAAAAGACAGACAATTAAGATACTTCCATTTTCATAATGCTTAAAAAATTCAAAACAAGCACAGTTTCAAAGGAGCTCCTCCAGATCCTAATTTTGCAATACCTTCTCTAATATTCATTCCTATTTCTTTTGCTGCTTCATCACAATGACAATCCGTATGCAGAAATGAACAAAGGCATCATTAACCAAAATACTAGAGCAGCTTTGGGGCTTTTCTTGTCCAAGGCCTGATTTTTTTCTTAGACATCCATAGTCACTATTTCTATTGCAATTGTCCTCTGACTACATATTAATTGAAGCCTTTGTCACTTTTTTTTTTTTGCTATTGTCCAGGATACTTACACTTAAGAAGAAAAAGAGAGATAAAAATACTTTTTAAATGAAGTATGAAAAAATTTAATTAGAGGGCTAAAAAACAATGTCGATAAGGACAATGTAGAATGTAACACAGTGGTTCTTAAGTGCTGAAACAGCAATGAAAGAACCAGAAAAAAAAAGATATTATTCAAATGCCATTCAGGGCATTGCATCCTGAAGAAAAATCAAACTTGACCCTTGGATCAATTTTGGAAAAAAGAGAAAAAATAAATTTTTAAATATTCTATTTTTAAATTTGTGAATGCATAGTTTACCCCAATTCTTTTTTTTTTTATAGTTTACCCCAATTCTGACAACCAAGGGCCCTCAATGCAAAACCCTGAAGAAGAAAATATTTGAAGAACAATGAGTGGTCATGTCTCCCTGGAGCCTAGATATGACTCTGGGAACAATAGAAAATAAAACTGAAAATGTAAGTTGAGGTCAGCTTATTTATAAGACTTAAAATGCCTAAAGAGAAGAATCAAACTATATTCCTCCCAAGAGAAAATTATCTTCTCCCCGAACTGTAGCCACTTGAAAGAGAAAGAACCAGGACAATACCATAGTAGATATCTGATATATTTGTCTACTCAGCACTCCTCTTTCTTTTTGGAAACTGTCCCTTTCTTATTCCATGTTGTCCAGCAAAATTGTCAGCCACAGTGCCTCACCTACCCATGGAAGCTGTACAAATGGACACAGGACCTGACCTATGACCTGACCCCCATTCCTTAAACCATGGTAGGCATTTACCAAGACAGAGACTATCAATTTTTCTTCCAAGAAAATGTTATATAAAATTTTGACTCTTTTTGACTTCTTTTTGACTCTGATGCTGTAGGCAATGAGCTTAGGGCCACAATCAACCCATCACTATGAAGGACACAAGAAGAAGCAGAATCTAGAAATGGGGGCAGTGGTGGGAGGCTGACACCTTTGAGATCCTGAATCTAACAGAGGTAACCCCAAAGATACCCCTGAACTTCCTGTTTCTACAAGACAAAACTTTCTCCTTTGTCTTCCTTAAATCAGTTTGAGTTGGTTTATGTTTTGATAATTACAGGAATCATTAGGCAATAATAAATGAATGTCTGTTTTGCAAATGGCCAAAAAAGAAAAAAAGCTACACTCCTTGTGAATCCTTGGGAGTTTTGTTTTTCAGTGAAGTCACTTCTCAGCCTGAGTTGTGGGAAGGGCTTTTAGGGTATCCTTAGAAGGTATTATTCCTTCTATTTCTGTAGGAAGATGCTACTGAAGTCATAAGAGAATAAGAATAAAAGAGAGAGAAGGAAGGACTGAGGGAGAAAGGGAATAAAGGAGGGAAGAAAAAAAGAAAGAAGAAACATTGAACTGAAATAAAAATCCAAAGGATAATTTCAGGCAGCGTTTGCAGAAATAGCTTTTGTCTAAGGAGCCTGAATTTCTTCAGAGATTAACAATTACATGCAAAGAATATTAGATTAAGTCATACCAAATCTCTTTGCATGTTTACCAACTCCTATTTCCATTTGAAAATCTGCTACATCCATTAAAATCAAACCAGACCCTCCAGACCCACAAATTGACACTTTGTTCACAAATTACACTTCTTACAACAAAGGGTCCTACTGCCAACTTTGGAAAAGTATTGCCTACGCCCTCCAAAAACCACCCACAACTCTGCTCCCTCCCACCATCCTGTGACTGACCTGATATCAATTACAGTTCAAATTAATTTCCCTTTCAGCTTGTCTCCCAATTCCCTTGCAAGCCCGGTAAACACCAAGATCTCTCAGTCACAAAATAGTTCAGCAAGAGAGTGTGGCTCCATCGAGCCCTGATAACCTTTCTTGCTGCAAGAATAATAGAATGGTGGCCTTCTTGGACGGCTTCCCTCAATTACTATTAAATGTATCCTTCTAAGCTGTCAAGCCACTCATTCCTCCTTCCTCCTATAGAGATGCCAGTGGATTGGAAGCAGCGGGGAAGACGTGAAAAGCCCAGGGTGGAGGAGGAGTGTGAAAGGGACTGCTGGCGCAGGCTAAACCAGCGGGGAGGGCATCAAACCCTACATGAGCTGCGTGTAAGGACCACAATCACAGAAAGTTCACTTAATCTCACCAAGGCTATTAGGAGCTACATTTCCAGGTTGCATCTAGCTGCTCAGAAAGATAACTGCTTTGCGGACTTCAATATACCTCGAGAGAATTAGGTTTCTCTAAGCCAAAGATTGAATTCATTCCTGCTTCCCCCCTTCTTCGCTATAACCAGGGCCTCATGCAAGCAATTTTATTTTCCTTGTGCACCAGGCAGATGACATCCTGCTAAGTATGCCGGAAGCGGGGAAAGACTGAAATACAAGATCTGTGGTGTTGCTCATTAGCTTGTCTGCTTTGCTTACCTGTTCTACTGAAGGAGCTGCTGCAGAAAGCCTTAATCAGAAAAACTATAAAATTAAGTGCTCTCTGCAGCTGCCAGGACCCGACCCACATCAGCAAAAAGTGTTTTTTACTTTGAACCCTCCCCTATTTGCCTTGTTGCATTTGAGCTAATTATCATTGTTCCCTGGATTATAGAGGGACCACAGATAAGGGGAAAGATTTGTTGCTGAGCCCTTAAACAATCAAATGTCATCTCAAGGTTGGAGATATAATGTGGAAATTAAGTATTACAACTTCACCATCTGCAGATAGCTTGTTTACCATAAAACCAGCTAATTTCCCAAACAGAGTCTGCCCCTCCCTGCTCCGTGTTCCCATAATACTCTGTTGCCAGCTCCACTACATCATTTGTGACATTGTATTAGAATTACCTGTTTTCATACCTACCTCCTCTTCACTACATTAGGAATTCTTTAAAAGCAGAGGCTATATTTTGTTTATCTTTATCTCCAACTCCTGCATAAAGTCTGCATGTGGCTGATGCTCCACGTATCTGGGTTAAATGAATGAAGAAATTTAAATCAATTTCTCATCTATTCCTAGCTGAAGGACCATAAATTTGTTCACAAAGACGTTTATCCACCCTAGAAACTAAATCAAAAACACACACGGAGACCACACACATATAATCAATGAATGCATATGGGGCAAGGACTCTTTTTAATATATTAATCATTTACCAAATAAAAGTAGTAAAATAGTGGATGAAATTCAGATCACTATTGGCAGCTCAGAGGTTTGAAAAGTGTCTTCTGGAAAACCCCAGAACACGCTTTAGGCCAGGTGTGCCTATGGCCTTCTAGGCCTGCAGGGGGTCATCTGTGTTGGGAACTTACCTAGTGCAGAGCCTCTAAAGGTCTGAGGATCAGCTGGTACAGTGGAGCAGCATGTGGTGGGGGAGCTAGTCCCCAAAGTCAAGAGCACCACTGACCAGAATGAAGGGCCCAGGCCAGAGAGAAGACCATGGGCGAAACCATCCAAGCAGATGTGAGGTGTACTCTCCTTCCTTGGGCCCTTTTGAACCTGTCTGCATAGAGCCCAGCTCACCACTTTCCCAATTCAGAATCCCTTTTCTTAAACCTCCCAAACAAAAGGAAATAATTACCTAAACACCCTGACTGCCTTGCTTTATAACTTAGGAAATGAGACCCGGAGGGACGTGACTCTTGTCTCCTTGTACCAAATCAGAACAAGGGTGCAGCTCCACAGTCAAGGCCAGTGTTCAGGGGGGTTCCCCTCCCTGCACTGGCCCCACCACCTTTTATGTCTTCAGAGCCAGTGCTGCTTTCAAGTGAGTAACAAGTTCAGTTCTCCAAGAATGACCTCTCAGATGGATCAACCTCCATTTTTCCTCCACCATCATCCCTGTTAGTCCCAGGCATTCAGCATCCCTATATTTTTCTTTACTCCTCAGGGACTGGTTCTTGAACTTTCACTAATACAATGTACAAAAGCCTAATAACATAGAATTTTAACCTGGAGCTTGGTACTCTAGCTCTGTAATTCCCTAGAAATGGAAGAGGATTAAGGGTTAATGGGACTTTCTTGGAATCCCTGAAATAGTATCTCAGGGCCTCCAAGGATGTCACTACACTTGGCCTCAATGCCCCAGGCAGACTACTGTTAGGAAAGAGGACAAGAATAAGGACTGAAAATGTAGAAAAACCATTGGGCGTTTGTAGTAATACACAGGGCAAAGAAAGGTAAAGGAAAGCAGAAAGAGGGTTAGAGGGATTAGGGACCCCAAAGAAACGTCAGCTGCCTTAAAATGGCAGATACCCCTTCCTCTGGACATCTCTCCTTTCTCTTGGTGTTGCAAAAAGATTCGTGCTTTCTTATTAGGGAGACACAGGCCTTTTCATTCATTCATTCATACATATATCCACCAAGTATTTCTCAAGGGCCCACCATGTACCAACCATTGCGCTACGTTTGACTTCTGGTTTTTACTTGGTAAGATAATTTCATTTTCTAGAGGCATAAATGCTTGGGAGAAAGAGCAATGAGAACTTTCAATTGCAGAAGCAGTGTATATTGTGGTTAATGCACACACCCTGAAATGAGCTAAATCTCAATTGGAGTCCAAGCTCTGAGACATCCTGTTACTCAGTCTCTTTCAGCCTCAATCTCCTGTTCCAAAAAATGGAGATTATGATCATTATATCCTCACACCATTTTTGCATGGATTAAAAGAGATCACGGATGCAAGGTACTCAGTGCACTTTGGGGCACAGAACAAACACACAATACATATTAACAATTACTATTTGAATAGAGGAAAGCAAAAACTGAACTGAAGGCAACGCTTACCACTAAAAGGAAAGCATGGCATGGAAGTGTTAAATTTCAATATCATTTTATTTTATAGCAGCTGGAAGTGACTGGAAAATTTAGTGCAAGAGAGAAAAGAGAGGTGAGAAATCAACATATATAATGAATGACTTTGATTATCTCTGGACGGAATCACTATACTTCATTATTACAGAAAACCGGGAATTGTTAGAACAGTGCTTCTCAAGTTTAATGCATACGAATCACCTGGGGATCCTATTAGACTACAGGCTGTGATTCAGTAGGTTTCGGGTAGAGCCTGAGATTCTTCATGTCTAATAAGCTCCTGGTGATGGCCATTCTTCAGGTCCACAGACCACATTTTGAGTCACAAGGAGTTAGATAAAATTAGAATTCAAGCTACACACACACATAACTGTGAATAGTTTATTGCTAAGATGCAGGAATATATATATATATACACAGATATTATAAGCATACATATACATATACTGAATGTACATTGTGTCAGCAACAAACTAGTAGCTGGGATTCCTGGTTTCCTGCTCTGGTTCGGCCACAAATTAGTGGCATGGCTTAGTTTCTTCTTCTGGCTTCATTTCATGTTTGAAAATGAAGGGATTGAATTATATGTTTTTTAAGTTTCCTTCCAGCTTAATTTTCTAGATGAACATTTTTTCCACTGGGGAAAAAAAGAAATTTACTTACAATTGTATGGGATTTAACAGATGTAGACAAATTAATTTTTGATCCTCAGATACTTTGTTCACCTAGCCCTCAGGAAAATCCTCATGGAGACCACTGATAGGGACTCATTTGAAATGGAGAAAATGTAGCAAATTGTTTCTCGTAACCAAAATGTGAATGTCAATGAAGGGACCATACATAGATATTATTTAGAAAAATAGCATTAGATTTTCATTTAAAAGAACTCAGTTTGACTCACTGTCATAAACAAAGCCCAGCATTCAGCCTCACATCTTTAACAATTCCAAGGAATTTATGGGGAAAGGGGTGGTTTCTGGGTGGGGTGAGGGCAGCAAAAACCTTTAAAAGCAGCCCTGGAGAAAAGTCACCTTGGCAAATACTCCAGCTAGAAGTACCTCTTCAGCCAGTGAAAATACTTAGACACACTTGTTGCTACAACACAAGCTATGCAAATTGTTCCCATTTTCTTCTTACAAACCCTGTCGTTTGTATTATTTATGAGCTAACCAACTTCATAGCTAGCCTTTCACCTTGTCATATTTTCCTACATTCTCAGAGCTAATCCTGTCCGCCTCATGCCTTTCCTGGCAGCATTGTATAATATGAAAATGGACACATTAAAATCATTGTCTCTGATAAGAAGGGAAACCATAACTAAGCAAAGGGATTATACCAATGATGAGCGAATCAAGACCGTTCTCAAATCCACTGACCCTTCTGTTTTCTTCTTTAAAAAAAAAAACTTTTCCTTTTTCAGATATTGTGCCAAGTATTTAGAGGCATCTACAAAATAACAAATGGTTTGAATATTTTGACTAAATTTTTAACCAGGTAAAAAAAGACACTCTAGGTGACCTTGCCCAGGTTGTCTATACAATCCTTTCTTATAACTCTAAAATACTCCCCTTTGGGCACACTGCTGGAACTGACCTAAGTCATGAATGGCCAGCCAGGTGCATGATGCTGGATAATTTTGCATAAAGACAATACATTTATCCATTTTAGAGGGTGTGTTAAGAATCAATATTCTCTTAGTTATGTTACAAGTAATGGTAAGTAGACAAGGAAAGGATTTGATTTTTTTTCTTTTCTGCTTAAGAGCAGCACCACATTAATGGTAGATATTTATTACAAAACTTAGATGAGGTATTCTTTAAGAAAATAAAGCACATCATACTACATCCACGCTTGAGATTTGAGTTGTTAAAAGTCTAATGATAAATGGGACCAAATGAAAGGTGTGGCTAAATTAGGTATTATCTATGCATGTGCACATAATTACGCAGAATATGTATGTATAATTTGCCTTTAAGGGTATTTCTGTCTATACCTGAAATTCCCAGGTGTCCTCAAACAAGGACAGCTTTGTGATGTCATGCCTTTAATGGAGCCCTGTTACCATGGGAATATCAGAGCTCCCTCTCAGAATAGCATTTAGTTCTGACAATTGAAGAAGCTCGAGAATTTCAATTAGGCCATATAGTCTTAGCACCTTCCAGCACCTACAAATTTGAAAGTTATCAAGTTCTGAAGTATTGCCAGTTTGCCTGAGAAGATGCTGACTTTTGGCCATGTTTCAAAGTAGCTTGTGTACACAAGTAAATATCTTTCCAATCCTTTATCTTCCAATAGTCTATAACACAGAAGTATATATTGCTAGGTCCTCTCAAGAGCAACTGCGTATAATCCATTAACTCATTCACTGGTTCATTCATTCAGTATAGAGAAAGAGAATGTCTGGTAGATATCTCCAGTGGCCAGCCTAACATGGCATCTGTGGCCACATGCATACACCATGCTTACCATCAATGACCTTGAAGTACAATGAAGAATTATTGTTAAATGTTAAGAGATGGAAACACAGGACATAATATGGAGAGAAGCAGGAATTGAAGGACCAAGTGGGTACAGAGAAAGGATCTTGGAAGGTCAAATGAATTAGAAAATGTCTCTGGCAAGACTCTGGAAGCAAAGGGGAAAAGATGGTCCATCATCAGCCAAAGCAATTAAATACCCCTCCCGCTGGCCACACTAAATAGGATTTAGCATGCATGAGGCGGGTCAAGAAGATACTAAATATTCAACAGCTGTGTGGCCTGTAGCTTCTCACAAAGTGGGGCATGCTGCAGTCACAGCTTCAGCAACCAGAGAACCAAGGCCAGAGCCAGCAGAAGTACAGCCATGGTGGGCAGAGTAATGGTTCACTGGGGACAAAGCTGATGGGGATTTCCTGCTTGTTCCCACTATTCAGTTTTGCCACAGAGGCCAAGAAGCTGCACAGAAACCAGCATCTCTCAGCATGTCACAACCCATCTAAGTCTCATTTCCCAATGAAAGAAATGGAATTAATTTAGTGCACTGAGGTCACCTTGGAATCTTCAGAGCCCATGTGCCCACTGACTGTTTCTCATGTCGCATTTTCTATGAGTCAAATTCCCCCATGTACTTTATGGTAAGCGTGTACTCATCCTGCATTTTGGACATTTCCTAGGACTGTGGAGACAAGTGAAAGCGAGTTAGGACAGTGTTGAGAAGGAAGAGAAATAATCAAGGACCCTTTCTCAGCCAGACATTCAAACCCTGGCAATTTCAGCAAAATAAAGGTGTGTAGAATAAGTCCCACCATAGCCCTGGCCCTGCAATGTAAGCAGGCAAATTTCAAAATTGTTAGTCTACTTGGAAAAAAGTTTTGACTTCATTTCTCACTTGCCCTTTGCCAGTGCCAATACAGGGTAAAGGTTAAGGACCTGGTTTCTGCAAATAATCTGGTTCCAATAATGATATATCCCCATTTAATAGCAGGGTGATCTTGAGTGAATTCGTCTCCCTAAGCCTCAGTGTCTTCATCTGAGAATTGAGGTAATAACAATAGCTTATTCATATTGTTTTCTCTGTGTCTGGCACTATACGACTTGTAAATACTAACTCATTTAAACCTCTTTACACCCAGTGGGGAAGATACTATTATTATTACCACCTTGTGGTTGGAGAAGCATAATGCACAGAAAAACTGAGAACTTGCTTATCACTTAAGTGATAAGTGGTAGATCTAGGATTTGAAGTCATATATTTGGGCTCTAAAACCTATACCATTCATCACTATACTGAATTCCCAAAATAATACCACCTGCCTGATTAAGAAGCTTATTTGAGCTAGTTTTACATATTAGTCAGCTAGGGCTGCCATAACAAAATACCACAGACTGAGTGGCTTAAACAACAGAAATTTATTTTCTCACAGTACTGAAGAGCAGAAGTCCAAAATCCAGATGCCATCAGAGTTGGTTTCTGGCGAGGCCTCTCGTCCTGAGTTGCAGATGGCCACTTTCTCACTGTGTCCTAACATGACCTTTTTTCTGTATGCATGCATGGGGAGAGAGATCTTTAGGGCCTCTTCTTTTAAGGGCACCAGTCCTTAAAGGACACTCATCCTTATGATTTCATTTAACTTGACCTCCATGAAGGCCCTGTCTCCAGATCAGTCACATTGGAAGTTAGGTCTTCACCATTTTAGGGGGATAAAATTCAAGCCACACAGAACTTTACATAGTAATTGATATACATGGTCAATATTCACATTGTAGGCACACAACAAAATAGTCCTAATTCATATTCCATGGACTTATTTGTCTAATCTTAGAAATTATCAGGTTTAGCAGAAAGATAGACCTGGAAATTTTAAAAGTCTGTTAATGCCATTTGAGCAAGGCTGTTAGCCTCCTTTTCTTCATCTGTGAATTAAAATACACCCATCATCAAACATCAGTGTGACCCTGTGTTAACAATTATAGTCTTACTAGATTAAGAGAGCCCAAGAAAGAGAACTTCTGTAGGAACCAATCCCCTTTGTAGGAACCCATATCCTGGGTACTCGAGAGCGCCTTGTGATCTTCATGGCCTATAGATCCCTGGAGTCCTGACTCAGGGCAATTTAAGGCTCTCTCCTCTGAGTAGCTATCTGAAGTTTGGCCAGGCTGTATAGCTATATCCCAGCACGTTCCTCCGATGTTCTCCACTTCCAGTGGAGAGCTCATTATAAATGGGCCTTTTGTGAAGCTTATTAAATCCACAAGCTCATAATCTATGCAGTCCTGATTGTTGCTGTTCTTTTCAGAGAGGAGACCACTACCCACCATGCAGTGCATTTCATCTGAGACCAAAGAGATCTGTTAACGTTCTACTTTTCATGTATTTAATATCTTTTAATCTCCTATTTTTTGGTTTTATGGTTGATCACACAATTTAGGTCCCACCCGAAAGTTAGTAATAACGGCAAGGCAGACAAATTATCCCTCCACTTAGAAGGATGAATCTACGAGAAGACCCTACTGTAACTCAGGTTTTCCCACAATCTCTCTGACCTTTCTGTGCTGAGAGCTACGGAGTACCTAAGACTGACCTCCTGATGAATTATGTGTAAATGCCAGTTTCCTCTCTGTGACTAATCACTTAGGATGTCGCCCTTCATATGCAGATGAACCTTATCCTAACCTCAAGGACTCCAGAATATTATTATGAGTAACTGATGGAGTTGCAAAAATAGCTTTCCAAGGGGTCTTTAAAAATGGATTCAATTCTACCGTAGGGTAAGAGTGACGTTATACTTCCGGAATGGGGTGAAGTGGGCCAGATGACTCTGAAGAGTGTTGTTCTACCCCAAGATTGCCACAAAGAGCATCTAGGTGAGGGGATAGATAAATGAGGCTGAAATTCAACCAACGTTCTGCTCACCAAGCTACGCACCCTGTCTTAGGGCTGTGTCCACTTGGAAGAAAAGCACTTTTCCTAATTTGCACTAAGTAACATAGGAGTTAAAGAGAACCTGCTCCAACCTACAAGTCTATAAGTGAATCTAGATCCACTTTTCAATTTGTTATAACAACTATTCTATTCTACAACAATTTAATGAGCATCAATTATGTGCATGGCCAGTGTCCCCCATTCTTCCTGAAATATATGAAATCATTTGTGCTATTTAGGAACTCTGATTTCAGGGCAGCATTCCAAACTATATACGGAATAATGATCCCTGTGCCTGTGGTTTAAGGGAGTGAGAACCATTCACATCATTAAATATAGTCGAGTCACTGGGAGCATTTTTTTTTTAACCTCTGAACTAAGAAAAATTACCAGATCTGAACCTTGATATAACATGACATGTGTGTCTTTATCATATATTTTTAATTCTCCCAGCTATTTCTTCCCCAAATACTGTCCCCTTAAAGCAGCCCCTAGCTGAGGAGTCAGAACACTTGATTTCAAACATTGGCTTTACAATTTGACTCACCTTTTGACTTTGAATACAAATCACTTAAGTTCTCAGAGCATTACCTTCCCTCTGGACAGTAAAAGAAAAACTAGCCTCTGACTCCACAGGGATGTTGTGGAAATAAATGAGATGTAGGTCTACAGAGTCACTTTAAGCTCTTAGGAATGAAAGAGCTTAAAGAGATATAAGGTTTCAGGAGTTATTCTTTATTTTTTCAGCTTACCAGTGAGAGAAAAAGGTTCCACTTTTGGTAAGTCTGGAAGAATACAGCCTCACTGATTACTTCCCCAAAATACAGCTTTTTCTCTTCTACATTCACAAAGTCTATTATAATTCTGACCGTTGCCTCAGTGAAATTAATAAGGATTTGCCATACCCTCAGGCAACAAACAAGAGTGGTCACGCTCTGTGTGGGGTGAATTATCTGCTACCAGTCGGGCATCATACAATACATGCCCCTGAGTGGTTGTGAGAAAAACTCTCTAATGAAACAAAGAAAGTGTTACATTACAGAAAAGAAGAAGTTGCTGAGATGGAGTTCCCAGCTAGGATATTGATCTGACAGGGTCTAAAGAAGTCCAGAGGTAGAAAATTTCCAGCACTTTCTTTTAGGAGAACTAAAACCACATTTTGCCAGTGTCAGAGATACTCTCTCCTAATGCCAACAGAGGAGTCCTGAAGAGGATCACAAATAACCAGCTAAAACTCCTTATCCTCTCCTCTGCCCCAGGATGAAGAGTCCCTGACAGGTGATACAGACAAGTGTTGTACAACCTTGTCTCTTGATCTTCCTTAAGAGAGCCGCATAATCCATGGAGCTCACAAAACCCTTCTGTGGCTTCGATCCCATTCTGACATTCGAGGGAAAAGTTGACAGCCATAGATTAAAGGAAAACACTATAGTGAAGAGATACGTACAATAGGTGGCTATGACTAAAGAAGTGTTTTGGCAAGAATTAGCTAGAAAGACATATTGGCATAGTGACATGGGTCTGTAAGCGTGTGGATTAAGCTAACATCTTTGTCTTGTTCTCATTGGGGCCCATGTTTACTTACAGGCTTTGATTTTCTTCATTTGCTCATTCAATAGGTGTTCATTGAGCACTGTAATGGAAATTGATGGTAGTGTCCCCAAATCTATTCTTCTCTCTTTCCTGAGCAAGTAGCTGTCCAACAATAACCTAAATTTTCCAGCCTGTCTTACAGAGAGATGTGGTGACCTGTTTGCACTGATGGAAAGTGAATAGAAGTGATAGGGGCAACTTTGATACTACTTGCTTGAAAGAAAATCCTCGACCTGGATGTCTGCTTTCTCCTGGCTACTTACTGAAAATCGCTGCCAAGCCTACCTACTTGCCAGGGACTGTAATGTGAGAAGAAAATAAACATCTGTGTTTTGAGTCTTTTTGTTACATCAGCCTAGCCTTCACTTTTACAAATATAAGTGCCTTCTGGGTATTAAATCCTGTGCAACATGTTGGTATTCAGCTTAGCAAAATCAGATGCCACATGTCCCCAAGGAATGTATAATCTAATATCTAACTTACTCTTCTGCCTGGAAACCCAAATCCATGGGACAAATGTCTACCATACTCAACAACTTCAACTCAACCTAGCAGGGCAGAGAGAAAGAGGGTAAGAGTGGATAAAGCCAGGGCTTCCGTGCCATGCAGATCTGAGTTCAAACTCTTGCTCTCTTCCTCACTAACCACATCCTTGGGGCAAAACATTTAACTCCTCTAAACTCCTGTATTCTTCCTTGTGAATCTAGGTGTACTAGAAATAATAATATATACTTAATAAGATTGTGGTGACAATCAAAAGGATTAGGCATGTAAATAGCTTAGATAGGGATTTGTGTATTACCAAGTGTGATTATCAGAATTTGGTCCTTCCACTGCTCTTGTTCTCTCTAAATTTCATGGGGAGAGGCTTAAAGGAAAGGTACGAGCATTGTTATCTTATTCAACCATATTATGTGAGGTTTATTGAGAGTCATCACATCATATTATTAAGAGTCATCACTCCCACTGTGTAGATGAAAAACTGACTCTCAGAGGGAACACGACTTAGAAGTGGCTCAGCCAGAATTTGTTTCCAGATCTGCCTGATTCCAAAGCCATACTACTATGCCAAATGTATCACAATCATGGCCAGTAATCACTGATCAGCTATTAGGGGCAATTCTTCAAGGTCATATCATAAGGTTTCCAGCTCTGGACCCAATGGATAAATTGGTTCCCTTTCCTATATTCCCATGGTACTTTGTACCTCTGTCATAATTCAGTTAACACTGTCTCATAATTATGTTTGTTCATCTGGCATCCCCTACTAGAGCATGAATACTTGAGATAGGGACTATTTCTTAAACATCTCTGTCCCAGGATTTAGTATGATGCCTGGCATGTACTAGGCACTCTATTAATAATTGTCATGAATGATTGTCATGTGAATAAATGAATAGATATTTAAAAATGGAGTGTGAATAAAGAAAAACCTACTAAGGAAGTTATTTGTTTGATGCAAATGAAATGGAGGCATTCACTCTTGAAAATAAATGGATGGCAATGAAATATTTAATAAAACCCATCAAGCATAAGAAATTAATACAGAGACATCCCCATGATGGAAATGAATATTTTCCAAAAGTTATATGCTGATTGCTTTGACCTCAAAGACATAATGAAATGATATACATTATCTATAAGGTCCAGTTCACAAAAGCTTTCAAATTTCAGTTGCAACGGAAATATTGTACAATTGCATTAGAAAAAATATATATATATAACAAACAATATGGTTGGAACACCAAAAAATAAAAATAAAGAGAATAAAACTGAAAAAATAAATATTTTGTTCTTTGGTGAAAGTAAGTTTAGTTAGAGAAAGATAAAGAAGTAAGTGTTGACTTTTAATGACCCTGAATGCACTTACTGTGCATTTTTCAGTGGGTTTAGAGGCTCAGTGCACTGGTTCTTTATTCTCCCTAATTCCACTTCAAAGCTTTTGCCTTTCATTCCATTTACTATAGAGATATTGCCATCAAAACTCATATACTGAATAGTCTGGATTAACCTCTTTTTTTTTTCTCACAAGTGGGACAAAGAGAAGGAAATAAATATTTCTTAGAAAACTGGAGAAAAAATTGGGGAAAAAATGAGTTGCATAAGAAAAGTTAAACAGGAAGAAAATAAGTAGCCTGAAAGAAAGTGGCTGGTGTGAAATTTACTGACCTATGAGCAGTAAAGGTTAAGAAAAATAGGGAAATGAGGCAAAATCTTTATAATACCTTAAAAAATAAAAAGCAGAAGACAATGATTCATGGTATTCTTCCATGCTGACCAACAAATAATATCATCAGCCTAAAGAATTTGGGTTGTTATTAAGAATAGACAAGAGGATCAGATACATTGTTGTAGCAGAAGAAATGAGGTATAACAGAATTTCCATTTACATAAATGGATTAATTTCAACTTGACTTATTTTTAAATTCAGAGAAACTGAACTGATGTCCTCCTTGTCTGTGGAAAGGTGAACACAAAGAAATAATGTAAAATGGGTATTTAAATTTGCTGAAATACAAGGGAGAAACTCCCTGATATGATATGCATACAAAAACTAAAATGGCAAACCGAGAAATCAACATAGAAAATAAAACACTAAAAGGGAATCACTTTGAACCTTTTATGTAAAAATTTTGTTACTGTTAAAAAATATAAACTTGATTAATAAATAAAAAGTCCCCCCAAAACTTTAAAGCTACCCACATGGGCTTAGCAGAGTAAAAGTGATTTTACTGGTTAAATGAATGAGAAATATTTATTTTCTGTGTCTAGGATAATGCTCAAATTCTCCCTCTCCCCCACCCCATCTCACGCTCACTCAAAAGTGCATCAACGTGAACATCACTTTCAACACCAAGGACAGCATCTCTGCTTGCCATAGGTGTCAGTAACCATTAGAAACAGGGTCTATTGATGATACCCATCTCAGGAGCTCATTTGAACTCAGATTAGAAATCCCTGGAGCCTAGCTCAAAGTTGTAATCATATGCTCTACAATACTACTTTTCCTATTCAGACTATGATTTCTAAAACAGTGAATATTTTACTAAGTTCTCAGAGGAAACTATGGCAAAACTGAGGGTCATAGACTACCAGGTATGGAAAGACCCTTCATGAGTCTTCAACCTAACCTATTCTGGAAGACTTAGAGTTTTTTTCAATCAGATTCCCAATAATCATTTGTCACATGAAAATGCTAAAATTAAAATTTTACAATCTAGTCCTTGACTCCAATCTGTAATCATGTCTTAACAATAACTTGGCAGTGGTATATCAGCTCATGGAAATTTTTGTTTTTTAATAAAAATATGACTAATAGATTCACATCCCATATGCCACATGCCAAATATTTCAACAATATGACTGGAGTTTATCCTTAATTTTTTGTCATGGAGAGGATTATATTACTTGAATTTCCCCTAGATACAAATTTAGTGAAAATAAGTTAGTTCATATTCAACTCAGGCATCACCTTTTAGGAAGACAAGAACTCGAAGTCTGGGCTATGGGCCCCTTTTCTTCACTCTCATAGTAACCCATGCTTACCTATAATAGTTCATTTATCTCATTATACCAAAACTACATTTTTAGATGTCTACCCTCTAGTTCTATGAGCACTTAAGAGTGGTGCAAAGGTCTCCCCATTCATCTCTGTGTTCTCAAAATGTGTTGCATGAAAACATTGTACTATGCACTGGAGACGTAACTGTGATGAAAACATTACTCCTTATCTCAAAAGTTTAAAGTTGAATAAGTAAGAGATTGGAAGAAGAAGGAACTTATTACACTGTATCATAAGAAAGAGAAAAACAGGCTCTGATGTCTTACCAATGAGGGTTTAAATCTTAGTTCTGCCATTTCTAAAACATCGAGGAAAATTAATTAAATGTAGTTAAAAATGAGATAATGGTAATAATATCTACTATTTAGAGTTTTTTTAAGGATGAAATAATAGCAAATGGAAAATAATTCCTGGCCACAGTAAGTGCTAAGGATATGCACACAGCTATAATATTGATGGTGAGAACCCAAGATACCAAGGAAACAAAGAACAAGGGTGCATAAATTTGTTATATTTCCATCCAAGACTTAAGTGCTTCAGAGAGATGTAAAGGCTGCAATAGTAGATAAGGAGCATTATGGAAAGCTTCCCAAAGGAAGTGGCATTTGCTTTAAGTCAGGAAAGATGAGTAGGCATTGACCACATGAAGAGGGGTAGAAAGTAATCCAGGTTGAGTGAGCACCTTTTGCAAAGAACTTGAGATAAGAAAGCACATGGTGCTTTCAGGTAATTACAAGTAGTCCTGTTTAACTGTGGCATCAAATCAGAGGCATGCTGAGGGGTAGTCAAAGATGAGGCTGGAAGGCAAGCAGTAGCAGGCTCATGAGAATCTCAGGTGTCCTGCCAAGAAGCTAGCGCTGGCTCCTGAAAGCAATTGATAATCACTAAAGAATTTTATTAATGGAAGTAACAGCATAGAATTTGTATTTTAGAAAGGTAACTCAATCTGTAATTTGAAGAACAAGTTGGGAGAAGATGTAATGGTGAAGTGGTGAGATCAGAAGCAAGATCTTTGGCTAAGAGACTGGGGCAGTAATCTGGGAAACAACTAAAGGTAGCCTAAATATTTTGTACCCCAGGGCCTTAGCACATAGTGTCTACACCAAATGAATGGATAACAAACTTGTTGAACTAACTGAATAGTAAAAAAAGGAATTAATATACCATAGTGAGAAAGCAACATAATTCCTGGCTACATGGCATCATCTATAGATATTTCTCACTTCTGCATCTTATGAAGTCCCATATAATTAAAAGTTTCAGGAGCCCTTTGAGAGGAAGGTAAAGAGATAAGAGAAGTATGATCACTTGATAGGTGAATGGATAAAGAAGATGTGGTATATATATATACAATGGAATATTACTCAACCATCAAAAAATGAAATCTTACCATTTACAACAACATGGATGGAACTAGAGGGTATTATTTAGTGAAATAAGTCAATCAGAGAAAAACAATTATCATATGATTTTACTCATATGTGGAATTTAAGAAGCAAAACAGAGTATCATAGGGGATGGGAAGGAAAAATAAAATAAGATGAAATCAGAGAGGGAGACAAACCATAACTTAGGAAACAAACTGAGGATTGCTGGAGGGCAGGTGGGTAAGGTGATGGGGTAACTGGGTGATGGGCATTAAGGAGGGCACTTGAAGTAATGAGCACTGGGTGTTATATAAGACTGATGAATCACTAAACTCTACCTCTGAAACCAATAATACCCTGTATGTGTAATCACTTTTTAGTGCTGGTATTTCACAGTTAGGATTAGCACTCACTTTTATGCTAATTGTGATGTCAGGTTTTATATGTGCATATAACTTATGTTTCTTGGTCCGTGATTTGACTTACAGTCTGCCCGAATCCATGAAATTGCAGAAGACACTAATATGCATAAGCCTATTTATTTATATCAGTGCAAACATATATACACATTTCTAGCTCCATATTTGTACATCACGCCTAATTTGAAAAGAAAAAGCTGCAATATATATATATAAAAACAACTTGTTGGTATCAGATACTCTATCCTTTTCCTGGTTTCTATTTCTGGTTCCTTAAATTTTTTCTTTCTTCACTGCTCAGTTTGTTCAAATTGGTGCTTGATGTGGGATTCTCAATGCTCATGACCATGACCACAGCCAAATACATCTACATAAGACATCCCCTCCCTGTCCAATCTATTACAATTTCAAAGGACTTTCAAAGGGCCCTGTGACTTCTGGTGGCTTCCCAGAGGCTGTGTGTGTCTAATTTCCTCCTGACCCCCCATATCTTGGCATCCGTGTTGGAACAGGTGTGAGCAGACACAGGCAGGTCCATGGAGTCCACGGTTCAGTGCTGGCACAAGATAAGGGTTATTTTTTTGCAAGCGATAACTCCAACAATGTTTTCCAGGATGCCAACTTCCAATTAGTGTCATCTTTTGCTCCATGTCCTAGGGCAAATGTCCAGTTTATAGTGAGTAGAACAGGCTGTTCTGAGAGATGGGCATTACTGCCAGAAAAGAGATGCATTTCAGCTTCTTTCCCATAGTCAAGGAAGACTGGTCTGTCACCCAAAGACACAGTCGTTGCTCTCCAGTGCAAGGTCAGCCCCTTGTTCATGAACAGGGATGCTAATTTATTTTCCAAAAATGAAGCCAAATGTGCTTCCAGATGTTGAGCTATGAAGCAATTGCGATTGTTGAAAGCACATGAAAAAGAAGAAAAAGAAAGAAAGAAAGAGAGAGAGAGAGAGAGAGAGAGACAGAAAGAAAGAAAGAAAGAAAGAAAGAAAGAAAGAAAGAAAGAAAGAAAGAAAGAAAGAAAGAAAGAAAGAAAGAAAGAAAGAAAGAAAGAAAGAAAGAAAGAAAGAAAGAAAGAAAGAAAGAAAGAAAGAAAGAAAGAAAGAAAATCCCACAGATAAGACCTACAAATTGTCCTTGGGAGACTATTTATACTGGGGGACTGTGTTGATATAGACAGCAAGGCAAAATCTTCTGTCAGCCAGACTCAGAATGGTCTTTTAACAGTTATCCCATTATTAACAAAAAACCAAAAATTCTTATAGTACATTCCTGAAGACCATAAATTTCTCTATAGCTATTGTGTGGAAAAGAGCAGGGGGTGGGAAGTGGATTCTTTTCATAAGACTATGTTCACAAGATGCCATAACACTGTTGGTGGGGGCAAGTCAATGTCAAATATGTTAAAAGATAATTGGATAATGTCAATCATTTTTTGTTTTGTTATTTGTTTTTATTGAAGAATGGGGTAAGCAATTATCAAGGAGTGACTCTGTGTAGGCAGAGAGTCTTTACAATGGCTACTGTTTCAAATCGCACTGTATTTGGTAGAAGAACCTCATCCAGGTACAAGCAGAGACACAGTTGCCTGCTCCATTCTCTTACAAGGGCCTGGCCCCCACATTCAGAAGCTGGACCTTAGGCAACACCTCCTTGACTCCTTTTAGTCCAGACCACTGGCCACCTTTGATACTTTGACATACCCTTCTGTGTCCTCATAGCTGACTCTGAAGACACTTTTTTTATTAACCCTTGATGAACTCTCTCACATATAAGTCTGTACTCTCATACTTTGACACACTCTTCTGTGTCCTCATATCTGACTCTGAAGACACTTTATTTATTATTAACCCTTGATGAACTCTCTCACATATAAGTCTGTACTCACATTATGGTCTTACATACGATCAGCTATAACTCAGAGACATGCTTCAGTGTTCTTCCTAATCCCTAAGTTACCAATAACAGCCAGGCTATCATTCTGCTTCACAGTTTCCAGTGGGGGGAAAAATGGGTAACAGTCAACTCTTGTGCAAAGACTAATTTTAGATATGGAGTCACTTCAGGTATTAAAGTATTTGGCAACTTTCTTCTATTTTAAGTCTCACCTAAAATATCATCTGAATTACCCTCTTCCAGCCAAAAACAAAGAAGCAAAACAAAACAAAAACAAAGCTAAGACATGAGGACAAGAGTTTTATGAGTGAGGCAGTGTAGGGTAGCAGAAGAGGGATAAGGCTTTGGAACTAGACAGCCTTGATTCTGAAGTCCAGGTTTACACTGCACACTTGCCTGCTATAAGAGCTTACATAAGTCACTTGAAGTCTCCCTGCCTCAGTTTCCTCATCTGTAAAAATGAAGATTAAATGAGAAAAGACACATATGGATATTAAGCAGAGACTTTGAGATATAGAATCATACCAGGTTTTTCTTTCTTTTTTAGTTATTAATGAGGAAACTGAGTTCCCAATGATATTAGCACTTCTATAGAAGTTCTATTCAAATATAAGTCTTTGTCATAACCTGAATGTGGCAAATCTATTTTCCAAAAATGGCCACAGCAATATTTATAGTCCCATTTGCTCTTCCAACATTTTGCCACACCCCTATCAGAAGGTGAAATCTATTTCCTATCCCCTTGAACTGGGCAGGCTATTGTGACTTCCTTGGCAAATAGAATGTGGTGGATGGGATTCTGCGTGACTTCCAAGATTAGCTCATTAAAGCAATACAGGTTCTTTCTGGCTCTATCTAGGTACTTGTCCTTGGAACCAAGCCATCAAGCTGTAAGGAAGCTTAGGACACATGGAAATGCCATATATAAATGTTCCAACCAGCAGTCCCAGCTAAGTTTCTGGCCAACAGCAAACACCAACCGTCAAGTGTATGAGTGAACAAGGCTTCAGATAATTCCAGGTTTTGGCCTTTGAGCTGCCTTAGCCAATGCTGAGATGACTATCCTCATAGATTGTTGCCCAGATTGTAGATTTGTGAACAAAATATATGTTGTTGTATTTTTTTAAGTCACAAAATTTAGGGGTGCTTTGTTATACAATAAATAACTAGAACACTGAAGCTGAGTAAATTAAATGCACTTCTATTAAGTTTAAAGTCAAAAGAATTTTTAAATGACATCATCTGAGACTCTTGGAATATTAATCTGTAACATATCCTCAAAAATTCTCCAGTCCATCTTTCTCATTTTGTGAAGAACTGAGGACCCGAGATATTTTGTGACTTACTTGAGATCCTATAAGTAACTACTGTTAAGAGTATGGCCTAATCCAAGTCTGGTTCAGTACTTCCCTTTTTCATAATACTATGAGTGCCAAACAAGTTTGTTGGGTTCAGGGTTCAAATTATCAATTTAGGACAAATATTCTCTAAGTCTGCTAGAGTTCTGTACAATGTTTCTATGCCCTTCTGTGTTTCTTTCTTCCTTCTTGCTTAGCAGAGAGACTGATCTGAATTTGGTTGATTTAGTGTGTAATATTGGAAGGCAGAATGGGATCCAACAGGCTCAACTGTGCTAACAAGAATTTTTTAAAAATGTGTCAAACCATGAAATCAGCAGATATGACTTGAAGCAAGGGAGAAAGAGGGCAAATGTGCTGAGTGTGAGGCTACTGTTTTTCTACAGCCACTTTTCTGAGCATAAATGCCTAGAAATTCTATACCATTGATGAAATGATTTGACAGAAGCCTACATTTGGTGGGCAGAGAGTTTTCCACATGATGGTTTATCTCAATAGAAGCTAATCTATTATGATTGACTTACATACCCTCATAGCCCATCAATTAGACAATTTTATATCATGTGATTGATTGCAGATTCTTCAGTCATCGAAGACATGAAGATCTGTCTTTCTTCATTGCTGCTAGACATGCAAACTCTTTAAATTGGCTAACAAACTTTGTTTCTTGAGGCTAAAGTGTTCTCCAACTCTCATTTTAATGAAAAATCAAGCCAGGACTAAATGATAACTATCAAAATAGCCCAAGCGTTCTCTTAGAATGGATTTATGAAAGGTACATGTATTCAAGTCTAAAAAAATATGGGAAACAACAGAAGAGAAAATTGGAATGAGAAGGAAAAAGAGAAAGGCAAAGAAGAGAAAAGAACAGAAGAAAAGACTAGAGAATTAGGTTAACTGCATTCATCATAGTTGTGATTCAGTGTCTTTCTTTTAGTCTAAAAGACACTTCAGTTAGACAGTAAGGCTATAGATTCTGTTGATTAGAATGTTAACCATTTTGGGGGTGCCTGGGTGGCTCAGTCGGTTAAGTGTCTGCCTTCAGCTCAGGCCATGATCCCAGGGTCCTAGGATCAAGCCCCATGTCAGGCTCCCTGCTCGGTGGGGAGCCTGCTTCTCCTTCTCTCTCTGCCTGCCACTTCCCCTGCCTTTGCTCTCTCTCTCAAATAAGTAAATAATCTAAAAAAGAAAAAAAAGGATGTTAACCATTTTCTCTTGAAGTTTTAACTCAACACTCACAGTAATTCCAAAATCTTTTTTCTCTATTCTCCCCAAATACTTGATATTAAATCAGGGATCAGCAAAATACAACCCTCAAGTTATACCTGCTTTGTAAATAAAGTTTTATTGGAACACAGTC
The DNA here is from genome assembly GCF_009762305.2 of Zalophus californianus. NCBI lineage: Eukaryota > Metazoa > Chordata > Mammalia > Carnivora > Otariidae > Zalophus > Zalophus californianus. The sequence continues at coordinate 20,855,986 of NC_045600.1, forward strand.
AAACTTATTTGTTTAGTATATCTATGACTGCTTCTGCACTACAAAGGCAGAGTTGCAACATAAGCCTTACCACCACAAAGCTGAAAAGATTTACTTAAGGAAACTTCAATACTACTACGTTTGTGGTACTCATTCTAGCTTCTGAAAGTTCTGTAGAATTTTTCTTTCCCAGTGTGGTTCTCTTTTTCTACTTGCTGGTGGGGGGAATCTGATTTTAAAGCCACAATTGAAAGGAGCACAGTTGAAAGGACTAATAGTTCTACTATTTCAAATAACATTGAGAATTTGCTCCATAAAAACTCTCCACCAAGATTGACTCAAGAATCTGCTTATAGAGAACACAGCTAAGGTTTTTTGTAACTCTATTTGGTTGGTTTTGAAATATTTGCAGCATTTTGTAAAGATGTTGTTGAACAAAAAGTGGTGGGAATACCTTCTGTGAACCTATCTTTAGCCATTAACCACAGACAACACAACCCCTTCTTGAACAAATTCCGCTTCAGTGAGAAAGTCAAATTTCTTTCTCATTTAGCTACAAACCACTGATTTTCTTGTTCTAGGGAGAGATAAATGAGAAAGGTGAAAGTCAAAACAGCATGTCTCTTCTGTAGTTTGGTGCTAGATCTTTCGAGCTATAAAGATCCTAGGGAGAAAATTAGACCTACTTCACCCCCTAAAAAGTAGAAAAGAGCAAGAGAATGAAGTATAAAAATCACAGAAGAGAGTAAAGCTGTTAATCATTTTTATTGTTCTTACCTGAGTTGTTCTAAAGGTTCACATTAAATGGTTATCTAAGCAAAGTGGCTTATTTTTGATGTTTAAAATAGAATGAAATACAGATACTGACTGGCTACTGCAATGGGACATCTGAAATTGCCCAAAGGGTGATAAAACACATCTGAAGAAGGACCCAGGAGAAGTAGCACTAATGTTGGTATTTGACACTCAGACCGATACACACACCAATGGCTTGAAAATGAGGATGAAGCCAGAAAATGAAAATAGCAAGTTAAAACATGAAGGATAAGGAATGAGGAAGCTTAGAGAGGCTGAACATTTTGTTTGCTTTGTCTGAATTTATAGTGTGGATTTATATATTGCTCTGAAAGAAAAACAAATTGGAAAAACTTTGGAAAGCATCTCCATACATACCTCAGTGTTCTGATGCCTTTCCAATGCACACAAGCTGGGTGCTAATGGCTCATTATAGCATGCAACAATCCACAGGCAGTTACTCCACACTTGTCTGTAGATGGTGAACTTCCATCACATTTAATCGCCAGTTTTGTCAACCCCGGCTGGTTACATTCCCAGATGTTGACTGTGAGGATTGATTGTCTTCCAGATGTGTTAGGTTTTCACACATCTCTCTCAACTCCAAGAGAGTATGTGAATGCTTGTTTGCATCAGTGACCACTGATGGATCTCTCCCAGATGTCTCCTTGGCAGAAGTGCCCCCTTTTCTGAGAAATCAAGTTGAGCAGTGGCTTCTATAAACATTAAAACACACTCACCACCATTCTCCCCAATGTCACCAGTTGGTTTTAAAAATTGAAAAACAGATGCAAATTAGCATACCTGATATAAATGATGACTCGATGATATTATAAACTAAAAATAAACAGGCCTCAAACTTAAACCCAAAGGAAATAATATCAGCAACACAGAGAGCGATAGGGAATGGAATACAATGTTTCCCAAAACTGTGCAACTACTGTCGTCTGGACCTAGAGATTTCATAAAATGTTGATTGTTTTTTGTTTAAAAATCACTTTTTGATTTCTATTTGCCTTTGATTTTTTTTTAAATTTTATTTGTGAAAGTACCAAGTACTTTCATAGATGAGGCTTGCAATGTCCCAAACCAGACAAAAAGTTTGAACAAGTTTCAATTAAGCCTCCAAGTTTAACCATTCTAAACTTGGTTAGAGCTCTGGGCTATTGCAAATCCTCCATTTTTGATAAATCTGACAATGTCCCCACCGAGACAACATAAACAGTCAAAGGATAAGCCAAAACTTGGAATAATACCAAAGTAAGATTTCTTTTTTTTTTTTTTTTTTTTTTTTTTTTTAAAGATTTTATTTATTTATTTGAGAGAGAGAGAGAGAGAGAGAATGAGAGATAGCACGAGAGGGAAGAGGGTCAGAGGGAGAAGCAGACTCCCCACTGAGCGGGGAGCCCGATGCGGGACTCGATCCCGGGACTCCAGGATCATGACCTGAGCCGAAGGCAGTCGCTTAACCAACTGAGCCACCCAGGCGCCCCCAAAGTAAGATTTCAAGAGTTTTTCTTTTCCAAAGCAGGAAGGCATTTGTTTTGTTTTGTTTTGTTTTTCCTCTGCCATAGAGACTTCTTTTCAATCCATGATAAAAATGAAGACACCAAAATATTATTTGGTAATTACTCTTACAGGTCATTAATATGGAATCAAGCAATTATACTACAACCAGATTGCTACTGTAACAACTGAACTAATCTACTCTGCGATGCAGAATATCTGGATGGACAATGAACATCTCAATTAATTCTAAGCCCTTCCTAACATTCTGGATATCTAGAAAATTCATCATTTTCCCCATTTTCTTTAGGACATTAAGCATCAAATACATAGCACCTTACTGTGAACTAACTTCAGGTAGCCATCAAAAAAGAGTTCCCAAACTCTATGTGTTTGACCCAAAGCATTTTTCTCACCCTGATATTTATTAACACAGAGTTAAAACAGAGTTTTATTAACAAAGAGTTATTAACACAGAGTTTTTAGCTCAGAGTCTGCATTTACACCCAGTTAACACAGAGTCTTCAGAATAATTTATGATGGGATCTCATATAGAAATGCCATAACTTGACTGAATAAAACATCAAAAACCAAAGTTTTAAAGAAAGATGTGCAAGAACAGACCTAATCACCACACCACATCACTGGGGGGAAGAAAAGCAGAAATCAAAACACAAGTTTATATATTCTTGGCCAAAACTTTTGCCCGGCAATCTACATGCTCTTCTAAAATCATTTGACTGGCTTCTTTATCAAACAATTTAATTTAACTCAAAGAGAGAGAGAGAGACCCATAAAGAAAACTATAAAATTGTGGAACCAGATTTTCCTCTAGATTCATGATTTCCATAAAGATGTTTCAGGAGCAACCATTGGGAATGAGCCAGTGGGGAGAGAGTAAGGTACCTTGCAACCACCTCCACTTTTGTCTGTTTTATACATGAACATTCTATATAAGATTTCACATAAGAAAGGGGTGATGCTGCCTGCAATGAAAACCATTTTGAAAGTGGTCCTTAAATTATGGTCCCTGGACCAAGAGCACAGCATTACCTGGGAACTTGTTAGAAATGCAAATTCTCAGTCCCCATCTCAAATCAACAGAATCAGAAAACTCAGGAGGTAGGGCCCAGCAACCTGTGTTTTAATAAGCCCTCCAGACAATTTGATGCATGCTAAGGTTTGAGAGCCACTGTGTCATATGATTCTCAGGCATCACCTCCTCCCAGAAGCCTTTTGTAACCAAACACTTTACTTGCTTCTTCAGCCACACCCCACATACACTCACTCTACATGCTCACACAAATGCTAGGTTAGGTGTATATTTTAGTCTGTTTGAGCTTCTGTAAAAATACCATAGACTGGGTGACTTACACAACAAACATTTGTCTCACAGCTCTGTTGCCTGGGAAGTCCAAGATCAAGGCACTAACAGATGTGGTATCTGGTGAGAGACTGCTTCCTGGGTCATAGATGGCCATTTTTCTCTTGTATCCTCACATGACAGAAACAGTGTTCTCTAGGGTCCCTTTTATAAAGGCACTGATTCATTCATGAGGGCTCCACCCTCATGATCTAATCACTTCCCAAGGTCCCCATCTCCACATACCAATTTTTGGGGATTAGGCATCAATATATGGATTTGAGGGGGACACAAATATACAGTCCATATTGATGCAGTACCCTTCTGGATTTATATTAATCAAAGCAGGCATAACCTTTTTTAGTGCTATTACGTTTTTTATGTACCTACCTCTCCTACAACAATTTGAACTTACGAAGAACAATCATCATAGAATACCCTTTTTTTCCCCATTTCTAGCCTTTAGCATAGTGGCTGACACAAAATAGGTGCTCAATAACCATTGGTTAAATGAATGATGGATACATTGATATTTATGTATTTGATTTACTTATTTACATTATGCTTTCTCCAAATAAACAATTTGAGGTCTTACACAAGCACACTCACACAAATACAAGATGACTAAAATTAAACCAAGTAACCAAGATAAAGACAATGAAGATCAGAGGGTTTGATCAGTCATCCTAGGAGTCATGCTTCTATGTCTATTAATGTTTGTAGCACCCGAGAGTCTCTGCTCATGACTGTTTAGTCCTTCCAAAAAATTCTCTGACCCTCAGCCTTCTTGCAAGAGAAGACTATGCTGCAGGCTACTGTACTATGTAACACAGAGGGATAGCTGCTTCATTAACAGTAGTAATTCTGTGAAGAGAGAACTGGGCTATGTATTCTAAAAATGGGTAGATGGGAGTCAGCCATACTAAGGAAACCCCTGGGTGTTTTTTCAGACTCTTTTCACCATAACCCACAATAAAATAATACAATTTCCCTTTTGCCAGAGTACACACATACATGGATATATACACCCACGTTTCCTGAAGCCATTCATCCTTACTCCATATGTTGCCCTCTGGTATTTTCTATTTTATTTTATTCTATTTCGCTAAAATTAAAATGTTTGAGATATAATAAAGAAATTTCATGAATCGGTATTGGGTTACAAACTACAGTTTAAAAAGTACTATACTTTATTATATAATGTATTGGATGATTTTAATGTAATTAAGTGGTTTTTGGTTTGTTTTCATTCGCTTTTAAGTAGATCATTGTTTTTCAAATTATCTCTTCTCTTCTCATACTTAATCTCTTCTTTATCTTTCAAATATAGAGAACATTAATGGGTCCCCCAGTATGGCCAACTCTGCAGGTGAATTTTCCAGAACTCCCAGGGATAGTTACTAAGCTATCACACCTTGGGTGTACAACCTGAGTGTTGCTTTCCTGAGCTGTAAAGCAAATGTCCTAATACCCCTCTTGTAGGATTGTGATTAGGATCAGGGAAAAAAATACACAAAAAGAATCTGACCATAGGTATTCAATCAATGATAACTGTTCTTACCATCCCATACCCCTGAGAGGACGACCAGTTAACTACATTTAAGGCATTCTCAGATTTCCATGTTAAGAGGCACATCAAAATTCTATGCTTCAGATCAAACTGTGCAGAAACAAAAGTTCCTACCCAAACTGTGATTCCGTCCCACAGGAATAATCTTTACAACTCCAAAACAAGTCACACCTGTCAGGAGCTGGCAAGGTCTCTTTTGTGATGAATAGAACTTGGATCTCTTAGGCCTTTCCCACTATCACCTTGCATCATCAATAAATGTATGATGCCCTTTCTCCTGAGATTCTTTGGAGTTTAAAGAGCCATGTGCCACCCAGTCATTTGCTACAGCTACTGGTGCAAATTCCATGTCCTTATTGGTCTCATCAAACCTGGTGCCTAAACATTACTGTTACATTTCATTTTCAGAAAGATAGCTCTGAAAAAAAATTAATGTAAATTCAGAGGATATATCTGCTCATGTGATCCCAAGATCCTGGATATTTAATAACTGAATAAAATTTAAAATGTCTCCTGTTAAAGCAGATGAAAACAAACAGGAAGCAAATTGTAATACAGGCTAGTCCTTAACTTAAAAACTCAGGTCCTACATTATCAAACGGATGCCCACCAGCACTCTAGTCCTCGATGCTAACTACCCCATTCCTCCCAACTTTCCCAGAGTTTTAGAACCCTTTTGAGAATATTGATAGATAAAATATGTGTTCAGAAATTGAAGGAATGGAAAAGGCTATAAAGCAAGCACAGTTAAGAGCAACCAACTACTGGGGCCGTGCCCTTAGGCAAAAAAAATACACCTAATATCCGAGCAAATGTATTGCCCAAATATATTTTCCAGTGTGTCTCCAGATTATGTTCATCCCCTTTTTCACTCTTCTTGAAATTTCACCATTCAGAGGTTTTATCGGTTTGATGAGCAACATTTATTTAAAAAAAAAATAGGTTGTTGAGCTATCAGTTACACATCAAGGCAAATAAAGTAAATGAGATGATTTTCCTCATAATGCCAGGCTAAAATCAAAAGATGGATTTAGGAAATTATAGAGCATGATGATGCTTCCAAAGAGCTTCTAGAATTAAAATCCCCACAGCGCTGAAAGCCTGAAAGTGACTCTTCCTTTCCTAGATCCCTAAAGCAGGACTTGGGGTACACTGATGGGATGGTGTCAGTTGGAACAAGTTGATTTCCCAGAGCTAGAGTGTTGGGGAGAGTCAGCCAGTGGAAACTGGTTTTCAGGAAAACCAAGAACCTCTCAAATGAAAACCAAAATTGAGCTCTCAGTACAGCTCTGGTTTTTGGAGACTCTTCTTCTCTGCCTATGTGCTTTAACAGCTTCCTACTCATAATTAGAAGGGTAGCAGAAATAATAGCCAACATGAATTGAGCATATTTTATGTGCAAGACTCTCCCATAATAAATTTATATGTAGTATCTCATTAAATCCTCATTACAGTCCATGAATATGTGTCTTTATCATCTCTACCATACAAATAAGGAAACTGAGGTTTTGAAAGGTTAAGTAACTTGTCCGTCAATACACTGGAGTTTTAATCTAGAACTTGTTGAGCTATACTGCTTCCATTCTTCATTCCCTGTGGAAGGATCTGGGAGCGATAATGTAGTGGAAAGATCTAGGAGAGGAGAGAGAAGCAGAAGGGCCAACTCTCAGGAGAACACTTGGGTACCATCGTAGGTTGAATGGAACTCCTATACGGTTAGGAATGCCTCCTAACAATGTCCATGTTCACGTCCTAATTCTCAGAACTTGTGAATATATTACCTTATATGACAAAAGGAACTCTGCAGGTGTGATTAAATTAAGAATCTTGTGATGAAGAGATTATCCTGTATTATCAGGGTAGGTTCAATGGAATCACAAGGGTCTTTTCAGAGGGAGGTGGGAGGGTCAAAGACACAGAGAGAGAGAAAGATGGAAAGATGTTACACTGCTTTGAAGATGGAAAGGAGCTGAGTCAGGGAATGCAGGCAGCCTCTACAAAGTAGGAAAGACAAGGAACAGATTCCCTCCAAGAGCCTTTAAAAGGAGCTCAGCCCTGCTCACGCCTTGATTTGGTTCCTTCTGACTTCCAGAATTATGTAATGAATACATGGTGCTTAAAGCCACTAATTTGTGATACTTTGAAACAAATTGTGATAATTTGTTTACAAGAGCAACAGAAAATTAATACAGGTACTTTTACAAAGAAAATGCATGGTCTTTTTTTTTTTTTTTCATGCAAATAACATTCAGCTTTGTTTGCCTCTCAGCCCTGGTGGAAGCAACTCAAAGCTGCCTACTTCAGACTCTGGGTGGGAAACACCTAGCCTGCTTCACATGGCAATCGCACCTCTGCCTACCCCAGCACACGTAGCACAAATCTGGCACCCAGAATTCTTTTCGAAATTGTTGAGACCTTTAGTTCCTTGGTGTTCCAAGCTTTCACAGCAGTTACTTATTCACATGTATTATAGTTTCAAGGCCTTGTAACTTTTCTGATTTCACGTCTCCCTCTTCCAGTGACTTACACTCCTCAGGAGAAGGTATCATCATGTCTTTTTCTCATTTCTGCTTCTCCAGCATACCACCACCCATGGTAGTGCTATACAAGTATGGGGGGGGGGGATATGGGGGGCCCTTGGGAAAAAAGGAGCGTGGGAATATGGCCCAAACCCCATCCATATTTAATGGTGAATTCCTTAAGCCAAGTATGTGCTTCACCCTCACATAATCTGCCCTGAGAAACAGAGCTATCTCTACCCCAAGGTGGAAAGTGATTGCTACTTTCCCCACACCATCCTCAGACTCACATCTTCTGTCTCACTATGACCCATTCTGTATAAAAAAAAAAACAAAAAACTAAGTCTATAGAGCCTGAATTACGATATTTCTTGTGTAAAAAACAAACAAGATTTGTGGTATCTTTTTGTCTAAGCTTTGGAAGTGATTTTTATCTGTGGGATCTGAAATGAATTTGACACTTGGATTTCAGCCATTTGAGGTAAATGCCCTTTTGTCTGGAAAATCTTACACTATTTCTGTCCAAAGAGAGCCTCCATCTCAGAAATTCTCTAACAGTTACACTATGCTCACTGATTTGGTACCAATTTTATATATCTTGCATTGGGGGGCATCTTAGTGTCTTTTCTTAATACCTAATGTGTCTCTAACTAGAGACAAAGCCAATTGACATCTCTGGAGGGACTCCTGCTTGTCAGGCACTGTGGTAGACTCTGAGGATGCAGTGATTTGAAAAAGCCACAGTTCTGTCTCACATGGAGTTGACAGAAAACAAGAATCAAGTTTTTGGTTGTTTTTTTTTTTTTTTTTTGGTCCCTTCATACCCTTCCCATCCCCTCCACAGAGCCTAGCGCAGAGAAAATGCATGACCTATTTGTGTTTGTGGATTGGCTTCTTGACCAAAATAGATAACAGGAGATCTAATCATGGACATATTACACCTCACTCACGTGGTTAACTAAAACCACAAGGATTATAGGTAATCAAGCCCAAATCTTTGATTTTCTAGATAAAGACACTGAAGCACAGATAAATAAAGTTATACAACAAAATACATAACTAGGGACAGGATGAAGGTTGTATCCCTGTCTTCTGGCTCCTCATCCAGTGTGCCTTCTCATTGGACCCAGAAGTGACAGTTACACTAAATTCTGGGGACAGCTCAGTTTGACTCAGCCTGAACTTGCTACAAACTTTCGGGCTCACTAAGCTGTGCACATGTCTGATGACACCCCCAGTCCTTACCCACGCCCATCCCCTCACTGTCATTCTCTCGGCAGTACAAAGCTGCAGCTGGTACTAATGACCTTCAGGGTCACTGGCAAGCAATTTATTTCATTTTTTAAAAAATAAAGAAAATGTTAATATCACAAGATCTATGTCTAAAATGCCCCTGGGCAAGTTTCCTCTCTGACTTTATTCTCTCTCATTTTCAACTTCCTTTTTTTTTTTTCCTTTCTCCACGTCAAGTTGTCAGGATGACTGATCTTGGAGACACGTGTCTTCTCCTTCCCTGACTCTGATAGAGCTCCCACTGGCCATCCTGAGACAATTCCACAGAAACCCATTAATTCTTTCACGTCTAAGATCAGTCCCTGTGCTCCGTCCACAGGGGCAGTGAGTGTCCCCAGCACAAAAGATAGGTGTAACTCAAAAGAAAAGTGTAAGTGCACACGCCTATCAGTTGGCCTTAAAAACCTAAAGCAGTTGGTCTTCATAGACCCGGAGATCACCGTTTCCCACACTTACTATTTTAAGACAATCTTTGGAAACCAACTTTCATATCAAGCCGAAAACATAGCAAATAGAGCTCTGTGTGTTATTCAGAACGGTAGCTGCACATCTGAGCTGTGGCCCAATTACTTGCAGTTGATAAGAATTGCATTTCAGATTATGAGGAGATGGTTTCAGGTTAGGGAAGTCCTTCAGTTACATGCAAATGGAGCAACTTGAAGGGATATTGTCCCTTTTAACCTTCCATTTTCATAAACATTATAGTTAATTCTGGGTAATAAAAACGTGAAGTTTAATCAATGGCAAACAACATTTTGGCAGGAAACTGAAGATGGTTTACTGGTGAGGACTAAACAAAAAGTATTATCCATTGACCAGTCGATCCCTGCCAAGTTTTCTTCACACCCTGGTTCTTACCTCCCCTGCTCCACCCCCCTACCCCCACCCCCCTACCCCTTTCCGACCCCTACTCCTCCACCCCCCTCCCCCATCTGCTCCAGAGGACAGGTGAGGACAGGAGAGAAAAGGAGAGAGATGCAGACAAGCATCAGAAGAAGTGGATGATTGCCTTACAAATAATGAACTTCTATTTGTAAATTACCTACTTTTTGAGAAATTTCAGTTCATTTAAAATGTTTAGTAGATGTGAAGAGCTCTGAGTTCTATAGAAGACAAGCAACTAAGACAAAATATCTTTGAAAACAAATAAGAGAGGGGAAACATCCATCACATGCTTGTCCTTCCATCTTCCAAGAAGTTGCAGTCTTGGGCCCTGGGAGGGGAACCATAATTTTCATTTGAAAACTTCTCAGGATGGTTCTTTTGTATTTTCCCTTTCTTTCTTCACAGATCACAGCAGCAATTTTCCTTTATCATCACCTATTTATAGTTTTCTTTTCTCAAAACCTTGGCCAGAAGGAAACTGGGCAGAAAGCATTTCTTTCAAAAGCCATGTTATTTTGCAGCACTGTTCAAAACTATTAAGTACAATCATAAGATGCAAAAAAAAAAAAAAAAAAGGAAGAAAGAAAGAAAGAAAAAAGAAATAACCCCCAAACTTGTTTGACTCTTTCTTTTTTATGTGGTCTGTTCTACCTTAAAAAGTGAAAGCCAAACAAATATTCTCCTCCTGCCCCCAGAATAGTTTGTAGATAGAAGCACCACTCAAATACTATCTTTCCTACTCAGAAATGAACATGCCCCAGTAAAGAAAAACACTCGGTATAATGAAGTTGGCATAAATCTCACTCCTATTTCCTATATCACAGACATTTCACTGGAGTTTCAAAATACTCTGGAAAGATTGGGGTATACATGGTCAAGATTTAGAGACCTGTCAACTAACAACATCCCCCTGGCATTTAGTCATTTCTTTTGGACCCATAGTAGAGTGGTTAAAAGATTATTTGTAGTCAGACATATGTGACTCCACATTCTGCCTCTACCTCTTGCTAATTTGGTGACCTTGGGGAAAAATACTTGGCCTGTCTCAGGCTCAGCTGCCCCATTCATAAAATAAGGATAATTTAGACCTTAGCAAATAGAAAAGGCTTAGCAGAGTGTGACCACTTGAAGCACAAACAATGCTTATTCCCTGTTGTACTGCCTTGTCCTGGGCTTGCACACAAGAAGGTGATACTTCACAGGCTACTATTAGTTGGGACCATGTGACTGAGTTCTGGACAATGTGATATGGATAGAGGTCATTTCAGTCACTTCCAGACCTAGCTATAAAAGTTCTCTCTTCCTCCAGATCTCTTCATGACAAGCCTCGAAGTCAGGTACAAGCCTAAGCTCCTGTCAGCTTGGGTACTCAGGAGGAGCAGAGTCCCCCAAAACCTGCATTCATTGAAGGAAATCCCTATGATAGATAAAGAGGAGAGGGAGCAGGAGTATGCAGGGCAAACCTTCAGACCATGATTCAGGTCGGCTCTGACACCAAGAAAGGAGAGGGGGAAGGGAGGAAGGCTGGGTTGCAGGAGTCTCACATGGTGGTACAGCTCTGTGAAGATCTAGGTCAGGGGATGGGGAGCTCCCAAGCAAAGAGTGCCCCCCACCACAGAGGAATCCTGTATTAGGCAGAAATATCCCTACTGTCCTCAGTCACTGGCTAGTAGCAACCCAGGAATGGGGCGTCCTCAGCATACATAGCACAATGGATCACATAGGTATAGCAGCTGGAGGTCATCAGCTAATATATTCCTTGTCTTGGGATGCCTTTTGAAGGGGGATCTGAGTAGTGCACCTCCAAAGCTGCCACAATCCCTCAATAAGTAATAGCCTATTTTTTACCATCCCATAACCCTTTGCCTCTATTTCCCTTTGATGGCATTAATCCAAGATGCCTGCTCACTAGAAAGTAAGCTTCTTGAGGGCATCATCAATGACTTACTCATCACTATATGTCAGTGTTTGGTTGGTATATAGCAGGAACTTAATAAATGTCAAATGATGGAGTGAGTGACTGAGTGACAGAGTATGAATCCTTGGAGGAGTAGAGGTAAATCTGAAGAGGTTAATGTTGAGGGGAACTAATTCTGAGCATCGTGGGCTACTTCATCCAGAGAGATTACCCACCCCACCCCACCCCCACACACCTAACGTCGGGATTTCAGGGCTGGGCCCAGTGGAAGAAGTTTGTATGCTCCGAAGGACCTAAGGTTATGGAGAATGGGCAATGCAGTGACATCCCCATCCCCTCACTCTGAGAAGTTCTATGCAGCTCTCTTGGGGCTTTAGATTTGCTGCATTTGGCTAGGAAAGGTAGGATAAAGTGGGAGATACAAGAAGAGGAAAGATGAAGAAGCAGATAAAATGGAAGAGCATAGACTGGGGAGTAAGGAAGCCTACAGGATGTTCCAAGGGTTTAGCATCCTGATCCAAAGCAGAGGAATATTTGGGTTGTGTGTAGGTACCCTGTAAAATGTGGCTTTTGGGGGGAGACTTCGGTCCAGACCTCCAACCCTGAATGGCTGTGTGATCCCAGAAAACTCAGCCTCTCTAGTACCAAGAAGCATGTTAAATGAAGGTCAGGATCACATTTGTTCCTGTTTATGCTCTCTACCCGGTACCCAGCATAGCTCTGGGAACATGACTGACACTCAGTTATATCATAGTAAAGGTCTCAGAACTGGAGTTGGGCTGTCTGGATTTGAACCCTGGCTCTAACACTGACTCAATATGTGGCCTGAGGACCCATGAAACTCTTCTGCCTTGCTTCTTCACCTATAAAATAGTTACATGAATGGTATGGAGATTGAAGATTGAAATGGACTGTTATGAAGATTGAAATGAATAATCCAGGTAAGCACAAAAACAATGCCCGGCACATAGCATGCACCAAATAAATGTTAGCTTTTATTATAATTATTGTTATTTGTTGTGTGAGTGAATCTTCCAGGCCTTCCATTGTCTCACCCGCAGAAGGAGACTAAACATCTACCCTGTACATTCATTCAGAGAATTCAGTGAGATAGTGTAAGTAAAAAGCTTCTTTCATTACTTGGCACAAAGTTGGTCTCAAGAAGGATCATTATTCCCAGTCCCATTCCCCCAAATCTTAACCCGGCATCACTCTGAATTGAATTCTTCAAAGGTCTTGTTCAAACCTGCCATAGCCCTTCCTAGGCCCCGGAATGCATATCTGGGTGTCTCCATAGCACAGTCCTAAGCCCTGAGCCAGAATGCTCTAGAGCTCAGGATTCCATTTTAGCCCCTTCACTCTATGTACCAGCCACCCTGAGCTCTACCCAGCCATCAGAACTTCCTTCCCTCTGGTCTCATGATAGGTACTGCAGGCTGTCACTGGGTGCATTTTCCCAAAAAGAAGAAAAGCCCTCAGCCAACACATCTTCCTTCCTGGCTTGGGTTTCTCAGTTGCTCTCTTCAGCTTCCATCCTTCACAGATGTGTCCATCAGGCTGCTTTCTGTAATGCATTCTCCATTGAATCTCTGCTTCTGGCTGAAGCATATTGTGATGCAGCTTCTATGAAGAACATTATGCAAACGAATGTTGCATTCTACTCTATTCTAAATCTCTAACCTCAGGACATTCTTCTAGAAGTGTACCAGTCCCAAAGTCGATGGAGATCACAGCAACCAAAAGCAGAGTCATCTGTTTCCATTGCAGAAGATGCAAACCCTAGCAATGCTGTGCTTCCATTATAGATGAGCTTACATTAAATGCTTCAGTGAATGCTAGACAGAAAGAGCAAGGGTTAAACAGGAGCCACATGGCTCAGATAGCCGGCACCAAGGTTTGTAGAGCACTGAGACCATCAACCCTGCCTCTCGGGAAGGAAAGCCCTTCCTCTCTCCTTATGGGGACTCTATGATACAATGAAAATACCAGGACACACAGTCTTGCAGGTAAAAAAATGTATCTCACTGAACAGTGGGCCAAATATGTGGATTTGAGTTTGATATTGATTAATGCGCCACACAAAAGCATCCCTATCTCAGAACCTGCTCAGTGGGGAAGGGAACGATAAGAACCAGTCAGTGGGTCTGAAAGACATGTAATGGCTACTTCTTCTCACCTTTCATTCTTGTACTGATTAGGTCCTTGGGGGATTATCCCAGACATACATCTCTGAAGAGGAATTTGGAGGATAAAGGGTAGGGATTTCTCTTCTCTAAGTTTAATGATGAGATGAAGAGTTTTAAAAAAAAAAAAAAAAAAAGATAATCTGAAAACGACCAGGAAATCAAGACTTGTAAGTGGGCATGGCCTATATATACATATATGGGTATGGGGAGCAGGGGAGTGTCATCGGCTCCCCCAACAGGACACCTTCTAAGAAGACCAGTCATTTCCTTGTTATGTCCAACGGGCATTACTACCCTCATTTTATGAGTCTTCCCCGCAGCTTCGACAACGTTGCATTGTAAAAAGGCACTCTTTTCTTTCTACCCTGACAGAATGATTTTGTCCTTTTACACAACTTTAAGCATCATATGCCAATGAAAACCAAAAGTTAACAGCCCTAGTCCAGACTTGTCTGGTAAGCTCATACTCATGCCTCTACCTGGCTATCCTACAGGCACCCCATTCTCAGCGTGTATGCTCTATACCGAACTCATAGTCATGTTGCTGCCTACCACCCTCCTTCTTCTCATTCTGCTCTCCATCCAGCTGCATAAGCTGCAAAACTTCCCTTGTCACCATATAGATATGCATACATATTTATGTGTGTAAGATTGAAATTTATAATAAGAAATATATATTTGGTCTTCATCACCTTTTCTTTCACAGAGCTCCAAAACCCTTGGAATTTCCTAAGTGCTGGGAGTACCTTTTGTTATGTTAATGAGGTGACTTTTGGCAAGCACCTAAGAGTAGGATCTGGTGGCTAGTGGAAGCAAGCGTGTGATTAGAAGGTTCAGCCCCACCCATCCACCTCTGGGGGAAGTAGAGGAGCTGGGGATTGAGTTCAATCACCAATAATTATGAAATATTTTATGGTTATTTTTACTCTGAGAATTCTTTTCGAAGGCAGCAATGAAGCCACTGTGCTCATCTGCCTTTAGACCAAGTAGTGCTCCCCATGTGTTCTGGGAAAAGAGTTCTTCGCTTCCAAACCCAAGAAAACACAAGAAAAGTCTCTGTCCTGATTCTGATGCAAATCCTCTTCCACTCATCAGGTTTTCCATCGTTCTCTGATCTGTGTTCTGTGTTCTGTGCACTGGGAGGCACAGGGAGGCCAAAAAAGGGTAGAAATATGTGAAAAATCTGTGTAGCTAATATCACCCTCCCTGGTGAGAAACCATGTCTTCTGTGCCCTTTTGCATGTTGCCCATCAGAGGCCCTAACCCAACCATGGCTCCTCAGGCTGTAGTTTGACTGTTTTCCGTCCCATTTGCCTATATGCTACAGCACCTCTCAAGAATCTCAGAAAAGGTTCTGCTTCTAGACACACTGTGTTACCCTCACAGGCCTGTGCCCGTGACACAGACCATGAACTGGACTTTACCTCAAGAGAAGAAAAAAAAAAAGTTCTTGGTTTGACTCAAGACTCATTTTGCTTCAAAAGCAAAGTAAACAATGAAACCAAAACTTAAGATAACTTTTATTCCCAATTCCCTTAAGCCCAGGTACCTGATACCCAAGTGTGGTTCAGAGTTCATCCCACCCACAGACCTCTCATGCTCAGAGCCTGCTGTGCTTTTGATGATTGCTGACTGCAAAATAAATCTGAGAGAAGTGCAGGTTTTGTCCTTGGGGTGGTCCAACAGCCCCTTTAGATGCACTGTTCTTTCCTCCCATTGTGTGAAGCCATTGGCCAATAGAAGCATTGTTCACTCCTACAGGCCCCAAGTCCCTGCATTTGGCCATCAAATATTATTTCAGGTGGTGTGAGGGTCATGCCGGAGCCCCTACAGGCTGTAAATGACATGGAAGAAACAGACACTAAAACCACAAATGCCTGGTGTTCACTAAACTAAGCAATCTGGCCTCAAAGAACTCACAGATACTGTCACCCTTACACAATATTTTTCTCCCACTTTCTTTAGGCACAGCCAATCTCTATGTTAACCCTGCACATGCATGCTTTCTGCCTCTTTCCTCTACCTGGTGGATGAAATAAAATTCTTTAGTAAACTTAACTTCACATTTTGTAAGGATTAATAAGTTCATACTTAATGAGGATGAATGCTTTGTGGAAAGGAGTGCAGGTGAAAAGAAGGCTGGGTTTGGATCCCAAGACCTAAATTCCAGGACTGGCTCTGATAATACCTGACTAGGTCAATTGGGTGAGTTCCCCAACAACTCTGAGTTTAATTAATCCCATTTTACAACATGGAAACAAGATTTTCCCTTTCCCATCTCCCATGTATATTGTGGGAATCAATGGGAAAACAGTAAGAAAATTGCACTGAGATATGGGCAATGTATGAACCCAAGGTTATATGCCTCAGTGGTTATCATCACCATCGTCACCATCATCATCACCATCATCATCACCGTCATCACCATCATCGTCACCATCATCATCACCATTATCACCATCATCACCATCATCATCATCATCATCACACCATGTAGTGTCTTGATGCTTTTCATGTTGTACTGCTGCCACCTAATGGCAGAGCTGAATGAACCTGAAGCTTTCTTAAAGTTGCACAGTTGAGTTTTTGCTTAAAGTTGTATTCACCTGGACTGAAGTCAGAAAATGTGCAGGCTCAAAAAAGAAAAAAAAATTAAACAGAAATGATTGCACTTGTTATACTTGGCAAGTGGAATTCAACCCCAACCTTGAATAAATGGGGCAGAAATGAGCCCAGGGTCTAGATTAAAGGGAAAGCCCACCAGGTGGTCTTATTCATTTTTTATTAGTCCAAATGTGTTTTGCATGTTAGAAACCATGCTCCTATTAACTTCCAGACATAAAGTGAAAACATTTAGGGCAAGCTGTGGACTGATTGTCAGGATTGGAGGGAGCGTGGCATTTTGAGACTCTTGAGACAAGAAAGCTGGGTCTATTGCTGTGAGAAGTTGTTAGCAGCAACTGGTTGAAGCAGCTGTGCGCAAGGCCTGGCAGAACATCTTTCTGAGGAGGTTCAGACTCTACCCTCACTCCCAAAGGGGCAAGAATTTCTCCTCACACACTTTATGAAGAAACAAATGCTCTGACTCCTTTTTGGTCCCCTTCTCTAAACATTCTAGTTAGACATTCCATAGGGCAATAAAAAACTAATAACTAGCCAATTGCACTTTTCATTTCCATGGTAACTTTCCTGTGGAGGTATTCCAACGTTCTTATGAAAACCGGGAATACTGATTGAGCTATATCCAGGAAATGAGACGATGGCTTTATTTCAGGTCCAAAAGCAGAAATCTTCCTGTATGAATATGAGTATCTGTCTGCTGAAAGTCAATGAAGCTCCAAGTGCATGGACAACGTGCCCCACACTTGGACAGAAACCTGTCTCATTAAGACAACTAAAAGAGATTGGTTAACTCAGCCTTTGCTCCAAAGGCGTGAAAGCCCAAACCAGGTTGGTAAAAGGATTCCTCTGTCCCAGCGTAACTTGGAACTTTATAAAGATACCAAAAGATATTAGAGAATGACTGGTCTTATTATCCTTCAAAACAAGAACTAGGCATATTCTACTATATCTTTAATTAAGAATAAATTTTCAATACGATGGAATGTCTTGGTGAAAAAAGAAAACTATAGTAAAAGAAAAGTAGAAGACAAAAATATAAATTGTTAAATTGGAAGAATCTACTCAAATTCATTATTTTAAGCAAGAAATACATTTTCCAACTCGGTAAATGATTCAAAAGCAACAGCTTCAACTTTTCCCTACATTCAGGCATAATTCTGGTCTGTACAACCAATTGGTTAACAGTCCACACCCACCATCTTGGCTAGTCTGGAAAGGTATTGTTTTTCAAGTGAGTCTGGTAAAATTACATGCATAGGATGAAAATAGAGTATATAATGCATTTACTATAAGCCTAGAAAAGTAACCCTAGGAAGGAATCAAAACAAAGGTAAGAATAAGAATATAAAAAAGAATTACAATAAAAATGGAAATAAGATTAGGAATAGAAATAAGAATAAACATGAGAATGAGAATAGGGACATGAAAGGCCACATTTTAATTCATGCTATTTGCATTATGATACTAAGTTCTATTGTAAGCATAATAACTTGTTAATCACTGAGACATTTTGTTTCTGTTCTATCTGCATCCAACATGTTTAAGCATTTTTGAAAACTTCTGGAGATTTGTGCTTTTAATTAAATCATCAGGAGAGCTTTATGAAACAACTTTAACTTTGCAGTCAATGTCTAAGTATTTAGGGAAGTTTATTTTATTAAAACCATAAGTTTTTATTTAACATGACCTAATAGTATGTGACTATTTAGAAGAGTGTTTATTGTTTACTGGTCAAAAATTATTTGATAAATTCATAATATCAATAATTTGGACATTAAATAAACATCAAAGAGGTAATAAAAAGGCTTTTCTGTATATAAGAGTCATCTGGTTATTGAGACTCTATTCACAGACAGTTATACAATATCCCTAATAGACTGGATTTTGTAAATGCTCTGCTTTTCTTCTCAATAGGACTGACAGGAACCTTACTTAGCCCATTATCCCAGCAAGTAGTCAGTTTCTGGTGATCCTCTCCTGAGAGTCCTTACCACCTTTGGGGAGATGTTATTTTTTCATTTCCAGGCTCTTATGACTATTATTGTTTTGTAAGTTGTCCATAGTTTTGTATCTATGATTCTAACTGGGTCTGTGTTTTATTTCCTCCATCCTATCATTTTCAGTGTTTTCTACCATGTTAACTTCATGGAAAGGATATGTCCCTATTGTCACTTTGGTGTGAACTGAGGTTTATGTTAGTGAAGGACTCCCTGATTGCTTGTCAGAAGTCCCTACTCAAATTACCTTAAACAAAACAGACAAACAAAAAATATTGGCTCATGTGCTCTGCACAGGCAAGGGTATCACTGGGGTGATCAGATTCGGCACTCAAAGGCTGCTGGATCTCTTGTCTCTGCTTCTCTCTGAATGAATTCTGGCTTTATTTTCTCTTAACATAAACAGGCATCCTCCACACTATTGTAAATGTAGCTGCCTGTGTCAATGGACTCACATTCTAACAGTTGCCTCACTAAAAGACAAGAGTGTTTTTCTTTCCCAGATTGAGTTGGAAAGATCCTGTGGAAGGGCTGTTATTGGCCAGACTATGATCATGTCCAGCCTATGGCTAGAGAAGCTGGAGAACTATTATTGGCTACTTTGGCTCATATATTAATGCTTACCATCTAACAAATGAGGTCTGTTTCCAGATTAAATAGGATAGGCTCAAGTATGGTCACTGGAGAAACTGTCATGATCTGGAATACCATGAACAACCTAATTTGTATCCAATATAGGGTGTGCCAACACCCAGCAGTACCATGACAAGTTAAAGATCCCAACACTGATAACATCTGCTAATGGAGATTAAGACCCAACCACTTAAATGTTAAGTACCTACAGTCTACATAAGGATATATAGACAGAAAGTTAATAACCCAAATACCCATGATATCTATTTTAGTTCTTTCTAATAAACAAAATAATATATCTTTGAAGTATACTTATGTGGCTCATCTAAAATGCTTCTTTGTGTGTAAATGAACAAATTTCTATTTTTGAGCTGTAATTTGTGTAGGCAAGGCAAACTCACACATGTTTGAAAGACTAAGAGGTTGGAACAAATTTGTGGAGCTTCTGCCACTGCCAAGGTCTTTAGATGAATTGCAATGAATTAGATTAAGTCCCTTGGCCATATCTGTTTCCCCCATATCATAATAAAACCTGAAATTACACTTAAATGTAATCATATAAAGATAAAATGTAAGTTGCATTAAGTCTTCAGGCTCCTTTTTCGATTGAGACTGAGAAAGACAATTAAAAGAAAATATAAAGATATTTGGATGCAAATTAAAATTCTGAGTGAGTGGTAAGAAGCCCCACGAGCACCAAAGAAGCGAGTACAAAGTCTTAGTTAACCACTTGATTGGAAACTATGTGGACACCTTGCAGATGTTTTTTGCCTAAGAGAACTGCAAGTCTTGGTGGAGCTAAAACAAAAACTTTGTGGTGTGACTGGCCCCCCTCGGTAAATTAGGAGCTTTGATATGTGCTTCTTGCCCTCTGAATTGTTTTTCCAACAGGAGGACTAGCTTTTCACTGAGCCTGCTATATTTTATCCAATCTCTGCTTTTGATCAAGGTCACACATTTTTTAAAACACTGGCTAGGACTCCTTGATGCCTTGTCATTCTAAGCCTAACTCACACACTGGAGGAGAAATGTTAGTTGTAAATTTCAGCACTTACTTCTAGAAGTCCATGCCTAAAGCTAAATACTCAGCCTCACAAAGACTCGAATGCCTTTTTACCTTATTCTTGCAAGCACCCTCATCTTCCTACTGGAAGTCATAGGAAACGGGACAATAGAAGATGGATTTCCATGAAAACAATAATTATTGAGGACCACCATTTGGTGCCTTGACCAGACCCCTGCCAAAAATTTGCTTGGAGTCTGGGAAACAGGACTCAGACAAGTGAAAACCACATAGCAGATGATCTAAGAAGGATATTTAAATCTAGTTTTCTAAAGCCACATTGAGAGGTACAAGTTAGACACCACTGTGCGAGACTCCCATTATTTTAGCCTCTTGCCTTAGACTCGGGAGCCCATAATGGTGATGTGTTGGGTACTGGGCAGCTGTCAATACCAGCAGTGACAAAATGCACACCCACCTCTACAGAAATCCTTCTGTTTAAGATCTCTGCTGTGTATCTCCCCCCACTATTCATTCCCCCAAATATTTATTGAGCATGCTCTATATTGCAGCCACTGTTCTTGTCAACAGGAACATAGCTGTGAATAATCACAGCTATGTTCCCTGTCCTCCGTGGCATTCATGTCCTGGTGGGGAGTGCCAGGAAATAAACATCGAAACCCACAAATTAGATAACTGCAGATCATTTCTATGAAGTAAATAAAACTGCTTTGTTTTTCAAAAGGGAGGTCAGGGGATGTGCTACTTTAGACTAGAATGGTGATGGAAAGCCTCTCTAGTGGAAGACTAAGCTAAAACCTGAATGATGAGAATGAGCCAGCCATGTAAGGACCACATGGATGAGCTTTGCAGGCAGAGGGAACAAGGGACAAAGGCAGAGAGACTGAGAAGGGGAGAGGTTGGGTGGCTGAAGCTTACTGGAGATGCTGGGGGTAGGGGTTGCAGTATGTAGATTCAGTAGGGGAGGACAGAGAGGTGGGTAGAAGAGAGAACATGCAGAGCCCCAGGGAGGCTTCTCCATTACCACCTACATCCTTTCATTATTATACATATAACAATATATTATAAAAGTTAATTTACTCTTCTCTCTTTTTGAGTAGATGGTGAGTTCCTTAAGTACACTGTATCTTATTCATGATAATAATTATAGCTCCCATTTGTTGAGGAATAGCAGGCACTAAGCTAGCTACTTTGCATACATTATCTCCAGTCTTCACAACAACCCTGCAAGGTAAGTATTAGCATAATTTTAACAGATGAAAAAAAAACAGCTAAGTGATTTACCCAAGGCCAGACAGCTAGCATGTGGCAAAGCAGGCATTTAAATCTCCGTCTTGTCTGGCTCTGAAATCCGGCTTCTTCTTACTATCTATCCCACACTGTCTTCAAGTCATTGTGCTTATTTATCTTTGTAGTCCCGGCTCCAAGCACGCTGCCTGGCACATTCAGTAGCCTCAGATAATCCAGAAACATGTATAGCACTAAAGTGGAGTGAACTGAACGTAAGCCCACACAAGAGGAGGCCGCAGGTTTGGGGAGTCTTTACAGGATGACGCGTAATGGTAAAGATAATCTTCTGTCTCGGGATAAATGGGGAAAATGATAGAAAGTGGCAGAGAGGAGACTGCACTTAATAAAACTAAATGAAAATGAGGGGGTTTCCTGAAAGCAAAATGTATGACACACGGGCACAGCTGCATATCGTGTTCAGAAAAATTAATGGGATTTTAAAGAGAGGCTGCTCAATGTGCTTGCAAAATGGAGATACAGAAGAATGCACCCCAATGATGAGGAGAAAAAGCAGGGAGAGGGGAGGATGCCACCGTTGTAATTGCCTGTAATTCTCACCCCCTCCTCCTCCTGACTTTAATTAGGACACTTGCGAGACGCACACATTTGTAAGAGTGACAGAGCTAATTGAAGAAAACCACATGTCTCATCAACAACCAAATCAGGAATAATAATCAAAGCAGCAGAAGCAAAATTGGAAGGCATGGAGCTGTCAAAAGCAGGAGGAACTCAAATACAATGAGGCATGTAATTTAGAAAAAGCGAGAGGGTTCTATGGAAGCGTTAAAAATGGGACATGAAATAAAACAGGTAACTAGACTCAAACTGAAACTTTCACTCCCCCAATCTGGTCACAATTAAATCTGGTCAAAATTCATCTAGTCCTTTCAGCCTGCGTTCTGGAGATGGCTGCATTATTCCATTTCACTGGCTAGCATGGTCCAGGTGAGTGAAAGAAAACACTCTCTCCCTGAGCTCTTCACGACTACACATCGCTCTCCTATCATCACAGTGACCAGTGCTGTCCTAAGTGGAGATGGAAAACGAGAGGTCCTCAGCCTTGATTTTTAACACTGCTTACACTCAGAGGTCATTAGTAAGTCATTCCTCAATCCTTTATTTGCAAACCTATAGTAAAAGTTGAATTAGCAGGTTCGATTGAGGGAGAATCCTCCTCACTCTTCCCATTTCTTACCTGACTGGACATCTGTTGCTTGCCTCCGCACCATCCATTCTCCCCTCTGTCACCCATTCTGCCCCCTGGGGCTCCATCCCCAGGCAAAATTCGGTGCATGAGGGTGGTTCAGGGTGGGCAAGTGACCCAAGCTGGCTGATCAGAATCTCAACACATTCCTGGTCCTGCTGGGACAATGATGCCTGCTCTTTCTCATGATCTGACTCTTGCAACTGTTTAAGCAATTGCAGAGGAGAACACTTCTCCCATACCCTCTTAGGTTCTCCAGCTGGGTCTGTGAAATAAACCAACAGCAGACAGATTAACAGAAGAAAAGGCACACACGTTTATTTGATATTAAAAGTTTTGTGCAGTGCAAGGGGACTTCATAGGAAGAAGAGAAAATTCCCAAAGAAACAGCTAGGCCCAGAGGCTTTTATACCCTTTGGACAAAAAAAGGACAGATTTAAAGAGAAGTGACAAGACAAAGGAGAGGGACTTTGAGCTTCTAGGGGCAGCAAATTGTAGGAAGGCAAATATAAGAGAAAACCAATGGTAGATAAGGGCTAGATAGTGAGGTTTGTTTGTGTGGACTCTTTCTTGGTGCCATGTTATTGCCAGTGATGAGGCTGTTATCCTCGTCCTGGTACAGGGAAGGCAGGGGGGAGGTAGGGATACCTTCATAAGGGGAATTTATGATCTGTTTTGGGGCAGATAGAAAGAAAGCAGAGAGGTCACCCTGTGTCTGCTTTTCTTCTCAATTGTCTTCAGCTCAAAATAATCCTTATGCCAGAGTAGCATATTTTGGGGTGGCATATTCTGATCCCCTATGCAATCTTGCTGCCATGTGGAGATTGAGAATGAACTAATTATATCTCAAGGAAAAGCTGGCAGGACATCTTTGTCACATTGTATAAGCCCTGGATCAGCCATTCCTGAAGTCTGATCTATTCCTGAACATCTCAGGTTTATTTATATATAAAACCAGGTGAATATTGGTTTTCATTGTTTGCAGACAAGAAGTCTAAACATAATTTATTCGTGTAATAGTAAACATGGCCATAAAAGAGTGATGAAAATAACAGCTGGTACTATCAAGTGCCCTTTAGGTGCCAGACACGGGGCCCTCAATTCTCTCAGTACATCCAGTATATATTATGATTCACATTTTACGAGCACAGAAATTGATGTTAGAGAGTTTATGTAATTCTTCCAGGGTAAGCGATGACATTAAGACCCAGGATCTTCTTTGGAAGTAAATATTCTCAAAATTCATTGCAATGGCAACAAAAGAAGAGAGTGGGTCAAAATGTCAATTCTAAACTTCTTGTGTTCATCAGTGAAAAAATAGAGAAAAGTGGTCTGCCTTTCTTTTTGCTTTTTCTCGGGATACTTCTAGATATCCCTGATAAACTCCATCAGGTTTTTCATCATACCTCTTTCTTCAGATATATCACAGATTTGCCGATGTTTTCCTTAATCACAGTTCCACACAAGAGAAGCACACTGCAGAAATTGGAATGTTTGTCACCATTCACGTTGGCAACCACCCAAATGGATGTGTACCAGCAAAGGTCACACTCCCAGAGAGAGCTGCTGAATTTCAAAGCTGCTCAGTAGCCACTGCAGTATATACAAGTTCCCCAAAACTAACCACACAGAGTCATAGCAGAGTGCTATTGTCTAGGTCAGGTGCCATATTCCTTCACGTTCTAATTCCATTACTAGAGTCAGAAGTTACCCCGTGGTTCCTGACTTCCTTTACCAGTATATGGCATCATCTGTAAATCGGTACTTATACCTCCTTCCAAATCTACTCCACTTTCTTTTCATTTTGTTCCTCAGTGCAGGTATGTCAGTCCTCACCACATCCAGCCTGCCACTTCTCAAATGTATGGCACCATGGAGGTCAGCGCATGAGCTAGAACAGCGAGCATGGACCTTATTTCCCTCTTTGCTGTTCTGACCAAAATGTTTGAGTTGATGTAGGAATAATAGAAAACCTGAATTCACATAAGAAAATGAAGAACGATGTCATGAACATGCAGGAAAGTTTGAGAACATTTTCACAAATGTGGCACCAATGGGACATACGCTGAAAAGAGCTTGACTTCCATGAGAGGTAAGTGAGGTGCTGAGGAAAATAAATAGGGGAGATCCCAGAACCAACAACACTTCTGATGTGGAAGATTCTAGGAGGAAGCAATAGGAACCCATGGAATAGATGGGGAAAGCTCATGTAGCATTTCTTAAGCCACCATAGCTCAGCACCATTTAGGGTAGCCGTGAGGTAGGCTTCATCCAGTTTACAAGCAGCATCAGTCTTGCCCTGATGTGGCAGGCTCAGCACCAGGAAGGAAATGGAAACACAGAAGTCCTCCTATGTAGGGGAAACTCTATACAGAAAGAAAATCCCCTCCTTCTTCCTTCATACTGATGGATCACCAAACTGGTAGTCAACCCCTATAGCTTAAAAACAAAAAAGATTCTCACAACATTCCAGTGAAAAATAAAGAGTTCTTTTTAAAAGAAAATGCCACATCTGAATAGAACTCTAATCATTCTATGAATGAGTTAAATATATATATATATAATATATCAAATAAAAAGATTCTGTAAGATGAAGAAAAGGGAATATGCACTTAAGATACGGAGACAAAATGTGTGTTTGAAACATATTTATTTCAAGAAGCATAAAGAATTAACATTTACTCTCTGCTTACAATAAAATAAAGCAATATTCTATAAAACAAAAGAAAAAAAGATGACTATCCTCAACAGAAATGAAAACAGAGCTGAATGAGAAGCAGCAGGTAGTAAAATGAGAGCCAGATGGGATAAAATAGAATATTGATAAATTAAAAATTACAGCAAATTTGAAAATGGATTGCAAGTAGTAAGTTGACACTAAGAGAAACAAAATCAGTAAAATAGAAGACAAACTTGTTCACCCAAATCCCAAGAAAAGAAAAAAGAAATAAAAATGACAAGAAAGATGATGATAGCTTTGGGCACAGAATAGAGATGTGACCAAGAATTTACTGGGCAAGAAAACAATGCACTGAAAGAGAATCAAAAATCAAAGATATCGTGGGAGAAAACGATCCTGAGGTAAAAGATCTGAATCTGCAGATTTAAAAAGAGAAACCATTAGTGTATGGAATTGAGTTTAAGTAATTGCTATTAATATGGTTACAAAATATAAGGTTAATGTCATAAATATGGAAAAGAATATATAATCAATATTCTAATTTAATTATACAAAACTAGGAAGTTTTGCCACAGGTTGAGGTTCAGATTCAGCAACAGTTCTGTGGAGGTCTCAAAATGAGTTCCAACCACTCTCCTTTCCAACTACAACCCAACCATAGTCTATCTCTTCTAAGAAAAATACCAACCAAGAGACCATTGGGGTGATCATGGAAAGGAGATTTAGGCCTGGGGTTCTGATGGGGTCCCGCAGGATAGCTCAGGTACAGGATGTTTTCCTTCTGAGGTCAAGGGAATCATGCAAACCTGAAGTCAAGAGACATGAAACAAGGTCTGGACCTCATGTTCCCTGAGAGTTTGGACTGAAGAAATCCACAGAATCCAAAGAAGAAAGGGGGTGCCAGCCCCTGTGCATGGTCTGATTTCCCTGTTGTATGAAAGCACCACACAGGTGGACTGGGTTCCTCCGTGACTCTGAGACTTGGAACCATAGCAACCAAAGATATCAGAGAGCAAAGAAGCTTTCTCCTGGCGTTCACCAGAAGACTGACAGCTTGCCATTTGCTAAATCCTTGACCCACAGGGAAGAGGCAGGTGCTGCTGTGTCAACCATCACTCAGGGGATTGTCACCTCTCAAAGTACTCATTAGCTTTACCCATACACCAAGGATAAATAGGGCATAGGCAAAGGAAATTAACAATGCACCCAAGGGAACCCCGCAATTCAAAAGTGGAGGAAAACAAAGAAATTTCCAATTGTACCTTTAAAGGAGATAAGATTCCTGGAGGATATACCTAATTTTTAAGAAAAATTCAATAAAATAGCATTTAAATAAGTCAATTTTAGCACCAAAAGAATATTTTGCAACTAGAAAACATGGCCTTCCTATTTGTAAAGTGAATATATTGATGTGAGGAAAGGATCGTCATTATTGAAAACTAAATTAGTGACCTAGAAAATCAATTGCAAAAGAAATATCTCACAACCTAGAGGAAATAAACTTAGAGATGGAAGTAATGAACAAAAAATAAGATTCTTAAAAGATGGGCAAGGAATGGGAGTTTCAGAAAGAGAAAGAGGAATAGCTAGAGGATAGCCAAAAATAGTAAAGGAAAAAAGTGTTCTTGGTTGGAACACTTGAGTCTGCAGATTAAAAGGGCTGAGTTGCAGAGTGATGAGGAAGCGAAAGGGGAAAGGAAGAAAAAGAGATGGACTTCGAGGGAGGGAGGGAGGGAGGGAGAAGAGGTCACTTCACAAAAGGAAAAGAGTAAAACAGTTAAGGGTTGACTTTAGTTACCCCAAATTCATATGGTGAAATCCTAACTTCCAGCACTCAGTATGGGACAGTATTTGGAGATAATGTCTTGAAAGAGGGAATTAAGTTAAATGGCATCATTAGGGTGGGCCCTAAACCATTATAACTGGTGTCCTTGCAAGAAGAGGAGATGAAGACATAGACACACGTGGAGAAAAACATGTCAAGCCAAGGAGAGAAGCCTCACAAGAAATTGATGCCGCCAACACCTCGGACTGTACTTCTAGCCTCCGGGATTATGGGAAAATAAATGTCTATTATGTCAGCCACCCAGTCTGCGGTACATTATGCCAGCCCTAGAAAATTAATACAAAAACTAACACTAAATTTTTCTTCTGTAATTTTAGAGGCTAAAAAACAGGAGAATGATATCAATTGGTTAATGAGAGAAAAGGATTACAACAAAAGAATCTTATATCCAGACAGCGGAAGGGAGCATATTTATAGGCATATCAAGGATTTGGAAAGCACATCACCCACCGAACCCAACTGAGGAAAATACTTAGGAAAGGACCCTAATCAAATAAATGAACAGAACAGATGGCAAGATAAGGACAATGACAAGGAGAGAAAACAGCAGGAGGCAATAAACTTTGAATGGCTATAATGATAGAATCATTAGGAATTTGTAACATTAGAATTCTTGAACTAGCTGAAACCCACAATAGCATGGAATTAAAAATAATAAACTATCTCCGCAACACTTTTGACTTGGGAGGGAGCAGAAGCTCACAATCAACATTTTTATGGCACACTAAGATGTATGGCATAGGCTCTGCTCTAGACACTTTGATTAAATCCTCACAACAACCCTACGAAGAAAATGATATTACTATCCCCACTTTACAGATGGGAACACTGAGGCAAAGATGCCCAAGATGACACAGCTAGTCAATCACTCTGGAGTCTGCTTTTCACTGCTGGGCCATGATGCAGTAAGGAGAGAACTAAAGGCACTCTAGTGGGTGTGTGTGTGTGGGAGGGGAGTGGGGAGGTCAAAGTAATCTAAAACATTTAATTTATTACACTAATCATACACATATAATTTATTATACAAACGGGGACAGTTTTAGATTAAAGGGGCACAAATACTAATTATGCCAAGAAAAGAGGAACAAATCAGAACTAGCACAAGCAAATCAGGACATATAGTCACCCTATTATCTTTACGTCTCAGCTTAATACTCAGAAGCAATACATAACTTTGGTTGAGGGGTATGGTTAATATCTTTATTTCATATAATAGTAGAGAAATACAGGCATACCTTGGAGATACTGCAGGTTTGGTTCCAGACCCCTAAATGGAGCAAGTATGACAATAAAGCAAGTCAAATGAATTTCAGGGGTTCCCAGTGCCTAAAAAGTGATGTTTATACTGTATTGTAGTCTATCAAGTGTGAAATAGCATTATGTCTAAAAAACAACGTTCATATCTT
Organism: Zalophus californianus; assembly: GCF_009762305.2. Lineage (NCBI taxonomy): Eukaryota > Metazoa > Chordata > Mammalia > Carnivora > Otariidae > Zalophus > Zalophus californianus. The sequence goes on from NC_045600.1 coordinate 20,884,702, forward strand.
AATTAAAAAATACTTTATTGGGTGCCTGGGTGGCTCAGATGGTTAAGCGTCTGCCTTTGGCTCAGGTCCTGATCCCAGGGTCCTGGGATCGAGTTCCACATCGGGCTCCCTGCTCAGTAGGGAGCCTGCTTCTCCCTCTGCCTCTCTCTCTCTCTGTCTCATGAATAAATAAATAAAATCTTAAAAAAAATAAAAATAAAAAATGCTTTATTGATAAAAATGCTAACCATCATCTGAGCTTTCAATGAGTCATGGTCGCTGATCACAGATCACCATAACAAATATAATAATGTAAAAGTTTGAAATATTGTGAGAACTACCAAAATGTGACACAGAGACACAAAGTGACCAAATGCTTTTGGAAAATAGTGCCTACTGACTTGCTCCACAAAGGGTTGACACTGAACTTCCACTTGCAGAAATATCTGCAAAGTGCAATAAAGAGAAGCACAATAAAATGAAGTATCTATTGAATTACATGTATCAGGAATAACAAGATTGCAATTGATAGAAGACAAAAGTACCAAGAAACTTCTAAACTAACACAGGTAAAAAAGGAAACACACAAAACTTTTTTTTTTTTTTTTTTTTTATTTATTTGAGAGAGAGAGAGAGAGAGAGATAGAGAGCACGAGAGGGAGAGGGTCGAGGGAGAAGCAGACTCCCCGCTGAGCAGGGAGCCCGATGCGGGACTCGATCCAGGGACTCCAGGATCATGACCTGAGCCGAAGGCAGTCGCTTAACCAACTGAGCCACCCAGGCGCCCGGAAACACACAAAACTTGATCAAAGGCACAAAAATAAAAAATAAGAGAAAAGAGGAAACAAAGTAAGATGGAAAGAATAAAGCTAAGGTTTTCAATTCTTAAATTAAACGTAAATCACATATATTTCTTATCAAATGACACTGTAAGATTAAGAACAAAAAACAAAGCAGAAAACAGAAATTTTAAATAAAGGTATAGTACTGACCAAGAAAGAAAAATTGATAAAATGAATTCTGCCAAAATTAAAAGCTTCTGCTCATCAAAAGATATCGCTGAGAAAATTTTTTAATTTATTTATTTTAGAGAGACAGAGGAGGGGCAGAGAGAGAGAGAAGCAGACTCCTGTAGAGCACAGAGCCCAGCATGGGGCTCGATCTCACCACCTTGAGATCATGACCTGAGCTGAAACCAAGAGTCCCATGCTTAACCACCCAGGCGCCCCAACATCACCAAGAAACTAATAAGCAAGCCACAAACTGGGAGAGAACATATGCAGGACTAGCTGACAAAGGACTAATATCTAGAATATATAAATAATTCTTACAACTCAATAAAAGACAAAAGTACAGTTTTAATCATGAGAAAAGAATAGGCACTCCACAAAGGAAGATATACAAATTGGCAATAAGCATATGAAAAAGTTCTCTTCATAATTAGTCACTAGGAAAAGCTAAATTAAATCCACATAGAGATATTGCCACACACCTATTAGAATGGCTAAAATCAAAAAGATTGACATAGTCAAATGTCAGTAAGGATACATTGGGGGCGGAGGGGGATGGTAAAACCACTTTGAGACCCATCCTAGAAGTTTCCCATAAAGTTCAACACATACCTACCCTATGAAGAAGCATTTCCACTCTTGGGTATTTGCCCAAGAAAAGAAATGAAAGCATATGTCCAAAAAAATACTTGGACATGAATGTTCATAGCAGCTTTATTTATGATAGTCAAAAGCTGGTAACACACCAAATGTGCATCAACAGAAGAATTGACAAATTGTGATTTAGTCACACCTGGGATGCTACGTGGCAAAGGAAAGCAATGAATTACTGATACATACTTTACATGGATAAAGCTTCTTTCTGAGAAAGAAACCAGACACATGTTCTAATTAAGTTCTACAGACAAAACTATCTATGATTAAAGAAATCAGAACATCGGCTATCTTTGGAAGAAGGAGTAGGGACTGATTGGAAAGGAGCACAAGGTATCTTCCAGAGATGATGTTCTGTGCTTGTTATGGACGTGGGCACTTGCTAAGCACATCTAACCATGTACTTAAGATCTGTGTGCATTGCACTGTACTTAAATGTTTAAGTTCTATGAAACTGTGCCTTGTAAAGTCACAGGCAAAGAGTTCTTAGGTAAAGAAAACAAAGCAGAAGCAGTAATTAATTACTGATATTAAAGGAAGCAAGTTTAAAAGTACTAAACAGAAACAAATTGTACAAAAGTAACTGAGCCGGTTATAGAGCAGAACACAACAGTTCTAAGGCTGCAGCAGTGAGGAACAAGGAAAATTGTGTCGCATCATCTTCCACAGAATGCAGGAGTTTCATTATTATATTCACAGGAAAAATATTTTTTGGCTCCATAGATCTTAAGAGAAACTACTAATAGAATGAAATATACTGTTTTCTTAGTTATGAAGAAAAGCAACTTAAGTCCAGAAAACAAAGAAGTATCAAAAAAGTGTAAAAAACACAGGAAGCATGAAGTAAGGTTTTGCTTTAAGACCTAGCAGAGGTGACATGGAATGTATATGGGGTTTTTTGATGGGGGAATCAGAAAAAGGGAGGATAGACGATAAAAATGGCGAACGTTGTCTAATTGATAAAAAAGCAACAAAGAATCAAGATGAAATAAGGAAGATTTCTAAAAGATAATGCTTTTTTGTAGAGTTGCAAGTCAGCACCATCTCCTCCACCGTGCGGCCTGTAGCCAAAACCAGAGACGGGTGTGGGGAAAGAGCCTGGCTAGCGAGCCAGGTTAGCAACCCCTGCCCAGACCAGTTCACTGTGAGAGGGGGAGGAAGGAAGGGAGGGGAGCGAGGAGCTGTGCTTACTCCAAGGTCTCAGGTCTGCCTAAGAGAAAATGCTATTCAGCCCCAGCCTCTTATTAGCCGCAGGGAGTAACTGAGAAGGGGAAGAGGCTTCAGGGGACAGAGAAGACTAACAGCCTTGTAATCAAATCGTCTCAAACTCAGTTCTCAATTTTGCTTGAAGAATTATAAATTTCCACATTAGAAATATGCATATTTTAAAATTAAGAAGTCTATACTATTATTCCAATTGGCTTCTACTCCTCAAAGCCATACATAGGCCATCAGTTCTTGTTATCTAAGTCTAAGTGTCAAATTATTACCAAAGCCAAATACTGAATAAGAAGGTACATACCTGGTTGATCAAAGCTGTTAAAGTCCGGCGAAATGTTCATTGTTCATGCGTCGATACAATTTTATTTTGCACTAAGGGTGCATATTCTAGAAATGAAAAGAAGAGCTTAATGATGTAAAATATTTTTCACTATCCACCACCTGTGGGTCTGGTTCCGAGACGTAGCTGACAGCAATGCAGTCTGTCACTGGGTTTCCTGTTTCACATCACCTTAAAGGTTTTTATAACTACATCTGTAGCAAACAGTTCATCACAGGACTGATCTATTTTCTGCCCCATTACCTCTAACTGATGAATTGAATCTTTTTAATGAAGCAAATTTCCTTAAAACTCAAACTATGAATAAATAAAAATGCTATCCTGGAAAAGAAATTGAAAAAAAAATACAGGCTGACTTACAGGCCTTCAAGCCATTGTGCTAGGCCAAGATCCAGAATACAGTTTGATTCTTAAAATAAGTATTAGGTCAAGGTTATGGTCACCAACTCCAGGCACTACCTCTGAAATACAGATTTTTAAATCTGGCAATGATGGGAGAAGGTAGCCAAGGGGCTTAATTTAGACATTTAAAGATGGGGTAGGGGATAGGCAAGGATGATTGCTATTCTGGGTTGGCATTAGGAATGTAGAGAGCTGGCCTAGAAAATAAAGACTTATTTAATAAAGAAATTTTGCCAGAGGGGCTTTTGAAGATAACATTCATTAGAATTCCAACCAATAGAGAATGAAAGGAGAGACTATGTGAAAAAGCAAAGGAAAAATCAAAGAAAACATCATCAACTAAATTTCCATAAATATAGCCTGTAAGGGATTATATTTTTCGTTCCCTAGGATACCAAAAACACCACAGACAGCCACTGAATAGAGATCCATCCTTGTTTAACATGAGGTTTGCTGTAACTATTAATCCTGGACAGTTGAATAGGCTCATAAGCGCCCAAGATATGAGGGGAGATAAATAAGCAACTACTAACAACTCACTAACTCAATGCGTTCACTTCATGATGAAGAGAATCTGTTTTAGGGCAAGAAGTAATGATGTCCCCATCCAACAAAAATGATACACACACACACACAAAAAAAATCCAGACCAACTGGATGTGATTATTGGACTCTAGTTATTATTTGGCAAGGACTCTCAAATTCAATGTTCTTACCCACATGTGAATATAGAGAATCCATTCAAAGCACAGCTACTTCCCTGTTCCATCCCAAATGGAAGTCCTGGGATCCTAGAACTTGCAACTGATTCAACACCAACATAAAAGCTTATTAAAAAGTTAAAACTTATTACTGCCCACTTTGGTACGTATGACCTGGATTATTTCCAAATACTAAGATGACAGCTGAGGGCGCCTGGGTGGCTCAGTCAGTTAAGCGTCTGCCTTCGGCTCAGGTCATGATCCCAGAGTCCCAGGATCGAGTCCTGCATCAGGCTCCCTGCTCAGTGGGGAGTCTCCTTCTCCCTCTGACCCTCTCCCCTCTCATGCTCTCTCTCACGCTCTCTCTCTCAAATAAATAAACAAAATCTTTTTAAAAAAAAGATGACAGTTGAATGTTGTTTGTTTGTTTGTTTGTTTTTATATTCTGAAAATCCAGATTAGTAACCTACAAAGGGTACCATATCCTGCTTCCAGACTAGACATTCTAAATATGGCTTAGGTAAGAACAAAAAAATCTCAATGCAGTATTTCACTGTTGTCTCAACTCTTTCAAGTATCATAACAAAAAAAAAATTAAGAAAAAGAAAAGAATACAAAAAAGTTGCCTGCAACATCTTCATCGTTTTCAAAAAGATATACATTCATCCTGGGAGGTTTCCATACCCTGTTCTAGCAGCTCAACATCTTGGATATCTCTGGAATTCTGTATCAAAAGGCCAAATGAATACAGAAATTGTATAATCTGACTAGAATGTAAATTCCAAGAAGGCAGGGAGCATTTCTGTATTTCCCACTACATCCCCAAATCTCACTCATATCAAGTGCTCAATAAATTTTTGTGAATTGCATGAATAATCAACTAAGGGAAGTATGAAGTCCAAATGTACCAAAGCAGAAAACTTTCAGGTTATCACTTGGACCTCTAACTGACAAAACGTTCAGTATGTCAAAGGGAATGTTGCAACATTGCTCAATCATGAAGCATAGTAGGGAAGAAATCTGTTCTGGAGAACTCTGAACACTGGTGCTACGAAAGCTCCTCAGATTCTGATTAAAGTCATCCTGAATATATAGAAATAAATATCCACAATATCATGTACTGAGCAGACAACAAGATAACCTTGTCATGAGAACACCCTTGGACATTGCCAGAGATGCTTTGGACTGCAAGTAATAGACCACCAAACCAAGAATGGCTCAAGCAATAAAGACATTTCACTTTCTCACATGATGAAAGGTCTGGAGTTAGGTGGTCTAGGGCTGGGAGAACTGTTTAGCAACACTGTCGAGGACCTAGGTTCTTTTCTATCCTTCTGCAAGTCCTTCTCTAGGCTTTTAGTCTCATGCTTTCAAGATGGCTGCCATAGCTCTAATCATAAAATTCTTGCACACCACTTCATGGCGGAAAAATATTACCATGAGAGATTTTCTTCTATGCATCATTGCCTGGAATCTGTTCTCCTGCTCACCCCTAAAGCAAGTACTAGCAAAGGGAATTAGATTATGTTGCCTGCCTTAGACAAAATATGATTTATCTTCTGAGGTGTGAAGTTGTCTAGTTTTCACGGGGGGAGAAAAGCAAAGCTTTATAAATAAAGAAGGATGGGGTGAGGATCAAGTTTAGATGAGCCACTAAGAGTAACTGCCTAGATCCTGAATTACTTTTAGAGCCTTGTGTGGCCTCTATGTAAATCTTGGCTGCTTTTCTCCATGAAAGATTTCCATCTCGGGCGCACCTGGAGGGCTCAGTCAGTGGAGCGTGAGACTTTTGATCTCAGGGTTATAAGTTCGAGCCCCACATTGGGTACAGAGATTACTTAAAAATAAAATCTTTTTTTTTTTTTTTTAAAGATTTTATTTATTTATTTGAGAGAGAGAATGAGATAGAGAGAGAGCATGAGAGGGGAAAGGGTCAGAGGGAGAAGCAGACTTCCCGCTGAGCGGGGAGCCCGATGTGGGACTCGATCCCGGGACTCCAGGATCATGACCTGAGCTGAAGGCAGTCGCTTAACCAACTGAGCCACCCAGGCGCCCTTAAAAATAAAATCTTAAAAAAAAAAGATTTCCATCTCTCTCATTCTCACCTTTGTCCTTGAGATAGGCTGAGTGAGCTTCAGGCTTTTGTCATAACCAAATAGCCTAATCTATATTCTAGGGAAAGGGAAAGGAGCTATGTTTTTTAATGCATATATTTATTTTTAATGCATATTTACATATGTGGTGGGGGTACACATACACAGATATGGGGGATGTGTATGTATCTACACACACATAAAAGTTTATATCGACATCTATCTTTACAGCTGAGCTTAGAAAATTATGTTGAACTCTCTAACAGAAAAGGCTTCCCTTATTATATACTTACTCAACTATGTGACAGACTGTGTGATGGCTTCAGTCTATTTACCCACGGATTTCCCATCAATCAGCACCACTGAAAACAATTACAATTTCATTTAAATAAATGCTAACTATCCCAAAGCTAACAAAGGGTGGAATTAAATCCAATTTTGACATCCTCTCTTTCAGTTTGCAAAGAGCTGCTTCCACTGGTGTCCAGTGCCTTGGAAGCTCTCATTTGCTTTGAAAGTCATTAGACTACAGCTATCTGCTAATGAGGCAGTAAGTGTTTGGAAGCAGCCTGAACTACTTCAGCATGTCCAAGTTAAAATAAGGCAAATTAGTAGTGAAATCAAATTGGTTTAAACTGTGAAGTGAGTGTGAAAACTATTCTCCTGAAAAGTAGTATTGGGTCAAATTGCTACACTGGGACATTGAAAATGATTTCAACTTGCAAGAGAAAAAAATTTTACTTTTAATGAATTTCATTCTTTAGAAGGCAGTATATCTTAATTATCCTAGAAGTCCAAAAATTTTATTCATGGGAGAAAAATGATACCCTGAGAGGTAAGAGTACATGGTTTCCCCATCAAATAGACAAAATGTATTAACACTGGGACACACTGGGGAGAGGGAGAGGGGGGTGGATATTAATAATTGCACTGGGATACAGGTGTAAAATAGGGTAAATATATGGTCACTCTTAGTATCTGACCCCTTTAGGAAGGGTGCCAAAAACATGATGACAGAAGAGAATCTCTACCCCTAATATTTACAAAAATCTAGAAATCTACTTCCTCGGCACACTTTGAAGGGAGGGAAAGAATGAAGTATTACCAAAGTTACATGGTACTTGCTACATGATAAGTGTTACACAAGTTACATGGTACTAAGGACAGGGAAAACTAAGCTCCCTCCACTTTCTCCTTTCTCACCCACACACAAAACGTTCAGTTCTTCTCTTGAGCAAATGGTGGATTTTTATTAACAGAGATGCAAAAAAAAAAAATTATCACTCTTCAGGGGTGCCTGGGTGGCTCAGTCAGTTAAGCATTTGTCTTCAGCTCAGGTCATGATCCCAGGACCCTGGTATCGAGCCCCGCATCGAGCTCCAAGGAGTCTGCTTCTCCCTCTGCCTCTGCCCCCCCCCACTCTCCCCCTCTGCCCCGCTCCTGCTCTCTCTCTCTCCAATAAATAAATAAAATCTTTAAAAAAATATATCCAAAACTTCAGATACAGGGATTAGATGACTCAAACTCATGTCCTTTTAGCTAAACCTGGCCCAGAGATGTGTTTTGTCTCGCTTCAGAGGTCATTCTTTTCCTTAAACTGGAATTATTTGCCAATACAAAAAGAAAGATTGGAGTATTTCACTTACACATTTGCATTTGCGGCTTGTACATTGGGTCTGGAGCTGGCTAGTTGCTGCCACTTGTCTTGATTGTCTTTGATTGAGATGGGGTGTTGTATGCAAAGCGTTCCCTGGTGGTACTCCTGGGAGACACACTGTGAGAAAGTGAGAAAGAAAGAATCTGGCAGAAGGAAAAGTAGCCTGAAACGTATTTGATTTTGAGGCCTCAGGCAATCCTATGGGGAGCTCTGGAGCGGAGGGAGACCTTCAGGATTGCTGCACACTGAGGCACAGGAGTCAGCTCCTTGTACTCCCTTATCTACCAGAATTTGGCCACCAGTCACCCTGGATGGGGCATAAACTTGGATGAGGTACTTTCCTGTGGCTGAGGGCAATACTCAGAGAGGAATGAAGCTGTCAGCCATTAACAGTCAATATTTCCAAGGCACACTGTCCCTGAGGATGAGGATCTGGGTAAAGCAGTACAACATACATTATATCCACCTGAAACTAGCTAGCCGTCTCCAGTTCACCAAGCCTCCACCAGCCCCATTTCCCTCATTTCCTGGTACCCTTGCCATCGATGTTTGCAACCCCCTCTCCAGATGGATCTGCCACAGTTTCCATTTTCTGCACATACTTCCATGAGCTCCTCTCACTCCATCTCTAGAAATGGAATGTCTCCAAACCACCTCCCACTCACCTGCTTCGCCATTCCTCAAGTTTAGGTTTTTTCCATTCTGGCTTTCTTATGTTGGCTCTAAACCTCAGTTTTCAGTGTCCCTTAGCCCTTTGAATGGTCCACTTGATTTGGTTGCTATTCCTGTTAACTGCTCTTCCTGTTAACTGCTCTTCCTGTTAACTGACCCTCTGGCTTCATACACCAAGACTGCAATTAAGGGGGCCGGGTTTTTAGGACCAAATCATAGGTTCCACCTGTCTCCCTCTCCCACCTGAGAGGAAAAGAAAATAAATGTTCTTTGGGTAGCTCAAAGCAGATTTCTCCAATATTCTAGGTATTTGTTCAAGATGGATAGAATTAGTGCATAGATGGACTATAAGCCTGGACTATATTAATTGCATATTGTGTAACAAATTACTCCAAAAATCAACAGCATAAAACAGCAAACATATTACCTCACAGTTTCTGTTGATCAATAATCTAAGCATGGCTTCCCTGGATATTTCTGCCTCTAGGTCTCTCACAGGGTTGCCATCAAGGTGTCAACCAGGGCTGCATTCTCATGTGAAGGTTCAACTGATAGAGAAGCTGCTGATAAGCTCACTCAGGCGATTATTGTAAAATTCAGTTCCTCAGAAGTAGTTAAGCTGAGGGTCTCATTTTTTTTCTGGCTGTTGGCCAGAGGCTTGCCTCAGCTCCTGACCATAGGACAGTTCACAACATGGTGCCTGACTTCCACCACATGGAGCAAACAAGACTGAGCCAGAGAGTGCTAGCAGGACAGGAGTTATGAACTTTTTGTAACCCAATCTTGGAAGTGACATCCTAACACTTTTGTCTTATTATATTCATTAAAAACAAGTAATAGGTAGGGGGAACACAAGAACATAATAGGGAGATATGGGGCTCATTGGAGATTATCTCAGAAACTATCCACAACCTGGACCTTAACAAGAAGTTCATGGTCTAGTTAGAGAGATAAAAACAGACTATATATCAACACTGATTAGCCATGTATATGTTAATGATAAAACTAGGTGAAAATATAAATTTTATTTATGAAGCATTTATATATGAATGTCAAGTGAGAGGTCAAGGCAATTGGGGCCATCCAAGTAGCTCAGATGAACCACTTGCAGGGACCTGGAGTAATCAGGAAAGCTGCATGCCCGTGATGTGCCTGGATATGAGCTATCAGAATGGGGGTCCCATAACTAAAAAGGTAGTAATCAAGTATCCTTTAATGACATTAGGAAAGATGAGACATACAAATGTGACACAGACATATGGTATATGGTTGAATGCCAGAAGTTAGTTCAGCTATGCCTCTAATTGCAGCCCACCCCCCTTCTTGGTATAAAGCCTATTAATGCTCCTTTAGAGTCCTCCCATAAGGAAAGGACTGAGGAGTAATGCAAAGAGAAAAATGTTAGGATGGGGAGAGGATAGAGAAAATGGAATGAGAGTGATTTTCGAGGGCCTTGATTTTATGCACAAGGCACTGTAGCTTCTGAGCGGGAACTCTGCAGGTTTATCTCCAAAATGGCATAACCAGTCTTGAACCTGCCATAACTTTAAATCAGAATAATTAACATTGAGAGCTTGCTATGCATCAGACACTTAAGTGCTTTCTATCTCATTTTGAAAGCGGACCAACAAATACAGTTAGCTGGCCACTCTGTGGTCTTCCCTTTCTGCTCCCCTCTCCCTGCTTATATCTCTTTCTTCCCATCCAAGCGAAAGGCTCTTTCTTCCCTTAATCATTAAATGTATTCTCAAGAGTCCAGACTCCAGTCACTCCTCACACCTCAGTGTATTCTGAAGTCACACCTAAGGTACTTTCATTATGAACCTTATTACTGACTTCTAAATGAAAGGCATTTTTCCTATAAAAGACGTTTCAGGCATCAGTGGGCACATAGGAACCATATTTCCCATTTGGAGGATCAAGGGAGCGGTATTTCAGTCCCCCAAATGAAACCATATGAGAAGTTGCCTACTCATCAGGCCGGCCTTGGACTTGACCCATGTAAGGGCTATTTGGTTAATAAATAGGGCCTTTCAGTCATACACACATTGACCTCCTGATCTGGCCCAAAGGGGCCACTGTTTTCCATTGGTTAATGAGGTAGACATTGGCGTCTTCCTGCGCCAGTTGCAAGTGTGTGATATTTTGTTTCTCTTTAAATCCCTAAAATCTGAGAGAACAAAGTTGTCAGAAACTCCTGCTGGTAAGTATTGAAGATGATCTGAGCCATTAGAGAAAAAATTTGTTTTTCCTCTTCCCAGGGAAGCTGGTGAGGATCGTTGAACGAGCCAGCGAGAGGCCTGGTGCTGGCTGCAGTCACCAACCCCCTCCTGCCCACCGCTTTCCCCGTCAAATGTGCAGGCTTGCAAGCCCCCGCTTCTCCTCACTAGAAAAGAGAGACCCACTCATCTGGGTCCCCACCAGGAGTGTCCACGGTGCAGCTCTTCTCTCTGAAAGGAGCTTTTTCTAGAAGAGGTTAGAAAGGAAGCCAAATATCTACTTTTTATCTATAGTTATCTCTGAGGCTCTACCTTTACACCTATCGCGACTTTTAACAGTCTATCATGAACAAGGGATTATTATGTTGAACACTTTTTGTTGAAGCTTTTTGTTTTATCACATTCCTGTTTAAGGCTGTGTATGTAACTGACAGAAGTCCGAGTGGCATCTTTAAAATAAGAAACCTGTCCAACCACACACGTTCTCTCTCATGGGCACTACCAGCGGCACTAAACTTCCTTGGATAGGAGCTGCTATGCTTATTTTAAGTTCTTAAAATTCTGGAAGACTTAAGTAATTAAGTCTTGGTCTCTGCTTTGGCCAGAGCAATGGTCATGATATGGCTGCTTAGCTCACAAAATGCTATTTTAATTGGATTGTGCATTTCCAAGATGGAAAACTTAAAGATCGCTAACTCCAACCTACATAGAATGCAAGGAAGGAAATCACACGTTGGACCTTGTGGGGTGGATCAAACCATTTTGCCATCTAACATTTTGGATTAATTCCTTTCTGTGGGCCCTCACTTCTCCCTGGCAAACTGGTTCCAGAACCTAGACATACACATTCACACCCATAAACATACACACATGCATCCATGCTGCCATTAGTCAGGAAGAGTCCTCACCTTGGCTTGTCTAACATTTTCTGGGCTTCCACCCAAGAAAAAAATCTTACTCCACTTTTAACAGCAGGACTTCTTCACACCTCTGCAAAAGCTAAACATCACACAGTTTATGGTAGGAGCCTTAAAAAAAAAAAAATCTTTGTGTTTTTCTGACTAAAGGGAAAGAAAGGTCAACATAAATATTGAGAGGGAAGAAATTGGTTCTGGCAGCCAGGCAAGGTGAGAAAAAGGAGTTAGCATTTGCTTAGTACCTACTGAGTTCTGAGCTTTATTTTTGTGTTCTCATTTCAAGAGAATTTCTTCCTTTTTGGTTTTTTTGTTTTGTTTTGCTTTGTTTTTGTATATTACGTTCTGCATCTGAACACCCAACAGCACTTTTCTTAGAGCAATATTGACCTATGTGTCCACTCAAACTAGTGTTTCTGCCTCAATCGTCTCATTTAGTGGGAAGAATGAATTCAAAATGTTCGTGTGGAATTTATCAGGCGAGGAGATTTGTAACCACATTTTAACCGGAAGGAAAAGGGAACTGGAGGTATTCTCTCTTGTGTTAATCATAAGGTAATGAGGTCTTCTTTCAGCAGAAGTTCTCATTTCTGGTACTCTTTTAGCATAAATCAGATTTCTAACATAGGAAACTAAGCTATAGACTAAAAAATGTGAATCTATGTGAAGAGTGGATCTCTGTAATAATCTCTTTCAATTCCTGGTTTATCAAGAAAGACACAGCTCAAAGCAATTATTTGTAATCCAAAGAAGGAATCTAAGAGACACTGTAATATGGAATAAGATTCTTTTTCTAATTTCTTATTTATCAAACATAATATGGGTCACCTGGATGGCTCACATGTTTAAGCGTCAGCCTTTAGCTCAGGGCATGATCCCAGGTTCCTGAGATTGAGTCCCACATCAGGTTCCCTGCTCAGTGGGGAGTCTGCTTCTCCCTCTGCTGCTCCCCCTGCTTGTGCTCTCTCTCTCTCTAATAAATAAGTAAAATCTTAAAAGCAATAATAATAATATAGTGTCAGACACTGCTTGAAGCATGTCAAAAATATTCTTATTTAATCCTAAGACTGGTAATAGTATTCTGTTCCTCACCTTATAGATGAGGAAACTGAGAACGGAGATTAAGTAAATTGTCCAATGTGTCACCGCTGTTCAGTGTCTGAGGTGGGATTAGAACCAGGCACTGAGGGTAAAGAATCCATGTTCTCAATCACTGTGTGATCTGGCCTCTATTCTAAAATGATTGTAAAATAAAGAGCAGATCAGTTAAAAGCCTTTTGTACAATGAGTACAAAGCCCTAGATGTATAGCTCTGTGTATTTGAACGTGAGCCCATGGATTGAAGCAGAGACCCACAGGCCAGGACAACTGGTCAGGGGCATGAGAGAGACATCTGGCAGTCCCGAAAACAAAGACCAAGTAAGTGTGAGACTCCCCCCATAAAATGAACAATGCATGGTGCAAAGGCACAGAGAGCCTGACTTGAGGACATGTTTGCTATTCTGGTTTTCATGCTTCATGAACAATTGAGGACTTGAACAAAGCCTAGAAAGAGTTAAGGAAAATGGTCACTTTATTTCTGTAGATAAGCAAGGAAGATAAGACTGCCTTAGGCTAGAGAAATGGAAGACGAAAATCAAACGCGGGTTCTCTGGATGAACACACCAGACAAATAAACCAAGATTCTCTTTCCACAAGACTTCTGGTTTGTTTAACTTACTGGCTCAGGAGATGACATAATCTAAAAGTATAACAACGATTTGAAAAACAAATCTAACAAGAGGAGTTAAATTCAGAGGTGATACATTAATGGTGAGTTACTTTCTATATCTCACTTTCCTTTATCTTTTGTAATTCTAGAGTTAAATGTCTGTAATGTCAAGAATCCATTTGCTGCCTCATTTAGAGTCTCCCCTGTGCTCCATGAGGGTCCCGCACTAGGCTGTAAGCATCATGAGAGCGCAGACCCCATCTCTAACCTCCTTGTGTTCTCCTGAGCACGCTCAGGCATGTGTCCACAAAGTGCTCAGACATAATCATAGAAGAAAAGATGGAATGAGAATCCCAACCCAAAGCTAGAGTGTTGGAAATATTAATTTCATCTTTGGGGCACCTGAGTGGCTCAGTTGGTGAAGCGTCCAACTCTTGATCTCAGCTCAGGTCTTGATCTCAGGGTCGTGAGTTCAAGCCCCATATTGGACTCCATGCTGGGCATGGAGCCAACTTAAAAAAAAAGAAAAAGAGAAATATTAACTTCATTTTTGGTTACCTACTGACATGCAGACCTATAGGTCATTCCTGTGATGTATGATATTTGATATGGTATTTCCCCCCGAAATGAAGGTTACCCTACTTCCCACCAAATTTATCCAACTCTTGCTTATCCATGAGCATCAGATAGTCGGTGGATTACCCATAAGAACAGACCAGAAAGATTTGAAATTTTAAAATTCTACAGGAATAGTAAGCAGGATTTGAACCTGGGTCTGCCAAATTCTAAAATACCTGCTTTTTCAGCTTCACCATGTTGCCTTTCTTAGAATCGTTACTAAACTGTACCTCTATTGAGAGTCCAAGACACGCCTTCCACTACTAAAGACTATTATTTATTTCTTTGAGAGAGAGAGAGAGAGAGCACAAGCAGGGGGAGTGGGAGAGGGAGAAGCAGGCTCCCCGCTGAGCAGGGCGCCCGATATGGGGCTTGATACCCCAGGATCATGACCTGAGCCAAAGGCAGACGCTTAACCAACTGAGCCACCCAGGTGCCCCTGCCACGCCTTTTCACTTCGTACCCACCTATCAGCCCACCTTTTGCCCCTTCCCAGGGAGGCAAAACAGGAGCACCTACAATGTGCCTCAGAGCTCCCTGCAGGTGGATGAGGTAGGAAAGAAGAAAGGCTGGAAGGATCAGTCTGCAACATAAATGACTGTGTGCAAGTGAGGCTGCTCCCGTTGGAAAGGCCTGCTGCAAGGTTGTCCCCTGACTGACATCCAGGAACTCACATTTGGGGAGAGTCCCCACAGTTTCCAAGACTGGTAAGAATGGCTCACTGTGCCTAAACAATCTGTGCAATAGTTTATTCTCAACACCTGTTTTTATACTGGGAGTCTGGAATTTTAACCTGTCAGGCAGAGGATGTCTACACGAACAGCCCTCAATTACAAACCTTGGACATAGATTCTCTAAGAAACTTCCCTGGAAGGCAATGTTTCACATGTGTTGTCACAATTTGTTGCTGGTGGAGGGGGTTGATTAAGATCGTTCCATATGACTCCACTGGGAGAGGCTTGCGCCTGGTGTCCTCCAGACTTCACACCACATGCCTTTTTCCCTTTGCTCATTTTGCTTTGTAACCTTTCACTGCAATAAATCTTAGCCATGAATACCACCATGTGCCAAGTCTTGCAAGTCCTCCTAGCAAATTATTGAAACTGGGGAGGGGGGTGTTCTTGGGAGAACTTCAACACAGTATTCTTTGCAACTCTGTGGAAAATTTTCTTGGGGGGAAGAGAGAAGATTGAAGAATGAGTTGAAGTTTGAAGAATCTGGAGATTCCTAGGTCTGCGCTGCCCCCTTTCCAAGGGTTATTCTGGAACTCTATTGCCTATACTCTGCTATTTAATATGTTTATGGGGGAAAAAAATCCTATTATCCTCAAAAGCATTATACATTTTCTTAACTATAGAATAAGGATTTGCTGGCACTGCAAAATGGCCAGAAAGCATGGGTATAGAGCAGCCCCCAGGATCTGTCCTTAAGGAGATAGGCAACGTGAATGCTCTAAAAACAGCTTCAGATACAAACCATGGCATCCTCTGGGATGGAAAAGCTCTCTATAAACAAAAGGTGATTTGCCTGTGCTTTGTTCTCAAAATAAACATGTTTTTGATGAAAATATGGCCTTTCTTGCTAGCAAAAAAATTTCAGGAGTTTTCTTTTTCTCCCTCCCCTATGATTAAAATAAGTACATCTCTGGATTTGTATTTCTGATGACAGCAAAAGATGCACAGAGCCATCACCAATATTTCAGTCCTTGGAACATCTCCTGGGGAGCAAGGAAGGGCAATAAACGTGACTATGTCAAAGAATGCTGTGGAGAATGAAACTATCTTCACAAGGAAGAGCAAACTCCAGAAACTTTTTCCCTGCAAATATTAGATTGGGAGAAGCAAGCAGAGAGATAAAAGAAAAGTCTATAATCTGAGTTCAATTTTCTTGATGAGTGCAGTTGAGTTAGTTGTTTTGCGGAGGCAGGTTTTTTTTTTTTTTAATCGTTTTGCTGCAATGCAATAAGGTTTGCATGGATTTTATCCAAACCAGGCTAGGGAGCTAGGGTTTTCTGCATCTATTGCCAGATTAGATCCTTGCCTAATAAATGAGTTTTGTGAATCTTGACTGCGGCAATTTACTCCAGAGAATTTCCTGCTGTCATTTTCTCTGGCGTGTGGAGACGGGGGAGGGGAGAGGGAATAAGATGGGGGCTGGGTTTATTACTCCCAATATGCTCTGTGCTGTTGTGCCTGGCTGTGCATATGCCTAGGACTCACGGCATATGGCCCAGGGGCTGCCAGTGGCCCGCTTAGCAGCTGTCTCCAGCATATTTTGACATAAAAGCCATTATATTTTTGGCTGGCTAATTGCTTTTTATTAAACAATTGTTGGAAGTTGGCTGATAACTTTTATGAATTTAAAATGAAAGTCTCGCTGAGAACTTCTGAAAGCAAACAGTGCTTTGTCCACCTGGGAAAATGTGAAAGGGCTGGCATTCCATCTGCCAAATAGAACTCCTATCAGGCACAGCAACCAAGAGCTAGTGGGTGACAGTTTCCATGTCTCAAAGTACTAGGTTCCCCTGAAAGGCTATTGCATGGCTTTGGGAAAGGACACACAAAACGTTACCCTCTTCAAGGTCTGTGGGGCAATACAATTTAAAAAACAAAATCTTCCAACCCAGAAATCCTCTCCACAAAGGTAGTACAGAAAGAAATAATTTCTAAATATTAAATAAACATTAAGCCAGAATGTGAAGTACGTTACAGGCAATTAATTCACCAACAGATTGCTAAGACAGAAGAAAATCTACCCTTTTATATAACCAAGCAGATACAACCCATTGTGTACATGTTTTCAAGAGAAATCATAACCAGTCCTCTAGTAAGGGGAGTGCACAGCACCATAGTGCTTTGTCACACAGAGTTCATCCTGACTTTACCTGGTAATTGGGGTGACCATCTCTGTGAGCTTAGTGACTTTATCTAAAAGGAACGGGGTTCTTTATGACAGAGGTAGTTTTACAACCTGGAGCGAGGCACTCACTGAAG
Organism: Zalophus californianus; assembly: GCF_009762305.2. Lineage (NCBI taxonomy): Eukaryota > Metazoa > Chordata > Mammalia > Carnivora > Otariidae > Zalophus > Zalophus californianus. The sequence continues at coordinate 20,901,886 of NC_045600.1, forward strand.
TTAGTGACTTATCCTCCCAAAGAAACCGGGAAACAGGGATTCTATCTCCCTTGGTGCTTACATTTCAAGGAGTTGCCATTTCCAGGTCCTTGAGAAAGATATTCCTGGGTCATAAAATTAACAAAAGGCTTATTTCATTTCTAAAAATAAAAAAAAAACATTACATTTCAAAGCGACAGAGAAAGTACATTTTACAGTTTTCTGAGGTAGAAGTTCTTACAAGAAGGGAAGGGAAGGAAAGTGTTTTCCTTATTGTCAACAGAGCAAGGAAGCCTCTAGTCTTCACTCCTGTTTGTCCTCAGAGGTCTCATTTTCCTATGACATGTATTAGGATTTCTCTAGGGACCTATGCTCTTCCTCAGATTCCCAAGTCACTGAAGAGAAAATTAAGTGCAATGAATTATTTTGTTAGTTTTATAGCTGAGTCCTTCTTCAGGGAGAAAAAGACAAAAGAAAGGCAGGGAGGGATAAAAAAAAGAGAGGAAAAAAATATAAAGAAGATAAAAGGGAAACAGCATAGTAGTTTATGGAACTTTTTTCAAGTTTTATTTAGTAGTTATTACATGGGTATTTAACAGAGAGAGGAGAATTGGCCTTTAACAAGGAAAAAAATGAAGTAAAGGTTCTGTCTCCATCAGTTTTCTATTTCCAGGCTATACATGGATTCTGTCCTTAATTCCAGTTTAGGCTCCCCCAAATGTGGAGCACAGCGGGGAGGCAGGAAATCCTCTGGAGCAATTCATCACAAATCCAAGAAAAACTCTTCAAACTACAGGTCGTCTGGGCTCAGCTCTCCAGACATGCTGAACTTTCCACTCCTATAAGACACCAAGTCTTTCTTGTTAGAGCCTCCCGCATGGACCCCTCCACCTGAAACACCTTCATCCCCGTGCCCACTCTTTCTCCGTCTTCGACCAGTTAACTCCTTCACAGCCTTCATGTCTTAGCTTCAACGCCATTTCCTCTGAGGTCCCACAGGTCAGGTCCCCCTCTTCCATGTTCCCACAGTCCCTATGCCTCCCCTTCTGTAACACATCACACGTCTGGAACACATCACAAGTAAGGCAAATTCAAGTGCAACCAGGGGCCAGGCAGTAACGTTGTGGGGGACCTGAGACCAGAGTAGCACATGCCCCACATAACAGGATTCAATTCACTTTCTTCTAAAACATACACGGGCCAAAAACCTGCTGGTCCAATTCCACTAAGTGGTTATGGAGCTATGGCCAAGGAGGGAGATGCCAAATGCCAGATCACGTAGCTAGAGTTAAGGGATGGATTTTATTGGGGAACTTGCAAGTGGAGGCTCTTCCAAAAAAAGTTGATTGTCATTCTCTCAGCATCTCTCAGAGAGCATGCCCAGGGGAGGGGGAGAGGCTTGTGGACGCAAATATTTCTGTTCTGGGAGGGACACTGCACTCCTGCAACTCTCCCTTCTTATAGTGCAAGCAGGAGATCAGCCTCACCAGCGGACAACACACAGACAGGGAGTAGGTCCCGGGCAGCGAGAGAAGGGAAAGGGTACCTGCAAAGAATTGTCCGAGTACCAGCTGCCAGTACCTGGCCACCTTGAGAGATGGTAGATGTAGGCTGCTGGAGAGTAGGGACCCAGTCCCTTAAGAAATTGTGTTGGGTGGAGGGGTGCCTGGGTGGCTCAGTCCACCAAGCCTCGGACTCTTGATTTCACTCAAGTCATGATCTCAGGGTTGTGGGATCGAGCCCCATGTGGGGCTCTGCCCTCAGCGGAGAGTCTGCTGGAGATTCTCTCTCTCTCTCTCTCTCCCTTTGTCCCTTCCCCTGCTCACGCTTGCTCTCTCTCTCTCTCTCAAATGAATAAATAAATCTTTAAAGAGAGAGGAAAGAAAGAAAGAAAGAAAGAAAGAAAGAAAGAAAGAAAGAAAGAAAGAAAGAAAGAAAGAAAGAAAGAAAGAAAGAAAGAAAGAAAGAAAGAAAGAAAGAAAGAAAGAAAGAAAGAAAGAAAGAAAGAAAGAAAGAAAGAAAGAAAGAAAGAAAGAAAGAAAGAAAGAAAGAAAGAAAGAAAAGAAAAGAAAAGAAATTGTGTTTGGGTCTAGAGACTCCCACTGGGGAAGGAGAAGCCTTTTTCCAAGTGCTAGGAGCTTCTGGGATCATTCGCCAGTCTGCTCTCTCTTCCACAGAAGGTCCCGAGCCCCCAACTCTGATCCCTCTCTCTTCCCCCACGAGATTGGACCCTTTCCATCTTTACATAGTCATCTTCTTGGAGCCTGACGCAGTGCCTGGCATATAATAGGAACTTAAAAAAAAAAAAAATGGATTTGTGGAAAAAAATGAAGAATCAGCTTTATAACAACACAGGCAGCCGGGAACTGCAATCTAGATGTCCTGCTCTCTCTCAAAAACGGTAACGTCGGAGGCAGGGAGGAGCGCGTGCGCTGTCAGCGGGGTGTTGCGATTCCCTCCCGCCCTCCTCCTTTTAGTCAAGCCTCCTTTATTCTCCCGGGCTGTGCTATACCTCATTAATGTTAATATCTTATCTAACCTTTCCGCGGCTCACCGCCGTGATGGCACTTCTATTCCACCGCCTAATCGCTCTTACTCTTCATCTTTCAAAATGTCCACCCTAAACTTTCTCCTCTAGCTGCAGGCCATTTCATGCCTCTTCTGAGACTTAATCATCTTTCTCTTTGCCTGGTTTAGCTCAGAGAAGTGGACTGAAAAATGCAGAAGGGCTTTAGAAAATAAAGGAGAAATCCTGCAGCGGGCACATTCCTAGAAGCAGTAAAACGCTCATCCATCACTTATCTCCCTTTCCACCAGGAGCCTAGGTCCTCCTGGAGGAGGATTTGAGGTCCAGTCACAGGCAGGGAAATGAATAGATCTGCCTGCCAACCTGATCCCGGAATAAAATTAGAGCTGAGAGCTTGCAATTTCTTCTAAGTACCTACCCTGCCGGCAAAAGACCAGTACTTTTCTATCCAGGCCACCCTCTCTTCAGGTCAATAAGCAGAGGAGATTTCAGATTTTAAGGGCCCTTTTGCATAGAGTTAAGACCACAAGGGAAGCATAAGGAGGTGAGAGAGTTAAGACCTGGAGTTGGCAGGCATTTAGATCTCAAATGTTTGTAGATATACTACAGGAGCATTCAGCTTCCTCATGCTGCCCCTGTATTTGGGCTATTTGAGTCCGCGGAAAACTATGAAGCAAACCATCAAAATAGGACCATGGCCATTACCACAACCCAGGTGCCTCCATTACTGAGCACTTTGAGGCACCCAGGGGCACTGGACAATGGAGCTGAGTAGGGAAAGCAATCAGCTGTGAAAATTTCAGTCCGGGAACAACTTCAGATTGCTCACCCTCTGATTAGCTGCTCAGAAATCGGAATTCTGACTTTATATTCCATCCCTCACTCTGAGTCATGATTGCCCTGTAAAATGTCCTTATCAAGCAAGAGAGGAAAAAAATTAATAAGCTCAAGGAATGACTGGGGATCGCTTCAGCCAAAGAAAGGAGGTAAGAAAATAATTTCTCTGATATAACTATTAAGGTCAAGGTGGGGATTGGAGAGCAGATATCGACATTCTTAATGATACTCAAAATGCATAGCCTCAAGAAGAGAGGCAACAAGTCTGGCAAGAAGCAGTAGAGGGAAGGGGGCAGAGGGAACCGAAGTACTCAGAAAATAAACAGTGACTCTCAGTTTTGCCTAACAAGTCCATGTCAGTAATCTTGATAAACTGTGAATAGGAGGAGATCGTGGGCATATGCTGTGACTATGTATTTATTCTTGTTTTTCCCTTTCCCAAAGAACACTAAAGGCAACACTCTGAGCTCGCCTTCGAGAAAGGCAACATAAAAAGGCAATTTCAGAACAGCAGGGCAGGGCTGCTGCCATCTGATAGACAGCCTGAACGCATTTTATCTTATCAGCGCCTCTCACTCCCGAGCTCATTTTCCTTTATTCCCCAATGCAGCCATCTCTTGTTCTTCCTCAACTCCCTGATTCCTGCCTCGCTTGCTCATGGAAGATTTTCACAGAAAAAACACGTTTTTTATTAAAGTCACATACAAAGCACCCCTGTGTCCCTGGATCTTCCGGCAGGTGTATATACTGGTTCACTTTGTTGAGGAAAAGAAATTGGTGGCATTTTGTTCCATACCTGGACACCAAGATAATTAAACCGAGTATCTTCCTGTCCATGATAATCAGCATGGCTTGTTTTTCTTCTTTGGGCTCTTTGAATGAACACAGTTTAAAATTGTGTCCCGAGAATATTATCTTCCGTAGAAAGATATTCCACTATGAACAAAATTCAACAAAGTTGAGAAAAGAAATGAAAACTGTGACCAAGGTGCTTCAAAAGAAATTGAACTCAGGAAATAATGAAATTATCCAAATTATTCTGGCCCACCAGTAAATTGGAGTGGGGCAAGATGCAAGCTAACGCTTTGTGGGCTATCTGATTTAGCTACATACATCAATCAAACTCAAGGGAGAGTGAAAGAGAGTGAAAGAACTGATTATTATCAAATTAATAAACTGTGCCTAGAGATACGTGTATTTTCCTACTCTTTCTTCAGACAAAGGGTTAGCTTCATTGATCCCTGCCATAGCCATGACTGAATGACAGCAAAGTAAAGCAATATTTCATTCTGCATGATGAAGATAGATACCATGCTATTGCTTCCTACTTTATTCTCAGAGACAATGGGAGAAGACAAAGGGTACAGCACAAATGTTAAGAGCACAGATTTTGGAGTCAGACCACTGGGACTCAAATCCCAGCTCTGCCATTTACTAGATTTGTCAATGTGGATTTTGTAAAGTCACCTTTCCAAGCCTTAGTTCTCCACGCATGAGGTTAGATGGTAATAGTTCTCACCTCCTAAGGTGCAGTAAGACTTAATAGATTAATCCATGAAAACTCTTCTCAGAGCTGCTGGAGCACACACGTGGCCACACACACACACATCACCGCTCAGGGAGTGTCCACTGCCATTTCTATCATTATTAGCGCCCCCAAGTGTAAACATCTTGGTGAAAATAACATACCGAGGGCAAACTGAATAAACAGATTGCCATAAAGAGAGCAGAAATGTCCCTCTATATAGAGTATACACGTTTACTAAAGGTGAATGGCGTTTTTCAGATTTAAGGCACAGATATGTATGTATCACAATGAGCATTTTTTTCTCCATAAATTTGTCGAACAAATAATTCCTTCTAACAAATCCACCATGTACAAAAACAGATCATTTTAGCAACATTATCAGGTAATGACCCATTTGTAGCATCAGTGAATTTTCCAAGTGTGAAGAGGTGAAACTATTAGGTAGAGAGGCCAGAGGTAGAAGTAGAGATTTGGTGGGTTGAGGGTGGTGGGGAGAGTGAAGAGCCAGGCTGGATAGGGGAGGATAGTTTTAATGGAAATCATTTTTTAAGGCAATAAATACTCACATGGATTCTAAACTGACTGACATGTCACTGATACCAAAATGAGCTATTGCTCCATGCTGGCTCCTATTTTCCCTAAATAGAAATGTTCTCACTGCACGATACAGTATAGAATAAAGAGTTCTCTGCCTCTAACTGCTACCCTTTTTTAAATCCTTATTTCAACATCATGCAGTTCTCCTATGTCCCCCCAGCCTCTGAGTCTCATATGTTTTTTTGTTTATTTATTATGTAGTCAGGCTTTATTGACTATCTATCTTGTGTCAGGGACTGTGCAGAGAACACAATGATAAATAGAAACACCATTAACTGCCCTAAAGGAGATTGCAGTCTAAAAGAATATATAAACATAGGTTATTATATTTTACTCTACATAATGTGTGTGCTTCTTCCTCATCTCTCTCCCTACCACCACTACCTCCCTCCCCCTTCTGCTGAAGGCAAGGAAACCAATTAGCCAAGCTGGTTAAAATCATATTTTTAGTGGAAGTAAGCACATTCTGAGTCAGGGGTTCTCCTTTTAGTAACATTCATGAAATTTATTTTTAATGACCTTGAAACATCTAGTTCAACTGTTGGGAAGCCATTTGTTTTACTTTATTATTTTCTCTAGTGTTCCAAATAGATGAGGTTGCCAGAGTAATGACCTCTGGATAAGTGAGAAATTCATGTATTATAGTAAATAAAAGCCAATGCAGTTAGCCAACACTTCCAAATGAGACTATATCATAAAGGGCGAATACTAAGCAATGTTTGTGGTCTTTCTGTAATAGCTTTGGCAACAAAGACTGTCCTTCAAATTCTCACTTTAAAAATTGGTATCTAAGTTTAGAACAGTCATTTGTCCCAGAGAACACACACATACATTTTTAAACATTAGCATTTGAGGGAAAATAAAAGGAAGTATTACTTCAAACAACAAGAATATCATAGTAACTCATCACCCCCAGAAGCTGCATGGGCTGCACATAAAAATAGGTTAAAAAACAAATTGGGGACAGAAGGCAATATAGTAAGGTAGCTAAGGTTTTGAATTTCTGCAAAACAAACACAAACAAAAAAAATGGCAATTAAAATGCCAAACAAAAAAATCACCATAAATATTTTTAAAAATCTTTTCTTTTTCTTATCTTAAGACTCTTTAAAAAATAACTGGGTCTTTAAAGCAAAAATAGTGATAACAAATTGTAAGGTTATTATAACATAGGTAGAAGTAAAATATAGGATAATAGCACAAAAGATAGATGGGAAAATCTAGAAGTATACTAGTGTAAGATTTGTCACATAGACTACCATAATATTTTTTGAAGGTAGATTGTAATGAGTCAAAGATGTATATTGTAAATCCTAGAGCGATCACTAAAAATTAGGAATACCTAATAAGCCAGTAGTGGAGATAAAATGGAAGCAGAGAAAATGCTCACTCAATAGATCAAAGATAGAAAAAGAGGTCACAGAGAACAAAGAAAGGGTGGAGCAAATAGACAACAAATAGCAAATATTAAATTTAAATCCAACCAGATCAGTAAATGGGCTAAAAAAAAAAAAATCAAGATCCAGCTATATTGCTGTATACAAAATATCCACTTTAAATATAAAGATATAGACAGTTTAAAGGTAAAAGGATGAAAAATATATGCCATGCAGATGGTGGGATGGCTATATTAATGCCAGACAAAGCTGACTCCAGAACCAGCAATATACCAGGATAAAGAGGAACATTTTATGAGGATGAAAAGAAAACATAAAAATCCTAAATGTACCCATTTTTTATCTACTAAATAACAGAGTTTAAAATATATGAAAAAACATCTTATACAACCGAAAAGAGATACAGACAAATAATTATACTGGATCAATACTCCTGTCTCTATGATTCATAAAACAATAACAAAAAATCTGTAGGTATATGGAAGATTTGAACAACACTACAAACCAGCTTAACCTAGTTACCATTTATAGAAACTCAATCCAAGGACTGTAAAATACACATTTGTCTCAAATGCACGAGGGAGTATTACCATGAGAAACTCCATTTGGGGATGGAAACAAGTCTCAATAAATTGAATGAAACCATATAGAGGAGGTTATCTGGCCCCAACAGAACTGAACTAAAATTCAATAACAAAAAGATATCTGGAAAATCCCCAAATATTTGGAAATAAAGCAACCCACTTCTAAAGAACCATGAGGGAAAGCAGAAATAACAAGGAAAATTAGAACTGAATGAAAATAAAAACACAGTTTATCAAAATTTCGGGGATACAGATAAAACAGTTCTTAGAGGAAAATTTATAGCATGAGATGCTTGTATTATAAAAGATATAGTCTAAAGCCAATGAATCAAACTTAACCATAGGAAACTAGAAGAGCAAATTAAATCCAAATTAAGCAAAGAAGGGAAATAATAAAACATGGAAATCAATGAAATAGAATGAACAAAGAAATAGAGAAAAATCAATGAATCTAAAAGCTGCTTCCTTGATAAGTTCATGAGACTGATAAATGTTTAGCATGATTGATCAAGAAAGAAAAAGGAGGGTGAGGAGAGAAAAAACACAAGGAATATTCCCTACCCCCAGAGTATGTTTTATATCCAGCAATGTTTTAAAATGGCTAAGAACCAGTGACTGTTGGTTGCCACCCATTTTTCTCTCCAAATGAGAATGTTTATTGAACATTGAACATGTTTATTGAATGTTTATCCTGTCCCTGTTCTATCAAAATATGCTTGGGGGAGAGGAGTAAATAGATAAATCATCTTTTTGTTGTGGTGGTTTTGAGCTGTTTTGTTTGTTTCTTATTTGATGTTTGATTTTGAATATAATTTTCCCAATGAAGAATCACATCTGGAACTGATGAAACACGATCATGAAATCCCAGACTTTAAGCCATAATTGGCTTATGAATGACATGATTGAATGGAACTTTGGGAGTGTCTATTTGGGGAAAGGTGAGTGCATTTCCATTTTCTGAAGAAAATGGAGGGCAACTACGTAGGTTGTATTATTTTCCCCAAGTATTTACTTCTGACTGTCTCGGTATATAATCCTCCTCAAGAAAGTATGCCCATAAATGATATATAACCTGTTGCCATGACTTGCAGATCCTTGAAGGAAGGACACAGTGTATTTCCCACCAGAACTCAGTTTCTAATTGCCTGGTTCATTACTGAAAGTGATTGAATATATCACTCCAACAACTAAGAGCATAGTACAGTTTGCATAGTACAGTTTGATTCAGTTTTGCATGGTCCCAAGCCTATGCAATTTGGGAGCCACGTTTAAGACAAAAATACAAAATTATATAAAGTTAAGAATAAATATTTATTTAAAACTAAAAGAGAAGTAAAAAAAAAGTCACACATGTTAAAAAGCTAATAAATTCATCAAACATCACAAAATCCAGGAAAATGGATGGTATTTTTATTAATTTACCAGCCTGATACGTATCCATGACAATTTTTCCTACATTATTTTGGCTTCACACTCTGACTGCCTCCTCATGTGAGTGATTTTGTTAAAACGAAGAAGAAGATGGAGGAGAAGGAGAAGAAGAGGAAAAGTTTCTTTCTAAAGAAGAAGGAGGAGGAGAAAAGTTTCGTCCTAAAGAGAGAAAAAATGACTTCATCTTTCCTTAAACACATGGTTGATCAAAATTTGTATTTTCACTATGGATAGTTTAGAAAAGTTTGTTTCTACCTCACAACTCCTTATGACTAATTTTCTACAGTGACTAGTCATAAATACTTTGGATTTATGACAATAATTTGTCATTGATATCCTTGTTTTAACAGCCTAGTGAAAGTATTATGTTGGCCTTGAAAGCTGGTATTACGATGATGGTGAATTGGCACATTGGGTGGAAGGAATTCTCTTAGAAGAGCATTTCTACACTGAGAGAGCTAGCAGTAATTTAACTATGCACAGACTGATGGGAAACTACATTAAATATATCCTACTAAACTCACACTAAATGCATATTAAATTCAGTTTCCCCTTGACAAAAGTGTTCTTACTCATAATATCTTTTGAACCAGCAAATCTATTTCTAGACATCTACCCCAAATACACAGAGGAGAAATTTTAAATAATTTCTGTGCAAGACTATTATTTGTAATAGAAAAAGATTGTAGACAATTCTATTGTCACTAATAGGAGATTGGTTTAATAACATATGGTACATCCACAAATGGAATACTATGTAACTATAATGAGGAATAAAGAAATCTCTATATACTGCCTTGCAGTGGTCTCCCAAATAAGTCAAGAGACAAATGCAAGCTGTAGAAGACTGTGAATGGCATACTCTATTTTATGTAAGGAAAGGAGTCGTATTAAAAGAGAGAGATTCCATGAACTTAGTTACACATATCAAAGTTTTTACGGATCAAGTGATACCAGATCCGGGGTTGGCTTTACAACAATCTTGTATGCGTATATGGGAGAAGGCCAGGGAAGGGGGAAGGAAGAATAAAATGATTGAAAATATAGATGAACATAAACTTTGACCTAGTATTGTCTTAATCCTACAGATAAGTAAATGTATAGATATATATCAATAAAGATATACAATGCAGCATTGTTTGTAATAACAAAACAAAACTGAAAACAGCTGGAATTTTCCTTAATAGAGGACTAGTTCAATTAATTAGGCTACATACACACAGTGTAACTCATTCCCTTATCAGGCATGATGCTTTCGGGCCAAGACGGGTTCTCTGATGAGTTTCAAGGGTCATCTCACACAACAGGTAGATTATCAGCTAAAAAAAAACATCTCCTCCATTTTATACCCTAAAGAGTCACATAGTCTACATGACATTCTCCAGACAGTAATGCCTCATATATCCATGGATTACTAATTTGTTTACCATAAGCAATCCTAATCCAGGGATATCCTACTCAAACATTCCACGGATACTCTAGCTAACAAGTATTATTAGCTTATTGCCCAGAGGTCTAGTTGTCGTGCTTATAAGGAGATATGGTTGGATCATCTGCTTAAGTTTTTTTTTCCTGGGTGTGTCCTCCCCAGGAATGAAGACATAAATGATCACAGGTCCCCATATATACATACATGCTTAAGTATGCATGAAACCATTCTGGCATATGCACAAAAAATTATTAACGATGGTTATATCTGAGAAGTAGCCCTAGGGAATAAAATGGGAGGAAAGGGAAACTTTTATTTTTCTTCTATACTCACCTGCACTGTTTGACTTTTTTTAATAATACCAATACTTTAATACTTTTTCAAATTTATTAATTTTTTAAAGAAATAATTTGGATAAATTAGTAACATATGATGGATAAATCCATGATGGGTAGTTTAAAGAAGGTGGAATATATCTGGAGAGAATTTTAAGGAAAACCAACATCCTTGTCAGGATGCATCTTTGGTACCACCATCAGGAATACAGCCCTAAATGGTATGACCTCAGGTTGGATCCATGACAGCATATGAGGCCCTTGACAGTTTCTTTTTTTTTTTTTTAAGATTTTACTTATTTATTTATTTGACAGAGAGAGACACAGTGAGAGAGGGAACACAAGCAGGGGGAGTGAGAGAGGAGGAAGCACGCCTCCCGTGGAGCAGGGAGCCCAATGGTGGGACTCGATCCCAGGACCCTGGGATCATGACCTGAGCAGAAGGCAGATGCGCAACGACTGAACCACCCAGGCGCCCTGGCTCTTGACAATTTCTGAGCCCCGGTTTCCTTATATGGAAAAACATAAAAAAGGTCACCTACCTCATAAAATTGTTGTGAAAATTCAGAGAAATGATAGTTGAACCAGAGTAGGTACTCAGTGTATAGTGTATATCGTTAATTATACTCCAGCTAAAGCCAGGCAAATTGCTCAGCAGTTATTCTCACATTGCTGTCCTAATTAACATTCTTTCCACAAAGACCAGCAGGCCTGGGAGCCAGCTCTGGCCTTCTCACCTCCGGAATTCAGTAGCGGAATTCCATCTAAAGCCTGGAATAAAATTAAACTTGATGAGTTGTCTCTATTCTCTTTCCTTTATATCAACCACTGCCAATAGCCCTCATGACGAACGTTTCCAAAACACTTCAGAACTGAGCAAGCAAACTCCCACAGCTATGAGGTTGAGGGTGGCAGGGATCTGGAGTTCAAACACAGGACTGGTGCCACGCTGGGGGCTGGGGGAGACCCCTAGGCAGAATCACAACCACTGCCCAAAGGCATGGAAAACAATCCCTAAGGGAGCAGACTGAGTGTGTTTCTGTCTTCATGTGCTTCTCTTTCCACTGACAGAGAAAAGAACCAGTTTGCCAATCAAGCAGAACTTTTGCTCAACAGAACACTTCACCATGTCTGCCTACAAGTCTCTCTCAAAGCTCTGCACAGCTAAGGCAGAAACATTCAGGTGGCGGAGCTGGGCAAGAAGAAAGGAGTGGTGGGGGGAGGGCGGGGGGGCGGGGATTAAATGCTTTAGCTTAAAGTATTTTATTCCTTTGCTGAGAATAAATACAAGACTGAGCTGCCTTCAGAGCTATTGATCCAAAGCCCCTTAAACACTGAGAGTCTTCTCCATTTAATAAACAAGGTATTTTAAAACAAAATTCACTTAATGAGCACTTGGAAGTAAGAATGGAGAGGACTATTTGGGTGGTTTTCTTTTCAAGTGGAGTCTTTTCTTTTCTGAAAGCTACAGACTCACCAACAATAGCTGTCTGTGGTATAAATTGAATAAATTCATGTCTTCCTTGTTTTTCTCTAACAAACCTTCTGGAATCTTACACTCCAACTGACCGAGGCATCTCTTCCTTTGTACTGCAAACCCTTAACATACACACACCACCAGCCTTACCATCAGAGATAAATACTTCCCAACAGATGGTTCTCTGCAAAAAACTTTGAGGCAAAATGTGGAAATCATACACGAGGCATCGAGTTCCAGGTATTTGGGAGAGGATATGGAGTGGAGGATGCAGGGAAGGAAGCTGTTGATAGCATAATAAAGTCTAGAAAACAGGCCTTCAGATCACAAAACCATCTGTTCAAGTCTCAGTTCTTCCAATGACTGCCTCTTTGACAGAAACATAAATAAGTTATTGAACCTTGCTAACCTCCATTTCCTCATCTGTAAAATGGACCTTAGAAACGTGCTTAATAAAGGCAACTCGTATTGGGGTGCCTAGGTGGCTCAGTTGGTTAAGCATCCAACCCTTGGTTTCAGCTTAGGTCATGTTCTCAGGGTCCTAAAACTGAGCCCCCATTTGAGCTCCATGCTCAGCGGGGAGTCTGCTTGAGATTCTCTCCCTCTGCCCCTCCCAAGTCATGTGCTCTCTCTCTCTCTCTCTTTCTCTCAAATAAATAAAATATTTTTAAAAAGGTAACCAGTATTAACGGTTATTATTAAAATTTTAAAGGAAATATTTAAAATAAAAGGGCTTATACACATTAAAACACAGGCTCAGCAATCTTAGAGATAAAGAGATTCGATGAAGGACAGAAGGAAAGAAGAAAGCAAAAGAAAGGGGTGGGGCGCCTGGGTGGTTCAATCGGTTAAGCGTCTGCCTTCGGCTCAGGTCATGGTCCCAGGGTGCCAGGATAGAGCCCCGCATCGGGCTCCCTGCTCAGCAGGAAGCCTGCTTCTCCCTCTCCCATTTCCCCTGCTTGTGTTCCCTCTCTCGCTGTGTCTCTCTCTCTTTCAAATAAATAAATCTTTAAAAAAAAAAAAAGAAAGAAAGAAAGTGGGAGGGTAGGCAGGGCAGAAGGCACAGGGGTGATTCTGGAAAGAGGGAGCCTCCAGGTATGTTCTCTACTCAGGCACTGTATGCTCTGGGTCTTGGGGAAAAAAGAAAACAACACACATGCAGGAAAAGAAGGGCATGTTTCCTCCAATAACATCTAAACTGTTGAACTCCTACCTGTCTCTAGATTCACATGTGACAACTAATGCTACCTTCCTCCCTTCCTCCAGTCTGACCACCCAACTTCAAATAGTTTCTTCAATTTGGCAGGCTCAAGTTTTCCCTATTTGGGAGAAAAGCCCCAAATAATCAATATTTCCATGCCTCCCCACTCCTGCTCCACAAGCCTAACCCACAACGGGTTTTTTTCTCAACCACTATGCCTACTTTGAAGGAAATTGTGGGGGGAAATGACTGATATCACATTTCCCAGACTTGCTTAGAAGAAAAGTTTGCAGTGAGGAAATATGGGGGGGGGAGGGGGAAAGTGGAGAGGAATTAAAAGTCCTTGCAGAGTTGAGCTGTACAGGGAACCTTGCCAGGAAGACGTGATCAAGCAACTCAAAAATATCTGCAAGGTACTATGTCCTTTTTGAAGATTAGAGTTCTTTAAATTTAGCATCATTGTTACAGGGATAGAGCAAAGAGCCTGTATTGTTTTGTAAGAAATTCCCACCTCCCAAATCATATTTTCTAAACCTGGGAAGAGGAAAGGAAACATTTTAAGTGGAAAAACACTGAGCCCTTTCCAATCCCTGTTTCCTTTGGTAATGACATTGCATTTCTTTGTCCTGGAGTCTCCCAGAATGACACAGGCAATAAGGTTAGCTTTGACAATAATTCCCTGCTTTTCTGTCAAACCCCTTTCCTTTAAATTTGTGTGCCTTGAAACAAACTTTCGTGTTAGATAGACTTCCACCAGAAGCAAGAAGCTGGGAAGCTGTTTTATTCTTGAGCAGTTTTATTCTTCCCCAATTGCCCCCTTATTATCCCTACCGAGAGTTTCAGTGTTCTCTCTATTAAAACTCAATCTGCCACTTTAGAGGTTAATGATTAACTTTAATACGTCTGTGCCTTTAATTATAATCTAGATTCTGGATCTAAATCAAATGTAATGGAAAGAATAGAATTAAGACAACTGGGCTCTAGTCCCAATACTCCCAATAACTAGTTGTCTGACCTTGGGAGAGCCTTCAACTTCTCTGGAATTCTATCTATAAAACAAGGTGGCTCAAAGAGATGATCTCTAAGTATCTAAGTATCTAAAATTCTATGCCCATATGAATAAGGAACCCTCAGGCTCAAAAGCAAACTGGTAGTTTGCTGGTAGTCATTTTCTCAGCTCATTAATTCAGATCTAACTGATGAGAACCTGGTACCAGTTTCCTTCCTTCACACACAACTGTCCTCTGGAAGAGTGACAACACAGGGGACAGAAGCCCTCCCTTGTACTGAGCCATCACCTTCTGAAAAGCCAACAGCCAGGTGTAGGAAAATGGGTCAGTCATGGTGAAAAAGATTGAAATTGCTTTCTGCATCCACTTCTCTCCATAAGAAACATTGCATTGAGCAGGAAATGGATCACATAACGAGGCCATGCAGAGCCGAGCGCAGAAAGATCCTTGGGTTGAAAGTGATCTGACAACTCGAAGGGTTAATCTATTTCCTTTCACCTGTTCTGTCCTTCTTTTAAGAATAATTTACTAAACTCTCTTTGTCTCTGCCTCATTGTGAAGGAAAAGAATACCTGCCCTTTCCTTTTCTTCTTTACCAATTCAAGCAAATGATTCTCCTGCAAAAAAAGAAAAAGGAAATCAAACAGAAAATAAGCTTCCGACGGGGAAAAGAAACGATTAGGGTGGGTGAGTTATCTAAAAGTGACGACATGGATGATACACTTATTAAAGCCTGACAGTTTGCAAATCTTCAAATCTAAAAAAGAACTACTTTAAGCTTCAGAGGAGCAAAAAACTGGTGAAGAGCTGAGCCATAGAATGAGCATGGAGTTTGTTGTGTTTTTGTGTTTGAGTCCCCTAGTGGAGGCTGTAAAAGAAACAGGAAAAAAAAAAAAAAAACCAGGAGCCGAACTTTCAGATCCAACAGCTCACACAGCTGTTAGCAAAAAAAATCTCTCCCTTTTCTTTGCCAGATATTTTTATGGAGGCAGAGGTGACAATAAAAGGCTGGATAGGAAATTGACTCATCTAAGCGCTTGAGTAGAAGTGATTATGTAAGAACCAATCAGGTGATTTTTATTTGGGAAAAAAATGTATAAAATGAGATGGGCTCAAGAATGTGGACTGGTTTTCTACAGGCAAGATCAGAATGAATAATTTTCCTGGTCTCAAAGCTCACATGTATAGCACAGATGTAAGCTAGAGTCTCGTGTTCCTCAAGAAGAAAAAGGATTGATGTGAATACTCTGTGTGGATTGTGAAAGACCAACCCTTCTCCATGCACAAGATTTCTGCCAATTATAGGGTGGGTGTGGGGAAACTTCCATATTCATGTACCTGACTTTGGGTCTTTACCGTACTTAATGATCTCTGTTAAGGATCTCCCAGTGTTGGGATGCCTGGGTGGCTCAGTTAGTTAAGTGTCTGCCTTTGGCTCAGATCATGATTCCAAGGTCCTGGGATCGAGCCCCACATTGGCTCCTTGCTCAATGGGGAGCCTGCTTCTCCCTCTGCATGCCGCTTACCCTGCTTGTGCTCTCTCTCTCTCTTTTTCTCTCTCTGACAAAAAAAAAAAAAAAAAAAACTAAAGGATCTCCAGGTTTTGTGTCATCCTGATTCACTCTGTGGCAACCCGATTAGCAACTCACCCCTTTCCCTTATTTTACTACCAAACAAATAAAAACCTCACCTCAAGGCAGTACATATGTGTGGTGCCCATGAACACAGATGGCTTTCCTGAAGGTTAAAAGCTGCTGGCCCCCAAAATGAAAGCCACAGTAGCACACCGGAATTTGACCTACAGCCAGGAGCACAGCTACTGCAGTCACCCCCACAGACCCATGAACAAAAAATAAATGTTTGCTTTTGTAAGCCACTGAGATTCGGCAGTTGTTTGTTGTACAACGTTGTTTCAGCAAAAGCTGACTTATACAAAGAATTCTCTAGCAAAAGGGGTTTATATCACAATAGTACAAACAACTTGAAATTCAGCATTAGACATCGTCATTCTTCAAGACCTTTGGATAACTGACCACTAAGGGTTTGTCAATGTCTACTTCAGCTTATGGAATTCCCCCAGCCCAGGTCATTGAAGAACTTGTGTTGTTTTCCTTCCAATTCCATTCTCTTCCACACTTTGTCTCTCAAAGATTCCCACTCCACACCCTCAACTCCAAAATCTCCTCAATCTATTATGGAAAACAAGTCAGTGTTCTTCAACCCTTGCCCTCACACTCAGCGCTCGGCTACCTTTCCATATTCAAATGAACCAAGGAGTCCAGCAGAACAGGGGGGCTCTCCCATAAGGAAGGGTAGGGGTGTTTTTGTTACAGTGGTTTTTCTCCCTCTTATAAACTTATACATGGAAGAGATAAGTAGTGTTGAGTCCTAACTAAAACTAGACTTCCAGACTTGCTGTCAGTTTATACTCTCCTCTCCCTCTCCCCTTCCCTTGCTTCTTTCCATACTCTCTGATCTCTCTTTTCTGCCAAGCCAGTGTCTTCGTCCATGGATGTGGAGAAGACAATGTGTATTACCAACAAGCAAAAAACAATTCCCTCTTGTTTCCCCTTAAAGTTCAATTTCCATTAAGTAATGAGAATTTAGCCATCAATAATTAAGAATATCCCTGGGAAATGCTCCCATAGAAAGTAACAGCAGTGCTTTCTGAATAGTAAGGCAGAATAGGATTTTCCCAGCTATAATGATTTTCTTTTTATATTTTCATAATCCCCAAGGAGAGATAAGCAGCCATTTACCAAGATCCAGTAGCAATTCTGGTGCCCCAGGTAGCATGATTATCACAAAATACTTCAATGGGTTGGCCCAATTTAGGCTAAGTACTACATAACATGTCAAGCTTGAAATAAATGACATAATGTCTTTGGAAATGTAAAACCCAATTGATTTTGATTCTAAAATTAGAAGGTTGAGTTGACCTTCATTTTCTCATCAGTGGGGCAGTTCTGGTTCAGCTACAAATCACCACCTGACTGCCCTCATCAAACAGGGAAGAGGCTAGCAGGCAGAGGAAGTAAAACATTGACTTCCCTGTTGCATAATAAAAATACAAGAATATGAGAGGGAAGACATGTCTTCCTCCTTCTGAAGGGAAGAGGAAACTTGAGTCTATTTATTTGTCAGATTACCAAATACCACTTAATTCCTAAGAAGACAAGAGAATGTTTCAAATTTAAAAATCACAGTGTAGACAATCATCTCAAACATCAAAATAGAGCTGCAAAGAAGGGCAGCTGGTTCAAGCTAGGAAAAGATGTATTAGAAAGCTGAAATGCTTCAGAGTCCTTATGGCAGCCAACATAAAAAAAAGTCAAATGAGTAGGAAAAGGTTGAGGGTGGGACGGTGGGAAGGGAAAGAATCTCAGAGAAGACAAAGAAGTTCAGAATCTTTCAGGAGCCTGGAAAAATGAACTTTCTTGTAATATGTTTCAGTGAGTTACAGTAGTGAATGACTATTGTCCTCCAAGGTCCAAAGTAGGTAAGTGTGCTGCGTGAGCCACCTTAATCATAAACCAGGTCTGTGGCTCTAAACTACTCAACAGCCTTTTTGCTTCCGAAGAGACATAGAAACATAAGATATATAGAACACATCTTGTACTTCCATGTCCTGACAGCCTAGAAGATTAGAGTGTAGTAGATACAATCATCATTATTTCTTTCCAGAGCTGTCAAAATTGAAGAGAGAGAGAAGGAAAAGTAAAGGCTTCTCCACTAAGGGTATGGGATATTGGAACCATGCTTTGGGAAACTCTGTCATGCTGAGGGAGTAAGGCCTCTGGGGATCTGGATAACTGGGGAGGGTGGCAAGGAGGCCAAAAATGTTCCAGAGCTGTATACAAGTGGAAAAAAAAAAAAAAAAAAAAACTCCAACACACTGCCAGGGAAAGCCTCCTGTACTCCTAATACTCCTATACCCAAGGCAATATGAGCTGGATGGAGACATTGTCTGTACTCCCATGGCTCCTCACTCCCCTTCCCTGGCCCTCTCATACCCTAAGAATGGCTTAGGTCTCTCTTTCCTCTCTCTCTCTGTTTCTTCAATATGCACTTCCTTCCTCCCATCAATCAAGACTAATATTCAATTAGCTAGAAGTTCTCTAATACTGACTCATTCTGTTAATTCAACAAGCATGAATTGAGAAACTAAAATATGCTTGGCTCTGTCATAGCAACATGGAATAAAGAGATAAATAAAACCAGAGGCTTCTCCTCTAAAGGAGAGTAGAGGAAAACTTTCTGGAAGAGGTGACACCAATGAGTGTTTTAAAGGAGAAACAGAAATTAGTCAGGCACAGAGAATTCATCTGCAAAGGCACTGTGGTAGAAAATGGTACCCAGCAGTATGAAGATACTGGCATTTGATAATGACCTCACGAGAGGGTTTTCTACTGCCAATTTTTGATACATTTTGCCCCAAAGAGGAAGGTAATAAAAGGAAAATCAATAAATAGAGAATGCCTAACTGACACACTTCCCGACTCATTGGAAGGACACAAGTCTAAGCATCCAGCACCAATGCCCAAAAGCACACCACAGAACTGGTCTATGAAGGCCATCAGTCTACTTGATATTTCTGTTTGTCCTGCTGCCATTTCTGCAATGGAAGTTTGATCTTACTGCAACCATAACCACCACTGTCAATGCTGTCGTTTCTGGGTTCAGCACATCATCTTGCCATACAAAATGCCATTTTTGCTGCTGTGACTCTAGAGTCAAAGTGCATGGTGGTTGTATCTGGTTGGTGGCACCTGGGTCCCAGGCATGTCTTAGATACAAGTCAAGCTTGAAAGGTGAGTATCTGGCATTTTCAACTGTTATGGACTCATAAGGTAGGGAATTCTCTAATACATATGGGAACTCTCCCATATATAAGAAAGAGGGGCAGATGTTGGGCCAAAAGGAATGTGCACCTCACCTTATCAATCCTGTAACCTTCTTACATCATACTTTACCCACTATTATGGACTGAATGTTTATTTCACCTGAAATTCATATGTTGAAAATGTAACCCCTGATGTGATGGTATTAAGAGGTGAGACCCTCCCTATTGTGAATTTACTTTTGTTTATACTGCTCAATGATTACTGTGAGCTTTTAATCTGAAAACTTGTTCCATTCTTTAATTTTGTAAAATTATCAATAATAACCTTTTCCAAAACTGATTCTTTGAAGGTGAATTAAATTCTCTCCTTCTGCAACTCCCATCCAAACAAACAAACCAGAACAGAAGGGCTACTGGGAGGTGAAAAGATCATGGGGACAGAGCTCTCCTGAATGGGATTAGGTCTCTTATAAATGAGACCCAGAAGCTCCTTCCCCCCTTCTGCCACATGAGGACATACAGAGAGAAGACAACCAGGAAGACAACCAGGAACCATCTATGGACCAGGAAGCAGATCTCACTGGAATCTGTCAACACCTTGGTCTTAGACTTTCCAACCTTCAGAACTCTGAGAAGTAAATGTTGTTTAAGCTACCCAGTCTATGGCCTCTTTTGGTCTAAACAGAATAAGGCACCCATTAATCTCTAGCCACAGCATATGAAATCATTTTTGTCATTTGGAATTGAAATGTCTCTGAATTCTTAAGTTCTAATATAGTTCCTGTCCTGACAACTCCCTCAGTACCTTCCACTTCCTGTTCTTGTAAGTAAAGCTGAAAATAATGGACAAACCAAAGAGATATAAAAGATGTCAAACTGACAGAACTGGGGAATAACTAGATGTCAGTCACACACGGAGATGAATCAAGAATAATTCCCAGATTTTTGGCGTGGGTAACAACAGGGTAGATGGTGTCACTCATCAATTAAGAATGAGGAGAGAACTCAGAAAGCAAGTCACCATGTCAGTTTGGGACATGCTGTGTTTTAGGTGCCTGTAGCCAGGGTCCAGTAAAGAGCTGAGTGTGTGGGTCTGGAACACGGGGATAAAGATCTGGACTGGAAGTATAGATTTGGGAGTCATCAGCTTATAGTTGACAACAGAAATCATGAAATCACCTCATCCACCTGCATTTCCTACACCAACGAATTAGATTTAAAGAACCCAACATCTCCCACTCAGCCCAAGCCTCCTCTTCTTCACAATATACACCCAACCACCAAGAACCGATCACACCGGTCACTAGGAGCTACCTCCTTAAAACCTGTCCCTCTCCATCTGTGCCTCTGCTGCCTGCATTCACCTCTCACCATCTTTCACCTGGAATTATTTTCTCAACTAATTTCTGACCTGTCTATTATCATAAACGTGCACGTGTGCTTACACACACACACACACACACACACACACACACACACACACACACACACTGCTATGGCAAGAGTGGCCTTCCTCAAACAAATATGACTATGTTAATCCTCTGATTAAAAACTGTCAGAAGCTCCCCATTACCTAAAAGACAAATTCCCATCCCCTAAAAGATAAATTCCCATCCCCATTTAAGACATGAAGGGTTTTCTAGAATCCAATCACTCTCTAAATCTTCAGCCTCATTTCCCACCGCCAGGAGCTTCCAAAATATGCTAACCCTCATGGAGAGTGTGCCTGTCAGAGTCTTGATTGCATCTTACATACATTTTCTTAATAAGGACACTGAATTTTAACCAATAAACAATATATTACATATCAGAAAGAGAGAATCTCTTCTTAAACATAGGCTATGAAAATGTTGGACCCAGAGTGTAAAACTGCCATTTGCCCTCATATTAATATAGCACTTAGAAAGGCAATTTAGGAGGTAGTATGTTTTTTCAAAATGTGCAAATGTGCTCAAAACCATTTAGGAAAGAACATAGTGGTCCTAATAATGAGATCCTTCACCACACCCTCAGATTCCTCTTGTTTATTATCCAAGGACTGGAATAAGCCCAAGGACACCTGCTTCTTTTTGTTCTTGTTTGTACCACTCTTCCGTTGTTCAGCAAGGATTCTATACAGTTGGTTCATAAGTTCAGAGATCTATAAAGAAACTTTCTGCAAGATTAGGAGCCAGCGGTCAGCCTAAACCAACTCATCCTCTGAGAGACAGTGGGAGGTGGGAAGCTAAGCGCTTGAGCTGGAGGCAATGAGAAAGGAATGCAAAGGTTAAGCCACTTGAATCAAACACTTGGGTCCCCTATCAGCCAGGGCAGCTTGTTTTGATGATACTAGAGAAAGAGCTACCAACCTCGGTTATTTTGTACATTATACTGAAACCTCTTTCTGCCCTATAAGATAAAATAAATGCAACAAATATGGATCAAAAATTGTGCTGCCTGGTATGAAACATAAGACTGTCTCTGTCTTCAAAATCTGAACCATAACATTATTATTATCATTATTATTTAATTGTTAATATGTATTAACCACTTGCCATTGGACAGGTTAAAATATTTAATCCTTGCAGCAATCCTATAAGAAAGATTCTATCACCACCTTCATTTGCAGATAGGGAAACCAAGGCTAGGTTTAATAACTTGCCCAATGTCACAAGAATGGTAAATGGCAGCATTAATGTCTCCTTCTAGGAAATCAATCAAAAATTAGAAAGATTCTAAAATAGTTTCAGTTAATAACAAATGTCTTTGAATGAATACATGAATGAGTGAAAAACCCTAAAGTACAAAATTTGCTGTAGGAAGTAAGAGAGGGAAGACTTCGGTCCTGGGTCATATCGAGGTGTGTTTAGTAATGAGATCATATTTAATTTCTGTGAGTGAGAACACCAGAAACTTTTAGACCATTATACTTAAGATGGCACCTGATCCAGTGGCCTACAAGTCAACCCTTATCCAAGATGGAAATTCTAAACAGAATTTTTCTTCCCCAGAAACAAAAATCACTGAGTAGAAAGTCTCTGTCTAGCATCAAGAATATAGCAGTGAGTGCGTGGAGCACTGGGTGTTATACGCAAACAATGAATCATGGAACACTACATCAAAAACTAATGATGTAATGTATGGTGATTAACATAACAATAAAAAATTTTTTAAAAAGAATATAGCAGTGAGGGCAAAAACCTAGGATGCAAAACCTCAGATGTTTTTTTTAAACTGACTATTGTGATAAATTATGTTGAATGGAGAAAATCATTCATTCATTCACCAAATCTGTATCAAGTCCTGCTCCATAGTAGAGCCCATGCCAGGCATTGGGGAAACAGGGGAAAACAATACAAGGACCTATGTTCATATAATTTTTCTCCATCTCTATAACTGTGGCTTTTCACACTCATGGGTAATTTTGAAACTTATCCACATTGTTAACCCAGATTCTTCAAAAGAAATCCCCAGATTCCCTCAAACAGGAGATTGAGAAATATTACCATAGGCAGAGAACCAGAGAATATTCCTCTTGCTAAGACCACGGGCCGATTTCATCTCAGATTTTCTTCCTCAAATTGGAAAGCGCTCAGAACCAGACAAAATGAGATCACTCCCTCTAGCTTGAATAATTTCTGGAAAGCTTAGCTGTTCTCAGTATGTCAGTAAATGTGGCCGCTGCATTTCTTTTTTGGGGGGCGGTATTTAAGTTTTTTATGTTTTATTTTTTTTAATGTTATGTTAACCAACCATACATTACATCATTAGTTTTTGATGTAGTGTTCCATGATTCATTGTTTGCATATAACACCCAGTGCTCCATTCAGTATGTGCCCTCTTTAATACCCATCACCAGGCTAACCCATCCCCCCACCACCCTCCCCTCTAGAACCCTCTGTTTCTCAGGGTCCATAGTCTCTCATGGTTTGTCTCCCCCTCCGATTCCCCCCCCTTCATTTTTCGCTTCCTGCTAACTTCTTCTTCTTCTTCATTTTTTTTTAACTTTTAATGTATTATTTCTTTCAGAAGTACAGGTCTGTGATTCAACAGTCTTGCACAATTCACAGCGCTCACCATAGCACATACCCTCCCCAATGTCCATCACCCAGCCACCCCATCCCTCCCACCACCCACCACTCCAGCAACCCTCAGTTTGTTTCCTGAGATTAAGAATTCCTCATATCAGTGAGGTCATATGATACATGTCTTTCTCTGATTGACTTATTTTGCTCAGCATAACACCCTCCAGTTCCATCCACGTCATTGCAAATGGCAAGATTTCATTCCTTTTGATGGTTGCTGCATTTTTAATTAGCATCTCTGAATTTGCCTCTTGTATTTTTCCAAACCATCCCTGGTCCTAAAAGACAAGACCTCTGTGAACGGAGTATGAGGCTGTCTTTCATATTATATTCCTAATTATGCACCTACCAAAGGTTAAGAAAAGTGTTTTGTTTTCCTATGAAGTATTATATTGATCTCTCATAATGAGGGAAGACTCGAGGCAAAAATTAGTGTCTACAACAAAAAGCCACTCGGGATTGAGAGCTATTATTTTTTCTCAATTGTGGGGTTTGTTTTGTGTGTGTGTGTGTGTGTGTGTGTGTGTGTGTATAACCAGTTTTCTTTGTATTTTTATACTCTCCCTCTGTGAGTCATTTCTGGGAGATAATGATTGGATAAGGTCAGAGGTCCCCAAATTCTCCAGCTGTTAAGTATTTGCCAGAAGTAGCTATTCTGTGCAATTGTCACTGTTATTATTGTTTAGGTCTTTTTCCTTTGAAAGTGGAATCCCTTAGGACAGAAGAGGGGCTTGGTGCACGACTTCCTTTAGGAACCTCAAGAAGTCAACTGAAACAATGGCATGTCACTCAGAAACAAAGGCGAAACCTCAGTGGAGTATTTAACTCTAAAATGAGATGTGGACCATTTTTTGCAAATGAATACTAGCAAGCTGAGCAGCCATAGCACTCAGCCCTCAGGTAATTCCCTCCTCACACATCCGCACATGTTCCAGAAGTGGAGGTCCTGTCCACTGACCACCGCTGACTCTGCAAGGAGAGCCAACCAGTCATGTGCTCTCTTGTCCCCGAGTCCACAGAGGGCAACTTTTCATGAGCATCCACTTTGGAAGATGCTGTGATGCCTTTTACTACAGGGGCTCCAGAGAAGTGGGCATCCCATCGACCTTCAGCACATTTGGAGCAAAGTAACAGGCACACTGGAGATGCACAAGAAAGATCTGAGGTGGGGGTCAGCAAACTCCTTCTGTAAAAGGCTAGAATAGTAAATATTTCAGGCTAGCGGACCATGGAGTCTTGGTCGCTATGACTCACCTATTCTATCACTCTGTCTTAGAGCCATAAGCAATGTATAAACGACTGAGTGTGGCCTGATTTAGCCCAGACTTTGCTCCTCCCCCCATCTGTGTATTTTTATTTATTGGAAAAAAAATCAGATAAATAAATATTCCAGGTAAATGTAACTCTCTGCTCTAAACCCCCAGAGATTTTGTTTTATTTTTGCTTTAACTAGTTTAATTGAAATCTTACATAAAGTATATTTATATATATAGGCTAACCTCCTCAAAAAGCATATTCATAACAAGACTTTCTTGTCCACGTGACTCAGGGTCATCATTTGAGTAATTATTTTACAATGTCGCAATTCATTAATGTCCTCTAAGAGGTTTTGGCAGCATTGGGCTATTTAATCCAAACCCAGGAAAGCCCAGACCTCTGTTGTTTTTAGTCATTGCATCCACATGTGATTTTTCTGTCTCCTCACTGTCTGGTGGTCTCAAAGCACTTTCTTTTCCATTCTGCCACCGTGCCCTGTGGGGAGATTACACTGGCTTTTTACAACATAAGTCCAGGGAGTATCCAGGGCCCAACATATGCTCCAATTTTATTTCTTCTTTCCACAGAGCCCTGGGACTCAACCTGCTCCTCACTCATCCTGCCTTACCAACTTTATCCATTTATGACTTTTCCCTTCCCCTGATCTCAGAGTTGGCCAAAGAGTAGGGCACAGTTCGCCAGTACCACTCTTCCTTCTGAAAGTGCTCCAGGAACCTGGGCACTTTAAGGACTCTTACTGCAATTTAAAAGAGATCTGGAATGGTAAAAGTAATAAATATAAGGATGCTACAAAGAGAATTCTTATAATCATGATCCCAAATGTAATATTTGATTCTCTTGCTGAAATGCTACCTGGAAGTTTCCTTTGGACTTTTGAGTTCTATTTTAATTTTAAAAAATTCATATTTATAGAAATTTAAAAATATACTTATTAAAACTTACAGGTCAAAGAATAAATCATTTTTTGAAATTAGATTATACTTAGAAGTGAAGGCTAATAAAAAAGTGTGAAATACAGCTAAAGGAGTAATTCCAGGGATGTTTATAGCTTTATGTGCTATAATTAGGGAAAAAAAAAGTCTCAAATCTATTGGATCTACAACCTTAGTAAATTAAAAATAGGATAACAGAATAACCAAAAAGTAAATAGAATGGAGAAAATAAAAATGATAAGGTAGAAATCAATGAAGTAGAAAATAAAAATGACATAGAGACAGAACGGAAAAGGGATTCTGGGGATGGCTGGGTGGCTCAGTCAGTTAAGCATCTGACTCTTGGTTTTGGCTCAGGTCCTGATCTCAGGGTCCTGAGATGGAGCCCAACAGACTCTGCAATCAGCCCAGAGTCTGCTTGGCCCTCTCCCTCTGCCCTCTACCCTTCCCCCGGCTTGTGCTCTCTCTCTCTCTAAAATAAATAAATCTAAAAAGGGGGGGGGGGGTGGATCCTGAAGACTAAAAAAAGAAAATTCCTGCCAAAATTAATCAAAAGAAAATAGAGGGGTGGGAGGAGGGGTGGGAGGGAGTGAGGGAGGGAGAGAGAAGGCATATTACTAAGATTACTTAATCTTAGACATCGTAGTGGCAGAATAATGGTCTCCCAAAGTTTCCAGGTCCTAGTCCCCAGAAGCAGTGACTCTGCGGCAAAAAGGACTTTGTAGATGTGAATAAAGCAAGGACCTTGAGATGGAGACATTATCTTAGATTACTCAAGTGTCCCAATATATCCCCAAATGCCTTTAAAAATGGAAGAGGAAGGAAAAGCACTCAGAGTTAGGTGGTGTGATGAGGACCCTGCCCTCTGTTGTTAGCTTTAAAGATAGAGGAGGGGGCATCACGTCAAGGAATGTGGACAACCTCTAAAGCTGCAGAATACAAGGAGGAGATTCTCCCCAAGTTCGACTTAACTCTTAAAATTACAGACTACCAACTTTGACCACTTCTGCAGTTCAAAGGTGAGGAGTATGTCGAACTCACCTCCAAAAATGTCCTTACTTCACACTTTCAATTTTGCTTGGCCAGAATCTCAATGTTTCTCCAATTGTGATAGTGGACAATAATGATGGGGATCTTGATAATGAAAGTAACATCTATTACACTAACATTTATTCTTTTTTACCAGACAGTATGCTAAACACTTTACACGCATTTCTTCATATAATGCTCATAATTTCATGAAATAGGTACTACACAAAAATTTAAACCTAGAAAAATAATTTGCTCATAGTCACATAGTAAGAGCCAGTACTTAACCCCAAACCATCCAATTATTTTATATATTAGTCAGGGTGTGTGTTATCCTGTAATAACAAAAGCAACAAGACATCAATAGTTTAATACAAAAAAGTTCCTCACTCATACAAAGTCCGCTATGAGCTAAGGTGATAATTCAGGACATCTGTCCTCCACATGGTGGCTCAGCAACTGGGCACCTCCATCTCAACACATGCTTCCATGAACACCATGCTAGAAGAATAAAATGTTGGAATGTTGGAATATACCACACCCACAATTAAATGCTTTAGCTCATATACAACCCACCTCAATTCAGCTTCAATCTATTGGTCAGAACAAACCCCATGGTCCTGCATATTGGTTATGGAGTTGTAGAAATTTAATTCCCTCATATGCCCAGGAGTAGAAGAGGGTCAGATATGGATGAACACAAAACATTACTATCATAGTCCATTCCTCTGGTTATCACATATTTGGTTCATTCTTCAATACCTTGAAAACACTAAATCCAACCCCAGAGAGAAACCCTGAAGTTCCAGCCAATTATAGCATTGAGCTTAAAGTCCAGGACACCAATAGACATCAGTAGTCTCTTCACTGGCAAGGAGGGAGGGATGACATTAATTTTTATATCAAGTGCCGACACAAAGCACCTCGTGGACCAGATACCTGGGAACTAAAAAAGTTAAGCTGAATGAACCACTTCTCCATCTTCCCATTACGACCATTACCACAGACATACACTCAATGGTGGAACAAAGACCGGATACCTCAGTAATCATTGCCATTCAGAAAGAAGAATAATGGTCAACTCAGATTTAAGGTAAGGAGAAGTAGCCTCCACTTTTTGACAGAAGAATCTATAATGTCATCAAGTAAAGATGTGGGTGTAATAAAGAATTTATGACCATTTATACAATCTACCATACTCAATGTATTCATTTCCTATTGCTGCTAAAACAAATTACCACAAATGTAATGGACTAAGATAGCATGAATTTATTATCTGATTTTCCTGTAGTTCAAAAGTCTGATCTAGGTCTCATGGGGCTGAAATCAGGATGTAAATAAGGTTGCATTCCTTTCTGGAAGCTCTAGGGAAATTATTTTCTAACCTTTTCCAGCTTCTAAAGGCTGCCTGCCTCCATTGGCTTATGGCTCCCTTTCTCCATCTTCAAAGCATCTATCTGACCATTCTTCCATTGTCACAGCTGTCAGACCACAGCTACAAAGTTCTCCAATTTAAGGACTCATGGTTTGATTGTGCCCACCCAGATCATCCAAGATAATGTCCACATCCCAAGGCCCATAACCTTAATCACATCTGCAAAGTCCCTCTTGCCACATAAGGGAACATACGCCCAGGTTCCAGGGAATGCCATGGACATCTTTAGTGGGTGGTTATTCTGTCAGCCACACTCAGAAACTCAGCTTATTAAAGTTCTAACACATTGGGATTATGTCCTGTCAAGACAAGTCTTCAGAGTTCATCAGATCAAAAGGGAGCTGTATTAGTCAGCCTGAGCTACCATAAGGAAATACTGGGTGTCTTAAGTAACAGAAACCTATTTTCTCACAGCTCTGAAGACTGGAAATCTGAAATCAGGATGCCAGCAGGTCAAATGTGATGAGAGGTTCCTTTCTGACTTGCAGATGGTCACCTTCTCACTGTGTCCTCATGTGGTAGACAGAGAGAGAGAGAAATCTTCCTCTTTTTAGAAAGCCACAATCCTATTGAATTAGGGCCCCACACTTACAACCTCATTTAACCTTAATTACATCCTAAAGACCATGTTTCTAGATACAGTCCCATTGGGGGTTAGGACTTCAACATCTATATGAATTTTCGGGGGGACACAATTTAGTTCATAGGGGGAGCTTTCACCTGAAAGTGACTCAGGCTCACATTTTGGGGGGCAAAGCAAATCCCATGGCCATGTCTGAATTCAAGGAAAAAGGGAAACATGTTTCCCCCATATTCATGGAAGGAGAGGAGAATTGGAACTACTGGAAAATAATATCTCCCCAGAACCATGCACAGGTTTTAAGCAAGATCCTGACATAATCAGATATGTATAATAGAGAGATCTCCCTGGCATTTTTGTAAAGGATGAGTTAGAGGGATCCTTGTAATCCGGACGACTGTCTTGGAGGTTCCTGATAGAGTCTAGGGAAAGAAGAGATGAAAATAAGGCTGTGGCATTAAGAATGGAAGGAAGCAGTGTATAGGAACTTAATACAGAACATGTCAGCAATGATTTTCTTCAGCAAAATGAATATGTAAGAAACACAAGTAATATGTGGTTATCCAAAATTATCAGGGAATATGCTTTCAGTTACAGATGAGTTTCAGATAACCAGAACTTAATTCTTTGAGTAGCAAGCACGTTTATTTTAACTGTTTGGGGATAAAAATCTTTCTAGGCTCCTACACACAGAGTATGCTGAAATGATTGTGTATGCTGTCAGGCTATCATTGTATCAGTTTGTATAGTGGGCCTTAAACAGAAAGGCACCCAGGTGGGCAGATATGCTTTCCCCTACATTTTTCTCCTTTTTCTACATATTCCATATTCTCACTTTACCAAAAGAAGGTGGTGGAGGGAGGTAAGTTGTCAAGAGCACATGACAGTTCAGTAAAGTGAGTCCCTGAGAACTGTAAACCCAAAATGCAACCAATGAGACTAATAATATCAAATTGAACCTTTCCTGTATCCAAGCAAGGAATATCTTAACAGAATAAAAGTTATTCACACGAATGTTGGAAAAAGAGGCGTCGAAGAGCAAGAATCTCAGTCTATCACCAACTCTGCCCAGCAGCAAAGTATGCTCTGTCCTGCATATATGAGCATTCTCTCCACTTGATAGTGTAGGCATCTCTATAAATTAATATTTGTCACTGCGGTTTATACATTAATCTCATGTGAGTTTGGTTAGAGTGAGTTGCTTAGAGATTGATTCCCTCTTGTGCTGAAAATTCTGCTTTGAACCTATGTTAGGTATCTTAATTTGGGTTCAGCCCAAAGGCAAAGCCTGAGGCAAAGACTTTGTGTAAGTAATTTATTGAGGTGGTAATTCCAAGAATCAGAAATGGGAGAATGGGAAAAATGAGAAAAGGATGGAGTCAAAGCCAATATAAGGGTACATTATTGAGGTCACTGCTCTCCAGTACACTTGGACCTTCTGAGAACCATACAGAAAGCCTCCTAAAATTGCTTGCCTGAAGGACAGGAGGCTGGAATATTTATCTATTGGCTCTCAGCCCCCACGGATTGGAGGTTGCCCCAAGAGTGTCAGATCCACACACACATACTTCCTGGCTGTGTTTGTGCTTGCCGAGTGGGCTCCTACTCACCAGGACAGAAAATAAAAACACATGTCTTATGCTTCAAGCAGAACAAACACTGTTAGCACAAGGGAAGCTGAGCTCACATAAAGCCACCCACTGCCACTACAGCTGAAAGCAAAGGTGGTCTAATGGGATATGACATGGGGCACCGTATCTGCTGTGCTGGGCAAAAAGCAAACCGTGAACTTTACCCAGCACAGCCCTGCTTTGCAACCACCTGCTAACGTTTCTATCTCATCGCACACTAATCACACACTAAATCATTAAGGTACACTTTGCTCCCCAGTTACAACTTCATGCATAGCCATGAGGTCATTTTGTCTTGTTTCTCCAAGAGCCATGTTTAATCTTGAATCTAGAAGTTTCCTTTTCCATCATAAAAATTGGCACAGACTTATCAAGTTGTCAAGCTGACATTAAGCTGCTTTTGTGCTACAGAAGCAAGTCTGCCAAAGAAGCTGAGCACCACCAAACAAGCCAAGCCTTGGATCTAATTAAGTGGGGAAAAAAAATCCTTGAAACTACTTTTTCCTTTGGATGGGAACAAAACTAACAATCAGGGCATAAAAGTAAAAAATGAACTAAAATAAGATCATCAGAAGAGAATATGTAAAAATGCAGAAGACCTGTGTGAAAGGCAGGATTAGGTTCCCTGTAAAGGGCAACGTGGCTACAGGGCATCACTGAAGACTCCTGCTCCTGGTTCCAGAGGGACCTGGGCAGCTGGACTCCGTTCCCTTCATCAGTTCCTCCCGGGGACTGTTATGTGCTCTTATTAACATGGACTTAGAAGTAAAGCAAATCAGAATTCAGATTTCCACCTTCATCACCCTGTGTGATCTTGGGCAAGGGATTTTAGCTTAAACCTCAGGAGTCCTCATCAGTAAAATGTCTCTAGTAGTTTTTAACCAGCAGGACTCTTGTGAGAATTAAATTAATAACAATAATTAATAATAAATAATAACAATAAAACACTTTGGACGGTACCAGAGAGACTGTAAGTGCTTCATAAATGGTAGCCAGCGCTGTTCTAATGTTGAAAATGCTGAGCCATAGAGGCACTCTGGAAATATCTCATGTGAGGTCTAGCTCGGGGTCAGTGCTTTATAAAGAGTGGTTCCCCTTTCAGTTGTGTTCACAGGAGCTGAGAGCTTTACCAAAACTGCAGGTAAGGCTTGGTTCATTATTCTGAAGTAAATGTAGACAATGGGTAACTCGAGGAGTGTTTGAAATTCTCTGGAAAATTTACAATAAGTGAGACAAATAATTTCCATGACGAGGCCATGCTAAAGACCAAAGACATAATGTTGGCATTCACACCATCTGTTCTGCCCTTCTGAGGCCAACTGACTCCGCCATGCACCAGCACCACCACCATCCCAACTCCATACTGCAGCCCCCCACGTAAATAAGCCTCCTTCCTGTGGTTCCCCATCCCTCCTTATGAGCATTTGACCTGCTAGACCTGATCTCATTTCTCTGATCTGAGATTCCCCATCCCTATCCCAGCTCCAGCTCCATTTCTCACTCTTTTCAATACAGCAACTCTAGATTCCCCTTTGAACTTCTTTGGTTTATTTGTTCATCATTTGCTCATTCCATGAGTATTTATGGAAAGCCTTTCTGGACACCACAGTGTTCTGGGTATTGGGATACATTGGAAAACAAACTAGACAAGTCCCCTACCCTCATGTACTTTCTAGTCTAGAGCATAATAGACAAGAACAAATTAATACATATAACCCCACATCTTCTCAGTGGAGAAACTCATTCCTGCCTATCATCCTTTAGAACATACAACAGGACTCTTCCCTTGAACCCCAGGATGCAGACCCATATTTATGCTGTTCTTGTCATTCACATCATGGACTAGTTTTAAGAAGACCCATGAAAGTCAAGGTGCAGGTGTGCAAAAATTTTACACACCAATGGAAAAGAATTAGAGGAAGGGGTATGGAATTTTATTTCCAAGGTCTATTATAAGTGTGCCAATTCTTCTTTTTCCCTAAAGAGAAATTATCAGCGATTACAATAGTCTATTCAAGATTCCACAGATGGCTACTAACAACCCAAAATGATGTCCACTGGGGTCTTTTATCTATGACACTGGATGATTTTCTATCTTTCGCTGTGCTCAGAGGGAAGCACCTGGGATACAGAAAAGCTTGCTGTGAGAAATTAGAAAAGAGGTCCATTCTTTGAAATCATGGCTCCTGGCATCCCCCATAAAACACAGTTCAGTCAGGCTTCCTTTTTGGGTTATGCCCACACTTTTTCAGCTTTGTTATATTTCCCTGCTGTTTCCACTGCCAGGGTTTCACTACACCAGTCAACCCACACTGTCCGCTATTCTACAATCTATTAACCAATTTGACGAGCACCTCCCTGCCGGCTCTCTCCAGGTAAAGGAGGGACAACGTCCAGCCTCCATTTTAAATAATAGTTTCCAAACTCAACAGATGCTTTAAAATGTATTTGGCATGGCTCAGTTGGAAAACCACATGGGCACCTGACCCCTGTTCCCTTCTCTGGTGGCATTCTGGGAGGATAGATAGACCACACCGGTGAGCAGCCACATGGCGATGAAATACAACAGGAAGACTAGGCAGGAAGACTGCATTGACCACAGCTGACCATACATACTCCTCACCTGTCAAATTAAATACCTGCCTTTGTTTCTGCAAGAGATGTTAGGACTATTACTTTAATTTTAAACAATGGCAAAGTAGAAACAGCTCACATAGACTAGAAAGAAACTAGACCACAGAACTTGGACTTCATTCCTTGGCACAGAACCAGCTCCCAAACCATAATTCTGAAGGTCAACTTCAACTCTTTCTTAATCTTCTACATCCAATTAGTGTCCAAATCCTCTTGATTTTAATCCTCACCATCCTCCATCTGCCTCTCCTCTCCCTTCCCATTTATGTTCCTTACCTCAGGGCCTTTTCACCTTCCACCTGGACCATTGCCTTTGTCTCCTAAATGATCCTCTGACCACTAGGCTCTTTCTCAGTCCCTGACTTGCCAATATTTCCTCCACCTTGTCTCCAGAGAAATATTTCTTATGCAAACTTTATTTTAGTACTTTTCCTCTTAAAGGAGTTTGGTAACTCTTCAATCCTTACAGAATAAAGACTAAATTTAATCTGTCAAACAAGCCCATGATCTCACCCCTAACCAATTGTCTGACCCTCCCAGAAGACCATGCACATGAACTACTTGAGATTTTAAATATACTGCCATGTGTCTACCCTCCAGCCTGAACTGGCCTCCTTCCAAAGCCCCATCTCATATCTGCAGGGCGAGTAGCTTACTCATAACTTGCTACTAGACAATAATCTTTAGGGCAAGGGCATTGTGTAATTTTTCTCTATCCCAGCACTTTATTTGGCATATGGTAACCACTAAGTAAGTAGTATGTGTTGAAAGAATTTATGGGCATGTGAAAAGAAGAAATTAACTGTCTCGTGGCACTAGAGAGATGAGTTAGCTAAAATGTCTTCTTTCCCATTACTACTATCACATATTATTGAGACTCGTATGACTACAACCGAATCATAACCATGGCCAAGTGGTCTTGTCGTCTTCAGTTCCACATGACGTTGGTCTGTCCTGCACACTGTGGCCACGTTACTAATGTAGGGACCGGTCTGACCATGACATTTCACATTTCAAAACCTGTTTAGAGCTCCCCACTTTCAACCCCATAACCTGATATTCAACAGCCTCCATGTCCTGGTTCCAACCCATCTGTTCAAGCCTATTATCTCCACTATGCTATAAGCCCCCTACTAAACAACCTACCAAAGTCAATATAATTTCCCAGTAAACATATCTTGGTCATGCTGTGTCTTTTACTAAGAATTCCTTACCAATTAAGTATAAACCATCTCCCTAGATCTACCCCAAAAATCATCTCTTTCTAAAACCTTCTCTTATCACTCCTGGCAAAAAGAACTCCCCACTTTTGAACTTCTGTAGCAGTTTTTTCTATGACTTCTTCCTGGCACCTATCAAATTGTATCCGTATTACAGTTATTGATGAAAATGCTTCTGTTCAAATACAATGTTTCAAAGTCCTTGAAAGCCATAACTCTACCTTATCCACCATGTCACCAACAACAGAGTCCAACACACTCCTTGCACATGGTAAACTATCAATAAAAATTTGCTTGATTATTCAATCATCCAGCCCACTAAAGGCATATCATTCCAGATAATACTATTTCTTATTCTCATAAATCAGTGTCTCAATATGCAAAGTGTTTTCTCAGCTGTTTATCCCATTTCCACTTCACTACAACCCTACCTATCTGATAAATTAAAGAAAGCCTTCTTTATTTCAGAGATAAATCATAGTTCTATTGCAATAACTGAACCCTTCAGGGTTATTTAGTTAGCAAAGGGAGGAGGTAGAACTTGAATCCAAGGTCCTAGCTTTATATTCCATGACTTTTCCCCACTATTGGCACCCTGTGCAAAAGTTTGGTACTGCCTAAAACGGTGTTCCTCATTCATGTGGATCCAGTAAAAGCAGCACTCCCTCATCCCAATCATGTTTCCTTCCTGCCAAAATTTCTCCAGGGCTTGATGTGCTTTGAAGCAGAAAACAATGCCAACCCGTGTTCCTGGCTTCTCACCAGCCACATTCTGCCTGGGTTCACTGGCCTATTGCTCTGGGCTTACGCCTTACCTAATCTTTAAATCACTCCTTTAGGGGAACTGGTCAGCTTGGTAGAACGATACTACTTATTATATTGTGGGGACCCATCCAGAACCCCACAGTAGGTATGAAGATTATTTCAAGCTGAAAATGTTTGACATACAACAGATGCAGGAAAAAGCTTTCTCAGAGCTGCCCTTATCTGACTAAAAACATCAACTTCTGAGAAATGAAGCTGCCATACATTCTCTCTTAGTGGTGGGTGTACTCCCGGGAAGAAGACAGAGAGTAAACCTGCCATAAATCCCCTCTCCAGAGGAGTTCCATGGCCATGAAGAAGATGGAAAGACCACTCACACTTGCATAAACAAACATCATCACAAACTTTCTTATCTTCCATTTGTTCTCCTAAACACCCATCTGTCTTTCCTAAAGAAACCTATTTGTTTTTCCCATGAAGGCCTCTTTCATTCCCTCCTCACCCCTACTAAGTTAGTTACATAAGCCTCCAACTTTAATCATTTAGAAAGTTAGCTACTTTTTTGTTAGCTCCCATAT
Organism: Zalophus californianus; assembly: GCF_009762305.2. Classification (NCBI taxonomy): domain Eukaryota; kingdom Metazoa; phylum Chordata; class Mammalia; order Carnivora; family Otariidae; genus Zalophus; species Zalophus californianus. The sequence continues at coordinate 20,937,207 of NC_045600.1, forward strand.
GTATAATTTTTTTTCCTGTTTTGGTCATTTTAATTCACAGGACCCTAGTCATTAAACCAAAGAGGATATAGAACAAGTTGTCCTCCCCAACAATATCAGAGTGAGGACCCAGGGGCCAAAAAGTAACCAAGCATATATCCAAAGGTGCCAGGAGCATGAAAACAGGGGTATGGGCAAAGTGAAATTTAAGCTAAATTCTCAAGCCAGAAGGAATCACAAGGTAGTAGATAAGCTCACAGGTTCTGGAATCAGAATGCCAGGTTCAAATCTTGGCTAGCTGCATCACCCTGAGCAGTTAACACAACTTCTGTGTGCCTCAGTTTCCTCATCTGTAATAATGTCTTTCTCATAGGATCACTGTGAGCTTAAACAAACTCAGCAGTGCATGGTCCAGGACTGTGCCTAGCACATATGTAGCAAGAAGTTTAGCTAAAGTAATAGGATGTTGAGCAGTAATTTTTGTGTGTACCCAAAATTGGCAACAAAGGCCCAAAACTATGGACAGAGAGACTCCCCAAACCTCACATCCTTTTTCTTTTTTTAACAAAGCTGTCAATACCAAGGGCCAGATTAAGGTCATGGGCCTTGTCAAGACATGCAGGGTCTGTAATGGGATGCTACTTCCCTATCTTCAAGAAAAGAAATGAAAACCTTCAAGAGAACCCCTCTGAGAGCTTAAGAATGCCTACCAGATAGGGACATCTCACACCCTGGATGGAGCTTGCAGGGTGTATAACTGTAACTATTTCTTATTCTCATAAATCAGTGTATCAATATGCAAATTAACCATGGCCAGATAGGTTCTGCAGCAGTCAGAGAGAGTTATCAGGGGAAGTTGACCTACAGCTCTTGATGATAGGTGATAGTCTTGAACATGGAGACTAGTGTCCGTTTAAAGGTGCAAAGACTGCCAGAGAAGCCTACTTCATCAGAGTGAGAAGGGACTGTGGCACAGGGTACCTAAGGGGGTGAGCCCCACCCTCCTCTCCTGCAGCAAAGATCTCAACATCTCCTTGTGAAAGAGCATGGAGGTAAGGCAGGAGCCCTGGGGCCATTCTGGTGGCCGCCAAGAGAGGAGCTGCCACCCTAAAGGTAATTAGGGTATGGACCCATTTCAGGGCCTGGGGAGACTTGGCTGCCCTCTCTGGTGAAAACCTCAGTGATGGAGAGGACTGGTGGAAACTCATCACTAAACCACTGGCCATGAAGATAACCAGGGTGGCCTCCCCAACATGACAGCAGCTGGTTTCCATGACATGCCTCTGCCATCTCCTCCCAAACTCCCAAATCCCACCAATGCAAGCAAAGTTAACCCCAAAAAAGAGAGGGAAGGAAGAGATGGCATCTTAATTAAGGCTGTCCCCCCTCACACTCAATCACATGGAAATGCTGGAGAGAAGTGGAAAAACAGACGGAAGAGCCTCGGACCTCAGGCAATGGGTCAAACCTGTACCAAGGCAGGGCAGGGAGGGGAGGTGGGGATAAGATTTAAGTCAAAATAAAGACTAAAATTTAAGTTGATCTCCACTTTTAACATCTAAAGTTGGCCAGAAAATGACAGAATCTGTCATCAAGATTTAAGAAAGAGACTTTTGTCACTGCATAGTTAAAGGTTTATAAGAAAAAATAAAACTGTTTCATGCTGATGTCCCAATAGAGCAATTACATTATAAGCATCAGCAACCTAGAGAAGCCAAATCTGCCTGAGCTCCAGGCTACACATGAGACCAGAGACGGAAGATGGAGCCTTGAATGTGTGCATATGTGTAGAGCTGTGTGTGGCAATTTAGGGAAGATCAAAGGCAGGAACCAACACAGGAAATCCAAGGAAATTACCAAGAATGGGGTTTGGGGCTGATGGTTTTAATTCACCCACACCAGTGAGAGACATTGTGCGTTGGCTGAGTTTAAAGGCACAGTGTCAACCCGAAGCCACTGGGGGCTCTGCTGGGGTTTTATGTAAATGGGGATAATGTGACAAATGTTAGTGTTTCCCAGCAGCTTTCTACTTCCCTCATCACCCCTGCCTTTCAGAAGAAAAATGGTAAATGGTACCTTTCTTCCTTCCTATCCCTTTGAAGAAGATGGGAGGCTCATGGGGGAAAGGAGGCCAACTTTCATCCCTGCGCTGGCATTTATGTCCCGGACAAATTGGCATCTACAAGAAGACTTCACCACCCCAGGAGGATGAGGCTGGGCAGGACCACCTGCCCTGCTCTGTCTATTCTAAGCAAAGCCAACTCTGTAATTGTCTCTAGTCACTCCGTAAGTGGTGAGGTTTCTAAAGAAAAAGAAAAACAGTGCGAGGATTTTAAACAAACTAGTATATGCTACTCTCACCCCCAAGGCAGCTTCTCTCCAGGAGAATGATCTGCACAGTGTGATCTGGGTGGGCGTGTCTTCTGGGTGGTCCTGCACTCTGGTCCAAACTTCCCAGCAAGCTGTGCTGATGTGTGAGACAGTCCATGCCCATGGAGAAAGAAGGGTAGGAGTTATGGCAGCTGTAGCCCTGACTTGGCTGCTAGAAAAATCATCACACTTCCCTAAAGAGCCATGCCCGAGGGCAGGTCTTCACTGTCCTCCTGCGACCAAAGTCTGCAAAGCATCCATCAGTTTCTCCTCCCCTGGGGAGGAGTGCCATGAGGAAGAGTATACAGCTGAACCCAGACTGCCTGAGTCTGCCTTCAGAAAAATATCCCTGCAATAGCACGTGAGACTTAAAAAAAAAAAAAAAAAAAGTTGATTCAGAGAAATTCTAGAGTCCCACCAGAAAGTCTGGAAAGCTTTGGGTAAGTTGTAATGTGATTCAGTGCGCATTCAGCTAGAGAGCAGTTATTTAGCACATCCATGAAGAAATCAGCACCCAGGGTGGTCGACTTGCCACCTTCTCCCCTAGAATCCACTCCTTCAGGGAGGACTTAACTTCTAAAATAGCTTCTTAGCTCACTGCTCCTCTTCCCCTCACCTTTCCCATATACATATTTTAAGAACTTCTGTATAACTTCCAATAAAAAATACTTCATATAGAAAACTTGAAAAATATTAACAAGTTTAAAGAAGACCCCCCCCAAAAAATACACCCCTAAGGTAGCCACCCAGGGAGAGACTGTTAATATTTTGGTATGTCTGCTTCCAGACTTTTATGTTATGTTAGTTATGAATAAATACGTGTGTATGCAATTTAATAGAGTTAAAATAGAATTTGGAAAATTGAGTCTGCCTTGCCTGGACACAGTGTAAACTCTGGAATCAATTGCTTAGGTGTAATCTTAATCCCGCCTCTCGTTCTCTGTATCTCAGCCAGGACATGTGAATAACATAGTACCTATGTCAGAGTGTTGCTACAAAGAATAAAGGAAATAATACAAGTTAAGCTTTTAAAACAGGACATAGGGCATGTGGGATGAATATACGTGTTATTAGTATTGGTTGTGATTTGCTTTTTTATACTACATGCATATTTGTTTTCTGTGTCTTAGAGGAAGCTTACAGGAGCGAACATTGCTGCATCGCCATCAATGTGGCAGTGTCACACCTAAGACGCCGTCTGGATTGATACCGTTCTCAGCAAACACCCTGACCTTGCCGGCACTTCCTGCGAGAGGCTGATGTGACAAGATAGCTGGGGCCAGCTGAAATGCCTGGAGGGGCAGGGAAAGGTTGTGGAGGTTTCAGCCAAGCCAGCATCACAGCTGTCCTCAATTACCACAAACAGATGTTGGCAGCTCGACTCATTAGAAATGCAACCCAATCACCTTGGCAGTCTAATCCTCTTACGGAAACTCCAGAGATGGGAAGACTCTGCACTCCTGATTCCTGTGGTCAGGTCAATGAAGGATACTCTCCCCATCCTGGGGGAAAGTGTCCCCAAGCACAGACTCCATATGGCAAATCTCATGAAGATTAAAGCAGTGGATTCTACCTGGGAGATCTTACTCCCCACCAGAGAGTTGGTAATGAATGGGAACATTTTGGGTTGTCACCGCTCGGCGGAGGAGGGGGCTGCTACAGGCATCCAGTGGCACTGCTAAACATCTATAAGGCACAAGACAGCCCCCCAAAACAGAGGATTCTCTAACCCAGAATATCTATAGCACCAAAGCTGAGAAACCCTGATGAAAGACCTCGAACACAAAACTTAAATAAAGACCTTTAAGTTAAAAGTGGGAAAAGGCTGGCCATGGTGAAATAGGCAGTCTTGAGGGTCTCTGACATAGATCACAGAGGCCAGCAGATAGGATGTATTTGTGAGATAAGGTAACTACATTTTCTGTACCTTTTCTCTAGAGTGGGTGGAGTGGGAAAGGGAGTCAGAGGATATATACTCTCCTAAATAAGGGCTGCCATCCATAAACCAACCAACTAACAGTGAGACTTCCGGGAACCTTCAAGTTAGAAAATCTAAAGTCCAACCTCAGGGGATAAAACACTTCCTTCATGATGGTTAATTTTATGTGTCAACTTGGCTGGGCCATGGGGTGTGCAGATACTTGGTTAAACATCATTTCTTGGTGTAGCTGAATGACATGAACATTTGAATCAGTAGCCTGAGAAAAGCAGATTGTTCTCCCACTGTGGATAGGTCTCATCCAATCCACTGAAGGCCTGAATAGAACACAAAGGTAGAATAAGAGATTTCTCTTTCTCTACCTGTGGTGGCTGAGACATTGGTCTTCCATGGCCTTCAGATTTGGATTCAGGCTGGAACTTATACCATTGGCTCTCCTGGGACTTGCCAACTGCAGATCTTGGGATTTCTCAGCTTCCATATTCATACAAGCCAGTTTCTTTTTTTTTTAAATAATTTTTATTGTTATGTTAATCACCCTACATTACATCATTAGTTTTTTATATTACTATAGTCTTTTTTTTTCCCGTCTTGATTTTTTTATTGTTATGTTAATCCCCATATATTACATAATTTGTTTTGGTGTAGTGTTCCATGATTCATTGTTTGTTCATAACACCCAGTGCTCCATGCAGAATGTGCCCTTCTCAATGCCCATCACCAGGCTAACCCATCCCCCCACCTTCCTCCCCTCCAGAAACCTCAGTTTGTTTTTCAGAGTCCATCATCTCTCCTGGTTCGTCTCCCCCTCTGACTTACTCCCCTTCATTCTTCCTCTCCTGCTATCTTCTTCTTTTTCTTTTTTCTTAAAATATGTTGCGTTATTTGTTTCAGAAGTACAGATCTGTGATTCAACAGTCTTACACAATTCACAGCGCTCACCGTAGCACCTATCTTCCCCAATGTCCATCACCCAGCCACCCCATCCCTCCCACCCCCGACCACTCCAGCAACCCTCAGTTTGTTCCTGAGATTAAGAATTCCTCATATCAGTGAGGTCATATGATACATGTCTTTCTCTGATTGACTTATTTCACTCAGCATAACACCCTCCAGTTCCATCCACGTCGTTGCAAATGGCAAGATCTCATTCCTTTTGATAAGCCAGTTCCTTTTGATAACTCTCCTTGTGTATGTGTGTGTGCATGTACATACACACATATTCTGTTTCTCTGGAGAAGCAAGACTAATACACTCCTCTGGCTACATGGATGCTTTGTTCTCATTCTTCACAACTCAATTCACACACAGCTTCCTCAGCCAGACTTTCCCCGAGTCCCTGACCTCACCTCTGCATTCTCCTCTATCTCAGCTCCCCTTTTGTTTCCTTGCCAGCCACTATGTCAACTTATAATGAGTGCAGGGATCTTGACTCTCTTATTCACTATTCTATCCCCAAAGTTTAGCACATGCCTCATACGCAGCAGATGGTTGATAAAAATTTGTTTAATGAATGGCTGATTGAATACCTGAATAGGGTATGGGTTCAGGGCAATTCCAATAAGTAAGCTCGTGTGGAACTTGAAATATTAAGTTATTCATTAATTTAGCTTTCACTATGCTTAGTGCACTCAACTGAAGGATTCTAATGTGTAATGATAATCAACCACTTGCCAAGTGCTTTTACATCTTACCACATAGCTCTGAGATAGGTACTCTTAGACCCATTTCACAGATCAACAAACTAAGTTTCAAGGAAGCTAAGGCAACTCCCTGAATCACCATGCCAGTCAGGAACAGTGAGGGAATTCAAATCCAGTCTTGAGAATTCTCTGCTTTTATAGTGACACATAGTAGACAAACATTTAAAAAACATGGAACCCTGTTCCCTGGGAGCTCACCATGAAGAATCAGAAAATATATCATTAAAACCAGCAGGATGTATTTCCAATCCAACTTGTAAGCATGCACTCTGTAGTGTCCTTCCAACTACAGCTGACCCTTGAACAGTACAGGGGTTGGGGCATCAACACTCTGCACAGTGGAAAATGCATGTATAACTTTTGACTCCCCCAAAAGTTAACTACTAATAGCTTACTGTTAACTGGAAGCCTTACCAATAACATAAACCACTGATTAACATATATTTTATATGTTATATGTATTAATACTATATTCTTACAATAAAGGAAGCTAGAAGAAAGAAAATATTATTAAGAAAATTTAAGAAAGAGAAAATACATTTATAATACTGTATTATATTTATTTTTAAAAAATCCATGGATTAAGCACGGTTCAAACGTATGTTGTTCAAAGGTCGACTGTATATCAAAGCACTGAGGGGACATAGGACCGTGGAAAGAGAGGTGGGGCTCCTCAGGAAGATGTGCTCGGGCAGCTGGGTGAGGCCATGGGCACTGGCATCAGAGGGACAGGAGTTTGAATCCCAGCTCTACCACTGACCTGTGTGAAACGACCAAGTTACCCATTTCGTCAGGTCTACGATAACCATCGATTTAAGACACACGACTATTTATTGTGGAACTCACAAAGAAACAACAATGTAGAGTAAGCGCCGTACAGAGGTCATGGCTTGTAAACTACATCCGGATTTCAGAAACATTAAAATGTAAGAAAACGGGCATATTCAAACCATGAAACATTGTGCTTAATCTCCCTGAGCCTCAGTTTCCCCTATAGAGTAGGGAGAATAACCTTCAAGTCACAGGATTCTTACGGGTAAGCCCACTGTGCAGCACAGGGAGAGCAGGCCCTGCTTCTCGTTGGACCCCCAGCTCCATCTTGCACTGCCCGGGGCCTCGCACACCTGCCAAGGGCCACCCCAGTCCAAGCCTGGTCCCCTTATGTCTCCCAGCTATAAACAACTGCCCCTCGGCACGCTTTGGGCCAGAAGGCAGCATATCTCACCTCAGGAGGAAAGACCTAGAGAAGATGCCCATGCAGGATCTGAGAGTAGACTCAGGGAGACTTGAGCAAGGAATTCTAGGGCCCTGATTACACAGGGTGGGAGCAGGCTCAGGATGGGCAGGAACACTTAGCCCAAGGACCCTTCAAGCCATGGGGAGGGGTGCAGGCAAGAGAAAGCAAAACCCGGGCCCCTTCACCAGGTTGCAAGAGTAGACAGGTTACATTGACCAGAGACAGTAATCAATGCAACATCCCTTGTTCCTCAACTGGTATCTAGTGGAGACTCTACAAATGAGTGTTTAGCCACCCTAGCAGAGAAAAAGTCCTAGACAGCGTCCATGGTGTCACCTCAGCTAGCTCTTACTTGGTACCTAATATGCAACACAGTGGGTTATATGCTTTCTATTCTTTTTTATTTTAAATTTAATTAGGAGAATTGGAGATGAAACTGAAAAGCAAATTGTGATCAGACCGGGGGAGGCCCTAGATGCCAGGCTAAGATGTCTTGTTCACATGAGTGCGAGATTCACATTAGGGAGCATGTTCCCATCACAGACTACAGGGACCTCAGGGGATAGATGATTATGAAATGGGGGGCAGTGATAAGGACCTCCAACTATGATTCTCATGGTGGGAACAAAAAGTAAGCAATAGCAGGGAGAGAGACTGGAAAATAAAAATTGGGGGGTATTAAAAAAGGACGGGGGAAAGGAATCTCTTAAGAATTACATTTTCCAGAGGACTGGGGGCAGGATGGTACCACTGGCAGGAATAGGGAAGTTTCCAGGGAATCTGGCTTCCAAGGGAGGAGAGAAATTCAGCTAGCGTAAAATGACGATTTCACTCTCCAGGTAGTTTAGAGCATCAGCTGTGTCCTTGGGCTTGTTTATACTTCTCTGCCTCGGCCTCTAGGGTATGTCAGATATTGTCGCCATTGGTGCTGCTACAGAATTCTCATTACCCGGTGAAGCCATTATTTTGGTCTCATCATACCCATCGAGACTTTTTTTTTCAGTCAATGGACCCAGCTATTGCTGTATTACCACAAAAACTACAATTTTGCTATAGTCCTAAAGTCTAAATAGGGATTTGGGATCCATACTAATGAAACGTATATGAACTATTTGCTTGTCTCCACCCTGCCCTTCTACCCACATCGAGAAACCCTGGAGAGTACCACAGCTCTAGTATCACAGTAAATACACTTCTTAAGTTGTTAACATGAGACAAGAAAATAGGTAAAGTTAATACAACAGTGCCATCTAGTGAGTGACAAGTATTTCAAAAGGGTACGGATCTCTCTTAAATATAGGATTCATAGATTTTACCCAAAACAGATCCAATACAGAGGAGGAATGGTATTGAATGAAGGTGCTTTGTGTCATCGTCAGCCCTCAGAAAAATCCCTCCGTGTGATCTGATACTGCCAAATTTATGGGGAATCTTCATGGAGGCCATATAAATAAAATGAAGAAATTAGTAGAAATCCATGGTTTCCTCCAGAGTCCAATGTTAAATAACAAGAATCTAACACTGATCGGTGACGAGAACTTCAACAGATTCCCATCTCCCGACACTGAGCTCAGCACCGTCTCTGTGACCCTAAGCTAATAGAAACTATGCAGCCTCAGAACCACCAGGAGTGCCTCTCTCTCTGTGCTTCATGCCCAGGGGACCTAGGGCAAATAAAACCTCTCTGGCCTTCTGTTTCTTCATCTGCAGAACGGCAATGATGATATAGTAATGGCCATTCATGGAGAGTACTATGAGCCCGAAATGAGGTATTTTAGGAAAAGCTTATAACACAATGGTTTAGCCCGATCAAAGTGAGTTTTCTTCCAGTCTGCCCTTTCTCCCATATCTGCTCATTTACCAAATGAAAATCAGATATCTATTTGTCTGTAAAAAAGATGACATTCACGGGGCACCTGGGTGGCTCAATCATTAAGCGTCTGCCTTCGGCTCTGGCCATGGTCCCAGGGTCCTGGGATCAAGCCCTGCATCAGGCTAGGCAGGAAGCCTGCTTCTCCCTCTCGCACTCCCCCTGCTGTGTTCCCTCTCTCGCTGTTTCTCTCTGTGTGTGTCAAATAAATAGATAAAAATCTAAAAAAAAAAAAAAAATGACATTCACATTTTTACTCAATAAATACTGAGGTCCTACTATGTGCCATTCTAGGCTCCGAGGACAGAGAGGTTTCCTCCCTGGTGGAACTAACCTTTAATGTGAGAGGATCTTAGATGAAAATACAGAATCACAGCATAATAAGAGACTGTAGTCTGCTTTAGGTATGTGGGGAAGGAAGGCCTCTCAGAATAGTAGATTTTGAATGAGTCGACAAGGGGAAGAGGAGGAGATAGACAAAGCCGAAATGAAGGAATATACCCTATGGTCTCCTAGAACACAGTGGGGAGCAACTGAGGTTATACAACCGAGTCTCCCCTAAAAGGTGAGGGACCAAGAGCATTACCTGAAAGGAAAAGATGTTCATCCCCCAAGAGGAGTAGCCTCTGCCCTTGATCGAGCCCTCCACCCTATTTTCTCCTAGCAACTTCTCCGTCACCATTCCAGGGACATGATTCCATCTGAGAACTGCCCCTGAGTTAACCACATTGCCAGGTGGAAGAAATAAAAATCAGGATGCCCCTCTGGCTTTCCTCCTCGTCTCCCTTTTCCCTCTTGGACATCCCACCATTTTAGATAGGCCAGCAACCAGCAATATTTTTGGTGTTCCAGTTTATCTGGTTTAGGGCGTGTTGCCATCCGAGAGGGATGGTCTCCACCCGTTGCACACCACACGGCCAGATCTGCAAGCCAGTGGATCAAAGTTAGCACTTTCCAAAGTTATACATTACCCTACCAAACATTTTAATTTTACTCTTTTAAAGTTCTATAATCCCACGCTTTGGCTGGAAGATAAAGTTAAACAGGTTTCTTTTGGAAGGGCTTCTAAGTCCTCAATATCCTAATAAGAATAGTGAATTTCCGATAGAGTGTAAACTATAGTTCACAAAATTACTTGGCAGTAGAACCCTTTCTGCAGAGTCTCTCTTGGAAATACAATCTGCAAAAGGCTAATTTCAGGTCTGTCTAGTTCCTGCTCTTAACTGCAGACTTTGCTAGAATCTTGCTGTCTCATGAAGCATTTTCTAGTGCATCACCGCTCCCAACCACGGTCCCAAATCCAAGTGACCAATGACGTTACTCCTCTTGTCCCACGACTCTGTAGATATTGATACCACAGCCTCTGTAACCCTTTGGTGTCCTTAATGGATTTTCCCTGTGTCCCTTTTTACTTTATTGTAGGTCCCTTTGGATCAGGAAACTTGCTCTATGTGCAAGGTTCCAAGGAAGCTCATGAAAATCCCTGGTGCCTGCACAACGTCTGGCACAAAGACATTTCAGGCAGGCAGGGAGGGAAGGCGGAAGGGAGAAGAAGGCAGGCCTGACTCTGATTAAAAAGATCGTAGACCCAATGCCACGATTTGACTTCTGATCAATCACAACTTCTCTGGGCCTCATTTCCTCTTCAGCCAAACAAGACTGAAAACATGTGCCCTCACTTCCTCCTAGGACTGTTGGAGGGCTCTAATGAGATCATCAGTGCAAACTCAGCTTGTAACCGAAAGTACGAGGCCAGTGTAAATTGGATCATAATTAGCACAGGGCCAAAAACTTTCATGTCTTCCCCAAAGAGGCAAGGGTGTCATGCCCTCAGTGCAACGGGCTAACCTAGCCTGCATATACATTTAACTAGAAAGCACCTCCTAGTTCTCAAAATAATGCCTCTTTCTGAATCCTAACGCTTGGAATTTCTATGACACAAGATAGATGTTTCCATTCGCATTAAATACAATTTAAAATATTTAAAATGTGCAGATTATGGATATCAATTCCCTCCCTGGAAGAAATTTCAAAAGGGGAGAATTCTGTGCCTTGAAAATGAGGCTCAAAGAACTCTATGCACAGTTTTTTTAAAACAACTAAGTTGGGAGCCACACAGGGGAATGATACCTTCTTCAGAATTTTATTTAGGGAAATACTCAGATTAACTTTTGCTGAATACCTACTCAATACAAAGTATGCCAAACATTCTCAAACAAAGGACAAGCATATTTGTTGCTCCCCAGTAACTCCAGCTGTTGGGAGGAATCCACGCTATCAGATTAGAAAACCAGGTAGCGGATCTAAGCCTGAATTCAACTAAAAAAATTAAATGATATTCCTAATAAGTGAGGAAATTTTTATGGGAACAGGACGAGGGTATCCACTTCATAAAGCCTGTCCAGAATCAAGGCTGTGGCTTGTTATCTGATTATCTAAATGCAAGCCATTTTTGTAATTACTTTTATTGTTAATAAATTCTACCCAGTTTGGATGAGGCCATCAACATGTTAATGTGAATTTCGATTTTGAAAGAGAAAACCAGACAGCAGTCACAATCAAAGTGCCCGGATTTCTCCCAATTACTGCCCCCAATTATCTCCACACCTATCGCTGACATGTTTAATCTCCTTCTCCTGGCCTAACCGACAGCTCGCAGCGGAAGAAGAATGCTAGCTAAGGCATTGCTCAGCAGAGAGTATAGGTCCAATTTAAATAATTAGAAGCCTATTTCATTTCTTCTCTCCTTCTTGTAAGTGCACTTGAAAGGAATGCGCATGCCAAGCTTCATGCCTTTAACTTGTCCAGGGATGACTTATCGACTTTTCCTTAAGCCCCTTTCTTTACCAGCCCTTCCCTGTGTGTCTCCTAGGACACTGAGGATAATTTAAAGCTATTGGATGATAATCGATAAGCAAGGGTCATCCCTATTGCCTGGCTTAAAGGTCTTTGATCTAATAAATCATCAGTTACGGCGGCCTGTGTTAGCCTTCCCGTTAACCGCATGACCTGGACTGGTCCCCTTATTCCTCAAGTAAGATGAGCACAGAGTTTTCTGCTGATGAAGTGGGTCTGCAGTTCACTTGGGCTTGGGGCCTGTCTCCACTTTCTGCAGAGTGCCTGCCCTCCTCTCCTCAAGTGGCTAGAAATCTCTTTCCATATGGCAAAGGCCTGAGTCATAATTTTGTTGCTTGACTTAAAGACATTCATATTTGTCCCCTTCATTGATTACAGGCCTCTGAGTGCCAGACTTTATGAGGTTCTGGAGACTCAACATGCTCATCACTGTCCCTATATCACTCCAAGTGCAATTCAAGGATACTCACTGTAAATGAAGAGCCTCCGGTCAGAGGTCCTCATTCCACACGCTTGAAATGGGTCCCAGGCCTTTTCACTGTTAGTGCCTGAATTCCATTTGGAGCAACACTGTGATGGTGACAAGCACAAGGGACTGTGTTCCAGGAATCTGCATTGTTAACAAATTGAGTAATTCTTTTGCACATTGGAATTTGAGTACCTCTAATCTAGAAGGGGTATAAGCAAGTAAACAACTGACTTGTTATTAAGTAAAAATGAAATAGAGGCTGGATAAAGCTACTAGCAATTTGCTGCAGGAGAACAGGAAAGAATAGGAGGGGATCAGAGATTTGCCGAGGTCTCTTGCTCATGAAGGTGACTAGAAGATAATGGTTGAGAATGGGAAGGATGGTGTTCCAGACAGAAAGAACGGCAGGCCCAAAAATCTCATGGAAATAAGAGGGCAGAGTTTATTTGGGAATTTGAAAATAGTCTAATAAATAAGAACCTGAAACGCCCACTAAGATTGGAGGTATGATAGGAATTTAATTTGACAAGGAAGTAGAAGTCAACCACAAAGCTACTTGGATATAATTCTTCAGACAGTAAGGGCAGAGAGCTGGTCCAATATTTAAAAATGGATTTAAATAATCAGAAATTACAGAGGGATGGAAAGAAAATGGAAAGGTGACCAAAATTATTCAACATTAAAATACCTTTGCCTACTGCCTACTTTGTATTTATCCAATCTTATAGTTACTGACTTCCTACCATATGCCGGACACAAGAGTAAGCTCAGGGGAAACAATACTAAACAACATAAACATGGTCTCCCTTCCATCATAGGTTTTCAGTTTAGCATTTACTGTGTGATAGCCACTGGACTAGCAGATAAGAAACCAAAATGGCACCTTGAGTAATTTACAGTGTAAAAGAGGATTGAGTCTAACACACACACACACACGCATATACATACTTTTACACATGTCGTAATAAACCACAAGAAAGATAAGAATAGAATGTTAGAGGACTAAGTGAAGAAAGACTACTTGAGAAGAGCCATAAAGCATAGACAACATTTTTGACCAACAGAAGTTGGAGAAATAATGCATTTTAGTTAGAAGTAAAGAAAGCAATTACTGAGAAATAGAGTGGCGACAACGAGAGAGTAAGAACTAGGGTCAGACATGACACCAGACCCTGCACATATCCCTTATTCCTCAACCTCAGGATAACCCCTCAAAGCAGGAGTATTACCCCCATTTTATATGTATGAGGACAATTCTTCAAGGAGTTGAATAACTTCCAAAGATAACAAAGTGAGTAAGTCAAAGAGTCAAGACTCATTCATATTCATTCATTCAGTTTACTCAACAAATATTTATTGAGCAGCTACTATGTGACAGGCAGATCTGTCTTGCACCAAAAGTTCCTATCATTTTTCTCTGCAACACTTTAATAACATAAATAAAATTAACAGTGACAGGTAATAGCATGAAAGAGAAGAAAATGAAGACTATGGAAGAAAGGATAATTTTTATGGTATGCTTTATGCTTTGCAGAGCATTTTTATATACATACATTATATCATTTGATCTCCACAAACTCCTAAATACAAGGAAGAAAAAGAGTCTGATGCTTGGTAAATACTATGTATGAAATGTCTAAACTTTCATCTTTATCCTGAATTCTCTTTTTTTAAGATTTTATTTATTTATTTATTAGAGAGAGAGAGAGAGAGTGAGCACAAGTAGGGTGAGGGGCGGAGGGAGAAGCAGAGTCCCCACTGAGCAGGGAGCCCAACATGGGGCTCGATCCAGGACCCTGGGATCATGACCTGAGCCGAAAGCAGATGCTTAATGACTGAGGTACACAGGCACCCCCATCTTTATCCTGAATTCTTAAAATCTTCAATTCTTAAGGGCTTTTTGTTTTTGTTCCCAAGGGGTTTTTTTGTTTTGTTTTGTTTTTTAATCTAAAACTAGTTTTACTGTTTTTAAGAAGAAAGAATAAAAAACAAAAGCGGCCCATAATCTCACTGCCCAAATTTCTCTCATTAATTTTCAACTCTTTATTTTAAAATAATTTTAAGCAGAATAAAATAGCAAAAATAGAACAGGCATCCCATATTTCCTTCACTAAACTTTCCCTAATTTTAACAAATGACATAAACATAGTACAATAATTAAACCAGGAAATTATCACTGGTTCAATACTAATAACTGAGCTACAGATCTTATTCAAATTTCACCAGTTTTCTCCTACTGTCCTTTTTCTATTCCTGTACCTCACATTGAATTCAGTTGTTGTGTGTCTTTAACTTCCAATCAAAGACAATTCCTTAGCCTACCCTTGTCTTACAGATGTTGATACTTCTGACAAGTACTAGTCTGTTATTTGGTGGAATGTCTATTGGTTTGGGTTTGTCTATTATGTCCTGACAATTAGTTTGAGGTTATATGTTTTAGGAATATTACAGAATACCACAAAAGCAATGCTGTGCCCTTCTCAGGACATCCTATCAGGAAGAACATAATATCAACCAACATATCTTATAACTTGTGATGTTAACTTTGATCACATGGTTAAGGCAATGTCTGTTGGGTTTCTCCACTGTGAAGTTACTATTTCTCCCTTTGGAATCGATAAGTGTCTTGGTACAGACACTAATACACTATTTCTCCTCAAACGTTTGCCCCCCGACTTTAGCATAAATCCATGGATCTTCCTTGCAACAATTAGTGCTGTAATGTTGCCTGCTGGTGACTTACTATCTCCCACATTCCTTCTCCATAGATAGGTTGGAATTCTTCTGTAAAGAAGAGCTGTGTTTTCTCCCATTTATTGATTTATTTGATTATTTACATCAGGATGAACACATAGGTACTTATTTTTAATGTTATGCTTACTTATGATGTTTCTCACATTGACCACTTTAGCCATTGGGAGTTCCATTAGCTGTGTTTCTGTTTCCTTTTGATATAGCTTCATCACTTTGTTTTTTTTTTTTTAGAACTTCTCTACTTTCTGATATTATAAGATGTTCCAGGCTCATTTTGTATTTCCTTGCCCCAGCCTAGCATCAGTAATTTCTCCCCAAAGGAGCCCTGATTTTTTTTCATCAAAAATGAGATTTAGAAACAAGATCTAGGCTCCATATGTGCTCATTGCTACTGGAATATGCAGACATAATTGGGAAATATTAGTTTGTATACAAACCCATGCTTTCACTTTCATTTATATATATTTATCAATTTATCTGTATACATATTTTAAAAACATGAATCTATACAGGTACTTCCAATTCCAATCCAATGCCACCAGACTGACCCCAGTCTTTCCTCTTTTCACTCCAAGTAGACCCATTACAGAACCCTATCATGCAGCAGAATCACTCCCAAGTCTAGGACATGGAAAATAGGGCAAAGGAGGCTTGGGAACGGGATCTCTCTCCTGGGTAGGCACATTCATTGGATAAGGTTCTCTTAGGAAGGCAACTCTGGATTTTCCAGGTCAGGATTTATTCCAAATATTGTGTGTCATTATTACCATCCACACTTTGGGCCTAAGTTAGCATTCCCATAGATCTAAGATACAATAGAAGAATTTCTAAGAGTCTGTACCGGCATCACAAGTTGGCAGCCTTTCGAGGCCTGCAAACCCGTTTTGTTTGGGAAACATTGCCAAATTGAATCTGAATGCTTTACAATGCTGCATGGCAGCTCCCTATCCCCCACATTCCCCGTTCCTCTCTCTTGCTTTAGACCAACTCTTTTCATCCATATACCTTATGTGCCCAGCCCCTAAGTGAGATTTTTTTCCATTGATCAGGCTCTACTCCAGATTCAGTTACCCAGAATATCTGGGATAAGACCAGGATAGAGATCATTTAAAGGTTCCCATTCTCACCCAGGGTTGCTAATGAACAACCAATGTTCAGAATCATTGGTCTAGGGGCGCCTGGGTGGCTCAGTTGGTTAAGCGACTGCCTTCGGCTCAGGTCATGATCCTGGAGTCCCGGGATCGAGTCCCGCATCGAGCTCCCTGCTCAGCGGGGAGTGTGCTTCTCCCTCTGACCCTCTTCCCTCTCGTGCTCTCTCTCTCTCATTCCCTCTCTCTCAAATAAATAAATAAATAAATAATCTTTAAAAAAAATAAAAAAGAATCATTGGTCTAAGCCCCGTTCTCAATCTGTTCCATCAATATTTTTCTCATTTCTTGCATTCCTCTCATTCCTTGGTAGTGGTTGAATAGTGTTCCCCCAAAGTTCATGTTCACTTGGAACCTCCAAACATGATCTTGTCTTTTCAGATTAAATTAGTCAAGAATCTCAAGATGAAATCATCCTGAATTTAGGCTGGACCTTAAATCCAATGACTGGTGTCCTTACAGGAAGAAGAGAAGACATGGGGAAACACACAGGGATGAAGGATGTGATGATGGAGTCAGACATTGAAGTGATACACCTACATGCCGAGGAACAGCAAGATGCCCAGGAGTCACCAGTAACTAGGAAGAGGCAAGGAAAGATTCTTTCCTAGAGCCTTAAGGGGAAATGTGGCTCTACTACACTTTGATTTCAGACCTCTATCCTCTAGAACTGTGAGAAAATAAATTTCTGTGTTTAACCCACGCAGGTTATGGCAACCCTGGGAAACTAATGCACTCTCCCATTAACTCACCTAATGTCTGTTGAGAATTACTCAAATATCCTAAATGTCTATAGATCTCCTTGTGCCTCCAGAAATAAACTGAAACTATCCTAACAATTAGAGGCACCAAAAGGACTATAGAAAGGAAGTGACTGCTCACAAGAGAGAAGGTGAAATAGCTATGAGAATCTAGAACCTTGCAGGGACCTATGGAACCAGTTAGGAAGAAATCCAAGCTTCCTTAATGCATTTTCCTATCATTTCATCTACTCTGTTAGTGGCAGTGGAGGACATGACTTTTATCTTTAACGCTAAAAAAATAGGTTCACTGTTAAGCTAGTAAAGTCTTATTGCCTTCTCTCAGGTTGTCTCCCCTCTTTCCTGTGGTCTCTCTGTATTTCCCACGCTTCATAGTTGTTCTGCCTTTCTTTTACTCCTGCTCCCTCTTCTTTTCAGCCAGATGGGGAGGCAGCTCAACATCTGAAAAGCTAATCTTACTTCCCCCTCAGGCAACCACCACTTTTACAAAACAACCCTGAGAATGGCAGCATCAGGTTGGTATATCTTTGAGCAAAATGTGTTCCACACAAAAAGTCATGGCTGAGTCATGGGCAGTGATGCAGGGACCCAGGATACACTGGCCACCCCTTGGCTTTTCCAACCCTTAGTATGACCTGAGCATCTTTGTGACAGTCAAGGAATGACAAGATTTATGATAAACACCCCCCAGCCATACCACCACAGGTCCCTGCTGTACTCATTCATGATTTATAGAATCCTTTCCTCACTGTGATTAAAAAGCCCTCAGTATTTTCCCTCCTTAAGAACCCAGTTCACTGATGGAAAAATGATATCCCCCAAGTTTTCTACAAATTCAAAGCCATATATAGAGTTCACAAGGGATAAATTTGTTGTTATTGTCTCCTTTTCAAACTACAGTTATATGTTGATTTGTCTTCTCTCTGAATACTCCACCAAAATATAATTCCTGCAGGAGGTTGGTGATCTGAGCTAACCTAATATGGTTGGAGATATAGTAGGGGTCACCCCAAGAATTCTGGCATTGGGCTATATTTCAAATGGCTCTCCTCCTTATTAGCAGGGTTTGTCAGGAGCGAAAAACAGCAATGAGGAAGGAAAAGTCAGTGGGGAAGAAAAATTCTAACAGTTCCACCATCTGAAATGCTTTCTACTGTTAATACTTCACAGACCAAACACCTCTATCCATGAGGTACCCAAGGTTCTCTGCACATTCCAATAACTGGAGCGGCTTTTTAAAATCTTCATGTCCAGGGAACTTTTAAAAATCCTGATGCCCCCAAAAAATATTTTTAAAAATTTCCGGATGCCTAGCTCATCTCCCAGAACAATTGGATGGGAATGTCTGGGCATGCGAGTCATCCATAGTTGTTAAAGATCTCCGAGTGATGGGGCACCTGGGTGACTCAGTCAGGTATGCGTCCAACTCTTGACCTCAGCTCAGGTCTTGATCTCAGGGTTGTGAGTCGAAGCCTTGCATTGGGCTCCATGCTGGGCATGGAACCTACTTTAAAAAAAAGTCTCCAGGTGATTTCAATATGCAGCAAAATTTGGCATACCATATGGTTGCCAAAATGACCAGACATTTACGTCCTTACCATGGCTCTAAGACTGTGCAAAATGGAGATGTAAGATTATCTCTCCCTCCCTATCAAAAAATAGATTTTCAAAGACAAGGGGCTCTGAGACTCTTAGAGAAAAACATTATGTAAATACAGGCTATTATTATTGCAGGTTGGCAGGTGTCTGGGATGTATATTTCATTCTCCTTAATCATCCAGATGAGGCCAAATGTCCCAGGGATGTGGAGTCAGCCCATCATTATGCCTAATGGGTACTGAGGATACAAACACAGGTGTTGCGAGTGGCGGCAGGAGCAATCACTGAGTTCTCGTCTACCCCTGGGACAACCTTCAGCTGCACACTTTATTGGAGGCAAACTCCCACTAAGGTCTAGGATCTGTCACTATTCACTTCTGGTTCAGTATGGTGTACTGCAGAGTAAGTGGTCTTTGCCTTGCTGATTGCTGGGCATAAAGAGGAATAGACCTTATTCTTTCATCACAGACACATCTAACCTCATCATGCAAAATGAGAGTTTAATATTAATCCGGTCATCTGAGTCTACTTCACAAAACATACCCCAATCTAACAGCAAAGTCTAGAACTGCTGATATGCCTCGCAGGAACCTCCTGAGTCTTGTTTTTTCCTTAGCAGTAACTATAGCAATAAAAGGTTGGAGGAGAGCATAAATATTTAAGGGCCAAAATAAATCCTTAAATGTTGAACAACCAGGTTATATGATGGGTAAACCGGAGACTGGTCCCAAGATGGCAGCTCATCAAATAATGATAGAACAGCAAAACCTTGGCCATTCCTTCCCTATCAGGACAGCATTAGTGTATATCAGCTCTGTAATAGCTTAACTGGCTAGAGCCAGCAGATGGTGTTTTTATGGCCCTATATACACAATATTAAGTCATTTTAACTCTTTCTCCAAACTCGGGTTTCCAAACCAGGCTGCAGTTGTCCACCTCTCTCGTCATCTGAGATACTCACAGGAACAGAGCTACCATTTATTAAGCACCCATTATGCACGAGACGCTTCTCATAGGGATTTATTAACCCCTATTTACAGAGAACAGCTATGACGTGCAGAGCCAAGATATGAACTTTGTGTCATTTCCTGGCTGTAATTCCTCCCACTATTGCCTCACCATCTTCAACCTTTATTTGCATTGATTAAATGCACAGGGAGGGGAAAATCAGCTGAAAACTGCATGTGGAAGGGCTGTCCTCCATGACCAAAAGTGTGCAAATCAGTATGGCCTGTTCCTATTTGAAATTATTGCTACTTAGAGTTTCTCATGTGTTATTTGATATATCGATTATTCCATTTTACACTTGCAAGAAGTATTGTCTCTTCAGATATGAAATTTTATGACTTGCCTCCTCAATCGAATTAATTTCACCATGCATTGATTAAATCCTGTGTAAGCATTCCAGTATTTTACAGCAGTTTTCAAAAAGGTAAAATCATGACTCTCATTCAAAATCATACATGTCAAAGATTTTATTCAACTCATTAATTAATGAGGGAACAAGTGAGATATATATAGCCAATTTCGTAAATGAATGTTAAGGTTGCTGGGTCACGTACAAAATTGATGGATGTCTTATGGGGGGCAGCAACCCATGACCGCTGAGGTTATCACTTCCAATAAACAGGCATTATTTGCATCTCTACTGGACAAAAATTGACAGGTTAACCTTTGCCCTTCTAGAGTTGTAAAATAGACCAGTCAATAGAAAATCAAGCCCAGAACTGAGCTTAAGCACACAGTGATACCTTTGCTTATTTGCAAGTTTTAGATAATTTTTCTGACAGTGTTTAAGACACTGAAGTGGAAGAGATATGTGTAGACAGTGCCTAGGAAGATCTAATCATTATCTCCAAAGCCCTAGAGTAAAGTTTCAGGGTACAAAACTTGGATACATTCATAACTTGAAAGGTGTCTGTAAGTAACCTGGTGATACTGTAAATTGTATACATTTTTTTTGACAGAGAGAGAGAGAGAGAGAGAGCACACAAGCAGGGGGAGTGGGAGAGAGAGAAGCAGGCTCCCCGCTGGGCAGGGAGCCCGATGTGGGGTTCGATCCCAGGGTCCTGGGATCATGACCCAAGCCGAAGGCAGACGCTTAACCAACTGAGCCACCCAGGTGCCCCTAAATTGTACATATTTGTGCTAAAATAAATCAAAGGAAGATTATTATAAACTGAGTTACTTAAGGAAGAAAGGCATCTTCGAAAAGGAAGTCATCTTTTGAGCAGAGCTTGACAGAAATTGTAGGACATGGTTTAATGAAGATGAAAAAGGAGGGTGATCCAGATCTGTGGGAGAGTAAAGGTAGACTAGGAGACGAATCTGGTCAACAGTGGTTTGCTACCTTGGCAGCACACTGCTTTCACGTGGGGAGCTTTTTAAAATCCCGATGCCCAAGCTGCACCCAGGCTAATTAAAATCAGCATCTCTAAGGTTGGGGTCTAAGCACCAGTAGTCCCTGAAGCTCCCCAGGTGATTTCAATGGGGAGCCATGGCTACTCAAGTGTGGCAGAACCAACAGCAATGAGACTTTGTTAGATCTCGAGGCTCTCAGTGACCCCTTCCCACCTGCTCAATCAGAATCTGCATATAAACAATATCCCCCAAGGGATTCATTGCACATCAAAACTTGAGATGCTGCAAGATATTCTTCTGCAGATTCCCACCATCCCTGACATAGGAACCGTTTGGAACATTTAATTTACATTCAACATCCCAGGTCCCTCCCTTAGAGAGTTGGTAATTCAGAGACAAAATCAATAGAACACGGGAATTAACAAGTATCCTTGTTATTATTATCAAGGAGTTTGGGAAGCCCTGAAAGTAGATCCACATTTGTAGGACCATTTTGTTGATAGTCCTGACTACCAGATGGAGGTAGTTTGGCTTGATCTGTTGCTCTGACAGTGGTTCTCAACCCGAGTCACACATAAAATCACCTGGAGATGCTTTTCAAATATACATCTCTCTTCATCCCAACCCAAGTCTATTTGGTCTGGCATGGGGCTTAGGTATTGGTGTTCTTGTTCAGTTGTTTGGTTGGTTGTTTTTTAGCACCTCAGCTGATTCATTCTAATGTATAGTCAGGGTTGAAAACACACTATGTTAGGAAGCTAGCTCCTCTTGAGGAAGGAACAAATGTGATTTTAAAAAAAAGATATTTTAGGAAGTGTTGTCGCACAATAAAATATAAAATTTAGTTAGGTGTTTTAAAAATATCTAACAATATCTGCTAGCTAAGTCATGGCAATTAAATGCTGGGGCTAGTTGTTGTAATGAAGAGGGAAAAAAGATCTCTAAGGGCAAGGGTCAGAAAAGGTAATAACCAGGATTATGAAATGGAGAAAATATGAAGAATTATTAAAATATGCTGCAAGATTAAGGGAGGGGAAGGAGTTAGAGTAGAATCAGCCCCAAATTGGAAATTTGGAAAAAGGAATTAATTTGGTGGGTATAATGGTTAATTTTATGTGTCACCCTAACTGGGCCATGGGGTACCCAGATATTTGGTCAAACATTCTGGGTGTTTCTGTGAGGGTTTTTGAACACTTAAATTGGTAGAGTGAATAAAGCAGATTACCCTCCCCCATGTGGGTGGACCTCATCCAATCTATTGAAGGCCTGAATAGCGCCAAAAGCTCACCTTCCCCTGAGATAGTGAAGAATTCTTACCTGACTGCCTTTGAACTGGGACACTGGGTTTTTTTTTTCCCTTCTTCTTACTCAGACTGAAGCATCAGCTCTTCCTGAGTCTCAAGCCTTCTGGCCTTCAGGCTGGAACTACACCATCGGATTTCCTGGGTCTCCAGCTTGCTGAGTGCAGATCTTAGGACTTTTCAGACTCCATAGTCACATGAGCCAATTCCTTACAATAAGTCATATACATATAAAATATGTTTGTATACATATTTAAATATATACACCTGTTATAACAAGGGAGTCAACCACCATCAGTTGGTTTAATGGAGATTCAAAGACAGGGGAGCAGAAGAGAAAAAGAAGGCTTCCGGTATGCCTTCCCTGGAGGCTGTCAGCATTGGGAAGCTGAGGGTCCACTAACTAGAGGTAGGGCACCCTACATGATTGATTTGGGGAACATATTTGTCTTTCATTGCTCTGAGTTGGGACAAGGGTAAAAATTAGGGAAGCTAGCAGTCATTGACGAAGTCCTGACTCTTCTGGGCCAGTTGCTGCCGAGGTTGTGGATCAGTTCTATTGTCATATATGGTCTGGCCCTTGTCTGTATGTTCACTCTCTTGTATGCTAAAAGAGTGCCTGACTATATCGGGTTCCCACTTCCCGGATTTTTTTAATGGCTTTTTTTTTTTTATCTAGTTCAGTTTACTTAATACCATTTGGCCACATCCACATTTACACTTATACATTTAGATCTTTCCAGACCTTAACCTCATCAGAATTCTACTTTAGAACAGGGGAAGTATTCGGCAATTAGGTTTTATTATTATCTGTTGACAAGGCCATCAGATCAGGAGACTACTGACAATGAAAGCTAATTTGTTATACTCACAGATCCCAAGAAAAGGGACCATGCCACTCCATGAGGGGATTACCCAGGAAAGCAAGGGAATTAGTCAGGAGGTGGGGGTGAGGGGGGCTTGGGCAAGAGCCTTTATCCTGGTTTCCACAGGAAGAAACAGACAAATGAGGGTAAATGAGTTTAAGATTGGCTAGTTTGAGCCAGGACATGGAGAGCTACCATCAGGAGTGGTTCTGGGACACCTGGATGGCTCAGTCAGTTAAGTGTCTGCCTTCAGCTCAGGTCATCATCCCAGGATCCTGGGATGGAGTCCAGCATCAAGCTCCTTGCTCAGTGGGGAGCCTGCTCCTCCTTCTGCCTGCCACTCCCCCTGCTTGTGCGCTCTCTCTCTTTGACAAATGAATAAAAAAATCTTAAAAAAAAAAAAGTCGTTCTTGAGAGGCTGGGGGAGGTTCAGGAAGAGTAGGTATGGAAGACTCCAGAATCCATAATGGTGTCAGGAGTCTTAGCTGCAAGCAGCAGAAACCAACTCTGGCTACCGGAAGCAAAAAAAGGACATTTATTAGAAGGATATCAGCATCTCTCAGGTTCCAGAGGAGACTCAAGAAGTGGACTTGGAAAATAGGAGGAAAATAGTGAGCTCCTGGTCTGACAGGAAGAATAATCTAGTCTGCTTCCTGCTGCTACTTTTGCCATAAAGAATGACTTCTACTGTGCTGACACCTTTATGAACACCCCCTCCAAGAGTCCACATTTTGGGAGATAGCCCCCAGGTGGTGTAGCCCAAGTCATTTGTCCACAGTAGCTTGTGCCGGCATAGGAAGGAGGAGAATCTGGCTTCTCAGCTTCCCTAGTTGGGGGGGGGGGGGGGGGTTAGTATCTATGACACACTCTGACCTTATGTGAACTTCCTTCGGGTATACTAGGCAGTGAAGAGCCTGGAATGTGGACAGCCAGAAAAATAAAAAATATCCACAAGAGTCCCCGCTCTCCACTCAGCTGTTCTTGCTTAGGACTGAAACCCAGACATTTAAAGCATATGGTGTGTAAGGTGTATAATGCATGTGGGTACACATAGACACTGCTCTGGCAGAGGGGCAAGTGGATTGCTTCTATCCTGGTACTAGCAGGGGATCCATCATGGAACAGGTTTGTGCTTGGACCATGCTTCTTTCCCCACACTCTCCATCCTCCTCAACTGGACGTTACTAAATACCCACCATGGCGGGTCACTTTAACTGGGCAAGGTACATGGAGATGCCACACCTGGCCTTCCCACTTTGCTTTCGTGAGTAAGGACAATAGTGCCCTTGCACAGGGAACAGAACTGGACATATGTGACTTTATTATTTGCACTGATATAAACATTGGTTAATCTGAAAATTGGACTCCAATTTACAAACATCCTACTCTCCTGTCATTCTTGAGCCTGCAATACCTACCTGTCAACTCTTCCTCTAAATTGTTATGGCCCACACATTCCCTATCAGACAACTGAGGATGTCGCTTTATCTTACTGCTCTGTGAATGTTAGTCTTATTCATTTCTTCTTTCCAGCATTCGAAGAGATCCTGAAACATAATCTTTGAAAAACTGATTTTCAAAGTGACGTATTGGAATAAAATCCAGGTGAGTCAGTTATCCAGGTATTTTGATGCCACTCTTCTGAGTATGTGGTAACACGGGTCATCAGCTGTGGGTTTCAGTGACCGTTCATTCCACACATTTGGTGCTGTGTACCGTTATTAGTCTGAAAATGGAATTTCTTGATTCTGTCTTCATTCTCCACCACTCAATTCCTTTGATCCTAAGTTTGTATTCCTGCAATTGCTTATGCTAGTCCAAGTTTTTCTGCTTGGTGTATTTTTAAGTCTATTGGTGTCAGTGTAGTCAAGCTAAGATGGTATGATCCCACAAAATTGGGACCCAGACTCTTTGTTCAGTGTCTAACACGGAGTGCAGATGATTTCTTAGAATGAGATGGTGTTAAAGATGGTGATAATGATTTGCAAATAAACAGAGAAAGTCTGTAGCTCTAGTTGGATCCAAATTAAAGAGCTTTTATTGCCTCAGAGAGAATGCGGACCACTTACGTCTCTTTTCAAAAACCAGTCTTCCAATATCTGTCACCCTCTTCCCAAATACTTTGCTTCACACCAGCTAAATCTCTAGGTATTGGGAATACAATTTACTGCTTCAAGCTGGGCTCTGTGTAAAGGCTACTATTTGCTTCTGTTGGCTGAGTTTTTGTAATAGGTTAAAGGATTTCTGTGCGTAAGGTTTATTGAGCACTTTGGCTGTATGGGGAATTCAGGGGCAAATTTTCAGCTATTAACCTAGTTACTTCTTGTGCCACTGAAATATTCTTTTCACAGTGCCAGCTGGGGTTAGCCACAGTGCCAGGAGAAGCAGCAAGGGCACCAGAGACATGAGAACTATCTGTCACATTAAATACTTCATACCATGCACCCATTAACCTCCCAATACAGCAGGACTGATGGCATAGGATTTGTAACGTGCTGAATATTTAAAGAATCTCATCCGGTGGCACCGACCAAGAACTACAGGTGGGTACTGGGGTGGAAAGGCTACATGAAGCTTGTTTCAGTGTGTAAAGTGACAAATACGAGCCCCTTTCTTCAGATTTACATTGCACAGTATTCCATAATAAATCCATGTTTCCGTATCTGGGAGGTTCAAACAACGCTATAAGCCTCCCGGGGCTCTGTTTCTACCTCAGGGACTTAGGCTGAGCCTATGGCCTTGGCAGAATCATGCAGCCCACCACGAGCTGCTGTTTTCCATCTCGTTGAGTGGAAAGGACAATTCTATACACTTAACTTTATGATGCTGCCATGAGGCTGAACCAGGCATTGTTTGCAAAGAACTTTCCTGCTCAGAGCAAAGCACTACAGAGGCGGAGCCCTCTACCTCAGACCGTCACTGCCCTCTTCAATAAGATTATTTTCCCTTCTGCCTTGCTAGTGTCCAGTTTAGGAATGGAAAGAGATCAGTTTAGATAATTATAAGAACAATGCTAGTTGCTATCCTAACTGTTGTGATGTTAGCAGTTTATAGACAGAGAGGGCTTTGAATTTTGATTTCTAATTATGCTTCCTGTAGTAAACATACTTCTATTTTTTACATTTTGATGTTTTGATATCTGAAAGGATATGACCTTGGAGGAACTGCCTCTCCCAGAGCCAGCCAGTTGCTAGACCACAGTAGGCTTTTCTCCCTCAAGTGTGCATTTCAAATGCAAACCTACCAACCCAGAGCCCACACCCCAGCCTCCTCCAGCAGGCTTTTGCACTCAGAGCTACTATTCCCCTGCCCTCATTACTTCAGGGCCAGGTACCACATGACTAGGGACAGCCCCTATGGCCCAGGGCCCACTGAAATTAACCATTTGTCCACCAAATTAATTCCTTTTACTAAGTTTCCAATTTGGGGCTGATTCTACCCTAACTCCTTCCCCTCCCCTTCTAATAAATGTCCTTTTTGCTTCTACTAGCCAGAGTTGGTTTCTGCAACTAAGAATCCTGACACCATTACAGATTCTGGAGTCTCCCACATACACCCTTCTTGAACCTTCCCTAGCCCCTCAAGAACGATTCCTCATAGGAACTCTCCACGGCCCCCTCCCAGTTACCCACTGGGAGCTACTACACACAAACAGCATGCTCTCAAAGTTCTTCCTCTGTATTTCTTTGCCTTCGATTCCTTTTCTGATATACTTAATGCCTGAGAAATTTCTCTGAAACTCTACCACTTGCTCCAAATGTTCCAGCCACCAGAAGTCTCAGCAAAATAATCTGGATGCTACAGGAGACACTACAGAGTCTGCAAGTGGACAAAATGCAAACTTTTCAACACTTTAAATGGAGTGCATTCTCATCATGTACCCAGAGCTATTTTTTTAGTTAGGTTTTCAGGGGATCTAACTTCTCTTTGTCAGTTTATGGTGTGAATGCTGCCCTCTCTCACTGAGGTGTTCAGAGTCTTAATTAAATAGTGAGTGTGAAGGGCTTTGACAGCATCAGATGAAAAGTACTGGAGAAATCCCTAGGGAATTTCTTCATTTTTGGCTCAAAAGACACAAGAAAATTAGAAACCTTTAACAATTAAGCTAAAGTTTACCAGTAAACTTTTTGGGTTTTTTTGTGTGTCTGTGCGTGGTATGGTAGAAAGGTTGAATTTTTTTTTTTAATTCTCCTAACTGTAAATGAAAGAGCCATGTTGAAACCCCCTGGAGGACATGTTAAATTTAAGTTCTCCATGATGGATCTGTGGGATATAAATAATCAAATTGTCTATGGACCTTGAATCTTTTCAACAAAGAGGAAACCTGCCTGGACTCACGTACTTAGTTAATACTTCCAAGGGGAAATCTGGAATCCAAATTTTAGCAGAGTATGAAAGGAAACACTCCCTCCTAAAATACACATCTCCTAAGTAGGGTGTCCCTTCCCTGAGATTGAGACATAATATTCATTTGTTTTTTAGGGTTTGGATTTGGGATTAATTTAATTATGTCTTAGGAAGCCAAGTCCTCTGCTTTGAGGCAGAAAAATGATGGTGAACAGCAATATGCATGGATCAAAAGCCTTTTCATTTAGAATGAAAGAATGAAATCCGGGATCCAAATTTTAGCAGAGTATGAAAGGAAACACCCCCCCTTAAAATACACATCTCCTGAGTGGGGTGTCCCTCCCCTGAGGTTGAGACATAATATTCATTTGTTTTTTAGGGTTTGGATTTGGTGTTAATTTAGTTATGTCTCAGGAAGCCAAGTCCTCGGCTTTGAGGCAGAAAAATGATGGTGAACAGCAATACATATGGATCAAAAGCCTTTTCATTTAGAATGAAAAGATGTGGGTAGAGGGAGGACTCTCCACTGAGCCAAACTCCACAAACAGTGACTCAGGCACCACCCTGCGGAGGGAGGAAGATATTGACCCTGGAGTTGTGTGTCAGTAGCAGACTGGTGTGATTGACTGACTGAGGCTGAGATCGGACGAGAGTGAGGAGAAACCCAGCAGTCCTGCAGCTCTGCCCCCGAATCTGAGCCTGTTCAAACGCCACCTTTCCACCGAAGCTTTTTTAAATGCAAAACTCACCCAGTCTCTCTTTACTGCCCAAACAGTTCACAATGTACCCTGTTTCCATTTTATATCTCATAGAAAGGTTGGCTTTAAACAACAGCAACAAAAAAAATCTTTGTTTCCATATTTGAGAACAATTCCAAAGAACTCACCCAAGGAAATTGGAAAAACCTATGTGTAGTATATATCTGGAAAAGGACATGTCGGTTTCCTTTAAACATGGCCAGGTATTTTCTTTTTTTTTTCTAAAGTTATTTTTTTTATTATATTCAGTTAGCCAACATATGGTACATCATTAGTTTTTGAGGTAGTGTTCAACGACTCATTAGTTACATATAACACCCACTGCCCATTGCCCCACATGCCCTCCTGAAAACCCATCACCTGCTTACCCCATCCCCCCCACTCCCCTTCCTTCTGTAGCCCTCAGTTTGGTTCCCGGAGTCGAGAATTTCTCATGGTTTTTCTCCCTCTCTGATTTCTTCCCATTCAGTTTTCCCCTCCTTCCCCTGTGGTCCTCCATGTTATTCCTTATGTTCCACAAATAAGTGAAACCCTATGATAATTGCCTTTCTCTGCTTGACTTATTTCACTGAGCGTAATCCCCTCCGGTTCCAGCCACGTCAATGCAAAAGTTGGGTATGCATCCTTTCTGATGGCTGAGTACTATTCCAGTGTAGATATGGACCCCATCTTCTCTGTCCATTCATCTGTTGAAGGGCATCTCGGCTTCTTACACAGTTTTTGCCATGTATTTTCACAAGAAAAACAAATATTAATTTGTTAATATATAACAAAGTATCATTTCAAATAAGTAAGGGAAGGACAGAACTGGGACAACTGGCTGTCCTTTTGGATAAAATCAGTCTGGATCCCTACAGGACTCTGTACCAAAATAAATTCTAGATGGATCAAGTATTTAAATATAGTTAATAATATAAATTTGTAAAAAAAATCAATGAATTTTGTTTATAATCTCGAATGGCAAAATCCTTTTAAGACATGTCATAAAATTCAGAAGTATAAAGGAAATGATTGAAAAAAAATAAAGGAAATGATTGGCAAATTTAACATAAAAAATGTTAAAATTCTGACAAATGTCAGAAATTATGACAAAAATGTCATAATCAAAGTCAAAAGATAAGTGACAAATTTTGACAGTTTTTTAACAAATGTGACAAAGAGTTAAGGCCATGAAGAAATCAAGATTTTTTTTATGAATCTATTTTAAAGAGAGAGCGAAAAACCCAGTAAGAAAATCAATAAAGGACCTGAACAAGCAGTTCACACAAAATAAAATAAAATAGCCCATAAATGCTTGAAAGGTTGAAACTTACTCATAATTAAAGAAATGCAAATTTGAAAAAAATTGAGTTAGTTTCTCCTATTATCCAGACTAAGATAAAAGCATTTGCTAATATTTGGTGTTACCAAGGATGTGAAGAAATCCACAGTACTGGCAAGTGTGGATTGGTGCAATTTTTAAAAGACAACTGGCAATACCTAATAAACTTACACCTCTAGAAATTTATCCCACAGATATACAAATATAACCGTAAATAAATATTTGTTAAGCATTATTTATAATCAGTAAGATTTGGGCAATATCTTGTATATCCATCGATAGGGAATTGGTTAAATAAATAATGGAAAATCTATACAATAAACTGCAACCATTATAAACACTGGGGTAGATCTGTATGTACTGCTATAAAAAAAAAAAACAACTTCAAGATAGATAGTTAACCACACAAAAGCTGGTTGCAGAAAAGTGGGTGTAGTATGGTTTAATTTGTGTTAAAAAAAAAAAAACGTGCTTGAGATGCAGACTCATTGGACATTTCTGGAAAGAGATACAGAAAACTTCTAATAGTGATTTTTCACAGCAGAGTGGGAATTTCATTTTTATTTTTACCCTTTTGTACTTTTTAAATTTTTACCATGGAGCTGCTTTACCTTTACAGTGAAGATCTAGTTTAAAAATAGAGGCTCATCTACCACTTATAATTAATGAAATCAAAAGTCTTACTCAACAAATATATACAATGGGTAGACTATTTACCAGAGTCTGAAGACATAAAGTTGTCTACAGTGCAAGCCCTGCCCTCCAGGAGCTTACCCTATGTCTTGAGAGGTAAGGAGAGCCAGGTATATAAATAAGCAATTGTCCCCTTGGTTAAGTGCCGCAGGAAAGACCCCTTCTTTCAAGATACCCAACGCTTTCCCAAGCAGGACTCCAAAGAAGCCCACACTGGACTCTCGCACAAACCACAGCCTTTCTTGTGATCTCAGACACCAGAATAAAAACCCCACCAGGAGACAGGGTCTTCACAGCTCCCCCTGGAATTGGAATACAGCCATCTTTTGAAAGGCCTTTGTCAGCCACTCAATGAAACATTAACCTTTGAACTCATCTCTCAGACAGCCTGGGTCAAGGGATCGGGCTCTCAAACATGAGCCCATTCTCCACAGGAACTGCAGGTCTATTAAGCCTTACATATGGAGCAATTACGAGAAAGAGGGAGAGTGAACGCTTGAGGCTTTCATGATGGGCAGAGGGGTCTCGGCTGTGTAACAAGTATTATTGGCAAAGCTTCATTGCCCCTCCCTCCAACCCCCCGCTTTAATGCTAACATCCGGCTTGTCAAAAGAGCTTGTTTGATAGCTGTAAGGAGAACTCAGAGGTAGAGTGATTTCCCAGCTCTCCATACTTCCAAATGGCGGGACTCCAAAGTCTGCATTCTTCCCACACATCCCTGCTGTCAGAAACAAAAATCGAGGTCAAGAAACAATCCAGCGTATAAAAATTAACCAGGGCCCTTCAGAGCTCTGGGCCCCACGTGGTCCTTCCACCTGCAGCTCCTGGTGAGAGCACACACTTTGCTGTGAAGATCAGCAAATGGGACTAATGAGGTGGTATAGTGTGATCCCGCTGGGAATATGGCCTTGTGCAGATATCCTAATCAAAAGATTTCAGAAGCGTGGGCAGAAATTAAAGATGAGGAAAGTTCTGCTAGGTTGGGCAGCGGAGAATGTCAGCACCCCTCATCAGCAGCCCCAAGCAAGCACAACTTTCATGAACAACTTTGGCCTCTTTTCCTTCAGACTATGTGTTCTCTCAACAGGCCTCCAGAGGAGCCCCCTGTACATGAACAGCATGAAACAGCCCCTCCATCTTCACAACTACTACCCAGAGAACCACACAGAAATATTGTGAATGCTACAAATCAAGTGGGAAGGGATGACAGAGAAGTTCTCACCACTTTCCACTGGCAGCAAAA
The DNA here is from genome assembly GCF_009762305.2 of Zalophus californianus. Taxonomy (NCBI): domain Eukaryota; kingdom Metazoa; phylum Chordata; class Mammalia; order Carnivora; family Otariidae; genus Zalophus; species Zalophus californianus. The sequence goes on from NC_045600.1 coordinate 20,968,782, forward strand.
GCCCCTTGACAAGTCAGGGTAAGGGCCTGGAAAGAAAGAGTCAGAGACCTCATCTTCTGCACTAAAGTGACCAGACCTTGGACAAATCACAATCTCTCTCAGACACAGTCACCTTGTCTGAAAAACACTGCCTGCCTCACAAGCTATCAAGGTAAATGGAGACAACATGAGTGTATGAGCTCGTAAATGTTATGTTTCATTAGCATGTACCCCTTGCTCCCAGGTAGTTGGGAAAGAGGAGAAAACATCTCTGGGATATCATCCCTTCATAGTCAAAAAGAGGAGAAAAGCAGAATATCTGTGCAATGGATGCTCAAATTAATTACCTCTTCAACTTTGGGGGAGGCACAGCAGATAATAAAAAAAGAGACTTATTTCACATTTATTCTCCAAAAGAGATTACATAAATTTCCCAAGTATTATTTTATTCTTTCACAGAAAATACCAAGGAAGGAGGAGTGTTAGTGTGACGGAACACTGGAATAGTCCATTGGTGAGAGCCTAGGAAGCTAGTCTACAGTTTGCGGCCTCACTTTCCTCACTGGTAATAGTTCCTACTTCATAGGCCACTGGAAGCGTGTCCTTCATCCTGAGTTCCTGGGAAGCCCTTGGTAACTGTTCTGTTGTCAACAACCCTGTTCTGTGCTGGAGAAAATGAGGCCGAGATGATGACTTCTTCTTTCAGGCACCTGAAAGTGGAGTGCACTCCAGAGAAAGACTGATCCCCAGTCTATGGCTTTCTCAAACCTACCCCTTTCTTTTACTTTCTACAACACAAGGACAGAACCTCCTTACTAGTCTCCCTGCCTCCGTCCTGCTCCAATCCTTCATTACTGTATTTTTTTATCATGTCTCCCTACTTCCCAAGGGTCAGGTAAACCTTACATTTTCCAAAATGTATTTCACCTCCACTCAGCATTTCTAAACTCAGTTTGGGCCCCTCCCAGAAGCCTCTTCTAGTCTCAGGCTCCACCCATTCGCAGCCCCCCGCCCCCCGCCCCGCATTCTTTGGGTCCTCCCACTCATAGGCCCCTCCCACTATTGGGCTCCATATGAGTAGCTAGTCTTCTTTTACCATTCTGAACCAAGATGACTACAAATTTTACCTTAATTTTCCACAACATTTTGGAGACTAGACTGTAATATTTAATTAACATGACTGTATTCTAGGCTCAGGATAACAGAAAAAAATTAGATTCAGGGAAGGACTATTCATTTCCCAGGACAAATGATAATAGGGATGTTGGAGTTCTTTACTTTCTCCAAGAGAATCCCATCACTACCCAATTGGATAGACTTGACCCCCAGTCACAAACAGGAAGACTGCTCCATATACAAGTCCGAGTTCTAGTAAAGGTACAGTCCAGGGTGAACTCCCCCCATCTTGGTCCTGCTCTTTTCTTACAGCCTCGCTCCAATGCAAGGTGAAGATCACTCTTGCTGTCCTTCCGCACTGCTCCAGTCTTCATACCAACACAAAAACAAGTAACACTCTTTAGCCATAGCCCACTCTAACTCAATACACAGGAAACAAAATAAATAAAAAAGCATTTCTCTAAAAGAAATAGAATCTTGAGAGATGCAAGAAGCCAACGACATAAACATTCACAGTCTAGTTCCTTAAGAATCACAGCCTCTCAAACATGTCTTCTGATTGTGGGGTGCATTACATTTACCTAATAAAATTGTATATTTAGGTTCTTTCCAGAACAAAGAAACAGAATGCTTGCAAAAGTATACTCCAGTCCTTATTTCATGCAAGACAGAAGATTGCTTAGAGCTTTGAAATGCAGGTTTGTCAGCTTTTGTCACTCCCCTCCAGGTTTTGAGAATCGTAGGACCAGGCTTTAGCCAAGATTCAGACTCCCTGCACTTGGTGATTGCAGTCTTGCTAGACTTCTCTGATGAAAGGAAGGAAGCACAGAGCTCAGGAATGGCAACTCAGATCTGACACTATTGCAGCAGAATATCTCATTTCTTTCCCCACATCTTTTCCTTTTCATTGTCTTTTCCCTCTGCAGTGATAACTGAACTTTGTCACAACCCACTCCCATCCTCTTCACCTGGAACTTCCTATCTTATGCTCCTTTGGAGCCCAAGAAGTGTGTGATGACACACGGCCTCTGAAGAGTCCCCACAGTGGGAAGGGCAAAGTCTCCCTAGCCCTGAAAGCAAAACGTCTTCTAGAAATGTCCAGTCTCTCTCTAAGGGAAGTCCTTCTTTTGACACAAATTATAGAGAAGGAGGAAGGGAGGGCCCTGGAAAACAAATAAGCAACTTTTTAAAAAGCTTTCAGAGTCAAATGTAAAATTCATTAAGAAAAGTAATGGAAATTTTATGGCTGGTGCACAGATAAATTCATTGCTGCCTCTTAATTCATCAAGCCCGCATATAAGAGTGTACACCAAATTAATTGGAACTAACAGCCTCTCAGAAACTCTAACCAGCTGCACACTCGGGGTAAACTAGTCGGAACAAAATAAAGAACCCCTCCTCCTCCTTCTCCCAAGGCCTTGATTGAATTAAAGGCTGTTTTCTCAGGTCTCAAAATGTTCAACAACTTCATTCTTCCACGACTGCCAAGCCATCATCTACTGTTCAGGCCCAAGCTGGGTCAGAACTAGATACAAATGGGGTTTCCTTGGATATTAAGAATCCCAATTCTATTTCACCATAGCTATAAAAACAAGATCAAAGAATTCTTGAAAAGAAAGATGTTCTCATGCTGACATTAAATGTTGTCTCATCCAGGTGCATAGATGGAGGGGGGGAGGGCAGGTTGAATTTGAATTATTTACTTCCCATTACTTTCTAGGATAACTTGGAGAGAAGGCTTTTAATCCTTTATTCAAGTTAATGCTCTGGTTCTTAGACATGGTTTCCAAGCAGGCTACCCAGTAAATCCAACAAGAGAACCAAAGAGACTCTGTAAGTCGCTACAATTATTTGTTTAAAAAAGAACATGGAGGCCTTGTCCTCTTGAAGACAAATCAGCACTATCCACCTTAATCTAAAATAAATTCTTGTCAGATGGTTGTAAACATGATTTTATTAGTAAATATTAATTATTCATTTTGACAATTTACTAATGTTAATTTCATGAATAACAAGTAACATTTATTGAGGGCTTCGTCTATGTAAGGTACTGTGTTAAGCATTATACATGTATTATCTCATAGAACCTCACAACAACCCAATGAGATCCAGACTACTATAATTCCCTTTTTTTTTTTTTAAGATTTTATTTTTTTAAGTAATCTCAACACCCAGCATGGGGCTCGAACTTATAACCCTGAGATCAAGAGTCTCATACTCTACCAACTGATATTCAGGGAAGTTAGGTAAATTAGCCAAGGTCAGATAACTAGAATATCTGGTCCAACCTTAAGTTGTGCAAGCTCAACCATCAGCTGAAAGCCTAATAGGTAAAAGATGAAGGCAGAAGCCAATAGGGTTTTACCATCAGAGAGACCACAGAGAATTTGGGTGGGCCAATAGAAAAGCTTTATTTTAACAACCGCATAGAGAAGGTGGTTTTAGTCAGAAAGTGTTAAGGCTGGATTTTGATTCCCTGTTTGGGATGCCAAATCTGAATTCAGAGGCTTTCATCCTCCTACAGCAGAGCCCGGAGGTTCATCCACGTGCAGAGGGAGAAAACTTCCACATGAGTCTTCCAAGTACTCATTTGGAGTTACTTGTCTAAGAAAGAAGAGACAACATGGAAATTAACAACTCCTCACTTGTGGTTATTAGAAGTGCTGGCCAGTTACTGAAGGAGGGAAAGCCTTCGGGACAAACAACTCCCTAATTTGAGTTGCCTCTTCCTCTTGTCCCTCCCATTATGGGAAGGTTTCAGGCAACTTCCAGAAGGCATCTTTAGAGTGACAGCAGCCTGGGTCAGTGTTGTCATGGACTGGGGCAGCATGATAGAAGTATGGGGGTCTTTCTCATAAAGGGACAAAAATGAACAAACCCTAAATAGGAAGTTATTTTTACTTGCATGGTGTTAGCACAGTTTATCAATATGATAAACATTTGCTGGTTGCCTTCAAATGCCAGGCTCAAGGCAAGATCTGGAGACCCAAAGAGAGTAATCATAAGTGATTTTCCCCCCCCCGCCCCTTTAAATGAAGAGAGTGGTGATTCAAATAAAAAAATTACAGTCCTTTTAAATAAGGGCCTTTGGGGCTGGAACACAAAGGTGAATGCTTTGATCCATCTACACCTTTTCAAAGATATATCTAACTAGGCCTCTGGAGAACTGATCACTTCAGACTTGCAACATTTTGTATATTCAGTTGTTTTAATTGTGTTTTGGGATGACTACTTAATGAGCCACTTGTAGGGGGCAGCAAGAAAGCAAATCATACTGAGTTTGTTTCAGTGGTGGTTTTGGCAGAAACTCTGTATCAGATATCAAGTATAAGAAAATCTAATTAATACCAGCTTAAACATAGAAGGTATTTGTCTCACATAACAAGAGTCTGTAAATAGTTACAGGGCTGGCAAAAAAAAAAAAAAAAAAAAGCCCAAAATTGCCACCAGATCCCAAGTCCTCTATCTTCTTCTCTGCCATCCTCAGCATGTTGGTCTTCATCATCATGTCAATTGCCTCCTGGTTGCTGATGGCTGCCACATTCCCAGCCATCATGGTTGAGTTCCAGAGAGGAATAAGGAAGAAGGAGAAGAGACAGCAGATTTTGGCTTATATCTCATTGGCCAACACTATCACTGCTGACTTCAAGGAAGATTGGAAAATCAATTTTTGTTTGTTTATTGTTGTTGTTTTAAAGACCTAATAGAGACAGAAAAGAGAAAGAGGTTGGAAATGAAAGGTTAGTCAATGAAGAGTAACTCTTACTCCTCTCACCAATACAGAGAAGCCTAGACCAGTTTTTAGGGTTCCTAGATGTTTTTTAAAGGAATAAATACAAAAAAAAAGGCAGTTTCAAGAAATGCAGTATAGTTTCAATGTATATATTGTGCATATCTAACAAATGGACTTTTTTTTTTTAATGCAGTTAAGTATAGTAGAGCCTCATTTGCCAGTACCAACTTTGGAGAGGCCAGGCCAAATGGTGCTCCTGCTTTTCCATTGCTTCCCCACACCTCCATGGGAAACCTTGCTTATGGGCCCCATAAGCAATGAGGATGGGAAAGGCCTGGAGGTCTTCTCTCATCAGTGTTCTCAAGAGAAATTTATGTGGAAAAGACCGTGACAGTCTTTGCTGTATAAACCAGAAGAAGGGAATCTGGAATCAAAAGGAGAGAGAAAGTTCCTGAAAAAAAATCCATAAGTCATAAAAGGGTATCATTTAATAATGTTCACAAAATAAGAAAAGATGACCCTAAAATATTTGCGAAGATTATGACTCAAGTGTTATTTTGAAAGACATCACAGATTTTTGCTTTATGCCATTTCCAAATGAGTGTTCTTCTTCTAATTCATCTAAAACTGCATGCCCGGGTGTATAGTAGCCATGAGCCACATGTGGCTACTGAGCACTTGAAATGTGCCTGGTCCAAATTGACGTGTACCATAAGTATTAAATGCATAGTAGATTTCAAAGACTTAGTGAGAATAAAGAATATAAGATATCTCTTTAGTAATTTTTTATACTGAATACATGTTGAAATGATAATATTTTGGACATAGGGAATTAAATAAAACATATTATTAAAGTTGAATTCACTTTTTTTTTTTAAGGTCGCTACTAGAAAAAGCAAAATTACCTCTGTGGCTCATATCTGTGGCTGACATTATTTTTCTCTTGTACTGAGCTGGTCTAGAAGGATGATACCTTACAAAAGCCCATCTGTAACAGGTGCTGTGGTGCCCCACACCCTGTCCTACCCGCCCATTTCTGAGCTCGTTAGCAGCCTCCAAGGACAGTTACATGCAGGCCAACAGCTTCCCTATTCCCTCCTCAGGGAAATATCTCTCCACTTCTCTGCCTGAAGGCTGTTTCTAGCAGCACCCTAGGAGCTTGCTTAGGGCAGCCCAGGATTTAATGCTCCCAGGAGCAAACTTCAATTAATAGAGGATGATGAATAAATGTCCCGTCTTAGCAGTCCCTTGGCAGGACAATTTTTTTTAATTTATTATTGAAGTATAGTTGACATACAATGTTATATTAGTTTCAGGTGTACAACATAGGGGTTTGAGACTTTTACACATTACTCGATGCTCACCACGGTAAGTGTGGTCACTGTCTGTCACCATACAATATTATCACAATATTATTGATTATATTCCTACGTTGTACTTCTTATCTCATGACTTACTTAATTTATAACTGGAAGTTTGTACCTCTTAATCTTCTTCACCTGCCCTTTGGCAACCACCAGTTTATTCTCTGTATTTAAGGATTTATTTGGTTTTTTTGTTTTATTTTGTTTTTAGATTGCACATGTAAGTGAAATCATAAAGTATTTGTCTTTCTCTGTCTAATTTCACTCAGCATAATACCTTCTAGGTCCATACATGTTGTCACAAATGGCAAGATTTCATTCTTTTTTATAGCTGAATGATATTCTATTGTATAGATAGGTAGATAGATAGATCCCACATCTTCTTTATCCCTTCATCTATCAATGGACACTTAGGTTGCTTCCATATCTTGGCTACTGTAAATAATGCTGCAATAAACACAGGGGTGCATATCTTTTTTAACTGGTGCTTTCATTTTCAATTTTAAAGTGTGTTCTACACAGACTCTCAGAGGGTCCCCAGCAGGGCTGAGCCCCAGTTGTCCACAGCAATAGCTTTCTCATTAACACAGATTTTTATCGACTCTTGACCCTTTCCTATCTTACTCTACTTGTGCTTCCTGGAGTCGCCTCGCAAATAAACTCCCCCCCCCCCCCCCAGTGCTTTCCTCACCTCCGCTTCAGGAGGCCCAAACTAAAAGAACAGCGCAAACATTTTCACAGCCCCTCTTTACAGAACCCATGCCAAGTATCCTTTGACTTTACAACTCATCCTGAGGTTTTTTTCCTTGGGCTATTATCAGAGAAGATGTCTTTAATTACTATTGTTTTTCATCAATTCATTTAGGACTCCATTGTCAGTGGCCTTAAAAATATGACCAAAGAAAGGATTCTGCTTTAATTAAATAGTGTATCATTTGAAAGGGTTTGCATATTTTTTTCCTTTCCAAGTAATTTGCTTACATTTAAACTGTGCTTATGTTATGTTGTCTTAATTATCAAGTCATTAAAGACATTAACGTGGCCATTTAAACCATTTTGTTCTGCTTTGGGGCAGTGGCAGGTTCTTTTAGACAGAATCAAACTCCACAAGATTATAAACACATTTCTCATCCGATCTGCAAAAAGGGGCACGACCAGCAAGATAGCAGTGTTGGCTGGAGATAGCCACCATTCCCTGGACTCTGTAAACAAGGGTCAAAGAGTAGGTACAGCTATAGCGTATGGGTATTCTAAATGCCCTGACCTGCAACACAGCTCTTGCTGTCTGATCCCTATGCCTGCCTTAACAGTAATGGTTCAGGGGCGCCTGGGTGGCTCAGTAGGTTGGGCATCTGCCTTCCACTCAGGTCATGATCTCAGGGTCCTGGGATGGAGCCCCATGTCAGGCTCCCTGCTAGGGAGGAGCCTGCTTCTCCCCTCCCTCTGCCACTCCCCCCTGCTTGTGCTCGCTCTCCCTCTCAAATAAACAAATAAAATCTTTAAAAAAAAACAACAGTAATCGTTCAATTAAAAAAGAAAAATAGCTTTAGCATCCAATAGATCCAGATCTCAATCCTGTCTCCACCATCTACTAGTGTGACCTTCAAATCATTCATTCTTTCTGAGCCTCAGTTTCCTTATCTGTAATATGAGGATGGGGGCTACTACAGAGTGAGCATGAGGAATATTTGGCCCACATTTGTAACAGTGTCATGTTTAGATTTTTACACTGTGTTCAAATAAAATCTGTGTGTGTCTGTGTGTTTACACACACACATCTAAATATACATATACATATTAAGGTTTTTAAAAACCTACATTTTTACATACTCTTCTGGGATTTCTTCAGTCTTTGATACACTAGCAGCCTTAGACATATCCTGGGCCTCTTTTGACCCAGACCCTGAAGAGAATAAGAACCTGTATGGCCAACAGTGGCTTTCATCGATTCACAATGAGCATCGGAAAACAGGAACCTTGTTCCAAACCACCTGCCCTTTCTTTCTTCCCTTTATTTCTTCTTGGCAAGCTCCACATGCAACTCTCCCTTGAGCCTTCCCACTACAGCCTTTCGGCAGTCCCCGAAGTCCTTCGTCCTCTATCCTTGATCGTCTGTCTGGCTGTCAAAACAGGCATTCGTGTGGACTGGTCTTCCAGGAACAAGTACTTTGTGCGGCCTCAGATTGCCCTCCCTCGTGAATTATCTCCATGGAAGACCCTGAAAGTCTCTGTGCCAAGCCCTAGAACTAGCCCCTGGGTTCCTTAGCCCTGTTGGGTAATGTATCCAGCAAAGTCACACGCGCATACGGTACTTGCTCGTGGCTACATTTTCCTTTCTTCTACCTAATATGTTTCTTCCAGTGTCAGATCTTCTCAGGAAGCTGGGACATCGTTCAGTGTTTAATTGAATTAGAAATAATTATTGAGTGCCTGCAAAGTGCTCTCTGCACTTTTAGATCCTAAAAGAAGGGAGAAAAGGGAGGGCTACAAAGAAATTAAAAATGTAGCCACTTGACCTTCTGGGAATTGACAATCTAGCTGAATCTAGTACTGAGAAACCTATTAGAGGCACAAGAGCTTGTTAAATGAATAAAAGGCTTATGTACAATGAGAAGCTAAAAACATTACTTTGAGGATTTTGGTGAGGTTTGAGATGCTATTGACAGAGAGACATCTAAGAATGCCCAAATCTTGCCTTAGCCAGCTTCCCTTCCACACCATGAGGTCCCTCATACAAGGGACAATGACAAGTAGGGATTAAAGAACTCTGCTATTTTTAATGACCTGGAATGATGCTCTAAACTCCTGTGAAGGTTTGGTTGATAACCTGGGTAGGTGCATGCATTCTACCAGAAGGCCAAATGGCCTTTGCCATCTTCCTAAGCCCATACTCAAATCTTGGGACCACCCCACCCTCTGGCTAGAAGCTTTGTCCAGGGTAGGCACACACTGAGCACCCACAGGAGAGGTGGAAGAGAGAGTGAAGCTGGCCAGACCTGCCGAGTGCTGCCTGTCCACTTGCTCGTTACATTTGAAGGTCACTGAAGGGAGGCAGTACTGATATGTGAAAGTTTTAATACATAGCCACCCTGATGGCTACTAGCAAACATGGCCCAAGTTTTTGTCTCTCTTCCTCCTATGCTGACATGAAGCCATGTCTCATTAAGTGACAAGAAAATGGCAGACAGAAAATGCTATAAAACCCAAGGAGAAGCAAATTCACTTCGGGCCAGAATAATAAAAAAGGTAACAGGAATATTATTTGGCAGAGTTGCTTTTGCCTTAAACATAGCAGAATGTTTCCCTACCAAGGAAGCCCAGAGATAAATCTGCTCCTCCCCATCCTTCCCCTGAACCTCCTAGATATTCTAACCTCCTACATTCTCAATAAATGCTTGTTCCAGGAACAACCCAATTCTGTCAATTACCAGCAAGCTGATCCCTCTTCCAAGCATACATAAGAGCGGAAAGCTAGTTGGTTGTCTAATGATATTCTTTTCACAACTTCTTTCTGGGTATTTTCCATAATTGAATTGTCTGCAAACAAAATAAAGATTGCTGCTTCTAATAGTATGTGGCACTTCGTAGACACCTTTGAATGAAACATAACAAAACACTTGAAACAAATGTTCATTAACTGCCTAGGTCTGTCTGAGGGCAGGACACTCTACATTTCCTAAATGAAAGAGTTCAAGCAATCTAAACATGTCTAAGAAGTAATGAGTAACTCTCGTTTACGAAGTATTATGGAAAATGGCATCTTTTGACAAAAATTAATTTTAAAATGGTCTCTCTTTATTTCACTTAGTTAATATATGATATACAGAGAAATGTTATATTTTACATTAGCTGGAGGAAATGTCTTAAATATTCTTTATCTATTCTATCTCATTCTATTACCTGAATATCTTTCTAAATATCTATCTACAGCCCAAATGGGCTTTGCTCCCTCATCTCTGTCTTTATGGACCTGGAAACAGTGATAAATGCAAGTTGTAAACTTATTTTTCCCACAGTCATTCAGCTTTTTCTTATATACTGGGTCACACAATCAAGAGTCTTTTGTCTTAAAAATTAGGCCAGAATGGCAAAAACAAATCCATGAAATGAAAGATGCTGCATTTGGCATGCATTTGTACCTGTCAATATTTTTGCTATCCCATTACATTTTTCCCTGATTTCAAAAGAAATACAGTGTATAGGAAATGGAAAGAAGGGTCATTGTGCCCCTGGAAAAAGATACTCCAGACTGTTCCAGCTTTCCATGCCTACCTCTGGAATTTGGAAATATACCCAAAGCATTTTTATATATTTTTAATATTCAAAAGGACCCTTGAAGAGTTTTGGAATTTGGATATCTAAAGCATCACACTCTAATGTCCCCCAAAACTGATAGGAATAGTACACAAACTTTTGCCAGGGATCTACTGAAGAGGATTCTAGTCTAGGAATGCCGATTAGGCTAGCAATTGACAAATACGGGGCCTGGGGATTTCTATATGTTTGCTCCAATATTCGACTTATTGGCTGATAATTGTACCCCACAGACCCTTAAACAGGTGTCCACATGATCTTAGGAAAATAACACTGTGCCACAGATTATAGGGGGCAGAAGGTGAGGGGGAGGAAACACAGTGTTCAGCAGAATAATCCAGACCATCTATAAAGAGCAAATCCACTAGATGATTCCTGATCACTTGGTTTGGTTGTTGCCAGGATATGCCAAACAAATGTACAAAAGCAGCAGCCTGCATGCTGCTAGATTCTAGGATTCAAAGACAAATGAGCTAAGGCACTTGTTTTCCACAAGGCCAGAATCTATTGGGGATATCCAGAAAAAAAAAGAAAGGAAAGGGCAAAGGGGAAGAAGGGAGTGAAGGAGGAAGAAAGAAAAAGAGAGAGAAATGAGAGAAGAGGGGAGAGGAACAGACATAGAGTTTACCTGGGGAGTTAAGGCAAGAGGAGATGATTATTTAAACAGGCTCTAGAAAGATCTGTCAGCCTTCATTCACTCAAAGGACAAGATGATAAAGGCATCCAGGCCATGGGACACTTGGGCAAGATATTTGCACTTTCTATTCTATGAAATAGAGATTGCAGCCTGAATCTACTCTTTTGAGGAATACAAGGAAATAAGACTGGCAAATTAGTATCACATTCCTTGAAGACAGAAAATACATTTTGATAACCTAGAACATTGGTTCTCAAAGTGCAAGCTCCAGACCAGCAGCAGGAACATCACCTGACAACTTGGTAGAAATACAGATTCTTGCCCCTCACCCACTGATTCAGAAACTCTGAGGCTGGGGCGCCTGGGTGGCTTAGTCAGTTAAGGGTCCGACTCTTGATTTTGGCTCAGGTAATGATCTCAGGGTCCTGGGATCCAGCCCCGTGTCATGCTCCCTGCTCAGCAGGGAGTCTGCTTGGGATTCTCCCTCCCTCTCTTTCTGCCCCTCCCCCCACTCACTTATTCTCTCTCTCTAAAATAAATAAATAAATCTTTAAAAAAATAAAGGCCTTGGGGCACCTGGGTGGTTCAGTCATTAAGCGTCTGCCTTCTGCGCAGGTCATGATCCCAGGGTCCTGGGATTGAGCCCCGCATCGGGCTCTCTGCTCGGCGGGAAGCCTGCTTCTCCCTCTCCCACTCCCCCTGCTTGTGTTCCCTCTCTTACTGTCTCTCTCTCTCTGTCAAATAAATAAAATCGTTAAAAAATAGGGGCTCCTGGGTGGCTCAGTCGTTAAGCGTCTGCCTTCCACCCAGGTCGTGATCCCAGGGTCCTGGGATTGAGCCCCACATTGGGCTCCCTGCTCGGCAGGAAGCCTGCTTCTCCCTCTCCCACTCCCCCTGCTTGTGTTCCCTCTCTCTCTGTGTCTCTCTCTGTCAAATAAATAAATAAAATCTTTAAAAAAAATTGTTGAATAAATAAATAAATAAATAAATAAATAAATAAATAAATAAATAAAGGCCGTTACTGTGAGATTATATTCTTCCTACCTTTTGACTGTTAAATATTCATTCTTTTTATGGAATAATGGTATTAAAAGAACATGACTTTTTTTCAAATAAACTTAATTCACAAACTAGATGGCAGCCCATGTTGGTCCTCAAGATGGTTTTTTTTTAATGTATTGGACCAAAAATCCAAGCATCTGGAAACCACTGAAATTGAAAAGATATACATAGCTTTACCAGAAAAAAATGCCACGTGAATATATATTTTTCTACCTGAAGTCAATAATGTCTTACTTTTTATCTACTTGTATTCCAAAAGTGTCTAAATTAAGGTTCAGATTCATAAAACCAAGTTTCAGTAGCACATAAATTTAATAAATGTCTGCCATCTCTAATGATTTTTTTATTCTAGGATTACCATTTTCTTTATGAACCGTCATTTGAAGGATTTCTTATTTGTGAAATACATATATAATGGTATCTCCTCCAGACAGATGTGTGTGCAGGGATATTTGGTAGATTCTCAAGATCCCCAAGCACCTTGCTGAGAGAATAGAAAGGGTGAATAGAGACAGTACCATAAATAAAATATTATTATTTATAATGTACATTCTTCATTCCATGCACTAATACACAATGTTATTTATTAGTGTAATCACTGTTGCAAGAATTGTTATTATTATTTCATGACATAAAACTGAAAATGGAAATTGGAAAATAGGAAAGAGAAAAATACATTCTATCTTGAGAACATGTGAGATTTACTATACCTAGTCTGCACATAGACAAAATATATTTATTTCTATTACAATACCTTATTCATCAATGTATTAAATCACCTCTTACTCCAATAGCCATTGGAGCATTAGACTCCTGGAACACAAACTTCATTTCTTCCCATCATCTCCCACACCCTTCCCCTCATTTCTAGTCTTATTATAGACTTCCTAGTCCCAGGTTTCAACCCCTGAAGCCTCAGATTATTGCGGGGCAGAGTCAGCCACTTCTGCAGACCCAGATGGTTCAGGGGTTTCTGAGGATTAAAAAAAATTCTGAGTGCATCAGCTCAGATGTCCCCATCCCAAATGTCAGAGTCCTCTTTCCTCCTAATCAGGGTCTTGACCTGGCGAGGTAAACCTGCTGGGCTGTGAATTCAACCTCTTCAGGAGATCCACAGTTCTTATCATTAAATACTGAGACTTCTCTTTAGTTTTTTCTGCCCTTCAGCTGCAAGAGTAAAGAGTATTTATATCTACCAAGGAGAACCTCTAGCTTTCACTGGTCAGTGACTTCAACTGGTCATTGATCATCCTCAGTCCTTCACCAAGGCATCAATAGCTCCCCCGAGCAAGATATTCAATTAGAAGTCCTTATCATTACCACTTCCCCCAGAACTTCCCTGTGACTGAGCTGTTGATCCACCAGTGTTCTCCTTCACTCCTGTCCCATCCCAGCTCACCGCTGGCAGAGTTCTAATGATTATACAATTCCAGCAGGCCAAGCGCTAGCGTGACTCCCCCTGCCACCGGCAATGGGGCTTTCCTTGTGCAATCAGTTTTTGTAGAGGATGCTTCCTAGAAAGACTTGTGTCTCAATGGGCTTAAGCCAGGTCTCCTAGGAAACACGCTGAGACAGTAGATTTCCATGCAGAAATTATACGGGTAGTGCTCTGCTGAACCGTGCCTGCAAGGGGGTGAGGAGCAGAACTGGTCAGAGGGAGATGTTGAACGGAGACAGAGACCTCGGCCCATCACACAGGAGCTCTGAAGCTGAGTTGGCTCTTAAGAGTATGCCCACCTTGGGGGCATCTGTGTGGCTCAGTCGGTTGAGCATATGGCTCTTCATTTTAGCTCAGGTCATGATCTCAAGGTTGTGAGATCAAGCCTGGTGCCGGGCTCTGCACTCAGTGGGAAGTCTGCTTGAGATTCTCTCTCTCTCCCTCTCTCTCTGCCCTCCCCTTGCTCCCTCTCTCTCTCAAATAAATAAATAAATCTTGCCCACCTTGGAGTAAGGGGACTGGGCCTTTGTACCCCCACATCAACTAGTCATGAATAGAGGGAGCTCAACATTGAATGAGGCAGTTCCTTTTCGGGGAGGGACTCAACTATGAGCACACAGCTGGCAACATTCCTGGCAGCTAGGAAAATGCATGCTTAGTCCTGAAGGTGGCTTATGAGCAGTGCATGCACCCAAGGGTCTGCTTCATCCGGGGAATCAAGAACCAGGAAGATGCAAATGACAAAGATGGCTAGTGCTTCCCAGTCTAGCATCTGCTGTCTTCTCCAACTTCATCTGCCACAGCACCTCTACTCAGACTTCTTCAGCCAAACTGATCTCCCAGGCATTCCCTAAATAATCCACAAACCTAACTGCCCCTTGGCCTTGCCTCAAAGCTTACCTCCTGCTTGAGACACCCTGCTCCTCTCCCTCCCACTTTCCCACTGTTTTGTTTTCAACCCAAGCCCCATCTTTTCCAGGAAGTCTTACTGATGGCTTCAGGCCGCATTGCCCCCCTGGGAGTACTAATCATGTGACACAAACAATACCCTGCATCCACTGGGTCACTATTTTTATGTGCATTTTTCCTGACTTTAGCCAGACTTTAAGTTCTGCTACTTGCTAGGAGGTAACTTTAGACAGTGAATGAGTAGGTCTCTGAGCCTCAGTTTCTCTGTTTGTGTTAAACCTAGAATTTATTTACTTATTACTTTAATGAATATCTGAGCACCGACTGTGTGTTGAGCCTAACAGACTGTTTCCTCAAGAGCTAGGAGGTGACCTTGTTTATAGGAATCTTTAGCTCAACACGTAAAAGACACAGAGGCTAGTGGACATACCACAGCCATAGCAGGAGGACAAAACAGGAATAAGGTAAGAGAAAGGTAGATTCTGGGGAAAATGGTCCTGAAGAAAAGCAAGGTTCCCAAGTCCATACGCACCTTCTTCCGCTGTGACCCTCTGAGATTCACTAACACCCGACGTCCATAGCTACTAGTTTTAACCCAAGTCTCCCGACTCCCCAAGAACATTCCCCTCCCTCTATCCAAATATAAAAAAGTTCAGAAAAAAAAAAAACAGCAAAAATTAAAAAATTAAAGTCAATGGTGAGGAAAAAGTAACCTTGAGAGTTTGTCTTTAAATCTGTGCTAGTTCCTTCAGACTTTAGAGGCCCGAGGCAATGAGTCCTAATTTATTTTAAGCATCCAAGTTCCCCACAGGTGTTTGTCTCATTGGCATTAAAATGGTGCCCTTAGAATGAACTTCTCCAGGGCTGGGGTAAATAAACATCCCTCTTCTATGAGATCATGTCTCTTTTTCATAAAGTATCTTTGTTCTGTTCTCCTGGAGTTGCTAAATGTGTTTTCTCGATTTTGCAAATAGGAAGACCCTGGAGAAAAGAAGAGTGAGCAGAGAGGAGGTGGGAAGGGGCTGAACAGAAAAATGCAGCAAAGCACAAATCTCAGCCCAGCCCTGTCCACGCATCTGCCAGAGGCTCATCTTGAAAGAAGCACATACTTCCAAGATAAAGACTTTCAATCCCCACCCAAGGAATAAGGTCGGCCAAATCTGACTTCAGGCTAAAGACCTATGTCTCAGAAGAAGAGGCAATAACTGTTAAGCCCCACCTGTTCCCAAGTCTCCTTGGACCTGTGTCTTCTCTGCACTACTTCATCATTGAGCTGCTCCTTCTCAGGGTCTGGAAGGAAACCCCTCCAGGTTAGACCACAACAACTGAACAGTGACCTACCTTCATTCCTGACTGCGCTGCCCCTCAACTCCTTCACTGCCCACCAGTGCCTGGCCCGTGGCCCCTCGCTTCTGGATCCAGGAGCCCTCCTGGGTCCAGCTCTGACTTTGTCCCTCAACACGATCTTCTTTTCAGTCCAAGAATGTTCAAGTATCTTCTGTGAACACATCACAGGTAACAGCTATTGACCAGTGAGGCTTCTAGAATTAGACAGTGTGCTCATCCTCAGATGAACCAAGGAGAGGAGAAAAGGCGGCAAGGCTTCCCTGGGAACGAGGAGGGACCCTCTCAGCCGAAGGACACACACGCTGCTGGAATCATAGCATCCCGATGAATGGCCCATAGGCTCTGCCGGGGGTGGGGGTTAGTTCAGAGTCAACTCTTTTTCCCCAATCTAGTTTCTGACCTTCTGTGCTTCTCCATAAGCTCGTCCCTCCATTCAAACTCCCCGGGTAGCCAAAGTGGAGGTATGAGCCTAAGCCAGCCTTCACCCCTCTGGGTCTCAGTGTCTTTACCCAGAAAGTGAGGATGCTGGACCAGCTCCTCGCTGTGGTCTCTCCAGCTCTCTGCACACGAGATTAACACGCAGGCCTCACATGCATGCTCTTCTCTTACGGTTTCCAAGCCATCAGCTACAACATCCCTCCCTCCCTCTGAGTAAAGCTTAATTCATGTTTAATTTTGCGGTGGACTCCCTGTACAGGTTGGTAACTGGTCAAGTTGGAAATAAAAGCAGCACCTTTCAAGGAACAACTAGCTGATGGTCACTCCAGAGAAGAGGAAGAGTTTTGCCCTGCTCGTCAACATGCTCCAGTGGTAATTAGCTCCACTAAACCATTCATTGTGCTTTACACACACATCATCTGAATCAAACCCAACGTAGGCCTTAGTCTCTCCACTTCCTGGAGAAGAAAACTGTACGTGGAGGAGTGGGGATTTGACATTAAACTTCATGCTCTTTCGCCTTTGCTATGCCTGCCAGTCTAGAGCATCAAGTAAAGGATCAGACCAGCCTGGTTAGGACATTATGCAGCTACTTCTTTGCCATACTACTTTCATGTATTACCTATTGTTTAGATATCATATCCTCTTCCTATTAATATAAAAAAAAAGCTGCTCTTATTTTTGCTATGAAACTTTTATTGTTTCACTGGCTGTCGCTGATGTATTTCTCTCTGTGTCAGATGCTTAATATGTAAAATAAAATTCCATTACAAAGTCAATGAAAAAATTAACACCTATAAGTGTTCCCAGACTTTACTAGGTGTTATGCTTCAAGGGGAAAATTGAGTCATGGCATATTTAAGTCTATGCAATGATGAATAGGTCTGACTGTTCTCTTGAAATTTCTGCAATTCTCCCAGTCCCTCAAAAGAGACTCCCAGTACCCAGACCCTCTCACTTTCCTCCTAGACCACCCAAGAGTGGCCATGTGTCACACCAGCTTGTCATCCTGCGGCTTATTATGACAGATCCTACAACCCATTCTGGCCAGCCAGTCCTTCTATCAACCTGTCCCTAAATTTCTTAGGCAGCCCATAAATGAGGCCAGCATGATTGCTATTCATTTGACACGAAGCAGATATTCTTGACTTAACCTTCTTTTTATTTTCCTCTCTACAAATGTTTTGAAAACTAAAAAAAATCCAGAAAAGTACAAAGCAAAAATGTAACAATCACCCAATTTCCACCCACCTAGAGTTGACCACTATTAATATATCATTTTGACCTCCACTCTTTTCTTTGGTTTTTAAATTTAAAAATCACTCATTTTGGTCAAAATGCTACACGTCTATTATAAAAATGTAAATAATATAGAAAACACAAAGCCAAAGATTAAAAAAAAATTAAAATCCCACAGCCAGAAATAACTGTTCATATTAAGCTAAAATGATCACACATATCTTTCAATGCCTAAACACAGAAAAAAAAAGACAGGCAAATAAAGAAAGAGAGGGAAACTGCATTTATTAAAATGGGGTTATTCTTATGGGTGCATTTTTTTCATTAAAAAGTATTAATTTGAATTTTACTTTGAGTTTACAAAAGTAAAAGAAACTACAGTGAAACAGCAGGAACTGTTGAACATCAGATAAATGTTTCCTTGTTTTAAAAAAACAAAAAATGTTTTTAAAAGGATATCTCCAGGGGTGCTTTAGTGGCTCAGTCGGTTAAGCGTCCAACTCTTGGTTTCAGCTCAGGTCATGATCTCAGGGTCCTGGGATCGAGCCCCATGTTGGGCTCTGCGCCCATCATGGAATCTACTTGAGATTCTCTCCCCTTGCCCCTCCTTCCCTGCCCCCGGTCTTTCTCTCTCTCTCTCTCTCTCTCTCTCTCTCTCTCTCTCACCCCTCTCTCTCACATGCATGCACTCTTAAAAAAAAAGATATCTCTGAGGTTAAGAAATCAAGTTATTAAAAGACATCTGAGGATTGCAAGTCTTTTTTTAAGCTACTAATTTTGGTACAAGTTTCTCTTCACTTGCTATTTGCGATGAAAGATGAAGCCTTCCATCTTCTCACACATCTTCCCATCCTCCCCTTCCTGATGTTTGCTAGTTATATTATCATTTTTACATTGTTCATGCTTAAGGCCTTCACACTTTGTTCTTTACCCTTTAATTCTCATAGCTGTTTACCATGAATTCTACATTTAGTTGAATTTGGTAGTCCACACAATATTTGCCAGGGATTCTCCATTCCTGTATTCTGCGTTTTCATTCACACATGAAGTGGTTAGCTTTACCTACATGTAGTTTTTTTTCCACCAAGAGGTTCATACAGGCTGCATTCTTTAAATTCTTCTGTGTTTCAACATCCCTTTTAACCTGAACGTTATCTTAGACAGGTAAAAGGATCCAAAGTCCAATGTTTCTCCAACAAGACTTTAGAGCTCTGGTTCCATTTTCTTCTGCCATTAAATACTGTAGGAAAACCTGACACCAGCCTGTTGTTTGTTTGTTTGTTTGTTTGTTTTCTCCTTATAGAGGACTTGCTCTTTCTCTCTACATTCCTAAAGAATTGCTTCTTAACTAAAATATGTCTTAGTGTTGAGCTTTATGCTTCTAATTTTTCTAGATCATAGTATTGTACGCCCTTTGGATTTGCAGACTCAGTTTTGTCTTCAATTCAGAGAACAGTTACTTCATTTTTTCCTTGACTATATCTTCAGAGACACCCCCTACTTTTATGGTGATTTGTTTTTATCCATTTTACTTCTATTAGCTTCCATTTGATTGTTTTAATTTTTGTCTTTTCAATTATATTTACCAAGATTGTCTCAAGCCTTTCTATATTAATAATTCAACTTTCAGCAATGTTTAAATATTTTTCTTTGCTGTTCCTAATTATTAGGTGCATAGTGACCTCATTTAGTTCTTAAGTTGAATTCCACAGGCTTCCCTAACTCTTTGAGTGTACTCTATTGTTTCATTATCTTTGAGTTATTGATTTATTATATGTGTTCTCTTATAAGGTCAAATTGTTCTATAACATAGAGCAATTGCAAAGAATTTTCTTCTGTCCCTTATTTTTTTTTCTAAAACACATTCGGTGTAATATACTTCTTGCTTACTCACCTTGGTTTGTGGTTTGTTGTATCTTTTGCTGGAGCAAGTTGCATTGCTGCCATGTGATTTATATTTTGTTCATGCTCGACAGCCCTGAATAGACTTCCTAGCTGGTCTGATGTGGCAGGCTGACTTCTTGACTCTCTTCCCACTGTATCTGAAACCAGCTTAGATTTCTGTCCAAGACACAGATGGGACAGCTCACTGGAGATGGTGGTGGGCAGGGCAGCTCTGGTTAGGAAATTGAATCCTGCTCTCTCTTCTACTCTCTTGGTATTTGCACTGTCCAAAGGGTCACCCTTTGGCAATGTGTGTATCTCATTCGCATAGCGAGACACATTGCACTTCAGTGGGTTCCTCCAGTTTCATGCCAAACCATGGAGCTACCCACCCGCCCACTCCCCTCTTTCTTCCAGGTTCCATTCCCACTCTGTCTCAGTCAGACCAAGAAAAATATAAGGTCAGTTTACACAGTTTCCTTTTCTTCATATTGGGGGTGATTCATAAGACTTCTCAGAATTTTACAGCCTCTGGCTTATCTTATCTTCTAGAGAGTCTGCCTTGTAGAGACTGTCCAGGACAGCCTGGGATTCTACTCTGTTCCAGCATCTTCCAAATGTCTCCACAGTAGCTAGTTTTTTTGTTTTAAGTTTATTGATCTATAGTAGGTCTCTTTCCTCCTTTGGTGACTGTTTTTTGTTTGTGTTTGCTTTTACAATTATTTCATTGGGTTTTGGGGAAACGATGCAGTGTGAGTCTATCATGTTAACCCCAAATTTCTCTAGATGTTGTAAAATTATACAACATATTCCCACGTGCACCCAGGGTTGCAAGAAGTTCCTGGCACACTAGCGGTACCTATTTCCTTTCTCTCCTACTCAAGAATGCATATAAGGGAAAGCAAGCAAGAACCACCCCCTCATTCAGTAAGTACGGGGTGAGCAATTGCTCTCTGGGACACACTGTGCCAGACATTAAAATATAGTGATGAGGAGAACAGAGTACAGGCTGAACCATCATGGAGCCTAGATCCTCATGAAGCAGGCAAACATTCATCCAAGAATCACACAAAGTTAAATCAATCCCGGGTTTGTAAGATGAAAAGAATTCTGTGGATGGATTCGTGGTCACAGGGCCACAGTGATGTGAATGTATTTAATGCCACTGAACTGTTGCTTAAATATGGCAAAGAGAGCAAATTTTGTCATTTGTAATTTCCCATAATTTTTTAAAATGAGAGTAAGTGTTATGAGAGGGAGAAAAACAGTGCTATGAGAGCATAAAAGAGGGTAGGTCGGGAGACCCTTCCCTGAGGAAGCAATGATCAAACTGAAAACCCAAAGGAACGACAGGATGGAAGTTATTGTAGGGATAACCTCGAAACCACTCCAATTTATTAAAAAGATAAATCATTCGCAAACGTTGGTACTTTATTATTGGTATGGCAGGATAATGTATTTGAAATGCTAACTAATATTCTTTCTCTATATCCATTTTCACACTTCTACCCTTCTCCTCCTGCCCACTCCTGAGCAGCGAGTTTAGCCTAGATTTGTTTTGTAGGGAGAAGGGAGGCACAGAGACACAGCAAGGGGAAAAATCAAACAGCCTTCAAGATTCATCCTAGATTTTGGTGCTTCCAAAAGACCAGGCATTAGGTGAAACAAAGAGAATTTGGGGTACAGGTGTTGAGAGAGAAATCATGAAGAAAAGAGCAAGGATCCCTCCCACTCCTAAATTTAAAAGAATTTCCCAAGCTTGAGAGAGAAAGCCTCAGGGGAGGCAATGAGATCATAGAAGCTGGGGCTGCAGAGGAAGGACTACTTTGGGCCAATCCCAGGGAGGCACTGAAATCTCCAGGTAGGCTTGAGATGAGGCATCAGAGAGCAGGAAAGAGGCCACTCTTAGGGAAGAGCCCTGGGAGGCAGCAAGATTCAGAGAACGAAGAGCTGCCTGGTGTTTCTGGAGCAACTAGACAGGGCCACAGCAGCTTCACAGAGTGGAATAAAGCAATCTTTGTGCCCCTAAAGGCACAGGAGGTAGGAAAATGAGCTAATGATTCTGAAACTTGTGGGAGAGAGGATGGATGTCTCCTTGGCAACCTGAGTGAACTGATAACCAGGGACCAGATGAGTAATGGACTTCTCAACAGATGCCCACAATCCAGACGACATCCAGGGCTTAAAGGATTGCCTCTGTGCACACACCAGTGTCTTCACACCACCCTCTGCCCCCTGCCACACCACCCTCTGCCCCCTGCCGCACCACCCACCCCAGAATTAGAGACGCAAAATGACTAAATGAAGTTTCTGCCATCCTAACAGAAGGAGGGAACAAAATGAAATGAGAATGACTCGTAGGAGGATAAAGGAGGCTACAGTTAGGGCTGCCTGATTTCCATGCTAAGATCCACAGTAATAGCAAATGTTCCCTTATTTACTCCTTACAGTTCCCAGTAATACACCTGTGTGTCATGGCGTGAAGATTTAGAATCACTAATGCAAATGTTCACTGCTGGGATGTCACTTCCGTCCAGGGCATCAGCCACGAGCGAGGGACAGTGCTGGGCGACTCCAACAGAGAGATCTGCAGTAGTCAGTTAAAAGGCCTGACCCAAGAGCCAGCAGCCCCGCCCTATTGTTTCAACACATTGGCGGCTGCTTTCCTGTTACTTTCCATTTCAGAATTTGATACATTTGGTATATTGCTTAATGACAGCAATAATGCCTTACCTTGTCTTTTTTCAATCTCCTGCTGGATGGTCAGCACCGAGAACAGCGCAGGTGCATAAGTTGTCCACAATAAGTGTTTGTGGAATGAAAGATGGCATCTTTGTATCTTCTCTCTAGTAGAATGTCTCAGTGTATAGAATTAATCCGAATCTCAAATGGCAGCCAGGAGGCCTAAATCTAACACTTGGCCAATTCCATGAAATTCTGGATATAGGCAAAGACAGCCTGATGCTTTTAGACCACTTGGCCTAATTTTTAAGACTCAAAAATTCAGATCCAGCTGAGTCCTAATTGCAAAAATATTCTCAACATCTGGAGTGTAGAACACTTAATTGATCGTTCCTATCAATACCCAGTTGAATAGAAGCCTGGAGGTTAGAACCTGCCACTTTTAAAATATTATACTAAGCTATTTGGGCCTTTAAGTGTTGCGTTAAACTCAACAATAGGAAAGTAGCACTATGTTGAGTGCTGAGAGCCATCTGTGTGTTGGAGGGGCGGACGGGGAGAAAGGCAGGTTCCAAATATGTGGTTATGCCGCCCTCTCATGGGGAAATGCCAGAGCATCTGAAATAGTCCTGGGGAAAACTCCCTACCCTGCTGAGACTGCTAGTACTAAATGTGTACTGACCACTTCTTGTGACTTTGTAAATGTCACAGATACTACAAATATCCCCACATTACAGATGAAAAAAGCGAGCCTCAGAGAAGTTAGCATGCCCACGTAATAAGAGCATAACCGGACCCAGGTATGTCCAATTCCAAAGACCATAAGCTTTCCTATACGATTATCAAGCATAATTTGTTCAGAGTTATATCTCTAGTGTCTTACAGGTAGTGGATACTCACTAAATGTTTGTTCAGTGGATGAATGAGAGAAGTAGCAATTGCAGCTTTGCAACAATGTATAGTATATATCACTTGTTGACTGCCTGCTGTGCACACGTATCATTGGATGGTGCTCAAGCAGGGCAAAGTTAAGACTCGTTCTGATAATTTTTAGCTCATTATTTAAAAGCACCCTCTTTTTATAGATTTACGCATTCACCACTTAACAAGTATTTATTAAGAACTTACTATGTGCCAAATGTGGTTCAGGCTGCGGCGAGGCTTCCACAGTTTTAATGATGAGCCTAAAGCCTCGTGGCCACTTTTCTGCCTTTCCCTTCACTTCTCTAAGACCTGGAACTGCACTGCCATCCTGCATCTATTTGCTGGGCAGTGTTTGGGGGCATGGGTCTTGGTTATTAACATTCTAGATTGTCTAAATTACTTAATAACTAGTAGTACGTAATAGCTTTAGAAAAAAAAAAAGAAGGGGGTGGGGTCTGTGTGCTGAGTTTTTTTTAACTGCACTCCTCAAAACAGCCCTGGCAACAACATTGTCAGTATTTATGAATCCAAACCTCAGGCAGTTTTTGTAACCGTCAAGGGGCCCACTTAGGAATGGCAAGATTTAGGATTAAGGCATTAAGACCCCAAAGCCACCACCTATTTCCCAGCTTAATGAGCCACTCTACAACCAAGCATTCAGGAAACATGAGCAGGGAATGGGAAATTTGAGGGAAGACCAGTTTGAGCATCTATCCAATATATATTACAGTCAATTCAAAAAATGGAAATATTTGAGTATATGTTATTGAACCAAGGTTCAGACAGCAAGAAATGCAAGTCATTCAATTCCTATTTGTAAAACAACAAAGAAACCAAATCATCGCTAAGATCCCTTTCTTTTAAAAAAAAAAGATTTTATTTATTTATTTGAGTGAGAGAGAATGAGAGATAGAGAGCACGAGAGGGAAGAGGGTCAGAGGGAGAAGCAGACTCCCTGCTGAGCAGGGAGCCCGATGCGGGACTCGATCCCGGGACTCCAGGATCATGACCTGCGCCGAAGGCAGTCGCCCAACCAACTGAGCCACCTAGGCACCCTAAGATCCCTTTCATCTCCAGAATATTCTGATTGAAATTAGATGAAAATTGCCTTTCTGTTTTCTTTTCTCCAAGATCAGAGAATCTATGTTAAACATACCCCACCGTGTTCTGAAATCTCAATCTTCTCTTTGTTACTGCAAATGTATTCATTCAATCAACAAAGATCTGTTGAATAATGCTGTGTGCACTAGCTTAATATAGCTTTGGGATTGGGTTTGAAATGGAAGGAAAACTGACATCATTGCTTTATATTCTCCCTTTGACCATAAGCTCTTTGATATCCCCGGATGTTTCTTTCTCTCTTACAGGAGGAAGTATCTTTCTGAAAGGCCTCCAAAGTACAGCAGAGAGGGACAGAGGAGGTGACTTTGGTAGTGAGTTAAAGCCTAAAAAAGATGTTCCTGCCTAAAAAGAGGCCATGAGAAGGGGATAGGCAGGAGGTTGGCCTTGCAGACTTAGTTGATCAACGGCGGGATGCACCGAACTTCTCCTTCTCAAATCTGATGTCTGATGTCTCCAAAGCTGAATCCTCCCATCCCCAAGTGTCAATGGTCTGTGTATCAGCTCTCTTCCTGAGAAATTGCTAAGGAAAGAAAATAGCACAAAAGCCTCTGCTGTCCTCCTAGCCCACTGGCCACTGCAGGCAGCCAGAGACCACGCAGTGGTGGTGGACGGAAGTTCATTCATGCAGGAAGCCTTTCACGCAGGACTCACTGATGGCCCTAGGGGCTCTTTCAAGTTATCCCCATGGCTGTCCAGGGAGCCAGAGATTCCCACAAGACCTATGCATGGGTACAAGTGGGTTGAGGGATTTGAAGGCACCCTCAGGAGACCCTGCTGACCATCTTGTCACACATACCCCACAAACTTAGATTCCCCATATTCCGGTCTTATCAGAGCACACCTTTGGGTTACTGGAATCCTGGTCGACCACTAACTAGGTGTTGTCATCTTTAGCAAAAACTCTGACCCCTATGGGTCTGTTATCTTTTTTAAAATGAAAGGGTAGGATTAGAAGATATCAAAGGGCCAAACTAGCCTTAAACTTCCCTTTTAAAAAAGTCAAAGTAAATCACCATCCTAGGTAACCCTTCAGCTTTCAAAATCAATGGCTTTGGAAGCTACGTGGTTTGCAAACTCAGCTCCATCTTCCCAGCTACCTGCCTACAAAATTGCACAAGACAGTTAATTTGCTTGACTGCTACCTACATGTTTAAAGGCCACTCTGTCCTAAGGTTGGATTTATTACGTTTCCTACAATAGTCCTAGTAAAAACTGGGGTCTAAAGCAAAACTAGATAAATAAATAAGGAATGGTTGGGATGCCCCATGTAGACAGAATGGCTTACTTAGCTTCAATGTGCTTGTCTAATTTGGGTCATTTTGGTTGTGTGTAAAGATGCCCTTTTAAAGTCAACCCTACTGAGCAATCACATAACCTTGAACTTGAACCATTGTTTCTTTAGCTTCAAACACAAGAAATGCTCTTGTGTGGTCGGCTGCCTGGCCATCAGGCCTAAAGGGCAGTTTTTGTTTACATTCCTTCTAGCTATGGTTATTTACTCAACTCCCATTTGAGTACAAAAAGCTGTTAGCTTGCCCCACTAACAGCAGCCCTTCAGGGGTGCTGTGGGATCCTGAGCTTCTCCATGAGAGGTAACCACGTTTTTATTTCTTTGCCTCTGATCTATATGCCAGGCAAGCCCTCTCACATCTTCCTTCAACTACTCCCTCTAATTTACCTTCCACAAATGCACCTGGCAGGCTCACCTCCCACCTGGTCACCTCTTGGGCTCAGCAAGGGCTGACACATCCCAGCCCACAGTCTCAGTATAGGCATTAACGTGGCTTTCTTTTCTTAACTTTCAAGGAATATATAAAGTTTCTACTCTGCCTGAGTATTCTGAGTTACCCCGATTTATTTCTCTCCATCCCTTCTTATCTCTCCCAGTTCACGGCCCCTGGCAACCTCACACAGTCTCCCTCTTGCAAAGTATCCTTTCAAAAGGAGTGAAAAATCGAGGTCTCCCTTTAAGCCAGAGATTCCAGGGTGCCTATAGGCTCAGGACTCTGGGATATTAGGTGATTTTCCCCCGAAATTTCTGTCTCCATCACCCCCAGCCCAACACTCTGAGAAAGAGTGGCCACCTGTGCATGCACCCCCATTTATTGCACCCACGTACGTGCAGGCGCTGTGCACACACTGTCCATCATCTCCCACCCCTCTCCTGCTGGGAGTCCAGATGCTCATGGCTTCTCTCTTGCAATTCCATTCCCCACATGCCACATGGCAACTGTTTTCATTATAAGAGATTGCAATTCAAGAGCGCCTGGGTGACTCAATGGGTTAAGCGGCCAACTCTTGGTTTTAGCTCTGGTGATGATCTCAGGGTGGTGAGATTGAGCCCGGTGGGCAGGCTCCACATCTCTCTCTCTCTTTCTCCCTCTGCCCCTCCCCACCCACACACCCCCCCATGCTCCACTCACATTCTCTAAATAAATAAATAAAAATAAATATAAAGAGATTGTGATTAAATTTTTAATCCCCAGAATTGTTTACAATACCTCCTGAAAAAAGTGGGGAATGGGGGATTGTGAGTATTGTGTATATCCTCCAAGGACCTAGTCAAACTCACAAAAATTAAGGCATGTCTCTTTGAACGAGTCATGACATCAGCAAGGAGCAAAGTTGGAGTACTTCCATTACCAATAATAATGCCAATGTTTTATCTCTGTCTGACTCCTGTGTCTTATTTCTTAATTGACTCTGAACCCGGAGAAGGAAGAAGGTGAAATTTATTATCTTCCTCAAACCTCATCAAGGAAAACAAATGTTAAACAGATAATATATAAATTAAAAGTTCACTGCAAACCGGGGTAAGTGCCATGGAGTATAACCAAGTGAGTAAGAAAAACCTCAGTCCTGCTGGGTTTCTTCTCTTCTCTCACAAAGCTACCACACTCGCTGCACTTCTGACATGGGGAAACTGGGGGTCCCCACCCAAGCAATACTGTGACCCCAGCTGAGTGTTCTAAAATTTAACTCAACTCTGACACACTCTACCTGGAGACAGCACCAGATCCCTCAGGTGAAGGGCTCATTCCCACAAGACTGCCCCCCACCCCGATTCTGCTTCAGGTGCCTGTTGCAAGCCCAGGTTGTTCCATGTACTTTTTTTTTTTTAAGTCTACTTTTTATTTATTTTTATTTTTTTATTATGTTATGTTAATCATCATACATTACATCATTAGTTTTTGATGTAGTGTTCCATGATTCATTGTTTGCATATAACACCCAGTGCTCCATTCAATACATGCCCTCCTTAATACCCATCACCAGGCTAACCCATCCCCCACCCCCCTCCCCTCTAGAACCCTCAGTTTGTTTCTCAGAGTCCATAGTCTCTCATGGTTCGTCTCCCCCTCCGATTTGCTCCCCTCATTCTTCCCGTCCTGCTATCTTCTTCTTCTTCTTCTTCTTCTTCTTCTTCTTCTTCTTTTTTAACATATAATGTATTATTTGTTTCAGAGGTACAGATCTGTGATTCAACAGTCTTGCACAATTCACAGCACTCACCATAGCACATACCCTTGCCAATGTCTATCATCCAGCCACCCCTTCTAACCCATCAGCTATAACCCACTAGACCTCCTCCAGTTCTATTAAGATACATTAAAAAATATAGAATCTAAATAGATACCAAGGTAGGCAGGGAGAAAGCTTTCCACTGGCGATGCTGAGTGCCATGTTTGTGTTCCTCCACTAACAGACACCAACAGATGCACCTACCAGGCCTGCCCTTAGCATTTCAGGGCTCAGGGCATGAGTACAAAGGGAGGCCCATAAATCATGTCTCTAACAAACTACAACTTATAAATTAAGCAAAATATGTTCTATCCTTCTGTCAAAACAGACACATCTTCATAAAAAATGTGCAAAGCTACAATTATCTAACTGCAAGTGGGCAAATATCAGACAGCTGAATTTAATTATTATTGCACGTGCCTGGGTGTTCTGTTGTGGTCGAGTCTGGGTGAGTCATAAAGACATATGTAATTTACAAATTACACATTAATTCCAAAATATTTATCTTTCTTGCCTTAATTTCAGTAATATCTCTAATTATGTTGTTTAATCAGATTTTCCACAAAATTTCTGTTCTCTTGACAGTAGTGCCCAATTATGTGATTTTTTTCTTGAGTCACTGAAGTTCTTAGATGGTCTTTAATTTCAGTTTTGGGAAGCTACTTTGCTGAGGCTAGAACAATTTGAATTGCCATGAAGTTCTTAAAGCATTTTTGATTAATATTTTCTAATTTTTAATGTGCCTTGTACCACAAATAATAAATTGCTTATGGACTGGCTCTGAGAAACATGGCAACCGCTGGAGACATGGGCTCTCTCTCACCGAGATTCAAAAATGATGGAACCGGGCTGTGTATGGTGATGTCCTTCCTAAGAGTACAGCATGGAAAGGGGAAAATAGAGAATTTTATTGCAGAGAAACCCGATGAACAAGCCAAGTGATCAAGGTCAACATCAACAGTAATGAGTCATATCGGTCATATGTACCCTTGATATGACATGATGGAGCAGGCCCTTCCCCTCCATGGTCTTCCTCACAAAACCCATCACCTCAGTCTAGTCAAGTCCCAATTGAGGGACATTCAGCAAAATACCCTACCAGTATCCCTCAAAATTATTCTCATCAATAGCAAGGCAGACCCGAGAAGCTGTCACAGGCCAGAGGTGCCTAAAGGGACATGATTAAATGTAATATGGTAACTTGGGTGGGATCCTGGCACAGAAAAAGGACATTAGGTAAAAAAGGAAAGCTGATAAAGTATGTTAGTTAACAAAAGTGTATCAATACTGGCTCATCTGTTGTGACAAATGTCCCTTAGGAATGTAAGATGTTGGGGCACCTGGATGGCCCAGTCCGTTGGGTGTCTGCCTTCGGCTCAGGTCATGATCCCAGGTCCTGGGATCAAGCCCAGCATCGGGTGGGCTCCCTGCTCAGCCCAGAGTCTGCTTCTTTCTCTCCCTCTGCCCCTCCTTCCCCGACCCCTGGCTCGTTCTCTCTCCCTCAAATAAATAAATAAAATCTTTATAAAAAAAGGATTCTAAGATGTCACTAATAGGGGAAACTGGGTACAGAATATATGGGAACGCTGCTATCTTTGCAAACTTTTCTGTAAATCTAAAACTATTCTAAGATTAAAAGTTTATATATTTTTTAATGTAATAGAATATGTCAGAAGGACAAAATGGCCTCATATGAGGCCTCCCAGCAGGAAAGGAGAAGCTAAGGAGACACCATAGAGAAGGGGAAGGTGGTTTTGTGACACAGTCATCCCAGGGCTCAGACTGTCCTAGGAGAGACCTGTCCGGGCACTGATTCATCTTGCCTCAGCCATCCTGATGCCATGGACATACTTTGCAGGAAATAGCTATGTGTATGTCACCAAGAGCGATCCATAAGCTTGGGAACCTCAGGCCATTTTCCCTATGAGCCACCATGACTGAATCAGACTGGGTGAAGGAGCCCTCTTCCCACCCACCCGGAGCGGGGAGCCGTATCAAGCAATGACCACCAGGGGGCGCATGAGGCCATCGAGAGCTCCAGGTCGAGCGCTCCGTAGTCTGGGACCGGACCTGGAAGGGTGTGTCTGAGATCCCGCTCCCCTGGAAACAAAAGAACCACACTTTCGATTTTCAGGTCATGGTCAGGATCGTCAGGCCGACTGAGGACATACCAGATGTGCACGTCCATCGTCACAGCCCCGAATAAGCTGCAATACAACTCATTTTAATTTCTCAGCTCTGTGCCAGCCCCTTTGAGGTCTGATCTTACACAATCGTGGGAGCTGTTAAATACTCTGTCTTTGCACCTGATATTAGAACTTGAAGTCCACAGGGCAGACAGGCAGGAAGGGAAGCTGAAGTAAAATGGGGAAAGAAGGATGCGCTGGAGCCCACACAAATGAGCTGGGGTCCACAATGACAGGCTAAACTCGCGTCAGTTCTTGTGGCTCTGACTTTGATCATTTCTATGGGCTGAACTGTGCTACCCCCAAATTCATATGTTGAAATCCTCACTGCTACATGATGGTTAATTTTATGTATCTTGACTGGGTCACAGGATGCCCAGATTAAACATTATTCATGGATGTGTCTGTGTGGTTGTTTCAGGACAAGATTAGCATTTGAATGGGTAGACTCAGCAAAGCAAATGAACACCCTTGGGTGGGCATCATCCAATCGGCTGAGGGCCTGAACAGAACGAAAAGTGGAAGGGACAAATTCTCTTCCTGCCTGCCTGCTTGAGCTGGAACATCAGTCTTCTCCTGCTCTTGAACTGACATTTAGCCCATGGAGCGGTTCCCCTAGTTCTCAGGCCTTTAGACTCAGATTATAATTACACTCTTGCCTTTCCTGTATCTCCAGCTTCCAGGGGGAAGATCCTGGGACTTCTCAAACTCCATAACTGCATGAGCCAATTCCTTATAATAAATCTCCTTTTATATGTATATATAATCATATAAATAATATATTTTATTATAATATAATTATAATTAATATAATATAAATAGTATATATCTATAAGTGTATATATAGGTATTTATACACATGTATCTATATATACACTTATATCCTACTTATATTATATATTATACTATATATTTTATATATGTGTGTCTTATTGGTTCTGTTTTTCCATTTCCAGAGAACCCTGACTAATACACCCTAGCACCTCAGCATGTGACCATATTTGGAGATAGTGTCTTTAACAAGATAATTAAGTTAAAATTACTCATTAGGGTGGGCCCTCATCCCATATGGCTGGTATCCCTATTAGAAGAGGAAATTAGAATCGGAAGACACACACCAAGGGCAGACGATGTGAAGACATAGAGAGAAGATGCCATCTACTGGCCAAGGAAAGAGGCTCAGAAGAAAGCAACCTCACCAACATGTTGATCTCAGACTTCTAACCTTCAGGACTGTGAGAAAATACATCTCTGTTGCTTAAGCCTTAATACCCAGTCTGTGGTATTTTGTTATGGAGGCCCTGGCAAACTAAAACAATAACAATGACATCCTCCAGAAACCAGAGCCCTTCTCCATGAAGCTCAAGACCCCCAGAGCTGGAGATGCTGAAGGATTCAAGGAGAGGGAGAGTAGAGCAGTTGCAGGTCCAGCTGCCTCTTTGCACCAGTAGGGTGACCAGAAACATACCTGTACCAGAAACATCCAGGAAGGGAGACTCTGGAGAATGCAGTTCAGCCTAGACACGTTGGCATATTACAAAGCCAATGTAATTACCTAACACAAAACACAGCCCCTTCTACCATTTCCATTACAACAGGGGTTCTCAACTGGGGCTGATTTTGCCCCCAGGGATGTTTGGCAATGTCTAGAGATACATTCAGTTGTCACACCTGGCGAGCGGGCTGCCATCGACATCTAGCCAGTAGATGTCAAGGATGCTACTAAATACTCTTTGGCACAGGAACCACACAACAAAGAATTATCCAGCCCCAAAATGTCAATAGTTCCAAGGCTGAGAAACCCTGCATTGCATCAACAAATCCTTCACACCAAGAATTCAAAATTTCAGCAGATGTAATGAAAACTGAGCCGGGGAAAGAAAGGGACATGGGTAGTCACATCACACAGTGTCCAGCCATGTACCATCACCTCTCTGCCTCTCCTCCCTCCCTCCCTCCCTTTGCTCTTCACTCCCACCTCTCACGTCCCCTGGGAACTCCAGATTCTGCTCCTCTCCTTTACAGAGTAGCTTCCAAATCTGAAATCTTGAATTCGTCCAATATCCTGAAACTCAGGATCCCATCTTTTGTCCCAAGGAATTATCAGAATATTTTTCTTCAATAATGTGACATCTTCCCCAAAGGGAAATTTGAATGCTAAGACATAAGGTAAAAAAAATTTTCTCCACCTTGAAATATATGTGAGTATACTCATATACTCAGACCAAGACAAAAAATCTGGAAATATGTAACACAAAATGTTACTAAGGCTTAATTCTGAGTATTGCAACTTGAGTTGATTTGTTTTCCCTTTTTGCTTATTTACATTTTCCATTTTCCCCCCACTGAAAAGACATGGTTAGTAAAGGAAAGAAGTATGTCTGTGGGGGTGATATATAACAACATGTAAAGATTCTTGCAAAATAATACCAAATGAATAAAGTATCAGATTTAGTTATATATACTGTATGACTCTATTTTCAAAGTATGAAGAAAAAAAAGCCCAAGGGGAGTATGGGACAGCAATAAGAACAAATACCTAGAAAGAAACACATCAGGGTGTTTTATTCAGAAAGCCAAACCAGAAACGACTTTGTTTCTCTCTGTTGCTGCTTTTCTTAATTTCTAAAAATTAACACAATGTACATACCCAGTATAACCGTCTAACTAACCTACAGTGTGGGCGAGACCTTCAAATATGATCTCTGTCCCTTCCACGATTCGGTTACATTATATGACAAAAGTGAAGAGATTCTTACAAATATAAGGTCCCTAATCAGTTGCCTCTGAGTTAATCAAAAGGGAGATTATCCTCGGAGGATCTGACCTAGTCAGGTAAGCCATTTAAAAGAGGGTTTACCATCCAGAGATTTGAAGCAACAGACTCTCTCTCTTTCCTGCTGGCTTTGAAGAAGCAATGAGTTTGTTGCCATGATTTTTATAGCTTCAGGGAAATGAATTCCACCAATATTCACATGAGCCTGGAGGAGGACCCCCAGCTCTCAAACACTTTAGCTGCAGCCTTGTGAGAGCCTTGAGCAGAGGATCCATCTCCACCATGCTGAGACTCCTGACATGGAAGCTATGGGATAATAAATGTGTGTCTTAAGCTGCTAAATTTGTCATAATTTGTTAAGTACCAACAGAAAACTAATAGACCCAACTAGGTCTCCAGTGAAAAACTACATTTTAATAAACAAACCGTAGAATGGAAACCAAGAGATCTGGGTCTATATCATCACCATTACCTACCTATGTGATCTTCAACAAGTCATTTTTCAAGGCATGAGGTTTTCAAACACGTAATATGAGAGATAAAGACTTGAAAATCCTATGATTCTAAATCTTGCCACAATCAATTCTGAGTTACTGTGCTTCCCCCCACTCCCCCCACCGCTCTTGCTTATAATGGAGTCTATAGAGCTGAAGATAGGTAGGTAGCCATTAGTTAGACTGTCAAAATTTTTTCATAATAAAGAAATTCTCTTTATAGCAGTACTTATTCTTCAAAACATGGCACTTGCCTCACTACAACCCAATTGTAATTTTAGAATACAAATATATAGCAAAAGCACTTGAGATCAAATATATACAAACTAAAATGCAACAAAGGAATATTTTATGAAAAGGGAGAAAGTCCAACAAAAGAAGGGTTAAACTGGAACTGTGCTGCTCAGAATTCAGGATTGGGTTTTGAAAAGGAAGATTATCAGACAATAAAGGCAAGCAATCCAACTAGAGGGAAGGAACCAGCGGGATTAAAGCAAGTATAACAGCATCTGAAACAGAATCTATGTTTCTATAGAATGAATTGTGTACCCCCCCCACCCCATCCCAAATTCACATGTGGAAGCCCTCACCCACCATGTGATGGTATTTGGAGATGGTAATCTCCTCCCAAATGGGGTCATGAGGGTGGAGCCCCTTGGTGGGGTTACTGTCCTTAAAAGAAGAGACACCAGAACCCAACAGCTCTGTCTCTCACTGCGATGGACACAGGACCCAGCAAAGGCAGCTGTCTGCAAGAAAGCTTTCGCTGGAGGCTGACCACGCTGGCACCCTGATCTCAGGCTTCTAGTCTTCAGAACTGAGAGAAATAAATTCCTTTTCTCAAAGCCACCCAGCCTGTGGTATTTTGTTACAACAGCCTGAGCTGACTCATACATATGTATTAGGGGGAAAGGAAAAGATAGGATTAGAGAGGAGAGGAGGGGAAAAGATGCTTGGTGGCTACGCAGGGGAGTTTGAATTCACTGCCCAAGGTTATAGGAAATCCTTGTGACTTCTTGAGCCAGAGAGATTGAGGAAACAGAGTCTAATGATAATCTCATCAACAAGTTTATGGGACATAACGTTATGAGGGCTATGACCAGGATGGTGACCATAGAAATAGAATGGAAGCAGAACTTTCAGGAAACATTAAGCAACTTGAATTGCCAGGACTTCAAAATAAATTCAATTGTTATTAAATAATGAACTCAGTCCTTAAGCCTGACAAATGAGAAATTCTGATAAGAGGGAAATGGTGGGAATCTGGCCAATTAATGAGGAACTGACAAAGGAATCTGGCCCACTTTAATGGGGGAACCTGTCTCCCTTGCTCTCCAGATAACCTCCCAAAGTTTTCTGGAGAATCAATAAAAAATTGAAAAAGTTGTTTGACCTTTAGAAGGACCGCTCAAGAACAGAATACCCAGGTTGACCTCCTTCTTAGTTGCCAGCTAATCAGGACCGAAAAATTGCTAAAAATGCTCACTGTTTCGAGTCTCCAGTTTTTTTCTCCCTTCTCTTTCTTTTTCATAAATCCTGTTTTGTCTTTATTTCCTGACTCAGCATAAGAATCCCTCCCTCGTACGTATGTATGCCCTCCCCCTTGCATGCATATTGTGTGAAATATAGCAATGTCTCTGAGTTATTCTGTGACTCAAGGATGGACTTCCTCCTCTTCCTCCTCCGCTTTTGTGCTTGGCCCTGAAGTCAGGTGCCAGGCTGAAATACTGGACCCACATTCTGAGCTGCAGACCAGGGCAAGTTTCTAAACATTTCTATGCCTTGGTTTCTTCGCCCCCCAAAATAAGGATAACTAGAGCAACTTCTTTGTGTTATTACTGACAGAGGCTTAAAGGATGAGGACATGTGTGAAGTGCTGCCACAGTGCTAGGCACATTGTGAGTGCACACAAACCTGAGTTCTTACCGTTAGAACTCAGTGAACCGAGGAAACTTCCAGAATCCCAGCAGCAGTGCAATAAATAGAAAGAAATGGACTGTCAACTCTTTGAAAAACAACAGGAACATATTTTTGCAATTTCTGAGTCTTAAACTATTTCCAAACAGAAAGTTATTTTTAAAAATAATGCACAAAGGGGCACCTGGGTGGCTCAGTCGTCAAGCGTCTGCCTTCCGCTCAGGTCATGATCCCAGGGTCCTGGGATCGAGCCCCGCATCGGGCTCCCTGCTCGGGGAGAAGCCAGCTTCTCCCTCTCCCGCTCCCCCTGCTTGTGTTCCCTCTCTCTCTGTGTCTCTCTCTGTCAAATAAATAAATAAAATCTTTAAAAAAAATAATAATGAACAAGGACAGCCTGATAAGCACTGCAGATGACCTTCTCCCCTCTCCTGGAGTTATCTTTCACATGAGGGGCAGTATTCAAGCTGCCTTCCCAGTTCGGTCATGTAGGCATTGATGCTGGATAAAAAGTCCAGCATCATAATGAGGCTTTACTTTGCGGTCTTTCGTTGTTAGACTGCTTTCTTACGGTATTGCTTTTAATCTTCGTGACAGTTCTGAGAGGTAAGCCAGGTTTAACAATCCTGATTTTGTAGATTAAGAAACTGAGCCTTAGGGATGTTACAGAACTTGCCAACATTTCTATGGCTGCTGAACTGATGAACAGGCAGAAGGCACAATCCACAGTAGGGCTCAGGTCTATTCCACAGCATTGCTTTTTTTACATTTTTTATTTATTTGTTTGTTTATTTATTTATTTTTGTAGCACATGGGACTGCTCACTTAAGTGCGTTTTTTAATACTTTTTTCCAAAATGAAGTCCAGGCATATTGCAGTTTTGGTTCCAGAACACTGCAATGAAGGGAAGATCACAATAAAGCAAACATTGCAATAAAGTGAGTCAAATGAATTTTTTGGTTTCACAGTGCCTATAAATTATGTTTACACTATACTGTAGTCTACTAAGAGTGCAATGGCATATGCTGTAGAAAAAAATGTGCATACCTTAATTTAAAAATCTTTTCTTGCTAAAAGATCCTAACCAGCCCTGAGCTTTCGGTGAGACGTAGTCCCTGATCACAGATCATTGTAACAAATACAAGAGGCACATTGTGAGTGCACAATGAAAAAGTTTGAAATACTGCTAGAATTACCAAAATGTGACACAGAGACATGAAGTGAGCAAATGTTGTTGGGAAAATGGTGCTGATAAACTTGATCCATGCTGGGTTGTCACAAGCCTTCACCTTGTCAAAAATGCAGTACCTGTGAAACACAATAAAATGAGGTATGCCTATATATCGTAGTTTCCTATTGCTGCTTATTACAAACTTAGTGACTTAAAACGACACAAATTTATCATCTTACAGTTTGAATGTTAAAAGTCCAAAAATGGACCTTCCAGAGCTAAAATCAAGAAGTTGGCAGGGCTGTCTGTGTTCCTTCTGCAGGCTCCAGCAGAGAATCCATTCTTTGCTGTCCCTAGCTTCTAGAGGCTTTCTGCATTCTTTGGCTCACGGTCCCCTTTTAGTAACAGCATCACTCCAAGCCCTGTCTCTCTCATCATACCTTCTCTTTCTGACTTTGACCTTCCTGCCTCCCTCTTGTAAGAATGTGCATGATTACGTTTAGGACTCAACTGGATAATCCAGGAGAATCTTCCCATCTCAAGACCCGTAATTTAATTACATCAGCAAAGTCCTATGCCTTCAAAGGTACCATACGCACAGGTTTGGGAATTAGGAACATCTTGCATTATTCTGCCTGCCACAAGGCATCATTTACATACGTTAAAATTCATGGGTCTTGAGGGCATGGGTCTATGAGTTTTGACAGGTGTGTATCTGTCACTCGTGTGACCCACGTGCTAATTGGACTATAGAAGATTTCCATTATCCAAAAGTTCCCTCCTGCCCATTTCCAGTCAATTTTCCCCTTCCCACCCTCAACCCCAAGCAACTGCTATTCTGAACGCTATCACTACAGGTTAGTTGCAACTGATCTTGAGCTCCATAGGAATGGAATCATAAAAGATGTGCTCTGTCAAATAAATAAATAAGATCTTTGGTCTGGTTTCTTTCACTCAGCAAAATGTTTTTGGATTCATGCATGATATGCACGTACCAGTAATTCTTTCCTTTTTGTGGCCAAGTGGTATTCCATTGTTTACATGTACAAGAACTATGGTTAAAAATTTTATTCAGCGGTTTTACCCTTTTATAGCCCTACCAGTTCCGACTGCTCTACATCCTCATCAACATCTGTCATTGTTTCAAAGTTTAGTCATTTAGTGGGAGTGACATTTTGTTGTGATTTTAATTTACATTTACTTGATGAGTAAAGATGTTGAACACCTTTTCATGTGCTTATTTTCTACTTACCTATTTTCCCTGCAAGGGTATGTTCAAATCTTCTCCTTTTTTTTTTTTTTTTTGGTATTTTTATTATTGTGTCTCATTGTATTTGTATATTTATTATAGTATTTTATATTTCTATTTATTACATTAATATATTTATAATATACATTACTTACATCATATTTATATTGTTCATGTTACTTAATTCTTATTTATCTTATGTCTATGCTGATAGCCTGCATAGTTTTGAATAGTACATTCATTATGTTTTTATTATTGAGTTCTTCATAAATTTTGGACACATGAGTCTATAACAATGTAATCAATTAAATGAATAAATAAATAAGCTTTGGAAATAAATAAATTAGATTTGGAAAGCTAATAATAAATGTAGAAGGAATGATAGAATATAGAAAATCACCCTTTGGCAGCCGTCATAGTAATTATTGATTCAGGCAAGAATCATGAATATACATGGTAAAATTAGTGGGTGACTGTTTAAGGAATAGTGAGATATTTACATAATCTCACAGTATCTTCTTCAAGGTACATATTAATTACAAAAGTCAATGCAGTGGAAACACCTCCTTAACCAATTGACCAACATTATCATTGCCAGGATTTGGAATAACCAATAGCATTTGGATCCTGACATGATCTCCTAAGAATTCAGCATCATTTCTGTGATGGTCTCACTAAATGTGCATAACCTGAATCTAATCATGACACAGATTGACATTAGGGTACATTCTATGAAATAACTTGTTTATACACTTAAAATTATTGATATCAAGAGGTTCAGGAACGCACACACACACACACACACACACACACACACAGACCCCTTCAGGCACTGTTTCAGGTTAAAGGACTCTAATGAGATGTGACAAACTGGATGGACCTGATGATCTTGGATTTTCTACTGTTAGAAAGGACATCATTGTGGCAAATTGGCACGATATGAATAAAGTCTGGAGATGACAGTATTGAATCAGTGTTAACTATCTAACTCTGATAATAGTTCTGTGGCTATGTTAGAGAATTCATTGTTTTCAGGAAATACTAACACATGTAGGGATAAAGAAGCATCATGCCTGCAAATTTTTTCAGTTGTTTTAATTATATACATGTGTGCCAGTGCATACACACACTTTTCATGCATATATGAAATATGTACTTGTTAATGTATATTTTAATAGATACAGAACACATATATTTCTTTTTTGTCAATGCAGCCCTTCAAGTTGGATTTATGTGAAATCAACATGGCATAGCCAGGGGCCTATTCAAGAATAGGAAATGATCTATTTTACATCAAAAATGTTTTCTAAACTTACTTCCAAGTGACTTGTATTTACGATAATATTGTTTGAGTATTTTGAGGGTCCTTATTTGAAGATCTTTCTCTTAGGATCTTACAGTCTTAATTTTGCATTTACCATCTCAGTTTCTAACCAGTGGTGTGAACTCCCGCTGAATCAAACTTTTGAGTACAACTGTTTTCAGTGGTTACTTTATCATTATATCCAAACTATTAATAAAGAGGTTTGTGGAATTATTTGCTCATTCTCACACAGGAGAGGGGAAGGCTCTGGGCCACTATCCAAGCCACACTTCAAGATAGCCAGTCTCAGAGTCATAAGAAGTAGCATTCTGACTATGCCTTAATATTGACCTAAAATCCTTAAACCATCTGGCCCCAGACACTTCTCTGACGTGCCCTCCTCCCTCTTTTCTGCCATCTCCTCCCTCACTCGCTTCAGCATCCACAGGGCTCCTTGCTGTCCCTGGAGCATAACAGACATGCTCTTGCCTTGGAACATTTATCGGGGCTGCTCCTTATTCTGGAAGGCTCTTCACACCCACATTTTTTTAATTTTTTATATTTCAATTCACGTGTAATTAACGTACAGTGTTATATTTCTTTTAGATGTTATGCATATCAAAACCCCAGTGAGCTATCACCTTAAACCTGTCAGAAAGACTAGATCCACTCCCACATCTTCACGGCTCACTCCTCATCACTATAAGTCTCTGCTCAAATGTGAGCTTTACAGGGAAGCCTTCCCTGACCTCCCTGCTTTAAATTTAAGTGGTGGTCCCCACACACCCTCCAACACCCTACGCCCCTTCCTTGATTGTTTTTTCTTTATAGTACTTGTCACCTTCCAATAAATTATCATTTACTTATTTATTTTATTCTCTTTCTCCCCTGGCTAAGAATGAACTCTATGATTTTGGTCTATTTTATCGATTGCTGAATCCCCAGCACCAAGAACCCCATGTGTCTCCCATTCGTTTTCGGAGAAAGAGAAACAAAGAGTAGCTCCTGACAAACAGGAGCAGGCTTGGCACTCACAACCAGGCCATGAGATTCTCCTCTTGGACATAAATAATCTCAGAATACCAACCACAGACAGGTTACTCTGAGACAAAGCAAACCATGTCACAATTTTACTTAAGCACAAACAGAAACGAGTTCCCTGGGCCACTCATGAAGTACAAAACACTTCCTCTCTTGGCTAAAATAGGTAGCTACTGTTTCTTCACCAATGATAGCTTTATCTTCATTCTGGTTTCCTCTCCTTTAAGGTAGGGCTTACTGACTGATTTCTACCAAATCATGGAAATCGGGGGTACTTCTAACAGCATCCAATTTAGAGCAAACCCAGCTTCCCTGGATCCTCCCGCCAGTTACACAACCAAAGCCCAAATCCTATACTAGGTTCTTTCTAAAGCTCCCTTCCTGAGACACACCGTGCGGTGTTCTTCCTCATTGCAGGAAGTACTAAACCAAATGTGTTCAACTACAGGTGCGTCCTTAGTGGCCTTCGGCTGAAGGGCATTGACAGTGCCCAGAAAATATTTGTCGAAGGAAGGAAGGAAGAAGTAATGGCTATCCTATGACTATCATGTTCTTTTTTTTCTAATTTATTTATTTGACAGAGAGAGAGAGAGAGAGAGCACAAGTAAGCAGAGCAGTGGGCAGAGGGAGAGAGAGAAGCAGGGTCCCTGCTGAGCAGAGCCTGATGTGGGGCTCGATCCCAGAACTGGGATCATGACCTGAACTGAAGGCAGCTGCTTAAATGACTGAGCCACCCAGGCGCCCCAGACTATAATGTTCTTAACCCAGCATTCATTGATTGAATACATTGCCATCTACTCAGGAGTTAAGCATTCTGAATTTAGTGGAGCTCTAAGTTGTGGATCTCCACCTTATAAGGTTCACTTAATCAAGCTCTTATTGAAATATAGCTTTAATCCAGTCTTTCTCCAGAAGTAGTAGTTAACCATCTATGAAAAACTTAGACCAAAAGATGCCTGTCCATTTATTGAGGGTATAAAGGTGTCCTGGCCTTTCCTTTTATCTGGCATGAGTCCACACTGCTTAGAAAGGACATACACCCCCAAAGTCAGTGTCACTTCTACCAATGAAGTTGGTAGAGCCTGAACACACACACACACACACACACACACACACACACACACCACACCTATTGATTCTATCAGCTTCGAAGCTTAGGTATTTTGAATACTGTGCTCTGCAGTTGGGATCTATACTCTGACCTTTATGACAAGTATAACTATGCAAAGTTACATGTACATTCAAAGCTTATTTGATTACTAATTATGTACCTGCTATTTACAACCCTGGAATTATAGTTAATACAATGAAGTATAAAACCACTGTCCACTTACTCAAGGAGCTCAGAATGTGCATGAGGAGATGCCAGGTTCTATCTCATGATATGGTGCAATAATTTCAGTTTTCATTTATCTGTGAGATATAAACACAAAAATAAGGACTTTAAGGCACCTCCTCTGTATCAAAGAAAGTACAGGCTTCTTTAAGTTCTAAGGGGGAAAATATCCTGCTCCTTGTCCCTCCTAACCATGCCCTGGCAGGGAGGTTGGTACAAGTGCTGACAGCCTGTGCACACGGCCAGCCAAATAGATGTCTAAGAATAGCACAGGAGAGGATACACTTGACTAGAGTTAGTGACAGTCACTGCATTCTCAGGAAAAGGCTCTAGGGGTTGTCTTACCATCCTTAAGCAAAGAGCACACTGGATTTACGTCCTCAGCATTTTCAGGAGGTTCTTAATATGTGCTGGTTGCTTGATTCATGTCAATGGAATAAGGTCACCTCAGTGTCCTCTGCGTGAAGAGGCACTTATAATCTACCGCCATGGAGGCTTATGCTGTGTTGTAATGCAGAGCAAACAGGCTTTCTGCGACTTGGAAATCTATGACAGTGACACAGAACACTGATATGGACAAGTTAAACAGAATACAGACAGCTGAGCAAATATTAAAGAAGTCTATAAATTAATAAATAATATTAACATTTTGTACAAGTACAGTGAGTACATAAGTTTAACTGGGAATGTTGGCAGGAAACCACAAGGAATGTATGCCTGGACTAGATAAGGCCATGCAGAACTCACAACCTTTTCACTAATTAATCATCGTGCAATCTAGCAGTCTGAAAAAAATAAATTTGGTTTTCCTACACCGTGTTCTAGACCTGCTTTGGAGACTGAATTGCCCCAAAAAGTCAAGGTTCTATGAGTATTCTCCTAAGATATCCATTACTCATTGTTGGCTAAAGACAATAACTCTAGCAGCTCTAAACTTTTTTCATATTAAGGGAATAAAACTAATTTTATTAGTCTTTATACAAACTAATATTTTGATTTCCTTCTTTGCTTTGACCAAGCAATCAATAAGAAATAGTATCTGTAGAACATTCTATAATTAAAGAAGTACTTTTTTCCTCCATATCTCTTGAGATATGAACCTCACAACAGACCTGGTGAAGAGAATATTATTAATATACTTATTTTACAGAGGTGCAGAAGAGTGAAGTAAATTTCTCATATACTAGGGATGCAAACGTTCCTTAATATTTCCCTGTAAGATATTTTAAGATTAGACTTACAACTTGGGCTGCCTGGGTGGCTCAGGTGTCTGACTCTTGATTTCACCTCAGGTTGTGATCTCAGGATCATGAAATTGAGCCCCACATGGGTCTCCACACTCAGCACAGATTCTGCTTGAGATTCTCTCTCTCTCCCTCTTCCTCTGTCCCTCCCCCTGTTCTCACTATCTCTCTCTCAATAGATAAATAAAACCTTTTCTTGAAAAAAAAAGATTAAACTTAGATAGTAAGTACTTACAAAATCTTATTATTAAAATACTTCATAAGTAAGACATATCTATCAATTGACAAATTATCTAGTGCTAGTAGATGGCAAGTCCATTGCTATACACCTATATACTGAATTATGTAATTTTCTCTGGCCATAGAAAGTTTGCATCCCACTTAAAAGGCAAGTTTGTGAATGTTCTGTAAACACTTAGAGAAATAAAGAATAACGAGAACTGGCCTGGTCAGAGAAGAGGCTCAGCCAAGATGAAACAGAAGTGAAAATGGGAAGGATGCCATGCTTGTGGCTCAGAGAAAGCAAGGGCAGTAGGGAGAGGGTGAAGGAGCCTATGACAAGGCAAGAGTGTGTTCATGTGGATATCAGAAAAGCAGTCAGAGAAGTGGGAAATGCGTTCATGCAGCACTTAGCACAGGGCCTTAAATATAAGAAGCACTTGGGAAAGAAAAAGATGAAAAAACAAACTGAGTCTCAAGCAGTGAACATTCCCTAGTTTATCAATCAGATAATAACCGCTTATCTTGTAGAAGGCAGAAATTCTTCCCAGTACTTCCCCAAGAAAGGAGAACCGTCAGCCCAAGCTCCTATTTTGTCAGAAGTTCAAACGTTTTTTGATTCTATTACAAAGGCAGTCATTGAAAATTTTTGAATAGGAATTTTAATTTATTTTGAACTGAATTGAAATTTAATTTTAAAAGCAAAATTAATCTGGGTCTATGTGGTTTTGGTGAGAATGAAAAGAGAGTGAGGTTGGTGAATATAGCTAGAACTCAGGTGCATCAGGCAGGTAAGGGAAAGTGAGACCCCCAGTAGGGAAGTTTTCAATGAGAAAGAGAAAAATGCTCACAATGACAGGGGCACCTAGCCTGTAGAGCATGCAACTCTTTTTTTTTTTTCTTTTAAGATTTTATCTATGTGTTTGACAGAGAGAGAATACAAGCAGGAGGAGTGGCAGAGGGAGAAGAAAAAGCAGACTCCCCGCTGAAGAGAGAGCCTGACGTGGGGCTCCATCCCAGGACCCTGGGATCATGAGCTGAACCCAAGGCAGACACTTAACTGAGTGAGTCACCCAGACTCCCTGAGCATGCAACTCTTGATCCCGGGGTTGTGAATTCTAGTCCTACGTTGGCTGTAGAGATTGCTTAAAAAAATTTTTTTTAAAGTAATAATAAAAGAGTAATTATATAGCTCAAATTGTTAGGATGTGATGATTGATAAGATGAAAAAGGGAGAAAAATATACCAGAATTTACTCTATGATTTAAAGTCAAAGGAACTCTGAGGAAACACTGTTAGTGACAGAAATAGAGATGAATGCCAAGGAGGTAACAGGAGAATAACAGGACAATATTTTCCTTCATCCCCCCCGTCTGATGTGAATGTGGAACAGCAGTTAGCTTTTTGGGTTTTGCAGGGTTGTT
Organism: Zalophus californianus; assembly: GCF_009762305.2. Taxonomy (NCBI): domain Eukaryota; kingdom Metazoa; phylum Chordata; class Mammalia; order Carnivora; family Otariidae; genus Zalophus; species Zalophus californianus. The sequence goes on from NC_045600.1 coordinate 21,012,849, forward strand.
TTTTGGTTTTTGTTTTTGTTTTGTTTTGTTTTGTTTAGCAGTTAGATTTTTATCCTCATCCTGAAAAAGAGGATTTTCTATCAAAAAAGAAGAAAATGCCTGGAGGTATTAATATATGTGGCCAGTGTGGACTTGTCCAGAACCCTGACCTCAAACTGAGCTGAGGACTGAGTTCAACTCAGGACTGAGCTGACGGTGGGTGGACAGAATTACACAATTTGATGAAGGGGCAGGAAAACCAAGCCACTGCCTGCTACCCAGTGGGAGCATGCCTAGAGGTGGTACTTAATACAAAAGACTATTTCGTTGTCTGCAATGCAATGGCCATCATCTTTGTCTCCAAATACATTACTCCAGCCTCCTGAACTCAGTCACCGAAGAAGAGAACAGTGTAACTCACAAAAAGAGAGGGATAAGGACAAGTGCTTGAAAGGGTTTTGGCAAAAACTGTTGGCACGTTTTCCAGATGATTATTACTTGGTGGCCCTCCTAAAAATGAATACTAGCATTGAAATGATCTGCACCGGATGCGGTTTATTTCCTTTTGTTTTATAAGGGAAAGGAGGAGGGGTAGTGAGTTCCATCCTGGTTTCCCTATATATGGCATTGTTTTATCTAAATTCAAAAAAAATACTTCGAACTCAGTCTAGATGTTGTATTTTTCGTAAGTGTTGATATCACTTTGTCCAATTCAAATTTTCTAAAAACAAAAAACAAAAAACAAAAAAACAAAGAGGAAGAAGAGCTTAACACATTACAAACTCTTAACCTTATAATGTGTGTTCCTTGATATATACATATGTGTTGGCTCAAAAAAAGAAAAAATAGGCTGTGGGTTGGTAGCCTTGAGCTAACGTCTAGCCGAGGTGTTACCTAAGTAAGTTCTCTTGACTGCAACAGCCACCTGCACTTTTTTAAATCTTGCTCCATGACGGGCTACGTTTTTCGAGACCACACTTCGAAAGAGGCCCATGAAGTGCATTGTGGGAATTGTAGTCCTGAGTTACTTTCTTTTCTTCCCGGCCCTGGACTCACGGTCTGTTTCCGGGATGGTTGAACCCAGGATCTACCAATTAGCTGGGGCCATGTCGTGAGGCCGTGGTCCAACCGGGAAAGCCGGTGTGGGAATATCGCAAAAATGATTGGCCAACGCCTGACCCTGGGGGCGGGGCAATAAGGTGGGCGGGAAGACTACGGGGATTGGGCACAGAGCCCGAGGCGGCGGGCGGGGATTGGCTCCGCACTAGGGCAGAGAGGCCTGGGAAGGGGCGGAGGAAGGAGACCAGAGCAGGAAGAGCAGCGGCGAGGCGGCGGCGGTGGCTGAGTCGGTGGTGGCAGAGGCGAAAGCGACAGCTCCAGGGGGTGGCAGCGGCCGCGAGAGCAGAATGCGGGTCCGAGTTGGGCTGACGCTGCTGCTCTGTGCGGTGCTGCTGGGCTCGGCCTCGGCATCCTCGGGTCAGTATCCGCCCCCTCGGACTGGAGGCCGATAGCCACCGCACCCCCCCCCCCCCCCCCGGCCTCCATCCCGGGGCAGGGCCGTGGGGGCTCAAGCTGGAGACTCCACTCTCTCTGGTCACACCTCGCACTAGCGTGTCACTCGCTGTCATTTCTCGGGGTTTGGCTGGCCTGGGCTAGAGGGGGTGTTTCGGGAGCTAGAAAGGGAGGAAGAGAAGGGGCGGTCACCCTGCCCACACCTCTCCTCACTTAACAAACTTTAAGCGACTCCTCGCGAATGAGGAATTGACTCTGTGGGAATGAATCCCGTCAGCTGGCTTAGATCCGCAGTGACACCTGAGCCTTACTGGAACTTCCTCAATTCTCAAACAGATTATGTGCTTGGGATTTGTAAATTAAGTAATGGACACACCTGGGGTTATCACTGAGCAGAGCCAGGTGCATCAAAACCGGGATGTTGACAGTGGTTTGGTGGATTTGCTTAGCACCTGAGGTGGCCCCTTGTCTCTTTGTCTATTTAAAAATGAAGACTTTTGATGTAACTGTGTCCACTCTTTATCCCTTTTTAGGAAATATTCCCGAGAAAGTGGTGTTTATCTCTGTCACAGTGTTTCTGAGTTGCCCCATGTTTGTTTAATGTAACTTTGTGATTTTTTTGAGAAAATCTCGGTCCCTATAAATTTAAAATGTATAGCAGCTGATTTTCATGTTTTGTATAGATATATAACTTCATGTGCTTTTGAATTGATTTTCCAGTTAGCAGATTAATACTATGGTTCTGAAATGTATTTTTCTTTTTTAATAGTTCAATCTGCCTACATCAGAAAACTTTTATTTTGAAAGTGTTGACAAAGAAGCACATAGTGTTTGTGAAGAAACAGTACAGTAAAGCTTTTGAATTTTAATCAGTTTAGTTAACAAGACAGCTGTTCTGTGGCTTTAAATTTTTTTGGAACAAAGCAGGGTATAAATGTCAACTCTCTCTCTTTTTTTTTTCCCAACAGAAAATTTCCCAGATGGCTATTTGAATCCCCAAATTATCTGTCCTAGTTGTAAGTCAATGCCATAACGTCATTCTGTTTCTAAAATAAGAGGTCTAAACCTAAAATTCTATCCATATTGTGGTTTGAGATACCATTTCAAAAGCAACAAGCATATGCTAGTTACTTTACTGCCAACATCATGCTTTGAGGTCTGCCTTCCCCCTTTTTAGTAATGGTTTGCATTCATGACCAAATCTCCAAAACTCTTCCTAACTCTTAAAGCACTGTTAGCAATTATTTGACCAAAGGAAGTATGAAATGAAACTGTTGATTGTAATGGATAGAGTACCTGATGGGCCATAGACCCCATGCATCAGAATTCCTCTTAGGAGTTTGTTAAACGTGCAGTTTTAGGTCTGGAACAGGTCGGGGCATCTGTAGTTCAACAAGCTTCACAAGTAATTCTTCACACTAAAGTGTAAGAATGACTCAAAGAACATAGTAAGTATCCCTCTGGATTCAATTTGCAGAATTTAAAGAAAATTAAAGCCCTACAAACATTTTCCTGTGTCTTCCGTTAACTAGATTTCATATACTTAAGAGCTTCAGGTCAGTGGAGATGGTACTTGAATAAGTCATTTAATCAACAGTTGGGATTCTTGGGATGTTGTAATAGCGGATTACTAACACTGAAGTGTTAAATCTTTGGATTGTGTTGATGTAAGCAGAGGACTGGGTTCGAAAAATGTCTGCTCTGATTTCCATCGTAGTGCCTGTGCCAAAGCATTTCTCTGGCAGAGGCAAAATCCATACTTAGCCAGAACTAAACAGCGGAGATGTGCATGCTGATAGGTAATAAAGGCACTACCGTGCTCACGTGAAGTGCAATCCTAGTAAAACACTTATGTGAGGTAAAGTTTTAGAAATTGAGTACATGGATTTTCAGTTGACTTTTTTTATTCATTAAATTGCTTATGTATAAAGTCAGCCTCAGTATTAGTTTAAAGATTTGCTCCTATTTAAAAATCAAGTCTTGGGCCATAATTTTGCATTGACTTAAAGTTTGAATGTTAGTGGTTACCAAAGCAAGTTGCATATTTACCAGGTACCATCAGCCAACAAAGGGAATCTTGATCCTATCACTGTTAGTAGCTGTTATTTCATATCTTGTTTTAGAGGCATATAAAAATACAACACTTTTACTCAATGTTTTCTTTTTCCTGTGATTAAAGGAGGAGGTTAAAAAGATATTTCTCCATTTCCTCAATAATGAAAAATGCTGTAAGTTTTCTCACTTAGAAATACTCATTTTCTTATTTTCAGCAGGAAGAGACAAATGGTTTGCTTTTTTTCTTTATGCCAAACAGTGTTACAGAATCTTTTAAATTAGGTCCACTGCTAAGTATTTCAGGTAATTAGTTCTATTATCAGAACTATTAATTAAATATATTATTTAATTATCTATTAAAAAAAAGTTCTATTATCAGATACTCAGTAAATTTCAGATTGCAGACAATGTTTAATTTCACTGTTCTTTTGTTCCTTAAAACATTGAGTCAACAGGACAGATGGTATTATTCTCTTGACAGGTTGAGAAGGAAGAGGCTGACCAAACTTGCTATATTGAACCATGTGTAAAAATTAATATATAATGAAGCCAGGTGTTGAACTTTGCTCTCCAGCCCTCAGTTTGGAGTAATTAAAAATCAGGAGTATTGTAGGATCTGCACAGATTCAGTGGTAAAGCAGAGAACAGGATGTCTGCTCTCTTTTCACCAAACTCTTAGGACTTTCTGTGTTTGAAGGTCTCTCAGTCTGTTTAGTTTACATGACAAATTGGAAAATGAATTTGTGATGATTACTTTTCCCTGAAAGAATATCCCTGGTACTTTTTGCAGTTTGGTTGGCTGATATAATAAAAATGAAAATTGGTCTTTTTCAGAGGAAAGTATACAGTTACTAACGTAATGTAAACCATTATATTTTGGATGTCATACTGTTGAATGAGAAATCTATAACTTTTCATTGAATTCTTTTGCATTTTTTTCTTGATGTCCGTGTTCTGCTAAAAGCATTTTCTTTTGTTTATGCATAACTTCAGTGTCTTTGTTACCTGACTACTACATATCAGAAGTTTCTAGATTATAAGCAACTTCTATAAAAGTGTTATGTGAATGGATATATCAGTGTGAAAGAGAAAATAGCTTATGCTTTAAGACTACCATCTGGAGTTGACTTTCCCAGTTTAGTAAATGAGAGAGAATTCTTTTATTTACCAGTAACCTTAGCATATATTCCTAGTTTGAGACAGAAGCATGATGCAATTCACGTGAAATAACCCTGATGTCACATGTTTCCATGTCTCTTGGAGTTCAAAAACACATTTTGCTATTCGAATGTGTAATAGCTTGTAGTGTCTCAAATGTATATGTCTTCAAATTTATTTATAGGTATCTGTGTTATATACTTATTTGCTGCATATGTGACCTGTTGTGAGAAGGTACTACATTTCATGATTTAGTGATTAGTGATTTAAGAGTTCTGGCTCATCTAAAGTTTGGGGATATACTGTATACATAATTTACACATTTAACATCGGTTCTTGATATATTAACTAGTTAATAATTTGTGATTATTTAAACACACCCATACATACAACTTTGATATATAATAGAGATGAATTTTTTTTCCTTTAGCCAAAGGTTTGCTGAGAATGGAATTTGAACCATATGTTAGAATTTGGGCTTTGGTTAAAACTTGTGAAGAAGTTAGCATGAAGGATGATTGTTAATTAAGTGCCATCACTACCTAGATGCTAATGGGTACTGTGGGACTAATACATGCTGTACCCTTCTCTTCCCTACCCATCAGAAATAAAACATATTTGGAAGGTAGTCTAAAAGTAGTAAATGTGAAACTAGCTATAGTTTACGTGTTCTTTGAATTGACAGCACTTTTCTTATATAGCAAAACCTCACTAGTAGACTAGTTTTCTCAAATATTCAAAGGAAACAAATACTATGAAATAGTGTTGTATATTTTATACATAATGAGTTGGTTGTACTTCTTAAAGTTAGCTCACTATTTTGATAATACAAGCTCCAAAGCATGTTTTTGTTATGCTTGAAAGAGTTAAGTTATGAATAATATTTAGGATGTAACCATATGAAGTAAAGATAAATGGCAACCATAACACCAAATTTTCTGGTAAAAAGCACAGGGTTTTATAGCATTTTGTCTTCTGATTAATTTCTCATATAGCTTCTGAGCTTATAACTGAAGCTCACTCCTGGATAAAATCAGATCATTTTAAGAGCAAGAAGGAAGCCTAGAGATCATCTAACAGTTGTTGTTGTTTCTAAACTGGTCAGGAATACAATGACCAAATGTATGTGTATGGACATTGTGTTCAATGTATTTGTGTAAGAACAAGAAAAAGAATAACAATTAGAACAGAAGTAATAGCAGAAAAACACAGAGTAATAGAAGGAAAATTAACATAATTGGACAAAGTCAAAGCAGCAGATAAGAATTTGGAAGAAAGGTGTAGCCAGGGGCTGGATTCATTGTTTATTTAATATGAGATACTGATTTCTTAATAAATCTCATGTGAGTGAGTACATGATGGCATGATGCTACTTTTTGCTTTTATCTGGTTAACTCTTCAGTAGAGTAGAACACAAATCCTAAATATCTTGGTCTGGCAAATCTGTCACATAATAATAATTGTTAGTGTCCATCTTTAGTAGTCTCAGTGAACAGTAAAATGCTAATCAGCACTAAAATAAGCTCTTTAACTCCAGATTCTGAGCAGGGGAAAATAATAGGTGGAACCCTGAACCACAAAATCAGAGATTGATTTTTATAAGTTTAGTAACTCAGTAGTAGACTAAATACGAACAGAAGAAATTGGATGGTATCTGAAGAATTGTCTGGTTTTGGTGGTGGTGGTAGTGGTGGTGGTGGTAGTCGGTCTTCTCACCTGAATAACAGATGAAGCTAGTGCCTTCCCTGGGGAAAGAGGAAGAACTACCCCCATCTCACCCCTTGTTTTCCTTTTACCTAATCTTTTCTGTACAGTTGTTGAATACAACCATTTTTTAGATAATTCTAGATATATTTATCAAGCGTCTGGTGATTATTTGTTGTATTTATCAAGTGCTCTAACAATACCTGTGATTTCCCAACAAGAAGGATGATGAAATTGTCTTAAAATTTCTTTACAGATGAAGAAGGCAGTCAGGATGAATCCTTAGATTCCAAGGTGTGTACAAAAATTTGCATTGGCCAGTATTTGATGCCCAATTTAAAAGCATGAATTATGTGTCTTAGAAAGGATATGAAATCTATCTTTTGAGCAACAGAATTGGATTAAGAAAAAAAAAACGTAGCTGGTATCAATACACTAGTTCTTCTGGGGGGGAATCACTGACCTGTAGGAGACAGAATAATAAATATTTTCATTCAGAGTGTTGGTTATTAGGTTTAATTTTAACTCGAATGTGCTGTGTGTGTAAGAGCCTGAAGGTAGTAACATTCTTACTGCCTAGTGAGAGATTGATTTTATTCCTTTTTTTTAATTTTTAGTTTTTTTAAATTTTGAAGACTTAACCTCTGCCATTTGTTTCCACTTCTGTCAATTTTTATAAATCTGTAGAGTTGATACACTTAAATTGGTTGAGTGAATAAGGCTGATGATGTATCCAAGGAGACCATTCAGTTATGATCTCTGATCTCTGGATTTGAGGGAATATAGATAAGAAACAGAAAGTTGTAGTACAGGGCTATCATAAGGGAAAGTATAAGCTATGTTGGGAGTTTGTAAGGGCTCCTAATCCAGGCTTCAGGAGTTAAGGAATGCTTATGGTGGCAAATAACATCTAAGTTGAAACTGGAAGAAAGAGTCAGGCTAGGCAAGTGATGAAGGCATGTGATGAACACATACCAAACTTAGAGAGATGAGCAAGTATGGCACATTCACAGCTGAAGGAGATATATCTGAATTAGTAAAAGTAATGGTCAAATTGGGTGGGAGACAGTCCTGATACTATTTGAAAACTAAAAATATTTTATATTTTCAGACTTCTTTGCCATCAGATGAGTCGGTAAAGGACCACAATGCAGCAGGCAGAGTAGTTGCTGGGCAGATATTTCTTGATTCTGAAGAATCAGAATTAGAATCACCAGTTCAAGAGGAGGAAGACAGCCTCAGGAGCCAAGAAGGGGAAAGTGTCGCAGAAGAAATCAGCTTTCTAGAATCTCCGAATCCAGAAAACAAGGACTATGAAGAACCGACGAAAGTACGGAAACAAGGTAGTCTGGACATTTTCCTTGCTTTTGCCTAATTTAGGAAGGAGACAACTGAAATTTTAAACAAGTGTAGAAAGATGCAGAAGTCTGGTTTTATTGACTGTGAACCACATATAATGTGTAGAGTGTAATAGTTTATTATTTTCTAGATTTTTATATATCACAGTTATTCACTTAACAGATTTGACCCAAGTTACATAAGCTGAATTTGATAATCAAAATTGCATTTGTATTATATTAATATCCTAAACATCTTCTTTTTGTACTCCAGTATGTAATTATCTGCCCAAGTGGTACACAAAATGGAAACTCAAGAAAGATTATCTAATATGCTGCTCTGGTTATTTTCAGAATTGTGTTAGGATTTTTACTACAATAACCTTCCCAATAACCCTAGGAAATTGACGTAGGTCTTTATCTAACTGAAGCTTACATAAACGTTGATCCCTTTCTGACTTTTACCTTCTTGACACCCTCTGTTTTTAAATTTAAAACTTGCTGTTTCTCATAATAGTGTGCTAAATACCTGTCTTTCTAAGAATTAATTATTAATCCACTCCGCCCTGTCCCACCAACCTTCTGTCATTTTGTTTATTATTTCAAAGATCACTACGATACCCACTTATTACTGTTACTAGCCACTTTTGGAAATTGATCCAGATTTTACCTTTCAAAAATATAATCTTTTTTCAAAATTAGAATTTTTTTTATTACAAATATCCATACCCATGAATAGAAAAACCATGTCTAAAAAAATTAAAAGTACTTTAATCCCATCAGCTAGACATCACAGCTATTAACATGATGGAGAAAACTCTTTTCAGGCTCTTCTCTAAATATATAGTTTTAAGAAGACTAAATTGGGTCAAAATGTATATGATATTTTACAGCCTGCGTTTTGTGCTTAACAGTTTGTCTTGAATATTTTCCCCTATCATTTAGTATTCTTTTACAATTTTATGGCTATAAAAAAATTTTTACAGCCCTTGGCTGGCTAATTCGGAGGAGCATGTGACTCTTGATCTTGGGGTCATGAGTCCAAGCCCCACGGTGGACATAGAGATTACTTAAGTAAATAAAACTTTAAAAATTGGCATGTAAATATACCATAAATTAGAAATAGATTGTTTACAATTTTTTTTACAAATTTTTTTTTTTGCTGAGAGATCATTTTAGATGTATCCTTGTGCACATTTATGAAAATTTTCTGAGGATTAGTTTTTTAAAGTAAATTTACTGGACTGAACGTAAAATTTTAAAAGACATTTGATCCCATACTGTTAAATTGTTCTTCAGAAAAGTAATTCTGCTTACTTCCTTTGAAACGACTCCTTTTCCTGTGCCTCAGCCAAGTATGTATTACCATTTTTAAATTTTTGCCAAATATTATATTTTAATTTGTTCTTTTTTATTTTTTTATGAGGGAGACTTCAAAATGTTCACAAAAGTGGAGGGTGTAATGACCCCCTTGCCCATCACCCAGGGTCAGCGGCCATCCACACTCTTACTCTTGCTGCATCACTGCCACCCCATACGAATCTACTCTTTTCTTTCTTAGAGTATTTACAGCAAATTCCATGTTATTTCACCTGTGTATGTATCTCTAAAAATACAGCTTTTTTTTCCCCAACAAACTCACAGTGCTATTATACCCACAAAATTAACGATTATTCTTTAATCACCCAATCCCCAGTCTCTCTGCAGTTTTCCCTGTTGGTTCAGATATCTTTTTAGAACTGATTTGTTTGAGTGAGTATCCACACTTAGATGTTAGGTTTTTCTTAATCTATAACAGTTCTCTATCCCTTGTTTTTTATTTCATTTTATTTGGTAAAGAAATAATGTCCTTTGTGCTATCCAGTGTCCCACATCTACATCTAACTGGTCATATCCTTGTAATGTCATTGAACTTGTTCCACCATCTGCTGTCTAGTCTGTAAACTGGAAGTTAATTCTAGAGGCTGAGTAGATTTAGCTCTGGTTTTTTATTGAGATTATCTCATAGAGTACTGTGTACTTCCTATTACATTACATCCGGAGGCATAGAGTATCTGATTGTCCCACTTCTAGTAATTGATCAGTGAAGCTGGGTGGTGTCAGTCTGATCCAGCCATTCAGAAGTTCCTCACTAACCTTTCACCTAGAGATTGTGACAACCGTTTGGTTTGTTGTCTGGACCCATTATTTCACTAGGAATTGCAAAGTGATGGCTTTCTAATGTATAATTCCTCCTGCCTTTGTTACCTGGGATTATTTTATAAAGAAAAACTTCCCCTCATCAACTATTTGGTTACCCTGAAACACAGTCCTTACAAGCAGGATAGATGCTTGGTTCTTGCCCTTGAAATATTTTCAAATAATTTGGTGCTCTAGCAACCTCCAAAGGAGGCCAGTAAGTACATTTTTGTTTGTTTGTTTCTGTTTGCTTTGCTTCTGAGCATCATTCCAGATCCATGGGTTTCACATATGTTTGCTTCACGCAATTGCAGTCCTTCTTTTTCATTGCTCACATTATCCCATTTTTGCATACTGAGAGTCCCTTTAAGTCCATTCTTTTGGACTAATCATAGGTGACTTTTTTTTTGTCTCTTTTTCTTTTTAATTAATTAATTTTTTTTTTGATGTAGTGTTCCATGATTCATTGCTTGCGTATAACACCCAGTGCTCCATTCAACACATGCCCTCTTTAATACCCATCGCCATGCTAACCCATCCCCCCACCCCCCTCCCCTCTAGAACCCTCAGTTTGCTTCTCAGAGTCCACAGTCTCTCATGGTTTGTCTCCCCCTCTGATTCCCCCACTTCATTTTTCCCTTCCTACTATCTTCTTTTTTTTTTTTTTTTAACATATAATGTATTATTTGTTTGAGAGGTACAGGTCTGTGATTCATCAGTCTTACACAATTCACAGCACATACCCTCCCCAATGTCTATCACCCAGCCACCCCATCCCTCCCACCCCCCACCACTCCAGCAGCCCTCTGTTTGTTTCCTGAGATTAAGAATTCCTCATATCAGTGAGATCACATGATAACATGTCTTTCTCTGATTGACTTATTTTGCTTAGCATAATATCATAGGTGACTTTTAAACTTGTTTCTTTTCAGGCAAGATGGGATGTCTTAAATTCATCTTACACGTTTCCTAATCCAGAAATGAATCAGCCATTTCTCAAAAAACAAAAACAAAAACAAATTTCTTTTAGTGGGAAATTGCATTTAGACACTACAATCTAGGCACCAGGGACATGCATTGCAACTGACTTGTCAGTACTGTCAGTACTTTTTGGTGAATATGGTTAGGAAATGTATCATTCATCCTGGTTCTTCCAGTTCGAATTAAATATTGTGAGAAAACCCAGTAGGTCAGATTGACAAATTGTGAACTCACAAGACTCAGAGATCTTACCCAGTACCAAACTTGACTAATATCTTCAGAGATATAATTATCATAAGACACAGGTAAAATGTCAAAAGTCCGTGACTGCCAGGGCTACTGCCAGGTCCTGCTTACCTCGATTAGGATGCACCCTGGCCCAGTAATTATAATTTTTTATTTTCTCAGTCACCCCCTACTCTCATCCAGACCTTTTTCTTGGAAGGGTTCTTCTCTGTAAGAGGGGCAAAACATCTTCACAGAAAATATTTCAAGGGCAAGAACCAAGCATCTCTAAATGATGCATATGGAATGTCACTTCCATGAAAGGGAGCTATTTCCATTACAAATTATCTCCAGGTTATTCCCTGATAATTGTATAGCTTGTGTGATGTTTTCTAGGAAGTAATTCCTCATAAGTACATACATCCCAGGTTTATGTACAGTGAGCAGTCTAGACACACCATATCCATCCTGCTAAAGCGTTCCATAGGTAAGGAGAACCCTCCTGGGAGTAAATACCTTTAGAGTGTTGGCGAGGAGGCCTTTGATCAGCATGTTTCTAACATGATTTGATCATGTCACCTCTCTCTCTGTTTATATATAACATAAGTTACATATGTGTGGCCTTAAGTGTGTGCAGTCCCAACTACATTAGAATTGGGTAATACGACATTTGCTTCTAGACTTGCTTCCTTTATTGGCCTCTCATCCATATCTCTGCTATATTGATCTTCCTAAAACCCAAATTTGATCCATAACTCACCTATTTACAACCCTTCATTATCTCCCTATTTGCCTGTGAGATGAAGCACAAACTCCTTAGCATGATTTCCAAAGCCTTCTGTGTGCGGCATTCCTGCTGGCCTCTGTGACTTCATCTCCTGCAGCTCTGCCCAAGACCCTCTTACAGCTATATCAAACTCTTCACCAATCTTCAAATACACCATGCAGTTTATGCCTCTAGGTCTTTGTACAAGTTCTTCCTGCTGTTTGGAATACCTTCCTCAACCCCTTGCCCAAGATTATCGTATTTCCACTCATCCTTAAAGATGAACGTAAGTTTCTCCTTTCTGAAGCAGATCTGAACCACCCAAGGGCAGTTAAGAGTCTCATATCTTTAAGAACTTCCTGCTTGGTGTCCCTGCTTTCCCCCTTTTCCCCCTTATGGCAGTTGTCTTAGCAGCAGCCAGACCAGTATTCCTTCCAGTTCAGAGCCTCCAGTGGCTTCCTGTCACATTCACAATAAAGTCTAAACAAGGCCTTAAATGATCAAGTGCTTCCTATCTCTCTGACTTCATCTTCTGCCAGTTCCCTTCACTCACATGACTCCAGCCACACTTGCCTTCTTGCTGTTTGTTGACTGTTTCACACTTATTTCCGGCTGTGTCTGGGATCCCCAAGACCACACTTGCAGCTCGATGATTCTCCATGAGACTCTCAGGACTGAGCATGTAGTCATATTTAGGGCTATGATTTATTACAGCAAAAGAACACAAAGCAAAATCAATAAAGAGAAAGATACATGGGTGAAGTCTGGGGAAAACTGGATGCAGGCTTCCAAAGGTCCTCTCTCTGGGGAGTCACACAGAACATATTTAATTTCCCCAGTAACAAGTTGTGACAACATGTGTGACATGCTGTCTACCAGGGAAATCGATTAGACACCTAATACCTGGAGTCGTCGTAGGGGATTGGTCATGTAGGCAGTCTGTGCCTAGCACATACCAAAATTGCAGACTTGCTCAGGGAAAGCAGGTGTTGACCATAAACCATATTGTTTGTACAGTTGGGATGAGTCACTCATAACAGGGTAGTGGGAACCCTTCCAAAATCTTAAGTTCCCAGACACCAGCCAAGGGCTAACCTTATAAGCCTTTTCAAGGACAGAAGTTTAAGCCTGCTATGTGAACTCTTCTCTGCACAGTCTACCTCGTTGGTCATTGGCTATCTTGTCTTTATGGCAAAGTTAGTCTCAGTAAGACCTGGACAGTAGAGTGAGACCAATCTGCAGTATTGATTTCAGTTTTGCCCTTCATGAGCCCTGCACTTAGCCAATTAACAAGTCCCATTAATCATAAAGGCCAGATGGCTTCCTCCTTAAATATCTATATTAACCTTTTTTACCTAGCCTTAAGTCATCAGTTCAGGCCCAGCACAACTGGCCAGTAAGTTGAAACTGAGACGGTGTTGTGATAGGGTGCACATACAGAACGATAGTCCCAGAGGGCACGTGTGGTAACCCTGGAAACAAAGACTTTACCATCATTGGGTCGACCCAAGCAAGACATAGGTTAGGCAGGATGATGTGGCCTCCTGCCCTGGGCATCTTGTCCTAAGGTTTCCAATCCAAGTAATTTAGTTCAGTTTTTAGTGTCAGAGGGACTGCCAGTCAGTTCCAAACAGTTTTGTTGTCCGTGACACCAGTTCATCTACCTCATGAGTGTGGACAACATCTGGAGGTTTTCTGCATGGCAAGTGCAGGGGCTGGGCCACCTCCTGCTGCCTCATAGTTAGCCCTGTCTGGTATGAGCACAGGCTCCGCAGTCTGAACAGCTCGGAAAGGTGCATGGAGAGTTTTCCTTCAGGAAGGGGAAGAAGCTTCCAGGAATAGTTTCAAAAAACACCATCATTTCTTCTCCTCTCACTTGTGCCTCTCCAGATGCGGGGGTTTCAGTTTATTTTCCTTGGTTGTTACAAAATCAGTATTTGCATTCAGTAATTATAATTTTTTATTTTCTCAGTCACCCCCTACTCTCATCCAGACCTTTTTCTTGGAAGGGTTCTTCTCTGTAAGAGGGGCAAAACATCTTCACAGAAAAGCCTTTTTATACAGCTGAACCAGAAAAACATCATGTTCAAAATTGGTCAGGACAAAAATCCTGAATTTTCAAAAAATTTCAAAATGGGTTTACGTCACCTCCCACCTCTTTCACCCTGATCACTTATCCAGTAAGCGGCCTACAAAAGATCAGCCCCTCTCTGAGGACATCTGCATTGAATAATCAGATTGCACTAAGGCGTGTGCATGAGAGAGAGAGAGAGGCGAGGGAAGCAGTCAGATCATCAGTCCCTTGTTGGAGATGGCATCTTATCAGGAGAGCCAGGCACAAGTTAAGACCTGCTCCACAGGGGCTGGAAGTCCCTCTATCACTCGACCTGTCAGGAGCAAATAGAGGATCACAGTCCCTGTGATGTATCCTCTCCCAAAGGACAGCTTCGGACAACAGTCACAAGTTAAGAATGTGGTCAGTCTCTGTATCAGAAATACACAGCCAGTCAGCAGCTTGATTTCAGATGGTCCCATCAGAGAACAAGCCCTTTCCTGTGAACATTTGTCTGTGACCCAGACAATCCAGCCAGGCATCCGTGATTTTCCTCATAGTATGGGGCCCCACAGAGAGGTGGCCTGATATGCAGAGGCCACAGCGTCTGAGTTCTGTTTATTGAGCCTTTGGCTGCTCTCGGTTAGGTCCAGCTCACACCGAGGCCCGAAGCCTGTCCCAGATAGCATCAGGTTTTAGCTTCCAATCAAGTTCAAGCAAATAGGATCTGTGAATTCAGGATTTTTAAAAAGCCAGAGGCTTTTTTTCAGCTGCAAAGGTGCTGCAGGGCCAGAAAGTCCCAAGTAGCATGCAAGGCCATGCCATACCTTTTGTCTTGTCAGTCTTGGGCTCGCACTAGCGTACACAAGCTCACTCGCTCTCCCTCCCTCCCTCCCTGCACACACATATGCACACACACACACACACACAGGCATGCACATCAGGCTCTAAGGTCAGACCTCTACCTTCAGAAGCACTCACTAGCCAACTAAGACCTACTCTTTAGAGCTTCAAAAGTGTGTTTCCACCTGTGGATCACCTTTTTCTTATTGTTTCCCTTTTTACAGAGACTCCACTAAGCAAACATCCTTATTTTCCATAGCAAAACCTAGAAATTACAGAGACTTGTTCTGTTTCCAATACTCAAGCATTTAAATTCCAACCCGCCCACTGGTGGCAAAAAGCAAGGAAGTTTGTCCCACTAACACATTTCTTTTTTGTGGCTTCCCCTGATCAGGATGATTCCTCAGGCATGTATGGAATTATAAGCGTTTAACATTATGTACCAATTTTTTTCATGCATCCAGTTGTGATAGCCACGAAATACAAAGCCACTAAAAGAATCCTTTTTTTTTTCTTATTGCAAGTTTACTTGAACTGCCAGGAAGTAAATTCATCATTTGTTAACGTTACAGCTACCAGGGAAGATCCTGGCTGGAATGCAGGGGAGGAAGGGGAGTGGGGGAGGCCGCGGCAAGAGCAGCTAGACTGAAAAAACAAACAAACAAACAAACTGCTGGAGTGCAGCCTTCTTCCCTTTTCTTTCTGCTTTATCTGAAATTTTGCTTCAGCCCTTGTGATGTGGGAAACAAAAGGAAAAGAAAAATTAAATTTCCTCACTACTTAACAGCCCATTCACAAGCCCTTAAAACAGGCAGAGTGACACTCTTCTAGAACTCAGCTGTCTTGGTGTTAATACTTTGCTAAGGGCAAAAGGCAATCTTAGCCCAACCCTCCAGGATCCTGTAAGTCTGCTTTAACATTTAAAAATTCCTTTGGAAACTTCCTTTATCTCTATCCCTCAAGATGCATGTTGGCAATCATCGCCCAAGCATAGGGCCCACCGATATACATCTGAAGGGTCTCATGACTAAGGTTTTATTAGACGGTAATAAATGACCTTCTCCCAACAATAGCCAGCTCCCTCAAGGTCCTGGAAACGTTGCTTCCAAAATTCCTTAGAGACTTAGGCTGTCCCTAACCGCCCCCCCCCCCAACTTGAAAGTTGGGCTATAATCAGCCACTCCTCATAATGCCAGTGCAGCTCTTTCCTGTCCTGTCCCTGCGCTTTAATAAAACCACTTTTTTGCACCAAAGACGTCTCAAGAATTCTTTCTTGGCCGTCGGCTCCGAACCCCAACATCATTTCTACATCATTAGGACCTAGTTTTACTCGCCTTACCCCCATCCTGCTCCTCTACCTCACTTGGAGCAGAGAGCACTGTAAATTGATAACATTTTTGGCCCATTCACCTTTGGGAATTTGGAGGCCCTTTCTCCTATCTGGAGGAGAAAATAAAACCCAAAGACATCACTTTAGCCACCATGGCCAAAAGCAACTAGCCTGCTCTCCCAGAGTTGGATCTGTCATTTTCCGGTTCCACAAGTAACTGTTACCTCTCACAACAGTTAGGAGCTCAGCTGCTGCTGCATACCATGGATGACCCTGTAACTACCTGGCCACCGAAGATTCATCATACCCTGTCCCCTACCCTTCCTTTCCCAAACAGTAATTTCACCATGTTTAGGTGAGTCAGGGTCATCCTAGCTAATCCTACTTCTGATGCCAACTGACTTCAGGGGTCCCCAAGACTTCCCCAGGGTCTATGATTTGCTGGAGGACTCAGCATGGAGCTGTACTCACAGCTTTGGGTTATCGTAGCAAAAGGATACAAAGCAAAATCATCATGGGGCGAAGTGCAGAGGACACAAAATGCAAGTTTCCAGCAGTCGTCTTCCAGGGAATCATAGAGGATGTACTTAATTCCCTTAGCACATGTGACAACACATGAGAAATGTTATTTTCTAGGGGAGCTCATTAGAGACCCAGTGCTTGGAGTTTTTAATGGAGACTAGTCATATAATCACTCTTGGCCTGGCATGTACCAAAATTGCAGAAGGAAAACACATGTTGAGGGTAAGCCACATTGTACAGTTTTGGTACAGTGAGTCACTACTATTAGGGTAGTGGGAACCCTCCCAAAATGTAAGTTCCCAGATTCTAGCCAAGGGCCCACTTTTCAAAGGATTAACAGGTATGCCTGTGATAACTATTTTCTGCACATCATCCCAGTAAACTTTTTGAAAATGAATGAATAAATGACCATCAGGAGGGGAAATTATTACATTGTGGTGTTTCCTATTGTAGAATACTCATAGTTGTTTTAAAAGGGGCATTATTATTGCAGATAACAAAACCCATCAAATAGTGGCAAAAGCAGAGGTTTATTTTGGTTCCATAGTTCAGGACTCTTGCCATCAAGGACTCCAGCTCCTTTCTCTTCTATTCAGTTTCCTTAGTAAATTAGCTTCATCTTCATGTTTGTTCCATGTGGTCACACCTGGTGATGGCTGTACCTCCAGGTCCTGGGTCCTCAGGAAGAACTGATAACCTGCATCAGAAGGGCAGGAGCCTCCCCCAGGAGTCACTAGTAAAACTACCAAGAAAATCACTTCATCATCCCTAGCTCTACAGAAGGTGAGGAAAGGGTTAAGAATTGACAACCAATCTACAGTCTGCCACCTGGAACAATGATAGTGTTAAGTGAAATGTCACACTGCAAAAAATTCACTTAGTATGATCCTTGTATTGGTCAGGGTTCTCCAGAGAAAGAGAACCAAAGGCTGTCTGCTGGCAGAATTACTTCTTGGTCAAGGGAGATCAGTCTTTGTTCTGTTGGACCTTCAACTAATTGAATGAGGCCCGCCCACGTTATGGAGGGTAGTCTGCTTTACTCAGAGTCCATTGACTTAAATGCTAATATCCTCCCCGAACACCTTCACGGAATCCGGAATAATGTTTGACCAAATATCTGGGCACTGTGGCCCAGCCAAGTTGACACAATTAACCATCACAGGCCCAAGGGAATTTATGGTGGTAGCTAAAGATGACAGTAATTTTTCTTTAATTTTGTATACTTTCCTATTGCTTGGATTGTCTTTGCTGCAATAAACATGTTATCCAGATAGTCATAAAAATTAGAAGAAAAATTAAGTCAAATAATGAGCCTCTTGCTCTGTTTTGAGTAGCACAAAAGGAACTGAGTTTAAACTTAACTAAATCATGCTTAAATTGGGTTCTGAAATTAGCAAGTTAGTTGAGTAATAAGATGGCATTGCTACCTCATTGTCACTTGCATGGGTGTGGCTGGGAATAAACAAACCTTAATTTAGTGATGAGATTTAACAGAGGATAAACGGTTAAGGAAACAGGCCATTCCCTACAACAGGTGCTGACTTTAATGAAAAGATTTTGTTTCTTTTATTTTGTACGGTTGTACAAGAAATTATTTGTGCAAGAAAACTCCTTTAGGAGACCATCCTTGTGGAAAAGTACACCACCAGGAGCATTTGAAACTCTAAGAACAATCTTTAAAGCCATTATTCAAAGAAGCTCACTCTTCTTAAATAGCAGTTTTCCTGAGCAAGTTTCACCGTGTCTGGTTTCTGATAGTGCCTGTCACTTAAGTGTCATGAAGCTTGTCACTTTCTTCTGGGCACATGGGCCAGCGCTTCTCTTTTTACTTTAAAATGATTAGTTATTTCTCACAGAGAAGTGAGCTTGTAAACTCTGATCTTAATGTTTTGTTCATTCTTCATATTACTACATTTCATTCTTCTTCTGAAAATTAGGTTTTATTCTTTAAAGCAAGGCTTCCCAGGGGCGCCTGGGTGGCTCAGTCATTAAGCGTCTGCCTTCGGCTCAGGTCATGATCCCAGGGTCCTGGGATCGAGGCCCGCATCGGGCTCCCTGCTTGGTGGGAAGCCTGCTTCTCCCTCTCCCACTCCCCTTGCTTGTGTTCCCTCTCTCACTGTGTCTCTCTCTGTCAAATAAGTAAAATCTTTAAAAAACAGAAAACAAGGCCTCCCTGCATATAGTCCGCTTGTTTCTCCTTCCTTCCCTCATTAACATATGTAATTTCTCAACTGTCGTTAGTAATTCTCAGCACTGAGTGAAAGTAATCTCTTGTAGCAAATTATATAACATTGGTATCTTCCCAAAGAGATTGCTATCCCATATTTCCACAATAAATACCTCTTTATTTGGCCTATACCATTTGCTTTATCTCGGGTATAATTTACTTTGAATCATCTGTTCTTATGTTTTGTTCTTAAAACTTTGGGGATTTTTGCTGATGGTTGGTTGAGTTTTTATCTTGGTGTTGACTAAAATTGATGAACGCTGTACGACAGTTGGTGAGGTTGATAGCTTTTTAACATTAAATGATTGTATTTCAACTACTTTCTACTACAAATACATTTTACCAAAATGTTACTTACCATTGTATGTTTAGAAGTACAAAATTGCTTCAAACAAGCAGCATGATTTTCTTATTAACAGAACACTCATCTAAACTTAGAGGTACAATATCAGACTTTTTTGGCAGTGTAAAAGCTCCTAAGATGAGAAATTTGCACAGCTAATTAGTCCCTTGCCTTTGTTTTTATGGATCATGAAGTTGACTTTTTGGGTTTTTTTTTGTTTGTTTGTTTGTTTTACCATTAGAAAATGAGGAAAAGATAGTGTCACAATTCCAGGACATTTTATTCAGTTCATATGGCAACGTTTACACTGTTCCCTCTCTCTTGGATTCTTTCCATAGCATCAGACATCCTGTAATAGCTTATATTTTAAAAACCAAAACCCCCTCCAGCAACCACCCTGCTTCCCTACACCCCTTTAATAGTATCGTTCTTTGAAAGAGTTGTCTGTGTTCACTAATTTCACCTCCTCTCTCCCCATTCTCTCATCCAACTCTCAGGATGCTCTGGTCCCTTCACGACCTCTAAATCCACTCTGCTCCAGTTACATTCTCTTTGCTGAATTCTTGGTCAGTTCTTGTTCCTCATCTTTCTGACCTCTCCCATATTTTTTCCTACTCTGAAGATGCTTTCATCACTTAGCTGTTGGTTTTCTGGAATCTGCCAGATCTTGAAATACAACGTCGCCCTGACACCCAGTCTTTTGATCCTCTGCTCCCATCTATACCAGGTTTCTGTGTAATGGCTGCACTGTAGCTGATTTAACCAGTCTCCTGTTGACAGACCTTTGAGTTCTTGTTGGTTTTATATCTTTATACACAAATACAGTCTTACACATATCTCTTTGTATCCTTATGGGAGCATTTCTACAAGTTAAACATCTTAGAAGTGGAAAAATATGATCCAAAGTATGGACTGTATAAATTCTAATAGGTATTCCTAAGGGTCCCTCTTTAAGAGGTTGTACTAACTGATGCTCCTACCAGCAGTATGAAAGTCCCCATTTACCTATAATCTGGCCAGCACTGAATGACTTCAGGTTTGGGGTTGTTGTTTGGGTTGTCCTCTTTTTTTTTTTTTTTAACTTTTTCTAGCTTTCTTGGATGATTTTTACTGACTTTGCAAGAGCAATTCTTTACTAGTTTAAATATAAAGTGGTCTGTTAATTATTACAAATTCTCATATAACATAAGTTGTAAAAATCTTACTGTCAAGGTTTAAATAGATTGTGGTATTGTGTCATTATTGTAGGGTCAAAATGTGATTCCTTATCTAGAACTGTGAGTTTTTACAGGAAGGTGCAAAATTGACTTAATGACACATTTTGCCCGCTTTCATTTTTAGAGTCAGGTTTGACTACTGGCTATCATGAACTTAAATTGCATAATCAGTCACCTCATTGTGCCAGAGCAGTGATTACCATGGTTTTTAAAGCTGGTACTATTTTTGTGGCAGTTTTTAAAACGATAGCTTTGAAATTCTTGCAAAATTTCTCCATGAAAAGAAAATTAACTGAAATTAACACTATTGTGGGGACTATCTACTTGAAATAATTGACCTGGAACTGGCAGTAGCAATTTCCCTGTTGTGATTTTGCTTGGAGAAGGTACCTGATACAAATTGTCTTTCTAGTTACTTACTAATAAAACATTATTTAGACCAAGATTCACTCTCACTAAATTGGTGAAGCATGGCACCTGGGGATTCTTCCTACTTAAGTTAGTGCTAATCAGCAGTAGGTTAAAACCTTTTGTTGCCAAAAGCCTTTGCATTCTTTCCAGTTTCTTTGCTGCTGTATAGTTCCATCACATGAAAGAGAATCCTTTCTTATATTTGCACCACTTAGAAAGTTTTGGCAAACTAGGATTCTTACGTCAAGCTATTTGTTTTTAAGACAAAAATTTCTATTATCAAAAAAAAAATTGGGGCACCTGCGTGGCTCAGTCGTTAAGCGTCTGCCTTCGGCTCAGGTCATGATCCCAGGGTCCTGGGATCGAGGCCCGCATCGGGCTCCCTGCTCAGCGGGAAGTCTGGTTATCCCTCTCCCACTCCCCCTGCTTGTGTTCCCTCTCTCGCTGTATCTCTCTGATAAATAAATAAAATCTTTTAAAAAAACCAAATATTCTTTTAAACTATTATATTTTATTTTGAAATTCAGATTTACAAACTGCTATTTTACAGGTACTATTTTTCTCAAGCAAATCTGAATCTAGTAGCAGTGCATATAGGAGAGCTGTTTTTCAAACTCTGGTTAAAATGACCCCTCTGAGGTGGTGCTAAAGGATACTTTGCTTTTTTGTACTAAAGATCGTTTCTTATAAACACAGACAGATTAAAGTGTTTGCCTCTGGTCAGTGATTACCAGGATGGTGAATGACATTTACCTGGTGGCAAACAGTTTGAAATTAATTTTGCCTTTCATAACTTACTGAAAATAGTTTTCAAATTAGTATGAATTCTTCTTTGCACGGGCAAGAAGGAGTGTCCATTTCCTGTGCTTTCAGAGCAGGAGCTCCTGTGATAGTAGCAGTGTCATCTCTTGAAGGCCTATTACCTTACGTGGCACACACCATGGTGGGTCCTTTAGGTGTATTATTTCAGTTCATCTTTGTGAGTAACGCTCTGCAGCAAGGACTCTTATCCCTATTTGTAGATAAGGAAGTTATCTGCAGATAATTTTACAGATAAGGGGAGAGATTAACGAATTTGCTCAAAGTGTACAGCTAGTAAGTGGTAGGGTTTGCATCAGGCATTCTGTCTCCAGAATCTGTACTCTTAATCACTAAGCTCTGATGCCTAATTACATTCTCCATGTAAAAGCAACCCGTGGAAGTTGACATGTACTCACACTTAACTGTGTATGGTTCTGGGCTCAACAGTGGCTCTCTGGTCTTCTCATGTACTTCTCATTCGGTACTCTTATGTGTACTCTTGGCTTCCAGTCTGTGAACTGGAGAACTTCCTCTTTGACCACAGCTGAAAAGATGTCTAAGACATCTTGTTTTTGGTTTTGTTTGTTAAAACCACTTTGAATGTAGCAGGATCAAAGCTTAACTTGTCTCTACCCTGATCCGTTTCATCCCTACCCAGTAACCTACTCCTCCTTTAGTGTTCTCCTAGTAAGGCAGCCATCCCCTCACTTCCTGAAGCCTTAATACCTGGGAGCCTTCCATGACTCCTCCCCTGTCATCTGCACATCTAGTCGATCAGGAAGTGGTGCCGTATCTACTTCCTTAGCATCAGTTGAGTACATCCACTTCTTTCATTCCATTATCCTCTTCAGGCTCCCATTACCTCTCAGTTACACTAATGTCACAACTTGTAAACTGGTTGCCTTGCATCCAGCCTTTTCTCCATTCCATTGTCCACTCTCTGAATAAAAATGTAAGTATGATCATATCATTCCTGTTTAAAACTCTTAAGTGAGTTTCCATTGTTCTCAGGATAAAGTCCAAACTCCTTAATCAGATTTATCAGGACATTCATAGTCTACCTTCTTTGTGCTGCTCTAGCTTTAGCCTCTTGTCCACTTGGGCACTCACACTGCATGTTCTAACGTATTAAACTTCTTGTATTTTTTTCTAAAGTGCTATCCTGTCTTTCATTTGATTCTTAGCTCACATGGTTCCCTCTGTCTAAAGTACTTCTGCCACCCCACCCTGAAGCAATTCATCCACCCTCTACTCCTACACGCCCGTGAAGTTCAGTGGTAAACCTCAGTTCCCAACAGGGGAGGTTTTCCTTTCTGTAACATCGATCACACTTTTGTTTGGTATCTCTCTTCCTTGCGAGGTGCTAAGTTGTATAGAGCCGAGACCTCTGTTCCACCTTGTTTCCAGCACCTGGCATGATTCCCAGCACCTAGAAGATAGTCAGAAAGAGCTTAAGAACAAATTGGAGATATGGTCTCTACTTTTAACAAGCTCAGAGTCTAGTGGGACAGGAGTATGGTAAAGAAAGAACCTCAGCAGATATCATACATGCTCTGATAAAATGCTAAGGTGTACGTGAGTGATGAACTTTACCTGGAGGAGCATTTTCCCTGTATAGCTTTATACTGTTAAAGAAACTGACTTATAACATTCAGATAGAAAAGAGGGGAATTGTGTTGAGCAGTGGAATTGATCTGGTTGCATTTGCCTTATTTTTTGCTCGCTAGTTAGCCAGGAGTTTTACGGTAGACTTCTAACATTCTAAGCTTTATCAGATTTTTTTTTTTCAAAGATTTTATTTATTTGACAGAGAAAGACACAGCAAGAGAGGGAACACAAGCAGGGGAGTGAGAGAGGGAGAAGCAGGCTTCCCATGGAGCAGGGAGCCCGATGCGGGGCTCGATCCCAGGACCCTGGAATCGTGACCTGAGCCGAAGGCAGACGCTTAATGAATGAGCCACCCAGGCGCCCCTAAGCTTTATCAGATCTTAAGAGCTTCAGAAATTCTAAGGTAGATACAGAGCTGCCATGTACACTAAGCCAGCCATGTTCACTAAGTTGACCTATCCTTAAGTCATCCTAAAGAAAATTGATGCTGACTCTTTCATGTTCCCCATTTCAAATCATGTATTTTTGTCTTCAAATTCTGATCATTAGAATTGACAATATTAAATCCATGGATACCAGAGGTGCTGTTCATGTTTAGAGTTTTTTCTTATCTTTTCAGCTCTGACCGCCATTGAAGGCACAGCACATGGGGAGCCCTGTCACTTCCCTTTTCTGTTCCTGGATAAGGAATATGACGAATGTACATCAGATGGGAGGGAAGATGGTAGATTGTGGTGTGCTACAACCTATGACTACAAGGCAGATGAAAAGTGGGGCTTTTGTGAAAGTAAGTATTGCTCAGTTGGAGGCATGTCCACATTGCTTTATGTCTCAGACAACATTTTTAAGGCCTTTTTCTAGCCATCCTTTCCCCACCTTGGTCAGAAGTGGTCCCCATCAATGACATAGATATAGTCTTAAAGAATGGACTTAAGAGCAGGAAGCATGCAGTATACTCACTCCCGGGCTATCACTTGGCCAGCTTATCACACTCGTGTTTTATTTAGAGATGATTTTCTGTTGCTCTGCGCAGGTTGTTCTGTAAACCCTCAGGCAGGCTGCTAAATTAATTAATGTAAAACGTTTTTTGGCAATAAAGAAAAACAGAACATTATGCTGAGGTTAATTAATAGTACTTAGAAGAAAAATAGATAATACCTTTTTAAAATACTTTGAGTGAAATGTGCTGTGCTAAGGTAATATTTGACAGATACAGTATATTTAACTGCCCTAAATGTTAATGTCAGTATTGCCTCTGAAGGCAAGCTATGTTTTTGGGAAGAACTTTCTAACTGATAAAGAACAAAGAGAACCTTGAACATACCTCTTTTGATACCAGATGACATTTTCAAAATAATGGCTCTGATTGAATATTTAGGCATTCCTTAGAGATAGTCAGATATAGTCCATCTTTGGGTGTGGGCCAGTACAATTAGGTACTCCTGTTTAATACATCAAATTTTGTTTTTATATTACGAGAAGAAGTCACTTCTATTTCTATAAATAACTCCTAATGAAATATTCAAATGTCTCTTGATGAGTTTTAGATTTCTGTTAAAATGCTTTCTAACAGTAGCAAAATAATTTTGGGGAAATCTAATGCTATGATTTTCAGTGTTGTACATAAGAAAAAACAGAATTTGACTATTAAATCAAAATCTATATTTAATAAAAATCCTTTTTTTCAACTAATTTTTCGTTATGTCATTAGTCACATATTTTCTGCTTGTAAAGACACAGCCTTTCTGGTGAGGCTGAAGTGTCCTTTGACTGCAACAGTATTTTTTCTGACTATTTTTTGTTTTGTTTTGTTTTTAAAGATTTTTTTTTATTTATTTGACAGACATAGCGAGAGGGGGAACACAAGCAGGGGGAGTGGGAGTGGGAGAACCAGGCTTCCCGCTGAGCAAGGAGCCCCATGTGGGGACTCCATCCCAGGACTCTGGGATCATGACCTGAGGCAAAGGCAGATGCTTAACAACTGAGCCACCCAGGCGCCCCTAACTACTGTTTTTTTATTGTTCTCTTGTCCTTCAGTTTTAGGTCACCTTGGCATATAATCATAAGGCTCTACTGAAATTTTAGTTGACTTATATAAAAAGTTTTAGAATTACTAGCAGAAAAGCACTTTCCAAAAACAGGTTGATACAGCTTTCTTTACAAGGAAGTGATTTTAATGAGTTTTACTGTTTTTTAAAAAAGTCTTAACTTTAGTCAGATAAGGCCACACATAAAAGCATGTGTCCTTAAAATCAGACTGGGAAATAGTGACATATCACTGTATTGGTAACTACCCAGAAGAAAGAATATATACTGATGTTTAATAAATAATTGGTTTAAAATTAAAATCGATTTAAAAGCATCTGACGTTTTGTTTTTAGCTGAAGAAGAAGCCACTAAACGGCGGCAAATGCAGGAAGCGGAAATGATGTACCAGACAGGGATGAAAATCCTCAACGGAAGCAACAAGAAAAGCCAGAAAAGAGAGTAGGTAGCACTGCCAGTCCATTCTTCCCCTGACATAGGCCATTATTGAGATAAAAAGCACTAAGTACTTGTTTTTTAAGTGCACTGCCGAAGACAGGATTTTTTTAGGCTGTATTATAAGAAAACCTGATATGACCTATAGACATTGGGGCATTACTTCTATCAGATTTCAGCTCTTCGGGCTAAAAAGATTATAAATACTCATCACAAGAATGAACAATAAGCAAAATGGAAATAATTAAAATTATAATAGTTTCTAAGAGCCAAGAATAAGTGTACTATTCAGAATTCAAAATGACATAAAAGGAATTGTCAGGTGTTTTTTTGTTTTTGCTTTGTAATTATCTTGCAGACAAACACTAGAATTTAGGAATTTGGAAAGAACATAAAGTTCAGTTGACTGTCTTTTAACATTTTATGTCCCTTAATTTCAGCTGACTTTTGTTATAGTCTGTGCAAAGATTTTAAAAGAAAATTGCAGTCGTTATAATTGGATTATTTATTAGATACTACATTATTATAATTCTTTCTCATTCTTAGACTGTTCTAAAATATTGCAATAACAGAACTGGTACCTTACATAAAAAGAAAAGTAGCCCAGAATGTTTTCTACATATATAAGTAAAATAATTTAGTGGAAATCAAATATCAGAGGGATTCTGTAGAATAAGAAAATTATTTATTGTGCATTTTAGTAGATTTTGTAAAAGAAAAAAAATTATTTTAAGTTTTTTTTTTATTTAAGTTATCTCTACACCCAAAATGGGGTTCAAACTCATGACCCCGAGATCAAGAGTCACACGCTCTTCGAACTGAGCCAGCCAGGCACCCCAGATTCTGTAAAAATTTTAATGGGAGTTCCAAAATATTGCTAATGTGTTTGTTTTTGTTTTAATTGCTTATGTTTAAAGAGCATATCGGTATCTTCAAAAGGCAGCAGGCATGAATCATACCAAGGCCGTGGAGAGAGTGTCATATGCTCTTTTGTTTGGTGATTACCTGACACAGAATATCCAGGCAGCTAAAGAGATGTTTGAGAAACTGACTGAGGAAGGCTCTCCTAAGGGACAAACTGTAAGTGTACTTTCATTGCAGAATCTCTTGGTACATAGCACTTGTTTATTTTCACAGTAGTTTACTCTTTATGCTCTGCCTTCCCTGAACAAGTAAGGCTGGAAGGTAAAATGGCTTTAAATACTAATCCTGCGGCAGATCGTTTTACCAATCTTCTCGGACAGTCTTCTTCCTCAGGGTGAGAACACTTGTGGTCACCTAGGGCATTTTGCAGCTGCATCTTACCACAATTATACTTGTAGTTTTCCACATTCAGTCTGTACAGAGTGAAACATAAAGGTAATTATTTTTTTATCTGAAATCACTCCCC
This sequence comes from Zalophus californianus, assembly GCF_009762305.2. Lineage (NCBI taxonomy): Eukaryota > Metazoa > Chordata > Mammalia > Carnivora > Otariidae > Zalophus > Zalophus californianus. The sequence continues at coordinate 21,039,970 of NC_045600.1, forward strand.
ATTGCCTTTTTTCCAAAGTTCAGATGCTCCAGCTTTTGTTAATCTTGGTGTTTTTTTAAAAGATATATTTTATTACAGAAGCAGTACATGTTCATTATAAGAAACTAGAAATACAAACTAAAAAAAAAAAACAAAACTAAGAAAGAAAACATCATCATATCTGTACCCTCTGGACCTGAACATTGGTAACATGTTAATGCATGCACACCCTTCTTGACCTTTCTCTTTGTGTATTTATACATGTGAGCTTCTTATCAAAATGAAATGTCACTGTCTACTGTTCCCTTCCTTGCTCTTTCGATAAGTAGCCCTCATCATTCCAGTCCAGTAAATGTAATACCCAGACGGTCTTCATAGGGCGTAGAACCAAAACATTTCCTTTATCCCTGTTTTGTCCAAAGCACTATCCAGTGCAGGACTACACCTTCTATTTGGTCGTTAATGCTAGCAGAGTCCCTGCCTTTCTTTTGTGTCTGTGCCCGAGATAGGGACAGTTGTTCTGCAAAATGGCCTTCTTAGTTTGTCTGTTTGCTTCTTCCTTTTGTCCTTTATTTGGGATCTTCATCATCTGTATTTCCCATAGAGGATATCACAGCTAAAGGCTGATGAACTAAAGTCAAGTATTTTTGTCTCAGACAGCCTTATAGGGGGATGTTCTGCATCCCATATCACATCACACCATTTGATAAATATTCTCTGCTTGATTTCGCATGAGTAATAGTAAGATTGACACCTGGATTTAGGAGGCCACCACATTTATTTTTAAGTGCTCTCAGTAATTCAGGTTTATCGGAGGTGTGGGATTTGCTTAAATATAAAATTTCTAGTCACGGTTAGCGGAAGTCTGTTTTTAGACTATTTAAACAATAACAGGAATTGTGACTTTTTTTTTTTTTTTAAGATTTTATTTATTTATTTGACAGATAGCGAGAGCAGGAACATGAGCAGGGGGAGTGGGAGAGGGAGAAGCAGGCTCCCTGCCAAGCGAGGAGCCCAATGCGGGGCTCGGTCCCAGGACTCCGGAATCATGACCTGAGCCCAAGACAGACGCTTAACAACTGAGCCACCCAGGTGCCCCATGACCATTGTTTTCTATAGGACTGAATATCTACCCAGTCTGCAACTCTTACACAGTTTTGGTTTAATTTATAAACAGGTTATATCTTAATTGTTCCCCCTTTGTTTTCAAAGCTTTTTTCCCCTTCTTTGTGTAAGTCAGATTTTATATATTCACACATACATTCTTTATTCTACAGACACATTTGGCTTTAAGAATGGTTGTACTTCTAAGGCATCTTTCCCCTCTAGTAATGGCACCCCACAATGCCATAGTGCTTTATATGGCATATTGCAAAGCACTCTCTCCATGGTAATGAATTCTAGCTGATGTAACAGACATAGTCCCAGAATCACACTGGCTCAACACTACAAAGAATTATTCCTTGTTCACACCAGGGTCAATGCGGTTCCCCTGCCTATGTCACTCTCTTCCCAATGCTGACACAGTCAAGGGCCACTTCTGCCACATAGCTGTACCATCTGAAACATGGGGCTTTCGAGCCATCATGAAGGGAGAAGAGAGGGCTGGAGGATTTTCTATAAAGTTTTTTTTTTTTTTTGAAGATTTTATTTATTTATTTGACAGAGAGAGACACAGCGAGAGAAGGAACACAAGCAGGGGGAGTGGGGGAGGGAGAAGCAGGCTTCCCGCCAAGCAGGGAGCCTGATGCGGGGCTCTGTCCCAGGACCCTGGGATCATCACCTGAGCCCAAGGCAGATGCTTAACGACTGAGCCACCCAGGCGCCCCTTCTGTAAAGTTTTTAATGGCCAGGCCTAAAAATGGCTTGCATCTCTCTTTGCCACATCCTAAACACGTGACCCTACCCAAGTACAAGGGTGGGGAGGAGGCGGGGCGGGGGCAGGGAGTGGCTGGGAAATGTAGAAGAGCTCATGGATTTTGATGAATGCTGGCACATGACACACCTGCCTTTCTGACTTTAGCTTTTACTTTCATGTCTTCAAGGATGGTCCTCAGTGGGCAAAGGTAGAACCTTATCAATGTATTGTTTGCTTGGTTGTAGTTTTTTGTTTTGGGGGTTTTTGTAATGAAAAATTGTGTGTGCTTCAGCATTGTAAAGTGACCTTTCTCTGTTTCCCCTTCAACATGACCCTTGCCGCCCCTTTTTATTGCTAGGATGTTTATCTTGGTAGCCTCTTACTATTTTCATTGTGTATTCTCCTTTGATAGGTAATGTGTTGATGTGATGATATAGGGGTTTTTTGGTTCTCATAATAGCTGTTGATCAAGATAAAGGAAAAGCCATGCTTGAATGTGTTCAGCTTTGGTTTTGTAATTAATATTTTATTAAGCTGTCTTTAATCTTCAAGCTAAACTTTTTGATTTGTTTAGTTGTATTTCATTGTGTAATTTGTAAAACCTTGAATGCATTTCTGAGGCTCCTTAATTAACCACAGTTATACATACTTGGATTGTTCAAGTCTTTCAAGATCTAAAGATTCTTGCATCTTTTCATTGTTCATAAAACTATGTCTGTGGATAAACTTCCACTAGGGAAGAATTCTTACTTTTACCATTTTATTTTAGGCTCTTGGCTTTCTTTATGCTTCTGGACTTGGTGTTAATTCAAGTCAGGCAAAGGTAATATTATTAAAACTTCATTGTATACTACCATTTGAATTGGGTCAGTGTGTGCCTGTGTTCAGTTAAGCATATTTTGTTCTTTCCCAGGCCCTCGTATATTATACTTTTGGAGCTCTTGGGGGCAACCTAATAGCGCACATGGTTTTGGTAAGTAGCACTTTAGTAACATTGAGGAGCAGAATTTTTGGTTCATGAAGGGTCATAGCTTTTCTAGCTTTCATGAATGAGATGCACTTATATTCATTAAGATCAAATATTCAGTTGAACATTCTTCGAATTCTTGTTAATGGGTACAACACTTGCATCTAAACATGGATGAAAATTTGCACAGTCCACAATTTTTCTTTAAAATGATGACTTTGGCTGATTGCCCTTGTGATAAATGGCTCTTTTTTATTTTCTGTAAGTTGGAAATGTTTGTCAAAATCATTTCTTCGATTATTACAGATTTTACATTGAAAATTGATTTATGTTTTACATTTAAATTTACACAAATAAGGAGATTGTTACAGGAATCAGCTAGAAAGGCACTTAACCCACACTGATGTTGGAAGGAGAGGTGAAAGGATAAACTTCTGAGGAAACAAGTAACTAAAGTAATTCTTGAGGGATAAATCGCAGTGAATAGAAGTGGAAGGGCATTCAGACAGCAGGAGCAATATATGCAGAAGGACAGTGATGAGGGAATGTGGTGCTTGCAAGAAAATGCAGGCTCTTTAGTGTGGCTGGAGAGTAGAATGTCAGGAAATTTATCAGGAATCATGTAAATGGGCTGTATGTCATGCCAAGGAGCTTGGACCTACCTCATCTGTACAGACGTAAACTGCTGAAGTAGTTTAAGCCAGTGAAAAACAAGGATGTTGCTCCGACTTTCTGAAACATTCCTCACTAATTTTGAAGTTTTTTTTCCCATTTGCTTTTTTCATCTATGGTAGGTAACATTTATTCCTCAAACAGTAATTGAAAAGTTCCTTTTAGATGAATTTTCCAGAAATTTAAAGCATATTTTTATATGGCAAAAGTATGTTACATTGGGGAGGGCATGTGCTATGGTGAGCGCTGTGAATTGTGTAAGACTGTTGAATCACAGACCTGTACCTCTGAAACAAATAATACATTCTATGTTAAAAAAAAAAAAAAGTAGGAAGGGAAAAATGAAGGGGGCGGAATCAGAGGGGGAGACGAACCATGAGAGACTGTGGACTCTGAGAAACAAACTGAGGGTTCTAGAGGGGAGGGGGCTGGGGGATGGGTTAGCCTGGTGATGGGTGTTAAAGAGGGCACGTATTGCATGGAGCACTGGGTGTTGTATGCAAACAATGAGTCATGGAACACTACATCAAAAACTAATGATGTAAGGTATGGTGATTAACATAATAAAATAAAATTTAAAAAAAAATTTTTTTAAAGTATGTTAAATATTTCTGACCAATATCTTTTTTTATTTACCAATCTTAAATAGTGACTACAGAATAAGAACATTAAATATTATACATGTTATTATACAGTAGTGCCCGAAGGATTGTTAAAGATTGTAAAGTTATTTAAGTCTGTGCTGAATGACTCAAGAGAGCTCTTACTTTTTTTTTGTTCTGTTCTTTATAGTTAGCTATCTTCCTCCTCAGTCTGAAATCATTTTTTGCTCATGTTACTGTGCCTGCTCCTGGTAGTCGCTCATATTCCCTATTTTGCTCATTTGTTGCTTCTTTCCTCGTTTGGTAGATCAACCCATTTTTGTTAAAATCAGGTTTAAAATAAGATTAGAATGTGTTCTAAGCAAGAACCTAAGTAATTTTCTCTTACACGTGAGATGCGCACACTTCATCCATAAAGTTCATGGCATCTATTTTGATTTCTTTGGGAACTTCATTATTTCCTAGTTCTTACCTATAGTCTGGTTTTTGGAGTTGCTGAATAAATTACCTCAGAACCTGAAACTCAGGATAAACGAGGTAGTAGTATACTGGGATCAAGGGACTGCAGAAGTACGTTCTGAGAGCGGGTGGCTTCATTCATTCCGGCAAGATTGCCAGTGAAGCGTGTGAACCTGCAGTCTTCTCACTGGAGCTTCTCTCACAGGGTTATCGGTACTGGGCTGGCATCGGAGTCCTCCAGAGTTGCGAATCGGCACTGACTCACTATCGTCTTGTTGCCAATCATGGTATCTATTTTTTTTTTGCCTTTCACCTTATCAAAAGAAATAAAAAACAGTATGGAATTAATTTCAAATACATCTGTTTTTGTTGTACTACTTGAAATCATCATGATCGACTCTCTTAAGTGGGATGATCTTTACACTAGTTGACTAAGATCTCCTTTGTGCCTGTGTGTGCGCGCACACGCGTACGTGTACACTTTGGATTCCACTTACTAAATATTTTGTGGAAAACACTGGGTCTGTATAGATTACTATTTTGTAATCTTTAGATTACTGTTAGCATAGTGTCTGTCAGTGTTTGGCAGCTGAAATTCTACTTCCTTCTGTGGAACAATCCTTCTGACCTTCCTCCATGTTATTACTTCATTGCCCTGTTTAGTTGCTAGTGATATCTCGCTGACAGGAGGCTCAGTAGTACAGAGAATACGGCTGCCTGACGAGGTGGAAAATCCAGGAATGAATAGTGGGATGCTGGAAGAAGATTTGATTCAATACTATCAGTTCCTAGCAGAAAAAGGTGATGTACAAGCACAGGTATGTGTTTAACATCTCAGGGCGTGTGTCACTGCATTATAACAGTCGTGGGGCAAACTCTTACCTCCCTAAGAAACGTTTCCATTGCTCTGAGCCATATTAACTACATATTAGAATCACCTGAGTAGCATTATTTTTAAAAGTACCAAGAGTCTCATACTGTGAAGACATTTCCATTTGAATGCATCAAGGATGTAGCCTAGTCATTGATAGTTCATAGAATCTGGCCAGGCGATTGCACCATGGTTGGAAACCACTGCTTGAACAGAGCAGTGTCTTGATGATGAAGGCTCTTATTGGAGTCACCAAGGATGAAAACTGCCCCTTTCTTTCAACAAAAAGTCTCTGGAACATTTGGAATTTCAGATGCCCTTTAGAGCCATTTACTGTTCATGTTTCCTTTGTTCATCTTGGACCATAATTTCCTCAAGGTCAAGGACAGAAGTAACCTTGTTCAATGTAAATTGTATGGTATATCCATCAAAGTACCATGTATAATTTGTTATTTCATGGGTTATTTCATAATCCTGAAATAAAAAAGAGGACTTCAACATCTGCCTTTTTTTCCATGCAGTTTATAGGTCTTTCCTGATTTAGACACATAGAGACATGAATGTTAGATACTTTTTGAGAACAATTGATTTTAAGACTTAACAGAAGGGCATCTTATGTTTAAAAAAAAACAAAACAAAACTGTAGTGAAAGATCTAAATCTTAGCTCATAGAAATTTTAATAAAGTTCTCTTGTCTAATTAAACATCTTTCTTTTATATCAGAGGCCAGTTAAAATTCAAAACTATCTAAAAGCCCCAAAATAGGGAATTATTTAGCTCAATTACAACACTTCCATGTATGGAATTTTATGCAACCATTAAAAATTATGTAGAATACTACTTACTGTGGAAAGCTGACTTTAGTGTATTCAGTGGAAAACTCAAGCTAAAAAAATCCGTATGTGGTATAGTATATCATTTTGTTCTTTTTGCTACTCGAATTACAACCTTAATACAGAAAAGTACGTAAATCGGAAGCCTACAGCCCCCTGATGGAGCACCAGGTGAGCCTCCTGTGAAGCGTAGCTAGCATCCCAGCAGCGGGCCCCCTGCCCCCAGTGGGTTGCCCTCAGAGCTGACTTCTAACACTATGGATCGGTTTGGCCTGGTTTTGAATTTTACGTTAAAAAAAAAAAATCATACAGCATTTTTTGGTATCAGCTTCTTTTGCTCAGCATTATGTTTATGAAATCAATCCATGTGTTTTCATGTAGCTGAAATTCATTCATTTACATTGCCCTATAGTATTTCATTGTATAAAAATCCCACAACTTATTTACCCATTTTACTCTTCCCAGATATGGGCGATTGCAGATAATGCTCTGTGCATATTCTCTTGCATGTCTTGTGCATCAGTACTGTCTTAAATTTCTATAACTTTATGAATCTTGATATGTGGTAGAATACATTTCCCTGTTGTCATAGTTTTCATGATATTTAGCTCTAATATTCATTGTGATTTCTTCTGACCCATGTGTAATTTTAGAAGTGCATTGCTTAGTTTTCATATAAATGGGGGATTTATTACTTACCGTTTGTGTTGATTTCTAGCTTAATCCACTGTGGTCAGAATATTCTCTGTATGGGACACCTGGGAGGCACAGTCAGTTAAGCATCTGACTCCTGGTTTCTGCTTAAGATTCTCTCTCTCTGGGGTGCCTGGGTGGCTCAGTCGGTTAAGCATCTGCCTTCAGCTCAGGGCATGATCCCAGGGTCCTGGGATTGAGCCCCGTGTGGGCTCCTTGCTCAGCGGGGAGCCTGCATCTAAACAAAAAAAATAAGAATATGCTATGTATGATTTCATTTGGGATTTCCTGAGACTCGCTTTATGATCCATTGTTTGAGCAAATTTCGTGTGCTAAAGAGAACATAAATTTTACAGTCTTTGGGTATAGTGTTCTTTATGTGTCAGTTGAGTTATGTTTCTTAATCCTGTTGTTCAAATCTTGTGAATCCTTACTGAATTTGTCTGCTTTTTCTGTGCAGTGCTGAGACAGTATTGTTTAAATTGCCCCCTTGGTGTGCCTATGTCTCTGTCTTCTTCTATTTCTGTCAATTTTGATTTATGTATTTTAGGCCATGTAGAGTGCATATAGACTTAATACTGTTATCTTTTTGTTAAATTAGCTTGTATATCATGAAATGTCCTCTTTTATCTCCAGAAATGTTTTTTGCTTTAAATTGTACTTTGGTACTAGCCAGCTATGCCACTTTCTTTTGGTTAGTGTTTACATGGAATATCTTTTCTATCTTCTGTATTCACCTCTTATGTTTAAGGTATGTCTCTTGGAAGCATCATTGGACTACTTTTTATTTTTTTTTAATCCATTCTGACAGTCTTTTAATTGAAAGTAATGAATATTTGTGTTTACATTTTCTGTGTTGCTTGCTTTCTTTCATTTTGCTTTTCCATGCTTCTTTATGTCTCTTTTCTTACATTCTCTTGGTTTCAATGTTTTTGCTGTTGTACCTCCTCCCCTCTACTGAGATGATAGCTGGACTTTGTTTATTTTATCAAAGTCTAATATGAATGAGCACTTTTACCATTTCTTGGACAATGCAAACCTTACAGTACTCTGTATGTGTTTTAATTCTATATATTTTTGGATCCTGCAAGATATTATTCTTGTATACAGTCCATATAATTAGATTTATTCATAAGTTTAACTTTTTTTTTTTAAAGATTTTATTTATTTATTTGACAGAGAGAGACAGCGAGAGAGGGAACACAAGCAGGGGGAGTGGGAGAGGGAGAAGCAGGCTTCCTGCCTAGCCTGATGCAGGGCTCGATCCCAGGACCCTGGGATCATGACCTGAGCCGAAGGCAGATGCTTAACGACTGAGCCACCCCCTATAAGTTTAACTTTCCATTCCTCTTTATTTCTTACTGCCAGGCTTCCCGGGATAATTTTCCTTCCTCCTAAAGAACATCCTTTAAGGGGCTCCTGGGTGGCTCAGTCGTTAAGCATCTGCCTTCAGCTCAAGTCATGATCCCAGAGTCCTGGGATTGAGCCCCACATCAGGCTCCCTGCTTGGCAGGAAGCCTGCTTCTCCCCCTCCCACTCCTCCCCCTGCTGTGTTCCCTCTCTCTGTCAAATAAATAAATAAAATCTTTAAAAAAAAAATCCTTTAGCATTTCCTTTAGAGTGAGTTCATTGGTGACAAATTCAGTTTTGGTTTGCCTGAAATTGCCTTTATTTCATCTTTATTTCAGAAAGATATCTTGTAATTAAAAGGCATTTTCAGTTTTTAAAAAATGTAGGTTTAAGTAGAGTAACATCTTCAGGAGTTAAGACTTAAGTCTTCACTTTTTTGGATTCTGAAGAGAAGCCTTTTTATGACAGATGATTTCTTACTGGTCTAATTTAATGACACCAGATGCTACCATGTACTTTTGCTCATTTTTGTTAATTTTCAGGTTGGTCTGGGACAACTGCATCTGCACGGAGGGCGTGGAGTAGAACAAAATCATCAGGTAACTTTCTTGTTCCCAGGGCTTTGTACTTCACGTTGTAGAAGGAAACAATGCTCTAGATGTATTTCTTATCAATGACAATATCAAGTTCATGTTACTTAGACAATCATCACAAATGATCTTTCAAGATCCATCTAACCCCTGAGAAAACTGAAGACTAAAAATGTGATTATACCTCATAGTTGTGAGAAGGGTTTTTTAAATTCTGAAACCTAGTTCTCAATATTGCCAAAAATACTTACACAGTATCTTGGTTTCCTGTGGTTATGTAGTAGAAGTATGTCTTAAAACTCCTGTTAGAAAATATTTCAGGGGTGCCTGGGTGGCTCAGTCGGTTAAGTGTCTGCCTTTGGCTCAGGGCATGATTCCAGGGTCCTGGGATCAAGCCTCGTATCCGGCTCCCTGCTCCATGGGGAGCCTGATTCTCCCTCCCCTCCATGAATAAATAAATAAAATCTCTGAAAAAAAAAAACTTCATAGAACCGAGGAAAAGTCATTGTTGAGTTTGTGAGAAATTAGGAGTATACAAGTATAGCAGTCAGATCTGTACCCAGCTTTTGTGTGCTTTATGCCCTAAATCTTGCTCATCTCTTCCCTTGTATCCATCAATACAACTGCCACTTGTATGAGTCATCTCCTGCTTGCATTTCCTAAGCAGTAGCCTATGTTTGTAAACCACACACCTAATTCTGTAGTTCCCTTGCTTAAAACTCGAGTGGTCCATGGTTATCAGTCGCTTAAAAACCAAAACCTTTATTTAACATGATTTCCAGGATTTGTACCAGTCTCTGTTTCCTTTACCAGCCCCTTGCTTTCTGACTCACAGGCACATTTACCTTTTCTCAGGTCTTTGAAAATATGAAGAAACTATCTCAGGATTTCTGGAATGCTAGTCCCTCTGTCTAGAGTGAATATTATCCCACCTCCCTTCTTTACGTAGCTAATTCCTACTCATCCTCCAGAATTCATCTCCAATCTCTTCCCCTAAAATGTTTCTCTAGTCTCCTAACCCCACTCCAGGAATAGGTCATGCACCACAGTTAAAATTTCTGAAAATCTGTATTTATGGCCCTTACCCATTGTAAATTTGCTGAATATGTAATTAAGTTTTTTCCTCTGCTAGAACTTAAGTTGCAAAAGACCACAGACTTCGCCGGTTTATTCCCAGCACCTGACAATGCCTAGCACATAATGAGTTCTTAATAAATGTTTGTCAGACTAATAAAACTGTTATTCTGCCATAACAGTTAAATATTCTAATTAAGGTTATTTCGTTTCCATATCCCATCAACTTTAAGTAGATCATAATAAAATATACTTGTCACTTAAAACTATAGCTAATACCCATGGTTTGTTTGGTGTTTTTTAATTCAGATGGCATTTTGACTGCTTTCATTGTCTTTAGGTCATTCAAATGTATGTCATTAGGCCAGATGAACTGGCTAATAAAAATGTCAGATGAGATAATTCCAGATGATAAGTTTGCTGCATACCTTTTATACAAGTTTTGGGGTATCCTTGGTGTATGCTGCTTATTTGTGAAATACCTACACAACAATAAATTTTTTCACCAGCTTCTCAGAAGGAATAAAAGGAGTTCCCAGTATATAACTGCATTAATTCATCAGTAGTTCATGTGCCTGTTATGTGCCTATTCACTGCTAGGCATTCAGAATACAATGCTAGACAAAATAGCTTTGGTCTTTTTGTCCTTACAGAGCATCAAGTTTAATAGAACTAGAATATTAGGTATTTTTTTAAATAATCACACCAACAAACATGTAATAAATTGTGATTGTTGTTATTAAGGAGAATGAAAGGGTCCAGTAACAGGTTAATAAGTGGGAGGTGGCAGTTGTCTCTGAGGAGAAATGGATGACATTTAAGTCGAGCCTGGAGGTAAGATCATTCCAGGCCAGAAAGAGTAGTATGTGTGTAGGTACTGAGGCAGGAAGGACCAGAGTGCAGAGAGCAAGCTGAACAGTACTGAGGTAAGCAGTGTCTGATCACGCCAGTATAGCCCCTGCAAGATTTCAGGGGGCTGTAAGGACCAGCATATTAAGTGTTTTGAACTGTTGCTTTGGGTGACTGAAGACTAAAGGCAGGAGACCAAGGAGGGGCGTGTTCCAGAATTTCGGGTGCGAGATAATATAGCTTAGCCTAGAATTGTGGTCATGGAGGATCATGGGTGGATTCAGGTGGAATTTGGTGACGAAAGTTACAGGATTCAGTGATGGATTGGGCGTTACAAGATTTTTTAAATGTTCCGAAATGATTATTTTGGTTAAGAGCCAAAGGCAGATTCTGTAAAAACTAATTATTTTATTTTATTTTATTTTATTTTTTTAAAACTATTTTAATAAATTCTTTTCTCACAGAGAGCATTTGACTACTTCAATTTAGCAGCTAATGCTGGCAATTCACATGCGATGGCCTTCTTGGGAAAGGTACTGTATGTTCTGTGAATGTATTACATAATAGCAAGTGGTGTTTGCATAATAAGCACATGTTGTCAAACTCAACCCCCCAAAACAAATAAGTCAAAAAATGGGCAGAAGACATGAATAGACACTTCCTAAAAGAAGACATACAAATGGCTAACAGACACATGAAAAAATGTTCATCATCATTAGCCATCAGGGAAATTCAAATCAAAACCACATTGAAATACCACCTTACACCAGTTAGAATGGCAAAAATTGACAAGGCAAGAAACAACAAATGTTGGAGAGGTTGTGGAGAAAGGGGAACCCTCTTACACTGTTGATGGGAATGTAAGTTGGTACAGCCACTTTGGAAAGTGTGGAGGTGCCCCCCAAAATTAAAAATAGAGCTACCCTATGATTCAGCAATTGCACTACTGGATATTTACCCCAAAGACACAGATGTAGTGAAAAGAAGGGCCATATGCACCCCAATGTTCATAGCAGCATTGTCCACAATAACCAAACTGTGGAAAGAGCCGAGATGCCCTTCAACAGATAAATGGATAAAGAAGATGTGGTCCATATATACAATGGAATATTACTCAGCCATCAGAAAGGATGCATACCCAACTTTTGCATCAACATGGATGGGACTAGAGGAAGATTATGCTCAGTGAAATAAGTCAAGCAGAGAAAGTCAGTTATATGGTTCCACATATATGTGGAACATAAGGTATTAATAGCACGGAGGACATTAGGAGAAGGAAGGGAAAAATGAAGGGGGGAGATCGGAGGGGGAGACGAACCATGAGAGAATAAGAACTCCAAGAAACAAACTGAGGGTTTTAGAGGGGAGAGGGGTGGGGGGATGGGTGAGCCCAGGGATGGGTATTAAGGAGGGCACATATTGCATGGAGCACTGGGTGTTAACACGCAAACAATGAATCATGGAACACTACATCAAAAACTAATGATGTACTGTATGGTGACTAACATAACATAATAAAAAAAACAACAAAAATAAAATTTTTTTCTATTTTTCATAAATCTTAAAAAAAAATAAGCACATGTTGTAGTTACAATCTACAGTTTACCAAAAATAAACTGGAAATAAAATTTCCAATACAAGGATATTGTGTCTTGTGGTAAGGTAAGTGATTTCGAGGCATTTTCTTAGGTAACATAAGGGAAACAGCATTTCCTCATCAGTATGTTAATTTTCTGTTGAAATTAGCTATCACTGAGCTCCTGCTTTGTGTGTATCATACACAATAATGAGGGATTTTTTCTTTTTGCTGTGCAGTTTTTTTGTTTTTTTTTTTTTTGCTAAGTCTGTGATAATTGCCTGTTTTCTTCCGTGCTGAGTAGAGGCCACTAGAGTTTGTCAGCATTTGTCTGCAGGCTTTAATCATCCTCAGTGTGACAGCTATCACTCACCTGTCAGCGTGGTTCTTTTCTAAGCAAGGAAACACCAAAGTCTGGAGACATAACAAGTAGATTCCATGTGACATGGCACTGTTTCAGAACTTCCTTTTTCATTTTTTTGAAAACAAATATAGTATACATCAGTGGATATTTTCATCCATAACCAAATCCTAAGGTTAGGATGCTTAGGTAGAATAAATCTGTCACAAAGGTTCTTACAAATAGAAAAAAAATCTCATCAGTATTTGCCACATAATCACAACCAGTTATTTGGGGCCTGAGAACCATACATGTAGACATCCCAACTATTATAGCATCGAAATTAGTATTCCCCATCTATTTTTGTTAAGCTTTTAAGAACTTTCCATTCTAGCCCTTTCAGTTCTTGCTCTGAATTCCTAATTAACCCTATCTCAAAAAAAGATTTCCATTTCCGTTTTCTTAATGTATACATGGATGAAAACAGTCTCAGTCATTCTGTTCTTTCTCTTGTCCGTTTTATCATGTTCTGTACCTGGTACTCTGATCATTCAGTGCTTGAAACCTTTTAAAATAACCTTTTAGTTATTTCTTTTCCTGAACGTAAGACCTACCCTGTATCTTACCCTGAGGGAAGTCATGGTGGAAGAGAGAGGGAAGTGGGCGTTGCCAACAGCACCCCTTTCTCTTGTGTAGTCACTGACCCCAAGCAACTCAACAACCATTTGACTGCCCTGGGATAGAGTGAGAGAGAAGATCACCTTGAGTTAAAGGTCTTCTCCCCTGAGATTGATCTGTGAACTGATTTTAATATATTCACGTTTGTAAAAAAGTCATAAATTTGTTATGACAAAGAAGATACAATAATATTGTTTACTTTTAAGGTTTTGCTTTTAAATCTAAAATATCCTATGGGGAATTTTAAACTGTTCAAAGATTTCATGATATCTAACAAAAACCAGAATGAGATGAGATAGAAATACATTATAGGTGAGAGGAATATAGCGTTTAATAAAATTAGGCTCTGTTTTCCAGATGTATTCAGAGGGAAGTGATATTGTACCACAGAGTAATGAGACAGCTCTTCACTATTTTAAGAAAGCTGCTGACATGGTAAGACCTCATGATTCAGTGTATTGAAATGTGTGCCATATTATTATTATTTTAATAAATAAGTCTATTATACTGAAAGATTAGTCTTAACCAACTCATGCCTCAAATTATTGAAAGCACTTAGGTAGGGCGCCTGGGTGGCTCAGTCGGTTAAGCGACTGCCTTCGGCTCAGGTCATGATCCTGGAGTCCCGGGATCGAGTCCCACATCGGGCTCCTTGCTCAGCAGGGAGTCTCCTCCCTCTGACCCTCTTCCCTCTCGTGCTCTGTATCTCTCATTCTCTCTCTCAAATAAATAAATGAAATCTTTAAAAAAAAAAAAAAAAGCACTTAGGTAAATGTGATTCATGGGAATGGACTGGCTAGAAAAAAAAACTTTCCAGGGGCGCCTGGGTGGCTCAGTTGGTTAAGCAACTGCCTTCGGCTCAGGTCATGATCCTGGAGTCCCGGGATCGAGTCCCGCTTCTCCCTCTGACCCTCCCCCTCTCGTGCTCATTCTATCTCATTCTCTCTCTCAAATAAATAAAATCTTAAAAAACAAAAAACAAAAAACTTTCCAGTAAAAAGTGATTTATTTGGTGGGGGCAAGTTATTGAATATTAAGCCTCTGTTTCAATTTCATTGAGAAGTTTCCTCATCAGGGAAATACTGATTTTAGTAATGCAATTGAGAGTTATAATAATTTGCCCTATTTGTTTTGCAACTTGGGGTTTAAAACTTACATAACTGGGTACTTTCGATAATCATAAATATAAAACTTAGGCTTTCTTTGGCCCAGAGAAAACTACATATGAATATTTAAGAGCCTGTATGCCTCCAGTGTGTATGCTTATCTCCTTGCCAACTACATACTACTTTAGTTCCAAATGTCGAGTATTTCCCAAGGGAGTGCTGTGACACTTTTTAAAAAGATGCCCCTGTCCGTCTGAGTTTAGGTTGAATTTTAGATTTTTCTCTTTCAGGTCTCAAAACAATGATTATCTTTGTTCTGTGACACTCCAGTAATCATAACTGTATTTTGCCACCTGATCCCAATATTGCTGTTTTACATGGTGGTTGACTTTCCACCGTGGCATCTTCCTTCTTTATTGGGGAGGGAGGTTACCAGTGAAAAACTACCCAAAAAGTGACCTACTTTTAATTTTAAGAGAAGAAATACATTTGTCATGTGTTCTGTCATAAACTCATGGAACAGATGGTCATAAGGTAAGTCACCAAAATTTAATTCTAGATAAATGTACTGTTTCCTCTTTTTCAGCAAATTACTGAAGACCCCCAAATCTCTGAAAGTCAGTATTACATTTAGCCTGCTGGGAAGGAGAATTTTGAATTGAAAAAATGCAAAGACATTTTTTGAATATGCTTAAAACTTCTTTGGTAGTCATTTATTCTTGGCTGTTTTTTTTTTTTTTTTTTTTTTAATGAATCCTTTCACTCTTTTGTCTCTGGTTTGCAGGGCAACCCAGTCGGACAGAGTGGACTCGGAATGGCTTACCTCTATGGGAGAGGAGTTCAAGTTGTAAGTTTTCAGTCTAACATTCTGACTTAAACAAGCAGTCAGCTGGTGAGGTAGGGAAGTATAACTAGCTGGCTTCCAGTCCGGGTGAAATCCTTCCTTTATGTCCAGAGCTGAACCTTTTCCTGTTCGCTGAGTACCCGGCACCCTCCGTACTAACTGCCTTCTTCGAATGGCTCTGTCTCTGACACTTCCGCTAAAGATGTGAAGCTAGTTCTCATTCTGTCTGCGCTCTCCACCCTACCTGTGCTTCCATCTCTCCAAGACTCCTCCCCCCCTACTTCTTCACTGGAGCCTAAGAAAATGTTTATCCCTCCCATTTAGAAGGAGAAAAGCTTTCTGTTCTATTCTTTGCCCTTCTAGCTACTACCTCTCTTCTCTCCAGTCCGTCACTACAAAGCCAGGTTTCTCCAAAGAATGAACTATAGTAGTGGCTACCACTCACTCTTCGGGTCTCAGCAGTCAGGCTTCTGCCTCATGTAACTGCTCTATGCAGGTCACCAGTAATTTCCCAAATGTCAGCTCCTGTTGACTTGTTGGTTCTGTGTCACTTGAACTCTTTCTTCCCTGGAATTCTGCAAGTTCTCTTGGTTTTCCTAGGCCACTGCTTCTCATTCTTCTGTACTACTTCCTCATGTTAGATGTCCCAAGATTCTCGTTGCTGCCCTCTTCTCTGTGTGATCTCTCCAAGTAAAATGTATTTAATTTGGGCCTGAAATGAAGACTTAGGTTTAGGATTCCAATCTGTAGGTGTTCCCTAGCACAGAAGACAGTAGTGTGTTCTCATGGTGATTCCTCCTAGTCGTTTTAGGACACTAAAATTCAGTCGTGATCTTTGTTTTCATTTTTCTCTGAGGATGGTTATATTTGAAATCTAATAATCGTGCTTGATAAGCTACACAGGAAAAGAATGAATAAGGAGAAAATAATTTTCCTTTTTTAATGTTAGAAAAATTGAAGTTTAAAAAAGATTTGTTGGTTAATAGGAAAGATAGGAGTGTTTCTTAAGTCCTGGTCTTGTGTTCCAAGGTTTCTCCGAAGAACCAGAACTAGCGTTGTGTAGGCTTTCTGAGAGTGAACATACAGATTGTTCACAGTCTTAAATATATTAACCCCTCTGGGACATAGACTACCATCTGTATATTATAAAAAAATTAGAAGGTAGTCTTTTTAATGGCTCTTTGAGAATATCTTATATGTGTTTTTTTAACTCTTTTTAATGAATGACTAACTTCTGAGTATATCAACCTTTTGAGTTTTCTTATGTGACCATGTGACCTCTTTTCCTACAGAATTATGATCTGGCACTAAAGTACTTCCAGAAAGCTGCTGAACAAGGCTGGGTGGATGGGCAACTGCAGCTTGGCTCTATGTACTATAGTAAGTAACGTTGGCATTAAACGCTGTGTATACCGACATCTAAATTACTAATTTTCCACCAGATGCCATTGTGATAAATGAGAGCATTCTGGCTGATTAATATTCTCCCAATGCAATGATTTGTGCATCTTGTTTTTCATTGTAAATTATGTTAATCCGTATTAATATACTAATCTGCATTAGTAGGATTCACATCTTTCCTGAGTAAGAATTCTGAATTTCATTTGATTTTACCCATTATTTAAGCCTTCTCTGGTGCTTCAGCTAAATCTTCTTTAAGACTGTTTCTGACCTTTCGTGTGATTGTTCTTACAGATGGCATTGGAGTCAAGAGGGATTATAAACAGGCCTTGAAGTATTTTAATTTAGCTTCTCAGGGAGGCCACATCTTGGCTTTCTATAACCTAGCCCAGATGCACGCCAGCGGCACAGGTGTGATGCGATCGTGTCACACTGCAGTGGAGGTAAGGGCTTTTATCCTGACTTGTACACAGGAAATGGATTTTCTCAAGAGGAAAATCTGTCATTTTAATTCTGCTTTTCTTTGCATGATTTTTTCTCAAGTAGAAACAGACTCGACCTATTAGTTTTGATACACTGAGGGAAGACTCAGGGCCTGTGTGTCAGTGTCATGCTTCTTTATCTCATGTGTCTCTCCCCACTAGAATCCACACCTATAAGGACAGGTGGTGCTGTCTGCAGTCTCTTTAGCACCTAGAAAGCATCTGAAACACCACCAAAAAGTTGAATGAATGTTGTAAAAGGGAATGCTGATGTCTCCCAGAGGGAACTTTTCCTTTTAGCTCTTTCATAACTGGCACTTCCGAGTGGCATTTGATGAATGCTTGGCACAATTTCCAAACTGCTCTGTTCTTCAGTTTCCTTGGTTGTGAAACGGGGCACTTAATAGGACTTACCCCATGGAGTGGCCCCCATGACCTCATGGGAGCTCTAAGGGAAACTCCATACCTACTGTACATAAAGCAAGCACTAGAACAGTGCCTGGCAAGGGTAATGATATATAATTGTTTACTATTATTTTTGTAAACCTCTTCTAAAGACTGACTGAAAACTTCAAATAAAATCCCAGACTTGTGTATGTATTTAATAAAGCTACCAGCGATGCAGAGAGGTAGCCTCACAGTCACTTATAGCCAAAGTGCAAAACTGATTTTCTGGCATATGTTCCTTACTTTGTTACGGGTTTTTTTTTTTTTCCTCCTGTTCTCACAGTTGTTTAAGAACGTCTGTGAACGAGGCCGCTGGTCCGAGAGGCTTATGATGGCCTATAACAGCTATAAGGACGGCGACTACGATGCCGCCATGATCCAGTACCTCCTGCTGGCCGAACAGGGCTATGAGGTGGCGCAGAGCAATGCAGCCTTCATTCTCGATCAGAGTAAGGTTCACTGCCGTCCTCCCTTGCCTTTAGAATACAGAGGCTCACGTCGGGTCACCTGTTCATGCTTAAAGTGAAAAGCCACAAAGAAACTTCTTTATTGTTGTAAATTGACCTTAATAACACATGAGTATAACTTCCCTCAGCTCCCTAAGCCAGCCAAGTTAGTGTTATATGTTAGAGTTGACAGTAGAAATCGATTTGCCGTTCGTTTCACAAATCCATCTTCCAAAATCAGATACAACAACATGGTTTTTCCAGCAGTACGTAGTCCATAGGAGCAGCTCAGTAGTTAGTCTCCTTATTAGTTCTGTGGATACAACATGTTGCAGGGAAGTAGCGTGTCCTGGATAGAGGCAGTGATTCCTTTGAACTTGGTATTTTATTCTAATACTGGTTTAATGTCAATACAGTGCTTTTTTCATTTAATATTCGCCATATCCCAATTCTTGTTTAAATGATGTTCTACATAGCCACTCTGGCTTATAAATGAACCCTAAGAGTCTAGTGCCTGTCTTTCTTAAGTGCCTGATTTGTATTTACTTCATCTTCCCCATAGGGGAAGCAACCATTGTGGGGGAGAACGAGACTTACCCCAGAGCTTTGCTGCACTGGAACAGGGCCGCCTCGCAAGGTGAGTGGCCACTGCCTTCTAGGGAAGAGTTTCACCCCGGGACCTTTCTTTACTGTCTCCGTTTTGTTTTCTTATCTCCCACCAAAAACTAAGTAATGTCATTCGTCAACTTAAAATTAAGCAGACAGACCCACAATATTGCTTAACTTGTTTGCATCATGATTTATTTATTTTTAAAACGGAAATTCTAGTCTCCGGTTTCTAAATTGAATTGTGAGGTCTTTGTACTGGACATTTACATCATGTTATGGTTTACTCTTTGATTTTTAGTGTGAGGCCAATATTCTGTGTAAAATGAGAATCGAATAGAATATATAATAAAATACTAGTCTAAAACTTACCCTTTGAGTATTTCTTTCTCACACATACTCCTTTCAACATTGCCTGGCTGTCCCTCTTCAAACCTGAACAGTGGTCCAGTTGAACTACTTTACAGTGTAAATGGCAGATAGATTAGAACATGCTCATTTTGAAGAGTATTATCATGAAGTAGGGATTACCACCCACCTTGTTTTACCCCTCCCTATTACAAAGCCTTCCTCAGAAGAGCAGCACCTCTAGTTTAAGTCTTTATTGAATTTATAGCTTGGTTGAAGGATTAGTTGTAAAGTTTATGTACTACAAATTAAAATTCTATTTTATGTAAGCATATAAACAGGAGGAGAAATAACAGTTTGGTCTGTTTTAAACACGCTTGATTTATTGGCAGTTCTTCATTTAATTTTTGTTTAAGGCTATACCGTGGCTAGAATTAAGCTTGGAGACTACCATTTCTATGGCTTTGGCACTGACGTAGACTACGAGACCGCATTTATTCATTATCGTCTAGCGTCTGAGCAGCAACACAGTGCACAGGCTATGTTTAATCTGGGATATATGCATGAGAAGGGACTAGGCATTAAACAGGTGAGTGTGGCTTCAAAACAAATGTTTGAATGGTGTAACTGATTTGGGGGAATCGTCTCCATTTTTATAGAAAATACACTTTCTTTGGAATGTGCTCAGATTTTAGGTACTAAGTTATAAGACAGTTTTGTAATATTTCAGAAGCCCATCCTTGCATCTCTTTCATCATCAAACACACACTGCTGTATTTAAGATAGTAAGCCAAAAACATTCATTAAAATGGAAATGCAGTGCTGCCTTGATCGGTAACTCCTTGCTTGAAAAACTGTCTGTCCATCTTCAGCCAAATTCTATTGTTTCTAAATTATTTCAAAATAAATTAAGACGTTTGCTACTGATAAATGTATTTCTGAGTCTTCTGCCTTCCTAATACAGTCTAACATTCTTTAGACCTATGGTCTTAAGTTTTTGCCTCTATGCCCTTAAGAAGATTTCGAAAAACTGTG